>NW_027646306.1:0-1200000 GCF_951394435.1 Stenella coeruleoalba
CACAAGAAAGCGAGTTGAAGAAAGGAGCTCAGGGGCACTGTAATTCACAAACCTGCAGAGTTATAAATGACAGCTATCATCCAAAAATAGACTGAAGTAAGGCTGCCAAGAGGACTTGAAAGCGGGGCAGAATTGCAGGAAACCGATTTCAGGAGGTAGACTGGAATTGCATTGAAAGCATAGGAAAAGAGGCAGAACGTCCACAATGATGCAATTGGCCAAAAAGGGCGTATGCGTTTTTTCCTGAATATATTCAAGAAAAAACGCATACGCACTTTTTGGCCAACCAAGCAAGCTTGCAAAGGAAATCTGCACTACAATGAAGTCTCACTTCCCCCCGGTCAAAAGGGCCATCTGAAAAAAGTGTAAAATCCAGAAAGGGAGGACAGGCCATGGAGAACTGGGAGCCTTGTTATGCTGATGGGCGGGATGTAAATTGCCAACAGACACTCGGGAGAAGTGTATGGTGTTTCCTGAAACATCTAAAAAACAAAGCAACAGAGCCTAGGGCACTGCCACTTATGGTCCTATAGCTTAGGGAAATTAAAATCAAAAAGACACAGCCACCCCAAAGTTTGGGACGCCTCTGTTTACAAGAACCTCGTTTACAGTACAAGTTCAACATCGCAGAAAGTGAAAAATGGATAAAGAAGTTGTGGTATTTACTTACAAAGCAATATCACTCAGCAATGAAATCTATGTCATCAGGCCCTTAGCATAACAATGAGTGGATTCAGGTATGATGATTCTACCTGAAATAAGTCACACAGAAAAAGAAACATCATAAGATATCAGTAATACACGGAATGTAAACTTGGCTACACAGGAACTGAATTACAGAACAGAACAGGGACTCAAATTTAGAAAACCAACTTATGCTTGCTTAAGGGTAAAGGTGAGTTGGGGTGCTGCATAAAACCAGAGATTGAAATGAGCACAGATAAAGTTCCTTAAGTCAAATATGGAATAGACAAGAGCTACTCCTTGCTCAACGAAATGGACTCAACACCGCATATTAAACGCCTAATAATGTACCTGACTAGTAAGTATCGTAAAACCTATGGATTGCTATGTCTCAAAAAGAGAATCAAGCATGTGTACAGGGGCATAAACGCAGCAGTGATAGGATTGGAGAGGTTCGGTGAGCAAATGAAGACCCTTTGAAGTCATATTGCATGGTACCCATTGCACGGGTCTCAACTCTCCAGGTTTAAGGTATTCTTCCTTCAGCTAAAACATGCATGTGGAACCCAAGTATGATCAACCATGTGAACGGGAGACGTGTTCAAATATGTCTCAGTTTTCCTCCCCTGGTACTCGGGTGCAACATTCCAGACGCTTTACTAACACTCTCCCCACTTGGAGAGTCAGCGCCTTTAACCTCCTGTTTGGCCCAGTTTGCAATTTCTGCGGAAGATGAACAGGAATAGCGAGAACCAATGAGAGACTAGCTGGAGGTGTCTGGACGGGCAAATTTAACTCTCATTTCCCACCAGGAAGAGGAAATAACCAAAGGCTCAGCGTGCCGTGCCGGAACCAGATTAGGGCCTGAAGCCATCCTGCGGTGTTGCGGCCAGGTCACAAGAAAGCGAGTTGAAGAAAGGAGCTCAGGGGCACTGTAATTCACAAACCTGCAGAGTTATAAATGACAGCTATCGTCCAAAAATAGACTGAAGTAAGGCTGCCAAGAGGACTTGAAAGTGGGGCAGAATTGCAGGAAACCGATTTCAGGAGGTAGACTGGAATTGCATTGAAAGCATAGGAAAAAGGCAGAACGTCCACAATGATGCACTTGGCCAAAAAGGGCGTATGCGTTTTTACCTGTATATATTCAGGAAAAAACGCATACGCCCTTTTTGGCCAACCAAGCAAGCTTGCAAAGGAAATCTGCACTACAATGAAGTCTCACTTCCCCCCAGCCAAAAGGGCCATCTGAAAAAAGTGTAAAATCCAGAAAGGCAACAGGCCATTGAGAACTGGGAGCCTTGTTATGCTGATGGGCGGGATGTAAATTGCCAACAGACACTTGGGAGAAGTGTATGGTGTTTCCTGAAACATCTAAAAAACAAAGCAACAGAGCCTAGGGCACTGCCACTTATGGTCCTATAGCTTAGGGAAATTAAAATAAAAAAGACACAGCCACCCCAAAGTTTGGAACGGCTCTGTTTACAAGAACCTCGTTTACAGTACAAGTTCAACATCGCAGAAAGTGAAAAATGGATAAAGAAGTTGTGCTATTTACTTACAAAGCAATATCACTCAGCAATGAAATCTGTGTCATCAGGCCCTTAGCAGCACAATGAGTGGATTCAGGTATGATGATTCTAACTGAAATAAGTCACACAGAAAAAGAAACATCATAAGATATCAGTAATACACGGAATGGAAACTTGGCTACACAGGAACTGAATTACAGAACAGAACAGGGTCTCAAATTTAGAAAACCAACTTATTCTTGCTTAAGGGTAAAGGTGAGCTGGGGTGCTGCATAAAAACAGAGATTGAAATGAGCACAGATAAAGTTCCTTAAGCCAAATATGGAATAGAGAAGAGCTACTCCTTGCTCAGCGAAATTGACTCAACACCGCATATTAAACGCCTAAGAATGTACCTGACTACTAAGTATCTTAAAACCTATGGATTGCTATGTCTCCGAAAGTGAATCAAGCATGTGTACAGGGGCATAAACGCAGCAGTGATAGGATTGGAGAGGTTCGGTGAGCAAATGAAAACCCTTTGAAGTCATATTGCATGGTTCGCATTACACGGGTCTCAAGTCTCCAGGTTTAAGGTATTCTTCCTTCAGCTAAAACATGCATGTGGAACCTAGAGTATGATCAACCATGTGATCGGGAGACGTGTTCAAATATGTCTCAGTTTTCCTCCCCTGGTACTCGGGTGCAACATTCCAGACGCTTTACTAACACTCTCCCGACTTGGAGAGTCAGTCCCTTTAACCTCCTGTTTGGCCCAGTTTGCAATTTCTGCGGAAGATGAACAGGAATAGCGAGAACCAATGAGAGACTAGCTGGAGGTGTCTGGACGGGCAAATTTAACTCTCATTTCCCACCAGGAAGAGGAATTAACCAAAGGCTCAGCATGCCGGGCCGGAACCAGATTAGGGCCTGAAGCCATCCTGCGGTGTTGCGGCCAGGTCACAAGAAAGCGAGTTGAAGAAAGGAGCTCAGGGGCACTGTAATTCACAAACCTGCAGAGTTATAAATGAGAGCTATCGTCCAAAAATAGACTGAAGTAAGGCTGCCAAGAGGACTTGAAAGCGGGGCAGAATTGCAGGAAACCGATTTCAGGAGGTAGACTGGAATTGCATTGAAAGCATAGGAAAAGAGGCAGAACGTCCACAATGATGCACTTGGCCAAAAAGGGCGTATGCGTTTTTTCCTGAATATATTCAGGAAAAAACGCATACGCCCTTTTTGGCCAACCAAGCAAGCTTGCAAAGGAAATCTGCACTACAATGAAGTCTCACTTCCCCCCGGTCAAAAGGGCCACCTGAAAAAAGTGTAAAATCCAGAAAGACAAGACAGGCCATGGAGAACTGGGAGCCTTGTTATGCTGATGGGCGGGATGTAAATTGCCAACAACCACTCGGGAGAAGTGTATGGTGTTTCCTGAAACATGTAAAAAACAAAGCAACAGAACCTAGGGCACTTCCACTTATGGTCCTATAGCTTAGGGAAATTAAAATCAAAAAGACACAGCCACCCCAAAGTTTGGAACGGATCTGTTTACAAGAACCTCGTTTACAGTACAAGTTCAACATCGCAGAAAGTGAAAAATGGATAAAGAAGTTGTGGTATTTACTTACAAAGCAATATCACTCAGCAATGTAATCTGTGTCATCAGGCCCTTAGCAGCACAATGAGTGGATTCAGGTACGATGATTCTAACTGAAATAAGTCACACAGAAAAAGAAACATCATAAGATATCACTAATACACGGAATGTAAACTTGGCTACACAGGAACTGCATTCCAAAACAGAACAGGGTCTCAAATTTAGAAAACCAACTTATGCTTGCTTAAGGGGAAAGGTGAGTTGGGGTGCTGCATAAAACCAGAGATTGAAATGAGCACAGATAAAGTTCCTTAAGCCAAATATGGAATAGACAAGAGCTACTCCTTGCTCAACGAAATGGACTCAACACCCCATATTAAACGCCTAAGAATGTACCTGACTAGTAAGTATCTTAAAACCTATGGATTGCTATGTCTCCAAAAGAGAATCAAGCGTGTGTACAGGGGCATAAACGCAGCAGTGATAGGATTGGAGAGGTTTGGTGAGCAAATGAAGACCCTTTGAAGTCATATTGCATGGTACCCATTACACGGGTCTCAACTCTCCAGGTTTAAGGTATTCTTCCTTCAGCTAAAACATGCATGTGGAACCCAAGTATGATCAACCATGTGAACGGGAGACGTGTTCAAATATGTCTCAGTTTTCCTCCCCTGGTACTCGGGTGCAACATTCCAGACGCTTTACTAACACTCTCCCCACTTGGAGAGTCAGCGCCTTTAACCTCCTGTTTGGCCCAGTTTGCAATTTCTGCGGAAGATGAACAGGAATAGCGAGAACCAATGAGAGACTAGCTGGAGGTGTCTGGACGGGCAAATTTAACTCTCATTTCCCACCAGGAAGAGGAATTAACCAAAGGCTCAGCGTGCCGTGCCAGAACCAGATTAGGGCCTGAAGCCATCCTGCGGTGTTGCGGCCAGGTCACAAGAAAGCGAGTTGAAGAAAGGAGCTCAGGGGCACTGTAATTCACAAACCTGCAGAGTTATAAATGACAGGTATCGTCCAAAAATAGACTGAAGAAAGGCTGCCAAGAGGACTTGAAAGCGGGGCAGAATTGCAGGAAACCGATTTCAGGAGGTAGACTGGAATTGCATTGAAAGCATAGGAAAAGAGGCAGAACGTCCACAATGATGCACTTGGCCAAAAAGGGCGTATGCGTTTTTTCCTGAATATATTCAGGAAAAAACGCATACGCCCTTTTTGGCCAACCAAGCAAGCTTGCAAAGGAAATCTGCACTACAATGAAGTCTCACTTCCCCCCGGTCAAAAGGGCCATCTGAAAAAAGTGTAAAATCCAGAAAGGCAGGACAGGCCATGGACAACTGGGAGCCTTGTTATGCTGATGGGCGGGATGTAAATTGCCAACAGACACTCGGGAGAAGTGTATGGTGTTTCCTGAAACATCTAAAAAACAAAGCAACAGAGCCTAGGGCACTGCCACTTATGGTCCTATAGCTTAGGGAAATTAAAATCAAAAAGACACAGCCACCCCAAAGTTTGGAACGGCTCTGTTTACAAGAACCTCGTTTACAGTACAAGTTCAACATCGCAGAAAGTGAAAAATGGATAAAGAAGTTGTGGTATTTACTTACAAAGCAATATCACTCAGCAATGAAATCTGTGTCATCAGGCCCGTAGCAGCACAATGAGTGGATTCAGGTATGATGATTCTAACTGAAATAAGTCACACAGAAAAGAAACATCATAAGATATCAGTAATACACGGAATGTAAACTTGGCTACACAGGAACTGAATTACAGAACAGAACAGGGTCTCAAATTTAGAAAACCAACTTATGCTTGCTTCAGGGTAAAGGTGAGTTGGGGTGCTGCATAAAACCAGAGACTGAAATGAGCACAGATAAAGTTCCTTAAGTCAAATATGGAATAGACAAGAGCTACTCCTTGCTCAACGAAATGGACTCAACACCGCATATTAAACGCCTAAGAATGTACCTGACTAGTAAGTATCGGAAAACCTATGGATTGCTATGTCTCCAAAAGAGAATCAAGCATGTGTACAGGGGGATAAACGCAGCAGTGATAGGATTGGAGAGGTTCGGTGAGCAAATGAAGACCCTTTGAAGTCATATTGCATGGTACGCATTACACGGGTCTCAACTCTCCAGGTTTAAGGTATTCTTCCTTCAGCTAAAACATGCATGTGGAACCTAGAGTATGATCAACCATGTGATCGGGAGACGTGTTCAAATATGTCTCAGTTTTCCTCCCCTGGAACTCGGGTGCAACATTCCAGACGCTTTACTAACACTCTCCCGACTTGGAGAGTCAGTCCCTTTAACCTCCTGTTTGGCCCAGTTTGCAATTTCTGTGGAAGATGAACAGGAATAGCGAGAACCAATGAGAGACTAGCTGGAGGTGTCTGGACGGGCAAATTTAACTCTCATTTCCCACCAGGAAGAGGAATTAACCAAAGGCTCAGCATGCCGGGCCGGAACCAGATTAGGGCCTGAAGCCATCCTGCGGTGTTGCGGCCAGGTCACAAGAAAGCGAGTTGAAGAAAGGAGCTCAGGGGCACTGTAATTCACAAACCTGCAGAGTTATAAATGAGAGCTATCGTCCAAAAATAGACTGAAGTAAGGCTGCCAAGAGGACTTGAAAGCGGGGCAGAATTGCTGGAAACCGATTTCAGGAGGTAGACTGGAATTGCATTGAAAGCATAGGAAAAGAGGCAGAACGTCCACAATGATGCACTTGGCCAAAAAGGGCGGATGCGTTTTTTCCTGAATATATTCAGGAAAAAACGCATACGCCCTTTTTGGCCAACCAAGCAAGCTTGCAAAGGAAATCTGCACTACAATGAAGTCTCACTTCCCCCCGGTCAAAAGGGCCATCTGAAAAAAGTGTAAAATCCAGAAAGACAAGACAGGCCATGGAGAACTGGGAGCCTTGTTATGCTGATGGGCGGGATGTAAATTGCCAACAACCACTCGGGAGAAGTGTATGGTGTTTCCTGAAACATCTAAAAAACAAAGCAACAGAGCCTAGGGAACTTCCAGTTATGGTCCTATAGCTTAGGGAAATTAAATTCAAAAAGACACAGCCACCCCAAAGTTTGGAACGGCTATGTTTACAAGAACCTCGTTTACAGTACAAGTTCAACATCGCAGAAAGTGAAAAATGGATAAAGAACTTGTCGTACTTACGTACAATGCAGTATCACTCAGCAATGAAATCTGTGTCATCAGGCCCGTAGCAGCATAATGAGTGGATTCAGGTACGATGATTCTAACTGAAATAAGTCACACAGAAAAAGAAACATCATAAGATATCACTAATACACGGAATGTAAACTTGGCTACACAGGAACTGCATTCCAAAACAGAACAGGGTCTCAAATTTAGAAAACCAACTTATGCTTGCTTAAGGGGAAAGGTGAGTTGGGGTGCTACATAAAACCAGAGATTGAAATGAGCACAGATAAAGTTCCTTAAGTCAAATATGGAATAGACAAGAGCTACTCCTTGCTCAACGAAATGGACTCAACACCCCATATTAAACGCCTAAGAATGTACCTGACTAGTAAGTATCGGAAAACCTATGGATTGCTATGTCTCCAAAAGAGAATCAAGCATGTGTACAGGGGCATAAACGCAGCAGTGATAGGATTGGAGAGGATCGGTGAGCAAATGAAGACCCTTTGAAGTCATATTGCATGGTACGCATAACACGGGTCTCAACTCTCCAGGTTTAAGGTATTCTTCCTTCAGCTAAAACATGCATGTGGAACCTAGAGTATGATCAACCATGTGATCGGCAGACGTGTTCAAATATGTCTCAGTTTTCCTCCCCTGGTACTCGGGTGCAACATTCCAGACGCTTTACTAACACTCTCCCGACTTGGAGAGTCAGTCCCTTTAACCTCCTGTTTGGCCCAGTTTGCAAATTCTGCGGAAGATGAACAGGAATAGCGAGAACCAATGAGAGGCTAGCTGGAGGTGTCTGGACGGGCAAATTTAACTCTCATTTCCCACCAGGAAGAGGAAATAACCAAAGGCTCAGCGTGCCGTACCGGAACCAGATTAGGGCCTGAAGCCTTCCTGCGGTGTTGCGGCCAGCTCAAAAGAAAGCGAGTTGAACAAAGGAGCCCAGTGGCACTGTAATTCACAAACCTGCAGAGTTATAAATGACAGCTATCGTCCAAAAATACACTGAAGTAAGGCTGCCAAGAGGACTTGAAAGCGGGGCAGAATTGCAGGAAACCGATTTCAGGAGGTAGACAGGAATTGCATTGAAAGCATAGGAAAAGAGGCAGAACGTCCACAATGATGCACTTGGCCAAAAAGGGCGTATGCGTTTTTTCCTGAATATATTCAGGAAAAAACGCATACGCCCTTTTTGGCCAACCAAGCAAGCTTGCAAAGGAAATCTGCACTACAATGAAGTCTCACTTCCCCCCCGGTCAAAAGGGCCATCTGAAAAAAGTGTAAAATCCAGAAAGGCAGGACAGGCCATGGAGAACTGGGAGCCTTGTTATGCTGATGGGCAGGATGTAAATTGCCAACAACCACTCGGGAGAAGTATATGGTGTTTCCTGAAACATGTAAAAAACAAAGCAACAGAACCTAGGGCACTTCCACTTATGGTCCTATAGCTTAGGGAAATTAAAATAAAAAAGACACAGCCACCCCAAAATTTGGAATGGCTCTGTTTACAAGAACCTCGTTTACAGTACAAGTTCAACATCGCAGAAAGTGAAAAATGGATAAAGAAGTTGTGGTATTTACTTACAAAGCAATATCACTCAGCAATGAAATCTATGTCATCAGGCCCTTAGCATCACAATGAGTGGATTCAGGTATGATGATTCTAACTGAAATAAGTCACACAGAAAAAGAAACATCATAAGATATCAGTAATACACGGAATGTAAACTTGGCTACACAGGAACTGAATTACAGAGCAGAACAGGGTCTCAAATTTAGAAAACCAACTTATGCTTGCTTAAGGGTAAAGGTGAGTTGGGGTGCTGCATAAAACCAGAGATTGAAATGAGCACAGATAAAGTTCCTTAAGTCAAATATGGAATAGACAAGAGCTACTCCTTGCTCAACGAAATGGACTCAACACCGCATATTAAACGCCTAAGAATGTACCTGACTAGTAAGTATCGTAAAACCTATGGATTGCTATGTCTCTGAAAGAGAATCAAGCATGTGTACAGGGGCATAAACGCAGCAGTGATAGGATTGGAGAGGT
Organism: Stenella coeruleoalba; assembly: GCF_951394435.1. Classification (NCBI taxonomy): domain Eukaryota; kingdom Metazoa; phylum Chordata; class Mammalia; order Artiodactyla; family Delphinidae; genus Stenella; species Stenella coeruleoalba. The sequence continues at coordinate 9,034 of NW_027646306.1, forward strand.
TCGGTGAGCAAATGAAGACCCTTTGAAGTCATATTGCATGGTACCCATTCCACGGGTTTCAACTACCCAGGTTTAAGGTATTCTTTCTTTAGCTAAAACATGCAAGTGGAACCTAGAGTATGATCAACCATGTGATCGGGAGACGTGTTCAAATATGTCTCAGTTTTCCTCCCCTGGTACTCGGGTGCAACATTCCAGACGCTTTACTAACACTCTCCCCACTTGGAGAGTCAGTCCCTTTAACCTCCTGTTTGGCCCAGTTTGCAATTTCTGCGGAAGATGAACAGGAATAGCGAGAACCAATGAGAGGCTAGCTGGAGGTGTCTGGACAGGTAAATTTAACTCTCATTTCCCACCAGGATGAGGAATTAACCAAAGGCTCAGCGTGCCGTGCCGGAACCAGATTAGGGCCTGAAGCCATCCTGCAGTGTTGCGGCCAGCTCAAAAGAAAGCGAGTTGAAGAAAGGAGCTCAGGGGCACTGTAATTCACAAACCTGCAGAGTTATAAATGAGAGCTATCGTCCAAAAATAGACTGAAGTAAGGCTGCCAAGAGGACTTGAAAGCGGGGCAGAATTGCAGGAAAACGATTTCAGGAGGTAGACTGGAATTGCATTGAAAGCATAGGAAAAGAGGCAGAACGTCCACAATGATGCACTTGGCCAAAAAGGGCGTATGCGTTTTTTCCTGAATATATTCAGGAAAAAACGCATACGCCCTTTTTGGCCAACCAAGCAAGCTTGCAAAGGAAATCTGCACTACAATGAAGTCTCACTTCCCCCCGGTCAAAAGGGCCATGTGAAAAACGTGTAAAATCCAGAAAGGCAGGACAGGCCATGGACAACTGGGAGCCTTGTTATGCTGATGGGCGGGATGTAAATTGCCAACAGACACTCGGGAGAAGTGTATGGTGTTTCCTGAAACATCTAAAAAACAAAGCAACAGAGCCTAGGGCACTGCCACTTATGGTCCTATAGCTTAGGGAAATTAAAATCAAAAAGACACAGCCACCCCAAAGTTTGGAACGGCTCTGTTTACAAGAACCTCGTTTACAGTACAAGTTCAACATCCCAGAAAGTGAAAAATGGATAAAGAAGTTGTGGTATTTACTTAAAAAGCAATATCACTCAGCAATGAAATCTATGTCATCAGGCCCTTAGCATCACAATGAGTGGATTCAGGTATGATGATTCTAACTGAAATAAGTCACACAGAAAAAGAAACATCATAAGATATCAGTAATACACGGAAAGTAAACTTGGCTACACAGGAACTGAATTCCAAAACAGAACAGGGTCTCAAATTTAGAAAACCAACTTATGCTTGCTTAAGGGTAAAGGTGAGTTGGGGTGCTGCATAAAACCAGAGATTGAAATGAGCACAGATAAAGTTCCTTAAGTCAAATATGGAATAGACAAGAGCTACTCCTTGCTCAACGAAATGGACTCAACACCGCATATTAAACGCCTAAGAATGTACCTGACTAGTAAGTATCGTAAAACCTATGGATTGCTATGTCTCTGAAAGAGAATCAAGCATGTGTACAGGGGCATAAACGCAGCAGTGATAGGATTGGAGAGGTTCGGTGAGCAAATGAAGACCCTTTGAAGTCATATTGCATGGTACCCATTACACGGGTCTCAACTCTCCAGGTTTAAGGTATTCTTCCTTCAGCTAAAACATGCATGTGGAACCCAAGTATGATCAACCATGTGAACGGGAGACGTGTTCAAATATGTCTCAGTTTTCCTCCCCTGGTACTCGGGTGCAACATTCCAGATGCTTTACTAACACTCTCCCCACTTGGAGAGTCAGCGCCTTTAACCTCCTGTTTGGCCCAGTTTGCAATTTCTGCGGAAGATGAACAGGAATAGCGAGAACCAATGAGAGACTAGCTGGAGGTGTCTGGACGGGCAAATTTAACTCTCATTTCCCACCAGGAAGAGGAAATAACCAAAGGCTCAGCGTGCCGTGCCGGAACCAGATTAGGGCCTGAAGCCATCCTGCGGTGTTGCGGCCAGGTCACAAGAAAGCGAGTTGAAGAAAGGAGCTCAGGGGCACTGTAATTCACAAACCTGCAGAGTTATAAATGAGAGCTATCGTCCAAAAATAGACTGAAGTAAGGCTGCCAAGAGGACTTGAAAGCGGGGCAGAATTGCAGGAAACCGATTTCAGGAGGTAGACTGGAATTGCATTGAAAGCATAGGAAAAGAGGCAGAACGTCCACAATGATGCACTTGGCCAAAAAGGGCATATGCGTTTTTTCCTGAATATATTCAGGAAAAAACGCATACGCCCTTTTTGGCCAACCAAGCAAGCTTGCAAAGGAAATCTGCACTACAATGAAGTCTCACTTCCCCCCGGTCAAAAGGGCCATCTGAAAAAAGTGTAAAATCCAGAAAGGCAGGACAGGCCATGGAGAACTGGGAGCCTTGTTATGCTGATGGGCGGGATGTAAATTGCCAACAACCACTCGGGAGAAGTGTATGGTGTTTCCTGAAACATCTAAAAAACAAAGCAACAGAACCTAGGGCACTTCCACTTATGGTCCTATAGCTTAGGGAAATTAAAATCAAAAAGACACAGCCACCCCAAAGTTTGGAACGGCTCTGTTTACAAGAACCTCGTCTACAGTACAAGTTCAACATCGCAGAAAGTGAAAAATGGATAAAGAAGTTGTGGTATTTACTTACAAAGCAATATCACTCAGCAGTGAAATCTATGTCATCAGGCCCTTAGCAGCGCAATGAGTGGATTCAGGTATGATGATTCTAACTGAAATAAGTCACACAGAAAAAGAAACATCATAAGATATCAGTAATACACGGAATGGAAACTTGGCTACACAGGAACTGAATTACAGAACAGAACAGGGTCTCAAATTTAGAAAACCAACTTATGCTTGCTTAAGGGTAAAGGTGAGTTGGGGTGCTGCATAAAACCAGAGATTGAAATGAGCACAGATAAAGTTCCTTAAGCCAAATATGGAATAGACAAGAGCTACTCCTTGCTCAACGAAATGGACTCAACACCGCATATTAAATGTCTAAGAATGTACCTGACTAGTAAGTATCTTAAAACCTATGGATTGCTATGTCTCCGAAAGAGAATCAAGCATGTGTACAGGTGCATAAACGCAGCAGTGATAGGATTGGAGAGGTTCGGTGAGCAAATGAAGACCCTTTGCAATCATATTGCATGGTACCCATTACACGGGTTTCAACTACCCAGTTTTTAGGTATTCTTCCTTCAGCTAAAACATGCATGTGGAACCTAGAGTATGATCAACCATGTGATCGGGAGACGTGTTCAAATATGTCTCAGTTTTTCTCCCCTGGTACTCGGGTGCAACATTCCAGACGCTTTACTAACACTCTCCCCACTTGGAGAGTCAGCGCCTTTAACCTCCTGTTTGGCACAGTTTGCAATTTCTGCGGAAGATGAACAGGAATAGCGAGAACCAATGAGAGGCTAGCTGGAGGTGTCTTGACGGGCAAATTTAACTCTCATTTCCCACCAGGAAGAGGAAATAACCAAAGGCTCAGCGTGCCGTGCCGGAACCTGATTAGCGCCTGAAGCCATCCTGCGGTGTTGCGGCAGGTCACAAGAAAGCGAGTTGAAGAAACGAGCTCAGGGGCACTGTAATTCACAAACCTGCAGAGTTATAAATGACAGCTATCGTCCAAAAATAGACTGAAGTAAGGCTGCCAAGAGGACTTGAAAGCGGGGCAGAATTGCAGGAAACCGATTTCAGGAGGTAGACTGGAATTGCATTGAAAGCATAGGAAAAGAGGCAGAACGTCCACAATGATGCACTTGGCCGAAAAGGGCATATGCGTTTTTTCCTGAATATATTCAGGAAAAAACGCATACGCACTTTTTGGCCAACCAAGCAAGCTTGCAAAGGAAATCTGCACTACAATGAAGTCTCACTTCCCCCCGGTCAAAAGGGCCATCTGAAAAAAGTGTAAAATCCAGAAAGGCAGGGCAGGCCATGGAGAACTGGGAGCCTTGTTATGCTGATGGGCGGGATGTAAATTGCCAACAACCACTCGGGAGAAGTGTATGGTGTTTCCTGAAACATCTAAAAAACAAAGCAACAGAGCCTAGGGCACTTCCACTTATGGTCCTATCGCTTAGGGAAATTAAAATCAAAAAGACACATCCACCCCAAAGTTTGGGAGGCCTCCGTTTACAAGAACCTCGTTTACAGTACAAGTTCAACATCGCAGAAAGTGAAAAATGGATAAAGAACTTGTGGTACTTACGTACAATGCAGTATCACTCAGCAATGAAATCTGTGTCATCAGGCCCTTAGCAGCACAATGAGTGGATTCAGGTATGATGATTCTAACTGAAATAAGTCACACAGAAAAAGAAACATCATAAGATATCACTAATACACGGAATGTAAACTTGGCTACACAGGAACTGAATTACAGAACAGAACAGGGTCTCAAATTTAGAAAACCAACTTATGCTTGCTTAAGGGGAAAGGTGAGTTGGGGTGCTGCATAAAACCAGAGATTGAAATGAGCACAGATAAAGTTCCTTAAGCCAAATATGGAATAGACAAGAGCTACTCCTTGCTCAACGAAATGGACTCAACACCCCATATTAAACGCCTAAGAATGTACCTGACTAGTAAGTATCTTAAAACCTATGGATTGCTATGTCTCCAAAAGACAATCAAGCGTGTGTACAGGGGCATAAACGCAGCAGTGATAGGATTGGAGAGGTTCGGTGAGCAAATGAAGACCCTTTGAAGTCATATTGCATGGTACCCATTCCACGGGTTTCAACTACCCAGGTTTAAGGTATTCTTCCTTCATCTAAAACATGCATGTGGAACCTAGAGTATGATCAACCATGTGATCGGGAGACGTGTTCAAATATGTCTCAGTTTTCGTACCCTGATACTCGGGTGCAACATTCCAGACGCTTTACTAACACTCTCCCCACTTGGAGAGTCAGTCCCTTTAACCTCCTGTTTGGCCCAGTTTGCAATTTCTGTGGAAGATGAACAGGAATATTGAGAACCAATGAGAGACTAGCTGGAGGTGTCTGGATGGGCAAATTTAACTCTCATTTCCCACCAGGAAGAGGAATTAACCAAAGGCTCAGCATGCCGTGCCAGAACCAGATTAGGGCCTGAAGCCATCCTGCGGTGTTGCGGCCAGGTCACAAGAAAGCGAGTTGAAGAAAGGAGCTCAGGGGCACTGTAATTCACAAACCTGCAGAGTTATAAATGACAGCTATCGTCCAAAAATAGACTGAAGTAAGGCTGCCAAGAGGACTTGAAAGCGGGGCAGAATTGCTGGAAACCGATTTCAGGAGGTAGACTGGAATTGCATTGAAAGCATAGGAAAAGAGGCAGAACGTCCACAATGATGCACTTGGCCAAAAAGGGCATATGCGTTTTTTCCTGAATATATTCAGGAAAAAACGCATACGCCCTTTTTGGCCAACCAAGCAAGCTTGCAAAGGAAATCTGCACTACAATGAAGTCTCACTTCCCCCCGGTCAAAAGGGCCATCTGAAAAAAGTGTAAAATCCAGAAAGGCAGGATAGTCCATGGAGAACTGGGAGCCTTGTTATGCTGAGGGGCGGGATGTAAATTGCCAACAGACACTCAGGAGAAGTGTATGGTGTTTCCTGAAACATCTAAAAAACAAAGCAACAGAGCCTAGGGCACTTCCACTTATGGTCCTATAGCTTAGGGAAATTAAAATCAAAAAGACACAGCCACCCCAAAGTTTGGGACGCCTCCATTTACAAGAACCTCGGTTACTGTACAAGTTCAATATCACAGAAAGTGAAAAATGGATAAAGAACTTTTGGTACTTACGTACAATGCAGTATCACTCAGCAATGAAATCTATGTCATCAGGCCAGTAGCAGCATAAGGAGTGGATTCAGGTACGATGATTCTAACTGAAATAAGTCACACTGAAAAAGAAACATCATAAGATATCAGTAATACACGGAATGTAAACTTGGCTACACAGGAACTGCATTCCAAAACAGAACAGGGTCTCAAATTTAGAAAACCAACTTATGCTTGCTTAAGGGGAAAGGTGAGTTGGGGTGCTGCATAAAACCAGAGATTGAAATGAGCACAGATAAAGTTCCTTAAGCCAAATATGGAATAGACAAGAGCTACTCCTGCTCAACGAAATGGACTCAACACCCCATATTAAACGCCTAAGAATGTACCTGACTAGTAAGTATCTTAAAACCTATGGATTGCTATGTCTCCAAAAGAGAATCAAGCGTGTGTACAGGGGCATAAACGCAGCAGTGCTAGGATTGGAGAGGTTCGGTGAGCAAATGAAGACCGTTTGAAGTCATATTGCATGGTACCCATTACACGGGTCTCAACTCTCCAGGTTTAAGGTATTCTTCCTTCAGCTAAAACATGCATGTGGAACCCAGAGTATGATCAACCATGTGAACGGGAGACGTGTTCAAATATGTCTCAGTTTTCCTCCCCTGGTACTCGGGTGCAACATTCCAGACGCTTTCCTAACACTCTCCCCACTTGGAGAGTCAGCGCCTTTAACCTCCTGTTGGCCCAGTTTGCAATTTCTGCGGAAGATGAACAGGAATAGCGAGAACCAATGAGAGACTAGCTGGAGGTGTCTGGACGGGCAAATTTAACTCTCATTTCCCACCAGGAAGAGGAATTAACCAAAGGCTCAGCGTGCCGTGCCAGAACCAGATTAGGGCCTGAAGCCATCCTGCGGTGCTGCGGCCAGGTCACAAGAAAGCGAGTTGAAGAAAGGAGCTCAGGGGCACTGTAATTCACAAACCTGCAGAGTTATAAATGACAGCTATCGTCCAAAAATAGACTGAAGTAAGGCTGCCAAGAGGACTTGAAAGCGGGGCAGAATTGCAGGAAACCGATTTCAGGAGGTAGACTGGAATTGCATTGAAAGCATAGGAAAAGAGGCAGAACGTCCACAATGATGCACTTGGCCAAAAAGGGCGTATGCGTTTTTTCCTGAATATATTCAGGAAAAAACGCATACGCACTTTTTGGCCAACCAAGCAAGCTTGCAAAGGAAATCTGCACTACAATGAAGTCTCACTTCCCCCCGGTCAAAAGGGCCATCTGAAAAAAGTGTAAAATCCAGAAAGGCAGGATAGGCCATGGAGAACTGGGAGCCTTGTTATGCTGATGGGCGGGATGTAAATTGCCAACAGACACTCAGGAGAAGTGTATGGTGTTTCCTGAAACATCTAAAAAACAAAGCAACAGAGCCTAGGGCACTTCCACTTATGGTCCTATAGCTTAGGGAAATTAAAATCAAAAAGACACAGCCACCCCAAAGTTTGGGACGCCTCCATTTACAAGAACCTCGGTTACTGTACAAGTTCAATATCACAGAAAGTGAAAAATGGATAAAGAACTTTTGGTACTTACGTACAATGCAGTATCACTCAGCAATGAAATCTATGTCATCAGGCCAGTAGCAGCATAAGGAGTGGATTGAGGTACGATGATTCTAACTGAAATAAGTCACACTGAAAAAGAAACATCATAAGATATCAGTAATACACGGAATGTAAACTTGGCTACACAGGAACTGCATTCCAAAACAGAACAGGGTCTCAAATTTAGAAAACCAACTTATGCTTGCTTAAGGGGAAAGGTGAGTTGGGGTGCTGCATAAAACCAGAGATTGAAATGAGCACAGATAAAGTTCCTTAAGCCAAATATGGAATAGACAAGAGCTACTCCTGCTCAACGAAATGGACTCAACACCCCATATTAAACGCCTAAGAATGTACCTGACTAGTAAGTATCTTAAAACCTATGGATTGCTATGTCTCCAAAAGAGAATCAAGCGTGTGCACAGGGGCATAAACGCAGCAGTGATAGGATTGGAGAGGTTCGGTGAGCAAATGAAGACCGTTTGAAGTCATATTGCATGGTACCCATTACACGGGTCTCAACTCTCCAGGTTTAAGGTATTCTTCCTTCAGCTAAAACATGCATGTGGAACCCAAGTATGATCAACCATGTGAACGGGAGACGTGTTCAAATATGTCTCAGTTTTCCTCCCCTGGTACTCGGGTGCAACATTCCAGACGCTTTCCTAACACTCTCCCCACTTGGAGAGTCAGCGCCTTTAACCTCCTGTTGGCCCAGTTTGCAATTTCTGCGGAAGATGAACAGGAATAGCGAGAACCAATGAGAGACTAGCTGGAGGTGTCTGGACGGGCAAATTTAACTCTCATTTCCCACCAGGAAGAGGAAATAACCAAAGGCTCAGCGTGCCGTACCGGAACCAGATTAGGGCCTGAAGCCATCATGCGGTGTTGCGGCCAGCTCAAAAGAAAGCGAGTTGAAGAAAGGAGCTCAGGGGCACTGTAATTCACAAACCTGCAGAGTTATAAATGACAGCTATCGTCCAAAAATAGACTGAAGTAAGGCTGCCAAGAGGACTTGAAAGCGGGGCAGAATTGCAGGAAACCGATTTCAGGAGGTAGACTGGAATTGCATTGAAAGCATAGGAAAAGAGGCAGAACGTCCACAATGATGCACTTGGCCAAAAAGGGCGTATGCGTTTTTTCCTTCAGGAAAAAACGCATACGCCCTTTTTGGCCAACCAAGCAAGCTTGCAAAGGAAATCTGCACTACAATGAAGTCTCACTTCCCCCGGTCAAAAGGGCCATCTGAAAAAAGTGTAAAATGCAGAAAGGCAGGACAGGCCATGGAGAATTGGGAGCCTTGTTATGCTGAAGGGCGGGATGTAAATTGCCAACAAACACTCGGGAGAAGTGTATGGTGTTTCCTGAAACATCTAAAAAACAAAGCAACAGAGCCTAGGGCACTTCCACTTATGGTCCTATAGCTTAGGGAATTTAAAATCAAAAAGACACAGCCACCCCAAAGTTTGGAATGGCTCTGTTTACAAGAACCTCGTTTACAGTACAAGTTCAACATCGCAGAAAGTGAAAAATGGATAAAAAAGTTGTGGTACTTACTTACAAAGCAATATCACTCAGCAATGAAATCTGTGTCATCAGCCCCTTAGCAGCACAATGAGTGGATTCAGGTATGATGATTCTAACTGAAATAAGTCACACAGAAAAAGAAACATCATAAGATATCAGTAATACACGGAATGTAAACTTGGCTACACAGGAACTCAGTTACAGAACAGAACAGGGTCTCAAATTTAGAAAACCAACTTATGCTTGCTTAAGGGTAAAGGTGAGTTGGGGTGCTGCATAAAACCAGAGATTGAAATGAGCACAGATAAAGTTCCTTAAGCCAAATATGGAATAGACAAGAGCTACTCCTTGCTCAACGAAATGGACTCAACACCGCATATTAAACGCCTAAGAATGTACCTGACTAGTAAGTATCTTAAAACCTATGGATTGCTATGTCTCCGAAAGAGAATCAAGCATGTGTACAGGGGCATAAACGCAGCAGTGATAGGATTGGAGAGGTTCGGTGAGCAAATGAAGACCCTTTGAAGTCATATTGCATGGTACCCATTCCACGGCTTTCAAATACACAGGTTTAAGGTATTCTTCCTTCAGCTAAAACATGCATGTGGAACCCAAGTATGATCAACCATGTGAACGGGAGACGTGTTCAAATATGTCTCAGTTTTCCTCCCCTGGTACTCAGGTGCAACATTCCAGACGCTTTACTAACACTCTCCCGACTTGGAGAGTCAGTCCCTTTAACGTCCTGTTTGGCCCAGTTTGCAATTTCTGCGGAAGATGAACAGGAATAGCGAGAACCAATGAGAGACTAGCTGGAGGTGTCTGGACGGGCAAATTTAACTCTCATTTCCCACCAGGAAGAGGAAATAACCAAAGGCTCAGCGTGCCGTACCGGAACCAGATTAGGGCCTGCAGCCATCCTGCGGTGTTGCGGCCAGCTCAAAAGAAAGCGAGTTGAAGAAAGGAGCTCAGGGGCACTGTAATTCACAAACCTGCAGAGTTATAAATGACAGCTATCGTCCAAAAATAGACTGAAGTAAGGCTGCCAAGAGGACTTGAAAGCGGGGCAGAATTGCAGGAAACCGATTTCAGGAGGTAGACTGGAATTGCATTGAAAGCATAGGAAAAGAGGCAGAACGTCCACAATGATGCACTTGGCCAAAAAGGGCGTATGCGTTTTTTCCTTCAGGAAAAAACGCATACGCCCTTTTTGGCCAACCAAGCAAGCTTGCAAAGGAAATCTGCAGTACAATGAAGTCTCACTTCCCCCGGTCAAAAGGGCCATCTGAAAAAAGTGTAAAATGCAGAAAGGCAGGACAGGCCATGGAGAACTGGGAGCCTTGTTATGCTGAAGGGCGGGATGTAAATTGCCAACAAACACTCGGGAGAAGTGTATGGTGTTTCCTGAAACATCTAAAAAACAAAGCAACAGAGCCTAGGGCACTTCCACTTATGGTCCTATAGCTTAGGGAAATTAAAATCAAAAAGACACAGCCACCCCAAAGTTTGGGACGCCTCCATTTACAAGAACCTCGGTTACTGTACAAGTTCAATATCACAGAAAGTGAAAAATGGATAAAGAACTTTTGGTACTTACGTACAATGCAGTATCACTCAGCAATGAAATCTATGTCATCAGGCCAGTAGCAGCATAATGAGTGGATTCAGGTACGATGATTCTAACTGAAATAAGTCACACTGAAAAAGAAACATCATAAGATATCAGTAATACACGGAATGTAAACTTGGCTACACAGGAACTGCATTCCAAAACAGAACAGGGTCTCAAATTTAGAAAACCAACTTATGCTTGCTTAAGGGTAAAGGTGAGTTGGGGTGCTGCATAAAACCAGAGATTGAAATGAGCACAGATAAAGTTCCTTAAGCCAAATATGGAATAGACAAGAGCTACTCCTGCTCAACGAAATGGACTCAACACCCCATATTAAACGCCTAAGAATGTACCTGACTAGTAAGTATCTTAAAACCTATGGATTGCTATGTCTCCAAAAGAGAATCAAGCGTGTGTACAGGGGCATAAACGCAGCAGTGATAGGATTGGAGAGGTTCGGTGAGCAAATGAAGACCCTTTGAAGTCATATTGCATGGTACCCATTACACGGGTCTCAACTCTCCAGGTTTAAGGTATTCTTCCTTCAGCTAAAACATGCATGTGGAACCCAGAGTATGATCAACCATGTGAACGGGAGACGTGTTCAAATATGTCTCAGTTTTCCTCCCCTGGTACTCGGGTGCAACATTCCAGACGCTTTACTAACACTCTCCCCACTTGGAGAGTCAGTCCCTTTAACTCCCGGTTTGGCCCAGTTTGCAATTTCTGCGGAAGATGAACAGGAATAGCGAGAACCAATGAGAGACTAGCTGGAGGTGTCTGGACGGGCAAATTTAACTCTCATTTCCCACCAGGAAGAGGAAATAACCAAAGGCTCAGCGTGCCGTACCGGAACCAGATTAGGGCCTGCAGCCATCCTGCGGTGTTGCGGCCAGCTCAAAAGAAAGCGAGTTGAAGAAAGGAGCTCAGGGGCACTGTAATTCACAAACCTGCAGAGTTATAAATGACAGCTATCGTCCAAAAATATACTGAAGTAAGGCTGCCAAGAGGACTTGAAAGCGGGGCAGAATTGCAGGAAACCGATTTCAGGAGGTAGACTGGAATTGCACTGAAAGCATAGGAAAAGAGGCAGAACGTCCACAATGATGCACTTGGCCAAAAAGGGCGTATGTGTTTTTTCCTTCAGGAAAAAACGCATACGCCCTTTTTGGCCAACCAAGCAAGCTTGCAAAGGAAATCTGCACTACAATGAAGTCTCACTTCCCCCCGGTCAAAAGGGCCATCTGAAAAAAGTGTAAAATGCAGAAAGGCAGGACAGGCCATGGAGAACTGGGAGCCTTGTTATGCTGAAGGGCGGGATGTAAATTGCCAACAAACACTCGGGAGAAGTGTATGGTGTTTCCTGAAACATCTAAAAAACAAAGCAACAGAGCCTAGGGCACTTCCACTTATGGTCCTATAGCTTAGGGAATTTAAAATCAAAAAGACACAGCCACCCCAAAGTTTGGAACGGCTCTGTTTACAAGAACCTCGTTTACAGTACAAGTTCAACATCGCAGAAAGTGAAAAATGGATAAAAAAGTTGTGGTATTTACTTACAAAGCAATATCACTCAGCAATGAAATCTGTGTCATCAGCCCCTTAGCAGCACAATGAGTGGATTCAGGTATGATGATTCTAACTGAAATAAGTCACACAGAAAAAGAAACATCATAAGATATCAGTAATACACGGAATGTAAACTTGGCTACACAGGAACTCAGCTACAGAACAGAACAGGGTCTCAAATTTAGAAAACCAACTTATGCTTGCTTAAGGGTAAAGGTGAGTTGGGGTGCTGCATAAAACCAGAGATTGAAATGAGCACAGATAAAGTTCCTTAAGCCAAATATGGAATAGACAAGAGCTACTCCTTGCTAAACGAAATGGACTCAACACCGCATATTAAACGCCTAAGAATGTACCTGACTAGTAAGTATCTTAAAACCTATGGATTGCTATGTCTCCGAAAGAGAATCAAGCATGTGTACAGGGGCATAAACGCAGCAGTGATAGGATTGGAGAGGTTCGGTGAGCAAATGAAGACCCTTTGAAGTCATATTGCATGGTACCCATTCCACGGCTTTCAAATACACAGGTTTAAGGTATTCTTCCTTCAGCTAAAACATGCATGTGGAACCCAAGTATGATCAACCATGTGAACGGGAGACGTGTTCAAATATGTCTCAGTTTTCCTCCCCTGGTACTCAGGTGCAACATTCCAGACCCTTTACTAACACTCTCCCGACTTGGAGAGTCAGTCCCTTTAACCTCCTGTTTGTCCCAGTTTGCAATTTCTGTGGAAGATGAACAGGAATAGCGACAACCAATGAGAGACTAGCTGGAGGTGTCTGGACGGGCAAATTTAACTCTCATTTCCCACCAGGAAGAGGAAATAACCAAAGGCTCAGCATGCCGTGCCGGAACCAGATTAGGGCGTGAAGCTATCCTGCGGTGTTGCGGCCAGGTCACAAGAAAGCGAGTTGAAGAAAGGAGCTCAGGGGCACTGTAATTCACAAACCTGCAGAGTTATAAATGACAGCTATCGTCCAAAAATAGACTGAAGTAAGGCTGCCAAGAGGACTTGAAAGCGGGGCAGAATTGCAGGAAACCGATTTCAGGAGGTAGACTGGAATTGCATTGAAAGCATAGGAAAAGAGGCAGAACGTCCACAATGATGCACTTGGCCAAAAAGGGCGTATGCGTTTTTTCCTGAATATATTCAGGAAAAAACGCATACGCCCTTTTTGGCCAACCAAGCAAGCTTGCAAAGGAAATCTGCACTACAATGAAGTCTCACTTCCCCCCCGGTCAAAAGGGCCATCTGAAAAAAGTGTAAAATCCAGAAAGGCAGGACAGGCCATGGAGAACTGGGAGCCTTGTTATGCTGATGGGCGGGATGGAAATTGCCAACAACCACTCAGGAGAAGTGTATGGTGTTTCCTGAAACATCTAAAAAACAAAGCAACAGAGCCTAGGGCACTTCCACTTATGGTCCTATAGCTTAGGGAAATTAAAATCAAAAAGACACAGCCACCCAAACTTTCGAACGGCTCTGTTTACAAGAACCTCGTTTACAGTACAAGTTCAACATCGCAGAAAGTGAAAAATGGATAAAGAAGTTTTAGTATTTACTTACAAAGCAATATCACTCAGCAATGAAATCTGTGTCATCAGGCCCTTAGCATCACAATGAGTGGATTCAGGTATGATGATTCTAACTGAAGTAAGTCACACAGAAAGAGAAACATCATAAGATATCAGTAATACATGGAATGTAAACTTGGCTACACAGGAACTGAATTACAGAACAGAACAGGGTCTCAAATTTAGAAAACCAACTTATGCTTGCTTAAGGGTAAAGGTGAGTTGGGGTGCTGCATAAAACCAGAGATTGAAATGAGCACAGATAAAGTTCCTTAAGTCAAATATGGAATAGACAAGAGCTACTCCTTGCTCAACGAAATGGACTCAACACCGCATATTAAATGCCTAAGAATGTACCTGACTAGTAAGTATCTTAAAAACCTATGGATTTCTATGTCTCCGAAAGAGAATCAAGCATGTGTACAGGGGCATAAACGCAGCAGTGATAGGATTGGAGAAGTTCGGTGAGCAAATGAAGACCCTTTGAAGTCATATTGCATGGTACCCATTACACGGGTCTTAACTCTCCAGGTTTAAGGTATTCTTCCTTCAACTAAAACATGCATGTGGAACCCAAGTATGATCAACCATGTGAACGGGAGACGTGTTCAAATATGTCTCAGTTTTCCTCCCCTGGTACTCGGGTGCAACATTCCAGACGCTTTACTAACACTCTCCCCACTTGGAGAGTCAGCGCCTTTAACCTCCTGTTTGGCCCAGTTTGCAATTTCTGCGGAAGATGAACAGGAATAGCGAGAACCAATGAGAGACTAGCTGAAGGTGTCTGGACGGGCAAATTTAACTCTCATTTCCCACCAGGAAGAGGAATTAACCAAAGGCTCAGCATGCCGTGCCGGAACCAGATTAGGGCCTGAAGCCATCCTGCGGTGTTGCTGCCAGGTCACAAGAAAGCTAGTTTAAGAAAGGAGCTCAGGGGCACTGTAATTCACAAACCTGCAGAGTTATAAATGACAGCTATCGTCCAAAAATAGACTGAAGTAAGGCTGCCAAGAGGACTTGAAAGCGGGGCAGAATTGCAGGAAACCGATTTCAGGAGGTAGACTGGAATTGCATTGAAAGCATAGGAAAAGAGGCAGAACGTCCACAATGATGCACTTGGCCAAAAAGGGCATATGCATTTTTTCCTGAATATATTCAGGAAAAAACGCATACGCCCTTTTTGGCCAACCAAGCAAGCTTGCAAAGGAAATCTGCACTACAATGAAGTCTCACTTCCCCCCGGTCAAAAGGGCCATCTGAAAAAAGTGTAAAATCCAGAAAGGCAGGACAGGCCATGGAGAACTGGGAGTCTTGTTATGCTGATGGGCGGGATGTAAAACCGCATATGCCCTTTTTGGCCAACCAAGCAAGCTTGCAAAGGAAATCTGCACTACAATGAAGTCTCACTTCCCCCAGGTCAAAAGGGCCATCTGAAAAAAGTGTAAAATCCAGAAAGGCAGGACAGGCCATGGAGAACTGGGAGCCTTTTTATGCTGATGGGCGGGATGTAAATTGCCAACAACCACTCAGGAGAAGTGTATGGTGTTTCCTGAAACATCTAAAAAACAAAGCAACAGAACCTAGGGCACTTCCACTTATGGTCCTATAGCTTAGGGAAATTAAAATCAAAAAGACACAGCCACCCCAAAGTTTGGAACGGCTCTGTTTACAAGAACCTCGTTTACAGTACAAGTTCAACATCGCAGAAAGTGAAAAATGGATAAAGAAGTTGTGGTATTTACTTACAAAGCAATATCACTCAGCAATGAAATCTGTGTCATCAGGCCCTTAGCAGCACAATGAGTGGATTCAGGTATGATGATTCTAACTGAAATAAGTCACACAGAAAAAGAAACATCATAAGATATCAGTAATACACGGAATGTAAACTTGGCTACACAGGAACTGAATTACAGAACAGAACAGGGTCTCAAATTTAGAAAACCAACTTATGCTTGCTTAAGGGTAAAGATGAGTTGGGGTGCTGCATAAAACCAGAGATTGAAATGAGCACAGATAAAGTTCCTTAGGCCAAATATGGAATAGACAAGAGCTACTCCTTGCTCAACGAAATGGACTCAACACCGCATATTAAACGCCTAAGAATGTACCTGACTAGTAAGTATCTTAAAACCTATAGATTGCTATGTCTCCGAAAGAGAATCAAGCATGTGTACAGGGGCATAAACGCAGCAGTGATAGGATTCGAGAGGTTCGGTGAGCAAATGAAGACCCTTTGAAGTCATATTGCATGGTACCCATTCCACGGGTTTCAACTACCCAGGTTTTAGGTATTCTTCCTTCAGCTAAAACATGCATGTGGAACCCAGAGTATGATCAACCATGTGATCGGGAGACGTGTTCAAATATGTCTCAGTTTTCCTCCCCTGGTACTCGGGTGCAACATTCCAGACGCTTTACTAACACTCTCCCCACTTGGAGAGTCAGCGCCTTTAACCTCCTGTTTGGCACAGTTTGCAATTTCTGCGGAAGATGAACAGGAATAGTGAGAACCAATGAGAGGCTAGCTGGAGGTGTCTGGACGGGCAAATTTAACTCTCATTTCCCACCATGAGGAGGAAATAACCAAAGGCTCAGCGTGCCGTGCCAGAACCAGATTAGGGCCTGAAGCCATCCTGCGGTGTTGCGGCCAGGTCACAAGAAAGCGAGTTGAAGAAAGGAGCTCAGGGGCACTGTAATTCACAAACCTGCAGAGTTATAAATGACAGCTATCGTCCAAAAATAGACTGAAGTAAGGCTGCCAAGAGGACTTGAAAGCGGGGCAGAATTGCAGGAAACCGATTTCAGGAGGTAGACTGGAATTGCATTGAAAGCATAGGAAAAGAGGCAGAACGTCCACAATGATGCACTTGGCCAAAAAGGGCGTATGCGTTTTTTCCTGAATATATTCAGGAAAAAACGCATACGCCCTTTTTGGCCAACCAAGCAAGCTTGCAAAGGAAATCTGCACTACAATGAAGTCTCACTTCCCCCCGGTCAAAAGGGCCATCTGAAAAAAGTGTAAAATCCAGAAAGGCAGGACAGGCCATGGACAACTGGGAGCCTTGTTATGCTGATGGGCGGGATGTAAATTGCCAACAACCACTCGGGAGAAGTGTATGGTGTTTCCTGAAACATCTAAAAAACAAAGCAACAGAGCCTAGAGCACTTCAACTTATGGTCCTATAGTTTAGGGTAATTAAAATCAAAAAGACACAGCCACCCCAAAGTTTGGAACGGCTCTGTTTACAAGAACCTCGTTTACAGTACAAGTTCAACATCGCAGAAAGTGAAAAATGGATAAAGAAGTCGTGGTATTTACTTACAAAGCAATATCACTCAGCAATGAAATCTGTGTCATCAGGCCCTTAGCAGCACAATGAGTGGATTCAGGTATGATGATTCTAACTGAAATAAGTCACACAGAAAAAGAAACATCATAGGATATCAGTAATACACGGAATGGAAACTTGGCTACACAGGAACTGAATTACAGAACAGAACAGGGTCTCAAATTTAGAAAACCAACTTATTCTTGCTTAAGGGTAAAGGTGAGTTGGGGTGCTGCATAAAACCAGAGATTGAAATGAGCACAGATAAAGTTCCTTAAGCCAAATATGGAATAGACAAGAGCTACTCCTTGCTCAACGAAATGGACTCAACACCCCACATTAAACGCCTAAGAATGTACCTGACTAGTAAGTATCTTAAAACCTATGGATTGCTATGTCTCCGAAAGAGAATCAAGCATGTGTACAGGGGCATAAACGCAGCAGTGATAGGATTGGAGAGGTGCGGTGAGCAAATGAAGACCCTTTGAAGTCATATTGCATGGTACCCATTCCACGGGTTTCAACTACCCAGGTTTAAGGTATTCTTCCTTCAGCTAAAACATGCATGTGGAACCTAGAGTATGATCAACCATGTGATCGGGAGACGTGTTCAAATATGTCTCAGTTTTCCTCCCCTGGTACTCGGGTGCAACATTCCAGACGCTTTACTAACACTCTCCCCACTTGGAGAGTCAGTCCCTTTAACCTCCTGTTTGGCCCAGTTTGCAATTTCTGCGGAAGATGAACAGGAATAGCGAGAACCAATGAGAGGCTAGCTGGAGGTGTCTGGACGGGCAAATTTAACTCTCATTTCCCACCAGGAAGTGGAATTAACCAAAGGCTCAGCGTGCCGGGCCGGAACCAGATTAGGGCCTGAAGCCATCCTGCGGTGTTGCGGCCAGGTCACAAGAAATCGAGTTGAAGAAAGGAGCTCAGGGGCACTGTAATTCACAAACCTGCAGAGTTATAAATGACAGCTATCGTCCAAAAATAGACTGAAGTAAGGCTGCCAAGAGGACTTGAAAGCGGGGCAGAATTGCAGGAAACCAATTTCAGAAGGTAGACTGGAATTGCATTGAAAGCATAGGAAAAGAGGCAGAACGTCCACAATGATGCACTTGGCCAAAAAGGGCGTATGCGTTTTTTCCTGAATATATTCAGGAAAAAACGCATACGCCCTTTTTGGCCAACCAAGCAAGCTTGCAAAGGAAATCTGCACTACAATGAAGTCTCACTTCCCCCCGGTCAAAAGGGCCATCTGAAAAAAGTGTAAAATCCAGAAAGGCAACAGGCCATTGAGAACTGGGAGCCTTGTTATGCAGATGGGCGGGATGTAAATTGCCAACAGACACTTGGGAGAAGTGTATGGTGTTTCCTGAAACATCTAAAAAACAAAGCAACAGAGCCTAGGGCACTTCCACTTATGGTCCTATAGCTTAGGGAAATTAAAATCAAAAAGACATAGCCACCCCAAAGTTTGGGACGCCTCTGTTTACAAGAACCTCGTTTACAGTACAAGTTCAACATCGCAGAAAGTGAAAAATGGATAAAGAAGTTGTGGTATTCACTTACAAAGCAATATCACTCAGCAATGAAATCTATGTCATCAGGCCCTTAGCAGCACAATGAGTGGATTCAGGTATGATGATTCTAACTGAAATAAGTCACACAGAAAAAGAAACATCATAAGATATCAGTAATACACGGAATGGAAACTTGGCTACACAGGAACTGAATTACAGAACAGAACAGGGTCTCAAATTTAGAAAAACAACTTATGCTTGCTTAAGGGTAAAGGTGAGTTGGGGTGCTGCATAAAACCAGAGATTGAAATGAGCACAGATAAAGTTCCTTAAGCCAAATATGGAATAGACAAGAGCTACTCCTTGCTCAACGAAATGGACTCAACACCGCATATTAAACGCCTAAGAATGTACCTGACTTGTAAGTATCTTAAAACCTATGGATTGCTATGTCTTCGAAAGAGAATCAAGCATGTGTACAGGGGCATAAACGCAGCAGTGATAGGATTGGAGAGGTTCGGTGAGCAAATGAAGACCCTTTGAAGTCATATTGCATGGTACCCATTACACGGGTCTCAACTCTCCAGGTTTAAGGTATTCTTCCTTCAGCTAAAACATGCATGTGGAACCCAAGTATGATCAACTATGTGAACGGGAGACGTGTTCAAATATGTCTCAGTTTTCCCCCCCTGGTACTCGGGTGCAACATTCCAGACGCTTTACTAACACTCTCCCCACTTGGAGAGTCAGCGCCTTTAACCTCTTGTTTGGCCCAGTTTGCAATTTCTGCGGAAGATGAACAGGAATAGCGAGAACCAATGAGAGACTAGCTGGAGGTGTCTGGACGGGCAAATTTAACTCTCATTTCCCACCAGGAAGAGGAAATAACCAAAGGCTCAGCGTGCCGTGCCGGAACCAGATTAGGGCGTGAAGCCATCCTGCGGTGTTGCGGCCAGGTCACAAGAAAGCAAGTTGAAGAAAGGAGCTCAGGGGCACTGTAATTCACAAACCTGCAGAGTTATAAATGACAGCTATCGTCCAAAAATAGACTGAAGTAAGGCTGCCAAGAGGACTTGAAAGCGGGGCAGAATTGCAGGAAACCGATTTCAGGAGGTAGACTGGAATTGCATTGAAAGCATAGGAAAAGAGGCAGAACGTCCACAATGATGCACTTGGCCAAAAAGGGCGTATGCGTTTTTTCCTGAATATATTCAGGAAAAAACGCATACGCCCTTTTTGGCCAACCAAGCAAGCTTGCAAAGGAAATCTGCACTACAATGAAGTCTCACTTCCCCCCGGTCAAAAGGGCCATTTGAAAAAAGTGTAAAATGCAGAAAGGCAGGACAGGCCATGGAGAACTGGGAGCCTTGTTATGCTGATGGGCGGGATGTAAATTGCCAACAACCACTCGGGAGAAGTGTATGGTGTTTCCTGAAACATCTAAAAAACAAAGCAACAGAACCTAGGGCACATCCACTTATGGTCCTATAGCTTAGGGAAATTAAAATCAAAAAGACACAGCCACCCCAAAGTTTGGAACGGCTCTGTTTACAAGAACCTCGTTTACAGTACAAGTTCAACATCGCAGAAAGTGAAAAATGGATAAAGAAGTTGTGGTATTTACTTACAAAGCAATATCACTCAGCAATGAAATCTGTGTCATCAGGCCCTTAGCAGCACAATGAGTGGATTCAGGTATGATGATTCTAACTGAAATAAGTCACACAGAAAAAGAAACATCATAAGATATCAGTAATACACGGAATGGAAACTTGGCTACACAGGAACTGAATTACAGAACAGAACAGGGTCTCAAATTTAGAAAACCAACTTATTCTTGCTTAAGGGTAAAGGTGAGTTGGGGTGCTGCATAAAACCAGAGATTGAAATGAGCACAGATAAAGTTCCTTAAGCCAAATATGGAATAGACAAGAGCTACTCCTTGCTCAACGAAATGGACTCAACACCCCATATTAAACGCCTAAGAATGTACCTGACTAGTAAGTATCTTAAAACCTATGGATTGCTATGTCTCCGAAAGAGAATCAAGCATGTGTACAGGGGCATAAACGCAGCAGTGATAGGATTGGAGAGGTTCGGTGAGCAAATGAAGACCCTTTGAAGTCATATTGCATGGTACCCATTCCACGGGTTTCAACTACCCAGGTTTAAGGTATTCTTCCTTCAGCTAAAACATGCATGTGGAACCTAGAGTATGATCAACCATGTGATCGGGAGACATGTTCAAATATGTCTCAGTTTTCCTCCCCTGGTACTCGGGTGCAACATTCCAGACGCTTTACTAACACTCTCCCCACTTGGAGAGTCAGTCCCTTTAACCTCCTGTTTGGCCCAGTTTGCAATTTCTGCGGAAGATGAACAGGAATAGCGAGAACCAATGAGAGGCTAGCTGGAGGTGTCTGGACGGGCAAATTTAACTCTCATTTGCCACCAGGAAGAGGAATTAACCAAAGGCTCAGCGTGCCGGGCCGGAACCAGATTAGGGCCTGAAGCCATCCTGCGGTGTTGCGGCCAGGTCACAAGAAATCGAGTTGAAGAAAGGAGCTCAGGGGCACTGTAATTCACAAACCTGCAGAGTTATAAATGACAGCTATCGTCCAAAAATAGACTGAAGTAAGGCTGCCAAGAGGACTTGAAAGCGGGGCAGAATTGCAGGAAACCAATTTCAGAAGGTAGACTGGAATTGCATTGAAAGCATAGGAAAAGAGGCAGAACGTCCACAATGATGCACTTGGCCAAAAAGGGCGTATGCGTTTTTTCCTGAATATATTCAGGAAAAAACGCATACGCACTTTTTGGCCAACCAAGCAAGCTTGCAAAGGAAATCTGCACTACAATGAAGTCTCACTTCCCCCCGGTCAAAAGGGCCATCTGAAAAAAGTGTAAAATCCAGAAAGGCAACAGGCCATTGAGAACTGGGAGCCTTGTTATGCTGATGGGCGGGATGTAAATTGCCAACAGACACTCGGGAGAAGTGTATGGTGTTTCCTGAAACATCTAAAAAACAAAGCAACAGAGCCTAGGGCACTGCCACTTATGGTCCTATAGCTTAGGGAAATTAAAATCAAAAAGACACAGCCACCCCAAAGTCTGGGATGCCTCTGTTTACAAGAACCTCGTTTACAGTACAAGTTCAACATCGCAGAAAGTGAAAAATGGATAAAGAAGTTGTGGTATTCACTTACAAAGCAAAATCACTCAGCAATGAAATCTATGTCATCAGGCCCTTAGCAGCACAATGAGTGGATTCAGGTATGATGATTCTAACTGAAATAAGTCACACAGAAAAAGAAACATCATAAGATATCAGTAATACACGGAATGTAAACTTGGCTACACAGGAACTGAATTACAGAACAGAACAGGGTCTCAAATTTAGAAAAACAACTTATGCTTGCTTAAGGGTAAAGGTGAATTGGGGTGCTGCATAAAACCAGAGATTGAAATGAGTACAGATAAAGTTCCTTAAGCCAAATATGGAATAGACAAGAGCTACTCCTTGCTCAACGAAATGGACTCAACACCGCATATTAAACGCCTAAGAATGTACCTGACTTGTAAGTATCTTAAAACCTATGGATTGCTATGTCTCCGAAAGAGAATCAAGCATGTGTACAGGGGCATAAACGCAGCAGTGATAGGATTGGAGAGGTTCGGTGAGCAAATGAAGACCCTTTGAAGTCATATTGCATGGTACCCATTCCACGGGTTTCAACTACCCAGGTTTAAGGTATTCTTCCTTCAGCTAAAACATGCATGTGGAACCTAGAGTATGATCAACCATGTGATCGGGAGACATGTTCAAATATGTCTCAGTTTTCCTCCCCTGGTACTCGGGTGCAACATTCCAGACGCTTTACTAACACTGCCCCACTTGGAGAGTCAGTCCCTTTAACCTCCTGTTTGGCCCAGTTTGCAATTTCTGCGGAAGATGAACAGGAATAGCGAGAAACAATGAGAGGCTAGCTGGAGGTTTCTGGACGGGCAAATTCAACTCTCATTTGCCACCAGGAAGAGGAATTAACCAAAGGCTCAGCGTGCCGTGCCGGAACCAGATTAGGGCCTGAAGCCATCCTGCGGTGTTGCGGCCAGGTCACAAGAAAGCGAGTTGAAGAAAGGAGCTCAGGGGCACTGTAATTCACAAACCTGCAGACTTATAAATGACAGCTATCGTCCAAAAATAGACTGAAGTAAGGCTGCCAAGAGGACTTGAAAGCGGGGCAGAATTGCAGGAAACCGATTTCAGGAGGTAGACTGGAATTGCATTGAAAGCATAGGAAAAGAGGCAGAACGTCCACAATGATGCACTTGGACAAAAAGGGCGTATGCGTTTTTTCCTGAATATATTCAGGAAAAAACGCATACGCCCTTTTTGGCCAACCAAGCAAGCTTGCAAAGGAAATCTGCACTACAATGAAGTCTCACTTCCCCCCGGTCAAAAGGGCCATCGGAAAAAAGTGTAAAATCCAGAAAGGCAGGACAGGCCATGGAGAACTGGGAGCCTTGTTATGCTGATGGGCGGGATGTAAATTGCCAACAACCACTCGGGAGAAGTGTATGGTGTTTCCTGAAACATCTAAAAAACAAAGCAACAGAGCCTAGGGCACTTCCACTTATGGCCCTATAGCTTAGGGAAATTAAAATCAAAAAGACACAGCCACACCAAAGTTTGGAACGGCTCTGTTTACAAGAACCTCGTTTACAGTACAAGTTCAACATCGCAGAAAGTGAAAAATGGATAAAGAAGTTGTGGTATTTACTTACAAAGCAATATCACTCAGCAATGAAATCTGTGTCATCAGGCCCTTAGCATCACAATGAGTGGATTCAGGTATGATGATTCTAACTGAAATAAGTCACACAGAAAAAGAAACATCATAAGATATCAGTAATACACGGAATGTAAACTTGGCTACACAGGAACTGAATTACAGAACAGAACAGGGTCTCAAATTTAGAAAACCAACTTATTCTTGCTTAAGGGTAAAGGTGAGTTGGGGTGCTGCATAAAACCAGAGATTGAAATGAGCACAGATAAAGTTCCTTAAGCCAAATATGGTATAGACAAGAGCTACTCCTTGCTCAACGAAATGGACTCAACACCCCATTTTAAACGCCTAAGAATGTACCTGACTAGTAAGTATCTTAAAACCTATGGATTGCTATGTCTCCAAAAGAGAATCAAGCATGTGTACAGGGGCATAAACGCAGCAGTGATAGGATTGGAGAGGTTCGGTGAGCAAATGAAGACCCTTTGAAGTCATATTGCATGGTACCCATTCCACGGGTTTCAACTACCCAGGTTTAAGGTATTCTTCCTTCAGCTAAAACATGCATGTGGAACCTAAAGTATGATCAACCATGTGATCGGGAGACGTGTTCAAATATGTCTCAGTTTTCCTCCCCTGGTACTCGGGTGCAACATTCCAGACGCTTTACTAACACTCTCCCCACTTGCAGAGTCAGTCCCTTTAACCTCCTGTTTGGCCCAGTTTGCAATTTCTGCGGAAGATGAACAGGAATAGCGAGAACCAATGAGAGGCTAGCTGGAGGTGTCTGGACGGGCAAATTGAACTCTCATTTCCCACCAGGAAGAGGAATTAACCAAAGGCTCAGCGTGCCGGGCCAGAACCAGATTAGGGCCTGAAGCCATCCTGCGGTGTTGCGGCCAGGTCACAAGAAAGCGAGTTGAAGAAAGGAGCTCAGGGGCACTGTAATTCACAAACCTGCAGAGTTATAAATGACAGCTATCGTCCAAAAATAGACTGAAGTAAGGCTGCCAAGAGGACTTGAAAGCGGGGCAGAATTGCAGGAAACCGATTTCAGGAGGTAGACTGGAATTGCATTGAAAGCATAGGAAAAGAGGCAGAACGTCCACAATGATGCACTTGGCCAAAAAGGGCGTATGCGTTTTTTCCTGAATATATTCAGGAAAAAACGCATACGCCCTTTTTGGCCAACCAAGCAAGCTTGCAAAGGAAATCTGCACTACAATGAAGTCTCACTTCCCCCCGGTCAAAAGGGCCATCTGAAAAAAGTGTAAAATCCAGAAAGGCAGGACAGGCCATGGAGAACTGGGAGCCTTGTTATGCTGATGGGCGGGATGTAAATTGCCAACAGACACTCGGGAGAAGTGTATGGTGTTTCCTGAAACATCTAAAAAACAAAGCAACAGAGCCTAGGGCACTGCCACTTATGGTCCTATAGCTTAGGGAAATTAAAATCAAAAAGACACAGCCACCCCAAAGTTTGGGACGCCTCTGTTTACAAGAACCTCGTTTACAGTACAAGTTCAACATCGCAGAAAGTGAAAAATGGATAAAGAAGTTGTGGTATTTACTTACAAAGCAATATCACTCAGCAATGAAATCTATGTCATCAGGCCCTTAGCATCACAATGAGTGGATTCAGGTATGATGACTCTAACTGAAATAAGTCACACAGAAAAAGAAACATCATAAGATATCAGTAATACACGGAATGTAAACTTGGCTACACAGGAACTGAATTACAGAACAGAACAGGGTCTCAAATTTAGAAAACCAACTTATGCTTGCTTAAGGGTAAAGGTGAGTTGGGGTGCTGCATAAACCCAGAGATTGAAATGAGCACAGATAAAGTTCCTTAAGTCAAATATGGAATAGACAAGAGCTACTCCTTGCTCAACGAAATGGACTCAACACCGCATATTAAACGCCTAAGAATGTACCTGACTAGTAAGTATCGTAAAACCTATGGATTGCTATGTCTCCAAAAGAGAATCAAGCATGTGTACAGGGGCATAAACGCAGCAGTGATAGGATTGGAGAGGTTCGGTGAGCAAATGAAGACCCTTTGAAGTCATATTGCATGGTACCCATTCCACGGGTCTCAACTCTCCAGGTTTAAGGTATTCTTCCTTCAGCTAAAACATGCATGTGGAACCCAAGTATGATCAACCATGTGAACGGGAGACGTGTTCAAATATGTCTCAGTTTTCCTCCCCTGGTACTCGGGTGCAACATTCCAGACGCTTTACTAACACTCTCCCCACTTGGAGAGTCAGCGCCTTTAACCTCCTGTTTGGCCCAGTTTGCAATTTCTGCGGAAGATGAACAGGAATAGCGAGAACCAATGAGAGCCTAGCTGGAGGTGTCTGGACGGGCAAATTTAACTCTCATTTCCCACCAGGAAGAGGAAATAACCAAAGGCTCAGCGTGCTGTACCGGAACCAGATTAGGGCCTGAAGCCATCCTGCGGTGTTGCGGCCAGCTCAAAAGAAAGCGAGTTGAAGAAAGGAGCTCAGGGGCACTGTAATTCACAAACCTGCAGAGTTATAAATGACAGCTATCGTCCAAAAATAGACTGAAGTAAGGCTGCCAAGAGGACTTGAAAGCGGGGCAGAATTGCAAGAAACCGATTTCAGGAGGTAGACTGGAATTGCATTGAAAGCATAGGAAAAGAGGCAGAACGTCCACAATGATGCACTTGGCCAAAAAGGGCGTATGCGTTTTTTCCTGAATATATTCAGGAAAAAACGCATACGCACTTTTTGGCCAACCAAGCAAGCTTGCAAAGGAAATCTGCACTACAATGAAGTCTCACTTCCCCCCGGTCAAAAGGGCCATCTGAAAAAAGTGTAAAATCCAGAAAGGCAACAGGCCATTGAGAACTGGGAGCCTTGTTATGCTGATGGGCGGGATGTAAATTGCCAACAGACACTTGGGAGAAGTGTATGGTGTTTCCTGAAACATCTAAAAAACAAAGCAACAGAGCCTAGGGCACTTCCACTTATGGTCCTATAGCTTAGGGAAATTGAAATCAAAAAGACACAGCCACCCCAAAGTCTGGGACGCCTCTGTTTCCAAGAACCTCGTTTACAGTACAAGTTCAACATCGCAGAAAGTGAAAAATGGATAAAGAAGTTGTGGAATTCACTTACAAAGCAATATCACTCAGCAATGAAATCTATGTCATCAGGCCCTTAGCAGCACAATGAGTGGATTCAGGTATGATGATTCTAACTGAAATAAGTCACACAGAAAAAGAAACATCATAAGATATCAGTAATACACGGGATGGAAACTTGGCTACACAGGAACTGAATTACAGAACAGAACAGGGTCTCAAATTTAGAAAAACAACTTATGCTTGCTTAAGGGTAAAGGTGAGTTGGGGTGCTGCATAAAACCAGAGATTGAAATGAGCACAGATAAAGTTCCTTAAGCCAAATATGGAATAGACAAGAGCTACTCCTTGCTCAACGAAATGGACTCAACACCGCATATTAAACGCCTAAGAATGTACCTGACTTGTAAGTATCTTAAAACCTATGGATTTCTATGTCTCCGAAAGAGAATCAAGCATGTGTACAGGGGTATAAACGCAGCAGTGATAGGATTGGAGAGGTTCGGTGAGCAAATGAAGACCCTTTGAAGTCATATTGCATGGTACCCATTCCACGGGTTTCAACTACCCAGGTTTAAGGTATTCTTCCTTCAGCTAAAACATGCATGTGGAACCTAGAGTATGATCAACCATGTGATCGGGAGACATGTTCAAATACGTCTCAGTTTTCCTCCCCTGGTACTCGGGTGCAACATTCCAGACGCTTTACTAACACTCTCCCCACTTGGAGAGTCAGTCCCTTTAACCTCCTGTTTGGCCCAGTTTGCAATTTCTGCGGAAGATGAACAGGAATAGCGAGAACCAATGAGAGGCTAGCTGGAGGTGTCTGGACGGGCAAATTTAACTCTCATTTCCCACCAGGAAGAGGAATTAACCAAAGGCTCAGCATGCCGGGCCGGAACCACATTAGGGCCTGAAGCCATCCTGCGGTGTTGCGGCCAGGTCACAAGAAATCGAGTTGAAGAAAGGAGCTCAGGGGCACTGTAATTCACAAACCTGCAGAGTTATAAATGACAGCTATCATCCAAAAATAGACTGAAGTAAGGCTGCCAAGAGGACTTGAAAGCGGGGCAGAATTGCAGGAAACCGATTTCAGGAGGTAGACTGGAATTGCATTGAAAGCATAGGAAAAGAGGCAGAACGTCCACAATAATGCACTTGGCCAAAAAGGGCGTATGCGTTTTTTCCTGAATATATTCAGGAAAAAACGCATACGCCCTTTTTGGCCAACCAAGCAAGCTTGCAAAGGAAATCTGCACTACAATGAAGTCTCACTTCCCCCGGTCAAAAGGGCCATCTGAAAAAAGTGTAAAATCCAGAAAGGCAGGACAGGCCATGGAGAACTGGGAGCCTTGTTATGCTGATGGGCGGGATGTAAATTGCCAACAGACACTCGGGAGAAGTGTATGGCGTTTCCTGAAACATCTAAAAAACAAAGCAACAGAGCCTAGGGCACTGCCACTTATGGTGCTATAGCTTAGGGAAATTAAAATCAAAAAGACACAGCCACCCCAAAGTTTGGGACGCCTCTGTTTACAAGAACCTCGTTTACAGTACAAGTTCAACATCGCAGAAAGTGAAAAATGGATAAAGAAGTTGTGGTATTTACTTACAAAGCAATATCACTCAGCAATGAAATCTATGTCATCAGGCCCTTAGCATCACAATGAGTGGATTCAGGTATGATGATTCTAACTGAAATAAGTCACACAGAAAAAGAAACATCATAAGATATCAGTAATACACGGAATGTAAACTTGGCTACACAGGAACTGAATTACAGAACAGAACAGGGTCTCAAATTTAGAAAACCAACTTATGCTTGCTTAAGGGTAAAGGTGAGTTGGGGTGCTGCATAAAACCAGAGATTGAAATGAGCACAGATAAAGTTCCTTAAGCCAAATATGAAATAGACAAGAGCTACTCCTTGCTCAACGAAATGGACTCAACACCGCATATTAAACGCCTAAGAATGTACCTGACTAGTAAGTATCGTAAAACCTATGGATTGCTATGTCTCCGAAAGAGAATCAAGCATGTGTACAGGGGCATAAATGCAGCAGTGATAGGAATGGAGAGGTTCGGTGAGCAAATGAAGACCCTTTGAAGTCATATTGCATGGTACCCATTCCACGGGTTTCAACTACCCAGGTTTAAGGTATTCTTTCTTTAGCTAAAACATGCAAGTGGAACCTAGAGTATGATCAACCATGTGATCGGGAGACGTGTTCAAATATGTCTCAGTTTTCCTCCCCTGGTACTCGGGTGCAACATTCCAGACGCTTTACTAACACTCTCCCCACTTGGAGAGTCAGTCCCTTTAACCTCCTGTTTGGCCCAGTTTGCAATTTCTGCGGAAGATGAACAGGAATAGCGAGAACCAATGAGAGGCTAGCTGGAGGTGTCTGGACGGGCAAATTTAACTCTCATTTCCCACCAGGAAGAGGAATTAACCAAAGGCTCAGCATGCCGGGCCGGAACCAGATTAGGGCCTGAAGACATCCTGCGGTGTTGCGGCCAGGTCACAGGAAAAAGAGTTGAAGAAAGGAGCTCAGGGGCACTGTAATTCACAAACCTGCAGAGTTATAAATGACAGCTATCGTCCAAAAATAGACTGAAGTAAGGCTGCCAAGAGGACTTGAAAGCGGGGCAGAATTGCAGGAAACCGATTTCAGGAGGTAGACTGGAATTGCATTGAAAGCATAGGAAAAGAGGCAGAACGTCCACAATGATGCACTTGGCCAAAAAGGGCGTATGCGTTTTTTCCTGAATATATTCAGGAAAAAACGCATACGCCCTTTTTGGCCAACCAAGCAAGCTTGCAAAGGAAATCTGCACTACAATGAAGTCTCACTTCCCCCCGGTCAAAAGGGCCATCTGGAAAAAGTGTAAAATCCAGAAAGGCAGGACAGGCCATGGAGAACTGGGAGCCTTGTTATGCTGATGGGCGGGATGTAAATTGCCAACAGACACTTGGGAGAAGTGTATGGTGTTTCCTGAAACATCTAAAAAACAAAGCAACAGAGCCTAGGGCACTGCCACTTATGGTCCTATAGCTTAGGGAAATTAAAATCAAAAAGACACAGCCACCCCAAAGTTTGGGACGCCTCTGTTTACAAGAACCTCGTTTACAGTACAAGTTCAACATCGCAGAAAGTGAAAAATGGATAAAGAAGTTGTGGTATTTACTTACAAAGCAATATCACTCAGCAATGAAATCTGTGTCATCAGGCCCTTAGCATCACAATGAGTGGATTCAGGTATGATGATTCTAACTGAAATAAGTCACACAGAAAAAAAACATCATAAGATATCAGTAATACACGGAATGTAAACTTGGCTACACAGGAACTGAATTACAGAACAGAACAGGGTCTCAAATTTAGAAAACCAACTTATGCTTGCTTAAGGGTAAAGGTGAGTTGGGGTGCTGCATAAAACCAGAGATTGAAATTAGCACAGATAAAGTTCCTTAAGTCAAATATGGAATAGACAAGAGCTACTCCTTGCTCAACGAAATGGACTCAACACCGCATATTAAACGCCTAAGAATGTACCTGACTAGTAAGTATCGTAAAACCTATGGATTGCTATGTCTCCGAAAGAGAATCAAGCATGTGTACAGGGGCATAAATGCAGCAGTGATAGGAATGGAGAGGTTCGGTGAGCAAATGAAGACCCTTTGAAGTCATATTGCATGGTACCCATTCCACGGGTTTCAACTACCCAGGTTTAAGGTATTCTTCCTTCAGCTAAAACATGCATGTGGAACCTAGAGTATGATCAACCATGTGATCGGGAGATGTGTTCAAATATGTCTCAGTTTTCCTCCCCTGGTACTCGGGTGCAACATTCCAGACGCTTTACTAACACTCTCCCCACTTGGAGAGTCAGTCCCTTTAACCTCCTGTTTGGCCCAGTTTGCAATTTCTGCGGAAGATGAACAGGAATAGCGAGAACCAATGAGAGGCTAGCTGGAGGTGTCTGGACGGGCAAATTTAACTCTCATTTCCCACCAGGAAGAGGAATTAACCAAAGGCTCAGCATGCCGGGCCAGAACCAGATTAGGGCCTGAAGCCATCCTGCGGTGTTGCGGCCAGGTCACAAGAAAGCGAGTTGAAGAAAGGAGCTCAGGGGCACTGTAATTCACAAACCTGCAGAGTTATAAATGACAGCTATCGTCCAAAAATAGACTGAAGTAAGGCTGCCAAGAGGACTTGAAAGCGGGGCAGAATTGCAGGAAACCGATTTCAGGAGGTAGACTGGAATTGCATTGAAAGCATAGGAAAAGAGGCAGAACGTCCACAATGATGCACTTGGCCAAAAAGGGCGTATGCGTTTTTTCCTGAATATATTCAGGAAAAAACGCATACGCCCTTTTTGGCCAACCAAGCAAGCTTGCAAAGGAAATCTGCACTACAATGAAGTCTCACTTCCCCCCGGTCAAAAGGGCCATCTGGAAAAAGTGTAAAATCCAGAAAGGCAGGACAGGCCATGGAGAACTGGGAGCCTTGTTATGCTGATGGGCGGGATGTAAATTGCCAACAGACACTTGGGAGAAGTGTATGGTGTTTCCTGAAACATCTAAAAAACAAAGCAACAGAGCCTAGGGCACTGCCACTTATGGTCCTATAGCTTAGGGAAATTAAAATCAAAAAGACACAGCCACCCCAAAGTTTGGGACGCCTCTGTTTCCAAGAACCTCGTTTACAGTACAAGTTCAACATCGCAGAAAGTGAAAAATGGATAAAGAAGTTGTGGTATTTACTTACAAAGCAATATCACTCAGCAATGAAATCTATGTCATCAGGCCCTTAGCATCACAATGAGTGGATTCAGGTATGATGATTCTAACTGAAATAAGTCACACAGAAAAAAAACATCATAAGATATCAGTAATACACGGAATGTAAACTTGGCTACACAGGAACTGAATTACAGAACAGAACAGGGTCTCAAATTTAGAAAACCAACTTATGCTTGCTTAAGGGTAAAGGTGAGTTGGGGTGCTGCATAAAACCAGAGATTGAAATGAGCACAGATAAAGTTCCTTAAGTCAAATATGGAATAGACAAGAGCTACTCCTTGCTCAACGAAATGGACTCAACACCGCATATTAAACGCCTAAGAATGTACCTGACTAGTAAGTATCGTAAAACCTATGGATTGCTATGTCTCCGAAAGAGAATCAAGCATGTGTACAGGGGCATAAATGCAGCAGTGATAGGAATGGAGAGGTTCGGTGAGCAAATGAAGACCCTTTGAAGTCATATTGCATGGTACCCATTCCACGGGTTTCAACTACCCAGGTTTAAGGTATTCTTCCTTCAGCTAAAACATGCATGTGGAACCTAGAGTATGATCAACCATGTGATCGGGAGATGTGTTCAAATATGTCTCAGTTTTCCTCCCCTGGTACTCGGGTGCAACATTCCAGACGCTTTACTAACACTCTCCCCACTTGGAGAGTCAGTCCCTTTAACCTCCTGTTTGGCCCAGTTTGCAATTTCTGCGGAAGATGAACAGGAATAGCGAGAACCAATGAGAGGCTAGCTGGAGGTGTCTGGACGGGCAAATTTAACTCTCATTTCCCACCAGGAAGAGGAATTAACCAAAGGCTCAGCATGCCGGGCCGGAACCACATTAGGGCCTGAAGCCATCCTGCGGTGTTGCGGCCAGGTCACAAGAAAGCGAGTTGAAGAAAGGAGCTCAGGGGCACTGTAATTCACAAACCTGCAGAGTTATAAATGACAGCTATCGTCCAAAAATAGACTGAAGTAAGGCTGCCAAGAGGACTTGAAAGCGGGGCAGAATTGCAGGAAACCGATTTCAGGAGGTAGACTGGAATTGCATTGAAAGCATAGGAAAAGAGGCAGAACGTCCACAATGATGCACTTGGCCAAAAAGGGCGTATGCGTTTTTTCCTGAATATATTCAGGAAAAAACGCATACGCCCTTTTTGGCCAACCAAGCAAGCTTGCAAACGAAATCTGCACTACAATGAAGTCTCACTTCCCCCCGGTCAAAAGGGCCATCTGAAAAAAGTGTAAAATCCAGAAAGGCAGGACAGGCCATGGAGAACTGGGAGCCTTGTTATGCTGATGGGCGGGATGTAAATTGCCAACAGACACTCGGGAGAAGTGTATGGTGTTTCCTGAAACATCTAAAAAACAAAGCAACAGAGCCTAGGGCACTGCCACTTATGGTCCTATAGCTTAGGGAAATTAAAATCAAAAAGACACAGCCACCCCAAAGTTTGGGACGCCTCTGTTTACAAGAACCTCGTTTACAGTACAAGTTCAACATCGCAGAAAGTGAAAAATGGATAAAGAAGTTGTGGTATTTACTTACAAAGCAATATCACTCAGCAATGAAATCTATGTCATCAGGCCCTTAGCATCACAATGAGTGGATTCAGGTATGATGACTCTAACTGAAATAAGTCACACAGAAAAAGAAACATCATAAGATATCAGTAATACACGGAATGTAAACTTGGCTACACAGGAACTGAATTACAGAACAGAACAGGGTCTCAAATTTAGAAAACCAACTTATGCTTGCTTAAGGGTAAAGGTGAGTTGGGGTGCTGCATAAAACCAGAGATTGAAATGAGCACAGATAAAGTTCCTTAAGTCAAATATGGAATAGACAAGAGCTACTCCTTGCTCAACGAAATGGACTCAACACCGCATATTAAACGCCTAAGAATGTACCTGACTAGTAAGTATCGTAAAACTTATGGATTGCTATGTCTCCAAAAGAGAATCAAGCATGTGTACAGGGGCATAAACGCAGCAGTGATAGGATTGGAGAGGTTCGGTGAGCAAATGAAGACCCTTTGAAGTCATATTGCATGGTACCCATTCCACGGGTCTCAACTCTCCAGGTTTAAGGTATTCTTCCTTCAGCTAAAACATGCATGTGGAACCCAAGTATGATCAACCATGTGAACGGGAGACGTGTTCAAATATGTCTCAGTTTTCCTCCCCTGGTACTCGGGTGCAACATTCCAGACGCTTTACTAACACTCTCCCCACTTGGAGAGTCAGCGCCTTTAACCTCCTGTTTGGCCCAGTTTGCAATTTCTGCGGAAGATGAACAGGAATAGCGAGAACCAATGAGAGCCTAGCTGGAGGTGTCTGGACGGGCAAATTTAACTCTCATTTCCCACCAGGAAGAGGAAATAACCAAAGGCTCAGCGTGCTGTACCGGAACCAGATTAGGGCCTGAAGCCATCCTGCGGTGTTGCGGCCAGCTCAAAAGAAAGCGAGTTGAAGAAAGGAGCTCAGGGGCACTGTAATTCACAAACCTGCAGAGTTATAAATGACAGCTATCGTCCAAAAATAGACTGAAGTAAGGCTGCCAAGAGGACTTGAAAGTGGGGCAGAATTGCAAGAAACCGATTTCAGGAGGTAGACTGGAATTGCATTGAAAGCATAGGAAAAGAGGCAGAACGTCCACAATGATGCACTTGGCCAAAAAGGGCGTATGCGTTTTTTCCTGAATATATTCAGGAAAAAACGCATACGCCCTTTTTGGCCAACCAAGCAAGCTTGCAAAGGAAATCTGCACTACAATGAAGTCTCACTTCCCCCCGGTCAAAAGGGCCATCTGAAAAAAGTGTAAAATCCAGAAAGGCAACAGGCCATTGAGAACTGGGAGCCTTGTTATGCTGATGGGCGGGATGTAAATTGCCAACAGACACTTGGGAGAAGTGTATGGTGTTTCCTGAAACATCTAAAAAACAAAGCAACAGAGCCTAGGGCACTTCCACTTATGGTCCTATAGCTTAGGGAAATTGAAATCAAAAAGACACAGCCACCCCAAAGTCTGGGATGCCTCTGTTTCCAAGAACCTCGTTTACAGTACAAGTTCAACATCGCAGAAAGTGAAAAATGGATAAAGAAGTTGTGGTATTCACTTACAAAGCAATATCACTCAGCAATGAAATCTATGTCATCAGGCCCTTAGCAGCACAATGAGTGGATTCAGGTATGATGATTCTAACTGAAATAAGTCACACAGAAAAAGAAACATCATAAGATATCAGTAATACACGGAATGTAAACTTGGCTACACAGGAACTGAATTACAGAACAGAACAGGGTCTCAAATTTAGAAAAACAACTTATGCTTGCTTAAGGGTAAAGGTGAGTTGGGGTGCTGCATAAAACCAGAGATTGAAATGAGTACAGATAAAGTTCCTTAAGCCAAATATGGAATAGACAAGAGCTACTCCTTGCTCAACGACATGGACTCAACACCGCATATTAAACGCCTAAGAATGTACCTGACTTGTAAGTATCTTAAAACCTATGGATTTCTATGTCTCCGAAAGAGAATCAAGCATGTGTACAGGGGTATAAACGCAGCAGTGATAGGATTGGAGAGGTTCGGTGAGCAAATGAAGACCCTTTGAAGTCATATTGCATGGTACCCATTCCACGGGTTTCAACTACCCAGGTTTAAGGTATTCTTCCTTCAGCTAAAACATGCATGTGGAACCTAGAGTATGATCAACCATGTGATCGGGAGACATGTTCAAATATGGCTCAGTTTTCCTCCCCTGGTACTCGGGTGCAACATTCCAGACACTTTACTAACACTCTCCCCACTTGGAGAGTCAGTCCCTTTAACCTCCTGTTTGGCCCAGTTTGCAATTTCTGCGGAAGATGAACAGGAATAGCGAGAACCAATGAGAGGCTAGCTGGAGGTGTCTGGACGGGCAAATTTAACTCTCATTTGCCACCAGGAAGAGGAATTAACCAAAGGCTCAGCATGCCGGGCCGGAACCACATTAGGGCCTGAAGCCATCCTGCGGTGTTGCGGCCAGGTCACAAGAAAGCGAGTTGAAGAAAGGAGCTCAGGGGCACTGTAATTCACAAACATGCAGAGTTATAAATGACAGCTATCATCCAAAAATAGACTGAAGTAAGGCTGCCAAGAGGACTTGAAAGCGGGGCAGAATTGCAGGAAACCGATTTCAGGAGGTAGACTGGAATTGCATTGAAAGCATAGGAAAAGAGGCAGAACGTCCACAATAATGCACTTGGCCAAAAAGGGCGTATGCGTTTTTTCCTGAATATATTCAGGAAAAAACGCATACGCCCTTTTTGGCCAACCAAGCAAGCTTGCAAAGGAAATCTGCACTACAATGAAGTCTCACTTCCCCCCGGTCAAAAGGGCCATCTGGAAAAAGTGTAAAATCCAGAAAGGCAGGACAGGCCATGGAGAACTGGGAGCCTTGTTATGCTGATGGGCGGGATGTAAATTGCCAACAGACACTTGGGAGAAGTGTATGGTGTTTCCTGAAACATCTAAAAAACAAAGCAACAGAGCCTAGGGCACTGCCACTTATGGTCCTATAGCTTAGGGAAATTAAAATCAAAAAGACACAGCCACCCCAAAGTTTGGGACGCCTCTGTTTCCAAGAACCTCGTTTACAGTACAAGTTCAACATCGCAGAAAGTGAAAAATGGATAAAGAAGTTGTGGTATTTACTTACAAAGCAATATCACTCAGCAATGAAATCTATGTCATCAGGCCCTTAGCATCACAATGAGTGGATTCAGGTATGATGATTCTAACTGAAATAAGTCACACAGAAAAAAAACATCATAAGATATCAGTAATACACGGAATGTAAACTTGGCTACACAGGAACTGAATTACAGAACAGAACAGGGTCTCAAATTTAGAAAACCAACTTATGCTTGCTTAAGGGTAAAGGTGAGTTGGGGTGCTGCATAAAACCAGAGATTGAAATGAGCACAGATAAAGTTCCTTAAGTCAAATATGGAATAGACAAGAGCTACTCCTTGCTCAACGGAATGGACTCAACACCGCATATTAAACGCCTAAGAATGTACCTGACTAGTAAGTATCGTAAAACCTATGGATTGCTATGTCTCCGAAAGAGAATCAAGCATGTGTACAGGGGCATAAATGCAGCAGTGATAGGAATGGAGAGGTTCGGTGAGCAAATGAAGACCCTTTGAAGTCATATTGCATGGTACCCATTCCACGGGTTTCAACTACCCAGGTTTAAGGTATTCTTCCTTCAGCTAAAACATGCATGTGGAACCTAGAGTATGATCAACCATGTGATCGGGAGATGTGTTCAAATATGTCTCAGTTTTCCTCCCCTGGTACTCGGGTGCAACATTCCAGACGCTTTACTAACACTCTCCCCACTTGGAGAGTCAGTCCCTTTAACCTCCTGTTTGGCCCAGTTTGCAATTTCTGCGGAAGATGAACAGGAATAGCGAGAACCAATGAGAGGCTAGCTGGAGGTGTCTGGACGGGCAAATTTAACTCTCATTTCCCACCAGGAAGAGGAATTAACCAAAGGCTCAGCATGCCGGGCCGGAACCACATTAGGGCCTGAAGCCATCCTGCGGTGTTGCGGCCAGGTCACAAGAAAGCGAGTTGAAGAAAGGAGCTCAGGGGCACTGTAATTCACAAACCTGCAGAGTTATAAATGACAGCTATCGTCCAAAAATAGACTGAAGTAAGGCTGCCAAGAGGACTTGAAAGCGGGGCAGAATTGCAGGAAACCGATTTCAGGAGGTAGACTGGAATTGCATTGAAAGCATAGGAAAAGAGGCAGAACGTCCACAATGATGCACTTGGCCAAAAAGGGCGTATGCGTTTTTTCCTGAATATATTCAGGAAAAAACGCATACGCCCTTTTTGGCCAACCAAGCAAGCTTGCAAACGAAATCTGCACTACAATGAAGTCTCACTTCCCCCCGGTCAAAAGGGCCATCTGAAAAAAGTGTAAAATCCAGAAAGGCAGGACAGGCCATGGAGAACTGGGAGCCTTGTTATGCTGATGGGCGGGATGTAAATTGCCAACAGACACTCGGGAGAAGTGTATGGTGTTTCCTGAAATATCTAAAAAACAAAGCAACAGAGCCTAGGGCACTGCCACTTATGGTCCTATAGCTTAGGGAAATTAAAATCAAAAAGACACAGCCACCCCAAAGTTTGGGACGCCTCTGTTTACAAGAACCTCGTTTACAGTACAAGTTCAACATCGCAGAAAGTGAAAAATGGATAAAGAAGTTGTGGTATTTACTTACAAAGCAATATCACTCAGCAATGAAATCTATGTCATCAGGCCCTTAGCATCACAATGAGTGGATTCAGGTATGATGACTCTAACTGAAATAAGTCACACAGAAAAAGAAACATCATAAGATATCAGTAATACACGGAATGTAAACTTGGCTACACAGGAACTGAATTACAGAACAGAACAGGGTCTCAAATTTAGAAAACCAACTTATGCTTGCTTAAGGGTAAAGGTGAGTTGGGGTGCTGCATAAAACCAGAGATTGAAATGAGCACAGATAAAGTTCCTTAAGTCAAATATGGAATAGACAAGAGCTACTCCTTGCTCAACGAAATGGACTCAACACCGCATATTAAACGCCTAAGAATGTACCTGACTAGTAAGTATCGTAAAACCTATGGATTGCTATGTCTCCAAAAGAGAATCAAGCATGTGTACAGGGGCATAAACGCAGCAGTGATAGGATTGGAGAGGTTCGGTGAGCAAATGAAGACCCTTTGAAGTCATATTGCATGGTACCCATTCCACGGGTCTCAACTCTCCAGGTTTAAGGTATTCTTCCTTCAGCTAAAACATGCATGTGGAACCCAAGTATGATCAACCATGTGAACGGGAGACGTGTTCAAATATGTCTCAGTTTTCCTCCCCTGGTACTCGGGTGCAACATTCCAGACGCTTTACTAACACTCTCCCCACTTGGAGAGTCAGCGCCTTTAACCTCCTGTTTGGCCCAGTTTGCAATTTCTGCGGAAGATGAACAGGAATAGCGAGAACCAATGAGAGCCTAGCTGGAGGTGTCTGGACGGGCAAATTTAACTCTCATTTCCCACCAGGAAGAGGAAATAACCAAAGGCTCAGCGTGCTGTACCGGAACCAGATTAGGGCCTGAAGCCATCCTGCGGTGTTGCGGCCAGCTCAAAAGAAAGCGAGTTGAAGAAAGGAGCTCAGGGGCACTGTAATTCACAAACCTGCAGAGTTATAAATGACAGCTATCGTCCAAAAATAGACTGAAGTAAGGCTGCCAAGAGGACTTGAAAGTGGGGCAGAATTGCAAGAAACCGATTTCAGGAGGTAGACTGGAATTGCATTGAAAGCATAGGAAAAGAGGCAGAACGTCCACAATGATGCACTTGGCCAAAAAGGGCGTATGCGTTTTTTCCTGAATATATTCAGGAAAAAACGCATACGCCCTTTTTGGCCAACCAAGCAAGCTTGCAAAGGAAATCTGCACTACAATGAAGTCTCACTTCCCCCCGGTCAAAAGGGCCATCTGAAAAAAGTGTAAAATCCAGAAAGGCAACAGGCCATTGAGAACTGGGAGCCTTGTTATGCTGATGGGCGGGATGTAAATTGCCAACAGACACTTGGGAGAAGTGTATGGTGTTTCCTGAAACATCTAAAAAACAAAGCAACAGAGCCTAGGGCACTTCCACTTATGGTCCTATAGCTTAGGGAAATTGAAATCAAAAAGACACAGCCACCCCAAAGTCTGGGATGCCTCTGTTTCCAAGAACCTCGTTTACAGTACAAGTTCAACATCGCAGAAAGTGAAAAATGGATAAAGAAGTTGTGGTATTCACTTACAAAGCAATATCACTCAGCAATGAAATCTATGTCATCAGGCCCTTAGCAGCACAATGAGTGGATTCAGGTATGATGATTCTAACTGAAATAAGTCACACAGAAAAAGAAACATCATAAGATATCAGTAATACACGGAATGTAAACTTGGCTACACAGGAACTGAATTACAGAACAGAACAGGGTCTCAAATTTAGAAAAACAACTTATGCTTGCTTAAGGGTAAAGGTGAGTTGGGGTGCTGCATAAAACCAGAGATTGAAATGAGTACAGATAAAGTTCCTTAAGCCAAATATGGAATAGACAAGAGCTACTCCTTGCTCAACGACATGGACTCAACACCGCATATTAAACGCCTAAGAATGTACCTGACTTGTAAGTATCTTAAAACCTATGGATTTCTATGTCTCCGAAAGAGAATCAAGCATGTGTACAGGGGCATAAACGCAGCAGTGATAGGATTGGAGAGGTTCGGTGAGCAAATGAAGACCCTTTGAAGTCATATTGCATGGTACCCATTCCACGGGTTTCAACTACCCAGGTTTAAGGTATTCTTCCTTCAGCTAAAACATGCATGTGGAACCTAGAGTATGATCAACCATGTGATCGGGAGACATGTTCAAATATGGCTCAGTTTTCCTCCCCTGGTACTCGGGTGCAACATTCCAGACGCTTTACTAACACTCTC
Source organism: Stenella coeruleoalba (assembly GCF_951394435.1). Lineage (NCBI taxonomy): Eukaryota > Metazoa > Chordata > Mammalia > Artiodactyla > Delphinidae > Stenella > Stenella coeruleoalba. Next base: position 48,870 of record NW_027646306.1, read on the forward strand.
CCCACTTGGAGAGTCAGTCCCTTTAACCTCCTGTTTGGCCCAGTTTGCAATTTCTGCGGAAGATGAACAGGAATAGCGAGAACCAATGAGAGGCTAGCTGGAGGTGTCTGGACGGGCAAATTTAACTCTCATTTGCCACCAGGAAGAGGAATTAACCAAAGGCTCAGCATGCCGGGCCGGAACCACATTAGGGCCTGAAGCCATCCTGCGGTGTTGCGGCCAGGTCACAAGAAAGCGAGTTGAAGAAAGGAGCTCAGGGGCACTGTAATTCACAAACATGCAGAGTTATAAATGACAGCTATCATCCAAAAATAGACTGAAGTAAGGCTGCCAAGAGGACTTGAAAGCGGGGCAGAATTGCAGGAAACCGATTTCAGGAGGTAGACTGGAATTGCATTGAAAGCATAGGAAAAGAGGCAGAACGTCCACAATAATGCACTTGGCCAAAAAGGGCGTATGCGTTTTTTCCTGAATATATTCAGGAAAAAACGCATACGCCCTTTTTGGCCAACCAAGCAAGCTTGCAAAGGAAATCTGCACTACAATGAAGTCTCACTTCCCCCGGTCAAAAGGGCCATCTGAAAAAAGTGTAAAATCCAGAAAGGCAGGACAGGCCATGGAGAACTGGGAGCCTTGTTATGCTGATGGGCGGGATGTAAATTGCCAACAGACACTCGGGAGAAGTGTATGGCGTTTCCTGAAACATCTAAAAAACAAAGCAACAGAGCCTAGGGCACTGCCACTTATGGTCCTATAGCTTAGGGAAATTAAAATCAAAAAGACACAGCCACCCCAAAGTTTGGGACGCCTCTGTTTACAAGAACCTCGTTTACAGTACAAGTTCAACATCGCAGAAAGTGAAAAATGGATAAAGAAGTTGTGGTATTTACTTACAAAGCAATATCACTCAGCAATGAAATCTATGTCATCAGGCCCTTAGCATCACAATGAGTGGATTCAGGTATGATGATTCTAACTGAAATAAGTCACACAGAAAAAGAAACATCATAAGATATCAGTAATACACGGAATGTAAACTTGGCTACACAGGAACTGAATTACAGAACAGAACAGGGTCTCAAATTTAGAAAACCAACTTATGCTTGCTTAAGGGTAAAGGTGAGTTGGGGTGCTGCATAAAACCAGAGATTGAAATGAGCACAGATAAAGTTCCTTAAGCCAAATATGAAATAGACAAGAGCTACTCCTTGCTCAACGAAATGGACTCAACACCGCATATTAAACGCCTAAGAATGTACCTGACTAGTAAGTATCGTAAAACCTATGGATTGCTATGTCTCCGAAAGAGAATCAAGCATGTGTACAGGGGCATAAATGCAGCAGTGATAGGAATGGAGAGGTTCGGTGAGCAAATGAAGACCCTTTGAAGTCATATTGCATGGTACCCATTCCACGGGTTTCAACTACCCAGGTTTAAGGTATTCTTCCTTCAGCTAAAACATGCATGTGGAACCTAGAGTATGATCAACCATGTGATCGGGAGATGTGTTCAAATATGTCTCAGTTTTCCTCCTCTGGTACTCGGGTGCAACATTCCAGACGCTTTACTAACACTCTCCCCACTTGGAGAGTCAGTCCCTTTAACCTCCTCTTTGGCCCAGTTTGCAATTTCTGCGGAAGATGAACAGGAATAGCGAGAACCAATGAGAGGCTAGCTGGAGGTGTCTGGACGGGCAAATTTAACTCTCATTTCCCACCAGGAAGAGGAATTAACCAAAGGCTCAGCATGCCGGGCCGGAACCAGATTAGGGCCTGAAGACATCCTGCGGTGTTGCGGCCAGGTCACAGGAAAGCGAGTTGAAGAAAGGAGCTCAGGGGCACTGTAATTCACAAACCTGCAGAGTTATAAATGACAGCTATCGTCCAAAAATAGACTGAAGTAAGGCTGCCAAGAGGACTTGAAATCGGGGCAGAATTGCAGGAAACCGATTTCAGGAGGTAGACTGGAATTGCATTGAAAGCATAGGAAAAGAGGCAGAACGTCCACAATGATGCACTTGGCCAAAAAGGGCGTATGCGTTTTTTCCTGAATATATTCAGGAAAAAACGCATACGCCCTTTTTGGCCAACCAAGCAAGCTTGCAAAGGAAATCTGCACTACAATGAAGTCTCACTTCCCCCCGGTCAAAAGGGCCATCTGAAAAAAGTGTAAAATCCAGAAAGGCAGGACAGGCCATGGACAACTGGGAGCCTTGTTATGCTGATGGGCGGGATGTAAATTGCCAACAGACACTCGGGAGAAGTGTATGGTGTTTCCTGAAACATCTAAAAAACAAAGCAACAGAGCCTAGGGCACTGCCACTTATGGTCCTATAGCTTAGGGAAATTAAAATCAAAAAGACACAGCCACCCCAAAGTTTGGGACGCCTCTGTTTACAAGAACCTCGTTTACAGTACAAGTTCAACATCGCAGAAAGTGAAAAATGGATAAAGAAGTTGTGGTATTCACTTACAAAGCAATATCACTCAGCAATGAAATCTATGTCATCAGGCCCTTAGCAGCACAATGAGTGGATTCAGGTATGATGATTCTAACTGAAATAAGTCACACAGAAAAAGAAACATCATAAGATATCAGTAATACACGGAATGTAAACTTGGCTACACAGGAACTGAATTACAGAACAGAACAGGGTCTCAAATTTAGAAAACCAACTTATGCTTGCTTAAGGGTAAAGGTGAGTTGGGGTGCTGCATAAAACCAGAGATTGGAATGAGCACAGATAAAGTTCCTTAAGCCAAATATGGAATAGACAAGAGCTACTCCTTGCTAAACGAAATGGACTCAACACCGCATATTAAACGCCTAAGAATGTACCTGACTTGTAAGTATCTTAAAACCTATGGATTGCTATGTCTCCAAAAGAGAATCAAGCATGTGTACAGGGGCATAAATGCAGCAGTGATAGGAATGGAGAGGTTCGGTGAGCAAATGAAGACCCTTTGAAGTCATATTGCATGGTACCCATTCCACGGGTTTCAACTACCCAGGTTTAAGGTATTCTTCCTTCAGCTAAAACATGCATGTGGAACCTAGAGTATGATCAACCATGTGATCGGGAGACGTGTTCAAATATGTCTCAGTTTTCCTCCCCTGGTACTCGGGTGCAACATTCCAGACGCTTTACTAACACTCTCCCCACTTGGAGAGTCAGTCCCTTTAACCTCCTGTTTGGCCCAGTTTGCAATTTCTGCGGAAGATGAACAGGAATAGCGAGAACCAATGAGAGGCTAGCTGGAGGTGTCTGGACGGGCAAATTTAACTCTCATTTCCCACCAGGAAGAGGAATTAACCAAAGGCTCAGCATGCCGGGCCGGAACCACATTAGGGCCTGAAGCCATCCTGCGGTGTTGCGGCCAGGTCACAAGAAAGCGAGTTGAAGAAAGGAGCTCAGGGGCACTGTAATTCACAAACCTGCAGAGTTATAAATGACAGCTATCGTCCAAAAATAGACTGAAGTAAGGCTGCCAAGAGGACTTGAAATCGGGGCAGAATTGCAGGAAACCGATTTCAGGAGGTAGACTGGAATTGCATTGAAAGCATAGGAAAAGAGGCAGAACGTCCACAATGATGCACTTGGCCAAAAAGGGCGTATGCGTTTTTTCCTGAATATATTCAGGAAAAAACGCATACGCCCTTTTTGGCCAACCAAGCAAGCTTGCAAAGGAAATCTGCACTACAATGAAGTCTCACTTCCCCCCGGTCAAAAGGGCCATCTGAAAAAAGTGTAAAATCCAGAAAGGCAGGACAGGCCATGGACAACTGGGAGCCTTGTTATGCTGATGGGCGGGATGTAAATTGCCAACAGACACTCGGGAGAAGTGTATGGTGTTTCCTGAAACATCTAAAAAACAAAGCAACAGAGCCTAGGGCACTGCCACTTATGGTCCTATAGCTTAGGGAAATTAAAATCAAAAAGACACAGCCACCCCAAAGTTTGGGACGCCTCTGTTTACAAGAACCTCGTTTACAGTACAAGTTCAACATCGCAGAAAGTGAAAAATGGATAAAGAAGTTGTGGTATTCACTTACAAAGCAATATCACTCAGCAATGAAATCTATGTCATCAGGCCCTTAGCAGCACAATGAGTGGATTCAGGTATGATGATTCTAACTGAAATAAGTCACACAGAAAAAGAAACATCATAAGATATCAGTAATACACGGAATGTAAACTTGGCTACACAGGAACTGAATTACAGAACAGAACAGGGTCTCAAATTTAGAAAACCAACTTATGCTTGCTTAAGGGTAAAGGTGAGTTGGGGTGCTGCATAAAACCAGAGATTGGAATGAGCACAGATAAAGTTCCTTAAGCCAAATATGGAATAGACAAGAGCTACTCCTTGCTAAACGAAATGGACTCAACACCGCATATTAAACGCCTAAGAATGTACCTGACTTGTAAGTATCTTAAAACCTATGGATTGCTATGTCTCCAAAAGAGAATCAAGCATGTGTACAGGGGCATAAACGCAGCAGTGATAGGATTGGAGAGGTTCGGTGAGCAAATGAAGACCCTTTGAAGTCATATTGCATGGTACCCATTCCACGGGTTTCAACTACCCAGGTTTAAGGTATTCTTCCTTCAGCTAAAACATGCATGTGGAACCTAGAGTATGATCAACCATGTGATCGGGAGACGTGTTCAAATATGTCTCAGTTTTCCTCCCCTGGTACTCGGGTGCAACATTCCAGACGCTTTACTAACACTCTCCCCACTTGGAGTCAGTCCCTTTAACCTCCCTGTTTGGCCCAGTTTGCAATTTCTGCGGAAGATGAACAGGAATAGCGAGAACCAATGAGAGGCTAGCTGGAGGTGTCTGGACGGGCAAATTTAACTCTCATTTCCCACCAGGAAGAGGAATTAACCAAAGGCTCAGCATGCGGGCCGGAACCACATTAGGGCCTGAAGCCATCCTGCGGTGTTGCGGCCAGGTCACAAGAAAGCGAGTTGAAGAAGGAGCTCAGGGGCACTGTAATTCACAAACCTGCAGAGTTATAAATGACAGCTATTATCGTCCAAAAATAGACTGAAGTAAGGCTGCCAAGAGGACTTGAAAGCGGGGCAGAATTGCAGGAAACCGATTTCAGGAGGTAGACTGGAATTGCATTGAAAGCATAGGAAAAGAGGCAGAACGTCCACAATGATGCACTTGGCCAAAAAGGGCGTATGCGTTTTTTCCTGAATATATTCAGGAAAAAACGCATACGCCCTTTTTGGCCAACCAAGCAAGCTTGCAAACGAAATCTGCACTACAATGAAGTCTCACTTCCCCCCGGTCAAAAGGGCCATCTGAAAAAAGTGTAAAATCCAGAAAGGCAGGACAGGCCATGGAGAACTGGGAGCCTTGTTATGCTGATGGGCGGGATGTAAATTGCCAACAGACACTCGGGAGAAGTGTATGGTGTTTCCTGAAACATCTAAAAAACAAAGCAACAGAGCCTAGGGCACTGCCACTTATGGTCCTATAGCTTAGGGAAATTAAAATCAAAAAGACACAGCCACCCCAAAGTTTGGGACGCCTCTGTTTACAAGAACCTCGTTTACAGTACAAGTTCAACATCGCAGAAAGTGAAAAATGGATAAAGAAGTTGTGGTATTTACTTACAAAGCAATATCACTCAGCAATGAAATCTATGTCATCAGGCCCTTAGCATCACAATGAGTGGATTCAGGTATGATGACTCTAACTGAAATAAGTCACACAGAAAAAGAAACATCATAAGATATCAGTAATACACGGAATGTAAACTTGGCTACACAGGAACTGAATTACAGAACAGAACAGGGTCTCAAATTTAGAAAACCAACTTATGCTTGCTTAAGGGTAAAGGTGAGTTGGGGTGCTGCATAAAACCAGAGATTGAAATGAGCACAGATAAAGTTCCTTAAGTCAAATATGGAATAGACAAGAGCTACTCCTTGCTCAACGAAATGGACTCAACACCGCATATTAAACGCCTAAGAATGTACCTGACTAGTAAGTATCGTAAAACCTATGGATTGCTATGTCTCCAAAAGAGAATCAAGCATGTGTACAGGGGCATAAACGCAGCAGTGATAGGATTGGAGAGGTTCGGTGAGCAAATGAAGACCCTTTGAAGTCATATTGCATGGTACCCATTCCACGGGTCTCAACTCTCCAGGTTTAAGGTATTCTTCCTTCAGCTAAAACATGCATGTGGAACCCAAGTATGATCAACCATGTGAACGGGAGACGTGTTCAAATATGTCTCAGTTTTCCTCCCCTGGTACTCGGGTGCAACATTCCAGACGCTTTACTAACACTCTCCCCACTTGGAGAGTCAGCGCCTTTAACCTCCTGTTTGGCCCAGTTTGCAATTTCTGCGGAAGATGAACAGGAATAGCGAGAACCAATGAGAGCCTAGCTGGAGGTGTCTGGACGGGCAAATTTAACTCTCATTTCCCACCAGGAAGAGGAAATAACCAAAGGCTCAGCGTGCTGTACCGGAACCACATTAGGGCCTGAAGCCATCCTGCGGTGTTGCGGCCAGCTCAAAAGAAAGCGAGTTGAAGAAAGGAGCTCAGGGGCACTGTAATTCACAAACCTGCAGAGTTATAAATGACAGCTATCGTCCAAAAATAGACTGAAGTAAGGCTGCCAAGAGGACTTGAAAGTGGGGCAGAATTGCAAGAAACCGATTTCAGGAGGTAGACTGGAATTGCATTGAAAGCATAGGAAAAGAGGCAGAACGTCCACAATGATGCACTTGGCCAAAAAGGGCGTATGCGTTTTTTCCTGAATATATTCAGGAAAAAACGCATACGCCCTTTTTGGCCAACCAAGCAAGCTTGCAAAGGAAATCTGCACTACAATGAAGTCTCACTTCCCCCCGGTCAAAAGGGCCATCTGAAAAAAGTGTAAAATCCAGAAAGGCAACAGGCCATTGAGAACTGGGAGCCTTGTTATGCTGATGGGCGGGATGTAAATTGCCAACAGACACTTGGGAGAAGTGTATGGTGTTTCCTGAAACATCTAAAAAACAAAGCAACAGAGCCTAGGGCACTTCCACTTATGGTCCTATAGCTTAGGGAAATTGAAATCAAAAAGACACAGCCACCCCAAAGTCTGGGATGCCTCTGTTTCCAAGAACCTCGTTTACAGTACAAGTTCAACATCGCAGAAAGTGAAAAATGGATAAAGAAGTTGTGGTATTCACTTACAAAGCAATATCACTCAGCAATGAAATCTATGTCATCAGGCCCTTAGCAGCACAATGAGTGGATTCAGGTATGATGATTCTAACTGAAATAAGTCACACAGAAAAAGAAACATCATAAGATATCAGTAATACACGGAATGTAAACTTGGCTACACAGGAACTGAATTACAGAACAGAACAGGGTCTCAAATTTAGAAAAACAACTTATGCTTGCTTAAGGGTAAAGGTGAGTTGGGGTGCTGCATAAAACCAGAGATTGAAATGAGTACAGATAAAGTTCCTTAAGCCAAATATGGAATAGACAAGAGCTACTCCTTGCTCAACGAAATGGACTCAACACCGCATATTAAACGCCTAAGAATGTACCTGACTTGTAAGTATCTTAAAACCTATGGATTTCTATGTCTCCGAAAGAGAATCAAGCATGTGTACAGGGGTATAAACGCAGCAGTGATAGGATTGGAGAGGTTCGGTGAGCAAATGAAGACCCTTTGAAGTCATATTCCATGGTACCCATTCCACGGGTTTCAACTACCCAGGTTTAAGGTATTCTTCCTTCAGCTAAAACATGCATGTGGAACCTAGAGTATGATCAACCATGTGATCGGGAGACATGTTCAAATATGGCTCAGTTTTCCTCCCCTGGTACTCGGGTGCAACATTCCAGACGCTTTACTAACACTCTCCCCACTTGGAGAGTCAGTCCCTTTAACCTCCTGTTTGGCCCAGTTTGCAATTTCTGCGGAAGATGAACAGGAATAGCGAGAACCAATGAGAGGCTAGCTGGAGGTGTCTGGACGGGCAAATTTAACTCTCATTTCCCACCAGGAAGAGGAATTAACCAAAGGCTCAGCATGCCGGGCCGGAACCACATTAGGGCCTGAAGCCATCCTGCGGTGTTGCGGCCAGGTCACAAGAAAGCGAGTTGAAGAAAGGAGCTCAGGGGCACTGTAATTCACAAACCTGCAGAGTTATAAATGACAGCTATCATCCAAAAATAGACTGAAGTAAGGCTGCCAAGAGGACTTGAAAGCGGGGCAGAATTGCAGGAAACCGATTTCAGGAGGTAGACTGGAATTGCATTGAAAGCATAGGAAAAGAGGCAGAACGTCCACAATAATGCACTTGGCCAAAAAGGGCGTATGCGTTTTTTCCTGAATATATTCAGGAAAAAACGCATACGCCCTTTTTGGCCAACCAAGCAAGCTTGCAAAGGAAATCTGCACTACAATGAAGTCTCACTTCCCCCGGTCAAAAGGGCCATCTGAAAAAAGTGTAAAATCCAGAAAGGCAGGACAGGCCATGGAGAACTGGGAGCCTTGTTATGCTGATGGGCGGGATGTAAATTGCCAACAGACACTCGGGAGAAGTGTATGGCGTTTCCTGAAACATCTAAAAAACAAAGCAACAGAGCCTAGGGCACTGCCACTTATGGTCCTATAGCTTAGGGAAATTAAAATCAAAAAGACACAGCCACCCCAAAGTTTGGGACGCCTCTGTTTACAAGAACCTCGTTTACAAAACAAGTTCAACATCGCAGAAAGTGAAAAATGGATAAAGAAGTTGTGGTATTTACTTACAAAGCAATATCACTCAGCAATGAAATCTATGTCATCAGGCCCTTAGCATCACAATGAGTGGATTCAGGTATGATGATTCTAACTGAAATAAGTCACACAGAAAAAGAAACATCATAAGATATCAGTAATACACGGAATGTAAACTTGGCTACACAGGAACTGAATTACAGAACAGAACAGGGTCTCAAATTTAGAAAACCAACTTATGCTTGCTTAAGGGTAAAGGTGAGTTGGGGTGCTGCATAAAACCAGAGATTGAAATGAGCACAGATAAAGTTCCTTAAGCCAAATATGAAATAGACAAGAGCTACTCCTTGCTCAACGAAATGGACTCAACACCGCATATTAAACGCCTAAGAATGTACCTGACTAGTAAGTATCGTAAAACCTATGGATTGCTATGTCTCCGAAAGAGAATCAAGCATGTGTACAGGGGCATAAATGCAGCAGTGATAGGAATGGAGAGGTTCGGTGAGCAAATGAAGACCCTTTGAAGTCATATTGCATGGTACCCATTCCACGGGTTTCAACTACCCAGGTTTAAGGTATTCTTCCTTCAGCTAAAACATGCATGTGGAACCTAGAGTATGATCAACCATGTGATCGGGAGATGTGTTCAAATATGTCTCAGTTTTCCTCCCCTGGTACTCGGGTGCAACATTCCAGACGCTTTACTAACACTCTCCCCACTTGGAGAGTCAGTCCCTTTAACCTCCTCTTTGGCCCAGTTTGCAATTTCTGCGGAAGATGAACAGGAATAGCGAGAACCAATGAGAGGCTAGCTGTAGGTGTCTGGACGGGCAAATTTAACTCTCATTTCCCACCAGGAAGAGGAATTAACCAAAGGCTCAGCATGCCGGGCCGGAACCAGATTAGGGCCTGAAGACATCCTGCGGTGTTGCGGCCAGGTCACAGGAAAGCGAGTTGAAGAAAGGAGCTCAGGGGCACTGTAATTCACAAACCTGCAGAGTTATAAATGACAGCTATCGTCCAAAAATAGACTGAAGTAAGGCTGCCAAGAGGACTTGAAATCGGGGCAGAATTGCAGGAAACCGATTTCAGGAGGTAGACTGGAATTGCATTGAAAGCATAGGAAAAGAGGCAGAACGTCCACAATGATGCACTTGGCCAAAAAGGGCGTATGCGTTTTTTCCTGAATATATTCAGGAAAAAACGCATACGCCCTTTTTGGCCAACCAAGCAAGCTTGCAAAGGAAATCTGCACTACAATGAAGTCTCACTTCCCCCCGGTCAAAAGGGCCATCTGAAAAAAGTGTAAAATCCAGAAAGGCAGGACAGGCCATGGACAACTGGGAGCCTTGTTATGCTGATGGGCGGGATGTAAATTGCCAACAGACACTCGGGAGAAGTGTATGGTGTTTCCTGAAACATCTAAAAAACAAAGCAACAGAGCCTAGGGCACTGCCACTTATGGTCCTATAGCTTAGGGAAATTAAAATCAAAAAGACACAGCCACCCCAAAGTTTGGGACGCCTCTGTTTACAAGAACCTCGTTTACAGTACAAGTTCAACATCGCAGAAAGTGAAAAATGGATAAAGAAGTTGTGGTATTCACTTACAAAGCAATATCACTCAGCAATGAAATCTATGTCATCAGGCCCTTAGCAGCACAATGAGTGGATTCAGGTATGATGATTCTAACTGAAATAAGTCACACAGAAAAAGAAACATCATAAGATATCAGTAATACACGGAATGTAAACTTGGCTACACAGGAACTGAATTACAGAACAGAACAGGGTCTCAAATTTAGAAAACCAACTTATGCTTGCTTAAGGGTAAAGGTGAGTTGGGGTGCTGCATAAAACCAGAGATTGGAATGAGCACAGATAAAGTTCCTTAAGCCAAATATGGAATAGACAAGAGCTACTCCTTGCTAAACGAAATGGACTCAACACCGCATATTAAACGCCTAAGAATGTACCTGACTTGTAAGTATCTTAAAACCTATGGATTGCTATGTCTCCAAAAGAGAATCAAGCATGTGTACAGGGGCATAAACGCAGCAGTGATAGGATTGGAGAGGTTCGGTGAGCAAATGAAGACCCTTTGAAGTCATATTGCATGGTACCCATTCCACGGGTTTCAACTACCCAGGTTTAAGGTATTCTTCCTTCAGCTAAAACATGCATGTGGAACCTAGAGTATGATCAACCATGTGATCGGGAGACGTGTTCAAATATGTCTCAGTTTTCCTCCCCTGGTACTCGGGTGCAACATTCCAGACGCTTTACTAACACTCTCCCCACTTGGAGAGTCAGTCCCTTTAACCTCCTGTTTGGCCCAGTTTGCAATTTCTGCGGAAGATGAACAGGAATAGCGAGAACCAATGAGAGGCTAGCTGGAGGTGTCTGGACGGGCAAATTTAACTCTCATTTCCCAACAGGAAGAGGAAATAACCAAAGGCTCAGTGTGCCGTACCGGAACCAGATTAGGGCCTGAAGCCATCCTGCGGTGTTGCGGCCAGGTCACAAGAAAGCAAGTTGAAGAAAGGAGCTCAGGGGCACTGTAATTCACAAACCTGCAGAGTTATAAATGACAGCTATCGTCCAAAAATATACTGAAGTAAGGCTGCCAAGAGGACTTGAAAGCGGGGCAGAATTGCAGGAAACCGATTTCAGGAGGTAGACTGGAATTGCATTGAAAGCATAGGAAAAGAGGCAGAACGTCCACAATGATGCACTTGGCCAAAAAGGGCGTATGCGTTTTTTCCTGAATATATTCAGGAAAAAACGCATACGCCCTTTTTGGCCAACCAAGCAAGCTTGCAAAGGAAATCTGCACTACAATGAAGTCTCACTTCCCCCCGGTCAAAAGGGCCATCTGAAAAAAGTGTAAAATCCAGAAAGGCAGGACAGGCCATGGAGAACTGGGAGCCTTGTTATGCTGATGGGCGGGATGTAAATTGCCAACAGACACTCGGGAGAAGTGTATGGTGTTTCCTGAAACATCTAAAAAACAAAGCAACAGAGCCCAGGGCACTGCCACTTATGGTCCTATAGCTTAGGGAAATTAAAATCAAAAAGACACAGCCACCCCAAAGTTTGGGACGGCTCTGTTTACAAGAACCTCGTTTACAGTACAAGTTCAACATCGCAGAAAGTGAAAAATGGATAAAGAAGTTGTGGTATTTACTTACAAAGCAATATCACTCAGCAATGAAATCTGTGTCATCAGGCCCTTAGCAGCACAATGAGTGTATTCAGGTATGATGATTCTAACTGAAGTAAGTCACACAGAAAAAGAAACATCATAAGATATCAGTAATACATGGAATGTAAACTTGGCTACACAGGAACTGAATTACAGAACAGAACAGGGTCTCAAATTTAGAAAACGAACTTATGCTTGCTTAAGGGTAAAGGTGAGTTGGGGTGCTGCATAAAACCAGAGATTGAAATGAGCACAGATAAAGTTCCTTAAGTCAAATATGGAATAGACAAGAGCTACTCCTTGCTCAACGAAATGGACTCAACACTGCATATTAAACGCCTAAGAATGTACCTGACTAGTAAGTATCTTAAAACCTATGGATTGCTATGTCTCCGAAAGAGAATCAAGCATGTGAACAGGGGCATAAACGCAGCAGTGATAGGATTGGAGAGGTTCGGTGAGCAAATGAAGACCCTTTGAAGTCATATTGCATGGTACCCATTACACGGGTCTTAACTCTCCAGGTTTAAGGTATTCTTCCTTCAGCTAAAACATGCATGTGGAACCCAAGTATGATCAACCATGTGAACGGGAGACGTGTTCAAATATGTCTCAGTTTTCCTCCCCTGGTACTCGGGTGCAACATTCCAGACGCTTTAATAACACTCTCCCCACTTGGAGAGTCAGCGCCTTTAACCTCCTGTTTGGCCCAGTTTGCAATTTCTGCGGAAGATGAACAGGAATAGCGAGAACCAATGAGAGGCTAGCTGGAGGTGTCTGGACGGGCAAATTTAACTCTCATTTCCCAACAGGAAGAGGAAATAACCAAAGGCTCAGCGTGCCGTACCGGAACCAGATTAGGGCCTGAAGCCATCCTGCGGTGTTGCGGCCACCTCAAAAGAAACCGAGTTGAAGAAAGGAGCTCAGGGGCACTATAATTCACAAACCTGCAGAGTTATAAATGACAGCTATCGTCCAAAAATAGACTGAGGTTAGGCTGCCAAGAGGACTTGAAAGCGGGGCAGAATTGCAGGAAACCGATTTCAGGAGGTAGACTGGAATTGCATTGAAAGCATAGGAAGAGAGGCAGAACGTCCACAATGATGCACTTGGCCAAAAAGGGCGTATGCGTTTTTTCCTGAATATATTCAGGAAAAAACGCATACGCCCTTTTTGGCCAACCAAGCAAGCTTGCAAAGGAAATCTGCACTACAATGAAGTCTCACTTCCCCCCGGTCAAAAGGGCCATCTGAAAAAAGTGTAAAATCCAGAAAGGCAGGACAGGCCATGGAGAACTGGGAGCCTTGTTATGCTGATGGGCGGGATGTAAATTGCCAACAACCACTCGGGAGAAGTGTATGGTGTTTCCTGAAACATCTAAAAAACAAAGCAACAGAACCTAGGGCACTTCCACTTATGGTCCTATAGCTTAGGGAAATTAAAATCAAAAAGACACAGCCACCCCAAAGTTTGGAACGGCTCTGTTTACAAGAACCTCGTTTACAGTACAAGTTCAACATCGCAGAAAGTGAAAAATGGATAAAGAAGTTGTGGTATTTACTTACAAAGCAATATCACTCAGCAATGAAATCTGTGTCATCAGGCCCTTAGCAGCACAATGAGTGGATTCAGGTATGATGATTCTAACTGAAATAAGTCACACAGAAAAAGAAACATCATAAGATATCAGTAATACACGGAATGTAAACTTGGCTACACAGGAACTGAATTACAGAACAGAACAGGGTCTCAAATTTAGAAAACCAACTTATTCTTGCTTAAGGGTAAAGGTGAGTTGGGGTGCTGCATAAAACCAGAGATTGAAATGAGCACAGATAAAGTTCCTTAAGCCAAATATGGAATAGACAAGAGCTACTCCTTGCTCAACGAAATGGACACAACACCCCATATTAAACGCCTAAGAATGTACCTGACTAGTAAGTATCTTAAAACCTATGGATTGCTATGTCTCCGAAAGAGAATCAAGCATGTGTACAGGGGCATAAACGCAGCAGTGATAGGATTGGAGAGGTTCGGTGAGCAAATGAAGACCCTTTGAAGTCATATTGCATGGTACCCATTCCACGGGTTTCAACTACCCAGGTTTTAGGTATTCTTCCTTCAGCTAAAATATGCATGTGGAACCCAGAGTATGATCAACCATGTGAACGGGAGACGTGTTCAAATATGTCTCAGTTTTCCTCCCCTGGTACTCGGGTGCAACATTCCAGACGCTTTACTAACACTCTCCCCACTTGGAGAGTCAGCACCTTTAACCTCCTGTTTGGCCCAGTTTGCAATTTCTGCGGAAGATGAACAGGAATAGCGAGAACCAATGAGAGGCTAGCTGGAGGTGTCTGGACGGGCAAATTTAACTCTCATTTCCCAACAGGAAGAGGAAATAACTAAAGGCTCAGTGTGCCGTACCGGAACCAGATTAGGGCCTGAAGCCATCCTGCGGTGTTGCGGCCAGGTCACAAGAAAGCAAGTTGAAGAAAGGAGCTCAGGGGCACTGTAATTCACAAACCTGCAGAGTTATAAATGACAGCTATCGTCCAAAAATAGACTGAAGTAAGGCTGCCAAGAGGACTTGAAAGCGGGGCAGAATTGCAGGAAACCGATTTCAGGAGGTAGACTGGAATTGCATTGAAAGCATAGGAAAAGAGGCAGAACGTCCACAATGATGCACTTGGCCAAAAAGGGCGTATGCGTTTTTTCCTGAATATATTCAGGAAAAAACGCATACGCCCTTTTTGGCCAACCAAGCAAGCTTGCAAAGGAAATCTGCACTACAATGAAGTCTCACTTCCCCCCGGTCAAAAGGGCCAGCTGAAAAAAGTGTAAAATCCAGAAAGGCAGGACAGGCCATGGAGAACTGGGAGCCTTGTTATGCTGATGGGCGGGATGTAAATTGCCAACAGACACTCGGGAGAAGTGTATGGTGTTTCCTGAAACATCTAAAAAACAAAGCAACAGAGCCTAGGGCACTGCCACTTATGGTCCTATAGCTTAGGGAAATTAAAATCAAAAAGACACAGCCACCCCAAAGTTTGGGACGGCTCTGTTTACAAGAACCTCGTTTACAGTACAAGTTCAACATCGCAGAAAGTGAAAAATGGATAAAGAAGTTGTGGTATTTACTTACAAAGCAATATCACTCAGCAATGAAATCTGTGTCATCAGGCCCTTAGCAGCACAATGAGTGGATTCAGGTATGATGATTCTAACTGAAGTAAGTCACACAGAAAAAGAAACATCATAAGATATCAGTAATACATGGAATGTAAACTTGGATACACAGGAACTGAATTACAGAACAGAAC
This sequence comes from Stenella coeruleoalba, assembly GCF_951394435.1. NCBI lineage: Eukaryota > Metazoa > Chordata > Mammalia > Artiodactyla > Delphinidae > Stenella > Stenella coeruleoalba. The sequence continues at coordinate 64,157 of NW_027646306.1, forward strand.
AGGGTCTCAAATTTAGAAAACGAACTTATGCTTGCTTAAGGGTAAAGGTGAGTTGGGGTGCTGCATAAAACCAGAGATTGAAATGAGCACAGATAAAGTTCCTTAAGTCAAATATGGAATAGACAAGAGCTACTCCTTGCTCAACGAAATGGACTCAACACTGCATATTAAACGCCTAAGAATGTACCTGACTAGTAAGTATCTTAAAACCTATGAATTGCTATGTCTCCGAAAGAGAATCAAGCATGTGTACAGGGGCATAAACGCAGCAGTGATAGGATTGGAGAGGTTCGGTGAGCAAATGAAGACCCTTTGAAGTCATATTGCATGGTACCCATTACACGGGTCTTAACTCTCCAGGTTTAAGGTATTCTTCCTTCAGCTAAAACATGCATGTGGAACCCAGAGTATGATCAACCATGTGAACGGGAGACGTGTTCAAATATGTCTCAGTTTTCCTCCCCTGGTACTCGGGTGCAACATTCCAGACGCTTTACTAACACTCTCCCCACTTGGAGAGTCAGCGCCTTTAACCTCCTGTTTGGCCCAGTTTGCAATTTCTGCGGAAGATGAACAGGAATAGCGAGAACCAATGAGAGGCTAGCTGGAGGTGTCTGGACGGGCAAATTTAACTCTCATTTCCCAACAGGAAGAGGAAATAACCAAAGGCTCAGCGTGCCGTACCGGAACCAGATTAGGGCCTGAAGCCATCCTGCGGTGTTGCGGCCACCTCAAAAGAAACCGAGTTGAAGAAAGGAGCTCAGGGGCACTATAATTCACAAACCTGCAGAGTTATAAATGACAGCTATCGTCCAAAAATAGACTGAAGTAAGGCTGCCAAGAGGACTTGAAAGCGGGGCAGAATTGCAGGAAACCGATTTCAGGAGGTAGACTGGAATTGCATTGAAAGCATAGGAAAAGAGGCAGAACGTCCACAATGATGCACTTGGCCAAAAAGGGCGTATGCGTTTTTTCCTGAATATATTCAGGAAAAAACGCATACGCCCTTTTTGGCCAACCAAGCAAGCTTGCAAAGGAAATCTGCACTACAATGAAGTCTCACTTCCCCCCGGTCAAAAGGGCCATCTGAAAAAAGTGTAAAATCCAGAAAGGCAGGACAGGCCATGGAGAACTGGGAGCCTTGTTATGCTGATGGGCGGGATGTAAATTGCCAACAACCACTCGGGAGAAGTGTATGGTGTTTCCTGAAACATCTAAAAAACAAAGCAACAGAACCTAGGGCACTTCCACTTATGGTCCTATAGCTTAGGGAAATTAAAATCAAAAAGACACAGCCACCCCAAAGTTTGGAACGGCTCTGTTTACAAGAACCTCGTTTACAGTACAAGTTCAACATCGCAGAAAGTGAAAAATGGAGAAAGAAGTTGTGGTATTTACTTACAAAGCAATATCACTCAGCAATGAAATCTGTGTCATCAGGCCCTTAGCAGCACAATGAGTGGATTCAGGTATGATGATTCTAACTGAAGTAAGTCACACAGAAAAAGAAACATCATAAGATATCAGTAATACACGGAATGTAAACTTGGCTACACAGGAACTGAATTACCGAACAGAACAGGGTCTCAAATTTAGAAAACCAACTTATGCTTGCTTAAGGGTAAAGGTGAGTTGGGGTGCTGCATAAAACCAGAGATTGAAATGAGCACAGATAAAGTTCCTTAAGCCAAATATGGAATAGACATGAGCTACTGCTTGCTCAACGAAATGGACTCAACACCCCATATTAAAGGCCTAAGAATGTACCTGACTAGTAAGTATCTTAAAACCTATGGATTGCTATGTCTCCGAAAGAGAATCAAGCATGTGTACAGGGGCATAAACGCAGCAGTGATAGGATTGGAGAGGTTCGGTGAGCAAATGAAGACCCTTTGAAGTCATATTGCATGGTACCCATTCCACGGGTTTCAACTACCCAGGTTTTAGGTATTCTTCCTTCAGCTAAAATATGCATGTGGAACCCAGAGTATGATCAACCATGTGAACGGGAGACGTGTTCAAATATGTCTCAGTTTTCCTCCCCTGGTACTCGGGTGCAACATTCCAGACGCTTTACTAACACTCTTCCCACTTGGAGAGTCAGTCCCTTTAACCTCCTGTTTGGCCCAGTTTGCAATTTCTGCGGAAGGTGAACAGGAATAGCGAGAACCAATGAGAGGCTAGCTGGAGGTGTCTGGACGGGCAAATTTAACTCTCATTTCCCACCAGGAAGAGGAAATAACCAAAGGCGCAGTGTGCCGTACCGGAACCAGATTAGGGCCTGAAGCCATCCTGCGGTGTTGCGGCCAGCTCAAAAGAAAGCGAGTTGAAGAAAGGAGCTCAGGGGCACTGTAATTCACAAACCTGCAGAGTTATAAATGACAGCTATCGTCCAAAAATAGACTGAAGTAAGGCTGCCAAGAGGACTTGAAAGCGGGGCAGAATTGCAGGAAACCGATTTCAGGAGGTAGACTGGAATTGCATTGAAAGCATAGGAAAAGAGGCAGAACGTCCACAATGATGCACTTGGCCAAAAAGGGCGTATGTGTTTTTTCCTGAATATATTCAGGAAAAAACGCATACGCCCTTTTTGGCCAACCAAGCAAGCTTGCAAAGGAAATCTGCACTACAATGAAGTCTCACTTCCCCCCGGTCAAAAGGGCCATCTGAAAAAAGTGTAAAATCCAGAAAGACAGGACAGGCCATGGAGAACTGGGAGCCTTGTTATGCTGATGGGCGGGATGTAAATTGCCAACAACCACTCGGGAGAAGTGTATGGTGTTTCCTGAAACATCTAAAAAACAAAGCAACAGAACCTAGGGCACTTCCACTTATGGTCCTATAGCTTAGGGAAATTAAAATCAAAAAGACACAGCGACCCCAAAGTTTGGAACGGCTCTGTTTACAAGAACCTCGTTTACAGTACAAGTTCAACATCGCAGAAAGTGAAAAATGGAGAAAGAAGTTGTGGTATTTACTTACAAAGCAATATCACTCAGCAATGAAATCTGTGTCATCAGGCCCTTAGCAGCACAATGAGTGGATTCAGGTATGATGATTCTAACTGAAGTAAGTCACACAGAAAAAGAAACATCATAAGATATCAGTAATACACGGAATGTAAACTTGGCTACACAGGAACTGAATTACAGAACAGAACAGGGACTCAAATTTAGAAAACCAACTTATGCTTGCTTAAGGGTAAAGGTGAGTTGGGGTGCTGCATAAAACCAGAGATTGAAATGAGCACAGATAAAGTTCCTTAAGCCAAATATGGAATAGACAAGAGCTACTCCTTGCTCAACGAAATGGACTCAACAACGCATATTAAACGCCTAAGAATGTACCTGACTTGTAAGTATCTTAAAACCTATGGATTGCTATGTCTCCAAAAGAGAATCAAGCATGTGTACAGGGGCATAAACGCAGCAGTGATAGGATTGGAGAGGTTGGGTGAGCAAATGAAGACCCTTTGAACTCATATTGCAGGGTACCCATTCCACGTGTTTCAACTACCTAGGTTTAAGGTATTCTTCCTTCATCTAAAACATGCATGTGGAACCTAGGGTATGATCAACCATGTGATCGGGAGACGTGTTCAAATATGTCTCAGTTTTCGTACCCTGGTACTCGGGTGCAACATTCCAGACGCTTTACTAACACTCTCCCGACTTGGAGAGTCAGTCCCTTTAACCTCCTGTTTGGCCCAGTTTGCAATTTCTGCGGAAGATGAACAGGAATAGCGAGAACCAATGGAGACTAGCTGGAGGTGTCTGGACGGGCAAATTTAACTCTCATTTCCTACCAGGAAGAGGAATTAACCAAAGGCTCAGCGTGCCATGCCAGAATCAGATTAGGGCCTGAAGCCATCCTGCGGTGTTGCGGCCAGGTCACAAGAAAGCGAGTTGAAGAAAGGAGCTCAGGGGCACTGTAATTCACAAACCTGCAGAGTTATAAATGACAGCTATCGTCCAAAAATAGACTGAAGTAATGCTGCCAAGAGGACTTGAAAGCGGGGCAGAATTGCAGGAAACCGAGTTCAGGAGGTAGACTGGAATTGCATTGAAAGCATAGGAAAAGAGGCAGAACGTCCACAATGATGCACTTGGCCAAAAAGGGCGTATGCGTTTTTTCCTGAATATATTCAGGAAAAAACGCATACGCCCTTTTTGGCCAACCAAGCAAGCTTGCAAAGGAAATCTGCACTACAATGAAGTCTCACTTCCCCCCAGTCAAAAGGGCCATCTGAAAAAAGTGTAAAATCCAGAAAGGCAGGACAGGCCATGGAGAACTGGGAGCCTTGTTATGCTGATGGGCGGGATGTAAATTGCCAACAGACACTCGGGAGAAGTGTATGGTGTTTCCTGAAACATCTAAAAAACACAGCAACAGAGCCTAGGGCACTGCCACTTATGGTCCTATAGCTTAGGGAAATTAAAATCAAAAAGACACAGCCACCCCAAAGTTTGGGACGCCTCTGTTTACAAGAACATCGTTTACAGTACAAGTTCAACATCGCAGAAAGTGAAAAATGGATAAAGAAGTTGTGGTATTTACTTACAAAGCAATATCACTCAGCAATGAAATCTATGTCATCAGGCCCTTAGCATCACAATGAGTGGATTCAGGTATGATGATTCTAACTGAAATAAGTCACACAGAAAATGAACCATCATAAGATATCAGTAATACATGGAATGTAAACTTGGCTACACAGGAACTGAATTACAGAACAGAACAGGGTCTCAAATTTAGAAAACCAACTTATGCTTGCTTAAGGGTAAAGGTGAGTTGGGGTGCTGCATAAAACCAGAGATTGAAATGAGCACAGATAAAGTTCCTTAAGTCAAATATGGAATAGACAAGAGCTACTCCTTGCTCAACGAAATGGACTCAACACCGCATATTAAACGCCTAAGAATGTACCTGACTAGTAAGTATCTTAAAACCTATGGATTGCTATGTCTCCGAAAGAGAATCAAGCATGTGTACAGGGGCATAAACGCAGCAGTGATAGGATTGGAGAGGTTCGGTGAGCAAATGAAGACCCTTTGAAGTCATATTGCATGGTACCCATTCCACGGGTCTCAACTCTCCAGGTTTAAGGTATTCTTCCTTCAGCTAAAACATGCATGTGGAACCCAAGTATGATCAACCATGTGAACGGGAGACGTGTTCAAATATGTCTCAGTTTTCCTCCCCTGGTACTCGGGTGCAACATTCCAGACGCTTTACTAACACTCTCCCCACTTGGAGAGTCAGCGCCTTTAACCTCCTGTTTGGCCCAGTTTGCAATTTCTGCGGAAGATGAACAGGAATAGCGAGAACCAATGAGAGGCTAGCTGGAGGTGTCTGGACGGGCAAATTTAACTCTCATTTCCCACCAGGAAGAGGAAATAACCAAAGGCTCAGCGTGCCGTACCGGAACCAGATTAGGGCCTGAAGCCATCCTGCGGTGTTGCGGCCAGCTCAAAAGAAAGCGAGTTGAAGAAAGGAGCTCAGGGGCACTGTAATTCACAAACCTGCAGAGTTATAAATGACACCTATCGTCCAAAAATAGACTGAAGTAAGGCTGCCAAGAGGACTTGAAAGCGGGGCAGAATTGCAGGAAACCGATTTCAGGAGGTAGACTGGAATTGCATTGAAAGCATAGGAAAAGAGGCAGAACGTCCACAATGATGCACTTGGCCAAAAAGGGCGTATGCGTTTTTTCCTGAATATATTCAGGAAAAAACGCATACGCCCTTTTTGGCCAACCAAGCAAGCTTGCAAAGGAAATCTGCACTACAATGAAGTCTCACTTCCCCCCGGTCAAAAGGGCCATCTGAAAAAAGTGTAAAATCCAGAAAGGCAGGACAGGCCATGGACAACTGGGAGCCTTGTTATGCTGATGGGCGGGATGTAAATTGCCAACAACCACTCGGGAGAAGTGTATGGTGTTTCCTGAAACATCTAAAAAACAAAGCAACAGAACCTAGGGCACTTCCACTTATGGTCCTATAGCTTAGGGAAATTAAAATCAAAAAGACACAGCCACCCCAAAGTTTGGAACGGCTCTGTTTACAAGAACCTCGTTTACAGTACAAGTTCAACATCGCAGAAAGTGAAAAATGGAGAAAGAAGTTGTGGTATTTACTTACAAAGCAATATCACTCAGCAATGAAATCTGTGTCATCAGGCCCTTAGCAGCACAATGAGTGGATTCAGGTATGATGATTCTAACTGAAGTAAGTCACACAGAAAAAGAAACATCATAAGATATCAGTAATACACGGAATGTAAACTTGGCTACACAGGAACTGAATTACAGAACAGAACAGGGACTCAAATTTAGAAAACCAACTTATGCTTGCTTAAGGGTAAAGGTGAGTTGGGGTGCTGCATAAAACCAGAGATTGAAATGAGCACAGATAAAGTTCCTTAAGCCAAATATGGAATAGACAAGAGCTACTCCTTGCTCAACGAAATGGACTCAACAACGCATATTAAACGCCTAAGAATGTACCTGACTTGTAAGTATCTTAAAACCTATGGATTGCTATGTCTCCAAAAGAGAATCAAGCATGTGTACAGGGGCATAAACGCAGCAGTGATAGGATTGGAGAGGTTGGGTGAGCAAATGAAGACCCTTTGAACTCATATTGCAGGGTACCCATTCCACGTGTTTCAACTACCTAGGTTTAAGGTATTCTTCCTTCAGCTAAAACATGCATGTGGAACCTAGAGTATGATCAACCATGTGATCGGGAGACGTGTTCAAATATGTCTCAGTTTTCGTACCCTGGTACTCGGGTGCAACATTCCAGACGCTTTACTAACACTCTCCCCACTTGGAGAGTCAGTCCCTTTAACCTCCTGTTTGGCCCAGTTTGCAATTTCTGCGGAAGATGAACAGGAATAGCGAGAACCAATGGAGACTAGCTGGAGGTGTCTGGACGGGCAAATTTAACTCTCATTTCCTACCAGGAAGAGGAATTAACCAAAGGCTCAGCGTGCCATGCCAGAATCAGATTAGGGCCTGAAGCCATCCTGCGGTGTTGCGGCCAGGTCACAAGAAAGCGAGTTGAAGAAAGGAGCTCAGGGGCACTGTAATTCACAAACCTGCAGAGTTATAAATGACAGCTATCGTCCAAAAATAGACTGAAGTAAGGCTGCCAAGAGGACTTGAAAACGGGGCAGAATTGCAGGAAACCGATTTCAGGAGGTAGACTGGAATTGCATTGAAAGCATAGGAAAAGAGGCAGAACGTCCACAATGATGCACTTGGCCAAAAAGGGCGTATGCGTTTTTTCCTGAATATATTCAGGAAAAAACGCATACGCCCTTTTTGGCCAACCAAGCAAGCTTGCAAAGGAAATCTGCACTACAATGAAGTCTCACTTCCCCCCAGTCAAAAGGGCCATCTGAAAAAAGTGTAAAATCCAGAAAGGCAGGACAGGCCATGGAGAACTGGGAGCCTTGTTATGCTGATGGGCGGGATGTAAATTGCCAACAGACACTCGGGAGAAGTGTATGGTGTTTCCTGAAACATCTAAAAAACAAAGCAACAGAGCCTAGGGCACTGCCACTTATGGTCCTATAGCTTAGGGAAATTAAAATCAAAAAGACACAGCCACCCCAAAGTTTGGGACGCCTCTGTTTACAAGAACCTCATTTACAGTACAAGTTCAACATCGCAGAAAGTGAAAAATGGATAAAGAAGTTGTGGTATTTACTTACAAAGCAATATCACTCAGCAATGAAATCTATGTCATCAGGCCCTTAGCATCACAATGAGTGGATTCAGGTATGATGATTCTAACTGAAATAAGTCACACAGAAAATGAACCATCATAAGATATCAGTAATACACGGAATGTAAACTTGGCTACACAGGAACTGAATTACAGAACAGAACAGGGTCTCAAATTTAGAAAACCAACTTATGCTTGCTTAAGGGTAAAGGTGAGTTGGGGTGCTGCATAAAACCAGAGATTGAAATGAGCACAGATAAAGTTCCTTAAGTCAAATATGGAATAGACAAGAGCTACTCCTTGCTCAACGAAATGGACTCAACACCGCATATTAAACGCCTAAGAATGTACCTGACTAGTAAGTATCTTAAAACCTATGGATTGCTATGTCTCCGAAAGAGAATCAAGCATGTGTACAGGGGCATAAACGCAGCAGTGATAGGATTGGAGAGGTTCGGTGAGCAAATGAAGACCCTTTGAAGTCATATTGCATGGTACCCATTCCACAGGTCTCGACTCTCCAGGTTTAAGGTATTCTTCCTTCAGCTAAAACATGCATGTGGAACCCAAGTATGATCAACCATGTGAACGGGAGACGTGTTCAAATATGTCTCAGTTTTCCTCCCCTGGTACTCGGGTGCAACATTCCAGACGCTTTACTAACACTCTCCCCACTTGGAGAGTCAGCGCCTTTAACCTCCTGTTTGGCCCAGTTTGCAATTTCTGCGGAAGATGAACAGGAATAGCGAGAACCAATGAGAGGCTAGCTGGAGGTGTCTGGACGGGCAAATTTAACTCTCATTTCCCACCAGGAAGAGGAAATAACCAAAGGCTCAGCGTGCCGTACCGGAACCAGATTAGGGCCTGAAGCCATCCTGCGGTGTTGCGGCCAGCTCAAAAGAAAGCGAGTTGAAGAAAGGAGCTCAGGGGCACTGTAATTCACAAACCTGCAGAGTTATAAATGACAGCTATCGTCCAAAAATATACTGAAGTAAGGCTGCCAAGAGGACTTGAAAGCGGGGCAGAATTGCAGGAAACCGATTTCAGGAGGTAGACTGGAATTGCATTGAAAGCATAGGAAAAGAGGCAGAACGTCCACAATGATGCACTTGGCCAAAAAGGGCGTATGCGTTTTTTCCTGAATATATTCAGGAAAAAACGCATACGCCCTTTTTGGCCAACCAAGCAAGCTTGCAAAGGAAATCTGCACTACAATGAAGTCTCACTTCCCCCCGGTCAAAAGGGCCATCTGAAAAAAGTGTAAAATCCAGAAAGGCAGGACAGGCCATGGAGAACTGGGAGCCTTGTTATGCTGATGGGCGGGATGTAAATTGCCAACAACCACTCGGGAGAAGTGTATGGTATTTCCTGAAACATCTAAAAAACAAAGCAACAGAACCTAGGGCACTTCCATTTATGGTCCTATAGCTTAGGGAAATTAAAATCAAAAAGACACAGCCACCCCAAAGTTTGGAACGGCTCTGTTTACAAGAACCTCTTTAACAGTACAAGTTCAACATCGCAGAAAGTGAAAAATGGAGAAAGAAGTTGTGGTATTTACTTACAAAGCAATATCACTCAGCAATGAAATCTGTGTCATCAGGCCCTTGGCAGCACAATGAGTGGATTCAGGTATGATGATTCTAACTGAAGTAAGTCACACAGAAAAAGAAACATCATAAGATATCAGTAATACACGGAATGTAAACTTGGCTACACAGGAACTGAATTACAGAACAGAACAGGGACTCAAATTTAGAAAAACAACTTATGCTTGCTTAAGGGTAAAGGTGAGTTGGGGTGCTGCATAAAACCAGAGATTGAAATGAGCACAGATAAAGTTCCTTAAGCCAAATATGGAATAGACAAGAGCTACTCCTTGCTCAACGAAATGGACTCAACACTGCATATTAAACGCCTAAGAATGTACCTGACTTGTAAGTATCTTAAAACCTATGGATTGCTATGTCTCCAAAAGAGAATCAAGCATGTGTACAGGGGCATAAACGCAGCAGTGATAAGATTGGAGAGGTTCGGTGAGCAAATGAAGACCCTTTGAAGTCATATTGCATGGTACCCATTCCACGGGTTTCAACTACCCAGGTTTAAGGTATTCTTCCTTCAGCTAAAACATGCATGTGGAACCCAGAGTATGATCAACCATGTGATCGGGAGACGTGTTCAAATATGTCTCAGTTTTCGTACCCTGGTACTCGGGTGCAACATTCCAGACGCTTTACTAACACTCTCCCGACTTGGAGAGTCAGTCCCTTTAACCTCCTGTTTGGCCCAGTTTGCAATTTCTGCGGAAGATGAACAGGAATAGCGAGAAGCAATGGAGACTAGCTGGAGGTGTCTGGACGGGCAAATTTAACTCTCATTTCCTACCAGGAAGAGTAATTAACCAAAGGCTCAGCGTGCCATGCCAGAATCAGATTAGGGCCTGAAGCCATCCTGCAGTGTTGCGGCCAGCTCAAAAGAAAGCGAGTTGAAGAAAGGAGCTCAGGGGCACTGTAATTCACAAACCTGCAGAGTTATAAATGACAGCTATCGTCCAAAAATAGACTGAAGTAAGGCTGCCAAGAGGACTTGAAAGTGGGGCAGAATTGCAGGAAACCGATTTCAGGAGGTAGACTGGAATTGCATTGAAAGCATAGGAAAAGAGGCAGAACGTCCACAATGATGCACTTGGCCAAAAGGGCGTATGCGTTTTTTCCTGAATATATTCAGGAAAAAACGCATACGCCCTTTTTGGCCAACCAAGCAAGCTTGCAAAGGAAATCTGCACTACAATGAAGTCTCACTTCCCCCCGGTCAAAAGGGCCATCTGAAAAAAGTGTAAAATCCAGAAAGGCAGGACAGGCCATGGAGAACTGGGAGCCTTGTTATGCTGATGGGCGGGATGTAAATTGCCAACAACCACTCGGGAGAAGTGTATGGTGTTTCCTGAAACATCTAAAAAACAAAGCAACAGAACCTAGGGCACTTCCACTTATGGTCCTATAGCTTAGGGAAATTAAAATCAAAAAGACACAGCCACCCCAAAGTTTGGAACGGCTCTGTTTACAAGAACCTCGTTTACAGTACAAGTTCAACATCGCAGAAAGTGAAAAATGGAGAAAGAAGTTGTGGTATTTACTTACAAAGCAATATCACTCAGCAATGAAATCTGTGTCATCAGGCCCTTAGCAGCACAATGAGTGGATTCAGGTATGATGATTCTAACTGAAGTAAGTCACACAGAAAAAGAAACATCATAAGATATCAGTAATACACGGAATGTAAACTTGGCTACACAGGAACTGAATTACAGAACAGAACAGGGACTCAAATTTAGAAAAACAACTTATGCTTGCTTAAGGGTAAAGGTGAGTTGGGGTGCTGCATAAAACCAGAGATTGAAATGAGCACAGATAAAGTTCCTTAAGCCAAATATGGAATAGACAAGAGCTACTCCTTGCTCAACGAAATGGACTCAACACTGCATATTAAACGCCTAAGAATGTACCTGACTTGTAAGTATCTTAAAACCTATGGATTGCTATGTCTCCAAAAGAGAATCAAGCATGTGTACAGGGGCATAAACGCAGCAGTGATAGGATTGGAGAGGTTCGGTGAGCAAATGAAGACCCTTTGAAGTCATATTGCATGGTACCCATTCCACGGGTTTCAACTACCCAGGTTTAAGGTATTCTTCCTTCAGCTAAAACATGCATGTGGAACCTAGAGTATGATCAACCATGTGATCGGGAGACGTGTTCAAATATGTCTCAGTTTTCGTACCCTGGTACTCGGGTGCAACATTCCAGACGCTTTACTAACACTCTCCCCACTTGGAGAGTCAGTCCCTTTAACCTCATGTTTGGCCCAGTTTGCAATTTCTGCGGAAGATGAACAGGAATAGCGAGAACCAATGGAGACTAGCTGGAGGTGTCTGGACGGGCAAATTTAACTCTCATTTCCTACCAGGAAGAGGAATTAACCAAAGGCTCAGCATGCCATGCCAGAATCAGATTAGGGCCTGAAGCCATCCTGCGGTGTTGCGGCCAGGTCACAAGAAAGCGAGTTGAAGAAAGGAGCTCAGGGGCACTGTAATTCACAAACGTGCAGAGTTATAAATGACAGCTATCGTCCAAAAATAGACTGAAGTAAGGCTGCCAAGAGGACTTGAAAGCGGGGCAGAATTGCAGGAAACCGATTTCAGGAGGTAGACTGGAATTGCATTGCAAGCATAGGAAAAGAGGCAGAACGTCCACAATGATGCACTTGGCCAAAAGGGCGTATGCGTTTTTTCCTGAATATATTCAGGAAAAAACGCATACGCACTTTTTGGACAACCAAGCAAGCTTGCAAAGGAAATCTGCACTACAATGAAGTCTCACTTCCCCCCGGTCAAAAGGGCCATCTGAAAAAAGTGTAAAATCCAGAAAGGCAGGACAGGCCATGGAGAACTGGGAGCCTTGTTATGCTGATGGGTGGGATGTAAATTGCCAACAGACACTCGGGAGAAGTGTATGGTGTTTCCTGAAACATCTAAAAAACAAAGCAACAGAGCCTAGGGCACTGCCACTTATGGTCCTATAGCTTAGGGAAATTAAAATCAAAAAGACACAGCCACCCCAAAGTTTGGGACGCCTCCGTTTACAAGAACCTCGTTTACCGTACGAGTTCAATATCACAGAAAGTGAAAAATGGATAAAGAACTTGTGGTACTTACGTACAATGCAGTATCAGTCAGCAATGAAATCTATGTCATCAGGCCCGTAGCAGCATAATGAGTGGATTCAGGTACGATGATTCTAACTGAAATAAGTCACACAGAAAAAGAAACATCATAAGATATCACTAATACACGGAATGGAAACTTGGCTACACAGGAACTGCATTCCAAAACAGAACAGGGTCTCAAATTTAGAAAACCAACTTATGCTTGCTTAAGGGGAAAGGTGAGTTGGGGTGCTGCATAAAACCAGAGATTGAAATGAGCACAGATAAAGTTCCTTAAGCCAAATATAGAATAGACAAGAGCTACTCCTTGCTCAACGAAATGGACTCAACACCCCATATTAAACGCCTAAGAATGTACCTGACTAGTAAGTATCTTAAAACCTATGGATTGCTATGTCTCCAAAAGAGAATCAAGCGTGTGTACAGGGGCATAAACGCAGCAGTGATAGGATTGGAGAGGTTCGGTGAGCAAATGAAGACCCTTTGAAGTCATATTGCATGGTACCCATTCCACGGGTCTCAACTCTCCAGGTTTAAGGTATTCTTCCTTCAGCTAAAACATGCATGTGGAACCCAGAGTATGATCAACCATGTGATCGGGAGACGTGTTCAAATATGTCTCAGTTTTCCTCCCCTGGTACTCGGGTGCAACATTCCAGACGCTTTACTAACACTCTCCCCACTTGGAGAGTCAGTCCCTTTAACATCCTGTTTGGCCCAGTTTGCAATTTCTGCGGAAGATGAACAGGAATAGCGAGAACCAATGAGAGGCTAGCTGGAGGTGTCTGGACGGGCAAATTTAACTCTCATTTCCCACCAGGAAGAGGAAATAACCAAAGGCTCAGCGTGCCGTACCGGAACCAGATTAGGGCCTGAAGACATCCTGCGGTGTTGCGGCCAGGTCACAAGAAAGCGAGTTGAAGAAAGGAGCTCAGGGGCACTGTAATTCACAAACCTGCAGAGTTATAAATGACAGCTATCGTCCAAAAATAGACTGAAGTAAGGCTGCCAAGAGGACTTGAAAGCGGGGCAGAATTGCAGGAAACCGATTTCAGGAGGTAGACTGGAATTGCATTGAAAGCATAGGAAAAGAGGCAGAACGTCCACAATGATGCACTTGGCCAAAAAGGGCGTATGCGTTTTTTCCTGACGCATACGCACTTTTTGGCCAACCAAGCAAGCTTGCAAAGGAAATCTGCACTACAATGAAGTCTCACTTCCCCCCGGTCAAAAGGGCCAGCTGAAAAAAGTGTAAAATCCAGAAAGGCAGGACAGGCCATGGAGAACTGGGAGCCTTGTTATGCTGATGGGCGGGATGTAAATTGCCAACAACCACTCCGGAGAAGTGTATGGTGTTTCCTGAAACATCTAAAAAACAAAGCAACAGAACCTAGGGCACTTCCACTTATGGTCCTATAGCTTAGGGAAATTAAAATCAAAAAGACACAGCCACCCCAAAGTTTGGAACGGCTCTGTTTACAAGAACCTCGTTTACAGTACAAGTTCAACATCGCAGAAAGTGAAAAATGGATAAAGAAGTTGTGGTATTTACTTACAAAGCAATATCACTCAGCAATGAAATCTGTGTCATCAGGCCCTTAGCAGCACAATGAGTGGATTCAGGTATGATGATTCTAACTGAAGTAAGTCACACAGAAAAAGAAACATCATAAGATATCAGTAATACACGGAATGTAAACTTGGCTACACAGGAACTGAATTACAGAACAGAACAGGGTCTCAAATTTAGAAAAACAACTTATGCTTGCTTAAGGGTAAAGGTGAGTTGGGGTGCTGCATAAAACCAGAGATTGAAATGAGCACAGATAAAGTTCCTTAAGTCAAATATGGAATAGACAAGAGCTACTCCTTGCTCAACGAAATGGACTCAACACCGCATATTAAACGCCTAAGAATGTACCTGACTAGTAAGTATCGTAAAACCTATGGATTGCTATGTCTCCGAAAGAGAATCAAGCATGTGTACAGGGGCATAAACGCAGCAGTGATAGGATTGGAGAGGTGCGGTGAGCAAATGAAGACCCTTTGAAGTCATGTTGCATGGTACCCATTACACGGGTCTCAACTCTCCAGGTTTAAGGTATTCTTCCTTCAGCTAAAACATGCATGTGGAACCCAAGTATGATCAACCATGTGAACGGCAGACGTGTTCAAATATGTGTCAGTTTTCCTCCCCTGGTACTCGGGTGCAACATTCCAGACGTTTTACTAACACTCTCCCCACTTGGAGAGTCAGCGCCTTTAACCTCCTGTTTGGCCCAGTTTGCAATTTCTGCGGAAGATGAACAGGAATAGCGAGAACCAATGAGAGGCTAGCTGGAGGTGTCTGGACGGGCAAATTTAACTCTCATTTCCCACCAGGAAGAGGAATTAACCAAAGGCTCAGCATGCCGTACCGGAACCAGATTATGGCCTGAAGCCATCCTGCGGTGTGGCGGCCAGCTCAAAAGAAAGCGAGTTGAAGAAAGGAGCTCAGGGGCACTGTAATTCACAAACCTGCAGAGTTATAAATGACAGCTATCGTCCAAAAATAGACTGAAGTAAGGCTGCCAAGAGGACTTGAAAAGGGGGCAGAATTGCAGGAAACCGATTTCAGGAGGTAGACTGGAATTGCATTGCAAGCATAGGAAAAGAGGCAGAACGTCCACAATGATGCACTTGGCCAAAAAGGGCGTATGCGTTTTTTCCTGAATATATTCAGGAAAAAACGCATACGCCCTTTTTGGCCAACCAAGCAAGCTTGCAAAGGAAATCTGCACTACAATGAAGTCTCACTTCCCCCCGGTCAAAAGGGCCATCTGAAAAAAGTGTAAAATCCAGAAAGGCAACAGGCCATGGAGAACTGGGAGCCTTGTTATGCTGATGGGCGGGATGTAAATTGCCAACAGACACTTGGGAGAAGTGTATGGTGTTTCCTGAAACATCTAAAAAACAAAGCAACAGAGCCTAGGGCACTGCCACTTACGGTCCTATAGCTTAGGGAAATTAAATTCAAAAAGACACAGCCACCCCAAAGTTTGGAACGGCTCTGTTTACAAGAACCTCGTTTACTGTACAAGTTCAACATCGCAGAAAGTGAAAAATGGATAAAGAAGTTGTGGTATTCACTTACAAAGCAATATCACTCAGCAATGAAATCTATGTCATCAGGCCCTTAGCAGCACAATGAGTGGATTCAGGTATGATGATTCTAACTGAAATAAGTCACACAGAAAAAGAAACATCATAAGATATCAGTAATACACGGAATGTAAACTTGGCTACACAGGAACTGAATTACAGAACAGAACAGGGTCTCAAATTTAGAAAAACAACTTATGCTTGCTTAAGGGTAAAGGTGAGTTGGGGTGCTGCATAAAACCAGAGATTGAAATGAGCACAGATAAAGTTCCTTAAGCCAAATATGGAATAGACAAGAGCTACTCCTTGCTCAACGAAATGGACTCAACACCGCATATTAAACGCCTAAGAATGTACCTGACTAGTAAGTATCTTAAAACCTATGGATTGCTATGTCTCCGAAAGAGAATCAAGCATGTGTACAGGGGCATAAACGCAGCAGTGATAGGATTGGAGAGGTTCGGTGAGCAAATGAAGACCCTTTGAAGTCATATTGCATGGTACCCATTCCACGGGTCTCAACTCTCCAGGTTTAAGGTATTCTTCCTTCAGCTAAAACATGCATGTGGAACCCAAGTATGACCAACCATGTGAACGGGAGACGTGTTCAAATATGTCTCAGTTTTCCTCCCCTGGTACTCGGGTGCAACATTCCAGACGCTTTACTAACACTCTCCCCACTTGGAGAGTCAGCGCCTTTAACCTCCTGTTTGGCCCAGTTTGCAATTTCTGCGGAAGATGAACAGGAATAGCGAGAACCAATGAGAGGCTAGCTGGAGGTGTCTGGACGGGCAAATTTAACTCTCATTTCCCACCAGGAAGAGGAAATAACCAAAGGCTCAGTGTGCCGTACCGGAACCAGATTAGGGCCTGAAGCCATCCTGCGGTGTTGCGGAAAGGTCACAAGAAAACGAGTTGAAGAAAGGAGCTCAGGGGCACTGTAATTCACAAACCTGCAGAGTTATAAATGACAGCTATCGTCCAAAAATAGACTGAAGTAAGGCTGCCAAGAGGACTTGAAAGCGGGGCAGAATTGCAGGAAACCGATTTCAGGAGGTAGACTGGAATTGCATTGAAAGCATAGGAAAAGAGGCAGAACGTCCACAATGATGCACTTGGCCAAAAAGGGCGTATGCGTTTTTTCCTGAATATATTCAGGAAAAAACGCATACGCCCTTTTTGGCCAACCAAGCAAGCTTGCAAAGGAAATCTGCACTACAATGAAGTCTCACTTCCCCCCGGTCAAAAGGGCCATCTGAAAAAAGTGTAAAATCCAGAAAGGCAGGACAGGCCATGGAGAACTGGGAGCCTTGTTATGCTGATGGGCGGGATGTAAATTTCCAACAACCACTCGGGAGAAGTGTATGGTGTTTCCTGAAACATCTAAAAAACAAAGCAACAGAACCTAGGGCACTTCCACTTATGGTCCTATAGCTTAGGGAAATTAAAATCAAAAAGACACAGCCACCCCAAAGTTTGGAACGGCTCTGTTTACAAGAACCTCGTTTACAGTACAAGTTCAACATCGCAGAAAGTGAAAAATGGAGAAAGAAGTTGTGGTATTTACTTACAAAGCAATATCACTCAGCAATGAAATCTGTGTCATCAGGCCCTTAGCAGCACAATGAGTGGATTCAGGTATGATGATTCTAACTGAAGTAAGTCACACAGAAAAAGAAACATCATAAGATATCAGTAATACACGGAATGGAAACTTGGCTACACAGGAACTGAATTACAGAACTGAACAGGGTCTCAAATTTAGAAAACCAACTTATGTTTGCTTAAGGGGAAAGGTGAGTTGGGGTGCTGCATAAAACCAGAGATTGAAATGAGCACAGATAAAGTTCCTTAAGCCAAATATGGAATAGACAAGAGCTACTCCTTGCTCAACGAAATGGACTCAACACCGCATATTAAACGCCTAAGAATGTACCTGATTAGTAAGTATCGTAAAACCTATGGATTGCTATGTCTCCGAAAGAGAATCAAGCGTGTGTACAGGGGTATAAACGCAGCAGTGATAGGATTGGAGATGTTCGGTGAGCAAATGAAGTCCCTTTGAAGTCATATTGCATGGTACCCATTCCACGGGTTTCAAATACCCAGGTTTAAGGTATTCTTCCTTCAGCTAAAACATGCATGTGGAACCTAGAGTATGATCAACCATGTGATCGGGAGACGTGTTCAAATATGTCTCAGTTTTCCTCCCCTGGTACTCGGGTGCAACATTCCAGACGCTTTACTAACACTCTCCCCACTTGGAGAGTCAGTCCCTTTAACCTCCTGTTTGGCCCAGTTTGCAATTTCTGCGGAAGATGAACAGGAATAGCGAGAACCAATGAGAGGCTAGCTGGAGGTGTCTGGACGGGCAAATTTAACTCTCATTACCCACCAGGAAGAGGAAATAACCAAAGGCTCATCGTGCCGTGCCGAAACCAGATTAGAGCCTGAAGCCATCCTGCGGTGTTGCGGCCAGCTCAAAAGAAAGCGAGTTGAAGAAAGGAGCTCAGGGGCACTGTAATTCACAAACCTGCAGAGTTATAAATGACAGCTATCGTCCAAAAATAGACTGAAGTAAGGCTGCCAAGAGGACTTGAAAGCAGGGCAGAATTGCAGGAAACCGATTTCAGGAGGTAGACTGGAATTGCATTGAAAGCATAGGAAAAGAGGCAGAACGTCCACAATGATGCACTTGGCCAAAAAGGGCGTATGCGTTTTTTCCTGAATATATTCAGGAATAAACGCATACGCCCTTTTTGGCCAACCAAGCAAGCTTGCAAAGGAAATCTGCACTACAATGAAGTCTCAATTCCCCCCGGTCAAAAGGGCCATCTGAAAAAAGTGTAAAATCCAGAAAGGCAGGACAGGCCATGGAGAACTGGGAGCCTTGTTATGCTGATGGGCGGGATGTAAATTGCCAAGAACCACTCGGGAGAAGTGTATGGTGTTTCCTGAAACATCTAAAAAACAAAGCAACAGAGCCTAGGGCACTTCCACTTATGGTCCTATAGCTTAGGGAAATTAAAATCAAAAAGACACAGCCACCCCAAAGTTTGGGACACCTCCATTTACAAGAATCTCGTTTACCATACAAGTTCAATATCACAGAAAGTGAAAAATGGATAAAGAACTTGTGGTACTTACGTACAATGCAGTATCACTCAGCAATGAAATCTATGTCATCAGGCCCGTAGCAGCATAATGAGTGGATTCAGGTACGATGATTCTAACTGAAATAAGTCACACAGAAAAAGAAACATCATAAGATATCACTAATACACGGAATGTAAACTTGGCTACACAGGAACTGCATTCCAAAACAGAACAGGGTCTCAAATTTAGAAAACCAACTTATGCTTGCTTAAGGGGAAAGGTGAGTTGGGGTGCTGCATAAAACCAGAGATTGAAATGAGCACAGATAAAGTTCCTTAAGCCAAATATGGAATAGACAAGAGCTACTCCTTGCTCAACGAAATGGACTCAACACCCCATATTAAACGCCTAAGAATGTACCTGACTAGTAAGTAGCTTAAAACCTATGGATTTCTATGTCTCCAAAAGAGAATCAAGCGTGTGTACAGGGGCATAAACGCAGCAGTGATAGGATTGGAGAGGTTCAGTGAGCAAATGAAGACCCTTTGAAGTCATATTGCATGGTACCCATTACACGGGTCTCAACTCTCCAGGTTTAAGGTATTCTTCCTTCAGCTAAAACATGCATGTGGAACCCAAGTATGATCAACCATGTGAACGGGAGACGTGTTCAAATATGTCTCAGTTTTCCTCCCCTGGTACTCGGGTGCAACATTCCAGACGCTTTACTAACACTCTCCCCACTTGGAGAGTCAGCGCCTTTAACCTCCTGTTTGGCCCAGTTTGCAATTTCTGCGGAAGATGAACAGGAATAGCGAGAACCAATGAGAGGCTAGCTGGAGGTGTCTGGACGGGCAAATTTAACTCTCATTTCCCACCAGGAAGAGGAAATAACCAAAGGCTCAGCGTGCCGTACCGGAACCAGATTAGGGCCTGAAGACATCCTGCGGTGTTGCGGCCAGGTCACAAGAAAGCGAGTTGAAGAAAGGAGCTCAGGGGCACTGTAATTCACAAACCTGCAGAGTTATAAATGACAGCTATCGTCCAAAAATAGACTGAAGTAAGGCTGCCAAGAGGACTTGAAAGCGGGGCAGAATTGCAGGAAACCGATTTCAGGAGGTAGAGTGGAATTGCATTGAAAGCATAGGAAAAGAGGCAGAACGTCCACAATGATGCACTTGGCCAAAAAGGGCGTATGCGTTTTTTCCTGAATATATTCAGGAAAAAACGCATACGCCCTTTTTGGCCAACCAAGCAAGCTTGCAAAGGAAATCTGCACTACAATGAAGTCTCACTTCCCCCCGGTCAAAAGGGCCATCTGAAAAAAGTGTAAAATCCAGAAAGACAAGACAGGCCATGGAGAACTGGAAGCCTTGTTATGCTGATGGGCGGGATGTAAATTGCCAACAACCACTCGGGAGAAGTGTATGGTGTTTCCTGAAACATGTAAAAAACAAAGCAACAGAACCTAGGGCACTTCCACTTATGGTCCTATAGCTTAGGGAATTTAAAATCAAAAAGACACAGCCACCCCAAAGTTTGGAACGGATCTGTTTACAAGAACCTCGTTTACAGTACAAGTTCAACATTGCAGAAAGTGAAAAATGGATAAAGAAGTTGTGGTATTTACTTACAAAGCAATATCACTCAGCAATGAAATCTGTGTCATCAGGCCCTTAGCAGCAGAATGAGTGGATTCAGGTACGATGATTCTAACTGAAATAAGTCACACAGAAAAAGAAACATCATAAGATATCACTAATACACGGAATGTAAACTTGGCTACACAGGAACTGAATTCCAAAACAGAACAGGGTCTCAAATTTAGAAAACCAACTTATGCTTGCTTAAGGGTAAAGGTGAGTTGGGGTGCTGCATAAAACCAGAGATTGAAATGAGCTCAGATAAAGTTCCTTAAGCCAAACATGGAATAGACAAGAGCTACTCCTTGCTCAACGAAATGGACTCAACACCCCATATTAAACGCCTAAGAATGTACCTGACTAGTAAGTATCTTAAAACCTATGGATTGCTATGTCTCCAAAAGAGAATCAAGCGTGTGTACAGGGGCATAAACGCAGCAGTGATAGGATTGGAGAGGTTCGGTGAGCAAATGAAGACCCTTTGAAGTCATATTGCATGGTACCCATTCCACGGGTCTCAACTCTCCAGGTTTAAGGTATTCTTCCTTCAGCTAAAACATGCATGTGGAACCCAAGTATGATCAACCATGTGAACGGGAGACGTGTTCAAATATGTCTCAGTTTTCCTCCCCTGGTACTCGGGTGCAACATTCCAGACGCTTTACTAACACTCTCCCCACTTGGAGAGTCAGTCCCTTTAACCTCCTGTTTGGCCCAGTTTGCAATTTCTGCGGAAGATGAACAGGAATAGCGAGAACCAATGAGAGGCTAGCTGGAGGTGTCTGGACGGGCAAATTTAACTCTCATTACCCACCAGGAAGAGGAAATAACCAAAGGCTCATCGTGCCGTGCCGAAACCAGATTAGAGCCTGAAGCCATCCTGCGGTGTTGCGGCCAGCTCAAAAGAAAGCGAGTTGAAGAAAGGAGCTCAGGGGCACTGTAATTCACAAACCTGCAGAGTTATAAATGACAGCTATCGTCCAAAAATAGACTGAAGTAAGGCTGCCAAGAGGACTTGAAAGCAGGGCAGAATTGCAGGAAACCGATTTCAGGAGGTAGACTGGAATTGCATTGAAAGCATAGGAAAAGAGGCAGAACGTCCACAATGATGCACTTGGCCAAAAAGGGCGTATGCGTTTTTTCCTGAATATATTCAGGAATAAACGCATACGCCCTTTTTGGCCAACCAAGCAAGCTTGCAAAGGAAATCTGCACTACAATGAAGTCTCAATTCCCCCCGGTCAAAAGGGCCATCTGAAAAAAGTGTAAAATCCAGAAAGGCAGGACAGGCCATGGAGAACTGGGAGCCTTGTTATGCTGATGGGCGGGATGTAAATTGCCAAGAACCACTCGGGAGAAGTGTATGGTGTTTCCTGAAACATCTAAAAAACAAAGCAACAGAGCCTAGGGCACTTCCACTTATGGTCCTATAGCTTAGGGAAATTAAAATCAAAAAGACACAGCCACCCCAAAGTTTGGGACACCTCCATTTACAAGAACCTCGTTTACCATACAAGTTCAATATCACAGAAAGTGAAAAATGGATAAAGAACTTGTGGTACTTACGTACAATGCAGTATCACTCAGCAATGAAATCTATGTCATCAGGCCCGTAGCAGCATAATGAGTGGATTCAGGTACGATGATTCTAACTGAAATAAGTCACACAGAAAAAGAAACATCATAAGATATCACTAATACACGGAATGTAAACTTGGCTACACAGGAACTGAATTCCAAAACAGAACAGGGTCTCAAATTTAGAAAACCAACTTATGCTTGCTTAAGGGTAAAGGTGAGTTGGGGTGCTGCATAAAACCAGAGATTGAAATGAGCACAGATAAAGTTCCTTAAGCCAAACATGGAATAGACAAGAGCTACTCCTTGCTCAACGAAATGGACTCAACACCCCATATTAAACGCCTAAGAATGTACCTGAATAGTAAGTATCTTAAAACCTATGGATTGCTATGTCTCCAAAAGAGAATCAAGCGTGTGTACAGGGGCATAAACGCAGCAGTGATAGGATTGGAGAGGTTCGGTGAGCAAATGAAGACCCTTTGAAGTCATATTGCATGGTACCCATTCCACGGGTCTCAACTCTCCAGGTTTAAGGTATTCTTCCTTCAGCTAAAACATGCATGTGGAACCCAAGTATGATCAACCATGTGAACGGGAGACGTGTTCAAATATGTCTCAGTTTTCCTCCCCTGGTACTCGGGTGCAACATTCCAGACGCTTTACTAACACTCTCCCCACTTGGAGAGTCAGCGCCTTTAACCTCCTGTTTGGCCCAGTTTGCAATTTCTGCGGAAGATGAACAGGAATAGCGAGAACCAATGAGAGACTAGCTGGAGGTGTCTGGACGGGCAAATTTAACTCTCATTTCCCACCAGGAAGAGGAATTAACCAAAGGCTCAGCGTGCCGTGCCGGAACCAGATTAGGGCCTGAAGCCATCCTGCGGTGTTGCGGCCAGGTCACAAGAAAGCGAGTTGAAGAAAGGAGCTCAGGGGCACTGTAATTCACAAACCTGCAGAGTTATAAATGACAGCTATCGTCCAAAAATAGACTGAAGTAAGGCTGCCAAGAGGACTTGAAAACGGGGCAGAATTGCAGGAAACCGATTTCAGGAGGTAGACTGGAATTGCATTGAAAGCATAGGAAAAGAGGCAGAACGTCCACAATGATGCACTTGGCCAAAAAGGGCGTATGCGTTTTTTCCTGAATATATTCAGGAAAAAACGCATACGCACTTTTTGGCCAACCAAGCAAGCTTGCAAAGGAAATCTGCACTACAATGAAGTCTCACTTCCCCCCGGTCAAAAGGGCCATCTGAAAAAAGTGTAAAATCCAGAAAGGCAGGACAGGCCATGGAGAACTGGGAGCCTTGTTATGCTGATGGGTGGGATGTAAATTGCCAACAGACACTCGGGAGAAGTGTATGGTGTTTCCTGAAACATCTAAAAAACAAAGCAACAGAGCCTAGGGCACTGCCACTTATGGTCCTATAGCTTAGGGAAATTAAAATCAAAAAGACACAGCCACCCCAAAGTTTGGGACGCCTCTGTTTACAAGAACCTCGTTTACAGTACAAGTTCAACATCGCAGAAAGTGAAAAATGGATAAAGAAGTTGTGGTATTTACTTACAAAGCAATATCACTCAGCAATGAAATCTATGTCATCAGGCCCTTAGCATCACAATGAGTGGATTCAGGTATGATGATTCTACCTGAAATAAGTCACACAGAAAAAGAAACATCATAAGATATCAGTAATACACGGAATGTAAACTTGGCTACACAGGAACTGAATTACAGAACAGAACAGGGTCTCAAATTTAGAAAACCAACTTATGCTTGCTTAAGGGTAAAGGTGAGTTGGGGTGCTGCATAAAACCAGAGATTGAAATGAGCACAGATAAAGTTCCTTAAGCCACATATGGAATAGACAAGAGCTACTCCTTGCTCAACGAAATGGACTCAACACCGCATATTAAACGCCTAAGAATGTACCTGACTAGTAAGTATCTTAAAACCTATGGATTGCTATGTCTCCAAAAGAGAATCAAGCGTGTGTACAGGGGCATAAACGCAGCAGTGATAGGATTGGAGAGGTTCGGTGAGCAAATGAAGACCCTTTGAAGTCATATTGCATGGTACCCATTACACGGGTCTCAACTCTCCAGGTTTAAGGTATTCTTCCTTCAGCTAAAACATGCATGTGGAACCCAAGTATGATCAACCATGTGAACGGGAGACGTGTTCAAATATGTCTCAGTTTTCCTCCCCTGGTACTCGGGTGCAACATTCCAGACGCTTTACTAACACTCTCCCCACTTGGAGAGTCAGCGCCTTTAACCTCCTGTTTGGCCCAGTTTGCAATTTCTGCGGAAGATGAACAGGAATAGGGAGAACCAATGAGAGGCTAGCTGGAGGTGTCTGGACGGGCAAATTTAACTCTCATTTCCCACCAGGAAGAGGAAATAACCAAAGGCTCAGCGTGCCGTACCGGAACCAGATTAGGGCCTGAAGCCATCCTGCGGTGTTGCGGCCAGCTCAAAAGAAAGCGAGTTGAAGAAAGGAGCTCAGGGGCACTGTAATTCACAAACCTGCAGAGTTATAAATGAGAGCTATCGTCCAAAAATAGACTGAAGTAAGGCTGCCAAGAGGACTTGAAAGCGGGGCAGAATTGCAGGAAACCGATTTCAGTAGGTAGACTGGAATTGCATTGAAAGCATAGGAAAACAGGCAGAACGTCCACAATGATGCACTTGGCCAAAAAGGGCGGATGCGTTTTTTCCTGAATATATTCAGGAAAAAACGCATACGCCCTTTTTTGCCAACCAAGCAAGCTTGCAAAGGAAATCTGCACTACAATGAAGTCTCACTTCCCCCCGGTCAAAAGGGCCATCTGAAAAAAGTGTAAAATCCAGAAAGACAAGACAGGCCATGGAGAACTGGGAGCCTTGTTATGCTGATGGGCGGGATGTAAATTGCCAACAACCACTCGGGAGAAGTGTATGGTGTTTCCTGAAACATCTAAAAAACAAAGCAACAGAACCTAGGGCACTTCCACTTATGGTCCTATAGCTTAGGGAAATTAAAATCAAAAAGACACAACCACCCCAAAGTTTGGAACGGATCTGTTTACAAGAACCTCGTTTACAGTACAAGTTCAACATCGCAGAAAGTGAAAAATGGATAAAGAAGTTGTGGTATTTACTTACAAAGCAATATCACTCAGCAATGAAATCTGTGTCATCAGGCCCTTAGCAGCACAATGAGTGGATTCAGGTACGATGATTCTAACTGAAATAAGTCACACAGAAAAAGAAACATCATAAGATATCACTAATACACGGAATGTAAACTTGGCTACAAAGGAACTGAATTCCAAAACAGAACAGGGTCTCAAATTTAGAAAACCAACTTATGCTTGCTTAAGGGTAAAGGTGAGTTGGGGTGCTGCATAAAACCAGAGATTGAAATGAGCACAGATAAAGTTCCTTAAGCCAAATATGGAATAGACAAGAGCTACTCCTTGCTCAACGAAATGGACTCAACACCCCATATTAAACGCCTAAGAATGTACCTGACTAGTAAGTATCTTAAAACCTATGGATTGCTATGTCTCCAAAAGAGAATCAAGCGTGTGTACAGGGGCATAAACGCAGCAGTGATAGGATTGGAGAGGTTCGGTGAGCAAATGAAGACCCTTTGAAGTCATATTGCATGGTACCCATTACACGGGTCTCAACTCTCCAGGTTTAAGGTATTCTTCCTTCAGCTAAAACATGCATGTGGAACCCAAGTATGATCAACCATGTGAACGGGAGACGTGTTCAAATATGTCTCAGTTTTCCTCCCCTGGTACTCGGCTGCAACGTTCCAGACGCTTTACTAACACTCTCCCCACTTGGAGAGTCAGCGCCTTTAACCTCCTGTTTGGCCCAGTTTGCAATTTCTGCGGAAGATGAACAGGAATAGCGAGAACCAATGAGAGACTAGCTGGAGGTGTCTGGACGGGCAAATTTAACTCTCATTTCCCACCAGGAAGAGGAAATAACCAAAGGCTCAGCGTGCCGTGCCGGAACCAGATTAGGGCCTGAAGCCATCCTGCGGTGTTGCGGCCAGGTCACAAGAAAGCGAGTTGAAGAAAGGAGCTCAGGGGCACTGTAATTCACAAACCTGCAGAGTTATAAATGACAGCTATCGTCCAAAAATAGACTGAAGTAAGGCTGCCAAGAGGACTTGAAAGCAGGGCAGAATTGCAGGAAACCGATTTCAGGAGGTAGACTGGAATTGCATTGAAAGCATAGGAAAAGAGGCAGAACGTCCACAATGATGCACTTGGCCAAAAAGGGCGTATGCATTTTTTCCTGAATATATTCAGGAAAAAACGCATGCGCCCTTTTTGGCCAACCAAGCAAGCTTGCAAAGGAAATCTGCACTACAATGAAGTCTCACTTCCCCCCGGTCAAAAGGGCCATCTGAAAAAAGTGTAAAATCCAGAAAGGGAGGACAGGCCATGGAGAACTGGGAGCCTTGTTATGCTGATGGGCGGGATGTAAATTGCCAACAGACACTCGGGAGAAGTGTATGGTGTTTCCTGAAACATCTAAAAAACAAAGCAACAGAGCCTAGGGCACTGCCACTTATGGTCCTATAGCTTAGGGAAATTAAAATCAAAAAGACACAGCCACCCCAAAGTTTGGGAAGCCTCTGTTTACAAGAACCTCGTTTACAGTACAAGTTCAACATCGCAGAAAGTGAAAAATGGATAAAGAAGTTGTGGTATTTACTTACAAAGCAATATCACTCAGCAATGAAATCTATGTCATCAGGCCCTTAGCATCACAATGAGTGGATTCAGGTATGATGATTCTACCTGAAATAAGTCACACAGAAAAAGAAACATCATAAGATATCAGTAATACACGGAATGTAAACTTGGCTACACAGGAACTGAATTACAGAACAGAACAGGGACTCAAATTTAGAAAACCAACTTATGCTTGCTTAAGGGTAAAGGTGAGTTGGGGTGCTGCATAAAACCAGAGATTGAAATGAGCACAGATAAAGTTCCTTAAGTCAAATATGGAATAGACAAGAGCTACTCCTTGCTCAACGAAATGGACTCAACACCGCATATTAAACGCCTAAGAATGTACCTGACTAGTAAGTATCGTAAAACCTATGGATTGCTATGTCTCCAAAAGAGAATCAAGCATGTGTACAGGGGCATAAACGCAGCAGTGATAGGATTGGAGAGGTTCGGTGACCAAATGAAGACCCTTTGAAGTCATATTGCATGGTACCCATTGCACGGGTCTCAACTCTCCAGGTTTAAGGTATTCTTCCTTCAGCTAAAACATGCATGTGGAACCCAAGTATGATCAACCATGTGAACGGGAGACGTGTTCAAATATGTCTCAGTTTTCCTCCCCTGGTACTCGGGTGCAACATTCCAGACGCTTTACTAACACTCTCCCCACTTGGAGAGTCAGCGCCTTTAACCTCCTGTTTGGCCCAGTTTGCAATTTCTGCGGAAGATGAACAGGAATAGCGAGAACCAATGAGAGACTAGCTGGAGGTGTCTGGACGGGCAAATTTAACTCTCATTTCCCACCAGGAAGAGGAAATAACCAAAGGCTCAGCGTGCCGTGCCGGAACCAGATTAGGGCCTGAAGCCATCCTGCGGTGTTGCGGCCAGGTCACAAGAAAGCGAGTTGAAGAAAGGAGCTCAGGGGCACTGTAATTCACAAACCTGCAGAGTTATAAATGACAGCTATCGTCCAAAAATAGACTGAAGTAAGGCTGCCAAGAGGACTTGAAAGCGGGGCAGAATTGCAGGAAACCGATTTCAGGAGGTAGACTGGAATTGCATTGAAAGCATAGGAAAAGAGGCAGAACGTCCACAATGATGCACTTGGCCAAAAAGGGCGTATGCGTTTTTTCCTGAATATATTCAGGAAAAAACGCATACGCACTTTTTGGCCAACCAAGCAAGCTTGCAAAGGAAATCTGCACTACAATGAAGTCTCACTTCCCCCCGGTCAAAAGGGCCATCTGAAAAAAGTGTAAAATCCAGAAAGGCAGGACAGGCCATGGAGAACTGGGAGCCTTGTTATGCTGATGGGTGGGATGTAAATTGCCAACAGACACTCGGGAGAAGTGTATGGTGTTTCCTGAAACATCTAAAAAACAAAGCAACAGAGCCTAGGGCACTGCCACTTATGGTCCTATAGCTTAGGGAAATTAAAATCAAAAAGACACAGCCACCCCAAAGTTTGGGACGCCTCTGTTTACAAGAACCTCGTTTACAGTACAAGTTCAACATCGCAGAAAGTGAAAAATGGATAAAGAAGTTGTGGTATTTACTTACAAAGCAATATCACTCAGCAATGAAATCTATGTCATCAGGCCCTTAGCATCACAATGAGTGGATTCAGGTATGATGATTCTACCTGAAATAAGTCACACAGAAAAAGAAACATCATAAGATATCAGTAATACACGGAATGTAAACTTGGCTACACAGGAACTGAATTACAGAACAGAACAGGGTCTCAAATTTAGAAAACCAACTTATGCTTGCTTAAGGGTAAAGGTGAGTTGGGGTGCTGCATAAAACCAGAGATTGAAATGAGCACAGATAAAGTTCCTTAAGTCAAATATGGAATAGACAAGAGCTACTCCTTGCTCAACGAAATGGACTCAACACCGCATATTAAACGCCTAAGAATGTACCTGACTAGTAAGTATCTTAAAACCTATGGATTGCTATGTCTCCAAAAGAGAATCAAGCGTGTGTACAGGGGCATAAACGCAGCAGTGATAGGATTGGAGAGGTTCGGTGAGCAAATGAAGACCCTTTGAAGTCATATTGCATGGTACCCATTACACGGGTCTCAACTCTCCAGGTTTAAGGTATTCTTCCTTCAGCTAAAACATGCATGTGGAACCCAAGTATGATCAACCATGTGAACGGGAGACGTGTTCAAATATGTCTCAGTTTTCCTACCCTGGTACTCGGGTGCAACATTCCAGACGCTTTACTAACACTCTCCCCACTTGGAGAGTCAGCGCCTTTAACCTCCTGTTTGGCCCAGTTTGCAATTTCTGCGGAAGATGAACAGGAATAGGGAGAACCAATGAGAGGCTAGCTGGAGGTGTCTGGACGGGCAAATTTAACTCTCATTTCCCACCAGGAAGAGGAAATAACCAAAGGCTCAGCGTGCCGTACCGGAACCAGATTAGGGCCTGAAGCCATCCTGCGGTGTTGCGGCCAGCTCAAAAGAAAGCGAGTTGAAGAAAGGAGCTCAGGGGCACTGTAATTCACAAACCTGCAGAGTTATAAATGAGAGCTATCGTCCAAAAATAGACTGAAGTAAGGCTGCCAAGAGGACTTGAAAGCGGGGCAGAATTGCAGGAAACCGATTTCAGTAGGTAGACTGGAATTGCATTGAAAGCATAGGAAAACAGGCAGAACGTCCACAATGATGCACTTGGCCAAAAAGGGCGGATGCGTTTTTTCCTGAATATATTCAGGAAAAAACGCATACGCCCTTTTTTGCCAACCAAGCAAGCTTGCAAAGGAAATCTGCACTACAATGAAGTCTCACTTCCCCCCGGTCAAAAGGGCCATCTGAAAAAAGTGTAAAATCCAGAAAGACAAGACAGGCCATGGAGAACTGGGAGCCTTGTTATGCTGATGGGCGGGATGTAAATTGCCAACAACCACTCGGGAGAAGTGTATGGTGTTTCCTGAATAATCTAAAAAACAAAGCAACAGAACCTAGGGCACTTCCACTTATGGTCCTATAGCTTAGGGAAATTAAAATCAAAAAGACACAACCACCCCAAAGTTTGGAACGGATCTGTTTACAAGAACCTCGTTTACAGTACAAGTTCAACATCGCAGAAAGTGAAAAATGGATAAAGAAGTTGTGGTATTTACTTACAAAGCAATATCACTCAGCAATGAAATCTGTGTCATCAGGCCCTTAGCAGCACAATGAGTGGATTCAGGTACGATGATTCTAACTGAAATAAGTCACACAGAAAAAGAAACATCATAAGATATCACTAATACACGGAATGTAAACTTGGCTACACAGGAACTGAATTCCAAAACAGAACAGGGTCTCAAATTTAGAAAACCAACTTATGCTTGCTTAAGGGTAAAGGTGAGTTGGGGTGCTGCATAAAACCAGAGATTGAAATGAGCACAGATAAAGTTCCTTAAGCCAAATATGGAATAGACAAGAGCTACTCCTTGCTCAACGAAATGGACTCAACACCCCATATTAAACGCCTAAGAATGTACCTGACTAGTAAGTATCTTAAAACCTATGGATTGCTATGTCTCCAAAAGAGAATCAAGCGTGTGTACAGGGGCATAAACGCAGCAGTGATAGGATTGGAGAGGTTCGGTGAGCAAATGAAGACCCTTTGAAGTCATATTGCATGGTACCCATTACACGGGTCTCAACTCTCCAGGTTTAAGGTATTCTTCCTTCAGCTAAAACATGCATGTGGAACCCAAGTATGATCAACCATGTGAACGGGAGACGTGTTCAAATATGTCTCAGTTTTCCTCCCCTGGTACTCGGGTGCAACATTCCAGACGCTTTACTAACACTCTCCCCACTTGGAGAGTCAGCGCCTTTAACCTCCTGTTTGGCCCAGTTTGCAATTTCTGCGGAAGATGAACAGGAATAGCGAGAACCAATGAGAGACTAGCTGGAGGTGTCTGGACGGGCAAATTTAACTCTCATTTCCCACCAGGAAGAGGAAATAACCAAAGGCTCAGCGTGCCGTGCCGGAACCAGATTAGGGCCTGAAGCCATCCTGCGGTGTTGCGGCCAGGTCACAAGAAAGCGAGTTGAAGAAAGGAGCTCAGGGGCACTGTAATTCACAAACCTGCAGAGTTATAAATGACAGCTATCGTCCAAAAATAGACTGAAGTAAGGCTGCCAAGAGGACTTGAAAGCAGGGCAGAATTGCAGGAAACCGATTTCAGGAGGTAGACTGGAATTGCATTGAAAGCATAGGAAAAGAGGCAGAACGTCCACAATGATGCACTTGGCCAAAAAGGGCGTATGCATTTTTTCCTGAATATATTCAGGAAAAAACGCATGCGCCCTTTTTGGCCAACCAAGCAAGCTTGCAAAGGAAATCTGCACTACAATGAAGTCTCACTTCCCCCCGGTCAAAAGGGCCATCTGAAAAAAGTGTAAAATCCAGAAAGGGAGGACAGGCCATGGAGAACTGGGAGCCTTGTTATGCTGATGGGCGGGATGTAAATTGCCAACAGACACTCGGGAGAAGTGTATGGTGTTTCCTGAAACATCTAAAAAACAAAGCAACAGAGCCTAGGGCACTGCCACTTATGGTCCTATAGCTTAGGGAAATTAAAATCAAAAAGACACAGCCACCCCAAAGTTTGGGACGCCTCTGTTTACATGAACCTCGTTTACAGTACAAGTTCAACATCGCAGAAAGTGAAAAATGGATAAAGAAGTTGTGGTATTTACTTACAAAGCAATATCACTCAGCAATGAAATCTATGTCATCAGGCCCTTAGCATCACAATGAGTGGATTCAGGTATGATGATTCTACCTGAAATAAGTCACACAGAAAAAGAAACATCATAAGATATCAGTAATACACGGAATGTAAACTTGGCTACACAGGAACTGAATTACAGAACAGAACAGGGACTCAAATTTAGAAAACCAACTTATGCTTGCTTAAGGGTAAAGGTGAGTTGGGGTGCTGCATAAAACCAGAGATTGAAATGAGCACAGATAAAGTTCCTTAAGTCAAATATGGAATAGACAAGAGCTACTCCTTGCTCAACGAAATGGACTCAACACCGCATATTGAACGCCTAAGAATGTACCTGACTAGTAAGTATCGTAAAACCTATGGATTGCTATGTCTCCAAAAGAGAATCAAGCATGTGTACAGGGGCATAAACGCAGCAGTGATAGGATTGGAGAGGTTCGGTGACCAAATGAAGACCCTTTGAAGTCATATTGCATGGTACCCATTGCACGGGTCTCAACTCTCCAGGTTTAAGGTATTCTTCCTTCAGCTAAAACATGCATGTGGAACCCAAGTATGATCAACCATGTGAACGGGAGACGTGTTCAAATATGTCTCAGTTTTCCTCCCCTGGTACTCGGGTGCAACATTCCAGACGCTTTACTAACACTCTCCCCACTTGGAGAGTCAGCGCCTTTAACCTCCTGTTTCGCCCAGTTTGCAATTTCTGCGGAAGATGAACAGGAATAGCGAGAACCAATGAGAGACTAGCTGGAGGTGTCTGGACGGGCAAATTTAACTCTCATTTCCCACCAGGAAGAGGAAATAACCAAAGGCTCAGCGTGCCGTGCCGGAACCAGATTAGGGCCTGAAGCCATCCTGCGGTGTTGCGGCCAGGTCACAAGAAAGCGAGTTGAAGAAAGGAGCTCAGGGGCACTGTAATTCACAAACCTGCAGAGTTATAAATGACAGCTATCGTCCAAAAATAGACTGAAGTAAGGCTGCCAAGAGGACTTGAAAGCGGGGCAGAATTGCAGGAAACCGATTTCAGGAGGTAGACTGGAATTGCATTGAAAGCATAGGAAAAGAGGCAGAACGTCCACAATGATGCACTTGGCCAAAAAGGGCGTATGCGTTTTTTCCTGAATATATTCAGGAAAAAACGCATACGCACTTTTTGGCCAACCAAGCAAGCTTGCAAAGGAAATCTGCACTACAATGAAGTCTCACTTCCCCCCGGTCAAAAGGGCCATCTGAAAAAAGTGTAAAATCCAGAAAGGCAGGACAGGCCATGGAGAACTGGGAGCCTTGTTATGCTGATGGGTGGGATGTAAATTGCCAACAGACACTCGGGAGAAGTGTATGGTGTTTCCTGAAACATCTAAAAAACAAAGCAACAGAGCCTAGGGCACTGCCACTTATGGTCCTATAGCTTAGGGAAATTAAAATCAAAAAGACACAGCCACCCCAAAGTTTGGGACGCCTCTGTTTACAAGAACCTCGTTTACAGTACAAGTTCAACATCGCAGAAAGTGAAAAATGGATAAAGAAGTTGTGGTATTTACTTACAAAGCAATATCACTCAGCAATGAAATCTATGTCATCAGGCCCTTAGCATCACAATGAGTGGATTCAGGTATGATGATTCTACCTGAAATAAGTCACACAGAAAAAGAAACATCATAAGATATCAGTAATACACGGAATGTAAACTTGGCTACACAGGAACTGAATTACAGAACAGAACAGGGTCTCAAATTTAGAAAACCAACTTATGCTTGCTTAAGGGTAAAGGTGAGTTGGGGTGCTGCATAAAACCAGAGATTGAAATGAGCACAGATAAAGTTCCTTAAGTCAAATATGGAATAGACAAGAGCTACTCCTTGCTCAACGAAATGGACTCAACACCGCATATTAAACGCCTAAGAATGTACCTGACTAGTAAGTATCTTAAAACCTATGGATTGCTATGTCTCCAAAAGAGAATCAAGCGTGTGTACAGGGGCATAAACGCAGCAGTGATAGGATTGGAGAGGTTCGGTGAGCAAATGAAGACCCTTTGAAGTCATATTGCATGGTACCCATTACACGGGTCTCAACTCTCCAGGTTTAAGGTATTCTTCCTTCAGCTAAAACATGCATGTGGAACCCAAGTATGATCAACCATGTGAACGGGAGACGTGTTCAAATATGTCTCAGTTTTCCTCCCCTGGTACTCGGGTGCAACATTCCAGACGCTTTACTAACACTCTCCCCACTTGGAGAGTCAGCGCCTTTAACCTCCTGTTTGGCCCAGTTTGCAATTTCTGCGGAAGATGAACAGGAATAGGGAGAACCAATGAGAGGCTAGCTGGAGGTGTCTGGACGGGCAAATTTAACTCTCATTTCCCACCAGGAAGAGGAAATAACCAAAGGCTCAGCGTGCCGTACCGGAACCAGATTAGGGCCTGAAGCCATCCTGCGGTGTTGCGGCCAGCTCAAAAGAAAGCGAGTTGAAGAAAGGAGCTCAGGGGCACTGTAATTCACAAACCTGCAGAGTTATAAATGAGAGCTATCGTCCAAAAATAGACTGAAGTAAGGCTGCCAAGAGGACTTGAAAGCGGGGCAGAATTGCAGGAAACCGATTTCAGTAGGTAGACTGGAATTGCATTGAAAGCATAGGAAAACAGGCAGAACGTCCACAATGATGCACTTGGCCAAAAAGGGCGGATGCGTTTTTTCCTGAATATATTCAGGAAAAAACGCATACGCCCTTTTTTGCCAACCAAGCAAGCTTGCAAAGGAAATCTGCACTACAATGAAGTCTCACTTCCCCCCGGTCAAAAGGGCCATCTGAAAAAAGTGTAAAATCCAGAAAGACAAGACAGGCCATGGAGAACTGGGAGCCTTGTTATGCTGATGGGCGGGATGTAAATTGCCAACAACCACTCGGGAGAAGTGTATGGTGTTTCCTGAAACATCTAAAAAACAAAGCAACAGAACCTAGGGCACTTCCACTTATGGTCCTATAGCTTAGGGAAATTAAAATCAAAAAGACACAACCACCCCAAAGTTTGGAACGGATCTGTTTACAAGAACCTCGTTTACAGTACAAGTTCAACATCGCAGAAAGTGAAAAATGGATAAAGAAGTTGTGGTATTTACTTACAAAGCAATATCACTCAGCAATGAAATCTGTGTCATCAGGCCCTTAGCAGCACAATGAGTGGATTCAGGTACGATGATTCTAACTGAAATAAGTCACACAGAAAAAGAAACATCATAAGATATCACTAATACACGGAATGTAAACTTGGCTACACAGGAACTGAATTCCAAAACAGAACAGGGTCTCAAATTTAGAAAACCAACTTATGCTTGCTTAAGGGTAAAGGTGAGTTGGGGTGCTGCATAAAACCAGAGATTGAAATGAGCACAGATAAAGTTCCTTAAGCCAAATATGGAATAGACAAGAGCTACTCCTTGCTCAACGAAATGGACTCAACACCCCATATTAAACGCCTAAGAATGTACCTGACTAGTAAGTATCTTAAAACCTATGGATTGCTATGTCTCCAAAAGAGAATCAAGCGTGTGTACAGGGGCATAAACGCAGCAGTGATAGGATTGGAGAGGTTCGGTGAGCAAATGAAGACCCTTTGAAGTCATATTGCATGGTACCCATTACACGGGTCTCAACTCTCCAGGTTTAAGGTATTCTTCCTTCAGCTAAAACATGCATGTGGAACCCAAGTATGATCAACCATGTGAACGGGAGACGTGTTCAAATATGTCTCAGTTTTCCTCCCCTGGTACTCGGGTGCAACGTTCCAGACGCTTTACTAACACTCTCCCCACTTGGAGAGTCAGCGCCTTTAACCTCCTGTTTGGCCCAGTTTGCAATTTCTGCGGAAGATGAACAGGAATAGCGAGAACCAATGAGAGACTAGCTGGAGGTGTCTGGACGGGCAAATTTAACTCTCATTTCCCACCAGGAAGAGGAAATAACCAAAGGCTCAGCGTGCCGTGCCGGAACCAGATTAGGGCCTGAAGCCATCCTGCGGTGTTGCGGCCAGGTCACAAGAAAGCGAGTTGAAGAAAGGAGCTCAGGGGCACTGTAATTCACAAACCTGCAGAGTTATAAATGACAGCTATCGTCCAAAAATAGACTGAAGTAAGGCTGCCAAGAGGACTTGAAAGCAGGGCAGAATTGCAGGAAACCGATTTCAGGAGGTAGACTGGAATTGCATTGAAAGCATAGGAAAAGAGGCAGAACGTCCACAATGATGCACTTGGCCAAAAAGGGCGTATGCATTTTTTCCTGAATATATTCAGGAAAAAACGCATGCGCCCTTTTTGGCCAACCAAGCAAGCTTGCAAAGGAAATCTGCACTACAATGAAGTCTCACTTCCCCCCGGTCAAAAGGGCCATCTGAAAAAAGTGTAAAATCCAGAAAGGGAGGACAGGCCATGGAGAACTGGGAGCCTTGTTATGCTGATGGGCGGGATGTAAATTGCCAACAGACACTCGGGAGAAGTGTATGGTGTTTCCTGAAACATCTAAAAAACAAAGCAACAGAGCCTAGGGCACTGCCACTTATGGTCCTATAGCTTAGGGAAATTAAAATCAAAAAGACACAGCCACCCCAAAGTTTGGGACGCCTCTGTTTACAAGAACCTCGTTTACAGTACAAGTTCAACATCGCAGAAAGTGAAAAATGGATAAAGAAGTTGTGGTATTTACTTACAAAGCAATATCACTCAGCAATGAAATCTATGTCATCAGGCCCTTAGCATCACAATGAGTGGATTCAGGTATGATGATTCTACCTGAAATAAGTCACACAGAAAAAGAAACATCATAAGATATCAGTAATACACGGAATGTAAACTTGGCTACACAGTAACTGAATTACAGAACAGAACAGGGACTCAAATTTAGAAAACCAACTTATGCTTGCTTAAGGGTAAAGGTGAGTTGGGGTGCTGCATAAAACCAGAGATTGAAATGAGCACAGATAAAGTTCCTTAAGTCAAATATGGAATAGACAAGAGCTACTCCTTGCTCAACGAAATGGACTCAACACCGCATATTAAACGCCTAAGAATGTACCTGACTAGTAAGTATCGTAAAACCTATGGATTGCTATGTCTCCAAAAGAGAATCAAGCATGTGTACAGGGGCATAAACGCAGCAGTGATAGGATTGGAGAGGTTCGGTGACCAAATGAAGACCCTTTGAAGTCATATTGCATGGTACCCATTGCACGGGTCTCAACTCTCCAGGTTTAAGGTATTCTTCCTTCAGCTAAAACATGCATGTGGAACCCAAGTATGATCAACCATGTGAACGGGAGACGTGTTCAAATATGTCTCAGTTTTCCTCCCCTGGTACTCGGGTGCAACATTCCAGACGCTTTACTAACACTCTCCCCACTTGGAGAGTCAGCGCCTTTAACCTCCTGTTTGGCCCAGTTTGCAATTTCTGCGGAAGATGAACAGGAATAGCGAGAACCAATGAGAGACTAGCTGGAGGTGTCTGGACGGGCAAATTTAACTCTCATTTCCCACCAGGAAGAGGAAATAACCAAAGGCTCAGCGTGCCGTGCCGGAACCAGATTAGGGCCTGAAGCCATCCTGCGGTGTTGCGGCCAGGTCACAAGAAAGCGAGTTGAAGAAAGGAGCTCAGGGGCACTGTAATTCACAAACCTGCAGAGTTATAAATGACAGCTATCGTCCAAAAATAGACTGAAGTAAGGCTGCCAAGAGGACTTGAAAGCGGGGCAGAATTGCAGGAAACCGATTTCAGGAGGTAGACTGGAATTGCATTGAAAGCATAGGAAAAGAGGCAGAACGTCCACAATGATGCACTTGGCCAAAAAGGGCGTATGCGTTTTTTCCTGAATATATTCAGGAAAAAACGCATACGCACTTTTTGGCCAACCAAGCAAGCTTGCAAAGGAAATCTGCACTACAATGAAGTCTCACTTCCCCCCGGTCAAAAGGGCCATCTGAAAAAAGTGTAAAATCCAGAAAGGCAGGACAGGCCATGGAGAACTGGGAGCCTTGTTATGCTGATGGGTGGGATGTAAATTGCCAACAGACACTCGGGAGAAGTGTATGGTGTTTCCTGAAACATCTAAAAAACAAAGCAACAGAGCCTAGGGCACTGCCACTTATGGTCCTATAGCTTAGGGAAATTAAAATCAAAAAGACACAGCCACCCCAAAGTTTGGGACGCCTCTGTTTACAAGAACCTCGTTTACAGTACAAGTTCAACATCGCAGAAAGTGAAAAATGGATAAAGAAGTTGTGGTATTTACTTACAAAGCAATATCACTCAGCAATGAAATCTATGTCATCAGGCCCTTAGCATCACAATGAGTGGATTCAGGTATGATGATTCTACCTGAAATAAGTCACACAGAAAAAGAAACATCATAAGATATCAGTAATACACGGAATGTAAACTTGGCTACACAGGAACTGAATTACAGAACAGAACAGGGTCTCAAATTTAGAAAACCAACTTATGCTTGCTTAAGGGTAAAGGTGAGTTGGGGTGCTGCATAAAACCAGAGATTGAAATGAGCACAGATAAAGTTCCTTAAGTCAAATATGGAATAGACAAGAGCTACTCCTTGCTCAACGAAATGGACTCAACACCGCATATTAAACGCCTAAGAATGTACCTGACTAGTAAGTATCTTAAAACCTATGGATTGCTATGTCTCCAAAAGAGAATCAAGCGTGTGTACAGGGGCATAAACGCAGCAGTGATAGGATTGGAGAGGTTCGGTGAGCAAATGAAGACCCTTTGAAGTCATATTGCATGGTACCCATTACACGGGTCTCAACTCTCCAGGTTTAAGGTATTCTTCCTTCAGCTAAAACATGCATGTGGAACCCAAGTATGATCAACCATGTGAACGGGAGACGTGTTCAAATATGTCTCAGTTTTCCTCCCCTGGTACTCGGGTGCAACATTCCAGACGCTTTACTAACACTCTCCCCACTTGGAGAGTCAGCGCCTTTAACCTCCTGTTTGGCCCAGTTTGCAATTTCTGCGGAAGATGAACAGGAATAGGGAGAACCAATGAGAGGCTAGCTGGAGGTGTCTGGACGGGCAAATTTAACTCTCATTTCCCACCAGGAAGAGGAAATAACCAAAGGCTCAGCGTGCCGTACCGGAACCAGATTAGGGCCTGAAGCCATCCTGCGGTGTTGCGGCCAGCTCAAAAGAAAGCGAGTTGAAGAAAGGAGCTCAGGGGCACTGTAATTCACAAACCTGCAGAGTTATAAATGAGAGCTATCGTCCAAAAATAGACTGAAGTAAGGCTGCCAAGAGGACTTGAAAGCGGGGCAGAATTGCAGGAAACCGATTTCAGTAGGTAGACTGGAATTGCATTGAAAGCATAGGAAAACAGGCAGAACGTCCACAATGATGCACTTGGCCAAAAAGGGCGGATGCGTTTTTTCCTGAATATATTCAGGAAAAAACGCATACGCCCTTTTTTGCCAACCAAGCAAGCTTGCAAAGGAAATCTGCACTACAATGAAGTCTCACTTCCCCCCGGTCAAAAGGGCCATCTGAAAAAAGTGTAAAATCCAGAAAGACAAGACAGGCCATGGAGAACTGGGAGCCTTGTTATGCTGATGGGCGGGATGTAAATTGCCAACAGCCACTTGATGAAGTGTATGGTGTTTCCTGAAACATCTAAAAAACAAAGCAACAGAGCCTAGGGCACTTCCACTTATGGTCCTATAGCTTAGGGAAATTAAAATCAAAAAGACACAGCCACCCCAAAGTTTGGAACGGCTCTGTTTACAAGAACCTCGTTTACAGTACAAGTTCAACATCGCAGAAAGTGAAAAATGGATAAAGAAGTTGTGGTATTTACTTACAAAGCAATATCACTCAGCAATGAAATCTATGTCATCAGGCCCTTAGCAGCACAATGAGTGGATTCAGGTATGATGATTCTAACTGAAATAAGTCACACAGAAAAAGAAACATCATAAGATATCAGTAATACACGGAATGGAAACTTGGCTACACAGGAACTGAATTACAGAACAGAACAGGGTCTCAAATTTAGAAAACCAACTTATTCTTGCTTAAGGGTAAAGGTGAGCTGGGGTGCTGCATAAAAACAGAGATTGAAATGAGCACAGATAAAGTTCCTTAAGCCAAACATGGAATAGACAAGAGCTACTCCTTGCTCAGCGAAATTGACTCAACACCGCATATTAAACGCCTAAGAATGTACCTGACTAGTAAGTATCTTAAAACCTATGGATTGCTATGTCTCCGAAAGTGAATCAAGCATGTGTACAGGGGCATAAACGCAGCAGTGATAGGATTGGAGAGGTTCGGTGAGCAAATGAAGACCCTTTGAAGTCATATTGCATGGTTCGCATTACACGGGTCTCAACTCTCCAGGTTTAAGGTATTCTTCCTTCAGCTAAAACATGCATGTGGAACCTAGAGTATGATCAACCATGTGATCGGGAGACGTGTTCAAATATGTCTCAGTTTTCCTCCCCTGGTACTCGGGTGCAACATTCCAGACGCTTTACTAACACTCTCCCGACTTGGAGAGTCAGTCCCTTTAACCTCCTGTTTGGCCCAGTTTTCAATTTCTGCGGAAGATGAACAGGAATAGCGAGAACCAATGAGAGACTAGCTGGAGGTGTCTGGACGGGCAAATTTAACTCTCATTTCCCACCAGGAAGAGAAATTAACCAAAGGCTCAGCATGCCGGGCCGGAACCAGATTAGGGCCTGAAGCCATCCTGCGGTGTTGCGGCCAGGTCACAAGAAAGCGAGTTGAAGAAAGGAGCTCAGGGGCACTGTAATTCACAAACCTGCAGAGTTATAAATGACAGCTATCGTCCAAAAATAGACTGAAGTAAGGCTGCCAAGAGGACTTGAAAGCGGGGCAGAATTGCAGGAAACCGATTTCAGGAGGTAGACTGGAATTGCATTGAAAGCATAGGAAAAGAGGCAGAACGTCCACAATGATGCACTTGGCCAAAAAGGGCGTATGCGTTTTTTCCTGAATATATTCAGGAAAAAACGCATACGCCCTTTTTGGCCAACCAAGCAAGCTTGCAAAGGAAATCTGCACTACAATGAAGTCTCACTTCCCCCCGGTCAAAAGGGCCACCTGTAAAAAGTGTAAAATCCAGAAAGACAAGAGAGGCCATGGAGAACTGGGAGCCTTGTTATGCTGATGGGCGGGATGTAAATTGCCAACAACCACTCGGGAGAAGTGTATGGTGTTTCCTGAAACATGTAAAAAACAAAGCAACAGAACCTAGGGCACTTCCACTTATGGTCCTATAGCTTAGGGAAATTAAAATCAAAAAGACACAGCCACCCCAAAGTTTGGAACGGATCTGTTTACAAGAACCTCGTTTACAGTACAAGTTCAACATCGCAGAAAGTGAAAAATGGATAAAGAAGTTGTGGTATTTACTTACAAAGCAATATCACTCAGCAATGTAATCTGTGTCATCAGGCCCTTAGCAGCACAATGAGTGGATTCAGGTACGATGATTCTAACTGAAATAAGTCACACAGAAAGAGAAACATCATAAGATATCACTAATACACGGAATGTAAACTTGGCTACACAGGAACTGCATTCCAAAACAGAACAGGGTCTCAAATTTAGAAAACCAACTTATGCTTGCTTAAGGGGAAAGGTGAGTTGGGGTGCTGCATAAAACCAGAGATTGAAATGAGCACAGATAAAGTTCCTTAAGCCAAATATGGAATAGACAAGAGCTACTCCTTGCTCAACGAAATGGACTCAACACCCCATATTAAACGCCTAAGAATGTACCTGACTAGTAAGTATCTTAAAACCTATGGATTGCTATGTCTCCAAAAGAGAATCAAGCGTGTGTACAGGGGCATAAACGCAGCAGTGATAGGATTGGAGAGGTTTGGTGAGCAAATGAAGACCCTTTGAAGTCATATTGCATGGTACCCATTACACGGGTCTCAACTCTCCAGGTTTAAGGTATTCTTCCTTCAGCTAAAACATGCATGTGGAACCCAAGTATGATCAACCATGTGAACGGGAGACGTGTTCAAATATGTCTCAGTTTTCCTCCCCTGGTACTCGGGTGCAACATTCCAGACGCTTTACTAACACTCTCCCCACTTGGAGAGTCAGCGCCTTTAACCTCCTGTTTGGCCCAGTTTGCAATTTCTGCGGAAGATGAACAGGAATAGCGAGAACCAATGAGAGACTAGCTGGAGGTGTCTGGACGGGCAAATTTAACTCTCATTTCCCACCAGGAAAAGGAATTAACCAAAGGCTCAGCATGCCGGGCCGGAACCAGATTAGGGCCTGAAGCCATCCTGCGGTGTTGCGGCCAGGTCACAAGAAAGCGAGTTGAAGAAAGGAGCTCAGGGGCACTGTAATTCACAAACCTGCAGAGTTATAAATGACAGCTATCGTCCAAAAATAGACTGAAGTAAGGCTGCCAAGAGGACTTGAAAGCGGGGCAGAATTGCAGGAAACCGATTTCAGGAGGTAGACTGGAATTGCATTGAAAGCATAGGAAAAGAGGCAGAACGTCCACAATGATGCACTTGGCCAAAAAGGGCGTATGCGTTTTTTCCTGAATATATTCAGGAAAAAACGCATACGCCCTTTTTGGCCAACCAAGCAAGCTTGCAAAGGAAATCTGCACTACAATGAAGTCTCACTTCCCCCCGGTCAAAAGGGCCATCTGAAAAAAGTGTAAAATCCAGAAAGGCAGGACAGGCCATGGACAACTGGGAGCCTTGTTATGCTGATGGGCGGGATGTAAATTGCCAACAGACACTCGGGAGAAGTGTATGGTGTTTCCTGAAACATCTAAAAAACAAAGCAACAGAGCCTAGGGCACTGCCACTTATGGTCCTATAGCTTAGGGAAATTAAAATCAAAAAGACACAGCCACCCCAAAGTTTGGAACGGCTCTGTTTACAAGAACCTCGTTTACAGTACAAGTTCA
The DNA here is from genome assembly GCF_951394435.1 of Stenella coeruleoalba. Taxonomy (NCBI): domain Eukaryota; kingdom Metazoa; phylum Chordata; class Mammalia; order Artiodactyla; family Delphinidae; genus Stenella; species Stenella coeruleoalba. Next base: position 106,546 of record NW_027646306.1, read on the forward strand.
ACATCACAGAAAGTGAAAAATGGATAAAGAAGTTGTGGTATTTACTTACAAAGCAATATCACTCAGCAATGAAATCTGTGTCATCAGGCCCGTAGCAGCATAATGAGTGGATTCAGGTATGATGATTCTAACTGAAATAAGTCACACAGAAAAGAAACATCATAAGATATCAGTAATACACGGAATGTAAACTTGGCTACACAGGAACTGAATTACAGAACAGAACAGGGTCTCAAATTTAGAAAACCAACTTATGCTTGCTTCAGGGTAAAGGTGAGTTGGGGTGCTGCATAAAACCAGAGACTGAAATGAGCACAGATAAAGTTCCTTAAGTCAAATATGGAATAGACAAGAGCTACTCCTTGCTCAACGAAATGGACTCAACACCGCATATTAAACGCCTAAGAATGTACCTGACTAGTAAGTATCGGAAAACCTATGGATTGCTATGTCTCCAAAAGAGAATCAAGCATGTGTACAGGGGGATAAACGCAGCAGTGATAGGATTGGAGAGGTTCGGTGAGCAAATGAAGACCCTTTGAAGTCATATTGCATGGTACGCATTACACGGGTCTCAACTCTCCAGGTTTAAGGTATTCTTCCTTCAGCTAAAACATGCATGTGGAACCTAGAGTATGATCAACCATGTGATCGGGAGACGTGTTCAAATATGTCTCAGTTTTCCTCCCCTGGAACTCGGGTGCAACATTCCAGATGCTTTACTAACACTCTCCCGACTTGGAGAGTCAGTCCCTTTAACCTCCTGTTTGGCCCAGTTTGCAATTTCTGTGGAAGATGAACAGGAATAGCGAGAACCAATGAGAGACTAGCTGGAGGTGTCTGGACGGGCAAATTTAACTCTCATTTCCCACCAGGAAGAGGAATTAACCAAAGGCTCAGCATGCCGGGCCGGAACCAGATTAGGGCCTGAAGCCATCCTGCGGTGTTGCGGCCAGGTCACAAGAAAGCGAGTTGAAGAAAGGAGCTCAGGGGCACTGTAATTCACAAACCTGCAGAGTTATAAATGAGAGCTATCGTCCAAAAATAGACTGAAGTAACGCTGCCAAGAGGACTTGAAAGCGGGGCAGAATTGCAGGAAACCGATTTCAGGAGGTAGACTGGAATTGCATTGAAAGCATAGGAAAAGAGGCAGAACGTCCACAATGATGCACTTGGCCAAAAAGGGCGGATGCGTTTTTTCCTGAATATATTCAGGAAAAAACGCATACGCCCTTTTTGGCCAACCAAGCAAGCTTGCAAAGGAAATCTGCACTACAATGAAGTCTCACTTCCCCCCGGTCAAAAGGGCCATCTGAAAAAAGTGTAAAATCCAGAAAGACAAGACAGGCCATGGAGAACTGGGAGCCTTGTTATGCTGATGGGCGGGATGTAAATTGCCAACAACCACTCGGGAGAAGTGTATGGTGTTTCCTGAAACATCTAAAAAACAAAGCAACAGAGCCTAGGGAACTTCCACTTATGGTCCTATAGCTTAGGGAAATTAAATTCAAAAAGACACAGCCACCCCAAAGTTTGGAACGGCTCTGTTTACAAGAACCTCGTTTACAGTACAAGTTCAACATCGCAGAAAGTGAAAAATGGATAAAGAACATGTCGTACTTACGTACAATGCAGTATCACTCAGCAATGAAATCTGTGTCATCAGGCCCGTAGCAGCATAATGAGTGGTTTCAGGTACGATGATTCTAACTGAAATAAGTCACACAGAAAAAGAAACATCATAAGATATCACTAATACACGGAATGTAAACTTGGCTACACAGGAACTGCATTCCAAAACAGAACAGGGTCTCAAATTTAGAAAACCAACTTATGCTTGCTTAAGGGGAAAGGTGAGTTGGGGTGCTACATAAAACCAGAGATTGAAATGAGCACAGATAAAGTTCCTTAAGCCAAATATGGAATAGACAAGAGCTACTCCTTGCTCAACGAAATGGACTCAACACCCCATATTAAACGCCTAAGAATGTACCTGACTAGTAAGTATCTTAAAACCTATGGATTGCTATGTCTGCAAAAGAGAATCAAGCGTGTGTACAGGGGCATAAACGCAGCAGTGATAGGATTGGAGAGGTTCGGTGAGCAAATGAAGACCCTTTGAAGTCATATTGCATGGTACCCATTACACGGGTCTCAACTCTCCAGGTTTAAGGTATTCTTCCTTCAGCTAAAACATGCATGTGGAACCCAGAGTATGATCAACCATGTGAACGGGAGACGTGTTCAAATATGTCTCAGTTTTCCTCCCCTGGTACTCGGGTGCAACATTCCAGACGCTTTACTAACACTCTTCCGACTTGGAGAGTCAGTCCCTTTAACCTCCTGTTTGGCCCAGTATGCAATTTCTGTGGAAGATGAACAGGAATAGTGAGAACCAATGAGAGACTAGCTGGAGGTGTCTGGACGGGCAAATTTAACTCTCATTTCCCACCAGGAAGAGGAATTAACCAAAGGCTCAGCGTGCCGGGCCGGAACCAGATTAGGGCCTGAATCCATCCTGCGGTGTTGCGGCCAGGTCACAAGAAAGCGAGTTGAAGAAAGGAGCTCAGGGGCACTGTAATTCACAAACCTGCAGAGTTATAAATGACAGCTATCATCCAAAAATAGACTGAAGTAAGGCTGCCAAGAGGACTTGAAAGCGGGGCAGAATTGCAGGAAACCGATTTCAGGAGGTAGACTGGAATTGCATTGAAAGCATAGGAAAAGAGGCAGAACGTCCACAATGATGCAATTGGCCAAAAAGGGCGTATGCGGTTTTTCCTGAATATATTCAAGAAAAAACGCATACGCCCTTTTTGGCCAACCAAGCAAGCTTGCAAAGGAAATCTGCACTACAATGAAGTCTCACTTCCCCCCGGTCAAAAGGGCCATCTGAAAAAAGTGTAAAATCCAGAAAGGGAGGACAGGCCATGGAGAACTGGGAGCCTTGTTATGCTGATGGGCGGGATGTAAATTGCCAACAGACACTCGGGAGAAGTGTATGGTGTTTCCTGAAACATCTAAAAAACAAAGCAACAGAGCCTAGGGCACTGCCACTTATGGTCCTATAGCTTAGGGAAATTAAAATCAAAAAGACACAGCCACCCCAAAGTTTGGGACGCCTCTGTTTACAAGAACCTCGTTTACAGTACAAGTTCAACATCGCAGAAAGTGAAAAATGGATAAAGAAGTTGTGGTATTTACTTACAAAGCAATATCACTCAGCAATGAAATCTATGTCATCAGGCCCTTAGCATAACAATGAGTGGATTCAGGTATGATGATTCTACCTGAAATAAGTCACACAGAAAAAGAAACATCATAAGATATCAGTAATACACGGAATGTAAACTTGGCTACACAGGAACTGAATTACAGAACAGAACAGGGACTCAAATTTAGAAAACCAACTTATGCTTGCTTAAGGGTAAAGGTGAGTTGGGGTGCTGCATAAAACCAGAGATTGAAATGAGCACAGATAAAGTTCCTTAAGTCAAATATGGAATAGACAAGAGCTACTCCTTGCTCAACGAAATGGACTCAACACCGCATATTAAACGCCTAATAATGTACCTGACTAGTAAGTATCGTAAAACCTATGGATTGCTATGTCTCAAAAAGAGAATCAAGCATGTGTACAGGGGCATAAACGCAGCAGTGATAGGATTGGAGAGGTTCGGTGAGCAAATGAAGACCCTTTGAAGTCATATTGCATGGTACCCATTGCACGGGTCTCAACTCTCCAGGTTTAAGGTATTCTTCCTTCAGCTAAAACATGCATGTGGAACCCAAGTATGATCAACCATGTGAACGGGAGACGTGTTCAAATATGTCTCAGTTTTCCTCCCCTGGTACTCGGGTGCAACATTCCAGACGCTTTACTAACACTCTCCCCACTTGGAGAGTCAGCGCCTTTAACCTCCTGTTTGGCCCAGTTTGCAATTTCTGCGGAAGATGAACAGGAATAGCGAGAACCAATGAGAGACTAGCTGGAGGTGTCTGGACGGGCAAATTTAACTCTCATTTCCCACCAGGAAGAGGAAATAACCAAAGGCTCAGCGTGCCGTGCCGGAACCAGATTAGGGCCTGAAGCCATCCTGCGGTGTTGCGGCCAGGTCACAAGAAAGCGAGTTGAAGAAAGGAGCTCAGGGGCACTGTAATTCACAAACCTGCAGAGTTATAAATGACAGCTATCGTCCAAAAATAGACTGAAGTAAGGCTGCCAAGAGGACTTGAAAGTGGGGCAGAATTGCAGGAAACCGATTTCAGGAGGTAGACTGGAATTGCATTGAAAGCATAGGAAAAAGGCAGAACGTCCACAATGATGCACTTGGCCAAAAAGGGCGTATGCGTTTTTACCTGTATATATTCAGGAAAAAACGCATACGCCCTTTTTGGCCAACCAAGCAAGCTTGCAAAGGAAATCTGCACTACAATGAAGTCTCACTTCCCCCCGGCCAAAAGGGCCATCTGAAAAAAGTGTAAAATCCAGAAAGGCAACAGGCCATTGAGAACTGGGAGCCTTGTTATGCTGATGGGCGGGATGTAAATTGCCAACAGACACTTGGGAGAAGTGTATGGTGTCTCCTGAAACATCTAAAAAACAAAGCAACAGAGCCTAGGGCACTGCCACTTATGGTCCTATAGCTTAGGGAAATTAAAATAAAAAAGACACAGCCACCCCAAAGTTTGGAACGGCTCTGTTTACAAGAACCTCGTTTACAGTACAAGTTCAACATCGCAGAAAGTGAAAAATGGATAAAGAAGTTGTGGTATTTACTTACAAAGCAATATCACTCAGCAATGAAATCTGTGTCATCAGGCCCTTAGCAGCACAATGAGTGGATTCAGGTATGATGATTCTAACTGAAATAAGTCACACAGAAAAAGAAACATCATAAGATATCAGTAATACACGGAATGGAAACTTGGCTACACAGGAACTGAATTACAGAACAGAACAGGGTCTCAAATTTAGAAAACCAACTTATTCTTGCTTAAGGGTAAAGGTGAGCTGGGGTGCTGCATAAAAACAGAGATTGAAATGAGCACAGATAAAGTTCCTTAAGCCAAATATGGAATAGACAAGAGCTACTCCTTGCTCAGCGAAATTGACTCAACACCGCATATTAAACGCCTAAGAATGTACCTGACTAGTAAGTATCTTAAAACCTATGGATTGCTATGTCTCCGAAAGTGAATCAAGCATGTGTACAGGGGCATAAACGCAGCAGTGATAGGATTGGAGAGGTTCGGTGAGCAAATGAAGACCCTTTGAAGTCATATTGCATGGTTCGCATTACACGGGTCTCAACTCTCCAGGTTTAAGGTATTCTTCCTTCAGCTAAAACATGCATGTGGAACCTAGAGTATGATCAACCATGTGATCGGGAGACGTGTTCAAATATGTCTCAGTTTTCCTCCCCTGGTACTCGGGTGCAACATTCCAGACGCTTTACTAACACTCTCCCGACTTGGAGAGTCAGTCCCTTTAACCTTCTGTTTGGCCCAGTTTGCAATTTCTGCGGAAGATGAACAGGAATAGCGAGAACCAATGAGAGACTAGCTGGAGGTGTCTGGACGGGCAAATTTAACTCTCATTTCCCACCAGGAAGAGGAATTAACCAAAGGCTCAGCATGCCGGGCCGGAACCAGATTAGGGCCTGAAGCCATCCTGCGGTGTTGCGGCCAGGTCACAAGAAAGCGAGTTGAAGAAAGGAGCTCAGGGGCACTGTAATTCACAAACCTGCAGAGTTATAAATGAGAGCTATCGTCCAAAAATAGACTGAAGTAAGGCTGCCAAGAGGACTTGAAAGCGGGGCAGAATTGCAGGAAACCGATTTCAGGAGGTAGACTGGAATTGCATTGAAAGCATAGGAAAAGAGGCAGAACGTCCACAATGATGCACTTGGCCAAAAAGGGCGTATGCGTTTTTTCCTGAATATATTCAGGAAAAAACGCATACGCCCTTTTTGGCCAACCAAGCAAGCTTGCAAAGGAAATCTGCACTACAATGAAGTCTCACTTCCCCCCGGTCAAAAGGGCCACCTGAAAAAAGTGTAAAATCCAGAAAGACAAGACAGGCCATGGAGAACTGGGAGCCTTGTTATGCTGATGGGCGGGATGTAAATTGCCAACAACCACTCGGGAGAAGTGTATGGTGTTTCCTGAAACATGTAAAAAACAAAGCAACAGAACCTAGGGCACTTCCACTTATGGTCCTATAGCTTAGGGAAATTAAAATCAAAAAGACACAGCCACCCCAAAGTTTGGAACGGATCTGTTTACAAGAACCTCGTTTACAGTACAAGTTCAACATCGCAGAAAGTGAAAAATGGATAAAGAAGTTGTGGTATTTACTTACAAAGCAATATCACTCAGCAATGTAATCTGTGTCATCAGGCCCTTAGCAGCACAATGAGTGGATTCAGGTACGATGATTCTAACTGAAATAAGTCACACAGAAAAAGAAACATCATAAGATATCACTAATACACGGAATGTAAACTTGGCTACACAGGAACTGCATTCCAAAACAGAACAGGGTCTCAAATTTAGAAAACCAACTTATGCTTGCTTAAGGGGAAAGGTGAGTTGGGGTGCTGCATAAAACCAGAGATTGAAATGAGCACAGATAAAGTTCCTTAAGCCAAATATGGAATAGACAAGAGCTACTCCTTGCTCAACGAAATGGACTCAACACCCCATATTAAACGCCTAAGAATGTACCTGACTAGTAAGTATCTTAAAACCTATGGATTGCTATGTCTCCAAAAGAGAATCAAGCGTGTGTACAGGGGCATAAACGCAGCAGTGATAGGATTGGAGAGGTTTGGTGAGCAAATGAAGACCCTTTGAAGTCATATTGCATGGTACCCATTACACGGGTCTCAACTCTCCAGGTTTAAGGTATTCTTCCTTCAGCTAAAACATGCATGTGGAACCCAAGTATGATCAACCATGTGAACGGGAGACGTGTTCAAATATGTCTCAGTTTTCCTCCCCTGGTACTCGGGTGCAACATTCCAGACGCTTTACTAACACTCTCCCCACTTGGAGAGTCAGCGCCTTTAACCTCCTGTTTGGCCCAGTTTGCAATTTCTGCGGAAGATGAACAGGAATAGCGAGAACCAATGAGAGACTAGCTGGAGGTGTCTGGACGGGCAAATTTAACTCTCATTTCCCACCAGGAAGAGGAATTAACCAAAGGCGCAGCGTGCCGTGCCAGAACCAGATTAGGGCCTGAAGCCATCCTGCGGTGTTGCGGCCAGGTCACAAGAAAGCGAGTTGAAGAAAGGAGCTCAGGGGCACTGTAATTCACAAACCTGCAGAGTTATAAATGACAGGTATCGTCCAAAAATAGACTGAAGAAAGGCTGCCAAGAGGACTTGAAAGCGGGGCAGAATTGCAGGAAACCGATTTCAGGAGGTAGACTGGAATTGCATTGAAAGCATAGGAAAAGAGGCAGAACGTCCACAATGATGCACTTGGCCAAAAAGGGCGTATGCGTTTTTTCCTGAATATATTCAGGAAAAAACGCATACGCCCTTTTTGGCCAACCAAGCAAGCTTGCAAAGGAAATCTGCACTACAATGAAGTCTCACTTCCCCCCGGTCAAAAGGGCCATCTGAAAAAAGTGTAAAATCCAGAAAGGCAGGACAGGCCATGGACAACTGGGAGCCTTGTTATGCTGATGGGCGGGATGTAAATTGCCAACAGACACTCGGGAGAAGTGTATGGTGTTTCCTGAAACATCTAAAAAACAAAGCAACAGAGCCTAGGGCACTGCCACTTATGGTCCTATAGCTTAGGGAAATTAAATTCAAAAAGACACAGCCACCCCAAAGTTTGGAACGGCTATGTTTACAAGAACCTCGTTTACAGTACAAGTTCAACATCGCAGAAAGTGAAAAATGGATAAAGAACTTGTCGTACTTACGTACAATGCAGTATCACTCAGCAATGAAATCTGTGTCATCAGGCCCGTAGCAGCATAATGAGTGGATTCAGGTACGATGATTCTAACTGAAATAAGTCACACAGAAAAAGAAACATCATAAGATATCACTAATACACGGAATGTAAACTTGGCTACACAGGAACTGCATTCCAAAACAGAACAGGGTCTCAAATTTAGAAAACCAACTTATGCTTGCTTAAGGGGAAAGGTGAGTTGGGGTGCTACATAAAACCAGAGATTGAAATGAGCACAGATAAAGTTCCTTAAGTCAAATATGGAATAGACAAGAGCTACTCCTTGCTCAACGAAATGGACTCAACACCCCATATTAAACGCCTAAGAATGTACCTGACTAGTAAGTATCGGAAAACCTATGGATTGCTATGTCTCCAAAAGAGAATCAAGCATGTGTACAGGGGCATAAACGCAGCAGTGATAGGATTGGAGAGGATCGGTGAGCAAATGAAGACCCTTTGAAGTCATATTGCATGGTACGCATTACACGGGTCTCAACTCTCCAGGTTTAAGGTATTCTTCCTTCAGCTAAAACATGCATGTGGAACCTAGAGTATGATCAACCATGTGATCGGCAGACGTGTTCAAATATGTCTCAGTTTTCCTCCCCTGGTACTCGGGTGCAACATTCCAGACGCTTTACTAACACTCTCCCGACTTGGAGAGTCAGTCCCTTTAACCTCCTGTTTGGCCCAGTTTGCAAATTCTGCGGAAGATGAACAGGAATAGCGAGAACCAATGAGAGGCTAGCTGGAGGTGTCTGGACGGGCAAATTTAACTCTCATTTCCCACCAGGAAGAGGAAATAACCAAAGGCTCAGCGTGCCGTACCGGAACCAGATTAGGGCCTGAAGCCTTCCTGCGGTGTTGCGGCCAGCTCAAAAGAAAGCGAGTTGAACAAAGGAGCCCAGTGGCACTGTAATTCACAAACCTGCAGAGTTATAAATGACAGCTATCGTCCAAAAATACACTGAAGTAAGGCTGCCAAGAGGACTTGAAAGCGGGGCAGAATTGCAGGAAAACGATTTCAGGAGGTAGACAGGAATTGCATTGAAAGCATAGGAAAAGAGGCAGAACGTCCACAATGATGCACTTGGCCAAAAAGGGCGTATGCGTTTTTTCCTGAATATATTCAGGAAAAAACGCATACGCCCTTTTTGGCCAACCAAGCAAGCTTGCAAAGGAAATCTGCACTACAATGAAGTCTCACTTCCCCCCCGGTCAAAAGGGCCATCTGAAAAAAGTGTAAAATCCAGAAAGGCAGGACAGGCCATGGAGAACTGGGAGCCTTGTTATGCTGATGGGCAGGATGTAAATTGCCAACAACCACTCGGGAGAAGTATATGGTGTTTCCTGAAACATCTAAAAAACAAAGCAACAGAACCTAGGGCACTTCCACTTATGGTCCTATAGCTTAGGGAAATTAAAATAAAAAAGACACAGCCACCCCAAAATTTGGAATGGCTCTGTTTACAAGAACCTCGTTTACAGTACAAGTTCAACATCGCAGAAAGTGAAAAATGGATAAAGAAGTTGTGGTATTTACTTACAAAGCAATATCACTCAGCAATGAAATCTATGTCATCAGGCCCTTAGCATCACAATGAGTGGATTCAGGTATGATGATTCTAACTGAAATAAGTCACACAGAAAAAGAAACATCATAAGATATCAGTAATACACGGAATGTAAACTTGGCTACACAGGAACTGAATTACAGAGCAGAACAGGGTCTCAAATTTAGAAAACCAACTTATGCTTGCTTAAGGGTAAAGGTGAGTTGGGGTGCTGCATAAAACCAGAGATTGAAATGAGCACAGATAAAGTTCCTTAAGTCAAATATGGAATAGACAAGAGCTACTCCTTGCTCAACGAAATGGACTCAACACCGCATATTAAACGCCTAAGAATGTACCTGACTAGTAAGTATCGTAAAACCTATGGATTGCTATGTCTCTGAAAGAGAATCAAGCATGTGTACAGGGGCATAAACGCAGCAGTGATAGGATTGGAGAGGTTCGGTGAGCAAATGAAGACCCTTTGAAGTCATATTGCATGGTACCCATTCCACGGGTTTCAACTACCCAGGTTTAAGGTATTCTTTCTTTAGCTAAAACATGCAAGTGGAACCTAGAGTATGATCAACCATGTGATCGGGAGACGTGTTCAAATATGTCTCAGTTTTCCTCCCCTGGTACTCGGGTGCAACATTCCAGACGCTTTACTAACACTCTCCCCACTTGGAGAGTCAGTCCCTTTAACCTCCTGTTTGGCCCAGTTTGCAATTTCTGTGGAAGATGAACAGGAATATTGAGAACCAATGAGAGACTAGCTGGAGGTGTCTGGATGGGCAAATTTAACTCTCATTTCCCACCAGGAAGAGGAATTAACCAAAGGCTCAGCGTGCCGTGCCAGAACCAGATTAGGGCCTGAAGCCATCCTGCGGTGTTGCGGCCAGGTCACAAGAAAGCGAGTTGAAGAAAGGAGCTCAGGGGCACTGTAATTCACAAACCTGCAGAGTTATAAATGACAGCTATCGTCCAAAAATAGACTGAAGTAAGGCTGCCAAGAGGACTTGAAAGCGGGGCAGAATTGCAGGAAACCGATTTCAGGAGGTAGACTGGAATTGCATTGAAAGCATAGGAAAAGAGGCAGAACGTCCACAATGATGCACTTGGCCAAAAAGGGCATATGCGTTTTTTCCTGAATATATTCAGGAAAAAACGCATACGCCCTTTTTGGCCAACCAAGCAAGCTTGCAAAGGAAATCTGCACTACAATGAAGTCTCACTTCCCCCCGGTCAAAAGGGCCATCTGAAAAAAGTGTAAAATCCAGAAAGGCAGGATAGTCCATGGAGAACTGGGAGCCTTGTTATGCTGATGGGCGGGATGTAAATTGCCAACAGACACTCAGGAGAAGTGTATGGTGTTTCCTGAAACATCTAAAAAACAAAGCAACAGAGCCTAGGGCACTTCCACTTATGGTCCTATAGCTTAGGGAAATTAAAATCAAAAAGACACAGCCACCCCAAAGTTTGGGACGCCTCCATTTACAAGAACCTCGGTTACTGTACAAGTTCAATATCACAGAAAGTGAAAAATGGATAAAGAACTTTTGGTACTTACGTACAATGCAGTATCACTCAGCAATGAAATCTATGTCATCAGGCCAGTAGCAGCATAAGGAGTGGATTCAGGTACGATGATTCTAACTGAAATAAGTCACACTGAAAAAGAAACATCATAAGATATCAGTAATACACGGAATGTAAACTTGGCTACACAGGAACTGCATTCCAAAACAGAACAGGGTCTCAAATTTAGAAAACCAACTTATGCTTGCTTAAGGGGAAAGGTGAGTTGGGGTGCTGCATAAAACCAGAGATTGAAATGAGCACAGATAAAGTTCCTTAAGCCAAATATGGAATAGACAAGAGCTACTCCTGCTCAACGAAATGGACTCAACACCCCATATTAAACGCCTAAGAATGTACCTGACTAGTAAGTATCTTAAAACCTATGGATTGCTATGTCTCCAAAAGAGAATCAAGCGTGTGTACAGGGGCATAAACGCAGCAGTGATAGGATTGGAGAGGTTCGGTGAGCAAATGAAGACCGTTTGAAGTCATATTGCATGGTACCCATTACACGGGTCTCAACTCTCCAGGTTTAAGGTATTCTTCCTTCAGCTAAAACATGCATGTGGAACACAGAGTATGATCAACCATGTGAACGGGAGACGTGTTCAAATATGTCTCAGTTTTCCTCCCCTGGTACTCGGGTGCAACATTCCAGACGCTTTCCTAACACTCTCCCCACTTGGAGAGTCAGCGCCTTTAACCTCCTGTTGGCCCAGTTTGCAATTTCTGCGGAAGATGAACAGGAATAGCGAGAACCAATGAGAGACTAGCTGGAGGTGTCTGGACGGGCAAATTTAACTCTCATTTCCCACCAGGAAGAGGAATTAACCAAAGGCTCAGCGTGCCGTGCCAGAATCAGATTAGGGCCTGAAGCCATCCTGCGGTGCTGCGGCCAGGTCACAAGAAAGCGAGTTGAAGAAAGGAGCTCAGGGGCACTGTAATTCACAAACCTGCAGAGTTATAAATGACAGCTATCGTCCAAAAATAGACTGAAGTAAGGCTGCCAAGAGGACTTGAAAGCGGGGCAGAATTGCAGGAAACCGATTTCAGGAGGTAGACTGGAATTGCATTGAAAGCATAGGAAAAGAGGCAGAACGTCCACAATGATGCACTTGGCCAAAAAGGGCGTATGCGTTTTTTCCTGAATATATTCAGGAAAAAACGCATACGCCCTTTTTGGCCAACCAAGCAAGCTTGCAAAGGAAATCTGCACTACAATGAAGTCTCACTTCCCCCCGGTCAAAAGGGCCATCTGAAAAAAGTGTAAAATCCAGAAAGGCAGGATAGGCCATGGAGAACTGGGAGCCTTGTTATGCTGATGGGCGGGATGTAAATTGCCAACAGACACTCAGGAGAAGTGTATGGTGTTTCCTGAAACATCTAAAAAACAAAGCAACAGAGCCTAGGGCACTTCCACTTATGGTCCTATAGCTTAGGGAAATTAAAATCAAAAAGACACAGCCACCCCAAAGTTTGGGACGCCTCCATTTACAAGAACCTCGGTTACTGTACAAGTTCAATATCACAGAAAGTGAAAAATGGATAAAGAACTTTTGGTACTTACGTACAATGCAGTATCACTCAGCAATGAAATCTATGTCATCAGGCCAGTAGCAGCATAAGGAGTGGATTCAGGTACGATGATTCTAACTGAAATAAGTCACACTGAAAAAGAAACATCATAAGATATCAGTAATACACGGAATGTAAACTTGGCTACACAGGAACTGCATTCCAAAACAGAACAGGGTCTCAAATTTAGAAAACCAACTTATGCTTGCTTAAGGGGAAAGGTGAGTTGGGGTGCTGCATAAAACCAGAGATTGAAATGAGCACAGATAAAGTTCCTTAAGCCAAATATGGAATAGACAAGAGCTACTCCTGCTCAACGAAATGGACTCAACACCCCATATTAAACGCCTAAGAATGTACCTGACTAGTAAGTATCTTAAAACCTATGGATTGCTATGTCTCCAAAAGAGAATCAAGCGTGTGCACAGGGGCATAAACGCAGCAGTGATAGGATTGGAGAGGTTCGGTGAGCAAATGAAGACCGTTTGAAGTCATATTGCATGGTACCCATTACACGGGTCTCAACTCTCCAGGTTTAAGGTATTCTTCCTTCAGCTAAAACATGCATGTGGAACCCAAGTATGATCAACCATGTGAACGGGAGACGTGTTCAAATATGTCTCAGTTTTCCTCCCCTGGTACTCGGGTGCAACATTCCAGACGCTTTCCTAACACTCTCCCCACTTGGAGAGTCAGCGCCTTTAACCTCCTGTTGGCCCAGTTTGCAATTTCTGCGGAAGATGAACAGGAATAGCGAGAACCAATGAGAGACTAGCTGGAGGTGTCTGGACGGGCAAATTTAACTCTCATTTCCCACCAGGAAGAGGAAATAACCAAAGGCTCAGCGTGCCGTACCGGAACCAGATTAGGGCCTGAAGCCATCATGCGGTGTTGCGGCCAGCTCAAAAGAAAGCGAGTTGAAGAAAGGAGCTCAGGGGCACTGTAATTCACAAACCTGCAGAGTTATAAATGACAGCTATCGTCCAAAAATAGACTGAAGTAAGGCTGCCAAGAGGACTTGAAAGCGGGGCAGAATTGCAGGAAACCGATTTCAGGAGGTAGACTGGAATTGCATTGAAAGCATAGGAAAAGAGGCAGAACGTCCACAATGATGCACTTGGCCAAAAAGGGCGTATGCGTTTTTTCCTTCAGGAAAAAACGCATACGCCCTTTTTGGCCAACCAAGCAAGCTTGCAAAGGAAATCTGCACTACAATGAAGTCTCACTTCCCCCGGTCAAAAGGGCCATCTGAAAAAAGTGTAAAATGCAGAAAGGCAGGACAGGCCATGGAGAATTGGGAGCCTTGTTATGCTGAAGGGCGGGATGTAAATTGCCAACAAACACTCGGGAGAAGTGTATGGTGTTTCCTGAAACATCTAAAAAACAAAGCAACAGAGCCTAGGGCACTTCCACTTATGGTCCTATAGCTTAGGGAATTTAAAATCAAAAAGACACAGCCACCCCAAAGTTTGGAATGGCTCTGTTTACAAGAACCTCATTTACAGTACAAGTTCAACATCGCAGAAAGTGAAAAATGGATAAAAAAGTTGTGGTACTTACTTACAAAGCAATATCACTCAGCAATGAAATCTGTGTCATCAGGCCCTTAGCAGCACAATGAGTGGATTCAGGTATGATGATTCTAACTGAAATAAGTCACACAGAAAAAGAAACATCATAAGATATCAGTAATACACGGAATGTAAACTTGGCTACACAGGAACTCAGTTACAGAACAGAACAGGGTCTCAAATTTAGAAAACCAACTTATGCTTGCTTAAGGGTAAAGGTGAGTTGGGGTGCTGCATAAAACCAGAGATTGAAATGAGCACAGATAAAGTTCCTTAAGCCAAATATGGAATAGACAAGAGCTACTCCTTGCTCAACGAAATGGACTCAACACCGCATATTAAACGCCTAAGAATGTACCTGACTAGTAAGTATCTTAAAACCTATGGATTGCTATGTCTCCGAAAGAGAATCAAGCATGTGTACAGGGGCATAAACGCAGCAGTGATAGGATTGGAGAGGTTCGGTGAGCAAATGAAGACCCTTTGAAGTCATATTGCATGGTACCCATTCCACGGCTTTCAAATACACAGGTTTAAGGTATTCTTCCTTCAGCTAAAACATGCATGTGGAACCCAAGTATGATCAACCATGTGAACGGGAGACGTGTTCAAATATGTCTCAGTTTTCCTCCCCTGGTACTCAGGTGCAACATTCCAGACGCTTTACTAACACTCTCCCGACTTGGAGAGTCAGTCCCTTTAACGTCCTGTTTGGCCCAGTTTGCAATTTCTGCGGAAGATGAACAGGAATAGCGAGAACCAATGAGAGACTAGCTGGAGGTGTCTGGACGGGCAAATTTAACTCTCATTTCCCACCAGGAAGAGGAAATAACCAAAGGCTCAGCGTGCCGTACCGGAACCAGATTAGGGCCTGCAGCCATCCTGCGGTGTTGCGGCCAGCTCAAAAGAAAGCGAGTTGAAGAAAGGAGCTCAGGGGCACTGTAATTCACAAACCTGCAGAGTTATAAATGACAGCTATCGTCCAAAAATAGACTGAAGTAAGGCTGCCAAGAGGACTTGAAAGCGGGGCAGAATTGCAGGAAACCGATTTCAGGAGGTAGACTGGAATTGCATTGAAAGCATAGGAAAAGAGGCAGAACGTCCACAATGATGCACTTGGCCAAAAAGGGCGTATGCGTTTTTTCCTTCAGGAAAAAACGCATACGCCCTTTTTGGCCAACCAAGCAAGCTTGCAAAGGAAATCTGCAGTACAATGAAGTCTCACTTCCCCCGGTCAAAAGGGCCATCTGAAAAAAGTGTAAAATGCAGAAAGGCAGGACAGGCCATGGAGAACTGGGAGCCTTGTTATGCTGAAGGGCGGGATGTAAATTGCCAACAAACACTCGGGAGAAGTGTATGGTGTTTCCTGAAACATCTAAAAAACAAAGCAACAGAGCCTAGGGCACTTCCACTTATGGTCCTATAGCTTAGGGAAATTAAAATCAAAAAGACACAGCCACCCCAAAGTTTGGGACGCCTCCATTTACAAGAACCTCGGTTACTGTACAAGTTCAATATCACAGAAAGTGAAAAATGGATAAAGAACTTTTGGTACTTACGTACAATGCAGTATCACTCAGCAATGAAATCTATGTCATCAGGCCAGTAGCAGCATAATGAGTGGATTCAGGTACGATGATTCTAACTGAAATAAGTCACACTGAAAAAGAAACATCATAAGATATCAGTAATACACGGAATGTAAACTTGGCTACACAGGAACTGCATTCCAAAACAGAACAGGGTCTCAAATTTAGAAAACCAACTTATGCTTGCTTAAGGGTAAAGGTGAGTTGGGGTGCTGCATAAAACCAGAGATTGAAATGAGCACAGATAAAGTTCCTTAAGCCAAATATGGAATAGACAAGAGCTACTCCTGCTCAACGAAATGGACTCAACACCCCATATTAAACGCCTAAGAATGTACCTGACTAGTAAGTATCTTAAAACCTATGGATTGCTATGTCTCCAAAAGAGAATCAAGCGTGTGTACAGGGGCATAAACGCAGCAGTGATAGGATTGGAGAGGTTCGGTGAGCAAATGAAGACCCTTTGAAGTCATATTGCATGGTACCCATTACACGGGTCTCAACTCTCCAGGTTTAAGGTATTCTTCCTTCAGCTAAAACATGCATGTGGAACCCAGAGTATGATCAACCATGTGAACGGGAGACGTGTTCAAATATGTCTCAGTTTTCCTCCCCTGGTACTCGGGTGCAACATTCCAGACGCTTTACTAACACTCTCCGGACTTGGAGAGTCAGTCCCTTTAACTCCCGGTTTGGCCCAGTTTGCAATTTCTGCGGAAGATGAACAGGAATAGCGAGAACCAATGAGAGACTAGCTGGAGGTGTCTGGACGGGCAAATTTAACTCTCATTTCCCACCAGGAAGAGGAAATAACCAAAGGCTCAGCGTGCCGTACCGGAACCAGATTAGGGCCTGCAGCCATCCTGCGGTGTTGCGGCCAGCTCAAAAGAAAGCGAGTTGAAGAAAGGAGCTCAGGGGCACTGTAATTCACAAACCTGCAGAGTTATAAATGACAGCTATCGTCCAAAAATATACTGAAGTAAGGCTGCCAAGAGGACTTGAAAGCGGGGCAGAATTGCAGGAAACCGATTTCAGGAGGTAGACTGGAATTGCACTGAAAGCATAGGAAAAGAGGCAGAACGTCCACAATGATGCACTTGGCCAAAAAGGGCGTATGTGTTTTTTCCTTCAGGAAAAAACGCATACGCCCTTTTTGGCCAACCAAGCAAGCTTGCAAAGGAAATCTGCACTACAATGAAGTCTCACTTCCCCCCGGTCAAAAGGGCCATCTGAAAAAAGTGTAAAATGCAGAAAGGCAGGACAGGCCATGGAGAACTGGGAGCCTTGTTATGCTGAAGGGCGGGATGTAAATTGCCAACAAACACTCGGGAGAAGTGTATGGTGTTTCCTGAAACATCTAAAAAACAAAGCAACAGAGCCTAGGGCACTTCCACTTATGGTCCTATAGCTTAGGGAATTTAAAATCAAAAAGACACAGCCACCCCAAAGTTTGGAACGGCTCTGTTTACAAGAACCTCGTTTACAGTACAAGTTCAACATCGCAGAAAGTGAAAAATGGATAAAAAAGTTGTGGTATTTACTTACAAAGCAATATCACTCAGCAATGAAATCTGTGTCATCAGCCCCTTAGCAGCACAATGAGTGGATTCAGGTATGATGATTCTAACTGAAATAAGTCACACAGAAAAAGAAACATCATAAGATATCAGTAATACACGGAATGTAAACTTGGCTACACAGGAACTCAGTTACAGAACAGAACAGGGTCTCAAATTTAGAAAACCAACTTATGCTTGCTTAAGGGTAAAGGTGAGTTGGGGTGCTGCATAAAACCAGAGATTGAAATGAGCACAGATAAAGTTCCTTAAGCCAAATATGGAATAGACAAGAGCTACTCCTTGCTAAACGAAATGGACTCAACACCGCATATTAAACGCCTAAGAATGTACCTGACTAGTAAGTATCTTAAAACCTATGGATTGCTATGTCTCCGAAAGAGAATCAAGCATGTGTACAGGGGCATAAACGCAGCAGTGATAGGATTGGAGAGGTTCGGTGAGCAAATGAAGACCCTTTGAAGTCATATTGCATGGTACCCATTCCACGGCTTTCAAATACACAGGTTTAAGGTATTCTTCCTTCAGCTAAAACATGCATGTGGAACCCAAGTATGATCAACCATGTGAACGGGAGACGTGTTCAAATATGTCTCAGTTTTCCTCCCCTGGTACTCAGGTGCAACATTCCAGACCCTTTACTAACACTCTCCCGACTTGGAGAGTCAGTCCCTTTAACCTCCTGTTTGTCCCAGTTTGCAATTTCTGTGGAAGATGAACAGGAATAGCGACAACCAATGAGAGACTAGCTGGAGGTGTCTGGACGGGCAAATTTAACTCTCATTTCCCACCAGGAAGAGGAAATAACCAAAGGCTCAGCATGCCGTGCCGGAACCAGATTAGGGCGTGAAGCCATCCTGCGGTGTTGCGGCCAGGTCACAAGAAAGCGAGTTGAAGAAAGGAGCTCAGGGGCACTGTAATTCACAAACCTGCAGAGTTATAAATGACAGCTATCGTCCAAAAATAGACTGAAGTAAGGCTGCCAAGAGGACTTGAAAGCGGGGCAGAATTGCAGGAAACCGATTTCAGGAGGTAGACTGGAATTGCATTGAAAGCATAGGAAAAGAGGCAGAACGTCCACAATGATGCACTTGGCCAAAAAGGGCGTATGCGTTTTTTCCTGAATATATTCAGGAAAAAACGCATACGCCCTTTTTGGCCAACCAAGCAAGCTTGCAAAGGAAATCTGCACTACAATGAAGTCTCACTTCCCCCCCGGTCAAAAGGGCCATCTGAAAAAAGTGTAAAATCCAGAAAGGCAGGACAGGCCATGGAGAACTGGGAGCCTTGTTATGCTGATGGGCGGGATGGAAATTGCCAACAACCACTCGGGAGAAGTGTATGGTGTTTCCTGAAACATCTAAAAAACAAAGCAACAGAGCCTAGGGCACTTCCACTTATGGTCCTATAGCTTAGGGAAATTAAAATCAAAAAGACACAGCCACCCAAACTTTCGAACGGCTCTGTTTACAAGAACCTCGTTTACAATACAAGTTCAACATCGCAGAAAGTGAAAAATGGATAAAGAAGTTTTAGTATTTACTTACAAAGCAATATCACTCAGCAATGAAATCTGTGTCATCAGGCCCTTAGCATCACAATGAGTGGATTCAGGTATGATGATTCTAACTGAAGTAAGTCACACAGAAAGAGAAACATCATAAGATATCAGTAATACATGGAATGTAAACTTGGCTACACAGGAACTGAATTACAGAACAGAACAGGGTCTCAAATTTAGAAAACCAACTTATGCTTGCTTAAGGGTAAAGGTGAGTTGGGGTGCTGCATAAAACCAGAGATTGAAATGAGCACAGATAAAGTTCCTTAAGTCAAATATGGAATAGACAAGAGCTACTCCTTGCTCAACGAAATGGACTCAACACCGCATATTAAATGCCTAAGAATGTACCTGACTAGTAAGTATCTTAAAAACCTATGGATTTCTATGTCTCCGAAAGAGAATCAAGCATGTGTACAGGGGCATAAACGCAGCAGTGATAGGATTGGAGAAGTTCGGTGAGCAAATGAAGACCCTTTGAAGTCATATTGCATGGTACCCATTACACGGGTCTTAACTCTCCAGGTTTAAGGTATTCTTCCTTCAACTAAAACATGCATGTGGAACCCAAGTATGATCAACCATGTGAACGGGAGACGTGTTCAAATATGTCTCAGTTTTCCTCCCCTGGTACTCGGGTGCAACATTCCAGACGCTTTACTAACACTCTCCCCACTTGGAGAGTCAGCGCCTTTAACCTCCTGTTTGGCCCAGTTTGCAATTTCTGCGGAAGATGAACAGGAATAGCGAGAACCAATGAGAGACTAGCTGAAGGTGTCTGGACGGGCAAATTTAACTCTCATTTCCCACCAGGAAGAGGAATTAACCAAAGGCTCAGCATGCCGTGCCGGAACCAGATTAGGGCCTGAAGCCATCCTGCGGTGTTGCTGCCAGGTCACAAGAAAGCTAGTTTAAGAAAGGAGCTCAGGGGCACTGTAATTCACAAACCTGCAGAGTTATAAATGACAGCTATCGTCCAAAAATAGACTGAAGTAAGGCTGCCAAGAGGACTTGAAAGCGGGGCAGAATTGCAGGAAACCGATTTCAGGAGGTAGACTGGAATTGCATTGAAAGCATAGGAAAAGAGGCAGAACGTCCACAATGATGCACTTGGCCAAAAAGGGCGTATGCATTTTTTCCTGAATATATTCAGGAAAAAACGCATACGCCCTTTTTGGCCAACCAAGCAAGCTTGCAAAGGAAATCTGCACTACAATGAAGTCTCACTTCCCCCCGGTCAAAAGGGCCATCTGAAAAAAGTGTAAAATCCAGAAAGGCAGGACAGGCCATGGAGAACTGGGAGTCTTGTTATGCTGATGGGCGGGATGTAAAACCGCATATGCCCTTTTTGGCCAACCAAGCAAGCTTGCAAAGGAAATCTGCACTACAATGAAGTCTCACATCCCCCAGGTCAAAAGGGCCATCTGAAAAAAGTGTAAAATCCAGAAAGGCAGGACAGGCCATGGAGAACTGGGAGCCTTTTTATGCTGATGGGCGGGATGTAAATTGCCAACAACCACTCAGGAGAAGTGTATGGTGTTTCCTGAAACATCTAAAAAACAAAGCAACAGAACCTAGGGCACTTCCACTTATGGTCCTATAGCTTAGGGAAATTAAAATCAAAAAGACACAGCCACCCCAAAGTTTGGAACGGCTCTGTTTACAAGAACCTCGTTTACAGTACAAGTTCAACATCGCAGAAAGTGAAAAATGGATAAAGAAGTTGTGGTATTTACTTACAAAGCAATATCACTCAGCAATGAAATCTGTGTCATCAGGCCCTTAGCAGCACAATGAGTGGATTCAGGTATGATGATTCTAACTGAAATAAGTCACACAGAAAAAGAAACATCATAAGATATCAGTAATACACGGAATGTAAACTTGGCTACACAGGAACTGAATTACAGAACAGAACAGGGTCTCAAATTTAGAAAACCAACTTATGCTTGCTTAAGGGTAAAGGTGAGTTGGGGTGCTGCATAAAACCAGAGATTGAAATGAGCACAGATAAAGTTCCTTAGGCCAAATATGGAATAGACAAGAGCTACTCCTTGCTCAACGAAATGGACTCAACACCGCATATTAAACGCCTAAGAATGTACCTGACTAGTAAGTATCGTAAAACCTATGGATTGCTATGTCTCCGAAAGAGAATCAAGCATGTGTACAGGGGCATAAACGCAGCAGTGATAGGATTCGAGAGGTTCGGTGAGCAAATGAAGACCCTTTGAAGTCATATTGCATGGTACCCATTCCACGGGTTTCAACTACCCAGGTTTTAGGTATTCTTCCTTCAGCTAAAACATGCATGTGGAACCCAGAGTATGATCAACCATGTGATCGGGAGACGTGTTCAAATATGTCTCAGTTTTCCTCCCCTGGTACTCGGGTGCAACATTCCAGACGCTTTACTAACACTCTCCCCACTTGGAGAGTCAGCGCCTTTAACCTCCTGTTTGGCACAGTTTGCAATTTCTGCGGAAGATGAACAGGAATAGTGAGAACCAATGAGAGGCTAGCTGGAGGTGTCTGGACGGGCAAATTTAACTCTCATTTCCCACCATGAGGAGGAAATAACCAAAGGCTCAGCGTGCCGTGCCAGAACCAGATTAGGGCCTGAAGCCATCCTGCGGTGTTGCGGCCAGGTCACAAGAAAGCGAGTTGAAGAAAGGAGCTCAGGGGCACTGTAATTCACAAACCTGCAGAGTTATAAATGACAGCTATCGTCCAAAAATAGACTGAAGTAAGGCTGCCAAGAGGACTTGAAAGCGGGGCAGAATTGCAGGAAACCGATTTCAGGAGGTAGACTGGAATTGCATTGAAAGCATAGGAAAAGAGGCAGAACGTCCACAATGATGCACTTGGCCAAAAAGGGCGTATGCGTTTTTTCCTGAATATATTCAGGAAAAAACGCATACGCCCTTTTTGGCCAACCAAGCAAGCTTGCAAAGGAAATCTGCACTACAATGAAGTCTCACTTCCCCCCGGTCAAAAGGGCCATCTGAAAAAAGTGTAAAATCCAGAAAGGCAGGACAGGCCATGGACAACTGGGAGCCTTGTTATGCTGATGGGCGGGATGTAAATTGCCAACAACCACTCGGGAGAAGTGTATGGTGTTTCCTGAAACATCTAAAAAACAAAGCAACAGAGCCTAGAGCACTTCAACTTATGGTCCTATAGTTTAGGGTAATTAAAATCAAAAAGACACAGCCACCCCAAAGTTTGGAACGGCTCTGTTTACAAGAACCTCGTTTACAGTACAAGTTCAACATCGCAGAAAGTGAAAAATGTATAAAGAAGTCGTGGTATTTACTTACAAAGCAATATCACTCAGCAATGAAATCTGTGTCATCAGGCCCTTAGCAGCACAATGAGTGGATTCAGGTATGATGATTCTAACTGAAATAAGTCACACAGAAAAAGAAACATCATAGGATATCAGTAATACACGGAATGGAAACTTGGCTACACAGGAACTGAATTACAGAACAGAACAGGGTCTCAAATTTAGAAAACCAACTTATTCTTGCTTAAGGGTAAAGGTGAGTTGGGGTGCTGCATAAAACCAGAGATTGAAATGAGCACAGATAAAGTTCCTTAAGCCAAATATGGAATAGACAAGAGCTACTCCTTGCTCAACGAAATGGACTCAACACCCCACATTAAACGCCTAAGAATGTACCTGACTAGTAAGTATCTTAAAACCTATGGATTGCTATGTCTCCGAAAGAGAATCAAGCATGTGTACAGGGGCATAAACGCAGCAGTGATAGGATTGGAGAGGTGCGGTGAGCAAATGAAGACCCTTTGAAGTCATATTGCATGGTACCCATTCCACGGGTTTCAACTACCCAGGTTTAAGGTATTCTTCCTTCAGCTAAAACATGCATGTGGAACCTAGAGTATGATCAACCATGTGATCGGGAGACGTGTTCAAATATGTCTCAGTTTTCCTCCCCTGGACTCGGGTGCAACATTCCAGACGCTTTACTAACACTCTCCCCACTTGCAGAGTCAGTCCCTTTAACCTCCTGTTTGGCCCAGTTTGCAATTTCTGCGGAAGATGAGCAGGAATAGCGAGAACCAATGAGAGGCTAGCTGGAGGTGTCTGGACGGGCAAATTTAACTCTCATTTCCCACCAGGAAGAGGAAATAACCAAAGGCTCAGCGTGCCGTACCGGAACCAGATTAGGGCCTGAAGCCATCCTGCGGTGTTGCGGCCAGCTCAAAAGAAAGCGAGTTGAAGAAAGGAGCTCAGGGGCACTGTAATTCACAAACCTGCAGAGTTATAAATGACAGCTATCGTCCAAAAATAGACTGAAGTAAGGCTGCCAAGAGGACTTGAAAGCGGGGCAGAATTGCAGGAAACCGATTTCAGGAGGTAGACTGGAATTGCATTGAAAGCATAGGAAAAGAGGCAGAACGTCCACAATGATGCACTTGGCCAAAAAGGGCGTATGCGTTTTTTCCTGAATATATTCAGGAAAAAACGCATACGCCCTTTTTGGCCAACCAAGCAAGCTTGCAAAGGAAATCTGCACTACAATGAAGTCTCACTTCCCCCCGGTCAAAAGGGCCATCTGAAAAAAGTTTAAAATCCAGAAAGGCAACAGGCCATTGAGAACTGGGAGCCTTGTTATGCTGATGGGCGGGATGTAAATTGCCAACAGACACTTGGGAGAAGTGTATGGTGTTTCCTGAAACATCTAAAAAACAAAGCAACAGAGCCTAGGGCACTTCCACTTATGGTCCTATAGCTTAGGGAAATTGAAATCAAAAAGACACAGCCACCCCAAAGTCTGGGACGCCTCTGTTTACAAGAACCTCGTTTACAGTACAAGTTCAACATCGCAGAAAGTGAAAAATGGATAAAGAAGTTGTGGTATTCACTTACAAAGCAATATCACTCAGCAATGAAATCTATGTCATCAGGCCCTTAGCAGCACAATGAGTGGATTCAGGTATGATGATTCTAACTGAAATAAGTCACACAGAAAAAGAAACATCATAAGATATCAGTAATACACGGGATGGAAACTTGGCTACACAGGAACTGAATTACAGAACAGAACAGGGTCTCAAATTTAGAAAAACAACTTATGCTTGCTTAAGGGGAAAGGTGAGTTGGGGTGCTGCATAAAACCAGAGATTGAAATGAGTACAGATAAAGTTCCTTAAGCCAAATATGGAATAGACAAGAGCTACTCCTTGCTCAACGAAATGGACTCAACACCGCATATTAAACGCCTAAGAATGTACCTGACTTGTAAGTATCTTAAAACCTATGGATTGCTATGTCTCCGAAAGAGAATCAAGCATGTGTACAGGGGTATAAACGCAGCAGTGATAGGATTGGAGAGGTTCGGTGAGCAAATGAAGACCCTTTGAAGTCATATTGCATGGTACCCATTCCACGGGTTTCAACTACCCAGGTTTAAGGTATTCTTCCTTCAGCTAAAACATGCATGTGGAACCTAGAGTATGATCAACCATGTGATCGGGAGACATGTTCAAATATGGCTCAGTTTTCCTCCCCTGGTACTCGGGTGCAACATTCCAGACGCTTTACTAACACTCTCCCCACTTGGAGAGTCAGTCCCTTTAACCTCCTGTTTGGCCCAGTTTGCAATTTCTGCGGAAGATGAACAGGAATAGCGAGAACCAATGACAGGCTAGCTGGAGGTGATTGGACGGGCAAATTTAACTCTCATTTCCCACCAGGAAGAGGAATTAACCAAAGGCTCAGCATGCCGGGCCGGAACCACATTAGGGCCTGAAGCCATCCTGCGGTGTTGCGGCCAGGTCACAAGAAAGCGAGTTGAAGAAAGGAGCTCAGGGGCACTGTAATTCACAAACCTGCAGAGTTATAAATGACAGCTATCATCCAAAAATAGACTGAAGTAAGGCTGCCAAGAGGAGTTGAAAGCGGGGCAGAATTGCAGGAAACCGATTTCAGGAGGTAGACTGGAATTGCATTGAAAGCATAGGAAAAGAGGCAGAACGTCCACAATAATGCACTTGGCCAAAAAGGGCGTATGCGTTTTTTCCTGAATATATTCAGGAAAAAACGCATACGCCCTTTTTGGCCAACCAAGCAAGCTTGCAAAGGAAATCTGCACTACAATGAAGTCTCACTTCCCCCGGTCAAAAGGGCCATCTGAAAAAAGTGTAAAATCCAGAAAGGCAGGACAGGCCATGGAGAACTGGGAGCCTTGTTATGCTGATGGGTGGGATGTAAATTGCCAACAGACACTCGGGAGAAGTGTATGGCGTTTCCTGAAACATCTAAAAAACAAAGCAACAGAGCCTAGGGCACTGCCACTTATGGTCCTATAGCTTAGGGAAATTAAAATCAAAAAGACACAGCCACCCCAAAGTTTGGGACGCCTCTGTTTACAAGAACCTCGTTTACAGTACAAGTTCAACATCGCAGAAAGTGAAAAATGGATAAAGAAGTTGTGGTATTTACTTACAAAGCAATATCACTCAGCAATGAAATCTATGTCATCAGGCCCTTAGCATCACAATGAGTGGATTCAGGTAAGATGATTCTAACTGAAATAAGTCACACAGAAAAAGAAACATCATAAGATATCAGTAATACACGGAATGTAAACTTGGCTACACAGGAACTGAATTACAGAACAGAACAGGGTCTCAAATTTAGAAAACCAACTTATGCTTGTTTAAGGGTAAAGGTGAGTTGGGGTGCTGCATAAAACCAGAGATTGAAATGAGCACAGATAAAGTTCCTTAAGTCAAATATGAAATAGACAAGAGCTACTCCTTGCTCAACGAAATGGACTCAACACCGCATATTAAACGCCTAAGAATGTACCTGACTAGTAAGTATCGTAAAACCTATGGATTGCTATGTCTCCGAAAGAGAATCAAGCATGTGTACAGGGGCATAAACGCAGCAGTGATAGGAATGGAGAGGTTCGGTGAGCAAATGAAGACCCTTTGAAGTCATATTGCATGGTACCCATTACACGGGTCTCAACTCTCCAGGTTTAAGGTATTCTTCCTTCAGCTAAAACATGCATGTGGAACCCAGAGTATGATCAACCATGTGAACGGGAGACGTGTTCAAATATGTCTCAGTTTTCCTCCCCTGGTACTCGGGTGCAACATTCCAGACGCTTTACTAACACTCTCCCCACTTGGAGAGTCAGTCCCTTTAACCTCCTGTTTGGCCCAGTTTGCAATTTCTGCGGAAGATGAACAGGAATAGCGAGAACCAATGAGAGGCTAGCTGGAGGTGTCTGGACGGGCAAATTTAACTCTCATTTCCCACCAGGAAGAGGAATTAACCAAAGGCTCAGCATGCCGGGCCGGAACCAGATTAGGGCCTGAAGCCATCCTGCGGTGTTGCGGCCAGGTCACAGGAAAGCGAGTTGAAGAAAGGAGCTCAGGGGCACTGTAATTCACAAACCTGCAGAGTTATAAATGACAGCTATCGTCCAAAAATAGACTGAAGTAAGGCTGCCAAGAGGACTTGAAAGTGGGGCAGAATTGCAGGAAACCGATTTCAGGAGGTAGACTGGAATTGCATTGAAAGCATAGGAAAAGAGGCAGAACGTCCACAATGATGCACTTGGCCAAAAAGGGCGTATGCGTTTTTTCCTGAATATATTCAGGAAAAAACGCATACGCCCTTTTTGGCCAACCAAGCAAGCTTGCAAAGGAAATCTGCACTACAATGAAGTCTCACTTCCCCCCGGTCAAAAGGGCCATCTGGAAAAAGTGTAAAATCCAGAAAGGCAGGACAGGCCATGGAGAACTGGGAGCCTTGTTATGCTGATGGGCGGGATGTAAATTGCCAACAGACACTCGGGAGAAGTGTATGGTGTTTCCTGAAACATCTAAAAAACAAAGCAACAGAGCCTAGGGCACTGCCACTTATGGTCCTATAGCTTAGGGAAATTAAAATCAAAAAGACACAGCCACCCCAAAGTTTGGGACGCCTCTGTTTACAAGAACCTCGTTTACAGTACAAGTTCAACATCGCAGAAAGTGAAAAATGGATAAAGAAGTTGTGGTATTCACTTACAAAGCAATATCACTCAGCAATGAAATCTATGTCATCAGGCCCTTAGCATCACAATGAGTGGATTCAGGTATGATGATTCTAACTGAAATAAGTCACACAGAAAAAGAAACATCATAAGATATCAGTAATACACGGAATGGAAACTTGGCTACACAGGAACTGAATTACAGAACAGAACAGGGTCTCAAATTTAGAAAACCAACTTATGCTTGCTTAAGGGTAAAGGTGAGTTGGGGTGCTGCATAAAACCAGAGATTGGAATGAGCACAGATAAAGTTCCTTAAGCCAAATATGGAATAGACAAGAGCTACTCCTTGCTCAACGAAATGGACTCAACACCGCATATTAAACGCCTAAGAATGTACCTGACTTGTAAGTATCTTAAAACCTATGGATTGCTATGTCTCCAAAAGAGAATCAAGCGTGTGTACAGGGGCATAAACGCAGCAGTGATAGGATTGGAGAGGTTCGGTGAGCAAATGAAGACCCTTTGAAGTCATATTGCATGGTACCCATTCCACGGGTTTCAACTACCCAGGTTTAAGGTATTCTTCCTTCAGCTAAAACATGCATGTGGAACCTAGAGTATGATCAACCATGTGATCGGGAGACGTGTTCAAATATGTCTCAGTTTTCCTCCCCTGGTACTCGGGTGCAACATTCCAGACGCTTTACTAACACTCTCCCCACTTGAAGAGTCAGTCCCTTTAACCTCCTGTTTGGCCCAGTTTGCAATTTCTGCGGAAGATGAACAGGAATAGTGAGAACCAATGAGAGGCTAGCTGGAGGTGTCTGGACGGGCAAATTTAACTCTCATTTCCCACCAGGAAGAGGAATTAACCAAAGGCTCAGCATGCCGGGCCAGAACCAGATTAGGGCCTGAAGCCATCCTGCGGTGTTGCGGCCAGGTCACAAGAAAGCGAGTTGAAGAAAGGAGCTCAGGGGCACTGTAATTCACAAACCTGCAGAGTTATAAATGACAGCTATCGTCCAAAAATAGACTGAAGTAAGGCTGCCAAGAGGACTTGAAAGCGGGGCAGAATTGCAGGAAACCGATTTCAGGAGGTAGACTGGAATTGCATTGAAAGCATAGGAAAAGAGGCAGAACGTCCACAATGATGCACTTGGCCAAAAAGGGCGTATGCGTTTTTTCCTGAATATATTCAGGAAAAAACACATACGCCCTTTTTGGCCAACCAAGCAAGCTTGCAAAGGAAATCTGCACTACAATGAAGTCTCACTTCCCCCCGGTCAAAAGGGCCATCTGGAAAAAGTGTAAAATCCAGAAAGGCAGGACAGGCCATGGAGAACTGGGAGCCTTGTTATGCTGATGGGCGGGATGTAAATTGCCAACAGACACTTGGGAGAAGTGTATGGTGTTTCCTGAAACATCTAAAAAACAAAGCAACAGAGCCTAGGGCACTGCCACTTATGGTCCTATAGCTTAGGGAAATTAAAATCAAAAAGACACAGCCACCCCAAAGTTTGGGACGCCTCTGTTTACAAGAACCTCGTTTACAGTACAAGTTCAACATCGCAGAAAGTGAAAAATGGATAAAGAAGTTGTGGTATTCACTTACAAAGCAATATCACTCAGCAATGAAATCTATGTCATCAGGCCCTTAGCAGCACAATGAGTGGATTCAGGTATGATGATTCTAACTGAAATAAGTCACACAGAAAAAGAAACATCATAAGATATCAGTAATACACGGAATGGAAACTTGGCTACACAGGAACTGAATTACAGAACAGAACAGGGTCTCAAATTTAGAAAAACAACTTATGCTTGCTTAAGGATAAAGGTGAGTTGGGGTGCTGCATAAAACCAGAGATTGGAATGAGCACAGATAAAGTTCCTTAAGCCAAATATGGAATAGACAAGAGCTACTCCTTGCTCAACGAAATGGACTCAACACCGCATATTAAACGCCTAAGAATGTACCTGACTTGTAAGTATCTTAAAACCTATGGATTGCTATGTCTCCAAAAGAGAATCAAGCGTGTGTACAGGGGCATAAACGCAGCAGTGATAGGATTGGAGAGGTTCGGTGAGCAAATGAAGACCCTTTGAAGTCATATTGCATGGTACCCATTCCACGGGTTTCAACTACCCAGGTTTAAGGTATTCTTCCTTCAGCTAAAACATGCATGTGGAACCTAGAGTATGATCAACCATGTGATCGGGAGACGTGTTCAAATATGTCTCAGTTTTCCTCCCCTGGTACTCGGGTGCAACATTCCAGACGCTTTACTAACACTCTCCCCACTTGGAGAGTCAGTCCCTTTAACCTCCTGTTTGGCCCAGTTTGCAATTTCTGCGGAAGATGAACAGGAATAGCGAGAACCAATGAGAGGCTAGCTGGAGGTGTCTGGACGGGCAAATTTAACTCTCATTTCCCACCAGGAAGAGGAATTAACCAAAGGCTCAGTATGCCGGGCCAGAACCAGATTAGGGCCTGAAGCCATCCTGCGGTGTTGCGGCCAGGTCACAAGAAAGCGAGTTGAAGAAAGGAGCTCAGGGGCACTGTAATTCACAAACCTGCAGAGTTATAAATGACAGCTATCGTCCAAAAATAGACTGAAGTAAGGCTGCCAAGAGGACTTGAAAGCGGGGCAGAATTGCAGGAAACCGATTTCAGGAGGTAGACTGGAATTGCATTGAAAGCATAGGAAAAGAGGCAGAACGTCCACAATGATGCACTTGGCCAAAAAGGGCGTATGCGTTTTTTCCTGAATATATTCAGGAAAAAACGCATACGCCCTTTTTGGCCAACCAAGCAAGCTTGCAAAGGAAATCTGCACTACAATGAAGTCTCACTTCCCCCCGGTCAAAAGGGCCATCTGGAAAAAGTGTAAAATCCAGAAAGGCAGGACAGGCCATGGAGAACTGGGAGCCTTGTTATGCTGATGGGCGGGATGTAAATTGCCAACAGACACTTGGGAGAAGTGTATGGTGTTTCCTGAAACATCTAAAAAACAAAGCAACAGAGCCTAGGGCACTGCCACTTATGGTCCTATAGCTTAGGGAAATTAAAATCAAAAAGACACAGCCACCCCAAAGTTTGGGACGCCTCTGTTTACAAGAACCTCGTTTACAGTACAAGTTCAACATCGCAGAAAGTGAAAAATGGATAAAGAAGTTGTGGTATTTACTTACAAAGCAATATCATTCAGCAATGAAATCTATGTCATCAGGCCCTTAGCATCACAATGAGTGGATTCAGGTATGATGATTCTAACTGAAATAAGTCACACAGAAAAAAAACATCATAAGATATCAGTAATACACGGAATGTAAACTTGGCTACACAGGAACTGAATTACAGAACAGAACAGGGTCTCAAATTTAGAAAACCAACTTATGCTTGCTTAAGGGTAAAGGTGAGTTGGGGTGCTGCATAAAACCAGAGATTGAAATGAGCACAGATAAAGTTCCTTAAGTCAAATATGGAATAGACAAGAGCTACTCCTTGCTCAACGAAATGGACTCAACACCGCATATTAAACGCCTAAGAATGTACCTGACTAGTAAGTATCGTAAAACCTATGGATTGCTATGTCTCCAAAAGAGAATCAAGCATGTGTACAGGGGCATAAACGCAGCAGTGATAGGATTGGAGAGGTTCGGTGAGCAAATGAAGACCCTTTGAAGTCATATTTCATGGTACCCATTCCACGGGTCTCAACTCTCCAGGTTTAAGGTATTCTTCCTTCAGCTAAAACATGCATGTGGAACCCAAGTATGATCAACCATGTGAACGGGAGACGTGTTCAAATATGTCTCAGTTTTCCTCCCCTGGTACTCGGGTGCAACATTCCAGACGCTTTACTAACACTCTCCCCACTTGGAGAGTCAGCGCCTTTAACCTCCTGTTTGGCCCAGTTTGCAATTTCTGCGGAAGATGAACAGGAATAGCGAGATCCAATGAGAGGCTAGCTGGAGGTGTCTGGACGGGCAAATTATTCCTGAATATATTCAGGAAAAAACGCATACGCCCTTTTTGGCCAACCAAGCAAGCTTGCAAAGGAAATCTGCACTACAATGAAGTCTCACTTCCCCCCGGTCAAAAGGGCCATCTGAAAAAAGTGTAAAATCCAGAAAGGTAGGACAGGCCATGGAGAACTGGGAGCCTTGTTATGCTGATGGGCGGGATGTAAATTGCCAACAGACACTCGGGAGAAGTGTATGGTGTTTCCTGAAACATCTAAAAAACAAAGCAACAGAGCCTAGGGCACTGCCACTTATGGTCCTATAGCTTAGGGAAATTAAAATCAGAAAGACACAGCCACCCCAAAGTTTGGGACGCCTCTGTTTACAAGAACCTCGTTTACAGTACAAGTTCAACATCGCAGAAAGTGAAAAATGGATAAAGAAGTTGTGGTATTTACTTACAAAGCAATATCACTCAGCAATGAAATCTATGTCATCAGGCCCTTAGCATCACAATGAGTGGATTCAGGTATGATGATTCTAACTGAAATAAGTCACACAGAAAAAGAAACATCATAAGATATCAGTAATACACGGAATGTAAACTTGGCTACACAGGAACTGAATTACAAAACAGAACAGGGTCTCAAATTTAGAAAACCAACTTATGCTTGCTTAAGTGTAAAGGTGAGTTGGGGTGCTGCATAAAACCAGAGATTGAAATGAGCACAGATAAAGTTCCTTAAGTCAAATATGGAATAGACAAGAGCTACTCCTTGCTCAACGAAATGGACTCAACACCGCATATTAAACGCCTAAGAATGTACCTGACTAGTAAGTATCGTAAAACCTATGGATTGCTAT
The DNA here is from genome assembly GCF_951394435.1 of Stenella coeruleoalba. Classification (NCBI taxonomy): domain Eukaryota; kingdom Metazoa; phylum Chordata; class Mammalia; order Artiodactyla; family Delphinidae; genus Stenella; species Stenella coeruleoalba. The sequence goes on from NW_027646306.1 coordinate 138,384, forward strand.
GTCTCCAAAAGAGAATCAAGCATGTGTACAGGGGCATAAACGCAGCAGTGATAGGATTGGAGAGGTTCGGTGAGCAAATGAAGACCCTTTGAAGTCATATTGCATGGTACCCATTACACGGGTCTCAACTCTCCAGGTTTAAGGTATTCTTCCTTCAGCTAAAACATGCATGTGGAACCCAAGTATGATCAACCATGTGAACGGGAGACGTGTTCAAATATGTCTCAGTTTTCCTCCCCTGGTACTCGGGTGCAACATTCCAGACGCTTTACTAACACTCTCCCCACTTGGAGAGTCAGCGCCTTTAACCTCCTGTTTGGCCCAGTTTGCAATTTCTGCGGAAGATGAACAGGAATAGCGAGAACCAATGAGAGGCTAGCTGGAGGTGTCTGGACGGGCAAATTATTCCTGAATATATTCAGGAAAAAACGCATACGCCCTTTTTGGCCAACCAAGCAAGCTTGCAAAGGAAATCTGCACTACAATGAAGTCTCACTTCCCCCCGGTCAAAAGGGCCATCTGAAAAAAGTGTAAAATCCGGAAAGGCAGGACAGGCCATGGAGAACTGGGAGCCTTGTTATGCTGATGGGCGGGATGTAAATTGCCAACAGACACTCCGGAGAAGTGTATGGTGTTTCCTGAAACATCTAAAAAACAAAGCAACAGAGCCTAGGGCACTGCCGCTTATGGTCCTATAGCTTAGGGAAATTAAAATCAAAAAGACACAGCCACCCCAAAGGTTGGGATGCCTCTGTTTACAAGAACCTCGTTTACAGTACAAGTTCAACATCGCAGAAAGTGAAAAATGGATAAAGAAGTTGTGGTATTTACTTACAAAGCAATATCACTCAACAATGAAATCTGTGTCATCACGCCCTTAGCAGCACAATGAGTGGATTCAGGTATGATGATTCTAACTGAAATAAGTCACACAGAAAAAGAAACATCATAAGATATCAGTAATACACGGAATGTAAACTTGGCTACACAGGAACTGAATTACAGAACAGAACAGGGTCTCAAATTTAGAAAACCAACTTATGCTTGCTTAAGGGTAAAGGTGAGTTGGGGTGCTGCATAAAACCAGAGATTGAAATGAGCACAGATAAAGTTCCTTAAGCCAAATATGGAATAGACAAGAGCTACTCCTTGCTCAACGAAATGGACTCAAAACCCCATATTAAACGCCTAAGAATGTACCTGACTAGTAAGTATCTTAAAACCTATAGATTGCTATGTCTCCGAAAGAGAATCAAGCATGTGTACAGGGGCATAAACGCAGCAGTGATAGGATTGGAGAGGTTCGGTGAGCAAATGAAGACCCTTTGAAGTCATATTGCATGGTACCCATTCCACGGGTTTCAACTACCCAGGTTTAAGGTATTCTTCCTTCAGCTAAAACATGCATGTGGAACCTAGAGTATGATCAACCATGTGATCGGGAGACGTGTTCAAATATGTCTCAGTTTTCCTCCCCTGGTACTCGGGTGCAACATTCCAGACGCTTTACTAACACTCTCCCCACTTGGAGAGTCAGTCCCTTTAACCTCCTGTTTGGCCCAGTTTGCAATTTCTGCGGAAGATGAACAGGAATAGCGAGAACCAATGAGAGGCTAGCTGGAGGTGTCTGGACGGGCAAATTTAACTCTCATTTCCCACCAGGAAGAGGAAATAACCAAAGGCTCAGCGTGCCGTGCCGGAACCAGATTAGGGCCTGAAGCCATCCTGCGGTGTTGCGGCCAGGTCACAAGAAAGCGAGTTGAAGAAAGGAGCTCAGGGGCACTGTAATTCACAAACCTGCAGAGTTATAAATGACAGCTATCGTCCAAAAATAGACTGAAGTAAGGCTGCCAAGAGGACTTGAAAGCGGGGCAGAATTGCAGGAAACCGATTTCAGGAGGTAGACTGCAATTGCATTGAAAGCATAGGAAAAGAGGCAGAACGTCCACAATGATGCACTTGGCCAAAAAGGGCGTATGCGTTTTTTCCTGAATATATTCAGGAAAAAACGCATACGCCCTTTTTGGCCAACCAAGCAAGCTTGCAAAGGAAATCTGCACTACAATGAAGTCTCACTTCCCCCCGGTCAAAAGGGCCATCTGAAAAAAGTGTAAAATCCAGAAAGGCAGGACAGGCCATGGAGAACTGGGAGCCTTGTTATGCTGATGGGCGGGATGTAAATTGCCAACAACCACTCGGGAGAAGTGTATGGTGTTTCCTGAAACATCTAAAAAACAAAGCAACAGAACCTAGGGCACTTCCACTTATGGTCCTATAGCTTAGGGAAATTAAAATCAAAAAGACACAGCCACCCCAAAGTTTGGAACGGCTCTGTTTACAAGAACCTCGTTTACAGTACAAGTTCAACATCGCAGAAAGTGAAAAATGGATAAAGAAGTTGTGGTATTTACTTACAAAGCAATATCACTCAGCAATGAAATCTGTGTCATCAGGCCCTTAGCAGCACAATGAGTGGATTCAGGTATGATGATTCTAACTGAAGTAAGTCACACAGAAAAAGAAACATCATAAGATATCAGTAATACACGGAATGTAAACTTGGCTACACAGGAACTGAATTACCGAACAGAACAGGGTCTCAAATGTAGAAAACCAACTTATGCTTGCTTAAGGGTAAAGGTGAGTTGGGGTGCTGCATAAAACCAGAGATTGAAATGAGCACAGATAAAGTTCTTAAGTCAAATATGGAATAGACAAGAGCTACTCCTTGCTCAACGAAATGGACTCAACACCGCATATTAAACGCCTAAGAATGTACCTGACTAGTAAGTATCGTAAAACCTATGGATTGCTATGTCTCTGAAAGAGAATCAAGCATGTGTACAGGGGCATAAACGAAGCAGTGATAGGATTGGAGAGGTTCAGTGAGCAAATGAAGACCCTTTGAAATCATATTACATGGTACCCATTCCACGGGTTTCAACTACCCAGGTTTAAGGTATTCTTCCTTCAGCTAAAACATGCATGTGGATCCTAGAGTATGATCAACCATGTGATCGGGAGACGTGTTCAAATATGTCTCAGTTTTCGTACCCTGGTACTCGGGTGCAATATTCCAGACGCTTTACTAACACTCTCCCGACTTGGAGAGTCAGTCCCTTTAACCTCCTGTTTGGCCCAGTTTGCAATTTCTGCGGAAGATGAACAGGAATAGCGAGAACCAATGAGAGACTAGCTGGAGGTGTCTGGACGGGCAAATTTAACTCTCATTTCCCACCAGGAAGAGGAATTAACCAAAGGCTCAGCGAGCCGTGCCAGATCCAGATTAGGGCCTGAAGCCATCCTGCGGTGTTGCGGCCAGGTCACAAGAAAGCGAGTTGAAGAAAGGAGCTCAGGGGCACTGAAATTCACAAACCTGCAGAGTTATAAATGACAGCTATCGTCCAAAAATATACTGAAGTAAGGCTGCCAAGAGGACTTGAAAGCGGGGCAGAATTGCAGGAAACCGATTTCAGGAGGTAGACTGGAATTGCATTGAAAGCATAGGAAAAGAGGCAGAACGTCCACAATGATGCACTTGGCCAAAAAGGGCGTATGCGTTTTTTCCTGAATATATTCAGGAAAAAACGCATACGCCCTTTTTGGCCAACCAAGCAAGCTTGCAAAGGAAATCTGCACTACAATGAAGTCTCACTTCCCCCCGGTCAAAAGGGCCATCTGAAAAAAGTGTAAAATCCAGAAAGGCAACAGGCCATGGAGAACTGGGAGCCTTGTTATGCTGATGGGCGGGATGTAAATTGCCAACAGACACTTGGGAGAAGTGTATGGTGTTTCCTGAAACATCTAAAAAACAAAGCAACAGAGCCTAGGGCACTGCCACTTATGGTCCTATAGCTTAGGGAAATTAAAATCAAAAAGACACAGCCACCCCAAAGTTTGGAACGGCTCTGTTTACAAGAACCTCGTTTACAGTACAAGTTCAACATCGCAGAAAGTGAAAAATGGATGAAGAACTTGTGGTACTTACGTACAATGCAGTATCACTCAGCAATGAAATCTATGTCATCAGGCCCGTAGCAGCATAATGAGTAGATTCAGGTACGATGATTCTAACTGAAATAAGTCACACAGAAAAAGAAACCTCATAAGATATCACTAATACACGGAATGTAAACTTGGCTACACAGGAACTGAATTCCAAAACAGAAGAGGTTCTCAAATTTAGAAAACCAACTTATGCTTGCTTAAGGGGAAAGGTGAGTTGGGTTGCTGCATAAAACCAGAGATTGAAATGAGCACAGATAAAGTTCCTTAAGCCAAATATGGAATAGACAAGAGCTACTCCTTGCTCAACGAAATGGACTCAACACCGAATATTAAACGCCTAAGAATGTACCTGACTAGTAAGTATCTTAAAACCTATGGATTGCTATGTCTCCGAAAGAGAATCAAGCATGTGTACAGGGGCATAAACGCAGCAGTGATAGGATTGGAGAGGTTCGGTGAGCAAATGAAGACCCTTTGAAGTCATATTGCATGGTACCCATTCCACGGGTTTCAACTACCCAGGTTTTAGGTATTCTTCCTTCAGCTAAAATATGCATGTGGAACCCAGAGTATGGTCAACCATGTGATCCGGAGACGTGTTCAAATATGTCTCAGTTTTCCTCCCCTGGTACTCGGGTGCAACATTCCAGACGCTTTACTAACACTCTCCCCACTTGGAGAGTCAGCGCCTTTAACCTCCTGTTTGGCACAGTTTGCAATTTCTGCGGAAGATGAACAGGAATAGCAAGAACCAATGAGAGGCTAGCTGGAGGTGTCTGGACGGGCAAATTTAACTCTCATTTCCCAACAGGAAGAGGAAATAACCAAAGGCTCAGCGTGCCGTACCGGAACCAGATTAGGGCCTGAAGCCATCCTGCGGTGTTGCGGCCAGGTCACAAGAAAGCGAGTTGAAGAAAGGAGCTCAGGGGCACTGTAATTCACAAACCTGCAGAGTTATAAATGACAGCTATCGTCCAAAAATAGACTGAAGTAAGGCTGCCAAGAGGACTTGAAAGCGGGGCAGAATTGCAGGAAACCGATTTCAGGAGGTAGACTGGAATTGCATTGAAAGCATAGGAAAAGAGGCAGAACGTCCACAATGATGCACTTGGCCAAAAAGGGCGTATGCGTTTTTTCCTGAATATATTCAGGAAAAAACGCATACGCCCCTTTTGGCCAACCAAGCAAGCTTGCAAAGGAAATCTGCACTACAATGAAGTCTCACTTCCCCCCGGTCAAAAGGGCCATCTGAAAATAGTGTAAAATCCAGAAAGGCAGGACAGGCCATGGAGAACTGGGAGCCTTGTTATGCTGATGGGCGGGATGTAAATTGCCAACAACCACTTGGGAGAAGTGTATGGTGTTTCCTGAAACATCTAAAAAACAAAGCAACAGAACCTAGGGCACTTCCACTTATGGTCCTATAGCTTAGGGAAATTAAAATCAAAAAGACACAGCCACTCCAAAGTTTGGAACGGCTCTGTTTACAAGAACCTCGTTTACAGTACAAGTTCAACATCGCAGAAAGTGAAAAATGGATAAAGAAGTTGTGGTATTTACTTACAAAGCAATATCACTCAGCAATGAAATCTGTGTCATCAGGCCCTTAGCAGCACAATGAGTGGATTCAGGTATGATGATTCTAACTGAAGTAAGTCACACAGAAAAAGAAACATCATAAGATATCAGTAATACACGGAATGTAAACTTGGCTACACAGGAACTGAATTACAGAACAGAACAGGGTCTCAAATTTAGAAAACCAACTTATGCTTGCTTAAGGGTAAAGGTGAGTTGGGGTGCTGCATAAAACCAGAGATTGAAATGAGCACAGATAAAGTTCCTTAAGCCAAATATGGAATAGACAAGAGCTACTCCTTGCTCAACGAAATGGACTCAACACCGCATATTAAACGCCTAAGAATGTACCTGACTAGTAAGTATCTTAAAACCTATGGATTGCTATGTCTCCGAAAGAGAATCAAGCATGTGTACAGGGGCATAAACGCAGCAGTGATAGGATTGGAGAGGTTCGGTGAGCAAATGAAGACCCTTTGAAGTCATATTGCATGGTACCCATTACACGGGTCTTAACTCTCCAGGTTTAAGGTATTCTTCCTTCAGCTAAAACATGCATGTGGAACCCAAGTATGATCAACCATGTGAACGGGAGACGTGTTCAAATATGTCTCAGTTTTCCTCCCCTGGTACTCGGGTGCAACATTCCAGACGCTTTACTAACACTCTCCCCACTTGGAGAGTCAGCGCCTTTAACCTCCTGTTTGGCACAGTTTGCAATTTCTGCGGAAGATGAACAGGAATAGCGAGAACCAATGAGAGACTAGCTGGAGGTGTCTGGACGGGCAAATTTAACTCTCATTTCCCACCAGGAAGAGGAAATAACCAAAGGATCAGCGTGCCGGGCCGGAACTAGATTAGGGCCTGAAGCCATCCTGCGGTGTTGCGGCCAGGTCACAAGAAAGCGAGTTGAAGAAAGGAGCTCAGGGGCACTGTAATTCACAAACCTGTAGAGTTATAAATGACAGCTATCGTCCAAAAATAGACTGAAGTAAGGCTGCCAAGAGGACTTGAAAGCGGGGCAGAATTGCAGGAAACCGATTTCAGGAGGTAGACTGGAATTGCATTGAAAGCATAGGAAAAGAGGCAGAACGTCCACAATGATACACTTGGCGAAAAAGGGCGTATGCGTTTTCTCCTGAATATATTCAGGAAAAAACGCATACGCCCTTTTTGGCCAACCAAGCAAGCTTGCAAAGGAAATCTGCACTACAATGAAGTCTCACTTCCCCCCGGCCAAAAGGGCCATCTGAAAAAAGTGTAAAATCCAGAAAGGCAACAGGCCATTGAGAACTGGGAGCCTTGTTATGCTGATGGGCGGGATGTAAATTGCCAACAGACACTTGGGAGAAGTGTATGGTGTTTCCTGAAACATCTAAAAAACAAAGCAACAGAGCCTAGGGCACTTCCACTTATGGTCCTATAGCTTAGGGAAATTAAAATAAAAAAGACACAGCCACCCCAAAGTTTGGAACGGCTCTGTTTACAAGAACCTCGTTTACAGTACAAGTTCAACATCGCAGAAAGTGAAAAATGGATAAAGAAGTTGTGGTATTTACTTACAAAGCAATATCACTCAGCAATGAAATCTGTGTCATCAGGCCCGGAGCAGCACAATGAGTGGATTCAGGTATGATGATTCTAACTGAAATAAGTCACACAGAAAAAGAAACATCATAAGATATCAGTAATACATGGAATGGAAACTTGGCTACACAGGAACTGAATTACAGAACAGAACAGGGTCTCAAATTTAGAAAACCAACTTATGCTTGCTTAAGGGTAAAGGTGAGTTGGGGTGCTGCATAAAACCAGAGATTGAAATGAGCACAGATAAAGTTCCTTAAGCCAAATATGGAATAGACAAGAGCTACTCCTTGCTCAACGAAATGGACTCAACACCCCATATTAAACGCCTAAGAATGTACCTGACTAGTAAGTATCTTAAAACCTATGGATTGCTATGTCTCCGAAAGAGAATCAAGCATGTGTACAGGGGCATAAACGCAGCAGTGATAGATTTGGAGAGGTGCGGTGAGCAAATGAAGACCCTTTGAAGTCATATTGCATGGTACCCATTCCACGGGTTTCAACTACCCAGGTTTAAGGTATTCTTCCTTCAGCTAAAACATGCATGTGGAACCTAGAGTATGATCAACCATGTGATCGGGAGACGTGTTCAAATATGTCTCAGTTTTCCTCCCCTGGTACTCGGGTGCAACATTCCAGACGCTTTACTAACACTCTCCCCACTTGGAGAGTCAGTCCCTTTAACCTCCTGTTTGGCCCAGTTTGCAATTTCTGCGGAAGATGAACAGGAATAGCGAGAACCAATGAGAGGCTAGCTGGAGGTGTCTGGACGGGCAAATTTAACTCTCATTTCCCACCAGGAAGAGGAATTAACCAAAGGCTCAGCATGCCGGGCCGGAACCAGATTAGGGACTGAAGCCATCCTGCGGTGTTGCGGCCAGCTCAAAAGAAAGCGAGTTGAAGAAAGGAGCTCAGGGGCACTGTAATTCACAAACCTGCAGAGTTATAAATGACAGCTATCGTCCAAAAATAGACTGAAGTAAGGCTGCCAAGAGGACTTGAAAGCGGGGCAGAATTGCAGGAAACCGATTTCAGGAGGTAGACTGGAATTGCATTGAAAGCATAGGAAAAGAGGCAGAACGTCCACAATGATGCACTTGGCCAAAAAGGGCGTATGCGTTTTTTCCTGAATATATTCAGGAAAAAACGCATACGCCCTTTTTGGCCAACCAAGCAAGCTTGCAAAGGAAATCTGCACTACAATGAAGTCTCACTTCCCCCCGGCCAAAAGGGCCATCTGAAAAAAGTGTAAAATCCAGAAAGGCAACAGGCCATTGAGAACTGGGAGCCTTGTTATGCTGATGGGCGGGATGTAAATTGCCAACAGACACTTGGGAGAAGTGTATGGTGTTTCCTGAAACATCTAAAAAACAAAGCAACAGAGCCTAGGGCACTGCCACTTATGGTCCTATAGCTTAGGGAAATTAAAATCAAAAAGACACAGCCACCCCAAAGTTTGGAACGGCTCTGTTTGCAGTAACCTCGTTTACAGTACAAGTTCAACATCGCAGAAAGTGAAAAATGGATAAAGAAGTTGTGGTATTTACTTACAAAGCAATATCACTCAGCAATGAAATCTGTGTCATCAGGCCCTTAGCAGCACAATGAGTGGATTCAGGTATGATGATTCTAACTGAAGTAAGTCACACAGAAAAAGAAACATCATAAGATATCAGTAATACACGGAATGTAAACTTGGCTACACAGGAACTGAATTACAGAACAGAACATGGTCTCAAATTTAGAAAACCAACTTATGCTTGCTTAAGGGTAAAGGTGAGTTGGGGTGCTGCATAAAACCAGAGATTGAAATGAGCACAGATAAAGTTCCTTAAGCCAAATATGGAATAGACAAGAGCTACTCCTTGCTCAACGAAATGGACTCAACACCGCATATTAAACGCCTAAGAATGTACCTGACTAGTAAGTATCTTAAAAACTATGGATTGCTATGTCTCCAAAAGAGAATCAAGCATGTGTACAGGGGCATAAACGCAGCAGTGATAGGATTGGAGAGGTGCGGTGAGCAAATGAAGACCCTTTGAAGTCATATTGCATGGTACCCATTCCACGGGTTTCAACTACCCAGGTTTAAGGTATTCTTCCTTCAGCTAAAACATGCATGTGGAACCTAGAGTATGATCAACCATGTGATCGGGAGACGTGTTCAAATATGTCTCAGTTTTCCTCCCCTAGTACTCGGGTGCAACATTCCAGACGCTTTACTAACACTCTCCCCACTTGGAGAGTCAGTCCCTTTAACCTCCTGTTTGGCCCAGTTTGCAATTTCTGCGGAAGATGAACAGGAATAGCGAGAACCAATGAGAGACTAGCTGGAGGTGTCTGGACGGGCAAATTTAACTCTCATTTCCCACCAGGAAGAGGCTTTAACCAAAGGCTCAGCGTGCCGTGCCGGAACCAGATTAGGGCCTGAAGCCATCCTGCGGTGTTGCGGCCAGGTTACAAGAAAGCGAGTTGAAGAAAGGAGCTCAGGGGCACTGTAATTCACAAACCTGCAGAGTTATAAATGACAGCTATCGTCCAAAAATAGACTGAAGTAAGGCTGCCAAGAGGACTTGAAAGCGGGGCAGAATTGCAGGAAACCGATTTCAGGAGGTAGACTGGAATTGCATTGAAAGCATAGGAAAAGAGGCAGAACGTCCACAATGATGCACTTGGCCAAAAAGGGCGTATGCGTTTTTTCCTGAATATATTCAGGAAAAAACGCATACGCCCTTTTTGGCCAACCAAGCAAGCTTGCAAAGGAAATCTGCACTACAATGAAGTCTCACTTCCCCCCAGTCAAAAGGGCCATCTGAAAAAAGTGTAAAATCCAGAAAGGCAGGACAGGCCATGGAGAACTGGGAGCCTTGTTATGCTGATGGGCGGGATGTAAATTGCCAACAACCACTCGGGAGAAGTGTATGGTGTTTCCTGAAACATCTAAAAAACAAAGCAACAGAACCTAGGGCACTTCCACTTATGGTCCTATAGCTTAGGGAAATTAAAATCAAAAAGACACAGCCACCCCAAAGTTTGGAACGGCTCTGTTTACAAGAACCTCGTTTACAGTACAAGTTCAACATCGCAGAAAGTGAAAAATGGATAAAGAAGTTGTGGTATTTACTTACAAAGCAATATCACTCAGCAATGAAATCTGTGTCATCAGGCCCTTAGCAGCACAATGAGTGGATTCAGGTATGATGATTCTAACTGAAGTAAGTCACACAGAAAAAGAAACATCATAAGATATCAGTAATACACGGAATGTAAACTTGGCTACTCAGGAACTGAATTACAGAACAGAACAGGGTCTCAAATTTAGAAAACTAACTTATGCTTGCTTAAGGGTAAAGGTGAGGTGGGGTGCTGCATAAAACCAGAGATTGAAATGAGCACAGATAAAGTTCCTTAAGTCAAATATGGAATAGACAAGATCTACTCCTTGCTCAACGAAATGGACTCAACACCGCATATTAAACGCCTAAGAATGTACCTGACTAGTAAGTATCTTAAAACCTATGGATTGCTATGTCTCCGAAAGAGAATCAAGCATGTGTACAGGGGCATAAACGCAGCAGTGATAGGATTGGAGAGGTTCGGTGAGCAAATGAAGACCCTTTGAAGTCATATTGCATGGTACCCATTACACGGGTCTTAACTCTCAAGGTTTAAGGTATTCTTCCTTCAGCTAAAACATGCATGTGGAACCCAAGTATGATCAACCATGTGAACGGGAGACGTGTTCAAATATGTCTCAGTTTTCCTCCCCTAGTACTCGGGTGCAACATTCCAGACGCTTTACTAACACTCTCCCCACTTGGAGAGTCAGTCCCTTTAACCTCCGGTTTGGCCCAGTTTGCAATTTCTGCGGAAGATGAACAGGAATAGCGAGAACCAATGAGAGACTAGCTGGAGGTGTCTGGACGGGCAAATTTAACTCTCATTTCCCACCAGGAAGAGGAATTAACCAAAGGCTCAGCATGCCGGGCCGGAATCAGATTAGGGCCTGAAGCCATCCTGCGGTGTTGCGGCCAGGTCACAAGAAAGCGAGTTGAAGAAAGGAGCTCAGGGGCACTGTAATTCACAAACCTGCAGAGTTATAAATGACAGCTATCGTCCAAAAATAGACTGAAGTAAGGCTGCCAAGAGGACTTGAAAGCGGGGCAGAATTGCAGGAAACCGATTTCAGGAGGTAGACTGGAATTGCATTGAAAGCATAGGAAAAGAGGCAGAACGTCCACAATGATGCACTTGGCCAAAAAGGGCGTATGCGTTTTATCCTGAATATATTCAGGAAAAAACGCATACGCACTTTTTGGCCAACCAAGCAAGCTTGCAAAGGAAATCTGCACTACAATGAAGTCTCACTTCCCCCCGGTCAAAAGGGCCATCTGAAAAAAGTGTAAAATCCAGAAAGGCAACAGGCCATGGAGAACTGGGAGCCTTGTTATGCTGATGGGCGGGATGTAAATTGCCAACAGACACTTGGGAGAAGTGTATGGTGTTTCCTGAAACATCTAAAAAACAAAGCAACAGAGCCTAGGGCACTGCCACTTATGGTCCTATAGCTTAGGGAAATTAAATTCAAAAAGACACAGCCACCCCAAAGTTTGGAACGGCTTTGTTTACAAGAACCTCATTTACAGTACAAGTTCAACATCGCAGAAAGTGAGAAATGGATAAAGAAGTTGTGGTATTCACTTACAAAGCAATATCACTCAGCAATGAAATCTATGTCATCAGGCCCTTAGCAGCACAATGAGTGGATTCAGGTATGATGATTCTAACTGAAATAAGTCACACAGAAAAAGAAACATCATAAGATATCAGTAATACACGGAATGTAAACTTGGCTACACAGGAACTGAATTACAGAACAGAACAGGGTCTCAAATTTAGAAAAACAACTTATGCTTGCTTAAGGGGAAAGGTGAGTTGGGGTGCTGCATAAAACCAGAGATTGAAATGAGCACAGATAAAGTTCCTTAAGCCAAATATGGAATAGACAAGAGCTACTCCTTGCTCAACGAAATGGACTCAACACCGCATATTAAACGCCTAAGAATGTACCTGACTAGTAAGTATCTTAAAACCTATGGATTGCTATGTCTCCGAAAGAGAATCAAGCATGTGTACAGGGGCATAAACGCAGCAGTGATAGGATTGGAGAGGTTCGGTGAGCAAATGAAGACCCTTTGAAGTCATATTGCATGGTACCCATTCCACGGGTTTCAACTACCCAGGTTTAAGGTTTTCTTCCTTCAGCTAAAACATGCATGTGGAACCTAGAGTATGATCAACCATGTGATCGGGAGACGTGTTCAAATATGTCTCAGTTTTCCTCCCCTGGTACTCGGGTGCAACATTCCAGACGCTTTACTAACACTCTCCCCACTTGGAGAGTCAGTCCCTTTAACCTCCTGTTTGGCCCAGTTTGCAATTTCTGCGGAAGATGAACAGGAATAGCGAGAACCAATGAGAGGCTAGTTGGAGGTGTCTGGACGGGCAAATTTAACTCTCATTTCCCACCAGGAAGAGGAAATAACCAAAGGCTCAGCGTGCCGTGCCGGAACCAGATTAGGGCCTGAAGCCATCCTGCGGTGTTGCGGCCAGGTCACAAGAAAGCGAGTTGAAGAAAGGAGCTCAGGGGCACTGTAATTCACAAACCTGCAGAGTTATAAATGACAGCTATCGTCCAAAAATAGACTGAAGTAAGGCTGCCAAGAGGACTTGAAAGCGGGGCAGAATTGCAGGAAACCGATTTCAGGAGGTAGACTGGAATTGCATTGAAAGCATAGGAAAAGAGGCAGAACGTCCACAATGATGCACTTGGCCAAAAAGGGCGTATGCGTTTTTTCCTGAATATATTCAGGAAAAAACGCATACGCCCTTTTTGGCCAACCAAGCAAGCTTGCAAAGGAAATCTGCACTACAATGAAGTCTCACTTCCCCCCGGTCAAAAGGGCCATCTGAAAAAAGTGTAAAATCCAGAAAGGCAGGACAGGCCATGGAGAACTGGGAGCCTTGTTATGCTGATGGGCGGGATGTCAATTGCCAACAACCACTCGGGAGAAGTGTATGGTGTTTCCTGAAACATCTAAAAAACAAAGCAACAGAACCTAGGGCACTTCCACTTATGGTCCTATAGCTTAGGGAAATTAAAATCAAAAAGACACAGCCACCCCAAAGTTTGGAACAGCTCTGTTTACAAGAACCTCGTTTACAGTACAAGTTCAACATCGCAGAAAGTGAAAAATGGATAAAGAAGTTGTGGTATTTACTTACAAAGCAATATCACTCAGCAATGAAATCTGTGTCATCAGGCCCTTAGCAGCACAATGAGTGGATTCAGGTATGATGATTCTAACTGAAGTAAGTCACACAGAAAAAGAAACATCATAAGATATCAGTAATACACGGAATGTAAACTTGGCTACACAGGAACTGAATTACCGAACAGAACAGGGTCTCAAATTTAGAAAACCAACTTTTGCTTGCTTAAGGGTAAAGGTGAGATGGGGTGCTGCATAAAACCAGAGATTGAAATGAGCACAGATAAAGTTCTTAAGTCAAATATGGAATAGACAAGAGCTACTCCTTGCTCAACGAAATGGACTCAACACCGCATATTAAACGCCTAAGAATGTACCTGACTAGTAAGTATCGTAAAACCTATGGATTGCTATGTCTCCAAAAGAGGATCAAGCATGTGTACAGGGGCATAAACGAAGCAGTGATAGGATTGGAGAGGTTCAGTGAGCAAATGAAGACCCTTTGAAATCATATTACATGGTACCCATTCCACGGGTTTCAACTACCCAGGTTTAAGGTATTCTTCCTTCAGCTAAAACATGCATGTGGAACCTAGAGTATGATCAACCATGTGATCGGGAGACGTGTTCAAATATGTCTCAGTTTTCGTACCCTGGTACTCGGGTGCAACATTCCAGACGCTTTACTAACACTCTCCCCACTTGGAGAGTCAGCGCCTTTAACCTCCTGTTTGGCCCAGTTTGCAATTTCTGCGGAAGATGAACAGGAATAGCGAGAACCAATGAGAGGCTAGCTGGAGGTGTCTGGACGGGCAAATTTAACTCTCATTTCCCAACTGGAAGAGGAAATAACCAAAGGCTCAGCGTGCCGTGCCGGAACCAGATTAGGGCCTGAAGCCATCCTGCGGTGTTGCGGCCAGGTCACAAGAAAGCGAGTTGAAGAAAGGAGCTCAGGGGCACTGTAATTCACAAACCTGCAGAGTTATAAATGACAGCTATCGTCCAAAAATAGACTGAAGTAAGGCTGCCAAGAGGACTTGAAAGCGGGGCAGAATTGCAGGAAACCGATTTCAGGAGGTAGACTGGAATTGCATTGAAAGCATAGGAAAAGAGGCAGAACGTCCACAATGATGCACTTGGCCAAAAAGGGCGTATGCGTTTTTTCCTGAATATATTCAGGAAAAAACGCATACCTCCCTTTTGGCCAACCAAGCAAGCTTGCAAAGGAAATCTGCACTACAATGAAGTCTCACTTCCCCCCGGTCAAAAGGGCCATCTGAAAAAAGTGTAAAATCCAGAAAGGCAACAGGCCATTGAGAACTGGGAGCCTTGTTATGCTGATGGGCGGGATGTAAATTGCCAACAACCACTCGGGAGAAGTGTATGGTGTTTCCTGAAACATCTAAAAAACAAAGCAACAGAACCTAGGGCACTTCCACTTATGGTCCTATAGCTTAGGGAAATTAAAATCAAAAAGACACAGCCACCCCAAAGTTTGGAACAGCTCTGTTTACAAGAACCTCGTTTACAGTACAAGTTCAACATCGCAGAAAGTGAAAAATGGATAAAGAAGTTGTGGTATTTACTTACAAAGCAATATCACTCAGCAATGAAATCTGTGTCATCAGGCCCTTAGCAGCACAATGAGTGGATTCAGGTATGATGATTCTAACTGAAATAAGTCACACAGAAAAAGAAACATCATAAGATATCAGTAATACACGGAATGTAAACTTGGCTACACAGGAACTGAATTACAGAACAGAACATGGACTCAAATTTAGAAAACCAACTTATGCTTGCTTAAGGGTAAAGGTGAGTTGGGGTGCTGCATAAAACCAGAGATTGAAATGAGCACAGATAAAGTTCCTTAAGCCAAATATGGAATAGACAAGAGCTACTCCTTGCTCAACGAAATGGACTCAACACCGCATATTAAACGCCTAAGAATGTACCTGACTAGTAAGTATCTTAAAACCTATGGATTGCTATGTCTCCAAAAGAGAATCAAGCATGTGTACAGGGGCATAAACGCAGCAGTGATAGGATTGGAGAGGTTCGGTGAGCAAATGAAGACCCTTTGAAGTCATATTGCATGGTACCCATTACACGGGTCTTAACTCTCCAGGTTTAAGGTATTCTTCCTTCAGCTAAAACATGCATGTGGAACCCAAGTATGATCAACCATGTGAACGGGAGACGTGTTCAAATATGTCTCAGTTTTCCTCCCCTAGTACTCGGGTGCAACATTCCAGACGCTTTACTAACACTCTCCCCACTTGGAGAGTCAGTCCCTTTAACCTCCTGTTTGGCTCAGTTTGCAATTTCTGCGGAAGATGAACAGGAATAGCGAGAACCAATGAGAGACTAGCTGGAGGTGTCTGGACGGGCAAATTTAACTCTCATTTCCCACCAGGAAGAGGAATTAACCAAAGGCTCAGCATGCCGGGCCGGAACCAGATTAGGGCCTGAAGCCATCCTGCGGTGTTGCGGCCAGGTCACAAGAAAGCGAGTTGAAGAAAGGAGCTCAGGGGCACTGTAATTCACAAACCTGCAGAGTTATAAATGACAGCTATCGTCCAAAAATACACTGAAGTAAGGCTGCCAAGAGGACTTGAAAGCGGGGCAGAATTGCAGGAAACCGATTTCAGGAGGTAGACTGGAATTGCATTGAAAGCATAGGGAAAGAGGCAGAACGTCCACAATGATGCACTTGGCCAAAAATTGCGTATGCGTTTTATCCTGAATATATTCAGGAAAAAACGCATACGCACTTTTTGGCCAACCAAGCAAGCTTGCAAAGGAAATCTGCACTACAATGAAGTCTCACTTCCCCCCGGTCAAAAGGGCCATCTGAAAAAAGTGTAAAATCCAGAAAGGCAACAGGCCATGGAGAACTGGGAGCCTTGTTATGCTGATGGGCGGGATGTAAATTGCCAACAGACACTTGGGAGAAGTGTATGGTGTTTCCTGAAACATCTAAAAAACAAAGCAACAGAGCCTAGGGCACTGCCACTTATGGTCCTATAGCTTAGGGAAATTAAATTCAAAAAGACACAGCCACCCCAAAGTTTGGAACGGCTCTGTTTACAAGAACCTCGTTTACAGTACAAGTTCAACATCGCAGAAAGTGAAAAATGGATAAAGAAGTTGTGGTATTCACTTACAAAGCAATATCACTCAGCAATGAAATCTATGTCATCAGGCCCTTAGCAGCACAATGAGTGGATTCAGGTATGATGATTCTAACTGAAATAAGTCACACAGAAAAAGAAACATCATAAGATATCAGTAATACACGGAATGTAAACTTGGCTACACAGGAACTGAATTACAGAACAGAACAGGGTCTCAAATTTAGAAAAACAACTTATGCTTGCTTAAGGGGAAAGGTGAGTTGGGGTGCTGCATAAAACCAGAGATTGAAATGAGCACAGATAAAGTTCCTTAAGCCAAATATGGAATAGACAAGAGCTACTCCTTGCTCAACGAAATGGACTCAACACCGCATATTAAACGCCTAAGAATGTACCTGACTAGTAAGTATCTTAAAACCTATGGATTGCTATGTCTCCGAAAGAGAATCAAGCATGTGTACAGGGGCATAAATGCAGCAGTGATAGGATTGGAGAGGTTCGGTGAGCAAATGAAGACCCTTTGAAGTCATATTGCATGGTACCCATTCCACGGGTTTCAACTACCTAGGTTTAAGGTATTCTTCCTTCAGCTAAAACATGCATGTGGAACCTAGAGTATGATCAACCATGTGATCGGGAGATGTGTTCAAATATGTCTCAGTTTTCCTCCCCTGGTACTCGGGTGCAACATTCCAGACGCTTTACTAACACTCTCCCCACTTGGAGAGTCAGTCCCTTTAACCTCCTGTTTGGCCCAGTTTGCAATTTCTGCGGAAGATGAACAGGAATAGCGAGAACCAATGAGAGGCTAGCTGGAGGTGTCTGGACGGGCAAATTTAACTCTCATTTCCCACCAGGAAGAGGAAATAACCAAAGGCTCAGCGTGCCGTGCCGGAACCAGATTAGGGCCTGAAGCCATCCTGTGGTGTTGCGGCCAGGTCACAAGAAAGCGAGTTGAAGAAAGGAGCTCAGGGGCACTGTAATTCACAAACCTGCAGAGTTATAAATGACAGCTATCGTCCAAAAATAGACTGAAGTAAGGCTGCCAAGAGGACTTGAAAGCGGGGCAGAATTGCAGGAAACCGATTTCAGGAGGTAGACTGGAATTGCATTGAAAGCATAGGAAAAGAGGCAGAACGTCCACAATGATGCACTTGGCCAAAAAGGGCGTATGCGTTTTATCCTGAATATATTCAGGAAAAAACGCATACGCCCTTTTTGGCCAACCAAGCAAGCTTGCAAAGGAAATCTGCACTACAATGAAGTCTCACTTCCCCCCGGTCAAAAGGGCCATCTGAAAAAAGTGTAAAATCCAGAAAGGCAACAGGCCATGGAGAACTGGGAGCCTTGTTATGCTGATGGGCGGGATGTAAATTGCCAACAGACACTTGGGAGAAGTGTATGGTGTTTCCTGAAACATCTAAAAAACAAAGCAACAGAGCCTAGGGCACTGCCACTTATGGTCCTATAGCTTAGGGAAATTAAATTCAAAAAGACACAGCCACCCCAAAGTTTGGAACGGCTCTGTTTACAAGAACCTCGTTTACAGTACAAGTTCAACATCGCAGAAAGTGAAAAATGGATAAAGAAGTTGTGGTATTCACTTACAAAGCAATATCACTCAGCAATGAAATCTATGTCATCAGGCCCTTAGCAGCACAATGAGTGGATTCAGGTATGATGATTCTAACTGAAATAAGTCACACAGAAAAAGAAACATCATAAGATATCAGTAATACACGGAATGTAAACTTGGCTACACAGGAACTGAATTACAGAACAGAACAGGGTCTCAAATTTAGAAAAACAACTTATGCTTGCTTAAGGGTAAAGGTGAGTTGGGGTGCTGCATAAAACCAGAGATTGAAATGAGCACAGATAAAGTTCCTTAAGCCAAATATGGAATAGACAAGAGCTACTCCTTGCTCAACGAAATGGACTCAACACCGCATATTAAACGCCTAAGAATGTACCTGACTAGTAAGTATCTTAAAACCTATGGATTGCTATGTCTCTGAAAGAGAATCAAGCATGTGTACAGGGGCATAAACGCAGCAGTGATAGGATTGGAGAGGTTCGGTGAGCAAATGAAGACCCTTTGAAGTCATATTGCATGGTACCCATTCCACGGGTTTCAACTACCCAGGTTTAAGGTATTCTTCCTTCAGCTAAAACATGCATGTGGAACCTAGAGTATGATCAACCATGTGATCGGGAGACGTGTTCAAATATGTCTCAGTTTTCCTCCCCTGGTACTCGGGTGCAACATTCCAGACGCTTTACTAACACTCTCCCCACTTGGAGAGTCAGTCCCTTTAACCTCCTGTTTGGCCCAGTTTGCAATTTCTGCGGAAGATGAACAGGAATAGCGAGAACCAATGAGAGGCTAGCTGGAGGTGTCTGGACGGGCAAATTTAACTCTCATTTCCCACCAGGAAGAGGAAATAACCAAAGGCTCAGCGTGCCGTGCCGGAACCAGATTAGGGCCTGAAGCCATCCTGCGGTGTTGCGGCCAGGTCACAAGAAAGCGAGTTGAAGAAAGGAGCTCAGGGGCACTGTAATTCACAAACCTGCAGAGTTATAAATGACAGCTATCGTCCAAAAATAGACTGAAGTAAGGCTGCCAAGAGGACTTGAAAGCGGGGCAGAATTGCAGGAAACCGATTTCAGGAGGTAGACTGGAATTGCATTGAAAGCATAGGAAAAGAGGCAGAACGTCCACAATGATGCACTTGGCCAAAAAGGGCGTATGCGTTTTTTCCTGAATATATTCAGGAAAAAACGCATACGCCCTTTTTGGCCAACCAAGCAAGCTTGCAAAGGAAATCTGCACTACAATGAAGTCTCACTTCCCCCCGGTCAAAAGGGCCATCTGAAAAAAGTGTAAAATCCAGAAAGGCAGGACAGGCCATGGAGAACTGGGAGCCTTGTTATGCTGATGGGCGGGATGTCAATTGCCAACAACCACTCGGGAGAAGTGTATGGTGTTTCCTGAAACATCTAAAAAACAAAGCAACAGAACCTAGGGCACTTCCACTTATGGTCCTATAGCTTAGGGAAATTAAAATCAAAAAGACACAGCCACCCCAAAGTTTGGAACAGCTCTGTTTACAAGAACCTCGTTTACAGTACAAGTTCAACATCGCAGAAAGTGAAAAATGGATAAAGAAGTTGTGGTATTTACTTACAAAGCAATATCACTCAGCAATGAAATCTGTGTCATCAGGCCCTTAGCAGCACAATGAGTGGATTCAGGTATGATGATTCTAACTGAAATAAGTCACACAGAAAAAGAAACATCATAAGATATCAGTAATACACGGAATGTAAACTTGGCTACACAGGAACTGAATTACAGAACAGAACAGGGTCTCAAATTTAGAAAAACAACTTATTCTTGCTTAAGGGTAAAGGTGAGTTGGGGTGCTGCATAAAACCAGAGATTGAAATGAGCACAGATAAAGTTCCTTAAGCCAAATATGGAATAGACAAGAGCTACTCCTTGCTCAACGAAATGGACTCAACACCGCATATTAAACGCCTAAGAATGTACCTGACTAGTAAGTATCTTAAAACCTATGGATTGCTATATCTCCAAAAGAGAATCAAGCATGTGTACAGGGGCATAAACGCAGCAGTGATAGGATTGGAGAGGTTCGGTGAGCAAATGAAGACCCTTTGAAGTCATATTGCATGGTACCCATTACACGGGTCTTAACTCTCCAGGTTTAAGGTATTCTTCCTTCAGCTAAAACATGCATGTGGAACCCAAGTATGATCAACCATGTGAACGGGAGACGTGTTCAAATATGTCTCAGTTTTCCTCCCCTAGTACTCGGGTGCAACATTCCAGACGCTTTACTAACACTCTCCCCACTTGGAGAGTCAGTCCCTTTAACCTCCTGTTTGGCTCAGTTTGCAATTTCTGCGGAAGATGAACAGGAATAGCGAGAACCAATGAGAGACTAGCTGGAGGTGTCTGGACGGGCAAATTTAACTCTCATTTCCCACCAGGAAGAGGAATTAACCAAAGGCTCAGCATGCCGGGCCGGAACCAGATTAGGGCCTGAAGCCATCCTGCGGTGTTGCGGCCAGGTCACAAGAAAGCGAGTTGAAGAAAGGAGCTCAGGGGCACTGTAATTCACAAACCTGCAGAGTTATAAATGACAGCTATCGTCCAAAAATACACTGAAGTAAGGCTGCCAAGAGGACTTGAAAGCGGGGCAGAATTGCAGGAAACCGATTTCAGGAGGTAGACTGGAATTGCATTGAAAGCATAGGGAAAGAGGCAGAACGTCCACAATGATGCACTTGGCCAAAAATTGCGTATGCGTTTTATCCTGAATATATTCAGGAAAAAACGCATACGCACTTTTTGGCCAACCAAGCAAGCTTGCAAAGGAAATCTGCACTACAATGAAGTCTCACTTCCCCCCGGTCAAAAGGGCCATCTGAAAAAAGTGTAAAATCCAGAAAGGAAACAGGCCATGGAGAACTGGGAGCCTTGTTATGCTGATGGGCGGGATGTAAATTGCCAACAGACACTTGGGAGAAGTGTATGGTGTTTCCTGAAACATCTAAAAAACAAAGCAACAGAGCCTAGGGCACTGCCACTTATGGTCCTATAGCTTAGGGAAATTAAATTCAAAAAGACACAGCCACCCCAAAGTTTGGAACGGCTCTGTTTACAAGAACCTCGTTTACAGTACAAGTTCAACATCGCAGAAAGTGAAAAATGGATAAAGAAGTTGTGGTATTCACTTACAAAGCAATATCACTCAGCAATGAAATCTATGTCATCAGGCCCTTAGCAGCACAATGAGTGGATTCAGGTATGATGATTCTAACTGAAATAAGTCACACAGAAAAAGAAACATCATAAGATATCAGTAATACACGGAATGTAAACTTGGCTACACAGGAACTGAATTACAGAACAGAACAGGGTCTCAAATTTAGAAAAACAACTTATGCTTGCTTAAGGGGAAAGGTGAGTTGGGGTGCTGCATAAAACCAGAGATTGAAATGAGCACAGATAAAGTTCCTTAAGCCAAATATGGAATAGACAAGAGCTACTCCTTGCTCAACGAAATGGACTCAACACCGCATATTAAACGCCTAAGAATGTACCTGACTAGTAAGTATCTTAAAACCTATGGATTGCTATGTCTCCGAAAGAGAATCAAGCATGTGTACAGGGGCATAAATGCAGCAGTGATAGGATTGGAGAGGTTCGGTGAGCAAATGAAGACCCTTTGAAGTCATATTGCATGGTACCCATTCCACGGGTTTCAACTACCCAGGTTTAAGGTATTCTTCCTTCAGCTAAAACATGCATGTGGAACCTAGAGTATGATCAACCATGTGATCGGGAGATGTGTTCAAATATGTCTCAGTTTTCCTCCCCTGGTACTCGGGTGCAACATTCCAGACGCTTTACTAACACTCTCCCCACTTGGAGAGTCAGTCCCTTTAACCTCCTGTTTGGCCCAGTTTGCAATTTCTGCGGAAGATGAACAGGAATAGCGAGAACCAATGAGAGGCTAGCTGGAGGTGTCTGGACGGGCAAATTTAACTCTCATTTCCCACCAGGAAGAGGAAATAACCAAAGGCTCAGCGTGCCGTGCCGGAACCAGATTAGGGCCTGAAGCCATCCTGTGGTGTTGCGGCCAGGTCACAAGAAAGCGAGTTGAAGAAAGGAGCTCAGGGGCACTGTAATTCACAAACCTGCAGAGTTATAAATGACAGCTATCGTCCAAAAATAGACTGAAGTAAGGCTGCCAAGAGGACTTGAAAGCGGGGCAGAATTGCAGGAAACCGATTTCAGGAGGTAGACTGGAATTGCATTGAAAGCATAGGAAAAGAGGCAGAACGTCCACAATGATGCACTTGGCCAAAAAGGGCGTATGCGTTTTATCCTGAATATATTCAGGAAAAAACGCATACGCCCTTTTTGGCCAACCAAGCAAGCTTGCAAAGGAAATCTGCACTACAATGAAATCTCACTTCCCCCCGGTCAAAAGGGCCATCTGAAAAAAGTGTAAAATCCAGAAAGGCAACAGGCCATGGAGAACTGGGAGCCTTGTTATGCTGATGGGCGGGATGTAAATTGCCAACAGACACTTGGGAGAAGTGTATGGTGTTTCCTGAAACATCTAGAAAACAAAGCAACAGAGCCTAGGGCACTGCCACTTATGGTCCTATAGCTTAGGGAAATTAAATTCAAAAAGACACAGCCACCCCAAAGTTTGGAACGGCTCTGTTTACAAGAACCTCGTTTACAGTACAAGTTCAACATCGCAGAAAGTGAAAAATGGATAAAGAAGTTGTGGTATTCACTTACAAAGCAATATCACTCAGCAATGAAATCTATGTCATCAGGCCCTTAGCAGCACAATGAGTGGATTCAGGTATGATGATTCTAACTGAAATAAGTCACACAGAAAAAGAAACATCATAAGATATCAGTAATACACGGAATGTAAACTTGGCTACACAGGAACTGAATTACAGAACAGAACAGGGTCTCAAATTTAGAAAAACAACTTATGCTTGCTTAAGGGTAAAGGTGAGTTGGGGTGCTGCATAAAACCAGAGATTGAAATGAGCACAGATAAAGTTCCTTAAGCCAAATATGGAATAGACAAGAGCTACTCCTTGCTCAACGAAATGGACTCAACACCGCATATTAAACGCCTAAGAATGTACCTGACTAGTAAGTATCTTAAAACCTATGGATTGCTATGTCTCCGAAAGAGAATCAAGCATGTGTACAGGGGCATAAACGCAGCAGTGATAGGATTGGAGAGGTTCGGTGAGCAAATGAAGACCCTTTGAAGTCATATTGCATGGTACCCATTCCACGGGTTTCAACTACCCAGGTTTAAGGTATTCTTCCTTCAGCTAAAACATGCATGTGGAACCTAGAGTATGATCAACCATGTGATCGGGAGACGTGTTCAAATATGTCTCAGTTTTCCTCCCCTGGTACTCGGGTGCAACATTCCAGACGCTTTACTAACACTCTCCCCACTTGGAGAGTCAGTCCCTTTAAACTCCTGTTTGGCCCAGTTTGCAATTTCTGCGGAAGATGAACAGGAATAGCGAGAACCAATGAGAGGCTAGCTGGAGGTGTCTGGACGGGCAAATTTAACTCTCATTTCCCACCAGGAAGAGGAAATAACCAAAGGCTCAGCGTGCCGTGCCGGAACCAGATTAGGGCCTGAAGCCATCCTGCGGTGTTGCGGCCAGGTCACAAGAAAGCGAGTTGAAGAAAGGAGCTCAGGGGCACTGTAATTCACAAACCTGCAGAGTTATAAATGACAGCTATCGTCCAAAAATAGACTGAAGTAAGGCTGCCAAGAGGACTTGAAAGCGGGGCAGAATTGCAGGAAACCGATTTCAGGAGGTAGACTGGAATTGCATTGAAAGCATAGGAAAAGAGGCAGAACGTCCACAATGATGCACTTGGCCAAAAAGGGCGTATGCGTTTTTTCCTGAATATATTCAGGAAAAAACGCATACGCCCTTTTTGGCCAACCAAGCAAGCTTGCAAAGGAAATCTGCACTACAATGAAGTCTCACTTCCCCCCGGTCAAAAGGGCCATCTGAAAAAAGTGTAAAATCCAGAAAGGCAACAGGCCATGGAGAACTGGGAGCCTTGTTATGCTGATGGGCGGGATGTAAATTGCCAACAGACACTTGGGAGAAGTGTATGGTGTTTCCTGAAACATCTAAAAAACAAAGCAACAGAGCCTAGGGCACTGCCACTTATGGTCCTATAGCTTAGGGAAATTAAATTCAAAAAGACACAGCCACCCCAAAGTTTGGAACGGCTCTGTTTACAAGAACCTCGTTTACAGTACAAGTTCAACATCGCAGAAAGTGAAAAATGGATAAAGAAGTTGTGGTATTCACTTACAAAGCAATATCACTCAGCAATGAAATCTATGTCATCAGGCCCTTAGCAGCACAATGAGTGGATTCAGGTATGATGATTCTAACTGAAATAAGTCACACAGAAAAAGAAACATCATAAGATATCAGTAATAAACGGAATGTAAACTTGGCTACACAGGAACTGAATTACAGAACAGAACAGGGTCTCAAATTTAGAAAAACAACTTATGCTTGCTTAAGGGTAAAGGTGAGTTGGGGTGCTGCATAAAAACAGAGATTGAAATGAGCACAGATAAAGTTCCTTAAGCCAAATATGGAATAGACAAGAGCTACTCCTTGCTCAACGAAATGGACTCAACACCGCATATTAAACGCCTAAGAATGTACCTGACTAGTAAGTATCTTAAAACCTATGGATTGCTATGTCTCCGAAAGAGAATCAAGCATGTGTACAGGGGCATAAACGCAGCAGTGATAGGATTGGAGAGGTTCGGTGAGCAAATGAAGACCCTTTGAAGTCATATTGCATGGTACCCATTCCACGGGTTTCAACTACCCAGGTTTAAGGTATTCTTCCTTCAGCTAAAACATGCATGTGGAACCTAGAGTATGATCAACCATGTGATCGGGAGACGTGTTCAAATATGTCTCAGTTTTCCTCCCCTGGTACTCGGGTGCAACATTCCAGACGCTTTACTAACACTCTCCCCACTTGGAGAGTCAGTCCCTTTAACCTCCTGTTTGGCCCAGTTTGCAATTTCTGCGGAAGATGAACAGGAATAGCGAGAACCAATGAGAGGCTAGCTGGAGGTGTCTGGACGGGCAAATTTAACTCTCATTTCCCACCAGGAAGAGGAAGTAACCAAAGGCTCAGCATGCCGTGCCGGAACCAGATTAGGGCCTGAAGCCATCCTGCGGTGTTGCGGCCAGGTCACAAGAAAGCGAGTTGAAGAAAGGAGCTCAGGGGCACTGTAATTCACAAACCTGCAGAGTTATAAATGACAGCTATCGTCCAAAAATAGACTGAAGTAAGGCTGCCAAGAGGACTTGAAAGCGGGGCAGAATTGCAGGAAACCGATTTCAGGAGGTAGACTGGAATTGCATTGAAAGCATAGGAAAAGAGGCAGAACGTCCACAATGATGCACTTGGCCAAAAAGGGCGTATGCGTTTTTTCCTGAATATATTCAGGAAAAAACGCATACGCCCTTTTTGGCCAACCAAGCAAGCTTGCAAAGGAAATCTGCACTACAATGAAGTCTCACTTCTCCCCGGTCAAAAGGGCCATCTGAAAAAAGTGTAAAATCCAGAAAGGCAGGACAGGCCATGGAGAACTGGGAGCCTTGTTATGCTGATGGGCGGGATGTAAATTGCCAACAACCACTCGGGAGAAGTGTATGGTGTTTCCTGAAACATCTAAAAAACAAAGCAACAGAACCTAGGGCACTTCCACTTATGGTCCTATAGCTTAGGGAAATTAAAATCAAAAAGACACAGCCACCCCAAAGTTTGGAACAGCTCTGTTTACAAGAACCTCGTTTACAGTACAAGTTCAACATCGCAGAAAGTGAAAAATGGATAAAGAAGTTGTGGTATTTACTTACAAAGCAATATCACTCAGCAATGAAATCTGTGTCATCAGGCCCTTAGCAGCACAATGAGTGGATTCAGGTATGATGATTCTAACTGAAGTAAGTCACACAGAAAAAGAAACATCATAAGATATCAGTAATACACGGAATGTAAACTTGGCTACACAGGAACTGAATTACCGAACAGAACAGGGTCTCAAATTTAGAAAACCAACTTATGCTTGCTTAAGGGTAAAGGTGAGTTGGGGTGCTGCATAAAACCAGAGATTGAAATGAGCACAGATAAAGTTCCTTAAGCCAAATATGGAATAGACAAGAGCTACTCCTTGCTCAACGAAATGGACTCAACACCGCATATTTAACGCCTAAGAATGTACCTGACTAGTAAGTATCGTAAAACCTATGGATTGCTATGTCTCCGAAAGAGAATCAAGCATGTGTACAGGGGCATAAACGCAGCAGTGATAGGATTGGAGAGGTTCGGTGAGCAAATGAAGACCCTTTGAAGTCATATTGCATGGTTCCCATTACACGGGTCTCAACTCTCCAGATTTAAGGTATTCTTCCTTCAGCTAAAACATGCATGTGGAACCCAAGTATGATCAACCATGTGAACGGGAGACGTGTTCAAATATGTCTCAGTTTTCCTCCCCTGGTACTCGGGTGCAACATTCCAGACGCTTTACTAACACTCTCCCCACTTGGAGAGTCAGCGCCTTTAACCTCCTGTTTGGCCCAGTTTGCAATTTCTGCGGAAGATGAACAGGAATAGCGAGAACCAATGAGAGGCTAGCTGGAGGTGTCTGGACGGGCAAATTTAACTCTCATTTCCCACCAGGAAGAGGAAATAACCAAAGGCTCAGCGTGCCGTACCGGAACCAGATTAGGGCCTGAAGCCATCCTGCGGTGTTGCGGCCAGCTCAAAAGAAAGCGAGTTGAAGAAAGGAGCTCAGGGGCACTGTAATTCACAAACCTGCAGAGTTATAAATGACAGCTATCGTCCAAAAATAGACTGAAGTAAGGCTGCCAAGAGGACTTGAAAGCGGGGCAGAATTGCAGGAAACCGATTTCAGGAGGTAGACTGGAATTGCATTGAAAGCATAGGAAAAGAGGCAGAACGTCCACAATGATGCACTTGGCCAAAAAGGGCGTATGCGTTTTTTCCTGAATATATTCAGGAAAAAACGCATACGCCCTTTTTGGCCAACCAAGCAAGCTTGCAAAGGAAATCTGCACTACAATGAAGTCTCACTTCTCCCCGGTCAAAAGGGCCATCTGAAAAAAGTGTAAAATCCAGAAAGGCAGGACAGGCCATGGAGAACTGGGAGCCTTGTTATGCTGATGGGCGGGATGTAAATTGCCAACAGACACTTGGGAGAAGTGTATGGTGTTTCCTGAAACATCTAAAAAACAAAGCAACAGAGCCTAGGGCACTGCCACTTATGGTCCTATAGCTTAGGGAAATTAAAATCAAAAAGACACAGCCACCCCAAAGTTTGGAACGGCTCTGTTTACAAGAACCTCGTTTACAGTACAAGTTCAACATCGCAGAAAGTGAAAAATGGATGAAGAACTTGTGGTACTTACGTACAATGCAGTATCACTCAGCAATGAAATCTATGTCATCAGGCCCGTAGCAGCATAATGAGTAGATTCATGTACGATGATTCTAACTGAAATAAGTCACACAGAAAAAGAAACCTCATAAGATATCACTAATACACGGAATGTAAACTTGGCTACACAGGAACTGAATTCCAAAACAGAACAGGTTCTCAAATTTAGAAAACCAACTTATGCTTGCTTAAGGGGAAAGGTGAGTTGGGTTGCTGCATAAAACCAGAGATTGAAATGAGCACAGATAAAGTTCCTTAAGCCAAATATGGAATAGACAAGAGCTACTCCTTGCTCAACGAAATGGACTCAACACCGCATATTAAACGCCTAAGAATGTACCTGACTAGTAAGTATCTTAAAACCTATGGATTGCTATGTCTCCGAAAGAGAATCAAGCATGTGTACAGGGGCATAAACGCAGCAGTGATAGGATTGGAGAGGTTCGGTGAGCAAATGAAGACCCTTTGAAGTCATATTGCATGGTACCCATTCCACGGGTTTCAACTACCCAGGTTTTAGGTATTCTTCCTTCAGCTAAAACATGCATGTGGAACCCAGAGTATGGTCAACCATGTGATCGGGAGACGTGTTCAAATATGTCTCAGTTTTCCTCCCCTGGTACTCGGGTGCAACATTCCAGACGCTTTACTAACACTCTCCCCACTTGGAGAGTCAGTCCCTTTAACCTCCTGTTTGGCCCAGTTTGCAATTTCTGCGGAAGATGAACAGGAATAGCAAGAACCAATGAGAGGCTAGCTGGAGGTGTCTGGACGGGCAAATTTAACTCTCATTTCCCACCAGGAAGAGGAAATAACCAAAGGCTCAGCGTGCCGTACCGGAACCAGATTAGGGCCTGAAGCCATCCTGCGGTGTTGCGGCCAGCTCAAAAGAAAGCGAGTTGAAGAAAGGAGCTCAGGGGCACTGTAATTCACAAACCTGCAGAGTTATAAATGACAGCTATCGTCCAAAAATAGACTGAAGTAAGGCTGCCAAGAGGACTTGAAAGCGGGGCAGAATTGCAGGAAACCGATTTCAGGAGGTAGACTGGAATTGCATTGAAAGCATAGGAAAAGAGGCAGAACGTCCACAATGATGCACTTGGCCAAAAAGGGCGTATGCGTTTTTTCCTGAATATATTCAGGAAAAAACGCATACGCCCTTTTTGGCCAACCAAGCA
Organism: Stenella coeruleoalba; assembly: GCF_951394435.1. NCBI lineage: Eukaryota > Metazoa > Chordata > Mammalia > Artiodactyla > Delphinidae > Stenella > Stenella coeruleoalba. The sequence goes on from NW_027646306.1 coordinate 167,255, forward strand.
AGCTTGCAAAGGAAATCTGCACTACAATGAAGTCTCACTTCCCCCCGGTCAAAAGGGCCATCTGAAAAAAGTGTAAAATCCAGAAAGGCAGGACAGGCCATGGAGAACTGGGAGCCTTGTTATGCTGATGGGCGGGATGTAAATTGCCAACAACCACTCGGGAGAAGTGTATGGTGTTTCCTGAAACATCTAAAAAACAAAGCAACAGAGCCTAGGGCACTTCCACTTATGGTCCTATAGCTTAGGGAAATTAAAATCAAAAAGACACAGCGACCCCAAAGTTTGGAACGGCTCTGTTTACAAGAACCTCGTTTACAGTACAAGTTCAACATCGCAGAAAGTGAAAAATGGATAAAGAAGTTGTGGTATTTACTTACAAAGCAATATCACTCAGCAATGAAATCTGTGTCATCAGGCCCTTAGCAGCACAATGAGTGGATTCAGGTATGATGATTATAACTGAAATAAGTCACACAGAAAAAGAAACATCATAAGATATCAGTAATACACGGAATGTAAACTTGGCTACACAGGAACTGAATTACAGAACAGAACAGGGTCTCAAATTTAGAAAACCAACTTATGCTTGCTTAAGGGTAAAGGTGAGTTGGGGTGCTGCATAAAACCAGAGATTGAAATGAGCACAGATAAAGTTCCTTAAGCCAAATATGGAATAGACAAGAGCTACTCCTTGCTCAACGAAATGGACTCAACACCGCATATTTAACGCCTAAGAATGTACCTGACTAGTAAGTATCGTAAAACCTATGGATTGCTATGTCTCCGAAAGAGAATCAAGCATGTGTACAGGGGCATAAACGCAGCAGTGATAGGATTGGAGAGGTTCGGTGAGCAAATGAAGACCCTTTGAAGTCATATTGCATGGTTCCCATTACACGGGTCTCAACTCTCCAGATTTAAGGTATTCTTCCTTCAGCTAAAACATGCATGTGGAACCCAAGTATGATCAACCATGTGAATGGGAGACGTGTTCAAATATGTCTCAGTTTTCCTCCCCTGGTACTCGGGTGCAACATTCCAGACGCTTTACTAACACTCTCCCCACTTGGAGAGTCAGCGCCTTTAACCTCCTGCTTGGCCCAGTTTGCAATTTCTGCGGAAGATGAACAGGAATAGCGAGAACGAATGAGAGGCTAGCTGGAGGTGTCTGGACGGGCAAATTTAACTCTCATTTCCCACCAGGAAGAGGAATTAACCAAAGGCTCAGCGTGCCGTACCGGAACCAGATTAGGGCCTGAAGCCATCCTGCGGTGTTGCGGCCAGCTCAAAAGAAAGCGAGTTGAAGAAAGGAGCTCAGGGGCACTGTAATTCACAAACCTGCAGAGTTATAAATGACAGCTATCGTCCAAAAATAGACTGAAGTAAGGCTGCCAAGAGGACTTGAAAGCGGGGCAGAATTGCAGGAAACCGATTTCAGGAGGTAGACTGGAATTGCATTGAAAGCATAGGAAAAGAGGCAGAACGTCCACAATGATGCACTTGGCCAAAAAGGGCGTATGCGTTTTTTCCTGAATATATTCAGGAAAAAACGCATACGCCCTTTTTGGCCAACCAAGCAAGCTTGCAAAGGAAATCTGCACTACAATGAAGTCTCACTTCCCCCCGGTCAAAAGGGCCATCTGAAAAAAGTGTAAAATCCAGAAAGGCAACAGGCCATTGAGAACTGGGAGCCTTGTTATGCTGATGGGCGGGATGTAAATTGCCAACAGACACTTGGGAGAAGTGTATGGTGTTTCCTGAAACATCTAAAAAACAAAGCAACAGAGCCTAGGGCACTGCCACTTATGGTCCTATAGCTTAGGGAAATTAAATTCAAAAAGACACAGCCACCCCAAAGTTTGGAACGGCTCTGTTTACAAGAACCTCGTTTACAGTACAAGTTCAACATCGCAGAAAGTGAAAAATGGATAAAGAAGTTGTGGTATTCACTTACAAAGCAATATCACTCAGCAATGAAATCTATGTCATCAGGCCCTTAGCAGCACAATGAGTGGATTCAGGTATGATGATTCTAACTGAAATAAGTCACACAGAAAAAGAAACATCATAAGATATCAGTAATACACGGAATGTAAACTTGGCTACACAGGAACTGAATTACAGAACAGAACAGGGTCTCAAATTTAGAAAAACAACTTATGCTTGCTTAAGGGTAAAGGTGAGTTGGGGTGCTGCATAAAACCAGAGATTGAAAAGAGCACAGATAAAGTTCCTTAAGCCAAATATGGAATAGACAAGAGCTACTCCTTGCTCAACGAAATGGACTCAACACCGCATATTAAACGCCTAAGAATGTACCTGACTAGTAAGTATCTTAAAACCTATGGATTGCTATGTCTCCGAAAGAGAATCAAGCATGTGTACAGGGGCATAAACGCAGCAGTGATAGGATTGGAGAGGTTCGGTGAGCAAATGAAGACCCTTTGAAGTCATATTGCATGGTACCCATTCCACGGGTTTCAACTACCCAGGTTTAAGGTATTCTTCCTTCAGCTAAAACATGCATGTGGAACCTAGAGTATGATCAACCATGTGATCGGGAGACGTGTTCAAATATGTCTCAGTTTTCCTCCCCTGGTACTCGGGTGCAACATTCCAGACGCTTTACTAACACTCTCCCCACTTGGAGAGTCAGTCCCTTTAACCTCCTGTTTGGCCCAGTTTGCAATTTCTGCGGAAGATGAACAGGAATAGCGAGAACCAATGAGAGGCTAGCTGGAGGTGTCTGGACGGGCAAATTTAACTCTCATTTCCCACCAGGAAGAGGAAATAACCAAAGGCTCAGCGTGCCGTGCCGGAACCAGATTAGGGCCTGAAGCCATCCTGCGGTGTTGCGGCCAGGTCACAAGAAAGCGAGTTGAAGAAAGGAGCTCAGGGGCACTGTAATTCACAAACCTGCAGAGTTATAAATGACAGCTATCGTCCAAAAATAGACTGAAGTAAGGCTGCCAAGAGGACTTGAAAGCGGGGCAGAATTGCAGGAAACCGATTTCAGGAGGTAGACTGGAATTGCATTGAAAGCATAGGAAAAGAGGCAGAACGTCCACAATGATGCACTTGGCCAAAAAGGGCGTATGCGTTTTTTCCTGAATATATTCAGGAAAAAACGCATACGCCCTTTTTGGCCAACCAAGCAAGCTTGCAAAGGAAATCTGCACTACAATGAAGTCTCACTTCCCCCCGGTCAAAAGGGCCATCTGAAAAAAGTGTAAAATCCAGAAAGGCAACAGGCCATTGAGAACTGGGAGCCTTGTTATGCTGATGGGCGGGATGTAAATTGCCAACAGACACTTGGGAGAAGTGTATGGTGTTTCCTGAAACATCTAAAAAACAAAGCAACAGAGCCTAGGGCACTGCCACTTATGGTCCTATAGCTTAGGGAAATTAAATTCAAAAAGACACAGCCACCCCAAAGTTTGGAACGGCTCTGTTTACAAGAACCTCGTTTACAGTACAAGTTCAACATCGCAGAAAGTGAAAAATGGATAAAGAAGTTGTGGTATTTACTTACAAAGCAATATCACTCAGCAATGAAATCTGTGTCATCAGGCCCTTAGCAGCACAATGAGTGGATTCAGGTATGATGATTCTAACTGAAATAAGTCACACAGAAAAAGAAACATCATAAGATATCAGTAATACACGGAATGTAAACTTGGCTACACAGGAACTGAATTACAGAACAGAACAGGGTCTCAAATTTAGAAAACCAACTTATGCTTGCTTAAGGGTAAAGGTGAGTTGGGGTGCTGCATAAAACCAGAGATTGAAATGAGCACAGATAAAGTTCCTTAAGCCAAATATGGAATAGACAAGAGCTACTCCTTGCTCAACGAAATGGACTCAACACCCCATATTAAACGCCTAAGAATGTACCAGACTAGTAAGTATCTTAAAACCTATGGATTGCTATGTCTCCGAAAGAGAATCAAGCATGTGTACAGGGGCATAAACGCAGCAGTGATAGGATTGGAGAGGTTCGGTGAGCAAATGAAGACCCTTTGAAGTCATATTGCATGGTACCCATTCCACGGGTTTCAACTACCCAGGTTTAAGGTATTCTTCCTTCAGCTAAAACATGCATGTGGATCCTAGAGTATGATCAACCATGTGATCGGGAGACGTGTTCAAATATGTCTCAGTTTTCCTCCCCTGGTACTCGGGTGCAACATTCCAGACGCTTTACTAACACTCTCCCGACTTGGAGAGTCAGTCCCTTTAACCTCCTGTTTGGCCCAGTTTGCAATTTCTGCGGAAGATGAACAGGAATAGCGAGAACCAATGAGAGGCTAGCTGGAGGTGTCTGGACGGGCAAATTTAACTCTCATTTCACACCAGGAAGAGGAAATAACCAAAGGCTCAGCGTGCCGTGCCGGAACAAGATTAGGGCCTGAAGCCATCCTGCGGTGTTGCGGCCAGGTCACAAGAAAGCGAGTTGAAGAAAGGAGCTCAGGGGCACTGTAATTCACAAACCTGCAGAGTTATAAATGACAGCTATCGTCCAAAAATAGACTGAAGTAAGGCTGCCAAGAGGACTTGAAAGCGGGGCAGAATTGCAGGAAACCGATTTCAGGAGGTAGACTGGAATTGCATTGAAAGCATAGGAAAAGAGGCAGAACGTCCAAAATGATGCACTTGGCCAAAAAGGGCGTATGCGTTTTTTCCTGAATATATTCAGGAAAAAACGCATACGCCCTTTTTGGCCAACCAAGCAAGCTTGCAAAGGAAATCTGCACTACAATGAAGTCTCACTTCCCCCCGGTCAAAAGGGCCATCTGAAAAAAGTGTAAAATCCAGAAAGGCAGGACAGGCCATGGAGAACTGGGAGCCTTGTTATGCTGATGGGTGGGATGTAAATTGCCAACAACCACTCGGGAGAAGTGTATGGTGTTTCCTGAAACATCTAAAAAACAAAGCAACAGAGCCTAGGGCACTTCCACTTATGGTCCTATAGCTTAGGGAAATTAAAATCAAAAAGACACAGCCACCCCAAAGTTTGGAACGGCTCTGTTTACAAGAACCTCGTTTACAGTACAAGTTCAACATCGCAGAAAGTGAAAAATGGATAAAGAAGTTGTGGTATTTACTTACAAAGCAATATCACTCAGCAATGAAATCTGTGTCATCAGGCCCTTAGCAGCACAATGAGTGGATTCAGGTATGATGATTCTAACTGAAATAAGTCACACAGAAAAAGAAACATCATAAGATATCAGTAATACACGGAATGTAAACTTGGCTACACAGGAACTGAATTACAGAACAGAACAGGGTCTCAAATTTAGAAAACCAACTTATTCTTGCTTAAGGGTAAAGGTGAGTTGGGGTGCTGCATAAAACCAGAGATTGAAATGAGCACAGATAAAGTTCCTTAAGCCAAATATGGAATAGACAAGAGCTACTCCTTGCTCAACGAAATGGACTCAACACCGCATATTAAACGCCTAAGAATGTACCTGACTAGTAAGTATCTTAAAACCTATGGATTGCTATGTCTCCGAAAGAGAATCAAGCATGTGTACAGGGGCATAAACGCAGCAGTGATAGGATTGGAGAGGTTCGGTGAGCAAATGAAGACCCTTTGAAGTCATATTGCATGGTACCCATTCCACGGGTTTCAACTACCCAGGTTTAAGGTATTCTTCCTTCAGCTAAAACATGCATGTGGAACCTAGAGTATGATCAACCATGTGATCGGGAGACGTGTTCAAATATGTCTCAGTTTTCCTCCCCTGGTACTCGGGTGCAACATTCCAGACGCTTTACTAACACTCTCCCCACTTGGAGAGTCAGTCCCTTTAACCTCCTGTTTGGCCCAGTTTGCAATTTCTGCGGAAGATGAACAGGAATAGCGAGAACCAATGAGAGGCTAGCTGGAGGTGTCTGGACGGGCAAATTTAACTCTCATTTCCCACCAGGAAGAGGAAATAACCAAAGGCTCAGCGTGCCGTGCCGGAACCAGATTAGGGCCTGAAGCCATCCTGCGGTGTTGCGGCCAGGTCACAAGAAAGCGAGTTGAAGAAAGGAGCTCAGGGGCACTGTAATTCACAAACCTGCAGAGTTATAAATGACAGCTATCGTCCAAAAATAGACTGAAGTAAGGCTGCCAAGAGGACTTGAAAGCGGGGCAGAATTGCAGGAAACCGATTTCAGGAGGTAGACTGGAATTGCATTGAAAGCATAGGAAAAGAGGCAGAACGTCCACAATGATGCACTTGGCCAAAAAGGGCGTATGCGTTTTTTCCTGAATATATTCAGGAAAAAACGCATACGCCCTTTTTGGCCAACCAAGCAAGCTTGCAAAGGAAATCTGCACTACAATGAAGTCTCACTTCCCCCCGGTCAAAAGGGCCATCTGAAAAAAGTGTAAAATCCAGAAAGGCAACAGGCCATTGAGAACTGGGAGCCTTGTTATGCTGATGGGCGGGATGTAAATTGCCAACAGACACTTGGGAGAAGTGTATGGTGTTTCCTGAAACATCTAAAAAACAAAGCAACAGAGCCTAGGGCACTGCCACTTATGGTCCTATAGCTTAGGGAAATTAAATTCAAAAAGACACAGCCACCCCAAAGTTTGGAACGGCTCTGTTTACAAGAACCTCGTTTACAGTACAAGTTCAACATCGCAGAAAGTGAAAAATGGATAAAGAAGTTGTGGTATTTACTTACAAAGCAATATCACTCAGCAATGAAATCTGTGTCATCAGGCCCTTAGCAGCACAATGAGTGGATTCAGGTATGATGATTCTAACTGAAATAAGTCACACAGAAAAAGAAACATCATAAGATATCAGTAATACACGGAATGTAAACTTGGCTACACAGGAACTGAATTACAGAACAGAACAGGGTCTCAAATTTAGAAAACCAACTTATGCTTGCTTAAGGGTAAAGGTGAGTTGGGGTGCTGCATAAAACCAGAGATTGAAATGAGCACAGATAAAGTTCCTTAAGCCAAATATGGAATAGACAAGAGCTACTCCTTGCTCAACGAAATGGACTCAACACCGCGTATTAAACGCCTAAGAATGTACCTGACTAGTAAGTATCTTAAAACCTATGGATTGCTATGTCTCCGAAAGAGAATCAAGCATGTGTACAGGGGCATAAACGCAGCAGTGATAGGATTGGAGAGGTTCGGTGAGCAAATGAAGACCCTTTGAAGTCATATTGCATGGTACCCATTCCACGGGTTTCAACTACCCAGGTTTAAGGTATTCTTCCTTCAGCTAAAACATGCATGTGGATCCTAGAGTATGATCAACCATGTGATCGGGAGACGTGTTCAAATATGTCTCAGTTTTCCTCCCCTGGTACTCGGGTGCAACATTCCAGACGCTTTACTAACACTCTCCCGACTTGGAGAGTCAGTCCCTTTAACCTCCTGTTTGGCCCAGTTTGCAATTTCTGCGGAAGATGAACAGGAATAGCGAGAACCAATGAGAGGCTAGCTGGAGGTGTCTGGACGGGCAAATTTAACTCTCATTTCACACCAGGAAGAGGAAATAACCAAAGGCTCAGCGTGCCGTGCCGGAACAAGATTAGGGCCTGAAGCCATCCTGCGGTGTTGCGGCCAGGTCACAAGAAAGCGAGTTGAAGAAAGGAGCTCAGGGGCACTGTAATTCACAAACCTGCAGAGTTATAAATGACAGCTATCGTCCAAAAATAGACTGAAGTAAGGCTGCCAAGAGGACTTGAAAGCGGGGCAGAATTGCAGGAAACCGATTTCAGGAGGTAGACTGGAATTGCATTGAAAGCATAGGAAAAGAGGCAGAACGTCCAAAATGATGCACTTGGCCAAAAAGGGCGTATGCGTTTTTTCCTGAATATATTCAGGAAAAAACGCATACGCCCTTTTTGGCCAACCAAGCAAGCTTGCAAAGGAAATCTGCACTACAATGAAGTCTCACTTCCCCCCGGTCAAAAGGGCCATCTGAAAAAAGTGTAAAATCCAGAAAGGCAGGACAGGCCATGGAGAACTGGGAGCCTTGTTATGCTGATGGGTGGGATGTAAATTGCCAACAACCACTCGGGAGAAGTGTATGGTGTTTCCTGAAACATCTAAAAAACAAAGCAACAGAGCCTAGGGCACTTCCACTTATGGTCCTATAGCTTAGGGAAATTAAAATCAAAAAGACACAGCCACCCCAAAGTTTGGAACGGCTCTGTTTACAAGAACCTCGTTTACAGTACAAGTTCAACATCGCAGAAAGTGAAAAATGGATAAAGAAGTTGTGGTATTTACTTACAAAGCAATATCACTCAGCAATGAAATCTGTGTCATCAGGCCCTTAGCAGCACAATGAGTGGATTCAGGTATGATGATTCTAACTGAAATAAGTCACACAGAAAAAGAAACATCATAAGATATCAGTAATACACGGAATGTAAACTTGGCTACACAGGAACTGAATTACAGAACAGAACAGGGTCTCAAATTTAGAAAACCAACTTATTCTTGCTTAAGGGTAAAGGTGAGTTGGGGTGCTGCATAAAACCAGAGATTGAAATGAGCACAGATAAAGTTCCTTAAGCCAAATATGGAATAGACAAGAGCTACTCCTTGCTCAACGAAATGGACTCAACACCGCATATTGAACGCCTAAGAATGTACCTGACTAGTAAGTATCTTAAAACCTATGGATTGCTATGTCTCCGAAAGAGAACCAAGCATGTGTACAGGGGCATAAACGCAGCAGTGATAGGATTGGAGAGGTGCGGTGAGCAAATGAAGACCCTTTGAAGTCATATTGCATGGTACCCATTCCACGGGTTTCAACTACCCAGGTTTAAGGTATTCTTCCTTCAGCTAAAACATGCATGTGGAACCTAGAGTATGATCAACCATGTGATCGGGAGACGTGTTCAAATATGTCTCAGTTTTCCTCCCCTGGTACTCGGGTGCAACATTCCAGACGCTTTACTAACACTCTCCCCACTTGGAGAGTCAGTCCCTTTAACCTCCTGTTTGGCCCAGTTTGCAATTTCTGTGGAAGATGAACAGGAATAGCGAGAACCAATGAGAGGCTAGCTGGAGGTGTCTGGACGGGCAAATTTAACTCTCATTTCCCACCAGGAAGAGGAATTAACCAAAGGCTCAGCATGCCGGGCCGGAACCAGATTAGGGCCTGAAGCCATCCTGCGGTGTTGCGGCCAGGTCACAAGAAAGCGAGTTGAAGAAAGGAGCTCAGGGGCACTGTAATTCACAAACCTGCAGAGTTATAAATGACAGCTATCGTCCAAAAATAGACTGAAGTAAGGCTGCCAAGAGGACTTGAAAGCGGGGCAGAATTGCAGGAAACCGATTTCAGGAGGTAGACTGGAATTGCATTGAAAGCATAGGAAAAGAGGCAGAACGTCCACAATGATGCACTTGGCCAAAAAGGGCGTATGCGTTTTTTCCTGAATATATTCAGGAAAAAACGCATACGCCCTTTTTGGCCAACCAAGCAAGCTTGCAAAGGAAATCTGCACTACAATGAAGTCTCACTTCCCCCCGGTCAAAAGGGCCATCTGAAAAAAGTGTAAAATCCAGAAAGGCAGGACAGGCCATGGAGAACTGGGAGCTTTGTTATGCTGATGGGCGGGATGTAAATTGCCAACAACCACTTGGGAGAAGTGTATGGTGTTTCCTGAAACATCTAAAAAACAAAGCAACAGAACCTAGGGCACTTCCACTTATGGTCCTATAGCTTAGGGAAATTAAAATCAAAAAGACACAGCCACCCCAAAGTTTGGAACGGCTCCGTTTACAAGAACCTCGTTTACAGTACAAGTTCAACATCGCAGAAAGTGAAAAATGGATAAAGAAGTTGTGGTATTTACTTACAAAGCAATATCACTCAGCAATGAAATCTGTGTCATCAGGCCCTTAGCAGCACAATGAGTGGATTCAGGTATGATGATTCTAACTGAAGTAGTCACACAGAAAAAGAAACATCATAAGATATCAGTAATACACGGAATGTAAACTTGGCTACACAGGAACTGAATTACAGAACAGAACATGGTCTCAAATTTAGAAAACCAACTTATGCTTGCTTAAGGGTAAAGGTGAGTTGGGGTGCTGCATAAAACCAGAGATTGAAATGAGCACAGATAAAGTTCCTTAAGCCAAATATGGAATAGACAAGAGCTACTCCTTGCTCAACGAAATGGACTCAACACCGCATATTAAACGCCTAAGAATGTACCTGACTAGTAAGTATCTTAAAACCTATGGATTGCTATGTCTCCGAAAGAGAATCAAGCATGTGTACAGGGGCATAAACGCAGCAGTGATAGGATTGGAGAGGTTCGGTGAGCAAATGAAGACCCTTTGAAGTCATATTGCATGGTACCCATTACACGGGTCTTAACTCTCCAGGTTTAAGGTATTCTTCCTTCAGCTAAAACATGCATGTGGAACCCAAGTATGATCAACCATGTGAACGGGAGACGTGTTCAAATATGTCTCAGTTTTCCTCCCCTGGTACTCGGGTGCAACATTCCAGACGCTTTACTAACACTCTCCCCACTTGGAGATTCAGCGCTTAACCTCCTGTTTGGCCCAGTTTGCAATTTCTGCGGAAGATGAACAGGAATAGCGAGAACCAATGAGAGGCTAGCTGGAGGTGTCTGGTTGGGCAAATTTAACTCTCATTTCCCACCAGGAAGAGGAAATAACCAAAGGCTCAGCGTGCCGGGCCGGAACCAGATTAGGGCCTGAAGCCATCCTGCAGTGTTGCAGCCAGGTCACAAGAAAGCGAGTTGAAGAAAGGAGCTCAGGGGCACTGTAATTCACAAACCTGCACAGTTATAAATGACAGCTATCGTCCAAAAATAGACTGAAGTAAGGCTGCCAAGAGGACTTGAAAGCGGGGCAGAATTGCAGGAAACCGATTTCAGGAGGTAGACTGGAATTGCATTGAAAGCATAGGAAAAGAGGCAGAACGTCCACAATGATGCACTTGGTCAAAAAGAGCGTATGCGTTTTCTCCTGAATATATTCAGGAAAAAACGCATACGCCCTTTTTGGCCAACCAAGCAAGCTTGCAAAGGAAATCTGCACTACAATGAAGTCTCACTTCCCCCCGGCCAAAAGGGCCATCTGAAAAAAGTGTAAAATCCAGAAAGGCAACAGGCCATTGAGAACTGGGAGCCTTGTTATGCTGATGGGCGGGATGTAAATTGCCAACAGACACTTGGGAGAAGTGTATGGTGTTTCCTGAAACATCTAAAAAACAAAGCAACAGAGCCTAGGGCACTTCCACTTATGGTCCTATAGCTTAGGGAAATTAAAATCAAAAAGACACAGCCACCCCAAAGTTTGGAACGGCTCTGTTTACAAGAACCTCGTTTACAGTACAAGTTCAACATCGCAGAAAGTGAAAAATGGATAAAGAAGTTGTGGTATTTACTTACAAAGCAATATCACTCAGCAATGAAATCTGTGTCATCAGGCCCGGAGCAGCACAATGAGTGGATTCAGGTATGATGATTCTAACTGAAATAAGTCACACAGAAAAAGAAACATCATAAGATATCAGTAATACATGGAATGTAAACTTGGCTACACAGGAACTGAATTACAGAACAGAACAGGGTCTCAAATTTAGAAAACCAACTTATGCTTGCTTAAGGGTAAAGGTGAGTTGGGGTGCTGCATAAAACCAGAGATTGAAATGAGCACAGATAAAATTCCTTAAGCCAAATATGGAATAGACAAGAGCTACTCCTTGCTCAACGAAATGGACTCAAAACCGCATATTAAACGCCTAAGAATGTACCTGACTAGTAAGTATCTTAAAACCTATGGATTGCTATGTCTCCGAAAGAGAATCAAGCATGTGTACAGGGGCATAAACGCAGCAGTGATAGGATTGGAGAGGTTCGGTGAGCAAATGAAGACCCTTTGAAGTCATATTGCATGGTACCCATTCCACGGGTTTCAACTACCCAGGTTTAAGGTATTCTTCCTTCAGCTAAAACATGCATGTGGAACCTAGAGTATGATCAACCATGTGATCGGGAGACGTGTTCAAATATGTCTCAGTTTTCCTCCCCTGGTACTCGGGTGCAACATTCCAGACGCTTTACTAACACTCTCCCCACTTGGAGAGTCAGTCCCTTTAACCTCCTGTTTGGCCCAGTTTGCAATTTCTGCGGAAGATGAACAGGAATAGCGAGAACCAATGAGAGGCTAGCTGGAGGTGTCTGGACGGGCAAATTTAACTCTCATTTCCCACCAGGAAGAGGAATTAACCAAAGGCTCAGCATGCCGGGCCGGAACCAGATTAGGGCCTGAAGCCATCCTGCGGTGTTGCGGCCAGGTCACAAGAAAGCGAGTTGAAGAAAGGAGCTCAGGGGCACTGTAATTCACAAACCTGCAGAGTTATAAATGACAGCTATCGTCCAAAAATAGACTGAAGTAAGGCTGCCAAGAGGACTTGAAAGCGGGGCAGAATTGCAGGAAACCGATTTCAGGAGGTAGACTGGAATTGCATTGAAAGCATAGGAAAAGAGGCAGAACGTCCACAATGATGCACTTGGCCAAAAAGGGCGTATGCGTTTTTTCCTGAATATATTCAGGAAAAAACGCATACGCCCTTTTTGGCCAACCAAGCAAGCTTGCAAAGGAAATCTGCACTACAATGAAGTCTCACTTCCCCCCGGCCAAAAGGGCCATCTGAAAAAAGTGTAAAATCCAGAGAGGCAACAGGCCATTGAGAACTAGGAGCCTTGTTATGCTGATGGGCGGGATGTAAATTGCCAACAGACACTTGGGAGAAGTGTATGGTGTTTCCTGAAACATCTAAAAAACAAAGCAACAGAGCCTAGGGCACTTCCACTTATGGTCCTATAGCTTAGGGAAATTAAAATCAAAAAGACACAGCCACCCCAAAGTTTGGAACGGCTCCGTTTACAAGAACCTCGTTTACAGTACAAGTTCAACATCACAGAAAGTGAAAAATGGATAAAGAAGTTGTGGTATTTACTTACAAAGCAATATCACTCAGCAATGAAATCTGTGTCATCAGGCCCTTAGCAGCACAATGAGTGGATTCAGGTATGATGATTCTAACTGAAGTAAGTCACACAGAAAAAGAAACATCATAAGATATCAGTAATACACGGAATGTAAACTTGGCTACACAGGAACTGAATTACAGAACAGAACAGGGTCTCAAATTTAGAAAACCAACTTATGCTTGCTTAAGGGTAAAGGTGAGTTGGGGTGCTGCATAAAACCAGAGATTGAAATGAGCACAGATAAAGTTCCTTAAGCCAAATATGGAATAGACAAGAGCTACTCCTTGCTCAACGAAATGGACTCAACACCGCATATTAAACGCCTAAGAATGTACCTGACTAGTAAGTATCTTAAAACCTATGGATTGCTATGTCTCCGAAAGAGAATCAAGCATGTGTACAGGGGCATAAACGCAGCAGTGATAGGATTGGAGAGGTTCGGTGAGCAAATGAAGACCCTTTGAAGTCATATTGCATGGTACCCATTACACGGGTCTTAACTCTCCAGGTTTAAGGTATTCTTCCTTCAGCTAAAACATGCATGTGGAACCCAAGTATGATCAACCATGTGAACGGGAGACGTGTTCAAATATGTCTCAGTTTTCCTCCCCTGGTACTCGGGTGCAACATTCCAGACGCTTTACTAACACTCTCCCCACTTGGAGATTCAGCGCCTTTAACCTCCTGTTTGGCCCAGTTTGCAATTTCTGCGGAAGATGAACAGGAATAGCGAGAACCAATGAGAGACTAGCTGGAGGTGTCTGGACGGGCAAATTTAACTCTCATTTCCCACCAGGAAGAGGAAATAACCAAAGGCTCAGCGTGCCGTGCCGGAACCAGATTAGGGCCTGAAGCCATCCTGCGGTGTTGCGGCCAGGTCACAAGAAAGCGAGTTGAAGAAAGGAGCTCAGGGGCACTGTAATTCACAAACCTGCAGAGTTATAAATGACAGCTATCGTCCAAAAATAGACTGAAGTAAGGCTGCCAAGAGGACTTGAAAGCGGGGCAGAATTGCAGGAAACCGATTTCAGGAGGTAGACTGGAATTGCATTGAAAGCATAGGAAAAGAGGCAGAAAGTCCACAATGATGCACTTGGCCAAAAAGGGCGTATGCGTTTTCTCCTGAATATATTCAGGAAAAAACGCATACACCCTTTTTGGCCAACCAAGCAAGCTTGCAAAGGAAATCTGCACTACAATGAAGTCTCACTTCCCCCCGGCCAAAAGGGCCATCTGAAAAAAGTGTAAAATCCAGAAAGGCAACATGCCATTGAGAACTAGGAGCCTTGTTATGCTGATGGGCGGGATGTAAATTGCCAACAGACACTTGGGAGAAGTGTATGGTGTTTCCTGAAACATCTAAAAAACAAAGCAACAGAGCCTAGGGCACTTCCACTTATGGTCCTATAGCTTAGGGAAATTAAAATAAAAAAGACACAGCCACCCCAAAGTTTGGAACGGCTCTGTTTACAAGAACCTCGTTTACAGTACAAGTTCAACATCGCAGAAAGTGAAAAATGGATAAAGAAGTTGTGGTATTTACTTACAAAGCAATATCACTCAGCAATGAAATCTGTGTCATCAGGCCCGGAGCAGCACAATGAGTGGATTCAGGTATGATGATTCTAACTGAAATAAGTCACACAGAAAAAGAAACATCATAAGATATCAGTAATACACGGAATGGAAACTTGGCTACACAGGAACTGAATTACAGAACAGAACAGGGTCTCAAATTTAGAAAACCAACTTATGCTTGCTTAAGGGTAAAGGTGAGTTGGGGTGCTGCATAAAACCAGAGATTGAAATGAGCACACATAAAGTTCCTTAAGCCAAATATGGAATAGACAAGAGCTACTCCTTGCTCAACGAAATGGACTCAACACCCCATATTAAACGCCTAAGAATGTACCTGACTAGTAAGTATCTTAAAACCTATGGATTGCTATGTCTCCGAAAGAGAATCAAGCATGTGTACAGGGGCATAAACGCAGCAGTGATAGGATTGGAGAGGTGCGGTGAGCAAATGAAGACCCTTTGAAGTCATATTGCATGGTACCCATTCCACGGGTTTCAACTACCCAGGTTTAAGGTATTCTTCCTTCAGCTAAAACATGCATGTGGAACCTAGAGTATGATCAACCATGTGATCGGGAGACGTGTTCAAATATGTCTCAGTTTTCCTCCCCTGGTACTCGGGTGCAACATTCCAGACGCTTTACTAACACTCTCCCCACTTGGAGAGTCAGTCCCTTTAACCTACTGTTTGGCCCAGTTTGCAATTTCTGCGGAAGATGAACAGGAATAGCGAGAACCAATGAGAGGCTAGCTGGAGGTGTCTGGACGGGCAAATTTAACTCTCATTTCCCACCAGGAAGAGGAATTAACCAAAGGTTCAGCATGCCGGGCCGGAACCAGATTAGGGCCTGAAGCCATCCTGCGGTGTTGCGGCCAGGTCACAAGAAAGCGAGTTGAAGAAAGGAGCTCAGGGGCACTGTAATTCACAAACCTGCAGAGTTATAAATGACAGCTATCGTCCAAAAATAGACTGAAGTAAGGCTGCCAAGAGGACTTGAAAGCGGGGCAGAATTGCAGGAAACCGATTTCAGGAGGTAGACTGGAATTGCATTGAAAGCATAGGAAAAGAGGCAGAACGTCCACAATGATGCACTTGGCCAAAAAGGGCGTATGCGTTTTTTCCTGAATATATTCAGGAAAAAACGCATACGCCCTTTTTGGCCAACCAAGCAAGCTTGCAAAGGAAATCTGCACTACAATGAAGTCTCACTTCCCCCCGGCCAAAAGGGCCATCTGAAAAAAGTGTAAAATCCAGAGAGGCAACAGGCCATTGAGAACTAGGAGCCTTGTTATGCTGATGGGCGGGATGTAAATTGCCAACAGACACTTGGGAGAAGTGTATGGTGTTTCCTGAAACATCTAAAAAACAAAGCAACAGAGCCTAGGGCACTTCCACTTATGGTCCTATAGCTTAGGGAAATTAAAATCAAAAAGACACAGCCACCCCAAAATTTGGAACGGCTCTGTTTACAAGAACCTCGTTTACAGTACAAGTTCAACATCGCAGAAAGTGAAAAATGGATAAAGAAGTTGTGGTATTTACTTACAAAGCAATATCACTCAGCAATGAAATCTGTGTCATCAGGCCCTTAGCAGCACAATGAGTGGATTCAGGTATGATGATTCTAACTGAAATAAGTCACACAGAAAAAGAAACATCATAAGATATCAGTAATACACGGAATGTAAACTTGGCTACACAGGAACTGAATTACAGAACAGAACAGGGTCTCAAATTTAGAAAACCAACTTATTCTTGCTTAAGGGTAAATGTGAGTTGGGGTGCTGCATAAAAACAGAGATTGAAATGACCACAGATAAAGTTCCTTAAGCCAAATATGGAATAGACAAGAGCTACTCCTTGCTCAACGAAATGGACTCAACACCGCATATTAAACGCCTAAGAATGTACCTGACTAGTAAGTATCTTAAAACCTATGGATTGCTATGTCTCCGAAAGAGAATCAAGCATGTGTACAGGGGCATAAACGCAGCAGTGATAGGATTGGAGAGGTTCGGTGAGCAAATGAAGACCCTTTGAAGTCATATTGCATGGTACCCATTGTACGGGTTTCAACTACCCAGGTTTAAGGTATTCTTCCTTCAGCTAAAACATGCATGTGGAACCTAGAGTATGATCAACCATGTGATCGGGAGACGTGTTCAAATATGTCTCAGTTTTCCTCCCCTGGTACTCGGGTGCAACATTCCAGACGCTTTACTAACACTCTCCCCACTTGGAGATTCAGCGCCTTTAACCTCCTGTTTGGCCCAGTTTGCAATTTCTGCGGAAGATGAACAGGAATAGCGAGAACCAATGAGAGACTAGCTGGAGGTGTCTGGACGGGCAAATTTAACTCTCATTTCCCACCAGGAAGAGGAAATAACCAAAGGCTCAGCGTGCCGTGCCGGAACCAGATTAGGGCCTGAAGCCATCCTGCGGTGTTGCGGCCAGGTCACAAGAAAGCGAGTTGAAGAAAGGAGCTCAGGGGCACTGTAATTCACAAACCTGCAGAGTTATAAATGACAGCTATCGTCCAAAAATAGACTGAAGTAAGGCTGCCAAGAGGACTTGAAAGCGGGGCAGAATTGCAGGAAACCGATTTCAGGAGGTAGACTGGAATTGCATTGAAAGCATAGGAAAAGAGGCAGAAAGTCCACAATGATGCACTTGGCCAAAAAGGGCGTATGCGTTTTCTCCTGAATATATTCAGGAAAAAACGCATACACCCTTTTTGGCCAACCAAGCAAGCTTGCAAAGGAAATCTGCACTACAATGAAGTCTCACTTCCCCCCGGCCAAAAGGGCCATCTGAAAAAAGTGTAAAATCCAGAAAGGCAACAGGCCATTGAGAACTAGGAGCCTTGTTATGCTGATGGGCGGGATGTAAATTGCCAACAGACACTTGGGAGAAGTGTATGGTGTTTCCTGAAACATCTAAAAAACAAAGCAACAGAGCCTAGGGCACTTCCACTTATGGTCCTATAGCTTAGGGAAATTAAAATAAAAAAGACACAGCCACCCCAAAGTTTGGAACGGCTCTGTTTACAAGAACCTCGTTTACAGTACAAGTTCAACATCGCAGAAAGTGAAAAATGGATAAAGAAGTTGTGGTATTTACTTACAAAGCAATATCACTCAGCAATGAAATCTGTGTCATCAGGCCCGGAGCAGCACAATGAGTGGATTCAGGTATGATGATTCTAACTGAAATAAGTCACACAGAAAAAGAAACATCATAAGATATCAGTAATACACGGAATGGAAACTTGGCTACACAGGAACTGAATTACAGAACAGAACAGGGTCTCAAATTTAGAAAACCAACTTATGCTTGCTTAAGGGTAAAGGTGAGTTGGGGTGCTGCATAAAACCAGAGATTGAAATGAGCACACATAAAGTTCCTTAAGCCAAATATGGAATAGACAAGAGCTACTCCTTGCTCAACGAAATGGACTCAACACCCCATATTAAACGCCTAAGAATGTACCTGACTAGTAAGTATCTTAAAACCTATGGATTGCTATGTCTCCGAAAGAGAATCAAGCATGTGTACAGGGGCATAAACGCAGCAGTGATAGGATTGGAGAGGTGCGGTGAGCAAATGAAGACCCTTTGAAGTCATATTGCATGGTACCCATTCCACGGGTTTCAACTACCCAGGTTTAAGGTATTCTTCCTTCAGCTAAAACATGCATGTGGAACCTAGAGTATGATCAACCATGTGATCGGGAGACGTGTTCAAATATGTCTCAGTTTTCCTCCCCTGGTACTCGGGTGCAACATTCCAGACGCTTTCCTAACACTCTCCCCACTTGGAGAGTCAGTCCCTTTAACCTCCTGTTTGGCCCAGTTTGCAATTTCTGTGGAAGATGAACAGGAATAGCGAGAACCAATGAGAGGCTAGCTGGAGGTGTCTGGACGGGCAAATTTAACTCTCATTTCCCACCAGGAAGAGGAATTAACCAAAGGCTCAGCATGCCGGGCCGGAACCAGATTAGGGCCTGAAGCCATCCTGTGGTGTTGCGGCCAGGTCACAAGAAAGCGAGTTGAAGAAAGGAGCTCAGGGGCACTGTAATTCACAAACCTGCAGAGTTATAAATGACAGCTATCGTCCAAAAATAGACTGAAGTAAGGCTGCCAAGAGGACTTGAAAGCGGGGCAGAATTGCAGGAAACCGATTTCAGGAGGTAGACTGGAATTGCATTGAAAGCATAGGAAAAGAGGCAGAACGTCCACAATGATGCACTTGGCCAAAAAGGGCGTATGCGTTTTTTCCAGAATATATTCAGGAAAAAACGCATACACCCTTTTTGGCCAACCAAGCAAGCTTGCAATGGAAATCTAAACTACAATGAAGTCTCAGTTCCCCCCGGTCAAAAGGGCCATCTGTAAAAAGTGTAAAATCCAGAAAGGCAACAGGCCATTGAGAACTGGGAGCCTTGTTATGCTGATGGGCGGGATGTAAATTGCCAACAGACACTTGGGAGAAGTGTATGGTGTTTCCTGAAACATCTAAAAAACAAAGCAACAGAGCCTAGGGCACTTCCACTTATGGTCCTATAGCTTAGGGAAATTAAAATAAAAAAGACACAGCCACCCCAAAGTTTGGGACGCCTCTGTTTACAAGAACCTCGTTTACAGTACAAGTTCAACATCGCAGAAAGTGAAAAATGGATAAAGAAGTTGTGGTATTCACTTACAAAGCAATATCACTCAGCAATGAAATCTATGTCATCAGGCCCTTAGCAGCACAATGAGTGGATTCAGGTATGATGATTCTAACTGAAATAAGTCACACAGAAAAAGAAACATCATAAGATATCAGTAATACACGGAATGCAAACTTGGCTACACAGGAACTGAATTACAGAACAGAACAGGGTCTCAAATTTAGAAAAACATCTTATGCTTGCTTAAGGGGAAAGGTGAGTTGGGGTGCTGCATAAAACCAGAGATTGAAATGAGCACAGATAAAGTTCCTTAAGCCAAATATGGAATAGACAAGAGCTACTCCTTGCTCAACGAAATGGACTCAACACCGCATATTAAACGCCTAAGAATGTACCTGACTTGTAAGTATCTTAAAACCTATGGATTGCTATGTCTCCGAAAGAGAATCAAGCATGTGTACAGGGGCATAAACGCAGCAGTGATAGGATTGGAGAGGTGCGGTGAGCAAATGAAGACCCTTTGAAGTCATATTGCATGGTACCCATTCCACGGGTTTCAACTACCCAGGTTTAAGGTATTCTTCCTTCAGCTAAAACATGCATGTGGAACCTAGAGTATAATCAACCATGTGATCGGGAGACGTGTTCAAATATGTCTCAGTTTTCCTCCCCTGGTACTCGGGTGCAACATTCCAGACGCTTTCCTAACACTCTCCCCACTTGGAGAGTCAGTCCCTTTAACCTCCTGTTTGGCCCAGTTTGCAATTTCTGCGGAAGATGAACAGGAATAGCGAAGACCAATGAGAGGTTAGCTGGAGGTGTCTGGACAGGCAAATTTAACTCTCATTTCCCACCAGGAAGAGGAATTAACCAAAGGCTCAGCATGCCGGGCCGGAACCAGATTAGGGCCTGAAGCCATCCTGCGGTGTTGCGGCCAGGTCACAAGAAAGCGAGTTGAAGAAAGGAGCTCAGGGGCACTGTAATTCACAAACCTGCAGAGTTATAAATGACAGCTATCGTCCAAAAATAGACTGAAGTAAGGCTGCCAAGAGGACTTGAAAGCGGGGCAGAATTGCAGGAAACCGATTTCAGGAGGTAGACTGGAATTGCATTGAAAGCATAGGAAAAGAGGCAGAACGTCCACAATGATGCACTTGGCCAAAAAGGGCGTATGCGTTTTTTCCTGAATATATTCAGGAAAAAACGCATACGCCCTTTTTGGCCAACCAAGCAAGCTTGCAAAGGAAATCTGCACTACAATGAAGTCTCACTTCCCCCCGGTCAAAAGGGCCATCTGAAAAAAGTGTAAAATCCAGAAAGGCAGGACAGGCCATGGAGAACTGGGAGCCTTGTTATGCTGATGGGCAGGATGTAAATTGCCAACAGACACTCGGGAGAAGTGTATGGTGTTTCCTGAAACATCTAAAAAACAAAGCAACAGAGCCTAGGGCACTGCCACTTATGGTCCTATAGCTTAGGGAAATTAAAATCAAAAAGACACAGCCACCCCAAAGTTTGGGACGCCTCTGTTTACAAGAACCTCGTTTACAGTACAAGTTCAACATCGCAGAAAGTGAAAAATGGATAAAGAAGTTGTGGTATTTACTTACAAAGCAATATCACTCAGCAATGAAATCTATGTCATCAGGCCCTTAGCATCACAATGAGTGGATTCAGGTATGATGATTCTAACTGAAGTAAGTCACACAGAAAAAGAAACATCATAAGATATCAGTAATACACGGAATGTAAACTTGGCTACACAGGAACTGAATTACAGAACAGAACAGGGTCTCAAATTTAGAAAACCAACTTATGCTTGCTTAAGGGTAAAGGTGAGTTGGGGTGCTGCATAAAACCAGAGATTGAAATGAGCACAGATAAAGTTCCTTAAGCCAAATATGGAATAGACAAGAGCTACTCCTTGCTCAACGAAATGGACTCAACACCGCATATTAAACGCCTAAGAATGTACCTGACTTGTAAGTATCTTAAAACCTATGGATTGCTATGTCTCCGAAAGAGAATCAAGCATGTGTACAGGGGCATAAACGCAGCAGTGATAGGATTGGAGAGGTGCGGTGAGCAAATGAAGACCCTTTGAAGTCATATTGCATGGTACCCATTCCACGGGTTTCAAGTACCCAGGTTTAAGGTATTCTTCCTTCAGCTAAAACATGCATGTGGAACCTAGAGTATAATCAACCATGTGATCGGGAGACGTGTTCAAATATGTCTCAGTTTTCCTCCCCTGGTACTCGGGTGCAACATTCCAGACGCTTTCCTAACACTCTCCCCACTTGGAGAGTCAGTCCCTTTAACCTCCTGTTTGGCCCAGTTTGCAATTTCTGCGGAAGATGAACAGGAATAGCGAAAACCAATGAGAGGCTAGCTGGAGGTGTCTGGACAGGCAAATTTAACTCTCATTTCCCACCAGGAAGAGGAATTAACCAAAGGCTCAGCATGCCGGGCCGGAACCAGATTAGGGCCTGAAGCCATCCTGCGGTGTTGCGGCCAGGTCACAAGAAAGCGAGTTGAAGAAAGGAGCTCAGGGGCACTGTAATTCACAAACCTGCAGAGTTATAAATGACAGCTATCGTCCAAAAATAGACTGAAGTAAGGCTGCCAAGAGGACTTGAAAGCGGGGCAGAATTGCAGGAAACCGATTTCAGGAGGTAGACTGGAATTGCATTGAAAGCATAGGAAAAGAGGCAGAACGTCCACAATGATGCACTTGGCCAAAAAGGGCGTATGCGTTTTTTCCTGAATATATTCAGGAAAAAACGCATACGCCCTTTTTGGCCAACCAAGCAAGCTTGCAAAGGAAATCTGCACTACAATGAAGTCTCACTTCCCCCCGGTCAAAAGGGCCATCTGAAAAAAGTGTAAAATCCAGAAAGGCAGGACAGGCCATGGAGAACTGGGAGCCTTGTTATGCTGATGGGCGGGATGTAAATTGCCAACAACCACTTGGGAGAAGTGTATGGTGTTTCCTGAAACATCTAAAAAACAAAGCAACAGAACCTAGGGCACTTCCACTTATGGTCCTATAGCTTAGGGAAATTAAAATCAAAAAGACACAGCCACCCCAAAGTTTGGAACGGCTCTGTTTACAAGAACCTCGTTTACAGTACAAGTTCAACATCGCAGAAAGTGAAAAATGGATAAAGAAGTTGTGGTATTTACTTACAAAGCAATATCACTCAGCAATGAAATCTGTGTCATCAGGCCCTTAGCAGCACAATGAGTGGATTCAGGTATGATGATTCTAACTGAAGTAAGTCACACAGAAAAAGAAACATCATAAGATATCAGTAATACACGGAATGTAAACTTGGCTACACAGGAACTGAATTACAGAACAGAACAGGGTCTCAAATTTAGAAAACCAACTTATGCTTGCTTAAGGGTAAAGGTGAGTTGGGGTGCTGCATAAAACCAGAGATTGAAATGAGCACAGATAAAGTTCCTTAAGCCAAATATGGAATAGACAAGAGCTACTCCTTGCTCAACGAAATGGACTCAACACCGCATATTAAACGCCTAAGAATGTACCTGACTTGTAAGTATCTTAAAACCTATGGATTGCTATGTCTCCGAAAGAGAATCAAGCATGTGTACAGGGGCATAAACGCAGCAGTGATAGGATTGGAGAGGTGCGGTGAGCAAATGAAGACCCTTTGAAGTCATATTGCATGGTACCCATTCCACGGGTTTCAACTACCCAGGTTTAAGGTATTCTTCCTTCAGCTAAAACATGCATGTGGAACCTAGAGTATAATCAACCATGTGATCGGGAGACGTGTTCAAATATGTCTCAGTTTTCCTCCCCTGGTACTCGGGTGCAACATTCCAGAGGCTTTCCTAAAACTCTCCCCACTTGGAGAGTCAGTCCCTTTAACCTCCTGTTTGGCCCAGTTTGCTATTTCTGCGGAAGATGAACAGGAATAGCGAAAACCAATGAGAGGCTAGCTGGAGGTGTCTGGACAGGCAAATTTAACTCTCATTTCCCACCAGGAAGAGGAATTAACCAAAGGCTCAGCATGCCGGGCCGGAACCAGATTAGGGCCTGAAGCCATCCTGCGGTGTTGCGGCCAGGTCACAAGAAAGCGAGTTGAAGAAAGGAGCTCAGGGGCACTGTAATTCACAAACCTGCAGAGTTATAAATGACAGCTATCGTCCAAAAATAGACTGAAGTAAGGCTGCCAAGAGGACTTGAAAGCGGGGCAGAATTGCAGGAAACCGATTTCAGGAGGTAGACTGGAATTGCATTGAAAGCATAGGAAAAGAGGCAGAACGTCCACAATGATGCACTTGGCCAAAAAGGGCGTATGCGTTTTTTCCTGAATATATTCAGGAAAAAACGCATACGCCCTTTTTGGCCAACCAAGCAAGCTTGCAAAGGAAATCTGCACTACAATGAAGTCTCACTTCCCCCCGGTCAAAAGGGCCATCTGAAAAAAGTGTAAAATCCAGAAAGGCAGGACAGGTCATGGAGAACTGGGAGCCTTGTTATGCTGATGGGCGGGATGTAAATTGCCAACAACCACTTGGGAGAAGTGTATGGTGTTTCCTGAAACATCTAAAAAACAAAGCAACAGAGCCTAGGGCACTTCCACTTATGGTCCTATAGCTTAGGGAAATTAAAATCAAAAAGACACAGCCACCCCAAAGTTTGGAATGGCTCTGTTTACAAGAACCTCGTTTACAGTACAAGTTCAACATCGCAGAAAGTGATAATGGATAAAGAAGTTGTGGTATTTACTTACAAAGCAATATCACTCAGCAATGAAATCTGTGTCATCAGCCCTTAGCAGCACAATGAGTGGATTCAGGTATGATGATTCTAACTGAAGTAAGTCACACAGAAAAAGAAACATCATAAGATATCAGTAATACACGGAATGTAAACTTGGCTACACAGGAACTGAATTACAGAACAGAACAGGGTCTCAAATTTAGAAAACCAACTTATGCTTGCTTAAGGGTAAAGGTGAGTTGGGGTGCTGCATAAAACCAGAGATTGAAATGAGCACAGATAAAGTTCCTTAAGCCAAATATGGAATAGAGAAGAGCTACTCCTTGCTCAACGAAATGGACTCAACACCGCATATTAAACGCCTAAGAATGTACCTGACTTGTAAGTATCTTAAAACCTATGGATTGCTATGTCTCCGAAAGAGAATCAAGCATGTGTACAGGGGCATAAACGCAGCAGTGATAGGATTGGAGAGGTGCGGTGAGCAAATGAAGACCCTTTGAAGTCATATTGCATGGTACCCATTCCACGGGTTTCAACTACCCAGGTTTAAGGTATTCTTCCTTCAGCTAAAACCTGCATGTGGAACCTAGAGTATAATCAACCATGTGATCGGGAGACGTGTTCAAATATGTCTCAGTTTTCCTCCCCTGGTACTCGGGTGCAACATTCCAGACGCTTTCCTAACACTCTCCCCACTTGGAGAGTCAGTCCCTTTAACCTCCTGTTTGGCCCAGTTTGCAATTTCTGCGGAAGATGAACAGGAATAGCGAAAACCAATGAGAGGCTAGCTGGAGGTGTCTGGACAGGCAAATTTAACTCTCATTTCCCACCAGGAAGAGGAATTAACCAAAGGCTCAGCATGCCGGGCCGGAACCAGATTAGGGCCTGAAGCCATCCTGCGGTGTTGCGGCCAGCTCAAAAGAAAGCGAGTTGAAGAAAGGAGCTCAGGGGCACTGTAATTCACAAACCTGCAGAGTTATAAATGACAGCTATCGTCCAAAAATAGACTGAAGTAAGGCTGCCAAGAGGACTTGAAAGCGGGGCAGAATTGCAGGAAACCGATTTCAGGAGGTAGACTGGAATTGCATTGAAAGCATAGGAAAAGAGGCAGAACGTCCACAATGATGCACTTGGCCAAAAAGGGCGTATGCGTTTTTTCCTGAATATATTCAGGAAAAAACGCATACGCCCTTTTTGGCCAACCAAGCAAGCTTGCAAAGGAAATCTGCACTACAATGAAGTCTCACTTCCCCCCGGCCAAAAGGGCCATCTGAAAAAAGTGTAAAATCCAGAAAGGCAACAGGCCATGGAGAACTGGGAGCCTTGTTATGCTGATGGGCGGGATGTAAATTGCCAACAGACACTTGGGAGAAGTGTATGGTGTTTCCTGAAACATCTAAAAAACAAAGCAACAGAGCCTAGGGCACTTCCACTTATGGTCCTATAGCTTAGGGAAATTAAAATAAAAAAGACACAGCCACCCCAAAGTTTGGAACGGCTCTGTTTACAAGAACCTCGTTTACAGTACAAGTTCAACATCGCAGAAAGTGAAAAATGGATAAAGAAGTTGTGGTATTTACTTACAAAGCAATATCACTCAGCAATGAAATCTGTGTCATCAGGCCCGGAGCAGCACAATGAGTGGATTCAGGTATGATGATTCTAACTGAAATAAGTCACACAGAAAAAGAAACATCATAAGATATCAGTAATACACGGAATGTAAACTTGGCTACACAGGAACTGAATTACAGAACAGAACAGGGTCTCAAATTTAGAAAACCAACTTATTCTTGCTTAAGGGTAAATGTGAGTTGGGGTGCTGCATAAAACCAGAGATTGAAATGAGCACAGATAAAGTTCCTTAAGCCAAATATGGAATAGACAAGAGCTACTCCTTGCTCAACGAAATTGACTCAACACCGCATATTAAACGCCTAAGAATGTACCTGACTAGTAAGTATCTTAAAACCTATGGATTGCTATGTCTCCGAAAGAGAATCAAGCATGTGTACAGGGGCATAAATGCAGCAGTGATAGGATTGGAGAGGTTCGGTGAGCAAATGAAGACCCTTTGAAGTCATATTGCATGGTACCCATTCCACGGGTTTCAACTACCCAGGTTTAAGGTATTCTTCCTTCAGCTAAAACATGCATGTGGAACCTAGAGTATGATCAACCATGTGATCGGGAGACGTGTTCAAATATGTCTCAGTTTTCCTCCCCTGGTACTCGGGTGCAACATTCCAGACGCTTTACTAACACTCTCCCCACTTGGAGAGTCAGTCCCTTTAACCTCCTGTTTGGCCCAGTTTGCAATTTCTGCGGAAGATGAACAGGAATAGCGAGAACCAATGAGAGACTAGCTGGAGGTGTCTGGACGGGCAAATTTAACTCTCAATTCCCACCAGGAAGAGGAAATAACCAAAGGCTCAGCGTGCCGTGCCGGAACCAGATTAGGGCCTGAAGCCATCCTGCAGTGTTGCGGCCAGGTCACAAGAAAGCGAGTTGAAGAAAGGAGCTCAGGGGCACTGTAATTCACAAACCTGCAGAGTTATAAATGACAGCTATCGTCCAAAAATAGACTGAAGTAAGGCTGCCAAGAGGACTTGAAAGCGGGGCAGAATTGCAGGAAACCGATTTCAGGAGGTAGACTGGAATTGCATTGAAAGCATAGGAAAAGAGGCAGAACGTCCACAATGATGCACTTGGCCAAAAAGGGCGTATGCGTTTTTTCCTGAATATATTCAGGAAAAAACGCATACGCCCTTTTTGGCCAACCAAGCAAGCTTGCAAAGGAAATCTGCACTACAATGAAGTCTCACTTCCCCCCGGTCAAAAGGGCCATCTGAAAAAAGTGTAAAATCCAGAAAGGCAGGACAGGCCATGGAGAACTGGGAGCCTTGTTATGCTGATGGGCGGGATGTAAATTGCCAACAGACACTCGGGAGAAGTGTATGGTGTTTCCTGAAACATCTAAAAAACAAAGCAACAGAGCCTAGGGCACTGCCACTTATGGTCCTATAGCTTAGGGAAATTAAAATCAAAAAGACACAGCCACCCCAAAGTTTGGGACGCCTCTGTTTACAAGAACCTCGTTTACAGTACAAGTTCAACATCGCAGAAAGTGAAAAATGGATAAAGAAGTTGTGGTATTTACTTACAAAGCAATATCACTCAGCAATGAAATCTATGTCATCAGGCCCTTAGCATCACAATGAGTGGATTCAGGTATGATGATTCTAACTGAAATAAGTCACACAGAAAAAGAAACATCATAAGATATCAGTAATACACGGAATGTAAACTTGGCTACACAGGAACTGAATTACAGAACAGAACAGGGTCTCAAATTTAGAAAACCAACTTATGCTTGCTTAAGGGGAAAGGTGAGTTGGGGTGCTGCATAAAACCAGAGATTGAAATGAGCACAGATAAAGTTCCTTAAGCCAAATATGGAATAGACATGAGCTACTCCTTGCTCAACGAAATGGACTCAACACCGCATATTAAACGCCTAAGAATGTACCTGACTAGTAAGTATCTTAAAACCTATGGATTGCTATGTCTCCGAAAGAGAATCAAGCATGTGTACAGGGGCATAAACGCAGCAGTGATAGGATTGGAGAGGTTCGGTGAGCAAATGAAGACCCTTTGAAGTCATATTGCATGGTACCCATTCCACGGGTTTCAACTACCCAGGTTTAAGGTATTCTTCCTTCAGCTAAAACATGCATGTGGAACCTAGAGTATGATCAACCATGTGATCGGGAGACGTGTTCAAATATGTCTCAGTTTTCCTCCCCTGGTACTCGGGTGCAACATTCCAGACGCTTTCCTAACACTCTCCCCACTTGGAGAGTCAGTCCCTTTAACCTCCTGTTTGGCCCAGTTTGCAATTTCTGCGGAAGATGAACAGGAATAGCGAGAACCAATGAGAGACTAGCTGGAGGTGTCTGGACGGGCAAATTTAACTCTCATTTCCCACCAGGAAGAGGAAATAACCAAAGGCTCAGCGTGCCGTGCCGGAACCAGATTAGGGCCTGAAGCCATCCTGCGGTGTTGCGGCCAGGTCACAAGAAAGCGAGTTGAAGAAAGGAGCTCAGGAGCACTGTAATTCACAAACCTGCAGAGTTATAAATGACAGCTATCGTCCAAAAATAGACTGAAGTAAGGCTGCCAAGAGGACTTGAAAGCGGGGCAGAATTGCAGGAAACCGATTTCAGGAGGTAGACTGGAATTGCATTGAAAGCATAGGAAAAGAGGCAGAACGTCCACAATGATGCACTTGGCCAAAAAGGGCGTATGCGTTTTTTCCTGAATATATTCAGGAAAAAACGCATACGCCCTTTTTGGCCAACCAAGCAAGCTTGCAAAGGAAATCTGCACTACAATGAAGTCTCACTTCCCCCCGGTCAAAAGGGCCATCTGAAAAAAGTGTAAAATCCAGAAAGGCAGGACAGGTCATGGAGAACTGGGAGCCTTGTTATGCTGATGGGCGGGATGTAAATTGCCAACAACCACTTGGGAGAAGTGTATGGTGTTTCCTGAAACATCTAAAAAACAAAGCAACAGAACCTAGGGCACTTCCACTTATGGTCCTATAGCTTAGGGAAATTAAAATCAAAAAGACACAGCCACCCCAAAGTTTGGAACAGCTCTGTTTACAAGAACCTCGTTTACAGTACAAGTTCAACATCGCAGAAAGTGAAAAATGGATAAAGAAGTTGTGGTATTTACTTACAAAGCAATATCACTCAGCAATGAAATCTGTGTCATCAGGCCCTTAGAAGCACAATGAGTGGATTCAGGTATGATGATTCTAACTGAAGTAAGTCACACAGAAAAAGAAACATCATAAGATATCAGTAATACACGGAATGTAAACTTGGCTACACAGGAACTGAATTACAGAACAGAACAGGGTCTCAAATTTAGAAAACCAACTTATGCTTGCTTAAGGGTAAAGGTGAGTTGGGGTGCTGCATAAAACCAGAGATTGAAATGAGCACAGATAAAGTTCCTTAAGCCAAATATGGAATAGACAAGAGCTACTCCTTGCTCAACGAAATGGACTCAACACCGCATATTAAACGCCTAAGAATGTACCTGACTTGTAAGTATCTTAAAACCTATGGATTGCTATGTCCCCGAAAGAGAATCAAGCATGTGTACAGGGGCATAAACGCAGCAGTGATAGGATTGGAGAGGTGCGGTGAGCAAATGAAGACCCTTTGAAGTCATATTGCATGGTACCCATTCCACGGGTTTCAACTACCCAGGTTTAAGGTATTCTTCCTTCAGCTAAAACATGCATGTGGAACCTAGAGTATGATCAACCATGTGATCGGGAGACGTGTTCAAATATGTCTCAGTTTTCCTCCCCTGGTACTCGGGTGCAACATTCCAGACGCTTTACTAACACTCTCCCCACTTGGAGAGTCAGTCCCTTTAACCTCCTGTTTCGCCCAGTTTGCAATTTCTGCGGAAGATGAACAGGAATAGCGAAAACCAATGAGAGGCTAGCTGGAGGTGTCTGGATGGGCAAATTTAACTCTCATTTCCCACCAGGAAGAGGAATTAACCAAAGGCTCAGCATTCCGGGCCGGAACCTGATTAGGGCCTGAAGCCATCCTGCGGTGTTGCGGCCAGGTCACAAGAAAGCGAGTTGAAGAAAGGAGCTCAGGGGCACTGTAATTCACAAACCTGCAGAGTTATAAATGACAGCTATCGTCCAAAAATAGACTGAAGTAAGGCTGCCAAGAGGACTTGAAAGCGGGGCAGAATTGCAGGAAACCGATTTCAGGAGGTAGACTGGAATTTCATTGAAAGCATAGGAAAAGAGGCAGAACGTCCACAATGATGCACTTGGCCAAAAAGGGCGTATGCGTTTTTTCCTGAATATATTCAGGAAAAAACGCATACGCCCTTTTTGGCCAACCAAGCAAGCTTGCAAAGGAAATCTGCACTACAATGAAGTCTCACTTCCCCCCGGTCAAAAGGGCCATCTGAAAAAAGTGTAAAATCCAGAAAGGCAGGACAGGCCATGGAGAACTGGGAGCCTTGTTATGCTGATGGGCGGGATGTTAATTGCCAACAGACACTCGGGAGAAGTGTATGGTGTTTCCTGAAACATCTAAAAAACAAAGCAACAGAGCCTAGGGCACTGCCACTTATGGTCCTATAGCTTAGGGAAATTAAAATCAAAAAGACACAGCCACCCCAAAGTTTGGGACGCCTCTGTTTACAAGAACCTCGTTTACAGTACAAGTTCAACATCGCAGAAAGTGAAAAATGGATAAAGAAGTTGTGGTATTTACTTACAAAGCAATATCACTCAGCCATGAAATCTATGTCATCAGGCCCTTAGCATCACAATGAGTGGATTCAGGTATGATGATTCTAACTGAAATAAGTCACACAGAAAAAGAAACATCATAAGATATCAGTAATACATGGAATGTAAACTTGGCTACACAGGAACTGAATTACAGAACAGAACAGGGTCTCAAATTTAGAAAACCAACTTATGCTTGCTTAAGGGTAAAGGTGAGTTGGGGTGCTGCATAAAACCAGAGATTGAAATGAGCACAGATAAAGTTCCTTAAGTCAAATATGGAATAGACAAGAGCTACTCCTTGCTCAACGAAATGGACTCAACACCGCATATTAAACGCCTAAGAATGTTCCTGACTAGTAAGTATCGTAAAACCTATGGATTGCTATGTCTCCAAAAGAGAATCAAGCTTGTGTACAGGGGCATAAACGCAGCAGTGATAAGATTGGAGAGGTTCGGTGAGCAAATGAAGACCCTTTGAAGTCATATTGCATGGTACCCATTCCACGGGTTTCAACTACCCAGGTTTAAGGTATTCTTCCTTCAGCTAAAACATGCATGTGGAACCTAGAGTATGATCAACCATGTGATCGGGAGACGTGTTCAAATATGTCTCAGTTTTCCTCCCCTGGTACTCGGGTGCAACATTCCAGACGCTTTACTAACACTCTCCCCACTTGGAGAGTCAGTCCCTTTAACCTCCTGTTTGGCCCAGTTTGCAATTTCTGCGGAAGATGAACAGGAATAGCGAAAACCAATGAGAGGCTAGCTGGAGGTGTCTGGATGGGCAAATTTAACTCTCATTTCCCACCAGGAAGAGGAATTAACCAAAGGCTCAGCATTCCGGGCCGGAACCTGATTAGGGCCTGAAGCCATCCTGCGGTGTTGCGGCCAGCTCAAAAGAAAGCGAGTTGAAGAAAGGAGCTCAGGGGCACTGTAATTCACAAACCTGCAGAGTTATAAATGACAGCTATCGTGCAAAAATATACTGAAGTAAGGCTGCCAAGAGGACTTGAAAGCGGGGCAGAATTGCAGGAAACCGATTTCAGGAGGCAGACTGAAATTGCATTGAAAGCATAGGAAAAGAGGCAGAACGTCCACAATGATGCACTTGGCCAAAAAGGGCGTATGCGTTTTTTCTTGAATATATTCAGGAAAAAACGCATACGCCCTTTTTGGCCAACCAAGCAAGCTTGCAAAGGAAATCTGCACTACAATGAAGTCTCACTTCCCCCCGGTCAAAAGGGCCATCTGAAAAAAGTGTAAAATCCAGAAAGGCAACAGGCCATTGAGAACTGGGAGCCTTGTTATGCTGATGGGCGGGATGTAAATTGCCAACAGACACTCGGGAGAAGTGTATGGTGTTTCCTGAAACATCTAAAAAACAAAGCAACAGAACCTAGGGCACTTCCACTTATGGTCCTATAGCTTAGGGAAATTAAAATCAAAAAGACACAGCCACCCCAAAGTTTGGAACGGCTCTGTTTACAAGAACCTCGTTTACAGTACAAGTTCAACATCGCAGAAAGTGAAAAATGGATAAAGAAGTTGTGGTATTTACTTACAAAGCAATATCACTCAGCAATGAAATTTGTGTCATCAGGCCCTTAGCAGCACAATGAGTGGATTCAGGTGTGATGATTCTAACTGAAGTAAGTCACACAGAAAAAGAAACATCATAAGATATCAGTAATACACGGAATGTAAACTTGGCTACACAGGAACTGAATTACAGAACAGAACAGGGTCTCAAATTTAGAAAACCAACTTATGCTTGCTTAAGGGTAAAGGTGAGTTGGGGTGCTGCATAAAACCAGAGATTGAAATGAGCACAGATAAAGTTCCTTAAGCCAAATATGGAATAGACAAGAGCTACTCCTTGCTCAACGAAATGGACTCAACACCGCATATTAAACGCCTAAGAATGTACCTGACTAGTAAGTATCGTAAAACCTATGGATTGCTATGTCTCCAAAAGAGAATCAAGCATGTGTACAGGGGCATAAACGCAGCAGTGATAGGATTGGAGAGGTTCGGTGAGCAAATGAAGACCCTTTGAAGTCAATTTGCATGGTACCCATTACACGGGTCTCAACTCTCCAGGTTTAAGGTATTCTTCCTTCAGCTAAAACATGCATGTGGAACCCAAGTATGATCAACCATGTGAACGGGAGACGTGTTCAAATATGTCTCAGTTTTCCTCCCCTGGTACTCGGGTGCAACATTCCAGACGCTTTACTAACACTCTCCCCACTTGGAGAGTCAGCGCCTTTAACCTCCTGTTTGGCCCAGTTTGCAATTTCTGTGGAAGATGAACAGGAATAGCGAGAACCAATGAGAGGCTAGCTGGAGGTGTCTGGACGGGCAAATTTAACTCTCATTTCCCACCAGGAAGAGGAATTAACCAAAGGCTCAGCATGTCGGGCCGGAACCAGATCAGGGCCTGAAGCCATCCTGCGGTGTTGCGGCCAGGTCACAAGAAAGCGAGTTGAAGAAAGGAGCTCAGGGGCACTGTAATTCACAAACCTGCAGAGTTATAAATGACAGCTATCGTCCAAAAATAGACTGAAGTAAGGCTGCCAAGAGGACTTGAAAGCGGGGCAGAATTGCAGGAAACCGATTTCAGGAGGTAGACTGGAATTTCATTGAAAGCATAGGAAAAGAGGCAGAACGTCCACAATGATGCACTTGGCCAAAAAGGGCGTATGCGTTTTTTCCTGAATATATTCAGAAAAAAACGCATACGCCCTTTTTGGCCAACCAAGCAAGCTTGCAATGGAAATCTAAACTACAATGAAGTCTCAGTTCCCCCCGGTCAAAAGGGCCATCTGTAAAAAGTGTAAAATCCAGAAAGGCAACAGGCCATTGAGAACTGGGAGCCTTGTTATGCTGATGGGCGGGATGTAAATTGCCAACAGACACTTGGGAGAAGTGTATGGTGTTTCCTGAAACATCTAAAAAACAAAGCAACAGAGCCTAGGGCACTTCCACTTATGGTCCTATAGCTTAGGGAAATTAAAATCAAAAAGACACAGCCACCCCAAAGTTTGGAATGGCTCTGTTCACAAGAACCTCGTTTACAGTACAAGTTCAACATCGCAGAAAGTGAAAAATGGATAAAGAAGTTGTGGTATTTACTTACAAAGCAATATCACTCAGCAATGAAATCTGTGTCATCAGGCCCTTAGCAGCACAATGAGTGGATTCAGGTATGATGATTCTAACTGAAGTAAGTCACACAGAAAAAGAAACATCATAAGATATCAGTAATACACGGAATGTAAACTTGGCTACACAGGAACTGAATTACAGAACAGAACAGGGTCTCAAATTTAGAAAAACAACTTATTCTTGCTTAAGGGGAAAGGTGAGTTGGGGTGCTGCAAAAAACCAGAGATTGAAATGAGCACAGATAAAGTTCCTTAAGCCAAATATGGAATAGACAAGAGCTACTCCTTGCTCAACGAAATGGACTCAACACCCCATATTAAACGCCTAAGAATGTACCTGACTAGTAAGTATCTTGAAACCTATGGATTGCTATGTCTCCAAAAGAGAATCAAGCGTGTGTACAGGGGCATAAACGCAGCAGTGATAGGATTGGAGAGGTTCGGTGAGCAAATGAAGACCCTTTGAAGTCATATTGCATGGTACCCATTCCACGGGTCTCAACTCTCCAGGTTTAAGGTATTCTTCCTTCAGCTAAAACATGCATGTGGAACCCAGAGTATGATCAACCATGTGAACGGGAGACGTGTTCAAATATGTCTCAGTTTTCCTCCCCTGGTACTCGGGTGCAACATTCCAGACGCTTTACTAACACTCTCCCCACTTGGAGAGTCAGTCCCTTTAACCTCCTGTTTGGCCCAGTTTGCAATTTCTGCGGAAGATGAACAAGAATAGCGAGAACCAATGAGAGACTAGCTGGAGGTGTCTGAACGGGCATATTTAACTCTCATTTCCCAACAGGAAGAGGAATTAACCAAAGGCTCAGCATGCCGGGCCAGAACCAGATTAGGGCCTGAAGCCATCCTGCGGTGTTGCGGCCAGGTCACAAGAAAGCGAGTTGAAGAAAGGAGCTCAGGGGCACTGTAATTCACAAACCTGCAGAGTTATAAATGACAGCTATCGTCCAAAAATAGACTGAAGTAAGGCTGCCAAGAGGACTTGAAAGCGGGGCAGAATTGCAGGAAACCGATTTCAGGAGGTAGACTGGAATTTCATTGAAAGCATAGGAAAAGAGGCAGAACGTCCACAATGATGCACTTGGCCAAAAAGGGCGTATGCGTTTTTTCCTGAATATATTCAGAAAAAAACGCATACGCCCTTTTTGGCCAACCAAGCAAGCTTGCAAAGGAAATCTGCACTACAATGAAGTCTCAGTTCCCCCCGGTCAAAAGGGCCATCTGTAAAAAGTGTACAATCCAGAAAGGCAACAGGCCATTGAGAACTGGGAGCCTTGTTATGCTGATGGGCGGGATGTAAATTGCCAACAGACACTTGGGAGAAGTGTATGGTGTTTCCTGAAACATCTAAAAAACAAAGCAACAGAGCCTAGGGCACTTCCACTTATGGTCCTATAGCTTAGGGAAATTAAAATCAAAAAGACACAGCCACCCCAAAGTTTGGAACGGCTCTGTTTACAAGAACCTCGTTTACAGTACAAGTTCAACATCGCAGAAAGTGAAAAATGGATAAAGAAGTTGTGGTATTTACTTACAAAGCAATATCACTCAGTAATGAAATCTATGTCATCAGGCCCTTAGCAGCACAATGAGTGGATTCAGGTATGATGATTCTAACTGAAGTAAGTCACACAGAAAAAGAAACATCATAAGATATCAGTAATACACGGAATGTAAACTTGGCTACACAGGAACTGAATTACAGAACAGAACAGGGTCTCAAATTTAGAAAACCAACTTATTCTTGCTTAAAGGTAAAGGTGAGTTTGGTTCCTGCATAAAACCAGAGATTGAAATGAGCACAGATAAAGTTCCTTAAGCCAAATATGGAATAGAAAAGAGCTACTCCTTGCTCAACGAAATGGACTAAACACCCCATATTAAACGCCTAAGAATGTACCTGACTAGTAAGTATCTTAAAACCTATGGATTGCTATGTCTCTGAAAGAGAATCAAGCATGTGTACAGGGGCGTAAACGCAGCAGTGATAGGATTGGAGAGGTTCGGTGAGCAAATGAAGACCCTTTGAAGTCATATTGCATGGTACCCATTCCACGGGTTTCAACTACCCAGGTTTAAGGTATTCTTCCTTCAGCTAAAACATGCATGTGGAACCTAGAGTATGATCAACCATGTGATCGGGAGACGTGTTCAAATATGTCTCAGTTTTCCTCCCCTGGTACTCGGGTGCAACATTCCAGACGCTTTACTAACACTCTCCCCACTTGGAGAGTCAGTCCCTTTAACCTCCTGTTTGGCCCAGTTTGCAATTTCTGCGGAAGATGAACAGGAATAGCGAGAACCAATGAGAGGCTAGCTGGAGGTGTCTGGACGGGCAAATTTAACTCTCATTTCCCACCAGGAAGAGGAATTAACCAAAGGCTCAGCATGCCGGGCCGGAACCAGATTAGGGCCTGAAGCCATCCTGCGGTGTTGCGGCCAGGTCACAAGAAAGCGAGTTGAAGAAAGGAGCTCAGGGGCACTGTAATTCACAAACCTGCAGAGTTATAAATGACAGCTATCGTCCAAAAATAGACTGAAGTAAGGCTGCCAAGAGGACTTGAAAGCGGGGCAGAATTGCAGGAAACCGATTTCAGGAGGTAGACTGGAATTGCATTGAAAGCATAGGAAAAGAGGCAGAACGTCCACAATGATGCACTTGGCCAAAAAGGGCGTATGCGTTTTTTCCTGAATATATTCAGGAAAAAACGCATACGCCCTTTTTGGCCAACCAAGCAAGCTTGCAAAGGAAATCTGCCCTACAATGAAGTCTCACTTCCCCCCGGTCAAAAGGGCCATCTGAAAAAAGTGTAAAATCCAGAAAGGCAGGACAGGCCATGGAGAACTGGGAGCCTTGTTATGCTGATGGGCGGGATGTAAATTGCCAACAGACACTCGGGATAAGTGTATGGTGTTTCCTGAAACATCTAAAAAACAAAGCAACAGAGCCTAGGGCACTGCCACTTATGGTCGTATAGCTTAGGGAAATTAAAATCAAAAAGACACAGCCACCCCAAAGTTTGGAACGGCTCTGTTTACAAGAACCTCGTTTACAGTACAAGTTCAACATCGCAGAAAGTGAAAAATGGATAAAGAAGTTGTGGTATTTACTTACAAAGCAATATCACTCAGCAATGAAATTTGTGTCATCAGGCCCTTAGCAGCACATTGAGTGGATTCAGGTGTGATGATTCTAACTGAAATAAGTCACACAGAAAAAGAAACATCATAAGATATCAGTAATACACGGAATGTAAACTTGGCTACACAGGAACTGAATTACAGAACAGAACAGGGTCTCAAATTTAGAAAACCAACTTATGCTTGCTTAAGGGTAAAGGTGAGTTGGGGTGCTGCATAAAACCAGAGATTGAAATGAGCACAGATAAAGTTCCTTAAGTCAAATATGGAATAGACAAGAGCTACTCCTTGCTCAACGAAATGGACTCAACACCGCATATTAAACGCCTAAGAATGTACCTGACTAGTAAGTATCGTAATACCTATGGATTGCTATGTCTCCAAAAGAGAATCAAGCATGTGTACAGGGGCATAAACGCAGCAGTGATAGGATTGGAGAGGTTCGGTGAGCAAATGAAGACCCTTTGAAGTCATATTGCATGGTACCCATTACACGGGTCTCAACTCTCCAGGTTTAAGGTATTCTTCCTTCAGCTAAAACATGCATGTGGAACCCAAGTATGATCAACCATGTGAACGGGAGACGTGTTCAAATATGTCTCAGTTTTCCTCCCCTGGTACTCGGGTGCAACATTCCAGACGCTTTACTAACACTCTCCCCACTTGGAGAGTCAGCGCCTTTAACCTCCTGTTTGGCCCAGTTTGCAATTTCTGCGGAAGATGAACAGGAATATCGAGAACCAATGAGAGGCTAGCTGGAGGTGTCTGGACGGGCAAATTTAACTCTCATTTCCCACCAGGAAGAGGAATTAACCAAAGGCTCAGCATGTCAGGCCGGAACCAGATTAGGGCCTGAAGCCATCCTGCGGTGTTGCGGCCAGGTCACAAGAAAGCGAGTTGAAGAAAGGAGCTCAGGGGCACTGTAATTCACAAACCTGCAGAGTTATAAATGACAGCTATCGTCCAAAAATAGACTGAAGTAAGGCTGCCAAGAGGACTTGAAAGCGGGGCAGAATTGCAGGAAACCGATTTCAGGAGGTAGACTGGAATTTCATTGAAAGCATAGGAAAAGAGGCAGAACGTCCACAATGATGCACTTGGCCAAAAAGGGCGTATGCGTTTTTTCCTGAATATATTCAGGAAAAAACGCATACGCCCTTTTTGGCCAACCAAGCAAGCTTGCAAAGGAAATCTGCACTACAATGAAGTCTCAGTTCCCCCCGGTCAAAAGGGCCATCTGTAAAAAGTGTACAATCCAGAAAGGCAACAGGCCATTGAGAACTGGGAGCCTTGTTATGCTGATGGGCGGGATGTAAATTGCCAACAGACACTTGGGAGAAGTGTATGGTGTTTCCTGAAACATCTAAAAAACAAAGCAACAGAGCCTAGGGCACTTCCACTTATGGTCCTATAGCTTAGGGAAATTAAAATCAAAAAGACACAGCCACCCCAAAGTTTGGAACGGCTCTGTTTACAAGAACCTCGTTTACAGTACAAGTTCAACATCGCAGAAAGTGAAAAATGGATAAAGAACTTGTGGTATTTACTTACAAAGCAATATCACTCAGTAATGAAATCTATGTCATCAGGCCCTTAGCAGCACAATGAGTGGATTCAGGTATGATGATTCTAACTGAAGTAAGTCACACAGAAAAAGAAACATCATAAGATATCAGTAATACACGGAATGTAAACTTGGCTACACAGGAACTGAATCACAGAACAGAACAGGGTCTCAAATTTAGAAAACCAACTTATTCTTGCTTAAAGGTAAAGGTGAGTTTGGGTCCTGCATAAAACCAGAGATTGAAATGAGCACAGATAAAGTTCCTTAAGCCAAATATGGAATAGAAAAGAGCTACTCCTTGCTCAACGAAATGGACTAAACACCCCATATTAAACGCCTAAGAATGTACCTGACTAGTAAGTATCTTAAAACCTATGGATTGCTATGTCTCTGAAAGAGAATCAAGCATGTGTACAGGGGCGTAAACGCAGCAGTGATAGGATTGGAGAGGTTCGGTGAGCAAATGAAGACCCTTTGAAGTCATATTGCATGGTACCCATTCCACGGGTTTCAACTACCCAGGTTTAAGGTATTCTTCCTTCAGCTAAAACATGCATGTGGAACCTAGAGTATGATCAACCATGTGATCGGGAGACGTGTTCAAATATGTCTCAGTTTTCCTCCCCTGGTACTCGGGTGCAACATTCCAGACGCTTTACTAACACTCTCCCCACTTGGAGAGTCAGTCCCTTTAACCTCCTGTTTGGCCCAGTTTGCAATTTCTGCGGAAGATGAACAGGAATAGCGAGAACCAATGAGAGGCTAGCTGGAGGTGTCTGGACAGGCAAATTTAACTCTCATTTCCCACCAGGAAGAGGAATTAACCAAAGGCTCAGCATGCCGGGCCGGAACCAGATTAGGGCCTGAAGCCATCCTGCGGTGTTGCGGCCAGGTCACAAG
Organism: Stenella coeruleoalba; assembly: GCF_951394435.1. Taxonomy (NCBI): domain Eukaryota; kingdom Metazoa; phylum Chordata; class Mammalia; order Artiodactyla; family Delphinidae; genus Stenella; species Stenella coeruleoalba. The sequence continues at coordinate 206,430 of NW_027646306.1, forward strand.
AAAGCGAGTTGAAGAAAGGAGCTCAGGGGCACTGTAATTCACAAACCTGCAGAGTTATAAATGACAGCTATCGTCCAAAAATAGACTGAAGTAAGGCTGCCAAGAGGACTTGAAAGCGGGGCAGAATTGCAGGAAACCGATTTCAGGAGGTAGACTGGAATTGCATTGAAAGCATAGGAAAAGAGGCAGAACGTCCACAATGATGCACTTGGCCAAAAAGGGCGTATGCGTTTTTTCCTGAATATATTCAGGAAAAAACGCATACGCCCTTTTTGGCCAACCAAGCAAGCTTGCAAAGGAAATCTGCACTACAATGAAGTCTCACTTCCCCCCGGTCAAAAGGGCCATCTGAAAAAAGTGTAAAATCCAGAAAGGCAGGACAGGCCATGGAGAACTGGGAGCCTTGTTATGCTGATGGGCGGGATGTAAATTGCCAACAGACACTCGGGAGAAGTGTATGGTGTTTCCTGAAACATCTAAAAAACAAAGCAACAGAGCCTAGGGCACTGCCACTTATGGTCGTATAGCTTAGGGAAATTAAAATCAAAAAGACACAGCCACCCCAAAGTTTGGGACGCCTCTGTTTACAAGAACCTCGTTTACAGTACAAGTTCAACATCGCAGAAAGTGAAAAATGGATAAAGAAGTTGTGGTATTTACTTACAAAGCAATATCACTCAGCAATGAAATTTGTGTCATCAGGCCCTTAGCAGCACATTGAGTGGATTCAGGTGTGATGATTCTAACTGAAATAAGTCACACAGAAAAAGAAACATCATAAGATATCAGTAATACACGGAATGTAAACTTGGCTACACAGGAACTGAATTACAGAACAGAACAGGGTCTCAAATTTAGAAAACCAACTTATGCTTGCTTAAGGGTAAAGGTGAGTTGGGGTGCTGCATAAAACCAGAGATTGAAATGAGCACAGATAAAGTTCCTTAAGTCAAATATGGAATAGACAAGAGCTACTCCTTGCTCAACGAAATGGACTCAACACCGCATATTAAACGCCTAAGAATGTACCTGACTAGTAAGTATCGTAAAACCTATGGATTGCTATGTCTCCAAAAGAGAATCAAGCATGTGTACAGGGGCATTAACGCAGCAGTGATAGGATTGGAGAGGTTCGGTGAGCAAATGAAGACCCTTTGAAGTCATATTGCATGGTACCCATTACACGGGTCTCAACTCTCCAGGTTTAAGGTATTCTTTCTTCAGCTAAAACATGCATGTGGAACCCAAGTATGATCAACCATGTGAACGGGAGACGTGTTCAAATATGTCTCAGTTTTCCTCCCCTGGTACTCGGGTGCAACATTCCAGACGCTTTACTAACACTCTCCCCACTTGGAGAGTCAGCACCTTTAACCTCCTGTTTGGCCCAGTTTGCAATTTCTGCGGAAGATGAACAGGAATAGCGAGAACCAATGAGAGGCTAGCTGGAGGTGTCTGGACGGGCAAATTTAACTCTCATTTCCCACCAGGAAGAGGAATTAACCAAAGGCTCAGCATGTCGGGCCGGTACCAGATTAGGGCCTGAAGCCATCCTGCGGTGTTGCGGCCAGGTCACAAGAAAGCGAGTTGAAGAAAGGAGCTCAGGGGCACTGTAATTCACAAACCTGCAGAGTTATAAATGACAGCTATCGTCCAAAAATAGACTGAAGTAAGGCTGCCAAGAGGACTTGAAAGCGGGGCAGAATTGCAGGAAACCGATTTCAGGAGGTAGACTGGAATTGCATTGAAAGCATAGGAAAAGAGGCAGAACGTCCACAATGATGCACTTGGCCAAAAAGGGCGTATGCGTTTTTTCCTGAATATATTCAGGAAAAAACGCATACGCCCTTTTTGGCCAACCAAGCAAGCTTGCAAAGGAAATCTGCACTACAATGAAGTCTCAGTTCCCCCCGGTCAAAAGGGCCATCTGTAAAAAGTGTACAATCCAGAAAGGCAACAGGCCATTGAGAACTGGGAGCCTTGTTATGCTGATGGGCGGGATGTAAATTGCCAACAGACACTTGGGAGAAGTGTATGGTGTTTCCTGAAACATCTAGAAAACAAAGCAACAGAGCCTAGGGCACTTCCACTTATGGTCCTATAGCTTAGGGAAATTAAAATAAAAAAGACACAGCCACCCCAATGTTTGGAACGGCTCTGTTTACAAGAACCTCGTTTACAGTACAAGTTCAACATCGCAGAAAGTGAAAAATGGATAAAGAAGTTGTGGTATTTACTTACAAAGCAATATCACTCAGCAATGAAATATGTGTCATCAGGCCTTTAGCAGCACAATGACTGGATTCAGGTATGATGATTCTAACTGAAATAAGTCACACAGAAAAAGAAACATCATAAGATATCAGTAATACACGGAATGTAAACTTGGCTACACAGGAACTGAATTACAGAACAGAACAGGGTCTCAAATTTAGAAAAGCAACTTATGCTTGCTTAAGGGTAAAGGTGAGTTGGGGTGCTGCATAAAATCAGAGATTAAAATGAGCACAGATAAAGTTCCTTAAGTCAAATATGGAATAGACAAGAGCTACTCCTTGCTCAACGAAATGGACTCAACACCGCATATTAAACGCCTAAGAATGTACCTGACTAGTAAGTATCTTAAAACCTATGGATTGCTATGTCTCCGAAAGAGAATCAAGCATGTGTACAGGGGCATAAACGCAGCAGTGATAGGATTGGAGAGGTTCGGTGAGCAAATGAAGACCCTTTGAAGTCATATTGCATGGTACCCATTACACGGGTCTTAACTCTCCAGGTTTAAGGTATTCTTCCTTCAGCTAAAACATGCATGTGGAACCCAGAGTATGATCAACCATGTGAACGGGAGACGTGTTCAAATATGTCTCAGTTTTCCTCCCCTGGTACTCGGGTGCAACATTCCAGACGCTTTACTAACACTCTCCCCACTTGGAGAGTCAGCGCCTTTAACCTCCTGTTTGGCCCAGTTTGCAATTTCTGCGGAAAATGAACAGGAATAGTGAGAACCAATGAGAGGCTAGCTGGAGGTGTCTGGACGGGCAAATTTAACTCTCATTTCCCACCAGGAAGAGGAAATAACCAAAGGCTCAGCGTGCCGTACCGGAACCAGATTAGGGCCTGAAGCCATCCTGCGGTGTTGCGGCCAGCTCAAAAGAAAGCGAGTTGAAGAAAGGAGCTCAGGGGCACTGTAATTCACAAACCTGCAGAGTTATAAATGACAGCTATCGTGCAAAAATATACTGAAGTAAGGCTGCCAAGAGGACTTGAAAGCGGGGCAGAATTGCAGGAAACCGATTTCAGGAGGCAGACTGAAATTGCATTGAAAGCATAGGAAAAGAGGCAGAACGTCCACAATGATGCACTTGGCCAAAAAGGGCGTATGCGTTTTTTCTTGAATATATTCAGGAAAAAACGCATACGCCCTTTTTGGCCAACCAAGCAAGCTTGCAAAGGAAATCTGCACTACAATGAAGTCTCACTTCCCCCCGGTCAAAAGGGCCATCTGAAAAAAGTGTAAAATCCAGAAAGGCAACAGGCCATTGAGAACTGGGAGCCTTGTTATGCTGATGGGCGGGATGTAAATTGCCAACAGACACTCGGGAGAAGTGTATGGTGTTTCCTGAAACATCTAAAAAACAAAGCAACAGAACCTAGGGCACTTCCACTTATGGTCCTATAGCTTAGGGAAATTAAAATCAAAAAGACACAGCCACCCCAAAGTTTGGAACGGCTCTGTTTACAAGAACCTCGTTTACAGTACAAGTTCAACATCGCAGAAAGTGAAAAATGGATAAAGAAGTTGTGGTATTTACTTACAAAGCAATATCACTCAGCAATGAAATCTGTGTCATCAGGCCCTTAGCAGCACAATGAGTGGATTCAGGTATGATGATTCTAACTGAAGTAAGTCACACAGAAAAAGAAACATCATAAGATATCAGTAATACACGGAATGTAAACTTGGCTACACAGAAACTGAATTACAGAACAGAACAGGTTCTCAAATTTAGAAAAACAACTTATTCTTGCTTAAGGGGAAAGGTGAGTTGGGGTGCTGCATAAAACCAGAGATTGAAATGAGCACAGATAAAGTTCCTTAAGCCAAATATGGAATAGACAAGAGCTACTCCTTGCTCAACGAAATGGACTCAACACCCCATATTAAACGCCTAAGAATGTACCTGACTAGTAAGTATCTTGAAACCTATGGATTGCTATGTCTCCAAAAGAGAATCAAGCGTGTGTCCAGGGGCATAAACGCAGCAGTGATAGGATTGGAGAGGTTCGGTGAGCAAATGAAGACCCTTTGAAGTCATATTGCATGGTACCCATTCCACGGGTCTCAACTCTCCAGGTTTAAGGTATTCTTCCTTCAGCTAAAACATGCATGTGGAACCCAGAGTATGATCAACCATGTGAACGGGAGACGTGTTCAAATATGTCTCAGTTTTCCTCCCCTGGTACTCGGGTGCAACATTCCAGACGCTTTACTAACACTCTCCCCACTTGGAGAGTCAGTCCCTTTAACCTCCTGTTTGGCCCAGTTTGCAATTTCTGCGGAAGATGAACAGGAATAGCGAGAACCAATGAGAGACTAGCTGGAGGTGTCTGAACGGGCATATTTAACTCTCATTTCCCACCAGGAAGAGGAATTAACCAAAGGCTCAGCATGCCGGGCCAGAACCAGATTAGGGCCTGAAGCCATCCTGCGGTGTTGCGGCCAGGTCACAAGAAAGCGAGTTGAAAAAAGGAGCTCAGGGGCACTGTAATTCACAAACCTGCAGAGTTATAAATGACAGCTATCGTCCAAAAATAGACTGAAGTAAGGCTGCCAAGAGGACTTGAAAGCGGGGCAGAATTGCAGGAAACCGATTTCAGGAGGCAGACTGGAATTGCATTGAAAGCATAGGAAAAGAGGCAGAACGTCCACAATGATGCACTTGGCCAAAAAGGGCGTATGCGTTTTTTCCTGAATATATTCAGGAAAAAACGCATACGCCCTTTTTGGCCAACCAAGCAAGCTTGCAAAGGAAATCTGCACTACAATGAAGTCTCACTTCCCCCCGGTCAAAAGGGCCATCTGAAAAAAGTGTAAAATCCAGAAAGGCAACAGGCCATTGAGAACTGGGAGCCTTGTTATGCTGATGGGCGGGATGTAAATTGCCAACAGACACTCAGGAGAAGTGTATGGTGTTTCCTGAAACATCTAAAAAACAAAGCAACAGAGCCTAGGGCACTTCCACTTATGGTCCTATAGCTTAGGGAAATTAAAATCGAAAAGACACAGCCACCCCAAAGTTTGGAACGGCTCTGTTTACAAGAACCTCGTTTACAGTACAAGTTCAACATCGCAGAAAGTGAAAAATGGATAAAGAACTTGTGGTACTTACGTACAATGCAGTATCACTCAGCAATGAAATCTATGTCATCAGGCCCGTAGCAGCATAATGAGTAGATTCAGGTACGATGATTCTAACTGAAATAAGTCACACAGAAAAAGAAACATCATAAGATATCAGTAATACACGGAATGTAAACTTGGCTACACAGGAACTGAATTACAGAACAGAACAGGGTCTCAAATTTAGAAAAACAACTTATTCTTGCTTAAGGGTAAAGGTGAGTTGGGGTGCTGCATAAAACCAGAGATTGAAATGAGCACAGATAAAGTTCCTTAAGCCAAATATGGAATAGACAAGAGCTACTCCTTGCTCAACGAAATGGACTCAACACCCCATATTAAACGCCTAAGAATGTACCTGACTAGTAAGTATCTTGAAACCTATGGATTGCTATGTCTCCGAAAGAGAATCAAGCATGTGTACAGGGGCATAAACGCAGCAGTGATAGGATTGGAGAGGTTCGGTGAGCAAATGAAGACCCTTTGAAGTCATATTGCATGGTACCCATTACACGGGTCTCAACTCTCCAGGTTTAAGGTATTCTTCCTTCAGCTAAGACATGCATGTGGAACCCAAGTATGATCAACCATGTGAACGGGAGACGTGTTCAAATATGTCTCAGTTTTCCTCCCCTGGTACTCGGGTGCAACATTCCAGACGCTTTACTAACACTCTCCCCACTTGGAGAGTCAGAGCCTTTAACCTCCTGTTTGGCCCAGTTTGCAATTTCTGCGGAAGATGAACAGGAATAGCGAGAACCAATGAGAGGCTAGCTGGAGGTGTCTAGACGGGCAAATTTAACTCTCATTTCCCACCAGGAAGAGGAAATAACCAAAGGCTCAGCGTGCCGTACCGGAACCAGATTAGGGCCTGAAGCCATCCTGCGGTGTTGCGGCCAGCTCAAAAGAAAGCAAGTTGAAGAAAGGAGCTCAGGGGCACTGTAATTCACAAACCTGCAGAGTTATAAATGACAGCTATCGTCCAAAAATAGACTGAAGTAAGGCTGCCAAGAGGACTTGAAAGCGGGGCAGAATTGCAGGAAACCGATTTCAGGAGGTAGACTGGAATTGCATTGAAAGCATAGGAAAAGAGGCAGAACGTCCACAATGATGCACTTGGCCAAAAAGGGCGTATGCGTTTTTTCCTGAATATATTCAGGAAAAAACGCATACGCCCTTTTTGGCCAACCAAGCAAGCTTGCAAAGGAAATCTGCACTACAATGAAGTCTCAATTACCCCCGGTCAAAAGGGCCATCTCAAAAAAGTGTAAAATCCAGAAAGGCAGGACAGGCCATAGAGAACTGGGAGCCTTGTTATGCTGATGGGCGGGATGTAAATTGCCAACAACCACTCGGGAGAAGTGTATGGTGTTTCCTGAAACATCTAAAAAACAAAGCAACAGAACCTAGGGCACTTCCACTTATGGTCCTATAGCTTAGGGAAATTAAAATCAAAAAGACACAGCCACCCCAAAGTTTGGAACGGCTCTGTTTACAAGAACCTCGTTTACAGTACAAGTTCAACATCGCAGAAAGTGAAAAATGGATAAAGAAGTTGTGGTATTTACTTACAAAGCAATATCACTCAGCAATGAAATCTGTGTCATCAGGCCCTTAGCAGCACAATGAGTGGATTCAGGTATGATGATTCTAACTGAAGTAAGTCACACAGAAAAAGAAACATCATAAGATATCAGTAATACACGGAATGTAAACTTGGCTACACAGGAACTGAATTACAGAACAGAACAGGGTCTCAAATTTAGAAAACCAACTTATGCTTGCTTAAGGGTAAAGGTGAGTTGGGGTGCTGCATAAAACCAGAGATTGAAATGAGCACAGATAAAGTTCCTTAAGCCAAATATGGAATAGACAAGAGCTACTCCTTGCTCAACAAAATGGACTCAACACCGCATATTAAACGCCTAAGAATGTACCTGACTAGTAAGTATCTTAAAACCTATGGATTGCTATGTCTCCGAAAGAGAATCAAGCATGTGTACAGGGGCATAAACGCAGCAGTGATAGGATTGGAGAGGTTCGGTGAGCAAATGAAGACCCTTTGAAGTCATATTGCATGGTACCCATTACACGGGTCTCAACTCTCCAGGTTTAAGGTATTCTTCCTTCAGCTAAGACATGCATGTGGAACCCAAGTATGATCAACCATGTGATCGGGAGACGTGTTCAAATATGTCTCAGTTTTCCTCCCCTGGTACTCGGGTGCAACATTCCAGACGCTTTCCTAACACTCTCCCCACTTGGAGAGTCAGTCCCTTTAACCTCCTGTTTGGCCCAGTTTGCAATTTCTGCGGAAGATGAACAGGAATAGCGAGAACCAATGAGAGGCTAGCTGGAGGTGTCTGGACGGGCAAATTTAACTCTCATTTCCCACCAGGAAGAGGAATTAACCAAAGGCTCAGCGTGCCGTGCCGGAACCAGATTAGGGCCTGAAGCCATCCTGCGGTGTTGCGGCCAGCTCAAAAGAAAGCGAGTTGAAGAAAGGAGCTCAGGGGCACTGTAATTCACAAACCTGCAGAGTTATAAATGACAGCTATCGTCCAAAAATAGACTGAAGTAAGGCTGCCAAGAGGACTTGAAAGCGGGGCAGAATTGCAGGAAACCGATTTCAGGAGGTAGACTGGAATTGCATTGAAAGCATAGGAAAAGAGGCAGAACGTCCACAATGATGCACTTGGCCAAAAAGGGCGTATGCGTTTTTTCCTGAATATATTCAGGAAAAAACGCATACGCCCTTTTTGGCCAACCAAGCAAGCTTGCAAAGGAAATCTGCACTACAATGAAATCTCACTTCCCCCCGGTCAAAAGGGCCATCTGCAAAAAGTGTAAAATCCAGAAAGGCAGAACAGGCCATGGAGAACTGGGAGCCTTGTTATGCTGATGGGCGGGATGTAAATTGCCAACAACCACTCGGGAGAAGTGTATGGTGTATCCTGAAACATCTAAAAAACAAAGCAACAGAACCTAGGGCACTTCCACTTATGGTCCTATAGCTTAGGGAAATTAAAATCAAAAAGACACAGCCACCCCAAAGTTTGGAACGGCTCTGTTTACAAGAACCTCGTTTACAGTACAAGTTCAACATCGCAGAAAGTGAATAATGGATAAAGAAGTTGTGGTATTTACTTACAAAGCAATATCACTCAGCAATGAAATCTGTGTCATCAGGCCCTTAGCAGCACAATGAGTGGATTCAGGTATGATGATTCTAACTGAAGTAAGTCACACAGAAAATGAAACATCATAAGATATCAGTAATACACGGAATGTAAACTTGGCTACACAGGAACTGAATTACAGAACAGAACAGGGTCTCAAATTTAGAAAACCAACTTATGCTTGCTTAAGGGTAAAGGTGAGTTGGGGTGCTGCATAAAACCAGAGATTGAAATGAGCACAGATAAAGTTCCTTAAGCCAAATATGGAATAGACAAGAGCTACTCCTTGCTCAACGAAATGGACTCAACACCGCATATTAAACGCCTAAGAATGTACCTGACTAGTAAGTATCTTAAAACCTATGGATTGCTATGTCTCCGAAAGAGAATCAAGCATGTGTACAGGGGCATAAACGCAGCAGTGATAGGATTGGAGAGGTTCGGTGAGCAAATGAAGACCCTTTGAAGTCATATTGCATGGTACCCATTCCACGGGTCTCAACTACCCAGGTTTAAGGTATTCTTCCTTCAGCTAAAACATGCATGTGGAACCCAAGTATGATCAACCATGTGAACGGGAGACGTGTTCAAATATGTCTCAGTTTTCCTCCCCTGGTACTCGGGTGCAACATTCCAGACGCTTTACTAACACTCTCCCGACTTGGAGAGTCAGTCCCTTTAACCTCCTGTTTGGCCCAGTTTGCAATTTCTGCGGAAGATGAACAGGAATAGCGAGAACCAATGAGAGGCTAGCTGGAGGTGTCTGGACGGGCAAATTTAACTCTCATTTCCCACCAGGAAGAGGAATTAACCAAAGGTTCAGCATGCCGGGCCGGAACCAGATTAGGGCCTGAAGCCATCCTGCGGTGTTGCGGCCAGGTCACAAGAAAGCGAGTTGAAGAAAGGAGCTCAGGGGCACTGTAATTCACAAACCTGCAGAGTTATAAATGACAGCTATCGTCCAAAAATAGACTGAAGTAAGGCTGCCAAGAGGACTTGAAAGCGGGGCAGAATTGCAGGAAACCGATTTCAGGAGGTAGACTGGAATTGCATTGAAAGCATAGGAAAAGAGGCAGAACGTCCACAATGATGCACTTGGCCAAAAAGGGCGTATGCGTTTTTTCCTGAATATATTCAGGAAAAAACGCATACGCCCTTTTTGGCCAACCAAGCAAGCTTGCAAAGGAAATCTGCACTACAATGAAGTCTCACTTCCCCCCGGCCAAAAGGGCCATCTGAAAAAAGTGTAAAATCCAGAGAGGCAACAGGCCATTGAGAACTAGGAGCCTTGTTATGCTGATGGGCGGGATGTAAATTGCCAACAGACACTTGGGAGAAGTGTATGGTGTTTCCTGAAACATCTAAAAAACAAAGCAACAGAGCCTAGGGCACTTCCACTTATGGTCCTATAGCTTAGGGAAATTAAAATCAAAAAGACACAGCCACCCCAAAATTTGGAACGGCTCTGTTTACAAGAACCTCGTTTACAGTACAAGTTCAACATCGCAGAAAGTGAAAAATGGATAAAGAAGTTGTGGTATTTACTTACAAAGCAATATCACTCAGCAATGAAATCTGTGTCATCAGGCCCTTAGCAGCACAATGAGTGGATTCAGGTATGATGATTCTAACTGAAATAAGTCACACAGAAAAAGAAACATCATAAGATATCAGTAATACACGGAATGTAAACTTGGCTACACAGGAACTGAATTACAGAACAGAACAGGGTCTCAAATTTAGAAAACCAACTTATTCTTGCTTAAGGGTAAATGTGAGTTGGGGTGCTGCATAAAAACAGAGATTGAAATGACCACAGATAAAGTTCCTTAAGCCAAATATGGAATAGACAAGAGCTACTCCTTGCTCAACGAAATGGACTCAACACCGCATATTAAACGCCTAAGAATGTACCTGACTAGTAAGTATCTTAAAACCTATGGATTGCTATGTCTCCGAAAGAGAATCAAGCATGTGTACAGGGGCATAAACGCAGCAGTGATAGGATTGGAGAGGTTCGGTGAGCAAATGAAGACCCTTTGAAGTCATATTGCATGGTACCCATTGTACGGGTTTCAACTACCCAGGTTTAAGGTATTCTTCCTTCAGCTAAAACATGCATGTGGAACCTAGAGTATGATCAACCATGTGATCGGGAGACGTGTTCAAATATGTCTCAGTTTTCCTCCCCTGGTACTCGGGTGCAACATTCCAGACGCTTTACTAACACTCTCCCCACTTGGAGATTCAGCGCCTTTAACCTCCTGTTTGGCCCAGTTTGCAATTTCTGCGGAAGATGAACAGGAATAGCGAGAACCAATGAGAGACTAGCTGGAGGTGTCTGGACGGGCAAATTTAACTCTCATTTCCCACCAGGAAGAGGAAATAACCAAAGGCTCAGCGTGCCGTGCCGGAACCAGATTAGGGCCTGAAGCCATCCTGCGGTGTTGCGGCCAGGTCACAAGAAAGCGAGTTGAAGAAAGGAGCTCAGGGGCACTGTAATTCACAAACCTGCAGAGTTATAAATGACAGCTATCGTCCAAAAATAGACTGAAGTAAGGCTGCCAAGAGGACTTGAAAGCGGGGCAGAATTGCAGGAAACCGATTTCAGGAGGTAGACTGGAATTGCATTGAAAGCATAGGAAAAGAGGCAGAAAGTCCACAATGATGCACTTGGCCAAAAAGGGCGTATGCGTTTTCTCCTGAATATATTCAGGAAAAAACGCATACACCCTTTTTGGCCAACCAAGCAAGCTTGCAAAGGAAATCTGCACTACAATGAAGTCTCACTTCCCCCCGGCCAAAAGGGCCATCTGAAAAAAGTGTAAAATCCAGAAAGGCAACAGGCCATTGAGAACTAGGAGCCTTGTTATGCTGATGGGCGGGATGTAAATTGCCAACAGACACTTGGGAGAAGTGTATGGTGTTTCCTGAAACATCTAAAAAACAAAGCAACAGAGCCTAGGGCACTTCCACTTATGGTCCTATAGCTTAGGGAAATTAAAATAAAAAAGACACAGCCACCCCAAAGTTTGGAACGGCTCTGTTTACAAGAACCTCGTTTACAGTACAAGTTCAACATCGCAGAAAGTGAAAAATGGATAAAGAAGTTGTGGTATTTACTTACAAAGCAATATCACTCAGCAATGAAATCTGTGTCATCAGGCCCGGAGCAGCACAATGAGTGGATTCAGGTATGATGATTCTAACTGAAATAAGTCACACAGAAAAAGAAACATCATAAGATATCAGTAATACACGGAATGGAAACTTGGCTACACAGGAACTGAATTACAGAACAGAACAGGGTCTCAAATTTAGAAAACCAACTTATGCTTGCTTAAGGGTAAAGGTGAGTTGGGGTGCTGCATAAAACCAGAGATTGAAATGAGCACACATAAAGTTCCTTAAGCCAAATATGGAATAGACAAGAGCTACTCCTTGCTCAACGAAATGGACTCAACACCCCATATTAAACGCCTAAGAATGTACCTGACTAGTAAGTATCTTAAAACCTATGGATTGCTATGTCTCCGAAAGAGAATCAAGCATGTGTACAGGGGCATAAACGCAGCAGTGATAGGATTGGAGAGGTGCGGTGAGCAAATGAAGACCCTTTGAAGTCATATTGCATGGTACCCATTCCACGGGTTTCAACTACCCAGGTTTAAGGTATTCTTCCTTCAGCTAAAACATGCATGTGGAACCTAGAGTATGATCAACCATGTGATCGGGAGACGTGTTCAAATATGTCTCAGTTTTCCTCCCCTGGTACTCGGGTGCAACATTCCAGACGCTTTCCTAACACTCTCCCCACTTGGAGAGTCAGTCCCTTTAACCTCCTGTTTGGCCCAGTTTGCAATTTCTGTGGAAGATGAACAGGAATAGCGAGAACCAATGAGAGGCTAGCTGGAGGTGTCTGGACGGGCAAATTTAACTCTCATTTCCCACCAGGAAGAGGAATTAACCAAAGGCTCAGCATGCCGGGCCGGAACCAGATTAGGGCCTGAAGCCATCCTGTGGTGTTGCGGCCAGGTCACAAGAAAGCGAGTTGAAGAAAGGAGCTCAGGGGCACTGTAATTCACAAACCTGCAGAGTTATAAATGACAGCTATCGTCCAAAAATAGACTGAAGTAAGGCTGCCAAGAGGACTTGAAAGCGGGGCAGAATTGCAGGAAACCGATTTCAGGAGGTAGACTGGAATTGCATTGAAAGCATAGGAAAAGAGGCAGAACGTCCACAATGATGCACTTGGCCAAAAAGGGCGTATGCGTTTTTTCCAGAATATATTCAGGAAAAAACGCATACACCCTTTTTGGCCAACCAAGCAAGCTTGCAATGGAAATCTAAACTACAATGAAGTCTCAGTTCCCCCCGGTCAAAAGGGCCATCTGTAAAAAGTGTAAAATCCAGAAAGGCAACAGGCCATTGAGAACTGGGAGCCTTGTTATGCTGATGGGCGGGATGTAAATTGCCAACAGACACTTGGGAGAAGTGTATGGTGTTTCCTGAAACATCTAAAAAACAAAGCAACAGAGCCTAGGGCACTTCCACTTATGGTCCTATAGCTTAGGGAAATTAAAATAAAAAAGACACAGCCACCCCAAAGTTTGGGACGCCTCTGTTTACAAGAACCTCGTTTACAGTACAAGTTCAACATCGCAGAAAGTGAAAAATGGATAAAGAAGTTGTGGTATTCACTTACAAAGCAATATCACTCAGCAATGAAATCTATGTCATCAGGCCCTTAGCAGCACAATGAGTGGATTCAGGTATGATGATTCTAACTGAAATAAGTCACACAGAAAAAGAAACATCATAAGATATCAGTAATACACGGAATGCAAACTTGGCTACACAGGAACTGAATTACAGAACAGAACAGGGTCTCAAATTTAGAAAAACATCTTATGCTTGCTTAAGGGGAAAGGTGAGTTGGGGTGCTGCATAAAACCAGAGATTGAAATGAGCACAGATAAAGTTCCTTAAGCCAAATATGGAATAGACAAGAGCTACTCCTTGCTCAACGAAATGGACTCAACACCGCATATTAAACGCCTAAGAATGTACCTGACTTGTAAGTATCTTAAAACCTATGGATTGCTATGTCTCCGAAAGAGAATCAAGCATGTGTACAGGGGCATAAACGCAGCAGTGATAGGATTGGAGAGGTGCGGTGAGCAAATGAAGACCCTTTGAAGTCATATTGCATGGTACCCATTCCACGGGTTTCAACTACCCAGGTTTAAGGTATTCTTCCTTCAGCTAAAACATGCATGTGGAACCTAGAGTATAATCAACCATGTGATCGGGAGACGTGTTCAAATATGTCTCAGTTTTCCTCCCCTGGTACTCGGGTGCAACATTCCAGACGCTTTCCTAACACTCTCCCCACTTGGAGAGTCAGTCCCTTTAACCTCCTGTTTGGCCCAGTTTGCAATTTCTGCGGAAGATGAACAGGAATAGCGAAGACCAATGAGAGGTTAGCTGGAGGTGTCCGGACAGGCAAATTTAACTCTCATTTCCCACCAGGAAGAGGAATTAACCAAAGGCTCAGCATGCCGGGCCGGAACCAGATTAGGGCCTGAAGCCATCCTGCGGTGTTGCGGCCAGGTCACAAGAAAGCGAGTTGAAGAAAGGAGCTCAGGGGCACTGTAATTCACAAACCTGCAGAGTTATAAATGACAGCTATCGTCCAAAAATAGACTGAAGTAAGGCTGCCAAGAGGACTTGAAAGCGGGGCAGAATTGCAGGAAACCGATTTCAGGAGGTAGACTGGAATTGCATTGAAAGCATAGGAAAAGAGGCAGAACGTCCACAATGATGCACTTGGCCAAAAAGGGCGTATGCGTTTTTTCCTGAATATATTCAGGAAAAAACGCATACGCCCTTTTTGGCCAACCAAGCAAGCTTGCAAAGGAAATCTGCACTACAATGAAGTCTCACTTCCCCCCGGTCAAAAGGGCCATCTGAAAAAAGTGTAAAATCCAGAAAGGCAGGACAGGCCATGGAGAACTGGGAGCCTTGTTATGCTGATGGGCAGGATGTAAATTGCCAACAGACACTCGGGAGAAGTGTATGGTGTTTCCTGAAACATCTAAAAAACAAAGCAACAGAGCCTAGGGCACTGCCACTTATGGTCCTATAGCTTAGGGAAATTAAAATCAAAAAGACACAGCCACCCCAAAGTTTGGGACGCCTCTGTTTACAAGAACCTCGTTTACAGTACAAGTTCAACATCGCAGAAAGTGAAAAATGGATAAAGAAGTTGTGGTATTTACTTACAAAGCAATATCACTCAGCAATGAAATCTATGTCATCAGGCCCTTAGCATCACAATGAGTGGATTCAGGTATGATGATTCTAACTGAAGTAAGTCACACAGAAAAAGAAACATCATAAGATATCAGTAATACACGGAATGTAAACTTGGCTACACAGGAACTGAATTACAGAACAGAACAGGGTCTCAAATTTAGAAAACCAACTTATGCTTGCTTAAGGGTAAAGGTGAGTTGGGGTGCTGCATAAAACCAGAGATTGAAATGAGCACAGATAAAGTTCCTTAAGCCAAATATGGAATAGACAAGAGCTACTCCTTGCTCAACGAAATGGACTCAACACCGCATATTAAACGCCTAAGAATGTACCTGACTTGTAAGTATCTTAAAACCTATGGATTGCTATGTCTCCGAAAGAGAATCAAGCATGTGTACAGGGGCATAAACGCAGCAGTGATAGGATTGGAGAGGTGCGGTGAGCAAATGAAGACCCTTTGAAGTCATATTGCATGGTACCCATTCCACGGGTTTCAAGTACCCAGGTTTAAGGTATTCTTCCTTCAGCTAAAACATGCATGTGGAACCTAGAGTATAATCAACCATGTGATCGGGAGACATGTTCAAATATGTCTCAGTTTTCCTCCCCTGGTACTCGGGTGCAACATTCCAGACGCTTTCCTAACACTCTCCCCACTTGGAGAGTCAGTCCCTTTAACCTCCTGTTTGGCCCAGTTTGCAATTTCTGCGGAAGATGAACAGGAATAGCGAAAACCAATGAGAGGCTAGCTGGAGGTGTCTGGACAGGCAAATTTAACTCTCATTTCCCACCAGGAAGAGGAATTAACCAAAGGCTCAGCATGCCGGGCCGGAACCAGATTAGGGCCTGAAGCCATCCTGCGGTGTTGCGGCCAGGTCACAAGAAAGCGAGTTGAAGAAAGGAGCTCAGGGGCACTGTAATTCACAAACCTGCAGAGTTATAAATGACAGCTATCGTCCAAAAATAGACTGAAGTAAGGCTGCCAAGAGGACTTGAAAGCGGGGCAGAATTGCAGGAAACCGATTTCAGGAGGTAGACTGGAATTGCATTGAAAGCATAGGAAAAGAGGCAGAACGTCCACAATGATGCACTTGGCCAAAAAGGGCGTATGCGTTTTTTCCTGAATATATTCAGGAAAAAACGCATACGCCCTTTTTGGCCAACCAAGCAAGCTTGCAAAGGAAATCTGCACTACAATGAAGTCTCACTTCCCCCCGGTCAAAAGGGCCATCTGAAAAAAGTGTAAAATCCAGAAAGGCAGGACAGGCCATGGAGAACTGGGAGCCTTGTTATGCTGATGGGCGGGATGTAAATTGCCAACAACCACTTGGGAGAAGTGTATGGTGTTTCCTGAAACATCTAAAAAACAAAGCAACAGAACCTAGGGCACTTCCACTTATGGTCCTATAGCTTAGGGAAATTAAAATCAAAAAGACACAGCCACCCCAAAGTTTGGAACGGCTCTGTTTACAAGAACCTCGTTTACAGTACAAGTTCAACATCGCAGAAAGTGAAAAATGGATAAAGAAGTTGTGGTATTTACTTACAAAGCAATATCACTCAGCAATGAAATCTGTGTCATCAGGCCCTTAGCAGCACAATGAGTGGATTCAGGTATGATGATTCTAACTGAAGTAAGTCACACAGAAAAAGAAACATCATAAGATATCAGTAATACACGGAATGTAAACTTGGCTACACAGGAACTGAATTACAGAACAGAACAGGGTCTCAAATTTAGAAAACCAACTTATGCTTGCTTAAGGGTAAAGGTGAGTTGGGGTGCTGCATAAAACCAGAGATTGAAATGAGCACAGATAAAGTTCCTTAAGCCAAATATGGAATAGACAAGAGCTACTCCTTGCTCAACGAAATGGACTCAACACCGCATATTAAACGCCTAAGAATGTACCTGACTTGTAAGTATCTTAAAACCTATGGATTGCTATGTCTCCGAAAGAGAATCAAGCATGTGTACAGGGGCATAAACGCAGCAGTGATAGGATTGGAGAGGTGCGGTGAGCAAATGAAGACCCTTTGAAGTCATATTGCATGGTACCCATTCCACGGGTTTCAACTACCCAGGTTTAAGGTATTCTTCCTTCAGCTAAAACATGCATGTGGAACCTAGAGTATAATCAACCATGTGATCGGGAGACGTGTTCAAATATGTCTCAGTTTTCCTCCCCTGGTACTCGGGTGCAACATTCCAGAGGCTTTCCTAAAACTCTCCCCACTTGGAGAGTCAGTCCCTTTAACCTCCTGTTTGGCCCAGTTTGCTATTTCTGCGGAAGATGAACAGGAATAGCGAAAACCAATGAGAGGCTAGCTGGAGGTGTCTGGACAGGCAAATTTAACTCTCATTTCCCACCAGGAAGAGGAATTAACCAAAGGCTCAGCATGCCGGGCCGGAACCAGATTAGGGCCTGAAGCCATCCTGCGGTGTTGCGGCCAGGTCACAAGAAAGCGAGTTGAAGAAAGGAGCTCAGGGGCACTGTAATTCACAAACCTGCAGAGTTATAAATGACAGCTATCGTCCAAAAATAGACTGAAGTAAGGCTGCCAAGAGGACTTGAAAGCGGGGCAGAATTGCAGGAAACCGATTTCAGGAGGTAGACTGGAATTGCATTGAAAGCATAGGAAAAGAGGCAGAACGTCCACAATGATGCACTTGGCCAAAAAGGGCGTATGCGTTTTTTCCTGAATATATTCAGGAAAAAACGCATACGCCCTTTTTGGCCAACCAAGCAAGCTTGCAAAGGAAATCTGCACTACAATGAAGTCTCACTTCCCCCCGGTCAAAAGGGCCATCTGAAAAAAGTGTAAAATCCAGAAAGGCAGGACAGGTCATGGAGAACTGGGAGCCTTGTTATGCTGATGGGCGGGATGTAAATTGCCAACAACCACTTGGGAGAAGTGTATGGTGTTTCCTGAAACATCTAAAAAACAAAGCAACAGAGCCTAGGGCACTTCCACTTATGGTCCTATAGCTTAGGGAAATTAAAATCAAAAAGACACAGCCACCCCAAAGTTTGGAATGGCTCTGTTTACAAGAACCTCGTTTACAGTACAAGTTCAACATCGCAGAAAGTGATAATGGATAAAGAAGTTGTGGTATTTACTTACAAAGCAATATCACTCAGCAATGAAATCTGTGTCATCAGCCCTTAGCAGCACAATGAGTGGATTCAGGTATGATGATTCTAACTGAAGTAAGTCACACAGAAAAAGAAACATCATAAGATATCAGTAATACACGGAATGTAAACTTGGCTACACAGGAACTGAATTACAGAACAGAACAGGGTCTCAAATTTAGAAAACCAACTTATGCTTGCTTAAGGGTAAAGGTGAGTTGGGGTGCTGCATAAAACCAGAGATTGAAATGAGCACAGATAAAGTTCCTTAAGCCAAATATGGAATAGAGAAGAGCTACTCCTTGCTCAACGAAATGGACTCAACACCGCATATTAAACGCCTAAGAATGTACCTGACTTGTAAGTATCTTAAAACCTATGGATTGCTATGTCTCCGAAAGAGAATCAAGCATGTGTACAGGGGCATAAACGCAGCAGTGATAGGATTGGAGAGGTGCGGTGAGCAAATGAAGACCCTTTGAAGTCATATTGCATGGTACCCATTCCACGGGTTTCAACTACCCAGGTTTAAGGTATTCTTCCTTCAGCTAAAACCTGCATGTGGAACCTAGAGTATAATCAACCATGTGATCGGGAGACGTGTTCAAATATGTCTCAGTTTTCCTCCCCTGGTACTCGGGTGCAACATTCCAGACGCTTTCCTAACACTCTCCCCACTTGGAGAGTCAGTCCCTTTAACCTCCTGTTTGGCCCAGTTTGCAATTTCTGCGGAAGATGAACAGGAATAGCGAAAACCAATGAGAGGCTAGCTGGAGGTGTCTGGACAGGCAAATTTAACTCTCATTTCCCACCAGGAAGAGGAATTAACCAAAGGCTCAGCATGCCGGGCCGGAACCAGATTAGGGCCTGAAGCCATCCTGCGGTGTTGCGGCCAGCTCAAAAGAAAGCGAGTTGAAGAAAGGAGCTCAGGGGCACTGTAATTCACAAACCTGCAGAGTTATAAATGACAGCTATCGTCCAAAAATAGACTGAAGTAAGGCTGCCAAGAGGACTTGAAAGCGGGGCAGAATTGCAGGAAACCGATTTCAGGAGGTAGACTGGAATTGCATTGAAAGCATAGGAAAAGAGGCAGAACGTCCACAATGATGCACTTGGCCAAAAAGGGCGTATGCGTTTTTTCCTGAATATATTCAGGAAAAAACGCATACGCCCTTTTTGGCCAACCAAGCAAGCTTGCAAAGGAAATCTGCACTACAATGAAGTCTCACTTCCCCCCGGCCAAAAGGGCCATCTGAAAAAAGTGTAAAATCCAGAAAGGCAACAGGCCATGGAGAACTGGGAGCCTTGTTATGCTGATGGGCGGGATGTAAATTGCCAACAGACACTTGGGAGAAGTGTATGGTGTTTCCTGAAACATCTAAAAAACAAAGCAACAGAGCCTAGGGCACTTCCACTTATGGTCCTATAGCTTAGGGAAATTAAAATAAAAAAGACACAGCCACCCCAAAGTTTGGAACGGCTCTGTTTACAAGAACCTCGTTTACAGTACAAGTTCAACATCGCAGAAAGTGAAAAATGGATAAAGAAGTTGTGGTATTTACTTACAAAGCAATATCACTCAGCAATGAAATCTGTGTCATCAGGCCCGGAGCAGCACAATGAGTGGATTCAGGTATGATGATTCTAACTGAAATAAGTCACACAGAAAAAGAAACATCATAAGATATCAGTAATACACGGAATGTAAACTTGGCTACACAGGAACTGAATTACAGAACAGAACAGGGTCTCAAATTTAGAAAACCAACTTATTCTTGCTTAAGGGTAAATGTGAGTTGGGGTGCTGCATAAAACCAGAGATTGAAATGAGCACAGATAAAGTTCCTTAAGCCAAATATGGAATAGACAAGAGCTACTCCTTGCTCAACGAAATTGACTCAACACCGCATATTAAACGCCTAAGAATGTACCTGACTAGTAAGTATCTTAAAACCTATGGATTGCTATGTCTCCGAAAGAGAATCAAGCATGTGTACAGGGGCATAAATGCAGCAGTGATAGGATTGGAGAGGTTCGGTGAGCAAATGAAGACCCTTTGAAGTCATATTGCATGGTACCCATTCCACGGGTTTCAACTACCCAGGTTTAAGGTATTCTTCCTTCAGCTAAAACATGCATGTGGAACCTAGAGTATGATCAACCATGTGATCGGGAGACGTGTTCAAATATGTCTCAGTTTTCCTCCCCTGGTACTCGGGTGCAACATTCCAGACGCTTTACTAACACTCTCCCCACTTGGAGAGTCAGTCCCTTTAACCTCCTGTTTGGCCCAGTTTGCAATTTCTGCGGAAGATGAACAGGAATAGCGAGAACCAATGAGAGACTAGCTGGAGGTGTCTGGACGGGCAAATTTAACTCTCAATTCCCACCAGGAAGAGGAAATAACCAAAGGCTCAGCGTGCCGTGCCGGAACCAGATTAGGGCCTGAAGCCATCCTGCAGTGTTGCGGCCAGGTCACAAGAAAGCGAGTTGAAGAAAGGAGCTCAGGGGCACTGTAATTCACAAACCTGCAGAGTTATAAATGACAGCTATCGTCCAAAAATAGACTGAAGTAAGGCTGCCAAGAGGACTTGAAAGCGGGGCAGAATTGCAGGAAACCGATTTCAGGAGGTAGACTGGAATTGCATTGAAAGCATAGGAAAAGAGGCAGAACGTCCACAATGATGCACTTGGCCAAAAAGGGCGTATGCGTTTTTTCCTGAATATATTCAGGAAAAAACGCATACGCCCTTTTTGGCCAACCAAGCAAGCTTGCAAAGGAAATCTGCACTACAATGAAGTCTCACTTCCCCCCGGTCAAAAGGGCCATCTGAAAAAAGTGTAAAATCCAGAAAGGCAGGACAGGCCATGGAGAACTGGGAGCCTTGTTATGCTGATGGGCGGGATGTAAATTGCCAACAGACACTCGGGAGAAGTGTATGGTGTTTCCTGAAACATCTAAAAAACAAAGCAACAGAGCCTAGGGCACTGCCACTTATGGTCCTATAGCTTAGGGAAATTAAAATCAAAAAGACACAGCCACCCCAAAGTTTGGGACGCCTCTGTTTACAAGAACCTCGTTTACAGTACAAGTTCAACATCGCAGAAAGTGAAAAATGGATAAAGAAGTTGTGGTATTTACTTACAAAGCAATATCACTCAGCAATGAAATCTATGTCATCAGGCCCTTAGCATCACAATGAGTGGATTCAGGTATGATGATTCTAACTGAAATAAGTCACACAGAAAAAGAAACATCATAAGATATCAGTAATACACGGAATGTAAACTTGGCTACACAGGAACTGAATTACAGAACAGAACAGGGTCTCAAATTTAGAAAACCAACTTATGCTTGCTTAAGGGGAAAGGTGAGTTGGGGTGCTGCATAAAACCAGAGATTGAAATGAGCACAGATAAAGTTCCTTAAGCCAAATATGGAATAGACATGAGCTACTCCTTGCTCAACGAAATGGACTCAACACCGCATATTAAACGCCTAAGAATGTACCTGACTAGTAAGTATCTTAAAACCTATGGATTGCTATGTCTCCGAAAGAGAATCAAGCATGTGTACAGGGGCATAAACGCAGCAGTGATAGGATTGGAGAGGTTCGGTGAGCAAATGAAGACCCTTTGAAGTCATATTGCATGGTACCCATTCCACGGGTTTCAACTACCCAGGTTTAAGGTATTCTTCCTTCAGCTAAAACATGCATGTGGAACCTAGAGTATGATCAACCATGTGATCGGGAGACGTGTTCAAATATGTCTCAGTTTTCCTCCCCTGGTACTCGGGTGCAACATTCCAGACGCTTTACTAACACTCTCCCCACTTGGAGAGTCAGTCCCTTTAACCTCCTGTTTGGCCCAGTTTGCAATTTCTGCGGAAGATGAACAGGAATAGCGAGAACCAATGAGAGACTAGCTGGAGGTGTCTGGACGGGCAAATTTAACTCTCATTTCCCACCAGGAAGAGGAAATAACCAAAGGCTCAGCGTGCCGTGCCGGAACCAGATTAGGGCCTGAAGCCATCCTGCGGTGTTGCGGCCAGGTCACAAGAAAGCGAGTTGAAGAAAGGAGCTCAGGAGCACTGTAATTCACAAACCTGCAGAGTTATAAATGACAGCTATCGTCCAAAAATAGACTGAAGTAAGGCTGCCAAGAGGACTTGAAAGCGGGGCAGAATTGCAGGAAACCGATTTCAGGAGGTAGACTGGAATTGCATTGAAAGCATAGGAAAAGAGGCAGAACGTCCACAATGATGCACTTGGCCAAAAAGGGCGTATGCGTTTTTTCCTGAATATATTCAGGAAAAAACGCATACGCCCTTTTTGGCCAACCAAGCAAGCTTGCAAAGGAAATCTGCACTACAATGAAGTCTCACTTCCCCCCGGTCAAAAGGGCCATCTGAAAAAAGTGTAAAATCCAGAAAGGCAGGACAGGTCATGGAGAACTGGGAGCCTTGTTATGCTGATGGGCGGGATGTAAATTGCCAACAACCACTTGGGAGAAGTGTATGGTGTTTCCTGAAACATCTAAAAAACAAAGCAACAGAACCTAGGGCACTTCCACTTATGGTCCTATAGCTTAGGGAAATTAAAATCAAAAAGACACAGCCACCCCAAAGTTTGGAACAGCTCTGTTTACAAGAACCTCGTTTACAGTACAAGTTCAACATCGCAGAAAGTGAAAAATGGATAAAGAAGTTGTGGTATTTACTTACAAAGCAATATCACTCAGCAATGAAATCTGTGTCATCAGGCCCTTAGAAGCACAATGAGTGGATTCAGGTATGATGATTCTAACTGAAGTAAGTCACACAGAAAAAGAAACATCATAAGATATCAGTAATACACGGAATGTAAACTTGGCTACACAGGAACTGAATTACAGAACAGAACAGGGTCTCAAATTTAGAAAACCAACTTATGCTTGCTTAAGGGTAAAGGTGAGTTGGGGTGCTGCATAAAACCAGAGATTGAAATGAGCACAGATAAAGTTCCTTAAGCCAAATATGGAATAGACAAGAGCTACTCCTTGCTCAACGAAATGGACTCAACACCGCATATTAAACGCCTAAGAATGTACCTGACTTGTAAGTATCTTAAAACCTATGGATTGCTATGTCCCCGAAAGAGAATCAAGCATGTGTACAGGGGCATAAACGCAGCAGTGATAGGATTGGAGAGGTGCGGTGAGCAAATGAAGACCCTTTGAAGTCATATTGCATGGTACCCATTCCACGGGTTTCAACTACCCAGGTTTAAGGTATTCTTCCTTCAGCTAAAACATGCATGTGGAACCTAGAGTATGATCAACCATGTGATCGGGAGACGTGTTCAAATATGTCTCAGTTTTCCTCCCCTGGTACTCGGGTGCAACATTCCAGACGCTTTACTAACACTCTCCCCACTTGGAGAGTCAGTCCCTTTAACCTCCTGTTTCGCCCAGTTTGCAATTTCTGCGGAAGATGAACAGGAATAGCGAAAACCAATGAGAGGCTAGCTGGAGGTGTCTGGATGGGCAAATTTAACTCTCATTTCCCACCAGGAAGAGGAATTAACCAAAGGCTCAGCATTCCGGGCCGGAACCTGATTAGGGCCTGAAGCCATCCTGCGGTGTTGCGGCCAGGTCACAAGAAAGCGAGTTGAAGAAAGGAGCTCAGGGGCACTGTAATTCACAAACCTGCAGAGTTATAAATGACAGCTATCGTCCAAAAATAGACTGAAGTAAGGCTGCCAAGAGGACTTGAAAGCGGGGCAGAATTGCAGGAAACCGATTTCAGGAGGTAGACTGGAATTTCATTGAAAGCATAGGAAAAGAGGCAGAACGTCCACAATGATGCACTTGGCCAAAAAGGGCGTATGCGTTTTTTCCTGAATATATTCAGGAAAAAACGCATACGCCCTTTTTGGCCAACCAAGCAAGCTTGCAAAGGAAATCTGCACTACAATGAAGTCTCACTTCCCCCCGGTCAAAAGGGCCATCTGAAAAAAGTGTAAAATCCAGAAAGGCAGGACAGGCCATGGAGAACTGGGAGCCTTGTTATGCTGATGGGCGGGATGTTAATTGCCAACAGACACTCGGGAGAAGTGTATGGTGTTTCCTGAAACATCTAAAAAACAAAGCAACAGAGCCTAGGGCACTGCCACTTATGGTCCTATAGCTTAGGGAAATTAAAATCAAAAAGACACAGCCACCCCAAAGTTTGGGACGCCTCTGTTTACAAGAACCTCGTTTACAGTACAAGTTCAACATCGCAGAAAGTGAAAAATGGATAAAGAAGTTGTGGTATTTACTTACAAAGCAATATCACTCAGCCATGAAATCTATGTCATCAGGCCCTTAGCATCACAATGAGTGGATTCAGGTATGATGATTCTAACTGAAATAAGTCACACAGAAAAAGAAACATCATAAGATATCAGTAATACATGGAATGTAAACTTGGCTACACAGGAACTGAATTACAGAACAGAACAGGGTCTCAAATTTAGAAAACCAACTTATGCTTGCTTAAGGGTAAAGGTGAGTTGGGGTGCTGCATAAAACCAGAGATTGAAATGAGCACAGATAAAGTTCCTTAAGTCAAATATGGAATAGACAAGAGCTACTCCTTGCTCAACGAAATGGACTCAACACCGCATATTAAACGCCTAAGAATGTTCCTGACTAGTAAGTATCGTAAAACCTATGGATTGCTATGTCTCCAAAAGAGAATCAAGCTTGTGTACAGGGGCATAAACGCAGCAGTGATAAGATTGGAGAGGTTCGGTGAGCAAATGAAGACCCTTTGAAGTCATATTGCATGGTACCCATTCCACGGGTTTCAACTACCCAGGTTTAAGGTATTCTTCCTTCAGCTAAAACATGCATGTGGAACCTAGAGTATGATCAACCATGTGATCGGGAGACGTGTTCAAATATGTCTCAGTTTTCCTCCCCTGGTACTCGGGTGCAACATTCCAGACGCTTTACTAACACTCTCCCCACTTGGAGAGTCAGTCCCTTTAACCTCCTGTTTGGCCCAGTTTGCAATTTCTGCGGAAGATGAACAGGAATAGCGAAAACCAATGAGAGGCTAGCTGGAGGTGTCTGGATGGGCAAATTTAACTCTCATTTCCCACCAGGAAGAGGAATTAACCAAAGGCTCAGCATTCCGGGCCGGAACCTGATTAGGGCCTGAAGCCATCCTGCGGTGTTGCGGCCAGCTCAAAAGAAAGCGAGTTGAAGAAAGGAGCTCAGGGGCACTGTAATTCACAAACCTGCAGAGTTATAAATGACAGCTATCGTGCAAAAATATACTGAAGTAAGGCTGCCAAGAGGACTTGAAAGCGGGGCAGAATTGCAGGAAACCGATTTCAGGAGGCAGACTGAAATTGCATTGAAAGCATAGGAAAAGAGGCAGAACGTCCACAATGATGCACTTGGCCAAAAAGGGCGTATGCGTTTTTTCTTGAATATATTCAGGAAAAAACGCATACGCCCTTTTTGGCCAACCAAGCAAGCTTGCAAAGGAAATCTGCACTACAATGAAGTCTCACTTCCCCCCGGTCAAAAGGGCCATCTGAAAAAAGTGTAAAATCCAGAAAGGCAACAGGCCATTGAGAACTGGGAGCCTTGTTATGCTGATGGGCGGGATGTAAATTGCCAACAGACACTCGGGAGAAGTGTATGGTGTTTCCTGAAACATCTAAAAAACAAAGCAACAGAACCTAGGGCACTTCCACTTATGGTCCTATAGCTTAGGGAAATTAAAATCAAAAAGACACAGCCACCCCAAAGTTTGGAACGGCTCTGTTTACAAGAACCTCGTTTACAGTACAAGTTCAACATCGCAGAAAGTGAAAAATGGATAAAGAAGTTGTGGTATTTACTTACAAAGCAATATCACTCAGCAATGAAATTTGTGTCATCAGGCCCTTAGCAGCACAATGAGTGGATTCAGGTGTGATGATTCTAACTGAAGTAAGTCACACAGAAAAAGAAACATCATAAGATATCAGTAATACACGGAATGTAAACTTGGCTACACAGGAACTGAATTACAGAACAGAACAGGGTCTCAAATTTAGAAAACCAACTTATGCTTGCTTAAGGGTAAAGGTGAGTTGGGGTGCTGCATAAAACCAGAGATTGAAATGAGCACAGATAAAGTTCCTTAAGCCAAATATGGAATAGACAAGAGCTACTCCTTGCTCAACGAAATGGACTCAACACCGCATATTAAACGCCTAAGAATGTACCTGACTAGTAAGTATCGTAAAACCTATGGATTGCTATGTCTCCAAAAGAGAATCAAGCATGTGTACAGGGGCATAAACGCAGCAGTGATAGGATTGGAGAGGTTCGGTGAGCAAATGAAGACCCTTTGAAGTCAATTTGCATGGTACCCATTACACGGGTCTCAACTCTCCAGGTTTAAGGTATTCTTCCTTCAGCTAAAACATGCATGTGGAACCCAAGTATGATCAACCATGTGAACGGGAGACGTGTTCAAATATGTCTCAGTTTTCCTCCCCTGGTACTCGGGTGCAACATTCCAGACGCTTTACTAACACTCTCCCCACTTGGAGAGTCAGCGCCTTTAACCTCCTGTTTGGCCCAGTTTGCAATTTCTGTGGAAGATGAACAGGAATAGCGAGAACCAATGAGAGGCTAGCTGGAGGTGTCTGGACGGGCAAATTTAACTCTCATTTCCCACCAGGAAGAGGAATTAACCAAAGGCTCAGCATGTCGGGCCGGAACCAGATCAGGGCCTGAAGCCATCCTGCGGTGTTGCGGCCAGGTCACAAGAAAGCGAGTTGAAGAAAGGAGCTCAGGGGCACTGTAATTCACAAACCTGCAGAGTTATAAATGACAGCTATCGTCCAAAAATAGACTGAAGTAAGGCTGCCAAGAGGACTTGAAAGCGGGGCAGAATTGCAGGAAACCGATTTCAGGAGGTAGACTGGAATTTCATTGAAAGCATAGGAAAAGAGGCAGAACGTCCACAATGATGCACTTGGCCAAAAAGGGCGTATGCGTTTTTTCCTGAATATATTCAGAAAAAAACGCATACGCCCTTTTTGGCCAACCAAGCAAGCTTGCAATGGAAATCTAAACTACAATGAAGTCTCAGTTCCCCCCGGTCAAAAGGGCCATCTGTAAAAAGTGTAAAATCCAGAAAGGCAACAGGCCATTGAGAACTGGGAGCCTTGTTATGCTGATGGGCGGGATGTAAATTGCCAACAGACACTTGGGAGAAGTGTATGGTGTTTCCTGAAACATCTAAAAAACAAAGCAACAGAGCCTAGGGCACTTCCACTTATGGTCCTATAGCTTAGGGAAATTAAAATCAAAAAGACACAGCCACCCCAAAGTTTGGAATGGCTCTGTTCACAAGAACCTCGTTTACAGTACAAGTTCAACATCGCAGAAAGTGAAAAATGGATAAAGAAGTTGTGGTATTTACTTACAAAGCAATATCACTCAGCAATGAAATCTGTGTCATCAGGCCCTTAGCAGCACAATGAGTGGATTCAGGTATGATGATTCTAACTGAAGTAAGTCACACAGAAAAAGAAACATCATAAGATATCAGTAATACACGGAATGTAAACTTGGCTACACAGGAACTGAATTACAGAACAGAACAGGGTCTCAAATTTAGAAAAACAACTTATTCTTGCTTAAGGGGAAAGGTGAGTTGGGGTGCTGCAAAAAACCAGAGATTGAAATGAGCACAGATAAAGTTCCTTAAGCCAAATATGGAATAGACAAGAGCTACTCCTTGCTCAACGAAATGGACTCAACACCCCATATTAAACGCCTAAGAATGTACCTGACTAGTAAGTATCTTGAAACCTATGGATTGCTATGTCTCCAAAAGAGAATCAAGCGTGTGTACAGGGGCATAAACGCAGCAGTGATAGGATTGGAGAGGTTCGGTGAGCAAATGAAGACCCTTTGAAGTCATATTGCATGGTACCCATTCCACGGGTCTCAACTCTCCAGGTTTAAGGTATTCTTCCTTCAGCTAAAACATGCATGTGGAACCCAGAGTATGATCAACCATGTGAACGGGAGACGTGTTCAAATATGTCTCAGTTTTCCTCCCCTGGTACTCGGGTGCAACATTCCAGACGCTTTACTAACACTCTCCCCACTTGGAGAGTCAGTCCCTTTAACCTCCTGTTTGGCCCAGTTTGCAATTTCTGCGGAAGATGAACAAGAATAGCGAGAACCAATGAGAGACTAGCTGGAGGTGTCTGAACGGGCATATTTAACTCTCATTTCCCAACAGGAAGAGGAATTAACCAAAGGCTCAGCATGCCGGGCCAGAACCAGATTAGGGCCTGAAGCCATCCTGCGGTGTTGCGGCCAGGTCACAAGAAAGCGAGTTGAAGAAAGGAGCTCAGGGGCACTGTAATTCACAAACCTGCAGAGTTATAAATGACAGCTATCGTCCAAAAATAGACTGAAGTAAGGCTGCCAAGAGGACTTGAAAGCGGGGCAGAATTGCAGGAAACCGATTTCAGGAGGTAGACTGGAATTTCATTGAAAGCATAGGAAAAGAGGCAGAACGTCCACAATGATGCACTTGGCCAAAAAGGGCGTATGCGTTTTTTCCTGAATATATTCAGAAAAAAACGCATACGCCCTTTTTGGCCAACCAAGCAAGCTTGCAAAGGAAATCTGCACTACAATGAAGTCTCAGTTCCCCCCGGTCAAAAGGGCCATCTGTAAAAAGTGTACAATCCAGAAAGGCAACAGGCCATTGAGAACTGGGAGCCTTGTTATGCTGATGGGCGGGATGTAAATTGCCAACAGACACTTGGGAGAAGTGTATGGTGTTTCCTGAAACATCTAAAAAACAAAGCAACAGAGCCTAGGGCACTTCCACTTATGGTCCTATAGCTTAGGGAAATTAAAATCAAAAAGACACAGCCACCCCAAAGTTTGGAACGGCTCTGTTTACAAGAACCTCGTTTACAGTACAAGTTCAACATCGCAGAAAGTGAAAAATGGATAAAGAAGTTGTGGTATTTACTTACAAAGCAATATCACTCAGTAATGAAATCTATGTCATCAGGCCCTTAGCAGCACAATGAGTGGATTCAGGTATGATGATTCTAACTGAAGTAAGTCACACAGAAAAAGAAACATCATAAGATATCAGTAATACACGGAATGTAAACTTGGCTACACAGGAACTGAATTACAGAACAGAACAGGGTCTCAAATTTAGAAAACCAACTTATTCTTGCTTAAAGGTAAAGGTGAGTTTGGTTCCTGCATAAAACCAGAGATTGAAATGAGCACAGATAAAGTTCCTTAAGCCAAATATGGAATAGAAAAGAGCTACTCCTTGCTCAACGAAATGGACTAAACACCCCATATTAAACGCCTAAGAATGTACCTGACTAGTAAGTATCTTAAAACCTATGGATTGCTATGTCTCTGAAAGAGAATCAAGCATGTGTACAGGGGCGTAAACGCAGCAGTGATAGGATTGGAGAGGTTCGGTGAGCAAATGAAGACCCTTTGAAGTCATATTGCATGGTACCCATTCCACGGGTTTCAACTACCCAGGTTTAAGGTATTCTTCCTTCAGCTAAAACATGCATGTGGAACCTAGAGTATGATCAACCATGTGATCGGGAGACGTGTTCAAATATGTCTCAGTTTTCCTCCCCTGGTACTCGGGTGCAACATTCCAGACGCTTTACTAACACTCTCCCCACTTGGAGAGTCAGTCCCTTTAACCTCCTGTTTGGCCCAGTTTGCAATTTCTGCGGAAGATGAACAGGAATAGCGAGAACCAATGAGAGGCTAGCTGGAGGTGTCTGGACGGGCAAATTTAACTCTCATTTCCCACCAGGAAGAGGAATTAACCAAAGGCTCAGCATGCCGGGCCGGAACCAGATTAGGGCCTGAAGCCATCCTGCGGTGTTGCGGCCAGGTCACAAGAAAGCGAGTTGAAGAAAGGAGCTCAGGGGCACTGTAATTCACAAACCTGCAGAGTTATAAATGACAGCTATCGTCCAAAAATAGACTGAAGTAAGGCTGCCAAGAGGACTTGAAAGCGGGGCAGAATTGCAGGAAACCGATTTCAGGAGGTAGACTGGAATTGCATTGAAAGCATAGGAAAAGAGGCAGAACGTCCACAATGATGCACTTGGCCAAAAAGGGCGTATGCGTTTTTTCCTGAATATATTCAGGAAAAAACGCATATGCCCTTTTTGGCCAACCAAGCAAGCTTGCAAAGGAAATCTGCCCTACAATGAAGTCTCACTTCCCCCCGGTCAAAAGGGCCATCTGAAAAAAGTGTAAAATCCAGAAAGGCAGGACAGGCCATGGAGAACTGGGAGCCTTGTTATGCTGATGGGCGGGATGTAAATTGCCAACAGACACTCGGGATAAGTGTATGGTGTTTCCTGAAACATCTAAAAAACAAAGCAACAGAGCCTAGGGCACTGCCACTTATGGTCGTATAGCTTAGGGAAATTAAAATCAAAAAGACACAGCCACCCCAAAGTTTGGAACGGCTCTGTTTACAAGAACATCGTTTACAGTACAAGTTCAACATCGCAGAAAGTGAAAAATGGATAAAGAAGTTGTGGTATTTACTTACAAAGCAATATCACTCAGCAATGAAATTTGTGTCATCAGGCCCTTAGCAGCACATTGAGTGGATTCAGGTGTGATGATTCTAACTGAAATAAGTCACACAGAAAAAGAAACATCATAAGATATCAGTAATACACGGAATGTAAACTTGGCTACACAGGAACTGAATTACAGAACAGAACAGGGTCTCAAATTTAGAAAACCAACTTATGCTTGCTTAAGGGTAAAGGTGAGTTGGGGTGCTGCATAAAACCAGAGATTGAAATGAGCACAGATAAAGTTCCTTAAGTCAAATATGGAATAGACAAGAGCTACTCCTTGCTCAACGAAATGGACTCAACACCGCATATTAAACGCCTAAGAATGTACCTGACTAGTAAGTATCGTAATACCTATGGATTGCTATGTCTCCAAAAGAGAATCAAGCATGTGTACAGGGGCATAAACGCAGCAGTGATAGGATTGGAGAGGTTCGGTGAGCAAATGAAGACCCTTTGAAGTCATATTGCATGGTACCCATTACACGGGTCTCAACTCTCCAGGTTTAAGGTATTCTTCCTTCAGCTAAAACATGCATGTGGAACCCAAGTATGATCAACCATGTGAACGGGAGACGTGTTCAAATATGTCTCAGTTTTCCTCCCCTGGTACTCGGGTGCAACATTCCAGACGCTTTACTAACACTCTCCCCACTTGGAGAGTCAGCGCCTTTAACCTCCTGTTTGGCCCAGTTTGCAATTTCTGCGGAAGATGAACAGGAATATCGAGAACCAATGAGAGGCTAGCTGGAGGTGTCTGGACGGGCAAATTTAACTCTCATTTCCCACCAGGAAGAGGAATTAACCAAAGGCTCAGCATGTCAGGCCGGAACCAGATTAGGGCCTGAAGCCATCCTGCGGTGTTGCGGCCAGGTCACAAGAAAGCGAGTTGAAGAAAGGAGCTCAGGGGCACTGTAATTCACAAACCTGCAGAGTTATAAATGACAGCTATCGTCCAAAAATAGACTGAAGTAAGGCTGCCAAGAGGACTTGAAAGCGGGGCAGAATTGCAGGAAACCGATTTCAGGAGGTAGACTGGAATTTCATTGAAAGCATAGGAAAAGAGGCAGAACGTCCACAATGATGCACTTGGCCAAAAAGGGCGTATGCGTTTTTTCCTGAATATATTCAGAAAAAAACGCATACGCCCTTTTTGGCCAACCAAGCAAGCTTGCAAAGGAAATCTGCACTACAATGAAGTCTCAGTTCCCCCCGGTCAAAAGGGCCATCTGTAAAAAGTGTACAATCCAGAAAGGCAACAGGCCATTGAGAACTGGGAGCCTTGTTATGCTGATGGGCGGGATGTAAATTGCCAACAGACACTTGGGAGAAGTGTATGGTGTTTCCTGAAACATCTAAAAAACAAAGCAACAGAGCCTAGGGCACTTCCACTTATGGTCCTATAGCTTAGGGAAATTAAAATCAAAAAGACACAGCCACCCCAAAGTTTGGAACGGCTCTGTTTACAAGAACCTCGTTTACAGTACAAGTTCAACATCGCAGAAAGTGAAAAATGGATAAAGAACTTGTGGTATTTACTTACAAAGCAATATCACTCAGTAATGAAATCTATGTCATCAGGCCCTTAGCAGCACAATGAGTGGATTCAGGTATGATGATTCTAACTGAAGTAAGTCACACAGAAAAAGAAACATCATAAGATATCAGTAATACACGGAATGTAAACTTGGCTACACAGGAACTGAATCACAGAACAGAACAGGGTCTCAAATTTAGAAAACCAACTTATTCTTGCTTAAAGGTAAAGGTGAGTTTGGGTCCTGCATAAAACCAGAGATTGAAATGAGCACAGATAAAGTTCCTTAAGCCAAATATGGAATAGAAAAGAGCTACTCCTTGCTCAACGAAATGGACTAAACACCCCATATTAAACGCCTAAGAATGTACCTGACTAGTAAGTATCTTAAAACCTATGGATTGCTATGTCTCTGAAAGAGAATCAAGCATGTGTACAGGGGCGTAAACGCAGCAGTGATAGGATTGGAGAGGTTCGGTGAGCAAATGAAGACCCTTTGAAGTCATATTGCATGGTACCCATTCCACGGGTTTCAACTACCCAGGTTTAAGGTATTCTTCCTTCAGCTAAAACATGCATGTGGAACCTAGAGTATGATCAACCATGTGATCGGGAGACGTGTTCAAATATGTCTCAGTTTTCCTCCCCTGGTACTCGGGTGCAACATTCCAGACGCTTTACTAACACTCTCCCCACTTGGAGAGTCAGTCCCTTTAACCTCCTGTTTGGCCCAGTTTGCAATTTCTGCGGAAGATGAACAGGAATAGCGAGAACCAATGAGAGGCTAGCTGGAGGTGTCTGGACAGGCAAATTTAACTCTCATTTCCCACCAGGAAGAGGAATTAACCAAAGGCTCAGCATGCCGGGCCGGAACCAGATTAGGGCCTGAAGCCATCCTGCGGTGTTGCGGCCAGGTCACAAGAAAGCGAGTTGAAGAAAGGAGCTCAGGGGCACTGTAATTCACAAACCTGCAGAGTTATAAATGACAGCTATCGTCCAAAAATAGACTGAAGTAAGGCTGCCAAGAGGACTTGAAAGCGGGGCAGAATTGCAGGAAACCGATTTCAGGAGGTAGACTGGAATTGCATTGAAAGCATAGGAAAAGAGGCAGAACGTCCACAATGATGCACTTGGCCAAAAAGGGCGTATGCGTTTTTTCCTGAATATATTCAGGAAAAAACGCATACGCCCTTTTTGGCCAACCAAGCAAGCTTGCAAAGGAAATCTGCACTACAATGAAGTCTCACTTCCCCCCGGTCAAAAGGGCCATCTGAAAAAAGTGTAAAATCCAGAAAGGCAGGACAGGCCATGGAGAACTGGGAGCCTTGTTATGCTGATGGGCGGGATGTAAATTGCCAACAGACACTCGGGAGAAGTGTATGGTGTTTCCTGAAACATCTAAAAAACAAAGCAACAGAGCCTAGGGCACTGCCACTTATGGTCGTATAGCTTAGGGAAATTAAAATCAAAAAGACACAGCCACCCCAAAGTTTGGGACGCCTCTGTTTACAAGAACCTCGTTTACAGTACAAGTTCAACATCGCAGAAAGTGAAAAATGGATAAAGAAGTTGTGGTATTTACTTACAAAGCAATATCACTCAGCAATGAAATTTGTGTCATCAGGCCCTTAGCAGCACATTGAGTGGATTCAGGTGTGATGATTCTAACTGAAATAAGTCACACAGAAAAAGAAACATCATAAGATATCAGTAATACACGGAATGTAAACTTGGCTACACAGGAACTGAATTACAGAACAGAACAGGGTCTCAAATTTAGAAAACCAACTTATGCTTGCTTAAGGGTAAAGGTGAGTTGGGGTGCTGCATAAAACCAGAGATTGAAATGAGCACAGATAAAGTTCCTTAAGTCAAATATGGAATAGACAAGAGCTACTCCTTGCTCAACGAAATGGACTCAACACCGCATATTAAACGCCTAAGAATGTACCTGACTAGTAAGTATCGTAAAACCTATGGATTGCTATGTCTCCAAAAGAGAATCAAGCATGTGTACAGGGGCATTAACGCAGCAGTGATAGGATTGGAGAGGTTCGGTGAGCAAATGAAGACCCTTTGAAGTCATATTGCATGGTACCCATTACACGGGTCTCAACTCTCCAGGTTTAAGGTATTCTTTCTTCAGCTAAAACATGCATGTGGAACCCAAGTATGATCAACCATGTGAACGGGAGACGTGTTCAAATATGTCTCAGTTTTCCTCCCCTGGTACTCGGGTGCAACATTCCAGACGCTTTACTAACACTCTCCCCACTTGGAGAGTCAGCACCTTTAACCTCCTGTTTGGCCCAGTTTGCAATTTCTGCGGAAGATGAACAGGAATAGCGAGAACCAATGAGAGGCTAGCTGGAGGTGTCTGGACGGGCAAATTTAACTCTCATTTCCCACCAGGAAGAGGAATTAACCAAAGGCTCAGCATGTCGGGCCGGTACCAGATTAGGGCCTGAAGCCATCCTGCGGTGTTGCGGCCAGGTCACAAGAAAGCGAGTTGAAGAAAGGAGCTCAGGGGCACTGTAATTCACAAACCTGCAGAGTTATAAATGACAGCTATCGTCCAAAAATAGACTGAAGTAAGGCTGCCAAGAGGACTTGAAAGCGGGGCAGAATTGCAGGAAACCGATTTCAGGAGGTAGACTGGAATTGCATTGAAAGCATAGGAAAAGAGGCAGAACGTCCACAATGATGCACTTGGCCAAAAAGGGCGTATGCGTTTTTTCCTGAATATATTCAGGAAAAAACGCATACGCCCTTTTTGGCCAACCAAGCAAGCTTGCAAAGGAAATCTGCACTACAATGAAGTCTCAGTTCCCCCCGGTCAAAAGGGCCATCTGTAAAAAGTGTACAATCCAGAAAGGCAACAGGCCATTGAGAACTGGGAGCCTTGTTATGCTGATGGGCGGGATGTAAATTGCCAACAGACACTTGGGAGAAGTGTATGGTGTTTCCTGAAACATCTAGAAAACAAAGCAACAGAGCCTAGGGCACTTCCACTTATGGTCCTATAGCTTAGGGAAATTAAAATAAAAAAGACACAGCCACCCCAATGTTTGGAACGGCTCTGTTTACAAGAACCTCGTTTACAGTACAAGTTCAACATCGCAGAAAGTGAAAAATGGATAAAGAAGTTGTGGTATTTACTTACAAAGCAATATCACTCAGCAATGAAATATGTGTCATCAGGCCTTTAGCAGCACAATGACTGGATTCAGGTATGATGATTCTAACTGAAATAAGTCACACAGAAAAAGAAACATCATAAGATATCAGTAATACACGGAATGTAAACTTGGCTACACAGGAACTGAATTACAGAACAGAACAGGGTCTCAAATTTAGAAAAGCAACTTATGCTTGCTTAAGGGTAAAGGTGAGTTGGGGTGCTGCATAAAATCAGAGATTAAAATGAGCACAGATAAAGTTCCTTAAGTCAAATATGGAATAGACAAGAGCTACTCCTTGCTCAACGAAATGGACTCAACACCGCATATTAAACGCCTAAGAATGTACCTGACTAGTAAGTATCTTAAAACCTATGGATTGCTATGTCTCCGAAAGAGAATCAAGCATGTGTACAGGGGCATAAACGCAGCAGTGATAGGATTGGAGAGGTTCGGTGAGCAAATGAAGACCCTTTGAAGTCATATTGCATGGTACCCATTACACGGGTCTTAACTCTCCAGGTTTAAGGTATTCTTCCTTCAGCTAAAACATGCATGTGGAACCCAGAGTATGATCAACCATGTGAACGGGAGACGTGTTCAAATATGTCTCAGTTTTCCTCCCCTGGTACTCGGGTGCAACATTCCAGACGCTTTACTAACACTCTCCCCACTTGGAGAGTCAGCGCCTTTAACCTCCTGTTTGGCCCAGTTTGCAATTTCTGCGGAAAATGAACAGGAATAGTGAGAACCAATGAGAGGCTAGCTGGAGGTGTCTGGACGGGCAAATTTAACTCTCATTTCCCACCAGGAAGAGGAAATAACCAAAGGCTCAGCGTGCCGTACCGGAACCAGATTAGGGCCTGAAGCCATCCTGCGGTGTTGCGGCCAGCTCAAAAGAAAGCGAGTTGAAGAAAGGAGCTCAGGGGCACTGTAATTCACAAACCTGCAGAGTTATAAATGACAGCTATCGTGCAAAAATATACTGAAGTAAGGCTGCCAAGAGGACTTGAAAGCGGGGCAGAATTGCAGGAAACCGATTTCAGGAGGCAGACTGAAATTGCATTGAAAGCATAGGAAAAGAGGCAGAACGTCCACAATGATGCACTTGGCCAAAAAGGGCGTATGCGTTTTTTCTTGAATATATTCAGGAAAAAACGCATACGCCCTTTTTGGCCAACCAAGCAAGCTTGCAAAGGAAATCTGCACTACAATGAAGTCTCACTTCCCCCCGGTCAAAAGGGCCATCTGAAAAAAGTGTAAAATCCAGAAAGGCAACAGGCCATTGAGAACTGGGAGCCTTGTTATGCTGATGGGCGGGATGTAAATTGCCAACAGACACTCGGGAGAAGTGTATGGTGTTTCCTGAAACATCTAAAAAACAAAGCAACAGAACCTAGGGCACTTCCACTTATGGTCCTATAGCTTAGGGAAATTAAAATCAAAAAGACACAGCCACCCCAAAGTTTGGAACGGCTCTGTTTACAAGAACCTCGTTTACAGTACAAGTTCAACATCGCAGAAAGTGAAAAATGGATAAAGAAGTTGTGGTATTTACTTACAAAGCAATATCACTCAGCAATGAAATCTGTGTCATCAGGCCCTTAGCAGCACAATGAGTGGATTCAGGTATGATGATTCTAACTGAAGTAAGTCACACAGAAAAAGAAACATCATAAGATATCAGTAATACACGGAATGTAAACTTGGCTACACAGAAACTGAATTACAGAACAGAACAGATTCTCAAATTTAGAAAAACAACTTATTCTTGCTTAAGGGGAAAGGTGAGTTGGGGTGCTGCATAAAACCAGAGATTGAAATGAGCACAGATAAAGTTCCTTAAGCCAAATATGGAATAGACAAGAGCTACTCCTTGCTCAACGAAATGGACTCAACACCCCATATTAAACGCCTAAGAATGTACCTGACTAGTAAGTATCTTGAAACCTATGGATTGCTATGTCTCCAAAAGAGAATCAAGCGTGTGTCCAGGGGCATAAACGCAGCAGTGATAGGATTGGAGAGGTTCGGTGAGCAAATGAAGACCCTTTGAAGTCATATTGCATGGTACCCATTCCACGGGTCTCAACTCTCCAGGTTTAAGGTATTCTTCCTTCAGCTAAAACATGCATGTGGAACCCAGAGTATGATCAACCATGTGAACGGGAGACGTGTTCAAATATGTCTCAGTTTTCCTCCCCTGGTACTCGGGTGCAACATTCCAGACGCTTTACTAACACTCTCCCCACTTGGAGAGTCAGTCCCTTTAACCTCCTGTTTGGCCCAGTTTGCAATTTCTGCGGAAGATGAACAGGAATAGCGAGAACCAATGAGAGACTAGCTGGAGGTGTCTGAACGGGCATATTTAACTCTCATTTCCCACCAGGAAGAGGAATTAACCAAAGGCTCAGCATGCCGGGCCAGAACCAGATTAGGGCCTGAAGCCATCCTGCGGTGTTGCGGCCAGGTCACAAGAAAGCGAGTTGAAAAAAGGAGCTCAGGGGCACTGTAATTCACAAACCTGCAGAGTTATAAATGACAGCTATCGTCCAAAAATAGACTGAAGTAAGGCTGCCAAGAGGACTTGAAAGCGGGGCAGAATTGCAGGAAACCGATTTCAGGAGGCAGACTGGAATTGCATTGAAAGCATAGGAAAAGAGGCAGAACGTCCACAATGATGCACTTGGCCAAAAAGGGCGTATGCGTTTTTTCCTGAATATATTCAGGAAAAAACGCATACGCCCTTTTTGGCCAACCAAGCAAGCTTGCAAAGGAAATCTGCACTACAATGAAGTCTCACTTCCCCCCGGTCAAAAGGGCCATCTGAAAAAAGTGTAAAATCCAGAAAGGCAACAGGCCATTGAGAACTGGGAGCCTTGTTATGCTGATGGGCGGGATGTAAATTGCCAACAGACACTCAGGAGAAGTGTATGGTGTTTCCTGAAACATCTAAAAAACAAAGCAACAGAGCCTAGGGCACTTCCACTTATGGTCCTATAGCTTAGGGAAATTAAAATCGAAAAGACACAGCCACCCCAAAGTTTGGAACGGCTCTGTTTACAAGAACCTCGTTTACAGTACAAGTTCAACATCGCAGAAAGTGAAAAATGGATAAAGAACTTGTGGTACTTACGTACAATGCAGTATCACTCAGCAATGAAATCTATGTCATCAGGCCCGTAGCAGCATAATGAGTAGATTCAGGTACGATGATTCTAACTGAAATAAGTCACACAGAAAAAGAAACATCATAAGATATCAGTAATACACGGAATGTAAACTTGGCTACACAGGAACTGAATTACAGAACAGAACAGGGTCTCAAATTTAGAAAAACAACTTATTCTTGCTTAAGGGTAAAGGTGAGTTGGGGTGCTGCATAAAACCAGAGATTGAAATGAGCACAGATAAAGTTCCTTAAGCCAAATATGGAATAGACAAGAGCTACTCCTTGCTCAACGAAATGGACTCAACACCCCATATTAAACGCCTAAGAATGTACCTGACTAGTAAGTATCTTGAAACCTATGGATTGCTATGTCTCCGAAAGAGAATCAAGCATGTGTACAGGGGCATAAACGCAGCAGTGATAGGATTGGAGAGGTTCGGTGAGCAAATGAAGACCCTTTGAAGTCATATTGCATGGTACCCATTACACGGGTCTCAACTCTCCAGGTTTAAGGTATTCTTCCTTCAGCTAAGACATGCATGTGGAACCCAAGTATGATCAACCATGTGAACGGGAGACGTGTTCAAATATGTCTCAGTTTTCCTCCCCTGGTACTCGGGTGCAACATTCCAGACGCTTTACTAACACTCTCCCCACTTGGAGAGTCAGAGCCTTTAACCTCCTGTTTGGCCCAGTTTGCAATTTCTGCGGAAGATGAACAGGAATAGCGAGAACCAATGAGAGGCTAGCTGGAGGTGTCTAGACGGGCAAATTTAACTCTCATTTCCCACCAGGAAGAGGAAATAACCAAAGGCTCAGCGTGCCGTACCGGAACCAGATTAGGGCCTGAAGCCATCCTGCGGTGTTGCGGCCAGCTCAAAAGAAAGCAAGTTGAAGAAAGGAGCTCAGGGGCACTGTAATTCACAAACCTGCAGAGTTATAAATGACAGCTATCGTCCAAAAATAGACTGAAGTAAGGCTGCCAAGAGGACTTGAAAGCGGGGCAGAATTGCAGGAAACCGATTTCAGGAGGTAGACTGGAATTGCATTGAAAGCATAGGAAAAGAGGCAGAACGTCCACAATGATGCACTTGGCCAAAAAGGGCGTATGCGTTTTTTCCTGAATATATTCAGGAAAAAACGCATACGCCCTTTTTGGCCAACCAAGCAAGCTTGCAAAGGAAATCTGCACTACAATGAAGTCTCAATTACCCCCGGTCAAAAGGGCCATCTCAAAAAAGTGTAAAATCCAGAAAGGCAGGACAGGCCATAGAGAACTGGGAGCCTTGTTATGCTGATGGGCGGGATGTAAATTGCCAACAACCACTCGGGAGAAGTGTATGGTGTTTCCTGAAACATCTAAAAAACAAAGCAACAGAACCTAGGGCACTTCCACTTATGGTCCTATAGCTTAGGGAAATTAAAATCAAAAAGACACAGCCACCCCAAAGTTTGGAACGGCTCTGTTTACAAGAACCTCGTTTACAGTACAAGTTCAACATCGCAGAAAGTGAAAAATGGATAAAGAAGTTGTGGTATTTACTTACAAAGCAATATCACTCAGCAATGAAATCTGTGTCATCAGGCCCTTAGCAGCACAATGAGTGGATTCAGGTATGATGATTCTAACTGAAGTAAGTCACACAGAAAAAGAAACATCATAAGATATCAGTAATACACGGAATGTAAACTTGGCTACACAGGAACTGAATTACAGAACAGAACAGGGTCTCAAATTTAGAAAACCAACTTATGCTTGCTTAAGGGTAAAGGTGAGTTGGGGTGCTGCATAAAACCAGAGATTGAAATGAGCACAGATAAAGTTCCTTAAGCCAAATATGGAATAGACAAGAGCTACTCCTTGCTCAACAAAATGGACTCAACACCGCATATTAAACGCCTAAGAATGTACCTGACTAGTAAGTATCTTAAAACCTATGGATTGCTATGTCTCCGAAAGAGAATCAAGCATGTGTACAGGGGCATAAACGCAGCAGTGATAGGATTGGAGAGGTTCGGTGAGCAAATGAAGACCCTTTGAAGTCATATTGCATGGTACCCATTACACGGGTCTCAACTCTCCAGGTTTAAGGTATTCTTCCTTCAGCTAAGACATGCATGTGGAACCCAAGTATGATCAACCATGTGATCGGGAGACGTGTTCAAATATGTCTCAGTTTTCCTCCCCTGGTACTCGGGTGCAACATTCCAGACGCTTTCCTAACACTCTCCCCACTTGGAGAGTCAGTCCCTTTAACCTCCTGTTTGGCCCAGTTTGCAATTTCTGCGGAAGATGAACAGGAATAGCGAGAACCAATGAGAGGCTAGCTGGAGGTGTCTGGACGGGCAAATTTAACTCTCATTTCCCACCAGGAAGAGGAATTAACCAAAGGCTCAGCGTGCCGTGCCGGAACCAGATTAGGGCCTGAAGCCATCCTGCGGTGTTGCGGCCAGCTCAAAAGAAAGCGAGTTGAAGAAAGGAGCTCAGGGGCACTGTAATTCACAAACCTGCAGAGTTATAAATGACAGCTATCGTCCAAAAATAGACTGAAGTAAGGCTGCCAAGAGGACTTGAAAGCGGGGCAGAATTGCAGGAAACCGATTTCAGGAGGTAGACTGGAATTGCATTGAAAGCATAGGAAAAGAGGCAGAACGTCCACAATGATGCACTTGGCCAAAAAGGGCGTATGCGTTTTTTCCTGAATATATTCAGGAAAAAACGCATACGCCCTTTTTGGCCAACCAAGCAAGCTTGCAAAGGAAATCTGCACTACAATGAAATCTCACTTCCCCCCGGTCAAAAGGGCCATCTGCAAAAAGTGTAAAATCCAGAAAGGCAGAACAGGCCATGGAGAACTGGGAGCCTTGTTATGCTGATGGGCGGGATGTAAATTGCCAACAACCACTCGGGAGAAGTGTATGGTGTATCCTGAAACATCTAAAAAACAAAGCAACAGAACCTAGGGCACTTCCACTTATGGTCCTATAGCTTAGGGAAATTAAAATCAAAAAGACACAGCCACCCCAAAGTTTGGAACGGCTCTGTTTACAAGAACCTCGTTTACAGTACAAGTTCAACATCGCAGAAAGTGAATAATGGATAAAGAAGTTGTGGTATTTACTTACAAAGCAATATCACTCAGCAATGAAATCTGTGTCATCAGGCCCTTAGCAGCACAATGAGTGGATTCAGGTATGATGATTCTAACTGAAGTAAGTCACACAGAAAATGAAACATCATAAGATATCAGTAATACACGGAATGTAAACTTGGCTACACAGGAACTGAATTACAGAACAGAACAGGGTCTCAAATTTAGAAAACCAACTTATGCTTGCTTAAGGGTAAAGGTGAGTTGGGGTGCTGCATAAAACCAGAGATTGAAATGAGCACAGATAAAGTTCCTTAAGCCAAATATGGAATAGACAAGAGCTACTCCTTGCTCAACGAAATGGACTCAACACCGCATATTAAACGCCTAAGAATGTACCTGACTAGTAAGTATCTTAAAACCTATGGATTGCTATGTCTCCGAAAGAGAATCAAGCATGTGTACAGGGGCATAAACGCAGCAGTGATAGGATTGGAGAGGTTCGGTGAGCAAATGAAGACCCTTTGAAGTCATATTGCATGGTACCCATTCCACGGGTCTCAACTACCCAGGTTTAAGGTATTCTTCCTTCAGCTAAAACATGCATGTGGAACCCAAGTATGATCAACCATGTGAACGGGAGACGTGTTCAAATATGTCTCAGTTTTCCTCCCCTGGTACTCGGGTGCAACATTCCAGACGCTTTACTAACACTCTCCCCACTTGGAGAGTCAGCGCCTTTAACCTCCTGTTTGGCCCAGTTTGCAATTTCTGCGGAAGATGAACAGGAATAGCGAGAACCAATGAGAGACTAGCTGGAGGTGTCTGGACGGGCAAATTTAACTCTCATTTCCCACCAGGAAGAGGAAATAACCAAAGGCTCAGCGTGCCGGGCCGGAACCAGATTAGGGCCTGAAGCCATCCTGCGGTGTTGCGGCCAGGTCACAAGAAAGCGAGTTGAAGAAAGGAGCTCAGGGGCACTGTAATTCACAAACCTGCAGAGTTATAAATGAGAGCTATCGTCCAAAAATAGACTGAAGTAAGGCTGCCAAGAGGACTTGAAAGCGGGGCAGAATTGCAGGAAACCGATTTCAGGAGGTAGACTGGAATTGCATTGAAAGCATAGGAAAAGAGGCAGAACGTCCACAATGATGCACTTGGCCAAAAAGGGCGTATGCGTTTTTTCCTGAATATATTCAGGAAAAAACGCATACGCCCTTTTTGGCCAACCAAGCAAGCTTGCAAAGGAAATCTGCACTACAATGAAGTCTCACTTCTCCCCGGTCAAAAGGGCCATCTGAAAAAAGTGTAAAATCCAGAAAGGCAGGACAGGCCATGGAGAACTGGGAGCCTTGTTATGCTGATGGGCAGGATATAATTGCCAACAGACTCTTGGGAGAAGTGTATGGTGTTTCCTGAAACATCTAAAAAACAAAGCAACAGAGCCTAGGGCACTGCCACTTATGGTCCTATAGCTTAGGGAAATTAAAATCAAAAAGACACAGCCACCCCAAAGT
Source organism: Stenella coeruleoalba (assembly GCF_951394435.1). Taxonomy (NCBI): domain Eukaryota; kingdom Metazoa; phylum Chordata; class Mammalia; order Artiodactyla; family Delphinidae; genus Stenella; species Stenella coeruleoalba. Next base: position 249,618 of record NW_027646306.1, read on the forward strand.
TTGGGACGCCTCTGTTTACAAGAACCTCGTTTACAGTACAAGTTCAACATCGCAGAAAGTGAAAAATGGATAAAGAAGTTGTGGTATTTACTTACAAAGCAATATCACTCAGCAATGAAATCTGTGTCATCAGGCCCTTAGCAGCACAATGAGTGGATTCAGGTATGATGATTCTAACTGAAATAAGTCACACAGAAAAAGAAACATCATAAGATATCAGTAATACACGGAATGTAAACTTGGCTACACAGGAACTGAATTACAGAACAGAACAGGGTCTCAAATTTAGAAAACCAACTTATGCTTGCTTAAGGGTAAAGGTGAGTTGGGGTGCTGCATAAAACCAGAGATTGAAATGAGCACAGATAAAGTTCCTTAAGTCAAATATGGAATAGACAAGAGCTACTCCTTGCTCAACGAAATGGACTCAACACCGCATATTAAACGCCTAAGAATGTACCTGACTAGTAAGTATCTTAAAACCTAGGGATTGCTATGTCTCCGAAAGAGAATCAAGCATGTGTACAGGGGCATAAACGCAGCAGTGATAGGATTGGAGAGGTTCGGTGAGCAAATGAAGACCCTTTGAAGTCATATTGCATGGTACCCATTACACGGGTCTTAACTCTCCAGGTTTAAGGTATTCTTCCTTCAGCTAAAACATGCATGTGGAACCCAAGTATGATCAACCATGTGAACGGGAGACGTGTTCAAATATGTCTCAGTTTTCCTCCCCTGGTACTCGGGTGCAACATTCCAGACGCTTTACTAACACTCTCCCGACTTGGAGAGTCAGCGCCTTTAACCTCCTGTTTGGCCCAGTTTGCAATTTCTGCGGAAGATGATCAGGAATAGCGAGAACCAATGAGAGGCTAGCTGGAGGTGTCTGGACGGGCAAATTTAACTCTCATTTCCCACCAGGAAGAGGAAATAACCAAAGGCTCAGCGTGCCGTGCCGGAACCAGATTAGGGCCTGAAGCCATCCTGCGGTGTTGCTGCCAGCTCAAAAGAAAGCGAGTTGAAGAAAGGAGCTCAGGGGCACTGTAATTCACAAACCTGCAGAGTTATAAATGACAGCTATCGTCCAAAAATAGACTGAAGTAAGGCTGCCAAGAGGACTTGAAAGCGGGGCAGAATTGCAGGAAACCGATTTCAGGAGGCAGACTGGAATTGCATTGAAAGCATAGGAAAAGAGGCAGAACGTCCACAATGATGCACTTGGCCAAAAAGGGCGTATGCGTTTTTTCCTGAATATATTCAGGAAAAAACGCATACGCGCTTTTTGGCCAACCAAGCAAGCTTGCAAAGGAAATCTGCACTACAATGAAGTCTCACTTCCCCCCGGTCAAAAGGGCCATCTGAAAAAAGTGTAAAATCCAGAAAGGCAACAGGCCATTGAGAACTGGGAGCCTTGTTATGCTGATGGGCGGGATGTAAATTGCCAACAGACACTCAGGAGAAGTGTATGGTGTTTCCTGAAACATCTAAAAAACAAAGCAACAGAGCCTAGGGCACTTCCAATTATGGTCCGATAGCTTAGGGAAATTAAAATCGAAAAGACACAGCCACCCCAAAGTTTGGAACGGCTCTGTTTACAAGAACCTCGTTTACAGTACAAGTTCAACATCGCAGAAAGTGAAAAATGGATAAAGAACTTGTGGTACTTACGTACAATGCAGTATCACTCAGCAATGAAATCTATGTCATCAGGCCCGTAGCAGCATAATGAGTAGATTCAGGTACGATGATTCTAACTGAAATAAGTCACACAGAAAAAGAAACATCATAAGATATCAGTAATACACGGAATGTAAACTTGGCTACACAGGAACTGAATTACAGAACAGAACAGGGTCTCAAATTTAGAAAAACAACTTATTCTTGCTTAAGGGTAAAGGTGAGTTGGGGTGCTGCATAAAACCAGAGATTGAAATGAGCACAGATAAAGTTCCTTAAGCCAAATATGGAATAGACAAGAGCTACTCCTTGCTCAACGAAATGGACTCAACACCCCATATTAAACGCCTAAGAATGTACCTGACTAGTAAGTATCTTGAAACCTAGGGATTGCTATGTCTCCGAAAGAGAATCAAGCATGTGTACAGGGGCATAAACGCAGCAGTGATAGGATTGGAGAGGTTCGGTGAGCAAATGAAGACCCTTTGAAGTCATATTGCATGGTACCCATTACACGGTTCTCAACTCTCCAGGTTTAAGGTATTCTTCCTTCAGCTAAGACATGCATGTGGAACCCAAGTATGATCAACCATGTGAACGGGAGACGTGTTCAAATATGTCTCAGTTTTCCTCCCCTGGTACTCGGGTGCAACATTCCAGACGCCTTACTAACACTCTCCCCACTTGGAGAGTCAGAGCCTTTAACCTCCTGTTTGGCCCAGTTTGCAATTTCTGCGGAAGATGAACAGGAATAGCGAGAACCAATGAGAGGCTAGCTGGAGGTGTCTAGACGGGCAAATTTAACTCTCATTTCCCACCAGGAAGAGGAAATAACCAAAGGCTCAGCGTGCCGTACCGGAACCAGATTAGGGCCTGAAGCCATCCTGCGGTGTTGCGGCCAGCTCAAAAGAAAGCAAGTTGAAGAAAGGAGCTCAGGGGCACTGTAATTCACAAACCTGCAGAGTTATAAATAACAGCTATCGTCCAAAAATAGACTGAAGTAAGGCTGCCAAGAGGACTTGAAAGCGGGGCAGAATTGCAGGAAACCGATTTCAGGAGGTAGACTGCAATTGCATTGAAAGCATAGGAAAAGAGGCAGAACGTCCACAATGATGCACTTGGCCAAAAAGGGCGTATGCGTTTTTTCCTGAATATATTCAGGAAAAAACGCATACGCCCTTTTTGGCCAACCAAGCAAGCTTGCAAAGGAAATCTGCACTACAATGAAGTCTCAATTCCCCCCGGTCAAAAGGGCCATCTCAAAAAAGTGTAAAATCCAGAAAGGCAGGACAGGCCATGGAGAACTGGGAGCCTTGTTATGCTGATGGGCGGGATGTAAATTGCCAACAACCACTTGGGAGAAGTGTATGGTGTTTCCTGAAACATCTAAAAAACAAAGCAACAGAACCTAGGGCACTTCCACTTATGGTCCTATAGCTTAGGGAAATTAAAATCAAAAAGACACAGCCACCCCAAAGTTTGGAACGGCTCTGTTTACAAGAACCTCGTTTACAGTACAAGTTCAACATCGCAGAAAGTGAAAAATGGATAAAGAAGTTGTGGTATTTACTTACAAAGCAATATCACTCAGCAATGAAATCTGTGTCATCAGGCCCTTAGCAGCACAATGAGTGGATTCAGGTATGATGATTCTAACTGAAGTATGTCACACAGAAAAAGAAACATCATAGGATATCAGTAATACACGGAATGTAAACTTGGCTACACAGGAACTGAATTACAGAACAGAACAGGGTCTCAAATTTAGAAAACCAACTTATGCTTGCTTAAGGGTAAAGGTGAGTTGGGGTGCTGCATAAAACCAGAGATTGAAATGAGCACAGATAAAGTTCCTTAAGCCAAATATGGAATAGACAAGAGCTACTCCTTGCTCAACGAAATGGACTCAACACCGCATATTAAACGCCTAAGAATGTACCTGACTAGTAAGTATCTTAAAACCTATGGATTGCTATGTCTCCGAAAGAGAATCAAGCATGTGTACAGGGGCATAAACGCAGCAGTGATAGGATTGGAGAGGTTCGGTGAGCAAATGAAGACCCTTTGAAGTCATATTGCATGGTACCCATTACACGGGTCTCAACTCTCCAGGTTTAAGGTATTCTTCCTTCAGCTAAGACATGCATGTGGAACCCAAGTATGATCAACCATGTGATCGGGAGACGTGTTCAAATATGTCTCAGTTTTCCTCCCCTGGTACTCGGGTGCAACATTCCAGACGCTTTACTAACACTCTCCCCACTTGGAGAGTCAGTCCCTTTAACCTCCTGTTTGGCCCAGTTTGCAATTTCTGCGGAAGATGAACAGGAATAGCGAGAACCAATGAGAGGCTAGCTGGAGGTGTCTGGACGGGCAAATTTAACTCTCATTTCCCACCAGGAAGAGGAATTAACCAAAGGCTCAGCGTGCCGTGCCGGAACCAGATTAGGGCCTGAAGCCATCCTGCGGTGTTGCGGCCAGCTCAAAAGAAAGCGAGTTGAAGAAAGGAGCTCAGGGGCACTGTAATTCACAAACCTGCAGAGTTATAAATGACAGCTATCGTCCAAAAATAGACTGAAGTAAGGCTGCCAAGAGGACTTGAAAGCGGGGCAGAATTGCAGGAAACCGATTTCAGGAGGTAGACTGGAATTGCATTGAAAGCATAGGAAAAGAGGCAGAACGTCCACAATGATGCACTTGGCCAAAAAGGGCGTATGCGTTTTTTCCTGAATATATTCAGGAAGAAACGCAAACGCCCTTTTTGGCCAACCAAGCAAGCTTGCAAAGGAAATCTGCACTACAATGAAGTCTCACTTCCCCCCGGTCAAAAGGGCCATCTGCAAAAAGTGTAAAATCCAGAAAGGCAGGACAGGCCATGGAGAACTGGGAGCCTTGTTATGCTGATGGGCGGGATGTAAATTGCCAACAACCACTCGGGAGAAGTGTATGGTGTATCCTGAAACATCTAAAAAACAAAGCAACAGAACCTAGGGCACTTCCACTTATGGTCCTATAGCTTAGGGAAATTAAAATCAAAAAGACACAGCCACCCCAAAGTTTGGAACGGCTCTGTTTACAAGAACCTCGTTTACAGTACAAGTTCAACATCGCAGAAAGTGAAAAATGGATAAAGAAGTTGTGGTATTTACTTACAAAGCAATATCACTCAGCAATGAAATCTGTGTCATCAGGCCCTTAGCAGCACAATGAGTGGATTCAGGTATGATGATTCTAACTGAAGTAAGTCACACAGAAAAAGAAACATCATAAGATATCAGTAATACACGGAATGTAAACTTGGCTACACAGGAACTGAATTACAGAACAGAACAGGGTCTCAAATTTAGAAAACCAACTTATGCTTGCTTAAGGGTAAAGGTGAGTTGGGGTGCTGCATAAAACCAGAGATTGAAATGAGCACAGATAAAGTTCCTTAAGCCAAATATGGAATAGACAAGAGCTACTCCTTGCTCAACCAAATGGACTCAACACCGCATATTAAACGCCTAAGAATGTACCTGACTAGTAAGTATCTTAAAACCTATGGATTGCTATGTCTCCGAAAGAGAATCAAGCATGTGTACAGGGGCATAAACGCAGCAGTGATAGGATTGGAGAGGTTCGGTGAGCAAATGAAGACCCTTTGAAGTCATATTGCATGGTACCCATTCCACGGGTCTGAACTACCCAGGTTTAAGGTATTCTTCCTTCAGCTAAAACATGCATGTGGAACCCAAGTATGATCAACCATGTGAACGGGAGACGTGTTCAAATATGTCTCAGTTTTCCTCCCCTGGTACTCGGGTGCAACATTCCAGACGCTTTACTAACACTCTCCCCACTTGGAGAGTCAGCACCTTTAACCTCCTGTTTGGCCCAGTTTGCAATTTCTGCGGAAGATGAACAGGAATAGCGAGAACCAATGAGAGACTAGCTGGAGGTGTCTGGACGGGCAAATTTAACTCTCATTTCCCACCAGGAAGAGGAAATAACCAAAGGCTCAGCGTGCCGTGCCGGAAACAGATTAGGGCCTGAAGCCATCCTGCGGTGTTGCGGCCAGGTCACAAGAAAGCGAGTTGAAGAAAGGAGCTCAGGGGCACTGTAATTCACAAACCTGCAGAGTTATAAATGACAGCTATCGTCCAAAAATAGACTGAAGTAAGGCTGCCAAGAGGACTTGAAAGCGGGGCAGAATTGCAGGAAACCGATTTCAGGAGGTAGACTGGAATTGCATTGAAAGCATAGGAAAAGAGGCAGAACGTCCACAATGATGCACTTGGCCAAAAAGGGCGTATGCGTTTTTTCCTGAATATATTCAGGAAAAAACGCATACGCCCTTTTTGGCCAACCAAGCAAGCTTGCAAAGGAAATCTGCACTACAATGAAGTCTCACTTCTCCCCGGTCAAAAGGGCCATCTGAAAAAAGTGTAAAATCCAGAAAGGCAGGACAGGCCATGGAGAACTGGGAGCCTTGTTATGCTGATGGGCAGGATGTAAATTGCCAACAGACACTTGGGAGAAGTGTATGGTGTTTCCTGAAACATCTAAAAAACAAAGCAACAGAGCCTAGGGCACTGCCACTTATGGTCCTATAGCTTAGGGAAATTAAAATCAAAAAGACACAGCCACCCCAAAGTTTGGGACGCCTCTGTTTACAAGAACCTCGTTTACAGTACAAGTTCAACATCGCAGAAAGTGAAAAATGGATAAAGAAGTTGTGGTATTTACTTACAAAGCAATATCACTCAGCAATGAAATCTGTGTCATCAGGCCCTTAGCAGCACAATGAGTGGATTCAGGTATGATGATTCTAACTGAAATAAGTCACACAGAAAAAGAAACATCATAAGATATCAGTAATACACGGAATGTAAACTTGGCTACACAGGAACTGAATTACAGAACAGAACAGGGTCTCAAATTTAGAAAACCAACTTATGCTTGCTTAAGGGTAAAGGTGAGTTGGGGTGCTGCATAAAACCAGAGATTGAAATGAGCACAGATAAAGTTCCTTAAGTCAAATATGGAATAGACAAGAGCTACTCCTTGCTCAACGAAATGGACTCAACACCGCATATTAAACGCCTAAGAATGTACCTGACTAGTAAGTATCTTAAAACCTATGGATTGCTATGTCTCCGAAAGAGAATCAAGCATGTGTACAGGGGCATAAACGCAGCAGTGATAGGATTGGAGAGGTTCGGTGAGCAAATGAAGACCCTTTGAAGTCATATTGCATGGTACCCATTACACGGGTCTTAACTCTCCAGGTTTAAGGTATTCTTCCTTCAGCTAAAACATGCATGTGGAACCCAAGTATGATCAACCATGTGAACGGGAGACGTGTTCAAATATGTCTCAGTTTTCCTCCCCTGGTACTCGGGTGCAACATTCCAGACGCTTTACTAACACTCTCCCGACTTGGAGAGTCAGCGCCTTTAACCTCCTGTTTGGCCCAGTTTGCAATTTCTGCGGAAGATGAACAGGAATAGCGAGAACCAATGAGAGGCTAGCTGGAGGTGTCTGGACGGGCAAATTTAACTCTCATTTCCCACCAGGAAGAGGAAATAACCAAAGGCTCAGCGTGCCGTGCCGGAACCAGATTAGGGCCTGAAGCCATCCTGCGGTGTTGCGGCCAGCTCAAAAGAAAGCGAGTTGAAGAAAGGAGCTCAGGGGCACTGTAATTCACAAACCTGCAGAGTTATAAATGACAGCTATCGTCCAAAAATAGACTGAAGTAAGGCTGCCAAGAGGACTTGAAAGCGGGGCAGAATTGCAGGAAACCGATTTCAGGAGGTAGACTGGAATTGCATGAAAGCATAGGAAAAGAAGCAGAACGTCCACAATGATGCACTTGGCCAAAAAGGGCGTATGCGTTTTTTCCTGAATATATTCAGGAAAAAACGCATACGCCCTTTTTGGCCAACCAAGCAAGCTTGCAAAGGAAATCTGCACTACAATGAAGTCTCACTTCCCCCCGGTCAAAAGGGCCATCTGAAAAAAGTGTAAAATCCAGAAAGGCAGGACAGGCCATGGAGAACTGGGAGCCTTGTTATGCTGATGGGCGGGATGTAAATTGCCAAGAACCACTCGGGAGAAGTGTATGGTGTTTCCTGAAACATGTCAAAAACAAAGCAACAGAACCTAGGGCACTTCCACTTATGGTCCTATAGCTTAGGGAAATTAAAATCAAAAAGACACAGCCACCCCAAAGTTTGGGACGGCTCTGTTTACAAGAACCTCGTTTACAGCACAAGTTCAACATCGCAGAAAGTGAAAAATGGATAAAGAAGTTGTGGTATTTACTTACAAAGCAATATCACTCAGCAATGAAATCTATGTCATCAGGCCCTTAGCAGCACAATGAGTGGATTCAGGTACGATGATTCTAACTGAAATAAGTCACACAGAAAAAGAAACATCATAAGATATCAGTAATACACGGAATGTAAACTTGGCTACACAGGAACTGAATTCCAAAACAGAACAGGGTCTCAAATTTAGAAAACCAACTTATGCTTGCTTAAGGGTAAAGGTGAGTTGGGTTGCTGCATAAAACCAGAGATTGAAATGAGCACAGATAAAGTTCCTTAAGCCAAATATGGAATAGACAAGAGCTACTCCTTGCTCAACGAAATGGACTCAACACCGCATATTAAACGCCTAAGAATGTACCTGACTAGTAAGTGTCTTAAAACCTATGGATTGTTATGTCTCCAAAAGAGAATCAAGCATGTGTACAGGGGCATAAACGCAGCAGTGATAGGATTGGAGAGGTTCGGTGAGCAAATGAAGACCCTTTGAAGTCATATTGCATGGTACCCATTCCACGGGTTTCAACTACCCAGGTTTTAGGTATTCTTCCTTCAGCTAAAACATGCATGTGGAACCCAAGTATGATCAACCATGTGAACGGGAGACGTGTTCAAATATGTCTCAGTTTTCCTCCCCTGGTACTCGGGTGCAACATTCCAGACGCTTTACTAACACTCTCCCCACTTGGAGAGTCAGCGCCTTTAACCTCCTGTTTGGCCCAGTTTGCAATTTCTGCGGAAGATGAACAGGAATAGCGAGAACCAATGAGAGGCTAGCTGGAGGTGTCTGGACGGGCAAATTTAACTCTCATTTCCCACCAGGAAGAGGAAATAACCAAAGGCTCAGCGTGCCGTACCGGAACCAGATTAGGGCCTGAAGCCATCCTGCGGTGTTGCGGCCAGCTCAAAAGAAAGCGAGTTGAAGAAAGGAGCTCAGGGGCACTGTAATTCACAAACCTGCAGAGTTATAAATGACAGCTATCGTCCAAAAATAGACTGAAGTAAGGCTGCCAAGAGGACTTGAAAGCGGGGCAGAATTGCAGGAAACCGATTTCAGGAGGTAGACTGGAATTGCATTGAAAGCATAGGAAAAGAGGCAGAACGTCCACAATGATGCACTTGGCCAAAAAGGGCGTATGCGTTTTTTCCTGAATATATTCAGGAAAAAACGCATACGCCCTTTTTGGCCAACCAAGCAAGCTTGCAAAGGAAATCTGCACTACAATGAAGTCTCACTTCCCCCCGGTCAAAAGGGCCATCTGAAAAAAGTGTAAAATCCAGAAAGGCAGGACAGGCCATGGAGAACTGGGAGCCTTGTTATGCTGATGGGCGGGATGTAAATTGCCAAGAACCACTCGGGAGAAGTGTATGGTGTTTCCTGAAACATGTCAAAAACAAAGCAACAGAACCTAGGGCACTTCCACTTATGGTCCTATAGCTTAGGGAAATTAAAATCAAAAAGACACAGCCACCCCAAAGTTTGGGACGGCTCTGTTTACAAGAACCTCGTTTACAGCACAAGTTCAACATCGCAGAAAGTGAAAAATGGATAAAGAAGTTGTGGTATTTACTTGCAAAGCAATATCACTCAGCAATGAAATCTGTGTCATCAGGCCCTTAGCAGCACAATGAGTGGATTCAGGTATGATGATTCTAACTGAAGTAAGTCACACAGAAAAAGAAACATCATAAGATATCAGTAATACACGGAATGTAAACTTGTCTACACAGGAACTGAATTACAGAACAGAACAGGGTCTCAAATTTAGAAAACCAACTTATGCTTGCTTAAGGTAAAGGTGAGTTGGGGTGCTGCATAAAACCAGAGATTGAAATGAGCACAGATAAAGTTCCTTAAGCCAAATATGGAATAGACAAGAGCTACTCCTTGCTCAACGAAATGGACTCAACACCGCATATTAAACGCCTAAGAATGTACCTGACTAGTAAGTGTCTTAAAACCTATGGATTGTTATGTCTCCAAAAGAGAATCAAGCATGTGTACAGGGGCATAAACGCAGCAGTGATAGGATTGGAGAGGTTCGGTGAGCAAATGAAGACCCTTTGAAGTCATATTGCATGGTACCCATTCCACGGGTTTCAACTACCCAGGTTTTAGGTATTCTTCCTTCAGCTAAAACATGCATGTGGAACCCAAGTATGATCAACCATGTGAACGGGAGACGTGTTCAAATATGTCTCAGTTTTCCTCCCCTGGTACTCGGGTGCAACATTCCAGATGCTTTACTAACACTCTCCCCACTTGGAGAGTCAGCGCCTTTAACCTCCTGTTTGGCCCAGTTTGCAATTTCTGCGGAAGATGAACAGGAATAGCGAGAACCAATGAGAGGCTAGCTGGAGGTGTCTGGACGGGCAAATTTAACTCTCATTTCCCACCAGGAAGAGGAAATAACCAAAGGCTCAGCGTGCCGTACCGGAACCAGATTAGGGCCTGAAGCCATCCTGCGGTGTTGCGGCCAGCTCAAAAGAAAGCGAGTTGAACAAAGGAGCTCAGGGGCACTGTAATTCACAAACCTGCAGAGTTATAAATGACAGCTATCGTCCAAAAATAGACTGAAGTAAGGCTGCCAAGAGGACTTGAAAGCGGGGCAGAATTGCAGGAAACCGATTTCAGGAGGTAGACTGGAATTGCATTGAAAGCATAGGAAAAGAGGCAGAACGTCCACAATGATGCACTTGGCCAAAAAGGGCATATGCATTTTTTCCTGAATATATTCAGGAAAAAACGCATACACCCTTTTTGGCCAACCAAGCAAGCTTGCAAAGGAAATCTGCACTACAATGAAGTCTCACTTCCCCCCGGTCAAAAGGGCCATCTGAAAAAAGTGTAAAATCCAGAAAGGCAGGACAGGCCATGGAGAACTGGGAGCCTTGTTATGCTGATGGGCGGGATGTAAATTGCCAACAACCACTCGGGAGAAGTGTATGGTGTTTCCTGAAACATCTAAAAAACAAAGCAACAGAGCCTAGGGCACTTCCACTTATGGTCCTATAGCTTAGGGAAATTAAAATCAAAAAGACACAGCCACCCCAAAGTTTGGAATGGCTCTGTTTACAAGAACCTCGTTTACAGTACAAGTTCAACATCGCAGAAAGTGAAAAATGGATAAAGAACTTGTGGTACTTACGTACAATGCAGTATCACTCAGCAATGAAATCTATGTCATCAGGCCCGTAGCAGCATAATGAGTAGATTCAGGTACGATGATTCTAACTGAAATAAGTCACACAGAAAAAGAAACATCATAAGATATCAGTAATACACGGAATGTAAACTTGGCTACACAGGAACTGAATTCCAAAACAGAACAGGGTCTCAAATTTAGAAAACCAACTTATGCTTGCTTAAGGGTAAAGGTGAGTTGGGTTGCTGCATAAAACCAGAGATTGAAATGAGCACAGATAAAGTTCCTTAAGCCAAATATGGAATAGACAAGAGCTACTCCTTGCTCAACGAAATGGACTCAACACCGCATATTAAACGCCTAAGAATGTACCTGACTAGTAAGTATCTTAAAACCTATGGATTGCTATGTCTCCAAAAGAGAATCAAGCATGTGTACAGGGGCATAAACGCAGCAGTGATAGGATTGGAGAGGTTCGGTGAGCAAATGAAGACCCTTTGAAGTCATATTGCATGGTACCCATTACACGGGTCTCAACTCTCCAGGTTTAAGGTATTCTTCCTTCAGCTAAAACATGCATGTGGAACCCAAGTATGATCAACCATGTGAACGGGAGACGTGTTCAAATATGTCTCAGTTTTCCTTCCCTGGTACTCGGGTGCAACATTCCAGACGCTTTACTAACACTCTCCCCACTTGGAGAGTCAGCGCCTTTAACCTCCTGTTTGGCCCAGTTTGCAATTTCTGCGGAAGATGAACAGGAATAGCGAGAACCAATGAGAGGCTAGCTGGAGGTGTCTGGACGGGCAAATTTAACTCTCATTTCCCACCAGGAAGAGGAATTAACCAAAGGCTCAGCATGCCGGGCCGGAACCAGATTAGGGCCTGAAGCCATCCTGCGGTGTTGCGGCCAGGTCACAAGAAAGCGAGTTGAAGAAAGGAGCTCAGGGGCACTGTAATTCACAAACCTGCAGAGTTATAAATGACAGCTATCATCCAAAAATAGACTGAAGTAAGGCTGCCAAGAGGACTTGAAAGCGGGGCAGAATTGCAGGAAACCGATTTCAGGAGGTAGACTGGAATTGCATTGAAAGCATAGGAAAAGAGGCAGAACGTCCACAATGATGCACTTGGCCAAAAAGGGCGTATGCGTTTTTTCCTGAATATATTCAGGAAAAAACGCATACGCCCTTTTTGGCCAACCAAGCAAGCTTGCAAAGGAAATCTGCACTACAATGAAGTCTCACTTCCCCCCGGTCAAAAGGGCCATCTGAAAAAAGTGTAAAATCCAGAAAGGCAGGACAGGCCATGGAGAACTGGGAGCCTTGTTATGCTGATGGGCGGGATGTAAATTGCCAACAACCACTCGGGAGAAGTGTATGGTGTTTCCTGAAACATCTAAAAAACAAAGCAACAGAACCTAGGGCACTTCCACTTATGGTCCTATAGCTTAGGGAAATTAAAATGAAAAAGACACAGCCACCCCAAAGTTTGGAACGGCTCTGTTTACAAGAACCTCGTTTACAGCACAAGTTCAACATCGCAGAAAGTGAAAAATGGATAAAGAAGTTGTGGTATTTACTTGCAAAGCAATATCACTCAGCAATGAAATCTGTGTCATCAGGCCCTTAGCAGCACAATGAGTGGATTCAGGTATGATGATTCTAACTGAAGTAAGTCACACAGAAAAAGAAACATCATAAGATATCAGTAATACACGGAATGTAAACTTGTCTACACAGGAACTGAATTACAGAACAGAACAGGGTCTCAAATTTAGAAAACCAACTTATGCTTGCTTAAGGGTAAAGGTGAGTTGGGGTGCTGCATAAAACCAGAGATTGAAATGAGCACAGATAAAGTTCCTTAAGCCAAATATGGAATAGACAAGAGCTACTCCTTGCTCAACGAAATGGACTCAACACCCCATATTAAACGCCTAAGAATGTACCTGACTAGTAAGTATCTTAAAACCTATGGATTGTTATGTCTCCAAAAGAGAATCAAGCATGTGTACAGGGGCATAAACGCAGCAGTGATAGGATTGGAGAGGTTCGGTGAGCAAATGAAGACCCTTTGAAGTCATATTGCATGGTACCCATTCCACGGGTTTCAACTACCCAGGTTTTAGGTATTCTTCCTTCAGCTAAAACATGCATGTGGAACCCAAGTATGATCAACCATGTGAACGGGAGACGTGTTCAAATATGTCTCAGTTTTCCTCCCCTGGTACTCGGGTGCAACATTCCAGACGCTTTACTAACACTCTCCCCACTTGGAGAGTCAGCGCCTTTAACCTCCTGTTTGGCCCAGTTTGCAATTTCTGCGGAAGATGAACAGGAATAGCGAGAACCAATGAGAGGCTAGCTGGAGGTGTCTGGACGGGCAAATTTAACTCTCATTTCCCACCAGGAAGAGGAAATAACCAAAGGCTCAGCGTGCCGTACCGGAACCAGATTAGGGCCTGAAGCCATCCTGCGGTGTTGCGGCCAGCTCAAAAGAAAGGGAGTTGAACAAAGGAGCTCAGGGGCACTGTAATTCACAAACCTGCAGAGTTATAAATGACAGCTATCGTCCAAAAATAGACTGAAGTAAGGCTGCCAAGAGGACTTGAAAGCGGGGCAGAATTGCAGGAAACCGATTTCAGGAGGTAGACTGGAATTGCATTGAAAGCATAGGAAAAGAGGCAGAACGTCCACAATGATGCACTTGGCCAAAAAGGGCGTATGCATTTTTTCCTGAATATATTCAGGAAAAAACGCATACGCCCTTTTTGGCCAACCAAGCAAGCTTGCAAAGGAAATCTGCACTACAATGAAGTCTCACTTCCCCCCGGTCAAAAGGGCCATCTGAAAAAAGTGTAAAATCCAGAAAGGCAGGACAGGCCATGGAGAACTGGGAGCCTTGTTATGCTGATGGGCGGGATGTAAATTGCCAACAACCACTCGGGAGAAGTGTATGGTGTTTCCTGAAACATCTAAAAAACAAAGCAACAGAACCTAGGGCACTTCCACTTATGGTCCTATAGCTTAGGGAAATTAAAATCAAAAAGACACAGCCACCCCAAAGTTTGGAACGGCTCTGTTTACAAGAACCTCGTTTACAGTACAAGTTCAACATCGCAGAAAGTGAAAAATGGATAAAGAAGTTGTGGTATTTACTTACAAAGCATTATCACTCAGCAATGAAATCTGTGTCATCAGGCCCGTAGCAGCACAAAGAGTGGATTCAGGTATGATGATTCTAACTGAAGTAAGTCACACAGAAAAAGAAACATCATAAGATATCAGTAATACACGGAATGTAAACTTGGCTACACAGGAACTGAATTACAGAACAGAACAGGGACTCAAATTTAGAAAACCAACTTATGCTTGCTTAAGGGGAAAGGTGAGTTGGGGTGTTGCATAAAACCAGAGATTGAAATGAGCACAGATAAAGTTCCTTAAGTCAAATATGGAATAGACAAGAGCTACTCCTTGCTCAACGAAATGGACTCAACACCGCATATTAAACGCCTAAGAATGTACCTGACTAGTAAGTATCTTAAAACCTATGGATTGCTATGTCTCCGAAAGAGAATCAAGCATGTGTACAGGGGCATAAACGCAGCAGTGATAGGATTGGAGAGGTTCGGTGAGCAAATGAAGACCCTTTGAAGTCATATTGCATGGTACCCATTCCACGGGTCTTAACTCTCCAGGTTTAAGGTATTCTTCCTTCAGGTAAAACATGCATGTGGAACCCAAGTATGATCAACCATGTGAACGGGAGACGTGTTCAAATATGTCTCAGTATTCCTTCCCTGGTACTCGGGTGCAACATTCCAGACGCTTTACTAACACTCTCCCCACTTGGAGAGTCAGCGCCTTTAACCTCCTGTTTGGCCCAGTTTGCAATTTCTGCGGAAGATGAACAGGAATAGCGAGAACCAATGAGAGGCTAGCTGGAGGTGTCTGGACGGGCAAATTTAACTCTCATTTCCCACCAGGAAGAGGAAATAACCAAAGGCTCAGCATGCCGTACCGGAACCAGATTAGGGCCTGAAGCCATCCTGCGGTGTTGCGGCCAGCTCAAAAGAAAGCGAGTTGAACAAAGGAGCTCAGGGGCACTGTAATTCACAAACCTGCAGAGTTATAAATGACAGCTATCGTCCAAAAATATACTGAAGTAAGGCTGCCAAGAGGACTTGAAAGCGGGGCAGAATTGCAGGAAACCGATTTCAGGAGGTAGACTGGAATTGCATTGAAAGCATAGGAAAAGAGGCAGAACGTCCACAATGATGCACTTGGCCAAAAAGGGCGTATGCGTTTTTTCCTGAATATATTCAGGAAAAAACGCATACGCCCTTTTTGGCCAACCAAGCAAGCTTGCAAAGGAAATCTGCACTACAATGAAGTCTCACTTCCCCCCGGTCAAAAGGGCCATCTGAAAAAAGTGCAAAATCCAGAAAGACAGGACAGGCCTTGGAGAACTGGGAGTCTTGTTATGCTGATGGGCGGGATGTAAATTGCCAACAACCACTCGGGAGAAGTGTATGGTGTTTCCTGAAACATCTAAAAAACAAAGCAACAGAACCTAGGGCACTTCCACTTATGGTCCTATAGCTTAGGGAAATTAAAATCAAAAAGACACAGCCACCCCAAAGTTTGGAACGGCTCTGTTTACAAGAACCTCGTTTACAGTACAAGTTCAACATCGCAGAAAGTGAAAAATGGATAAAGAAGTTGTGGTATTTACTTACAAAGCAATATCACTCAGCAATGAAATCTGTGTCATCAGGCCCTTAGCAGCACAATGAGTGGATTAGGGTATGATGATTCTAACTGAAATAAGTCACACAGAAAAAGAAACATCATAAGATATCACTAATACACGGAATGTAATCTTGCCCACACAGGAACTGAATTACAGAACAGAACAGGGTCTCAAATTTAGAAAACCAACTTATGCTTGCTTAAGGGTAAAGGTGAGTTGGGGTGCTGCATAAAACCAGAGATTGAAATGAGCACAGATAAAGTTCCTTAAGCCAAATATGGAATAGACAAGAGCTACTCCTTGCTCAACGAAATGGACTCAACACCCCATATTAAACGCCTAAGAATGTTCCTGACTAGTAAGTATCTTAAAACCTATGGATTGCTATGTCTCCAAAAGAGAATCAAGCATGTGTACAGGGGCATAAACGCAGCAGTGATAGGATTGGAGAGGTTCGGTGAGCAAACGAAGACCCTTTGAAGTCATATTGCATG
The DNA here is from genome assembly GCF_951394435.1 of Stenella coeruleoalba. Taxonomy (NCBI): domain Eukaryota; kingdom Metazoa; phylum Chordata; class Mammalia; order Artiodactyla; family Delphinidae; genus Stenella; species Stenella coeruleoalba. The sequence goes on from NW_027646306.1 coordinate 266,007, forward strand.
GTACCCATTCCACGGGTTTCAACTACGCAGGTTTAAGGTATTCTTCCTTCAGCTAAAACATGCATGTGGAGCCTAGAGTATGATCAACCATGTGATCGGGAGACATGTTCAAATATGTCTCAGTTTTCGTACCCTGGTGCTTGGGTGCAACATTCCAGACGCTTTACTAACACTCTCCCGACTTGGAGAGTCAGTCCCTTTAACCTCCTGTTTGGCCCAGTTTGCAATTTCTGCGGAAGATGAACAGGAATAGCGAGAACCAATGAGAGGCTAGCTGGAGGTGTCTGGACGGGCAAATTTAACTCTCATTTCCCACCAGGAAGAGGAATTAACCAAAGGCTCAGCGTGCCGTGCCGGAACCAGATTAGGGCCTGAAGCCATCCTGCGGTGTTGCGGCCAGGTCACAAGAAACCGAGTTGAAGAAAGGAGCTCAGGGGCACTGTAATTCACAAACCTGCAGAGTTATAAATGACAGCTATCGTCCAAAAATAGACTGAAGTAAGGCTGCCAAGAGGACTTGAAAGCGGGGCAGAATTGCAGGAAACCGATTTCAGGAGGTAGACTGGAATTGCATTGAAAGCATAGGAAAAGAGGCAGAACGTCCACAATGATGCACTTGGCCAAAAAGGGCGTATGCGTTTTTTTCCTGAATATATTCAGGAAAAAACGCATACGCCCTTTTTGGCCAACCAAGCAAGCTTGCAAAGGAAATCTGCACTACAATGAAGTCTCACTTCCCCCTGGTCAAAAGGGCCATCTGAAAAAAGTGTAAAATCCAGAAAGGCAACAGGCCATTGAGAACTGGGAGCCTTGTTATGCTGATGGGCGGGATGTAAATTGCCAACAACCACTCGGGAGAAGTGTATGGTGTTTCCTGAAACATCTAAAAAACAAAGCAACAGAGCCTAGGGCACTTCCACTTATGGTCCTATAGCTTAGGGAAATTAAAATCAAAAAGACACAGCCACCCCAAAGTTTGGAACGGCTCTGTTTACAAGAACCTCGTTTACAGTACAAGTTCAACATCGCAGAATGTGAAAAATGGATAAAGAACTTGTGGTACTTACGTACAATGCAGTATCTCTCAGCAATGAAATCTATGTCATCAGGCCCGTAGCAGCATAATGAGTAGATTCAGGTACGATGATTCTAACTGAAATAAGTCACACAGAAAAAGAAACATCATAAGATATCAGTAATACACGGAATGTAAACTTGGCTACACAGGAACTGAATTCCAAAACAGAACAGGGTCTCAAATTTAGAAAACCAACTTATGCTTGCTTAAGGGTAAAGGTGAGTTGGGTTGCTGCATAAAACCAGAGATTGAAATGAGCACAGATAAAGTTCCTTAAGCCAAATATGGAATAGACAAGAGCTACTCCTTGCTCAACGAAATGGACTCAACACCGCATATTAAACGCCTAAGAATGTACCTGACTAGTAAGTATCTTAAAACCTATGGATTGCTATGTCTCCAAAAGAGAATCAAGCATGTGTACAGGGGCATAAACGCAGCAGTGATAGGATTGGAGAGGTTCGGTGAGCAAATGAAGACCCTTTGAAGTCATATTGCATGGTACCCATTCCACGGGTTTCAACTACCCAGGTTTTAGGTATTCTTCCTTCAGCTAAAACATGCATGTGGAACCCAAGTATGATCAACCATGTGAACGGGAGATGTGTTCAAATATGTCTCAGTGTTCCTCCCCTGGTACTTGGGTGCAACATTCCAGACGCTTTACTAACACTCTCCCGACTTGGAGAGTCAGTCCCTTTAACATCCTGTTTGGCCCAGTTTGCAATTTCTGCGGCTAGCTGGAGGTGTCTGGACGGGCAAATTTAACTCTCATTTCCCACCAGGAAGAGGAAATAACCAAAGGCTCAGCGTGCCGTACCGGAACCAGATTAGGGCCTGAAGCCATCCTGCGGTGTTGCGGCCAGCTCAAAAGAAAGCGAGTTGAACAAAGGAGCTCAGGGGCACTGTAATTCACAAACCTGCAGAGTTATAAATGACAGCTATCGTCCAAAAATAGACTGAAGTAAGGCTGCCAAGAGGACTTGAAAGCGGGGCAGAATTGCAGGAAACCGATTTCAGGTGGTAGACTGGAATTGCTTTGAAAGCATAGGAAAAGAGGGAGAACGTCCAGAATGATGCACTTGGCCAAAAAGGGCGTATGCGTTTTTTCCTGAATATATTCAGGAAAAAACGCATACGCCCTTTTTGGCCAACCAAGCAAGCTTGCAAAGGAAATCTGCACTACAATGAAGTCTCACTTCCCCCCGGTCAAAAGGGTCATCTGAAAAAACTGTAAAATCCAGAAAGGCAGGACAGGCCATGGAGAACTGGGAGCCTTGTTATGCTGATGGGCGGGATGTAAATTGCCAACAACCACTCGGGAGAAGTGTATGGTGTTTCCTGAAACATCTAAAAAACAAAGCAACAGAACCTAGGGCACTTCCACTTATGGTCCTATAGCTTAGGGAAATTAAAATCAAAAAGACACAGCCACCCCAAAGTTTGGAACGGCTCTGTTTACAAGAACCTCGTTTACAGTACAAGTTCAACATCGCAGAAAGTGAAAAATGGATAAAGAAGTTGTGGTATTTACTTACAAAGCAATATCACTCAGCAATGAAATCTGTGTCATCAGGCCCTTAGCAGCACAATGAGTGGATTCAGGTATGATGATTCTAACTGAAGTAAGTCACACAGAAAAAGAAACATCATAAGATATCAGTAATACACGGAATGTAAACTTGGCTACACAGGAACTGAATTACAGAACAGAACAGGGTCTCAAATTTAGAAAACCAACTTATGCTTGCTTAAGGGTAAAGGTGAGTTGGGGTGCTGCATAAAACCAGAGATTGAAATGAGCACAGATAAAGTTCCTTAAGTCAAATATGGAATAGACAAGAGCTACTCCTTGCTCAACGAAATGGACTCAACACCGCATATTAAACGCCTAAGAATGTACCTGACTAGTAAGTATCTTAAAAACCTATGGATTGCTATGTCTCCGAAAGAGAATCAAGCATGTGTACAGGGGCATAAACGCAGCAGTGATAGGATTGGAGAGGTTCGGTGAGCAAATGAAGACCCTTTGAAGTCATATTGCATGGTACCCATTCCACGGGTCTTAACTCTCCAGGTTTAAGGTATTCTTCCTTCAGGTAAAACATGCATGTGGAACCCAAGTATGATCAACCATGTGAACGGGAGACGTGTTCAAATATGTCTCAGTATTCCTCCCCTGGTACTCGGGTGCAACATTCCAGACGCTTTACTAACACTCTCCCCACTTGGAGAGTCAGCGCCTTTAACCTCCTGTTTGGCCCAGTTTGCAATTTCTGCGGAAGATGAACAGGAATAGCGAGAACCAATGAGAGGCTAGCTGGAGGTGTCTGGACGGGCAAATTTAACTCTCATTTCCCACCAGGAAGAGGAAATAACCAAAGGCTCAGCGTGCCGTACCGGAACCAGATTAGGGCCTGAAGCCATCCTGCGGTGTTGCGGCCAGCTCAAAAGAAAGCGAGTTGAACAAAGGAGCTCAGGGGCACTGTAATTCACAAACCTGCAGAGTTATAAATGACAGCTATCGTCCAAAAATATACTGAAGTAAGGCTGCCAAGAGGACTTGAAAGCGGGGCAGAATTGCAGGAAACCGATTTCAGGAGGTAGACTGGAATTGCATTGAAAGCATAGGAAAAGAGGCAGAACGTCCACAATGATGCACTTGGCCAAAAATGGCGTATGCGTTTTTTCCTGAATATATTCAGGAAAAAACGCATACGCCCTTTTTGGCCAACCAAGCAAGCTTGCAAAGGAAATCTGCACTACAATGAAGTCTCACTTCCCCCCGGTCAAAAAGGCCATCTGAAAAAACTGTAAAATCCAGAAAGGCAGGACAGGCCATGGAGAACTGGGAGCCTTGTTATGCTGATGGGCGGGATGTAAATTGCCAACAACCACTCGGGAGAAGTGTATGGTGTTTCCTGAAACATCTAAAAAACAAAGCAACAGAACCTAGGGCACTTCCACTTATGGTCCTATAGCTTAGGGAAATTAAAATCAAAAAGACACAGCCACCCCAAAGTTTGGAACGGCTCTGTTTACAAGAACCTCGTTTACAGTACAAGTTCAACATCGCAGAAAGTGAAAAATGGATAAAGAAGTTGTGGTATTTACTTACAAAGCAATATCACTCAGCAATGAAATCTGTGTCATCAGGCCCTTAGCAGCACAATGAGTGGATTAGGGTATGATGATTCTAACTGAAATAAGTCACACAGAAAAAGAAACATCATAAGATATCACTAATACACGGAATGTAATCTTGCCCACACAGGAACTGAATTACAGAACAGAACAGGGTCTCAAATTTAGAAAACCAACTTATGCTTGCTTAAGGGGAAAGGTGAGTTGGGGTGCTGCATAAAACCAGAGATTGAAATGAGCACAGATAAAGTTCCTTAAGCCAAATATGGAATAGACAAGAGCTACTCCTTGCTCAACGAAATGGACTCAACACCCCATATTAAACGCCTAAGAATGTTCCTGACTAGTAAGTATCTTAAAACCTATGGATTGCTATGTCTCCAAAAGAGAATCAAGCATGTGTACAGGGGCATAAACGCAGCAGTGATAGGATTGGAGAGGTTCGGTGAGCAAACGAAGACCCTTTGAAGTCATATTGCATGGTACCCATTCCACGGGTTTCAACTACGCAGGTTTAAGGTATTCTTCCTTCAGCTAAAACATGCATGTGGAACCTAGAGTATGATCAACCATGTGATCGGGAGACATGTTCAAATATGTCTCAGTTTTCGTACCCTGGTGCTTGGGTGCAACATTCCAGACGCTTTACTAACACTCTCCCGACTTGGAGAGTCAGTCCCTTTAACCTCCTGTTTGGCCCAGTTTGCAATTTCTGCGGAAGATGAACAGGAATAGCGAGAACCAATGAGAGGCTAGCTGGAGGTGTCTGGACGGGCAAATTTAACTCTCATTTCCCACCAGGAAGAGGAATTAACCAAAGGCTCAGCGTGCCGTGCCGGAACCAGATTAGGGCCTGAAGCCATCCTGCGGTGTTGCGGCCAGGTCACAAGAAACCGAGTTGAAGAAAGGAGCTCAGGGGCACTGTAATTCACAAACCTGCAGAGTTATAAATGACAGCTATCGTCCAAAAATAGACTGAAGTAAGGCTGCCAAGAGGACTTGAAAGCGGGGCAGAATTGCAGGAAACCGATTTCAGGAGGTAGACTGGAATTGCATTGAAAGCATAGGAAAAGAGGCAGAACGTCCACAATGATGCACTTGGCCAAAAAGGGCGTATGCGTTTTTTTCCTGAATATATTCAGGAAAAAACGCATACGCGCTTTTTGGCCAACCAAGCAAGCTTGCAAAGGAAATCTGCACTACAATGAAGTCTCACTTCCCCCTGGTCAAAAGGGCCATCTGAAAAAAGTGTAAAATCCAGAAAGGCAGGACAGGCCATGGAGAACTGGGAGCCTTGTTATGCTGATGGGCGGGATGTAAATTGCCAACAACCACTCGGGAGAAGTGTATGGTGTTTCCTGAAACATCTAAAAAACAAAGCAACAGAGCCTAGGGCACTTCCACTTATGGTCCTATAGCTTAGGGAAATTAAAATCAAAAAGACACAGCCACCCCAAAGTTTGGAACGGCTCTGTTTACAAGAACCTCGTTTACAGTACAAGTTCAACATCGCAGAAAGTGAAAAATGGATAAAGAACTTGTGGTACTTACGTACAATGCAGTATCACTCAGCAATGAAATCTATGTCATCAGGCCCGTAGCAGCATAATGAGTAGATACAGGTACGATGATTCTAACTGAAATAAGTCACACAGAAAAAGAAACATCATAAGATATCAGTAATACACGGAATGTAAACTTGGCTACACAGGAACTGAATTACAGAACAGAACAGGGCCTCAAATTTAGAAAAACAACTTATGCTTGCTTAAGGGTAAAGGTGAGCTGGGGTGCTGCATAAAACCAGAGATTGAAATGAGCACAGATAAAGTTCCTTAAGTCAAATATGGAATAGACAAGAGCTACTCCTTGTTCAATGAAATGGACTCAACACCGCATATTAAACGCCTAAGAATGTACCTGACTAGTAAGTATCTTAAAAACCTATGGATTGCTATGTCTCCGAAAGAGAATCAAGCATGTGTACAGGGGCATAAACGCAGCAGTGATAGGATTGGAGAGGTTCGGTGAGCAAATGAAGACCCTTTGAAGTCATATTGCATGGTACCCATTACACGGGTCTTAACTCTCCAGGTTTAAGGTATTCTTCCTTCAGCTAAAACATGCATGTGGAACCCAAGTATGATCAACCATGTGAACGGGAGACGTGTTCAAATATGTCTCAGTTTTCCTCCCCTGGTACTCGGGTGCAACATTCCAGACGCTTTACTAACACTCTCCCCACTTGGAGAGTCAGTGCCTTTAACCTCCTGTTTGGCCCAGTTTGCAATTTCTGCGGAAGATGAACAGGAATAGCGAGAACCAATGAGAGGCTAGCTGGAGGTGTCTGGACGGGCAAATTTAACTCTCATTTCCCACCAGGAAGAGGAAATAACCAAAGGCTCAGCGTGCCGTACCGGAACCAGATTAGGGCCTGAAGCCATCCTGCGGTGTTGCGGCCAGCTCAAAAGAAAGCGAGTTGAAGAAAGGAGCTCAGGGGCACTGTAATTCACAAACCTGCAGAGTTATAAATGACAGCTATCGTCCAAAAATAGACTGAAGTAAGGCTGCCAAGACGACTTGAAAGCGGGGCAGCATTGCAGGAAACCGATTTCAGGAGGTAGACTGGAATTGCATTGAAAGCATAGGAAAAGAGGCAGAACGTCCACAATGATGCACTTGGCCAAAAAGGGCGTATGCGTTTTTTTCCTGAATATGTTCAGGAAAAAACGCATACGCCCTTTTTGGCCAACCAAGCAAGCTTGCAAAGGAAATCTGCACTACAATGAAGTCTCACTTCCCCCTGGTCAAAAGGGCCATCTGAATAAAGTGTAAAATCCAGAAAGGCAGGACAGGCCATGGAGAACTGGGAGCCTTGTTATGCTGATGGGCGGGATGTAAATTGCCAACAACCACTCGGGAGAAGTCTATGGTGTTTCCTGAAACATCTAAAAAACAAAGCAACAGAGCCTAGGGCACTTCCACTTATGGTCCTATAGCTTAGGGAAATTAAAATCAAAAAGACACAGCCACCCCAAAGTTTGGAACGGCTCTGTTTACAAGAACCTCGTTTACAGTACAAGTTCAACATCGCAGAAAGTGAAAAATGGATAAAGAACTTGTGGTACTTACGTACAATGCAGTATCACTCAGCAATGAAATCTATGTCATCAGGCCCGTAGCAGCATAATGAGTAGATACAGGTACGATGATTCTAACTGAAATAAGTCACACAGAAAAAGAAACATCATAAGATATCAGTAATACACGGAATGTAAACTTGGCTACACAGGAACTGAATTACAGAACAGAACAGGGCCTCAAATTTAGAAAAACAACTTATGCTTGCTTAAGGGTAAAGGTGAGCTGGGGTGCTGCATAAAACCAGAGATTGAAATGAGCACAGATAAAGTTCCTTAAGTCAAATATGGAATAGACAAGAGCTACTCCTTGCTCAATGAAATGGACTCAACACCGCATATTAAACGCCTAAGAATGTACCTGACTAGTAAGTATCTTAAAAACCTATGGATTGCTATGTCTCCGAAAGAGAATCAAGCATGTGTACAGGGGCATAAACGCAGCAGTGATAGGATTGGAGAGGTTCGGTGAGCAAATGAAGACCCTTTGAAGTCATATTGCATGGTACCCATTACACGGGTCTTAACTCTCCAGGTTTAAGGTATTCTTCCTTCAGCTAAAACATGCATGTGGAACCCAAGTATGATCAACCATGTGAACGGGAGACGTGTTCAAATATGTCTCAGTTTTCCTCCCCTGGTACTCGGGTGCAACATTCCAGACGCTTTACTAACACTCTCCCCACTTGGAGAGTCAGTGCCTTTAACCTCCTGTTTGGCCCAGTTTGCAATTTCTGCGGAAGATGAACAGGAATAGCGAGAACCAATGAGAGGCTAGCTGGAGGTGTCTGGACGGGCAAATTTAACTCTCATTTCCCACCAGGAAGAGGAAATAACCAAAGGCTCAGCGTGCCGTACCGGAACCAGATTAGGGCCTGAAGCCATCCTGCGGTGTTGCGGCCAGCTCAAAAGAAAGCGAGTTGAAGAAAGGAGCTCAGGGGCACTGTAATTCACAAACCTGCAGAGTTATAAATGACAGCTATCGTCCAAAAATAGACTGAAGTAAGGCTGCCAAGACGACTTGAAAGCGGGGCAGCATTGCAGGAAACCGATTTCAGGAGGTAGACTGGAATTGCATTGAAAGCATAGGAAAAGAGGCAGAACGTCCACAATGATGCACTTGGCCAAAAAGGGCGTATGCGTTTTTTTCCTGAATATGTTCAGGAAAAAACGCATACGCCCTTTTTGGCCAACCAAGCAAGCTTGCAAAGGAAATCTGCACTACAATGAAGTCTCACTTCCCCCTGGTCAAAAGGGCCATCTGAAAAAAGTGTAAAATCCAGAAAGGCAGGACAGGCCATGGAGAACTGGGAGCCTTGTTATGCTGATGGGCGGGATGTAAATTGCCAACAACCACTCGGGAGAAGTGTATGGTGTTTCCTGAAACATCTAAAAAACAAAGCAACAGAGCCTAGGGCACTTCCACTTATGGTCCTATAGCTTAGGGAAATTAAAATCAAAAAGACACAGCCACCCCAAAGTTTGGAACGGCTCTGTTTACAAGAACCTCGTTTACAGTACAAGTTCAACATCGCAGAAAGTGAAAAATGGATAAAGAACTTGTGGTACTTACGTACAATGCAGTATCACTCAGCAATGAAATCTATGTCATCAGGCCCGTAGCAGCATAATGAGTAGATACAGGTACGATGATTCTAACTGAAATAAGTCACACAGAAAAAGAAACATCATAAGATATCAGTAATACACGGAATGTAAACTTGGCTACACAGGAACTGAATTACAGAACAGAACAGGGCCTCAAATTTAGAAAAACAACTTATGCTTGCTTAAGGGTAAAGGTGAGCTGGGGTGCTGCATAAAACCAGAGATTGAAATGAGCACAGATAAAGTTCCTTAAGTCAAATATGGAATAGACAAGAGCTACTCCTTGCTCAATGAAATGGACTCAACACCGCATATTAAACGCCTAAGAATGTACCTGACTAGTAAGTATCTTAAAAACCTATGGATTGCTATGTCTCCGAAAGAGAATCAAGCATGTGTACAGGGGCATAAACGCAGCAGTGATAGGATTGGAGAGGTTCGGTGAGCAAATGAAGACCCTTTGAAGTCATATTGCATGGTACCCATTACACGGGTCTTAACTCTCCAGGTTTAAGGTATTCTTCCTTCAGCTAAAACATGCATGTGGAACCCAAGTATGATCAACCATGTGAACGGGAGACGTGTTCAAATATGTCTCAGTTTTCCTCCCCTGGTACTCGGGTGCAACATTCCAGACGCTTTACTAACACTCTCCCCACTTGGAGAGTCAGTGCCTTTAACCTCCTGTTTGGCCCAGTTTGCAATTTCTGCGGAAGATGAACAGGAATAGCGAGAACCAATGAGAGGCTAGCTGGAGGTGTCTGGACGGGCAAATTTAACTCTCATTTCCCACCAGGAAGAGGAAATAACCAAAGGCTCAGCGTGCCGTACCGGAACCAGATTAGGGCCTGAAGCCATCCTGCGGTGTTGCGGCCAGCTCAAAAGAAAGCGAGTTGAAGAAAGGAGCTCAGGGGCACTGTAATTCACAAACCTGCAGAGTTATAAATGACAGCTATCGTCCAAAAATAGACTGAAGTAAGGCTGCCAAGACGACTTGAAAGCGGGGCAGCATTGCAGGAAACCGATTTCAGGAGGTAGACTGGAATTGCATTGAAAGCATAGGAAAAGAGGCAGAACGTCCACAATGATGCACTTGGCCAAAAAGGGCGTATGCGTTTTTTCCTGAATATATTCAGGAAAAAACGCATACGCCCTTTTTGGCCAACCAAGCAAGCTTGCAAAGGAAATCTGCAGTACAATGAAGTCTCACTTCCCCCCGGTCAAAAGGGCCATCTGAAAAAACTGTAAAATCCAGAAAGGCAGGACAGGCCATGGAGAACTGGGAGCCTTGTTATGCTGATGGGCGGGATGTAAATTGCCAACAACCACTCGGGAGAAGTGTATGGTGTTTCCTGAAACATCTAAAAAACAAAGCAACAGAACCTAGGGCACTTCCACTTATGGTCCTATAGCTTAGGGAAATTAAAATCAAAAAGACACAGCCACCCCAAAGTTTGGAACGGCTCTGTTTACAAGAACCTCGTTTACAGTACAAGTTCAACATCGCAGAAAGTGAAAAATGGATAAAGAAGTTGTGGTATTTACTTACAAAGCAATATCACTCAGCAATGAAATCTGTGTCATCAGGCCCGTAGCAGCACAATGAGTGGATTCAGGTATGATGATTCTAACTGAAGTAAGTCACACAGAAAAAGAAACATCATAAGATATCAGTAATACACGGAATGTAAACTTGGCTACACAGGAACTGAATTACAGAACAGAACAGGGTCTCAAATTTAGAAAACCAACTTATGCTTGCTTAAGGGGAAAGGTGAGTTGGGGTGCTGCATAAAACCAGAGATTGAAATGAGCACAGATAAAGTTCCTTAAGCCAAATATGGAATAGACAAGAGCTACTCCTTGCTCAACGAAATGGACTCAACACCCCATATTAAACGCCTAAGAATGTTCCTGACTAGTAAGTATCTTAAAAACCTATGGATTGCTATGTCTCCGAAAGAGAATCAAGCATGTGTACAGGGGCATAAACGCAGCAGTGATAGGATTGGAGAGGTTCGGTGCGCAAATGAAGACACTTTGTAGTCATATTGCATGGTACCCATTCCACGGGTTTCAACTACCCAGGTTTAAGGTATTCTTCCTTCAGCTAAAACATGCATGTGGAACCTAGAGTATGATCAACCATGTGATCGGGAGACGTGTTCAAATATGTCTCAGTTTTCGTACCCTGGTACTCGGGTGCAACATTTCAGACGCTTTACTAACACTCTCCCGACTTGGAGAGTCAGTCCCTTTAACCTCCTGTTTGGCCCAGTTTGCAATTTCTGCGGAAGATGAACAGGAATAGCGAGAACCAATGAGAGACTAGCTGGAGGTGTCTGGACGGGCAAATTTAACTCTCATTTCCCACCAGGAAGAGGAAATAACCAAAGGCTCAGCGTGCCGTGCCGGAACCAGATTAGGTCCTGAAGCCATCCTGCGGTGTTGCGGCCAGGTCACAAGAAAGCGAGTTGAAGAAAGGAGCTCAGGGGCACTGTAATTCACAAACCTGCAGAGTTATAAATGACAGCTATCGTCCAAAAATAGACTGAAGTAAGGCTGCCAAGAGGACTTGAAAACGGGGCAGAATTGCAGGAAACCGATTTCAGGAGGTAGACTGGAATTGCATTGAAAGCATAGGAAAAGAGGCAGAACGTCCACAATGATGCACTTGGCCAAAAAGGGCGTATGCGTTTTTTCCTGAATATATTCAGGAAAAAACGCATACGCCCTTTTTGGCCAACCAAGCAAGCTTGCAAAGGAAATCTGCACTACAATGAAGTCTCACTTCCCCCCGGTCAAAAGGGCCATCTGAAAAAAGTGTAAAATCCAGAAAGGCAGGACAGGCCATGGAGAACTGGGAGCCTTGTTATGCTGATGGGCGGGATGTCAATTGCCAACAACCACTCGGGAGAAGTGTATGGTGTTTCCTGAAACATCTAAAAAACAAAGCAACAGAGCCTAGGGCACTTCCACTTATGGTCCTATAGCTTAGGGAAATTAAAATCAAAAAGACACAGCCACCCCAAAGTTTGGAACGGCTCTGTTTACAAGAACCTCGTTTACAGTACAAGTTCAACATCGCAGAAAGTGAAAAATGGATAAAGAACTTGTGGTACTTACGTACAATGCAGTATCACTCAGCAATGAAATCTATGTCATCAGGCCCGTAGCAGCATAATGAGTAGATTCAGGTACGATGATTCTAACTGAAATAAGTCACACAGAAAAAGAAACATCATAAGATATCAGTAATACACAGAATGTAAACTTGGCTACACAGGAACTGAATTCCAAAACAGAACAGGGTCTCAAATTTAGAAAAGCAACTTATGCTTGCTTAAGGGTAAAGGTGAGTTGGGTTGCTGCATAAAACCAGAGATTGAAATGAGCACAGATAAAGTTCCTTAAGCCAAATATGGAATAGACAAGAGCTACTCCTTGCTCAATGAAATGGACTCAACACCGCATATTAAACGCCTAAGAATGTACCTGACTAGTAAGTATCTTAAAACCTATGGATTGCTATGTCTCCAAAAGAGAATCAAGCATGTGTACAGGGGCATAAACGCAGCAGTGATAGGATTGGAGAGGTTCGGTGAGCAAATGAAGACCCTTTGAAGTCATATTGCATGGTACCCATTCCACGGGTTTCAACTACCCAGGTTTTAGGTATTCTTCCTTCAGCTAAAACATGCATGTGGAACCCAAGTATGATCAACCATGTGAACGGGAGACGTGTTCAAATATGTCTCAGTTTTCCTCCCCTGGTACTCGGGTGCAACATTCCAGACGCTTTACTAACACTCTCCCCACTTGGAGAGTCAGCGCCTTTAACCTCCTGTTTGGCCTAGTTTGCAATTTCTGCGGAAGATGAACAGGAATAGCGAGAACCAATGAGAGGCTAGCTGGAGGTGTCTGGACGGGCAAATTTAACTCTCATTTCCCACCAGGAAGAGGAAATAACCAAAGGCTCAGCGTGCCGTACCGGAACCAGATTAGGGCCTGAAGCCATCCTGCGGTGTTGCGGCCAGCTCAAAAGAAAGCGAGTTGAACAAAGGAGCTCAGGGGCACTGTAATTCACAAACCTGCAGAGTTATAAATGACAGCTATCGTCCAAAAATAGACTGAAGTAAGGCTGCCAAGAGGACTTGAAAACGGGGCAGCATTGCAGGAAACCGATTTCAGGAGGTAGACTGGAATTGCATTGAAAGCATAGGAAAAGAGGCAGAACGTCCACAATGATGCACTTGGCCAAAAAGGGCGTATGCGTTTTTTCCTGAATATATTCAGGAAAAAACGCATACGCCCTTTTTGGCCAACCAAGCAAGCTTGCAAAGGAAATCTGCACTACAATGAAGTCTCACTTCCCCCCGGTCAAAAGGGCCATCTGAAAAAAGTGTAAAATCCAGAAAGGCAGGACAGGCCATGGAGAACTGGAGCCTTGTTATGCTGATGGGCGGGATGTAAATTGCCAACAACCACTCGGGAGAAGTGTATGGTGTTTCCTGAAACATCTAAAAAACAAAGCAACAGAACCTAGGGCACTTCCACTTATGGTCCTATAGCTTAGGGAAATTAAAATCAAAAAGACACAGCCACCCCAAAGTTTGGAACGGCTCTGTTTACAAGAACCTCGTTTACAGTACAAGTTCAACATCGCAGAAAGTGAAAAATGGATAAAGAAGTTGTGGTATTTACTTACAAAGCAATATCACTCAGCAATGAAATCTCTGTCATCAGGCCTGTAGCAGCACAATGAGTGGATTCAGGTATGATGATTCTAACTGAAGTAAGTCACACAGAAAAAGAAACATCATAAGATATCAGTAATACACGGAATGTAAACTTGGCTACACAGGAACTGAATTACAGAACAGAACAGGGTCTCAAATTTAGAAAACCAACTTATGCTTGCTTAAGGGTAAAGGTGAGTTGGGGTGCTGCATAAAACCAGAGATTGAAATGAGCACAGATAAAGTTCCTTAAGTCAAATATGGAATAGACAAGAGCTACTCCTTGCTCAACGAAATGGACTCAACACCGCATATTAAACGCCTAAGAATGTACCTGACTAGTAAGTATCTTAAAAACCTATGGATTGCTATGTCTCCAAAAGAGAATCAAGCATGTGTACAGGGTCATAAACGCAGCAGTGATAGGATTGGAGAGGTTCGGTGCGCAAATGAAGACACTTTGAAGTCATATTGCATGGTACCCATTCCACGGGTTTCAACTACCCAGGTTTAAGGTATTCTTCCTTCAGCTAAAACATGCATGTGGAACCTAGAGTATGATCAACCATGTGATCGGGAGACGTGTTCAAATATGTCTCAGTTTTCATACCCTGGAACTCGGGTGCAACATTTCAGACGCTTTACTAACACTCTCCCGACTTGGAGAGTCAGTCCCTTTAACCTCCTGTTTGGCCCAGTTTGCAATTTCTGCGGAAGATGAACAGGAATAGCGAGAACCAATGAGAGACTAGCTGGAGGTGTCTGGACGGGCAAATTTAACTCTCATTTCCCACCAGGAAGAGGAAATAACCAAAGGCTCAGCGTGCCGTGCCGGAACCAGATTAGGTCGTGAAGCCATCCTGCGGTGTTGCGGCCAGGTCACAAGAAAGCGAGTTGAAGAAAGGAGCTCAGGGGCACTGTAATTCACAAACCTGCAGAGTTATAAATGACAGCTATCGTCCAAAAATAGACTGAAGTAAGGCTGCCAAGAGGACTTGAAAGCGGGGCAGAATTGCAGGAAACCGATTTCAGGAGGTAGACTGGAATTGCATTGAAAGCATAGGAAAAGAGGCAGAACGTCCACAATGATGCACTTGGCCAAAAAGGGCGTATGCGTTTTTTCCTGAATATATTCAGGAAAAAACGCATACGCCCTCTTTGGGCAACCAAGCAAGCTTGCAAAGGAAATCTGCACTACAATGAAGTCTCACTTCCCCCCGGTCAAAAGGGCCATCTGAAAAAAGTGTAAAATCCAGAAAGGCAGGACAGGCCATGGAGAACTGGGAGCCTTGTTATGCTGATGGGCGGGATGTAAATTGCCAACAACCACTCGGGAGAAGTGTATGGTGTTTCCTGAAACATCTAAAAAACAAAGCAACAGAGCCTAGGGCACTTCCACTTATGGTCCTATAGCTTAGGGAAATTAAAATCAAAAAGACACAGCCACCCCAAAGTTTGGAACGGCTCTGTTTACAAGAACCTCGTTTACAGTACAAGTTCAACATCGCAGAAAGTGAAAAATGGATAAAGAACTTGTGGTACTTACGTACAATGCAGTATCACTCAGCAATGAAATCTATGTCATCAGGCCCGTAGCAGCATAATGAGTAGATTCAGGTACGATGATTCTAACTGAAATAAGTCACACAGAAAAAGAAGCATCATAAGATATCAGTAATACACAGAATGTAAACTTGGCTACACAGGAACTGAATTCCAAAACAGAACAGGGTCTCAAATTTAGAAAAGCAACTTATGCTTGCTTAAGGGTAAAGGTGAGTTGGGTTGCTGCATAAAACCAGAGATTGAAATGAGCACAGATAAAGTTCCTTAAGCCAAATATGGAATAGACAAGAGCTACTCCTTGCTCAATGAAATGGACTCAACACCGCATATTAAACGCCTAAGAATGTACCTGACTAGTAAGTATCTTAAAACCTATGGATTGCTATGTCTCCAAAAGAGAATCAAGCATGTGTACAGGGGCATAAAAGCAGCAGTGATAGGATTGGAGAGGTTCGGTGAGCAAATGAAGACCCTTTGAAGTCATATTGCATGGTACCCATTCCACGGGTTTCAACTACCCAGGTTTTAGGTATTCTTCCTTCAGCTAAAACATGCATGTGGAACCCAAGTATGATCAACCATGTGAACGGGAGACGTGTTCAAATATGTCTCAGTTTTCCTCCCCTGGTACTCGGGTGCAACATTCCAGACGCTTTACTAACACTCTCCCCACTTGGAGAGTCAGCGCCTTTAACCTCCTGTTTGGCCCAGTTTGCAATTTCTGCGGAAGATGAACAGGAATAGCGAGAACCAATGAGAGGCTAGCTGGAGGTATCTGGACGGGCAAATTTAACTCTCATTTCCCACCAGGAAGAGGAAATAACCAAAGGCTCAGCGTGCCGTGGCGGAAACAGATTAGGGCCTGAAGCCATCCTGCGGTGTTGCGGCCAGCTCAAAAGAAAGCGAGTTGAAGAAAGGAGCTCAGGGGCACTGTAATTCACAAACCTGCAGAGTTATAAATGACAGCTATCATCCAAAAATAGACTGAAGTAAGGCTGCCAAGAGGACTTGAAAGCGGGGCAGAATTGCAGGAAACCGATTTCAGGAGGTAGACTGGAATTGCATTGAAAGCATAGGAAAAGAGGCAGAACGTCCACAATGATGCACTTGGCCAAAAAGGGCGTATGCGTTTTTTCCTGAATATATTCAGGAAAAAACGCATACGCCCTTTTTGGCCAACCAAGCAAGCTTGCAAAGGAAATCTGCACTACAAAGAAGTCTCACTTCCCCCCGGTCAAAAGGGCCATCTGAAAAAACTGTAAAATCCAGAAAGGCAGGACAGGCCATGGAGAACTGGGAGCCTTGTTATGCTGATGGGCGGGATGTAAATTGCCAACAACCACTCGGGAGAAGTGTATGGTGTTTCCTGAAACATCTAAAAAACAAAGCAACAGAACCTAGGGCACTTCCACTTATGGTCCTATAGCTTAGGGAAATTAAAATCAAAAAGACACAGCCACCCCAAAGTTTGGAACGGCTCTGTTTACAAGAACCTCGTTTACAGTACAAGTTCAACATCGCAGAAAGTGAAAAATGGATAAAGAAGTTGTGGTATTTACTTACAAAGCAATATCACTCAGCAATGAAATCTGTGTCATCAGGCCCTTAGCAGCACAATGAGTGGATTCAGGTATGATGATTCTAACTGAAGTAAGTCACACAGAAAAAGAAACATCATAAGATATCAGTAATACACGGAATGTAAACTTGGCTACACAGGAACTGAATTACAGAACAGAACAGGGTCTCAAATTTAGAAAACCAACTTATGCTTGCTTAAGGGTAAAGGTGAGTTGGGGTGCTGCATAAAACCAGAGATTGAAATGAGCACAGATAAAGTTCCTTAAGTCAAATATGGAATAGAAAAGAGCTACTCCTTGCTCAACGAAATGTACTCAACACCGCATATTAAACGCCTAAGAATGTACCTGACTAGTAAGTATCTTAAAAACCTATGGATTGCTATGTCTCCGAAAGAGAATCAAGCATGTGTACAGGGGCATAAACGCAGCAGTGATAGGATTGGAGAGGTTCGGTGAGCAAATGAAGACCCTTTGAAGTCATATTGCATGGTACCCATTACACGGGTCTTAACTCTCCAGGTTTAAGGTATTCTTCCTTCAGCTAAAACATGCATGTGGAACCCAAGTATGATCAACCATGTGAACGGGAGACGTGTTCAAATATGTCTCAGTTTTCCTCCCCTGGTACTCGGGTGCAACATTCCAGACGCTTTACTAACACTCTCCCCACTTGGAGAGTCAGTGCCTTTAACCTCCTGTTTGGCCCAGTTTGCAATTTCTGCGGAAGATGAACAGGAATAGCGAGAACCAATGAGAGGCTAGCTGGAGGTGTCTGGACGGGCAAATTTAACTCTCATTTCCCACCAGGAAGAGGAAATAACCAAAGGCTCAGCGTGCCGTGCCGGAACCAGATTAGGGCCTGAAGCCATCCTGCGGTGTTGCGGCCAGGTCACAAGAAAGCGAGTTGAAGAAAGGAGCTCAGGGGCACTGTAATTCACAAACCTGCAGAGTTATAAATGACAGCTATCGTCCAAAAATAGACTGAAGTAAGGCTGCCAAGAGGACTTGAAAGCGGGGCAGAATTGCAGGAAACCGATTTCAGGAGGTAGACTGGAATTGCATTGAAAGCATAGGAAAAGAGGCAGAACGTCCACAATGATGCACTTGGCCAAAAAGGGCGTATGCGTTTTTTCCTGAATATATTCAGGAAAAAACGCATACGCCCTTTTTGGCCAACCAAGCAAGCTTGCAAAGGAAATCTGCACTACAATGAAGTCTCACTTCCCCCCGGTCAAAAGGGCCATCTGAAAAAAGTGTAAAATCCAGAAAGGCAGGACAGGCCATGGAGAACTGGGAGCCTTGTTATGCTGATGGGCGGGATGTAAATTGCCAACAACCACTCGGGAGAAGTGTATGGTGTTTCCTGAAACATCTAAAAAACAAAGCAACAGAGCCTAGGGCACTTCCACTTATGGTCCTATAGCTTAGGGAAATTAAAATCAAAAAGACACAGCCACCCCAAAGTTTGGAACGGCTCTGTTTACAAGAACCTCGTTTACAGTACAAGTTCAACATCGCAGAAAGTGAAAAATGGATAAAGAACTTGTGGTACTTACGTACAATGCAGTATCACTCAGCAATGAAATCTATGTCATCAGGCCCGTAGCAGCATAATGAGTAGATTCAGGTACGATGATTCTAACTGAAATAAGTCACACAGAAAAAGAAACATCATAAGATATCACTAATACACGGAATGTAAACTTGGCTACACAGGAACTGAATTCCAAAACAGAACAGGGTCTCAAATTTAGAAAACCAACTTATGCTTGCTTAAGGGTAAAGGTGAGTTGGGGTGCTGCATAAAACCAGAGATTGAAATGAGCACAGATAAAGTTCCTTAAGCCAAATATGGAATAGACAAGAGCTACTCCTTGCTCAACGAAATGGACTCAACACCGCATATTAAACGCCTAAGAATGTACCTGACTAGTAAGTATCTTAAAACCTATGGATTGCTATGTCTCCGAAAGAGAATCAAGCATGTGTACAGGGGCATAAACGCAGCAGTGATAGGATTGGAGAGGTTCGGTGAGCAAATGAAGACCCTTTGAAGTCATATTGCATGGTACCCATTCCACGGGTTTCAACTACCCAGGTTTAAGGTATTCTTCCTTCAGCTAAAACATGCATGTGGAACCCAAGTATGATCAACCATGTGAACGGGAGACGTGTTCAAATATGTCTCAGTTTTCCTCCCCTGGTACTCGGGTGCAACATTCCAGACGCTTTACTAACACTCTCCCCACTTGGAGAGTCAGCGCCTTTAACCTCCTGTTTGGCCCAGTTTGCAATTTCTGCGGAAGATGAACAGGAATAGCGAGAACCAATGAGAGGCTAGCTGGAGGTGTCTGGACGGGCAAATTTAACTCTCATTTCCCACCAGGAAGAGGAATTAACCAAAGGCTCAGCGTGCCGTACCGGAACCAGATTAGAGCCTGAAGCCATCCTGCGGTGTTGCGGCCAGCTCAAAAGAAAGCGAGTTGAACAAAGGAGCTCAGGGGCACTGTAATTCACAAACCTGCAGAGTTATAAATGACAGCTATCGTCCAAAAATATACTGAAGTAAGGCTGCCAAGAGGACTTGAAAGCGGGGCAGAATTGCAGGAAACCGATTTCAGGAGGTAGACTGGAATTGCATTGAAAGCATAGGAAAAGAGGCAGAACGTCCACAATGATGCACTTGGCCAAAAAGGGCGTATGCGTTTTTTCCTGAATATATTCAGGAAAAAACGCATACGCCCTTTTTGGCCAACCAAGCAAGCTTGCAAAGGAAATCTGCACTACAATGAAGTCTCACTTCCCCCCGGTCAAAAGGGCCATCTGAAAAAAGTGTAAAATCCAGAAAGGCAGGACAGGCCATGGAGAACTGGGAGCCTTGTTATGCTGATGGGCGGGATGTAAATTGCCAACAACCACTCGGGAGAAGTGTATGGTGTTTCCTGAAACATCTAAAAAACAAAGCAACAGAACCTAGGGCACTTCCACTTATGGTCCTATAGCTTAGGGAAATTAAAATCAAAAAGACACAGCCACCCCAAAGTTTGGGACGCCTCTGTTTACAAGAACCTCGTTTACAGTACAAGTTCAACATCGCAGAAAGTGAAAAATGGATAAAGAAGTTGTGGTATTTACTTACAAAGCAATATCACTCAGCAATGAAATCTGTGTCATCAGGCCCTTAGCAGCACAATGAGTGGATTCAGGTATGATGATTCTAACTGAAGTAAGTCACACAGAAAAAGAAACATCATAAGATATCAGTAATACACGGAATGTAAACTTGGCTACACAGGAACTGAATTACAGAACAGAACAGGGTCTCAAATTTAGAAAACCAACTTATGCTTGCTTAAGGGGAAAGGTGAGTTGGGGTGCTGCATAAAACCAGAGATTGAAATGAGCACAGATAAAGTTCCTTAAGTCAAATATGGAATAGACAAGAGCTACTCCTTGCTCAACGAAATGGACTCAACACCGCATATTAAACGCCTAAGAATGTACCTGACTAGTAAGTATCTTAAAACCTATGGATTGCTATGTCTCCGAAAGAGAATCAAGCATGTGTACAGGGGCATAAACGCAGCAGTGATAGGATTGGAGAGGTTCGGTGAGCAAATGAAGACCCTTTGAAGTCATATTGCATGGTACCCATTCCACGGGTTTCAACTACCCAGGTTTAAGGTATTCTTCCTTCAGCTAAAACATGCATGTGGAACCCAAGTATGATCAACCATGTGAACGGGAGACGTGTTCAAATATGTCTCAGTTTTCCTCCCCTGGTACTCGGGTGCAACATTCCAGACGCTTTACTAACACTCTCCCCACTTGGAGAGTCAGCGCCTTTAACCTCCTGTTTGGCCCAGTTTGCAATTTCTGCGGAAGATGAACAGGAATAGCGAGAACCAATGAGAGGCTAGCTGGAGGTGTCTGGACGGGCAAATTTAACTCTCATTTCCCACCAGGAAGAGGAATTAACCAAAGGCTCAGCGTGCCGTACCGGAACCAGATTAGAGCCTGAAGCCATCCTGCGGTGTTGCGGCCAGGTCACAAGAAAGCGAGTTGAAGAAAGGAGCTCAGGGGCACTGTAATTCACAAACCTGCAGAGTTATAAATGACGGCTATCGTCCAAAAATAGACTGAAGTAAGGCTGCCAAGAGGACTTGAAAGCGGGGCAGCATTGCAGGAAACCGATTTCAGGAGGTAGACTGGAATTGCATTGAAAGCATAGGAAAAGAGGCAGAACGTCCACAATGATGCACTTGGCCAAAAAGGGCGTATGCGTTTTTTCCTGAATATATTCAGGGAAAAACGCATACGCCCTTTTTGGCCAACCAAGCAAGCTTGCAAAGGAAATCTGCACTACAATGAAGTCTCACTTCCACCCGGTCAAAAGGGCCATCTGAAAGAAGTGTAAAATCCAGAAAGGCAGGACAGGCCATGGAGAACTGGGAGCCTTGTTATGCTGATGGGCGGGATGTAAATTGCCAACAACCACTCGGGAGAAGTGTATGGTGTTTCCTGAAACATCTAAAAAACAAAGCAACAGAACCTAGGGCACTTCCACTTATGGTCCTATAGCTTAGGGAAATTAAAATCAAAAAGACACAGCCACCCCAAATTTTGGAACGGCTCCGTTTACAAGAACCTCGTTTACAGTACAAGTTCAACATCGCAGAAAGTGAAAAATGGATAAAGAAGTTGTGGTATTTACTTACAAAGCAATATCACTCAGCAATGAAATCTGTGTCATCAGGCCCGTAGCAGCACAATGAGTGGATTCAGGTATGATGATTCTAACTGAAGTAAGTCACACAGAAAAAGAAACATCATAAGATATCAGTAATACACGGAATATAAACTTGGCTACACAGGAACTGAATTACAGAACAGAACAGGGTCTCAAATTTAGAAAACCCACTTATGCTTGCTTAAGGGGAAAGGTGAGTTGGGTTGCTGCATAAAACCAGAGATTGAAATGAGCACAGATAAAGTTCCTTAAGCCAAATATGGAATAGACAAGAGCTACTCCTTGCTCAACGAAATGGACTCAACACCGCATATTAAACGCCTAAGAATGTACCTGACTAGTAAGTATCTTAAAACCTATGGATTGCTATGTCTCCGAAAGAGAATCAAGCATGTGTACAGGGGCATAAACACAGCAGTGATAAGATTGGAGAGGTTCGGTGAGCAAATGAAGACCCTTTGAAGTCATATTGCATGGTACCCATTCCACGGGTTTCAACTACCCAGGTTTAAGGTATTCTTCCTTCAGCTAAAACATGCATGTGGAACCCAAGTATGATCAACCATGTGAACGGGAGACGTGTTCAAATATGTCTCAGTTTTCCTCCCCTGGTACTCGGGTGCAACATTCCAGACGCTTTACTAACACTCTCCCCACTTGGAGAGTCAGCGCCTTTAACCTCCTGTTTGTCCCAGTTTGCAATTTCTGCGGAAGATGAACAGGAATAGCGAGAACCAATGAGAGGCTAGCTGGAGGTGTCTGGACGGGCAAATTTAACTCTCATTTCCCACCAGGAAGAGGAATTAACCAAAGGCTCAGCGTGCCGTACCGGAACCAGATTAGAGCCTGAAGCCATCCTGCGGTGTTGCGGCCAGCTCAAAAGAAAGCGAGTTGAAGAAAGGAGCTCAGGGGCACTGTAATTCACAAACCTGCAGAGTTATAAATGACAGCTATCGTCCAAAAATAGACTGAAGTAAGGCTGCCAAGAGGACTTGAAAGCGGGGCAGAATTGCAGGAAACCGATTTCAGGAGGTAGACTGGAATTGCATTGAAAGCATAGGAAAAGAGGCAGAACGTCCACAATGATGCACTTGGCCAAAAAGGGCGTATGCGTTTTCTCCTGAATATATTCAGGAAAAAACGCATACGCCCTTTTTGGCCAACCAAGCAAGCTTGCAAAGGAAATCTGCACTACAATGAAGTCTCACTTCCCCCCGGTCAAAAGGGCCATCTGAAAAAAGTGTAAAATCCAGAAAGGCAACAGGCCATGGAGAACTGGGAGCCTTGTTATGCTGATGGGCGGGATGTAAATTGCCAACAACCACTCGGGAGAAGTGTATGGTGTTTCCTGAAACATCTAAAAAACAAAGCAACAGAACCTAGGGCACTTCCACTTATGGTCCTATAGCTTAGGGAAATTAAAATCAAAAAGACACAGCCACCCCAAAGTTTGGAACGGCTCCGTTTACAAGAACCTCGTTTACAGTACAAGTTCAACATCGCAGAAAGTGAAAAATGGATAAAGAAGTTGTGGTATTTACTTACAAAGCAATATCACTCAGCAATGAAATCTGTGTCATCAGGCCCGTAGCAGCACAATGAGTGGATTCAGGTATGATGATTCTAACTGAAGTAAGTCACACAGAAAAAGAAACATCATAAGATATCAGTAATACACGGAATATAAACTTGGCTACACAGGAACTGAATTACAGAACAGAACAGGGTCTCAAATTTAGAAAACCAACTTATGCTTGCTTAAGGGGAAAGGTGAGTTGGGGTGCTGCATAAAACCAGAGATTGAAATGAGCACAGATAAAGTTCCTTAAGTCAAATATGGAATAGACAAGAGCTACTCCTTGGTCAACGAAATGGACTCAACACCGCATATTAAACGCCTAAGAATGTACCTGACTAGTAAGTATCTTAAAACCTATGGTTTGCTATGTCTCCGAAAGAGAATCAAGCATGTGTACAGGGGCATAAACGCAGCAGTGATAGGATTGGAGAGGTTCGGTGAGCAAATGAAGACCCTTTGAAGTCATATTGCATGGTACCCATTCCACGGGTTTCAACTACCCAGGTTTAAGGTATTCTTCCTTCAGCTAAAACATGCATGTGGAACCCAAGTATGATCAACCATGTGAACGGGAGACGTGTTCAAATATGTCTCAGTTTTCCTCCCCTGGTACTCGGGTGCAACATTCCAGACGCTTTACTAACACTCTCCCCACTTGGAGAGTCAGCGCCTTTAACCTCCTGTTTGTCCCAGTTTGCAATTTCTGCGGAAGATGAACAGGAATAGCGAGAACCAATGAGAGGCTAGCTGGAGGTGTCTGGACGGGCAAATTTAACTCTCATTTCCCACCAGGAAGAGGAATTAACCAAAGGCTCAGCGTGCCGTACCGGAACCAGATTAGAGCCTGAAGCCATCCTGCGGTGTTGCGGCCAGCTCAAAAGAAAGCGAGTTGAAGAAAGGAGCTCAGGGGCACTGTAATTCACAAACCTGCAGAGTTATAAATGACAGCTATCGTCCAAAAATAGACTGAAGTAAGGCTGCCAAGAGGACTTGAAAGCGGGGCAGAATTGCAGGAAACCGATTTCAGGAGGTAGACTGGAATTGCATTGAAAGCATAGGAAAAGAGGCAGAACGTCCACAATGATGCACTTGGCCAAAAAGGGCGTATGCGTTTTCTCCTGAATATATTCAGGAAAAAACGCATACGCCCTTTTTGGCCAACCAAGCAAGCTTGCAAAGGAAATCTGCACTACAATGAAGTCTCACTTCCCCCCGGTCAAAAGGGCCATCTGAAAAAAGTGTAAAATCCAGAAAGGCAACAGGCCATTGAGAACTGGGAGCCTTGTTATGCTGATGGGCGGGATGTAAATTGCCAACAGACACTTGGGAGAAGTGTATGGTGTTTCCTGAAACATCTAAAAAACAAAGCAACAGAGCCTAGGGCACTTCCACTTATGGACCTATAGCTTAGGGAAATTAAAATCAAAAAGACACAGCCACCCCAAAGTTTGGAACGGCTCTGTTTACAAGAACCTCGTTTACAGTACAAGTTCAACATCGCAGAAAGTGAAAAATGGATAAAGAAGTTGTGGTATTCACTTACAAAGCAATATCACTCAGCAATGAAATCTATGTCATCAGGCCCTTAGCATCGCAATGAGTGGATTCAGGTATGATGATTCTAACTGAAATAAGTCACACAGAAAAAGAAACATCATAAGATATCACTAATACACGGAATGCAATCTTGCCCACACAGGAACTGAATTACAGAACAGAACAGGGTCTCAAATTTAGAAAACCAACTTATGCTTGCTTAAGGGTAAAGGTGAGTTGGGGTGCTGCATAAAACCAGAGATTGAAATGAGCACAGATAAAGTTCCTTAAGCCAAATATGGAATAGACAAGAGCTACTCCTTGCTCAACGAAATGGACTCAACACCCCATATTAAACGCCTAAGAATGTACCTGACTAGTAAGTATCTTAAAACCTATGGATTGCTATGTCTCCGAAAGAGAATCAGGCATGTGTACAGGGGCATAAACACAGCAGTGATAAGATTGGAGAGGTTCGGTGAGCAAATGAAGACCCTTTGAAGTCATATTGCATGGTACCCATTACACGGGTCTTAACTCTCCAGGTTTAAGGTATTCTTCCTTCAGCTAAAACATGCATGTGGAACCCAAGTATGATCAACCATGTGAACGGGAGACGTGTTCAAATATGTCTCAGTTTTCCTCCCCTGGTACTCGGGTGCAACATTCCAGACGCTTTACTAACACTCTCCCCACTTGGAGAGTCAGCGCCTTTAACCTCCTGTTTGGCCCAGTTTGCAATTTCTGCGGAAGATGAACAGGAATAGCGAGAACCAATGAGAGACTAGCTGGAGGTGTCTGGACGGGCAAATTTAACTCTCATTTCCCACCAGGAAAAGGAAATAACCAAAGGCTCAGCGTGCTGTGCTGGAACCAGATTAGGGCCTGAAGCCATCCTGTGGTGTTGCGGCCAGGTCACAAGAAAGCAAGTTGAAGAAAGGAGCTCAGGGGCACTGTAATGCACAAACCTGCAGAGTTATAAATGACAGCTATCGTCCAAAAATAGACTGAAGTAAGGCTGCCAAGAGGACTTGAAAGCGGGGCAGAATTGCAGGAAACCGATTTCAGGAGGTAGACTGGAATTGCATTGAAAGCATAGGAAAAGAGGCAGAACGTCCACAATGATGCACTTGGCCAAAAAGGGCGTATGCGTTTTTTCCTGAATATATTCAGGAAAAAACGCATACGCCCTTTTTGGCCAACCAAGCAAGCTTGCAAAGGAAATCTGCACTACAATGAAGTCTCACTTCCCCCCGGTCAAAAGGGCCATCTGAAAAAAGTGTAAAATCCAGAAAGGCAGGACAGGCCATGGAGAACTGGGAGCCTTGTTATGCTGATGGG
Organism: Stenella coeruleoalba; assembly: GCF_951394435.1. NCBI lineage: Eukaryota > Metazoa > Chordata > Mammalia > Artiodactyla > Delphinidae > Stenella > Stenella coeruleoalba. The sequence goes on from NW_027646306.1 coordinate 292,071, forward strand.
CGGGATGTCAATTGCCAACAACCACTCGGGAGAAGTGTATGGTGTTTCCTGAAACATCTAAAAAACAAAGCAACAGAACCTAGGGCACTTCCACTTATGGTCCTATAGCTTAGGGAAATTAAAATCAAAAAGACACAGCCACCCCAAAGTTTGGGATGCCTCCGTTTACAAGAACCTCGTTTACCGTACAAGTTCAATATCACAGAAAGTGAAAAATGGATAAAGAACTTGTGGTACTTACGTACAATGCAGTATCACTCAGCAATGAAATCTATGTCATCAGGCCCATAGCAGCATAATGAGTGGATTCAGGTACAATGATTCTAACTGAAATAAGTCACACAGAAAAAGAAACATCATAAGATATCACTAATACACGGAATGTAAACTTGGCTACACAGGAACTGCATTCCAAAACAGAACAGGGTCTCAAATTTAGAAAACCAACTTATGCTTGCTTAAGGGGAAAGGTGAGTTGGGGTGCTGCATAAAACCAGAGATTGAAATGAGCACAGATAAAGTTCCTTAAGTCAAATATGGAATAGACAAGAGCTACTCCTTGCTCAACGAAATGGACTCAACACCGCATATTAAACGCCTAAGAATGTACCTGACTAGTAAGTATCTTAAAAACCTATGGATTGCTATGTCTCCGAAAGAGAATCAAGCATGTGTACAGGGGCATAAACGCAGCAGTGATAGGATTGGAGAGGTTCGGTGAGCAAATGAAGACCCTTTGAAGTCATATTGCATGGTACCCATTACACGGGTCTTAACTCTCCAGGTTTAAGGTATTCTTCCTTCAGCTAAAACATGCATGTGGAACCCAAGTATGATCAACCATGTGAACGGGAGACGTGTTCAAATATGTCTCAGTTTTCCTCCCCTGGTACTCGGGTGCAACATTCCAGACGCTTTACTAACACTCTCCCCACTTGGAGAGTCAGCGCCTTTAACCTCCTGTTTGGCCCAGTTTGCAATTTCTGCGGAAGATGAACAGGAATAGCGAGAAGCAATGAGAGACTAGCTGGAGGTGTCTGGACGGGCAAATTTAACTCTCATTTCCCACCAGGAAAAGGAAATAACCAAAGGCTCAGCGTGCCGTGCCGGAACCAGATTAGGGCCTGAAGCCATCCTGCGGTGTTGCGGCCAGGTCACAAGAAAGCAAGTTGAAGACAGGAGCTCAGGGGCACTGTAATGCACAAACCTGCAGAGTTATAAATGACAGCTATCGTCCAAAAATAGACTGAAGTAAGGCTGCCAAGAGGACTTGAAAGCGGGGCAGAATTGCAGGAAACCGATTTCAGGAGGTAGACTGGAATTGCATTGAAAGCATAGGAAAAGAGGCAGAACGTCCACAATGATGCACTTGGCCAAAAAGGGCGTATGCGTTTTTTCCTGAATATATTCAGGAAAAAACGCATACGCCCTTTTTGGCCAACCAAGCAAGCTTGCAAAGGAAATCTGCACTACAATGAAGTCTCACTTACCCCCGGTCAAAAGGGCCATCTGAAAAAAGTGTAAAATCCAGAAAGGCAGGACAGGCCATGGAGAACTGGGAGCCTTGTTATGCTGATGGGCGGGATGTAAATTGCCAACAACCACTCGGGAGAAGTGTATGGTGTTTCCTGAAACATCTAAAAAACAAAGCAACAGAACCTAGGGCACTTCCACTTATGGTCCTATAGCTTAGGGAAATTAAAATCAAAAAGACACAGCCACCCCAAAGTTTGGATCGGCTCCGTTTACAAGAACCTCGTTTACAGTACAAGTTCAACATCGCAGAAAGTGAAAAATGGATAAAGAAGTTGTGGTATTTACTTACAAAGCAATATCACTCAGCAATGAAATCTGTGTCATCAGGCCCTTAGCAGCACAATGAGTGGATTCAGGTATGATGATTCTAACTGAAGTAAGTCACACAGAAAAAGAAACATCATAAGATATCACTAATACACGGAATGTAAACTTGGCTACACAGGAACTGCATTCCAAAACAGAACAGGGTCTCAAATTTAGAAAACCAACTTATGCTTGCTTAAGGGGAAAGGTGAGTTGGGGTGCTGCATAAAACCAGAGATTGAAATGAGCACAGATAAAGTTCCTTAAGTCAAATATGGAATAGACAAGAGCTACTCCTTGCTCAACGAAATGGACTCAACACTGCATATTAAACGCCTAAGAATGTACCTGACTAGTAAGTATCTTAAAACCTATGGATTGCTATGTCTCCGAAAGAGAATCAAGCATGTGTACAGGGGCATAAACACAGCAGTGATAGGATTGGAGAGGTTCGGTGAGCAAATGAAGACCCTTTGAAGTCATATTGCATGGTACCCATTACACGGGTCTCAACTCTCCAGTTTTAAGGTATTCTTCCTTCAGCAAAAACATGCATGTGGAACCCAGAGTATGATCAACCATGTGAACGGGAGACGTGTTCAAATATGTCTCAGTTTTCCTCCCCTGGTACTCGGGTGCAACATTCCAGACGCTTTACTAACACTCTCCCGACTTGGAGAGTCAGTGCCTTTAACCTCCTGTTTGGCCCAGTTTGCAATTTCTGCGGAAGATGAACAGGAATAGCGAGAACCAATGAGAGGCTAGCTGGAGGTGTCTGGATGGGCAAATTTAACTCTCATTTCCCACCAGGAAGAGGAATTAACCAAAGGCTCAGCATGCCGGGCCTGAACCAGATTAGGGCCTGAAGCCATCCTGCGGTGTTGCAGCCAGGTCACAAGAAAGCGAGTTGAAGAAAGGAGCTCAGGGGCACTGTAATTCACAAACCTGCAGAGTTATAAATGACAGCTATCGTCCAAAAATAGACTGAAGTAAGGCTGCCAAGAGGACTTGAAAGCGGGGCAGAATTGCAGGAAACCGATTTCAGGAGGTAGACTGGAATTGCATTGAAAGCATAGGAAAAGAGGCAGAACGTCCACAATGATGCACTTGGCCAAAAAGGGCGTATGCGTTTTCTCCTGAATATATTCAGGAAAAAACGCATACGCCCTTTTTGGCCAACCAAGCAAGCTTGCAAAGGAAATCTGCACTACAATGAAGTCTCACTTCCCCCCGGTCAAAAGGGCCATCTGAAAAAAGTGTAAAATCCAGAAAGGCAACAGGCCATTGAGAACTGGGAGCCTTGTTATGCTGATGGGCGGGATGTAAATTGCCAACAGACACTTGGGAGAAGTGTATGGTGTTTCCTGAAACATCTAAAAAACAAAGCAACAGAGCCTAGGGCACTTCCACTTATGGACCTATAGCTTAGGGAAATTAAAATCAAAAAGACACAGCCACCCCAAAGTTTGGAACGGCTCTGTTTACAAGAACCTCGTTTACAGTACAAGTTCAACATCGCAGAAAGTGAAAAATGGATAAAGAAGTTGTGGTATTCACTTACAAAGCAATATCACTCAGCAATGAAATCTATGTCATCAGGCCCTTAGCATCGCAATGAGTGGATTCAGGTATGATGATTCTAACTGAAATAAGTCACACAGAAAAAGAAACATCATAAGATATCACTAATACACGGAATGCAATCTTGCCCACACAGGAACTGAATTACAGAACAGAACAGGGTCTCAAATTTAGAAAACCAACTTATGCTTGCTTAAGGGTAAAGGTGAGTTGGGGTGCTGCATAAAACCAGAGATTGAAATGAGCACAGATAAAGTTCCTTAAGCCAAATATGGAATAGACAAGAGCTACTCCTTGCTCAACGAAATGGACTCAACACCCCATATTAAACGCCTAAGAATGTACCTGACTAGTAAGTATCTTAAAACCTATGGATTGCTATGTCTCCGAAAGAGAATCAGGCATGTGTACAGGGGCATAAACACAGCAGTGATAAGATTGGAGAGATTCGGTGAGCAAATGAAGACCCTTTGAAGTCATATTGCATGGTACCCATTACACGGGTCTTAACTCTCCAGGTTTAAGGTATTCTTCCTTCAGCTAAAACATGCATGTGGAACCCAAGTATGATCAACCATGTGAACGGGAGACGTGTTCAAATATGTCTCAGTTTTCCTCCCCTGGTACTCGGGTGCAACATTCCAGACGCTTTACTAACACTCTCCCCACTTGGAGAGTCAGCGCCTTTAACCTCCTGTTTGGCCCAGTTTGCAATTTCTGCGGAAGATGAACAGGAATAGCGAGAAGCAATGAGAGACTAGCTGGAGGTGTCTGGACGGGCAAATTTAACTCTCATTTCCCACCAGGAAAAGGAAATAACCAAAGGCTCAGCGTGCCGTGCCGGAACCAGATTAGGGCCTGAAGCCATCCTGTGGTGTTGCGGCCAGGTCACAAGAAAGCAAGTTGAAGAAAGGAGCTCAGGGGCACTGTAATGCACAAACCTGCAGAGTTATAAATGACAGCTATCGTCCAAAAATAGACTGAAGTAAGGCTGCCAAGAGGACTTGAAAGCGGGGCAGAATTGCAGGAAACCGATTTCAGGAGGTAGACTGGAATTGCATTGAAAGCATAGGAAAAGAGGCAGAACGTCCACAATGATGCACTTGGCCAAAAAGGGCGTATGCGTTTTTTCCTGAATATATTCAGGAAAAAACGCATACGCCCTTTTTGGCCAACCAAGCAAGCTTGCAAAGGAAATCTGCACTACAATGAAGTCTCACTTCCCCCCGGTCAAAAGGGCCATCTGAAAAAAGTGTAAAATCCAGAAAGGCAGGACAGGCCATGGAGAACTGGGAGCCTTGTTATGCTGATGGGCGGGATGTAAATTGCCAACAACCACTCGGGAGAAGTGTATGGTGTTTCCTGAAACATCTAAAAAACAAAGCAACAGAACCTAGGGCACTTCCACTTATGGTCCTATAGCTTAGGGAAATTAAAATCAAAAAGACACAGCCACCCCAAAGTTTGGAACGGCTCCGTTTACAAGAACCTCGTTTACAGTACAAGTTCAACATCGCAGAAAGTGAAAAATGGATAAAGAAGTTGTGGTATTTACTTACAAAGCAATATCACTCAGCAATGAAATCTGTGTCATCAGGCCCTTAGCAGCACAATGAGTGGATTCAGGTATGATGATTCTAACTGAAGTAAGTCACACAGAAAAAGAAACATCATAAGATATCAGTAATACACGGAATGTAAACTTGGCTACACAGGAACTGAATTACAGAACAGAACAGGGTCTCAAATTTAGAAAACCAACTTATGCTTGCTTAAGGGGAAAGGTGAGTTGGGGTGCTGCATAAAACCAGAGATTGAAATGAGCACAGATAAAGTTCCTTAAGTCAAATATGGAATAGACAAGAGCTACTCCTTGCTCAACGAAATGGACTCAACACTGCATATTAAACGCCTAAGAATGTACCTGACTAGTAAGTATCTTAAAACCTATGGATTGCTATGTCTCCGAAAGAGAATCAAGCATGTGTACAGGGGCATAAACACAGCAGTGATAGGATTGGAGAGGTTCGGTGAGCAAATGAAGACCCTTTGAAGTCATATTGCATGGTACCCATTCCACGGGTCTCAACTCTCCAGGTTTAAGGTATTCTTCCTTCAGCTAAAACATGCATGTGGAACCCAAGTATGATCAACCATGTGAACGGGAGACGTGTTCAAATATGTCTCAGTTTTCCTCCCCTGGTACTCGGGTGCAACATTCCAGACGCTTTACTAACACTCTCCCCACTTGGAGAGTCAGCGCCTTTAACCTCCTGTTTGGCCCAGTTTGCAATTTCTGCGGAAGATGAACAGGAATAGCGAGAACCAATGAGAGACTAGCTGGAGGTGTCTGGACGGGCAAATTTAACTCTCATTTCCCACCAGGAAGAGGAAATAACCAAAGGCTCAGCGTGCCGTGCCGGAACCAGATTAGGGCCTGAAGCCATCCTGCGGTGTTGCGGCCAGGTCAAAAGAAAGCAAGTTGAAGAAAGGAGCTCAGGGGCACTGTAATTCACAAACCTGCAGAGTTATAAATGACAGCTATCGTCCAAAAATAGACTGAAGTAAGGCTGCCAAGAGGACTTGAAAGCGGGGCAGAATTGCAGGAAACCGATTTCAGGAGGTAGACTGGAATTGCATTGAAAGCATAGGAAAAGAGGCAGAACGTCCACAATGATGCACTTGGCCAAAAAGGGCGTATGCGTTTTTTTCCTGAATATATTCAGGAAAAAACGCATACGCCCTTTTTGGCTAACCAAGCAAGCTTGCAAAGGAAATCTGCACTACAATGAAGTCCCACTTCCCCCCGGTCAAAAGGGCCATCTGAAAAAAGTGTAAAATCCAGAAAGGCAGGACAGGCCATGGAGAACTGGGAGCCTTGTTATGCTGATGGGCGGGATGTAAATTGCCAACAACCACTCGGGAGAAGTGTATGGTGTTTCCTGAAACATCTAAAAAACAAAGCAACAGAGCCTACGGCACTTCCACTTATGGTCCTATAGCTTAGGGAAATTAAAATCAAAAAGACACAGCCACCCCAAAGTTTGGAACGGCTCTGTTTACAAGAACCTCGTTTACAGTACAAGTTCAACATCGCAGAAAGTGAAAAATGGATAAAGAACTTGTGGTACTTACGTACAATGCAGTATCACTCAGCAATGAAATCTTTGTCATCAGGCCCGTAGCAGCATAATGAGTAGATTCAGGTACGATGATTCTAACTGAAATAAGTCACACAGAAAAAGAAACATCATAAGATATCAGTAATACACGGAATGTAAACTTGGCTACACAGGAACTGAATTCCAAAACAGAACAGGGTCTCAAATTTAGAAAAGCAACTTATGCTTGCTTAAGGGTAAAGGTGAGTTGGGTTGCTGCATAAAACCAGAGATTGAAATGAGCACAGATAAAGTTCCTTAAGCCAAATATGGAATAGACAAGAGCTACTCCTTGCTCAACGAAATGGACTCAACACCGCATATTAAACGCCTAAGAATGTACCTGACTTGTAAGTATCTTAAAACCTATGGATTGCTATGTCTCCAAAAGAGAATCAAGCATGTGTACAGGGGCATAAACGCAGCAGTGATAGGATTGGAGAGGTTCGGTGAGCAAATGAAGACCCTTTGAAGTCATATTGCATGGTACCCATTCCACGGGTTTCAACTACCCAGGTTTTAGGTATTCTTCCTTCAGCTAAAACATGCATGTGGAACCCAAGTATGATCAACCATGTGAACGGGAGACGTGTTCAAATATGTCTCAGTTTTCCTCCCCTGGTACTCGGGTGCAACATTCCAGACGCTTTACTAACACTCTCCCCACTTGGAGAGTCAGCGCCTTTAACCTCCTGTTTGGCCCAGTTTGCAATTTCTGCGGAAGATGAACAGGAATAGCGAGAACCAATGAGAGGCTAGCTGGAGGTGTCTGGACGGGCAAATTTAACTCTCATTTCCCACCAGGAAGAGGAAATAACCAAAGGCTCAGCGTGCCGTACCGGAACCATATTAGGGCCTGAAGCCATCCTGCGGTGTTGCGGCCAGCTCAAAAGAAAGCGAGTTGAACAAAGGAGCTCAGGGGCACTGTAGTTCACAAACCTGCAGAGTTATAAATGACAGCTATCGTCCAAAAATAGACTGAAGTAAGGCTGCCAAGAGGACTTGAAAGCGGGGCAGAATTGCAGGAAACCGATTTCAGGAGGTAGACTGGAATTGCATTGAAAGCATAGGAAAAGAGGCAGAACGTCCACAATGATGCACTTGGCCAAAAAGGGAGTATGCGTTTTTTCCTGAATATATTCAGGAAAAAACGCATACGCCCTTTTTGGCCAACCAAGCAAGCTTGCAAAGGAAATCTGCACTACAATGAAGTCTCACTTCCCCCCGGTCAAAAGGGCCATCTGAAAAAAGTGTAAAATCCAGAAAGGCAGGACAGGCCATGGAGAACTGGGAGCCTTGTTATGCTGATGGGCGGGATGTAAATTGCCAACAACCACTCGGGAGAAGTGTATGGTGTTTCCTGAAACATCTAAAAAACAAAGCAACAGAACCTAGGGCACTTCCACTTATGGTCCTATAGCTTAGGGAAATTAAAATCAAAAAGACACAGCCACCCGAAAGTTTGGAACGGCTCTGTTTACAAGAACCTTGTTTACAGTACAAGTTCAACATCGCAGAAAGTGAAAAATGGATAAAGAAGTTGTGGTATTTACTTACAAAGCAATATCACTCAGCAATGAAATCTGTGTCATCAGGCCCTTAGCAGCACAATGAGTGGATTCAGGTATGATGATTCTAACTGAAGTAAGTCACACAGAAAAAGAAACATCATAAGTTATCAGTAATACACGGAATGTAAACTTGGCTACACAGGAACTGAATTACAGAAGAGAACAGGGTCTCAAATTTAGAAAACCAACTTATGCTTGCTTAAGGGGAAAGGTGAGTTGGGGTGCTGCATAAAACCAGAGATTGAAATGAGCACAGATAAAGTTCCTTAAGCCAAATATGGAATAGACAAGAGCTACTCCTTGCTCAACGAAATGGACTCAACACCGCATATTAAACGCCTAAGAATGTACCTGACTAGTAAGTATCTTAAAAACCTATGGATTGCTATGTCTCCGAAAGAGAATCAAGCATGTGTACAGGGGCATAAACGCAGCAGTGATAGGATTGGAGAGGTTCGGTGAGCAAATGAAGACCCTTTGAAGTCATATTGCATGGTACCCATTACACGGGTCTTAACTCTCCAGGTTTAAGGTATTCTTCCTTCAGCTAAAACATGCATGTGGAACCCAAGTATGATCAACCATGTGAACGGGAGACGTGTTCAAATATGTCTCAGTTTTCCTCCCCTGGTACTCGGGTGCAACATTCCAGACGCTTTACTAACACTCTCCCCACTTGGAGAGTCAGCGCCTTTAACCTCCTGTTTGGCCCAGTTTGCAATTTCTGTGGAAGATGAACAGGAATAGCGAGAACCAATGAGAGGCTAGCTGGAGGTGTATGGACGGGCAAATTTAACTCTCATTTCCCACCAGGAAGAGGAAATAACCAAAGGCTCAGCGTGCCGTGCCGGAACCAGATTAGGGCCTGAAGCCATCCTGCGGTGTTGCGGCCAGGTCACAAGAAAGCGAGTTGAAGAAAGGAGCTCAGGGGCACTGTAATTCACAAACCTGCAGAGTTATAAATGACAGCTATCGTCCAAAAATAAACTGAAGTAAGGCTGCCAAGAGGACTTGAAAGCGGGGCAGAATTGCAGGAAACCGATTTCAGGAGGTAGACTGGAATTGCATTGAAAGCATAGGAAAAGAGGCAGAACGTCCACAATGATGCACTTGGCCAAAAAGGGCGTATGCGTTTTTTCCTGAATATATTCAGGAAAAAACGCATACGCCCTTTTTGGCCAACCAAGCAAGCTTGCAAAGGAAATCTGCACTACAATGAAGTCTCACTTCCCCCCGGTCAAAAGGGCCATCTGAAAAAAGTGTAAAATCCAGAAAGGCAGGACAGGCCATGGAGAACTGGGAGCCTTGTTATGCTGATGGGCGGGATGTAAATTGCCAACAACCACTCGGGAGAAGTGTATGGTGTTTCCTGAAACATCTAAAAAACAAAGCAACAGAACCTAGGGCACTTCCACTTATGGTCCTACAGCTTAGGGAAATTAAAATCAAAAAGACACAGCCACCCCAAAGTTTGGGACGCCTCTGTTTACAAGAACCTCGTTTACAGTACAAGTTCAACATCGCAGAAAGTGAAAAATGGATAAAGAAGTTGTGGTATTTACTTACAAAGCAATATCACTCAGCAATGAAATCTGTGTCATCAGGCCCTTAGCAGCACAATGAGTGGATTCAGGTATGATGATTCTAACTGAAGTAAGTCACACAGAAAAAGAAACATCATAAGATATCAGTAATACACGGAATGTAAACTTGGCTACACAGGAACTGAATTACAGAACAGAACAGGGTCTCAAATTTAGAAAACCAACTTATGCTTGCTTAAGGGGAAAGGTGAGTTGGGGTGCTGCATAAAACCAGAGATTGAAATGAGCACAGATAAAGTTCCTTAAGTCAAATATGGAATAGACAAGAGCTACTCCTTGCTCAACGAAATGGACTCAACACCGCATATTAAATGCCTAAGAATGTACCTGACTAGTAAGTATCTTAAAACCTATGGTTTGCTATGTCTCCGAAAGAGAATCAAGCATGTGTACAGGGGCATAAACGCAGCAGTGATAGGATTGGAGAGGTTCGGTGAGCAAATGAAGACCCTTTGAAGTCATATTGCATGGTACCCATTCCACGGGTTTCAACTACCCAGGTTTAAGGTATTCTTCCTTCAGCTAAAACATGCATGTGGAACCTAGAGTATGATCAACCATTTGATCGGGAGACGTGTTCAAATATGTCTCAGTTTTCGTACCCTGGTACTCGGGTGCAACATTCCAGACGCTTTACTAACACTCTCCCGACTTGGAGAGTCAGTCCCTTTAACCTCCTGTTTGGCCCAGTTTGCAATTTCTGTGGAAGATGAACAGGAATAGCGAGAACCAATGAGAGACTAGCTGGAGGTGTCTGGACGGGCAAATTTAACTCTCATTTCCCACCAGGAAGAGGAAATAACCAAAGGCTCAGCGTGCCGTGCCGGAACCAGATTAGGGCCTGAAGCCATCCTGCGGTGTTGCGGCCAGGTCACAAGAAAGCGAGTTGAAGAAAGGAGCTCAGGGGCACTGTAATTCACAAACCTGCAGAGTTATAAATGACAGCTATCGTCCAAAAATAGACTGAAGTAAGGCTGCCAAGAGGACTTGAAAGCGGGGCAGAATTGCAGGAAACCGATTTCAGGAGGTAGACTGGAATTGCATTGAAAGCATAGGAAAAGAGGCAGAACGTCCACAATGATGCACTTGGCCAAAAAGGGCGTATGCGTTTTTTCCTGAATATATTCAGGAAAAAACGCATACGCACTTTTTGGCCAACCAAGCAAGCTTGCAAAGGAAATCTGCACTACAATGAAGTCTCACTTCCCCCCGGTCAAAAGGGCCATCTGAAAAAAGTGTAAAATCCAGAAAGGCAGGACAGGCCATGGAGAACTGGGAGCCTTGTTATGCTGATGGGCGGGATGTAAATTGCCAACAGACACTCGGGAGAAGTGTATGGTGTTTCCTGAAACATCTAAAAAACAAAGCAACAGAGCCTAGGGCACTGCCACTTATGGTCCTATAGCTTAGGGAAATTAAAATCAAAAAGACACAGCCACCCCAAAGTTTGGGACGCCTCTGTTTACAAGAACCTCGTTTACAGTACAAGTTCAACATCGCAGAAAGTGAAAAATGGATAAAGAAGTTGTGGTATTTACTTACAAAGCAATATCACTCAGCAATGAATTCTATGTCATCAGGCCCTTAGCATCACAATGAGTGGATTCAGGTATGATGATTCTAACTGAAATAAGTCACACAGAAAAAGAAACATCATAAGATATCAGTAATACACGGAATGTAAACTTGGCTACACAGGAACTGAATTACAGAACAGAACAGGGTCTCAAATTTAGAAAACCAACTTATGCTTGCTTAAGGGGAAAGGTGAGTTGGGGTGCTGCATAAAACCAGAGATTGAAATGAGCACAGATAAAGTTCCTTAAGCCAAATATGGAATAGACAAGAGCTACTCCTTGCTCAACGAAATGGACTCAACACCCCATATTAAACGCCTAAGAATGTACCTGACTAGTAAGTATCTTAAAACCTATGGATTGCTATGTCTCCGAAAGAGAATCAAGCATGTGTACAGGGGCATAAACACAGCAGTGATAAGATTGGAGAGGTTCGGTGAGCAAATGAAGACCCTTTGAAGTCATATTGCATGGTACCCATTCCACGGGTTTCAACTACCCAGGTTTAAGGTATTCTTCCTTCAGCTAAAACATGCATGTGGAACCCAAATATGATCAACCATGTGAACGGGAGACGTGTTCAAATATGTCTCAGTTTTCCTCCCCTGGTACTCGGGTGCAACATTCCAGACGTTTTGCTAACACTCTCCCCACTTGGAGAGTCAGCGCCTTTAACCTCCTGTTTGGCCCAGTTTGCAATTTCTGCGGAAGATGAACAGGAATAGCGAGAATCAATGAGAGGCTAGCTGGAGGTGTCTGAACGGGCAAATTTAACTCTCATTTCCCACCAGGAAGAGGAATTATCCAAAGGCTCAGCGTGCCGTGCCGGAACCAGATTAGAGCCTGAAGCCATCCTGCGGTGTTGCGGCCAGCTCAAAAGAAAGCGAGTTGAACAAAGGAGCTCAGGGGCACTGTAATTCACAAACCTGCAGAGTTATAAATGACAGCTATCGTCCAAAAATATACTGAAGTAAGGCTGCCAAGAGGACTTGAAAGCGGGGCAGAATTGCAGGAAACCGATTTCAGGAGGTAGACTGGAATTGCATTGAAAGCATAGGAAAAGAGGCAGAACGTCCACAATGATGCACTTGGCCAAAAAGGGCGTATGCGTTTTTTCCTGAATATATTCAGGAAAAAACGCATACGCCCTTTTTGGCCAACCAAGCAAGCTTGCAAAGGAAATCTGCACTACAATGAAGTCTCACTTCCCCCCGGTCAAAAGGGCCATCTGAAAAAAGTGTAAAATCCAGAAAGGCAGGACAGGCCATGGAGAACTGGGAGCCTTGTTATGCTGATGGGCGGGATGTAAATTGCCAACAACCACTGGGGAGAAGTGTATGGTGTTTCCTGAAACATCTAAAAAACAAAGCAACAGAACCTAGGGCACTTCCACTTATGGTCCTATAGCTTAGGGAAATTAAAATCAAAAAGACACAGCCACCCCAAAGTTTGGAACGGCTCCGTTTACAAGAACCTCGTTTACAGTACAAGTTCAACATCGCAGAAAGTGAAAAATGGATAAAGAAGTTGTGGTATTTACTTACAAAGCAATATCACTCAGCAATGAAATCTGTGTCATCAGGCCCTTAGCAGCACAATGAGTGGATTCAGGTATGATGATTCTAACTGAAGTAAGTCACACAGAAAAAGAAACATCATAAGATATCAGTAATACACGGAATGTAAACTTGGCTACACAGGAACTGAATTACAGAACAGAACAGGGTCTCAAATTTAGAAAACCAACTTATGCTTGCTTAAGGGTAAAGGTGAGTTGGGGTGCTGCATAAAACCAGAGATTGAAATGAGCACAGATAAAGTTCCTTAAGTCAAATATGGAATAGACAAGAGCTACTCCTTGCTCAACGAAATGGACTCAACACCGCATATTAAACGCCTAAGAATGTACCTGACTAGTAAGTATCTTAAAACCTATGGTTTGCTATGTCTCTGAAAGAGAATCAAGCATGTGTACAGGGGCATAAACGCAGCAGTGATAGGATTGGAGAGGTTCGGTGAGCAAATGAAGACCCTTTGAAGTCATATTGCATGGTACCCATTCCACGGGTTTCAACTACCCAGGTTTAAGGTATTCTTCCTTCAGCTAAAACATGCATGTGGAACCTAGAGTATGATCAACCATTTGATCGGGAGACGTGTTCAAATATGTCTCAGTTTTCGTACCCTGGTACTCGGGTGCAACATTCCAGACGCTTTACTAACACTCTCCCCACTTGGAGAGTCAGCGCCTTTAACCTCCTGTTTGGCCCAGTTTGCAATTTCTGCGGAAGATGAACAGGAATAGCGAGAATCAATGAGAGGCTAGCTGGAGGTGTCTGGACGGGCAAATTTAACTCTCATTTCCCACCAGGAAGAGGAAATAACCAAAGGCTCAGCGTGCCGTACCGGAACCAGATTAGAGCCTGAAGCCATCCTGCGGTGTTGCGGCCAGCTCAAAAGAAAGCGAGTTGAATAAAGGAGCTCAGGGGCACTGTAATTCACAAACCTGCAGAGTTATAAATGACAGCTATCGTCCAAAAATAGACTGAAGTAAGGCTGCCAAGAGGACTTGAAAGCGGGGCAGAATTGCAGGAAACCGATTTCAGGAGGTAGACTGGAATTGCATTGAAAGCATAGGAAAAGAGGCAGAACGTCCACAATGATGCACTTGGCCAAAAAGTGTGTATGCGTTTTTTCCTGAATATATTCAGGAAAAAACGCATACGCCCTTTTTGGCCAACCAAGCAAGCTTGCAAAGGAAATCTGCACTACAATGAAGTCTCACTTCCCCCCGGTCAAAAGGGCCATCTGAAAAAAGTGTAAAATCCAGAAAGGCAGGACAGGCCATGGAGAACTGGGAGCCTTGTTATGCTGATGGGCGGGATGTAAATTGCCAACAACCACTCGGGAGAAGTGTATGGTGTTTCCTGAAACATCTAAAAAACAAAGCAACAGAACCTAGGGCACTTCCACTTATGGTCCTATAGCTTAGGGAAATTAAAATCAAAAAGACACAGCCACCCCAAAGTTTGGGACGCCTCTGTTTACAAGAACCTCGTTTACAGTACAAGTTCAACATCGCAGAAAGTGAAAAATGGATAAAGAAGTTGTGGTATTTACTTACAAAGCAATATCACTCAGCAATGAAATCTGTGTCATCAGGCCCTTAGCAGCACAATGAGTGGATTCAGGTATGATGATTCTAACTGAAGTAAGTCACACAGAAAAAGAAACATCATAAGATATCAGTAATACACGGAATGTAAACTTGGCTACACAGGAACTGAATTACAGAACAGAACAGGGTCTCAAATTTAGAAAACCAACTTATGCTTGCTTAAGGGGAAAGGTGAGTTGGGGTGCTGCATAAAACCAGAGATTGAAATGAGCACAGATAAAGTTCCTTAAGTCAAATATGGAATAGACAAGAGCTACTCCTTGCTCAACGAAATGGACTCAACACCGCATATTAAACGCCTAAGAATGTACCTGACTAGTAAGTATCTTAAAAACCTATGGATTGCTATGTCTCCGAAAGAGAATCAAGCATGTGTACAGGGGCATAAACGCAGCAGTGATAGGATTGGAGAGGTTCGGTGAGCAAATGAAGACCCTTTGAAGTCATATTGCATGGTACCCATTACACGGGTCTTAACTCTCCAGGTTTAAGGTATTCTTCCTTCAGCTAAAACATGCATGTGGAACCCAAGTATGGTCAACCATGTGAACGGGAGACGTGTTCAAATATGTCTCAGTTTTCCTCCCCTGGTACTCGGGTGCAACATTCCAGACGCTTTACTAACACTCTCCCCACTTGGAGAGTCAGTGCCTTTAACCTCCTGTTTGGCCCAGTTTGCAATTTCTGCGAAAGATGAACAGGAATAGCGAGAACCAATGAGAGACTAGCTGGAGGTGTCTGGACGGGCAAATTTAACTCTCATTTCCCACCAGGAAGAGGAAATAACCAAAGGCTCAGCGTGCCGTGCCGGAACCAGATTAGGGCCTGAAGCCATCCTGCGGTGTTGCGGCCAGGTCACAAGAAAGCGAGTTGAAGAAAGGAGCTCAGGGGCACTGTAATTCACAAACCTGCAGAGTTATAAATGACAGCTATCGTCCAAAAATAGACTGAAGTAAGGCTGCCAAGAGGACTTGAAAGCGGGGCAGTATTGCAGGAAACCGATTTCAGGAGGTAGACTGGAATTGCATTGAAAGCATAGGAAAAGAGGCAGAACGTCCACAATGATGCACTTGGCCAAAAACGGCGTATGCGTTTTTTCCTGAATATATTCAGGAAAAAACGCATACGCCCTTTTTGGCCAACCAAGCAAGCTTGCAAAGGAAATCTGCACTACAATGAAGTCTCACTTCCCCCCGGTCAAAAGGGCCATCTGAAAAAAGTGTAAAATCCAGAAAGGCAGGACAGGCCATGGAGAACTGGGAGCCTTGTTATGCTGATGGGTGGGATGTAAATTGCCAACAACCACTTGGGAGAAGTGTATGGTGTTTCCTGAAACATCTAAAAAACAAAGCAACAGAGCCTAGGGCACTGCCACTTATGGTCCTATAGCTTAGGGAAATTAAAATCAAAAAGACACAGCCACCCCAAAGTTTGGGACGCCTCTGTTTACAAGAACCTCGTTTACAGTACAAGTTCAACATCGCAGAAACTGAAAAATGGATAAAGAAGTTGTGGTATTTACTTACAAAGCAATATCACTCAGCAATGAATTCTATGTCATCAGGCCCTTAGCATCACAATGAGTGGATTCAGGTATGATGATTCTAACTGAAATAAGTCACACAGAAAAAGAAACATCATAAGATATCAGTAATACACGGAATGTAAACTTGGCTACACAGGAACTGAATTACAGAACAGAACAGGGTCTCAAATTTAGAAAACCAACTTATGCTTGCTTAAGGGGAAAGGTGAGTTGGGGTGCTGCATAAAACCAGAGATTGAAATGAGCACAGATAAAGTTCCTTAAGCCAAATATGGAGTAGACAAGAGCTACTCCTTGCTCAACGAAATGGACTCAAAACCCCATATTAAACCCCTAAGAATGTACCTGACTAGTAAGTATCTTAAAACCTATGGATTGCTATGTCTCCAAAAGAGAATCAAGCGTGTGTACAGGGGAATAAACACAGCAGTGATAGGATTGGAGAGGTTCGGTGAGCAAATGAAGACCCTTTGAAGTCATATTGCATGGTACCCATTCCACGGGTCTCAACTCTCCAGGTTTAAGGTATTCTTCCTTCAGCTAAAACATGCATGTGGAACCCAGAGTATGATCAACCATGTGAACGGGAGACGTGTTCAAATATGTCTCAGTTTTCCTCCCCTGGTACTCGGGTGCAACATTCCAGACGCTTTACTAACACTCTCCCGACTTGGAGAGTCAGTCCCTTTAACCTCCTGTTTGGCCCAGTTTGCAATTTCTGCGGAAGATGAACAGGAATAGCGAGAACCAATGAGAGGCTAGCTGGAGGTGTCTGGACGGGCAAATTTAACTCTCATTTCCCACCAGGAAGAGGAATTAACCAAAGGCTCAGCGTGCCGTGCCGGAACCAGATTAGGGCCTGAAGCCATCCTGCGGTGTTGCGGCCAGGTCACAAGAAAGCAAGTTGAAGAAAGGAGCTCAGGGGCACTGTAATGCACAAACCTGCAGAGTTATAAATGACAGCTATCGTCCAAAAATAGACTGAAGTAAGGCTGCCAAGAGGACTTGAAAGCGGGGCAGAATTGCAGGAAACCGATTTCAGGAGGTAGACTGGAATTGCATTGAAAGCATAGGAAAAGAGGCAGAACGTCCACAATGATGCACTTGGCCAAAAAGGGCGTATGCGTTTTTTCCTGAATATATTCAGGAAAAAACGCATACGCACTTTTTGGCCAACCAAGCAAGCTTGCAAAGGAAATCTGCACTACAATGAAGTCTCACTTCCCCCCGGTCAAAAGGGCCATCTGAAAAAAGTGTAAAATCCAGAAAGGCAGGACAGGCCATGGAGAACTGGGAGCCTTGTTATGCTGATGGGCGGGATGTAAATTGCCAACAACCACTCGGGAGAAGTGTATGGTGTTTCCTGAAACATCTAAAAAACAAAGCAACAGAACCTAGGGCACTTCCACTTATGGTCCTATAGCTTAGGGAAATTAAAATCAAAAAGACACAGCCACCCCAAAGTTTGGAACGGCTCCGTTTACAAGAACCTCGTTTACAGTACAAGTTCAACATCGCAGAAAGTGAAAAATGGATAAAGAAGAAGTGGTATTTACTTACAAAGCAATATCACTCAGCAATGAAATCTGTGTCATCAGGCCCTTAGCAGCACAATGAGTGGATTCAGGTATGATGATTCTAACTGAAGTAAGTCACACAGAAAAAGAAACATCATAAGATATCAGTAATACACGGAATGTAAACTTGGCTACACAGGAACTGAATTACAGAACAGAACAGGGTCTCAAATTTAGAAAACCAACTTATGCTTGCTTAAGGGGAAAGGTGAGTTGGGGTGCTGCATAAAACCAGAGATTGAAATGAGCACAGATAAAGTTCCTTAAGTCAAATATGGAATAGACAAGAGCTACTCCTTGCTCAACGAAATGGACTCAACACCGCATATTAAACGCCTAAGAATGTACCTGACTAGTAAGTATCTTAAAACCTATGGTTTGCTATGTCTCCGAAAGAGAATCAAGCATGTGTACAGGGGCATAAACGCAGCAGTGATAGGATTGGAGAGGTTCGGTGAGCAAATGAAGACCCTTTGAAGTCATATTGCATGGTACCCATTCCACGGGTTTCAACTACCCAGGTTTAAGGTATTCTTCCTTCAGCTAAAACATGCATGTGGAACCTAGAGTATGATCAACCATTTGATCGGGAGACGTGTTCAAATATGTCTCAGTTTTCGTACCCTGGTACTCGGGTGCAACATTCCAGACGCTTTACTAACACTCTCCCGACTTGGAGAGTCAGTCCCTTTAACCTCCTGTTTGGCCCAGTTTGCAATTTCTGCGAAAGATGAACAGGAATAGCGAGAACCAATGAGAGACTAGCTGGAGGTGTCTGGACGGGCAAATTTAACTCTCATTTCCCACCAGGAAGAGGAAATAACCAAAGGCTCAGCGTGCCGTGCCGGAACCAGATTAGGGCCTGAAGCCATCCTGCGGTGTTGCGGCCAGGTCACAAGAAAGCGAGTTGAAGAAAGGAGCTCAGGGGCACTGTAATTCACAAACCTGCAGAGTTATAAATGACAGCTATCGTCCAAAAATAGACTGAAGTAAGGCTGCCAAGAGGACTTGAAAGCGGGGCAGAATTGCAGGAAACCGATTTCAGGAGGTAGACTGGAATTGCATTGAAAGCATAGGAAAAGAGGCAGAACGTCCACAATGATGCACTTGGCCAAAAAGGGCGTATGCGTTTTTTCCTGAATATATTCAGGAAAAAACGCATACGCCCTTTTTGGCCAACCAAGCAAGCTTGCAAAGGAAATCTCAACTACAATGAAGTCTCACTTCCCCCCGGTCAAAAGGGCCATCTGAAAAAAGTGTAAAATCCAGAAAGGCAGGACAGGCCATGGAGAACTGGGAGCCTTGTTATGCTGATGGGCGGGATGTAAATTGCCAACAACCACTTGGGAGAAGTGTATGGTGTTTCCTGAAACATCTAAAAAACAAAGCAACAGAGCCTAGGGCACTGCCACTTATGGTCCTATAGCTTAGGGAAATTAAAATCAAAAAGACACAGCCACCCCAAAGTTTGGGACGCCTCTGTTTACAAGAACCTCGTTTACAGTACAAGTTCAACATCGCAGAAAGTGAAAAATGGATAAAGAAGTTGTGGTATTTACTTACAAAGCAATATCACTCAGCAATGAATACTATGTCATCAGGCCCTTAGCATCACAATGAGTGGATTCAGGTATGATGATTCTAACTGAAATAAGTCACACAGAAAAAGAAACATCATAAGATATCAGTAATACACGGAATGTAAACTTGGCTACACAGGAACTGAATTACAGAACAGAACAGGGTCTCAAATTTAGAAAACCAACTTATGCTTGCTTAAGGGGAAAGGTGAGTTGGGGTGCTGCATAAAACCAGAGATTGAAATGAGCACAGATAAAGTTCCTTAAGCCAAATATGGAATAGACAAGAGCTACTCCTTGCTCAACGAAATGGACTCAAAACCCCATATTAAACCCCTAAGAATGTACCTGACTAGTAAGTATCTTAAAACCTATGGATTGCTATGTCTCCAAAAGAGAATCAAGCGTGTGTACAGGGGAATAAACACAGCAGTGATAGGATTGGAGAGGTTCGGTGAGCAAATGAAGACCCTTTGAAGTTATATTGCATGGTACCCATTACACGGGTCTCAACTCTCCAGTTTTAAGGTATTCTTCCTTCAGCTAAAACATGCATGTGGAACCCAGAGTATGATCAACCATGTGATCGGGAGACGTGTTGAAATATGTCTCAGTTTTCGTACCCTGGTACTCGGGTGCAACATTCCAGACGCTTTACTAACACTCTCCCGACTTGGAGAGTCAGTCCCTTTAACCTCCTGTTTGGCCCAGTTTGCAATTTCTGCGGAAGATGAACAGGAATAGCCAGAACCAATGAGAGGCTAGCTGGAGGTGTCTGGACGGGTAAATTTAACTCTCATTTCCCACCAGGAAGAGGAAATAACCAAAGGCTCAGCGTGCCGTACCGGAACCAGATTAGAGCCTGAAGCCATCCTGCGGTGTTGCGGCCAGCTCAAAAGAAAGCGAGTTGAACAAAGGAGCTCAGGGGCACTGTAATTCACAAACCTGCAGAGTTATAAATGACAGCTATCGTCCAAAAATAGACTGAAGTAAGGCTGCCAAGAGGACTTGAAAGCGGGGCAGAATTGCAGGAAACTGATTTCAGGAGGTAGACTGGAATTGCATTGAAAGCATAGGAAAAGAGGCAGAACGTCCACAATGATGCACTTGGCCAAAAAGGGCGTATGCGTTTTTTCCTGAATATATTCAGGAAAAAACGCATACGCCCTTTTTGGCCAACCAAGCAAGCTTGCAAAGGAAATCTGCACTACAATGAAGTCTCACTTCCCCCCGGTCAAAAGGGCCATCTGAAAAAACTGTAAAATCCAGAAAGGCAGGACAGGCCATGGAGAACTGGGAGCCTTGTTATGCTGATGGGCGGGATGTAAATTGCCAACAACCACTCGGGAGAAGTGTATGGTGTTTCCTGAAACATCTAAAAAACAAAGCAACAGAGCCTAGGGCACTTCCACTTATGGTCCTATAGCTTAGGGAAATTAAAATCAAAAAGACACAGCCACCCCAAAGTTTGGAACGGCTCTGTTTACAAGAACCTCGTTTACAGTACAAGTTCAACATCGCAGAAAGGGAAAAATGGATAAAGAACTTGTGGAACTTACGTACAATGCAGTATCACTCAGCAATGAAATCTATGTCATCAGGCCCGTAGCAGCATAATGAGTAGATCAGGTACGATGATTCTAACTGAAATAAGTCACACAGAAAAAGAAACATCATAAGATATCAGTAATACACGGAATGTAAACTTGGCTACACAGGAACTGAATTCCAAAACAGAACAGGGTCTCAAATTTAGAAAACCAACTTATGCTTGCTTAAGGGTAAAGGTGAGTTGGGTTGCTGCATAAAACCAGAGATTGAAATGAGCACAGATAAAGTTCCTTAAGCCAAATATGGAATAGACAAGAGCTACTCCTTGCTCAACGAAATGGACTCAACACCGCATATTAAACGCCTAAGAATGTACCTGACTAGTAAGTATCTTAAAACCTATGGATTGCTATGTCTCCAAAAGAGAATCAAGCATGTGTACAGGGGCATAAACGCAGCAGTGATAGGATTGGAGAGGTTCGGTGAGCAAATGAAGACCCTTTGAAGTCATATTGCATGGTACCCATTCCACGGGTTTCAACTACCCAGGTTTTAGGTATTCTTCCTTCAGCTAAAACATGCATGTGGAACCCAAGTATGATCAACCATGTGAACGGGAGACGTGTTCAAATATGTCTCAGTTTTCCTCCCCTGGTACTCGGGTGCAACATTCCAGACGCTTTACTAACACTCTCCCCACTTGGAGAGTCAGCGCCTTTAACCTCCTGTTTGGCCCAGTTTGCAATTTCTGCGGAAGATGAACAGGAATAGCGAGAACCAATGAGAGGCTAGCTGGAGGTGTCTGGACGGACAAATTTAACTCTCATTTCCCACCAGGAAGAGGAAATAACCAAAGGCTCAGCGTGCCGTACCGGAACCAGATTAGGGCCTGAAGCCATCCTGCGGTGTTGCGGCCAGCTCAAAAGAAAGCGAGTTGAACAAAGGAGCTCAGGGGCACTGTAGTTCACAAACCTGCAGAGTTATAAATGACAGCTATCGTCCAAAAATAGACTGAAGTAAGGCTGCCAAGAGGACTTGAAAGCGGGGCAGAATTGCAGGAAACCGATTTCAGGAGGTAGACTGGAATTGCATTGAAAGCATAGGAAAAGAGGCAGAACGTCCACAATGATGCACTTGGCCAAAAAGGGCGTATGCGTTTTTTCCTGAATATATTCAGGAAAAAACGCATACGCACTTTTTGGCCAACCAAGCAAGCTTGCAAAGGAAATCTGCACTACAATGAAGTCTCACTTCCCCCCGGTCAAAAGGGCCATCTGAAAAAAGTGTAAAATCCAGAAAGGCAGGACAGGCCATGGAGAACTGGGAGCCTTGTTATGCTGATGGGTGGGATGTAAATTGCCAACAACCACTCGGGAGAAGTGTATGGTGTTTCCTGAAACATCTAAAAAACAAAGCAACAGAGCCTAGGGCACTTCCACTTATGGTCCTATAGCTTAGGGAAATTAAAATCAAAAAGACACAGCCACCCCAAAGTTTGGAACGGCTCTGTTTACAAGAACCTCGTTTACAATACAAGTTCAACATCGCAGAAAGTGAAAAATGGATAAAGAAGTGGTGGTATTCACTTACAAAGCAATATCACTCAGCAATGAAATCTATGTCATCAGACCCTTAGCATCACAATGAGTGGATTCAGGTATGATGATTCTAACTGAAATAAGTCACACAGAAAAAGAAACATCATAAGATATCACTAATACACGGAATGTAAACTTGGCTACACAGGAACTGAATTACAGAACAGAACAGGGTCTCAAATTTAGAAAACCAACTTATGCTTGCTTAAGGGGAAAGGTGAGTTGGGGTGCTGCATAAAACCAGAGATTGAAATGAGCACAGATAAAGTTCCTTAAGCCAAATATGGAATAGACAAGAGCTACTCCTTGCTCAACGAAATGGACTCAACACCCCATATTAAACGCCTAAGAATGTTCCTGACTAGTAAGTATCTTAAAACCTATGGATTGCTATGTCTCCAAAAGAGAATCAAGCATGTGTACAGGGGCATAAGCGCAGCAGTGATAGGATTGGAGAGGTTCGGTGCGCAAATGAAGACACTTTGAAGTCATATTGCATGGTACCCATTCCACGGGTTTCAACTACCCAGGTTTAAGGTATTCTTCCTTCAGCTAAAACATGCATGTGGAACCTAGAGTATGATCAACCATGTGATCGGGAGACGTGTTCAAATATGTCTCAGTTTTCGTACCCTGGTACTCGGGTGCAACATTCCAGACGCTTTACTAACACTCTCCCGACTTGGAGAGTCAGTCCCTTTAACCTCCTGTTTGGCCCAGTTTGCAATTTCTGCGGAAGATGAACAGGAATAGCCAGAACCAATGAGAGACTAGCTGGAGGTGTCTGGACGGGCAAATTTAACTCTCATTTCCCACCAGGAAGAGGAATTAACCAAAGGCTCAGCGTGCCGTGCCGGAACCAGATTAGGGCCTGAAGCCATCCTGCGGTGTTGCGGCCAGGTCACAAGAAAGCGAGTTGAAGAAAGGAGCTCAGGGGCACTGTAATTCACAAACCTGCAGAGTTATAAATGACAGCTATCGTCCAAAAATAGACTGAAGTAAGGCTGCCAAGAGGACTTGAAAGCGGGGCAGAATTGCAGGAAACCGATTTCAGGAGGTAGACTGGAATTGCATTGAAAGCATAGGAAAAGAGGCAGAACGTCCACAATGATGCACTTGGCCAAAAAGGGCGTATGCGTTTTTTCCTGAATATATTCAGGAAAAAACGCATACGCCCTTTTTGGCCAACCAAGCAAGCTTGCAAAGGAAATCTGCACTACAATGAAGTCTCACTTCCCCCCGGTCAAAAGGGCCATCTGAAAAAAGTGTAAAATCCAGAAAGGCAGGACAGGCCATGGAGAACTGGGAGCCTTGTTATGCTGATGGGCGGGATGTAAATTGCCAACAGACACTCGGGAGAAGTGTATGGTGTTTCCTGAAACATCTAAAAAACAAAGCAACAGAGCCTAGGGCACTTCCACTTATGGTCCTATAGCTTAGGGAAATTAAAATCAAAAAGACACAGCCACCCCAAAGTTTGGAACAGCTCTGTTTACAAGAACCTCGTTTACAGTACAAGTTCAACATCGCAGAAAGTGAAAAATGGATAAAGATCTTGTGGTACTTACGTACAATGCAGTATCACTCAGCAATGAAATCTATGTCATCAGGCCCGTAGCAGCATAATGAGTAGATTCAGGTACGATGATTCTAACTGAAATAAGTCACACAGAAAAAGAAACATCATAAGATATCACTAATACACGGAATGTAAACTTGGCTACACAGGAACTGAATTCCAAAACAGAACAGGGTCTCAAATTTAGAAAACCCACTTATGCTTGCTTAAGGGGAAAGGTGAGTTGGGGTGCTGTATAAAACCAGAGATTGAAATGAGCACAGATAAAGTTCCTTAAGCCAAATATGTAATAGACAAGAGCTACTCCTTGCTCAACGAAATGGACTCAACACCGCATATTAAACGCCTAAGAATGTACCTGACTAGTAAGTATCTTAAAACCTATGGATTGCTATGTCTCCGAAAGAGAATCAAGCATGTGTACAGGGGCATAAACGCAGCAGTGATAGGATTGGAGAGGTTCGGTGAGCAAATGAAGACCCTTTGAAGTCATATTGCATGGTACCCATTCCACGGGTTTCAACTACCCAGGTTTTAGGTATTCTTCCTTCAGCTAAAACATTCATGTGGAACCCAAGTATGATCAACCATGTGAACGGGAGACGTGTTCAAATATGTCTCAGTTTTCCTCCCCTGGTACTCGGGTGCAACATTCCAGACGCTTTACTAACACTCTCCCCACTTGGAGAGTCAGCGCCTTTAACCTCCTGTTTGGCCCAGTTTGCAATTTCTGCGGAAGATGAACAGGAATAGCGAGAACCAATGAGAGGCTAGCTGGAGGTGTCTGGACGGGTAAATTTAACTCTCATTTCCCACCAGGAAGAGGAAATAACCAAAGGCTCAGCGTGCCGTACCGGAACCAGATTAGAGCCTGAAGCCATCCTGCGGTGTTGCGGCCAGCTCAAAAGAAAGCGAGTTGAACAAAGGAGCTCAGGGGCACTGTAACTCACAAACCTGCAGAGTTATAAATGACAGCTATCGTCCAAAAATATACTGAAGTAAGGCTGCCAAGAGGACTTGAAAGCGGGGCAGAATTGCAGGAAACCGATTTCAGGAGGTAGACTGGAATTGCATTGAAAGCATAGGAAAAGAGGCAGAACGTCCACAATGATGCACTTGGCCAAAAAGGGCGTATGCGTTTTTTCCTGAATATATTCAGGAAAAAACGCATACGCCCTTTTTGGCCAACCAAGCAAGCTTGCAAAGGAAATCTGCACTACAATGAAGTCTCACTTCCCCCCGGTCAAAAGGGCCATCTGAAAAAAGTGTAAAATCCAGAAAGGCAGGACAGGCCATGGAGAACTGGGAGCCTTGTTATGCTGATGGGCGGGATGTAAATTGCCAACAACCACTCGGGAGAAGTGTATGGTGTTTCCTGAAACATCTAAAAAACAAAGCAACAGAACCTAGGGCACTTCCACTTATGGTCCTATAGCTTAGGGAAATTAAAATGAATAAGACACAGCCACCCCAAAGTTTGGGACGCCTCTGTTTACAAGAACCTCGTTTACAGTACAAGTTCAACATCGCAGAAAGTGAAAAATGGATAAAGAAGTTGTGGTATTTACTTACAAAGCAATATCACTCAGCAATGAAATCTGTGTCATCAGGCCCGTAGCAGCACAATGAGTGGATTCAGGTATGATGATTCTAACTGAAGTAAGTCACACAGAAAAAGAAACATCATAAGATATCAGTAATACACGGAATGTAAACTTGGCTACACAGGAACTGAATTACAGAACAGAACAGGGTCTCAAATTTAGAAAACCAACTTATGCTTGCTTAAGGGTAAAGGTGAGTTGGGGTGCTGCATAAAACCAGAGATTGAAATGAGCACAGATAAAGTTCCTTAAGTCAAATATGGAATAGACAAGAGCTACTCCTTGCTCAACGAAATGGACTCAACACCGCATATTAAACGCCTAAGAATGTACATGACTAGTAAGTATCTTAAAAACCTATGGATTGCTATGTCTCCGAAAGAGAATCAAGCATGTGTACAGGGGCATAAACGCAGCAGTGATAGGATTGGAGAGGTTCGGTGAGCAAATGAAGACCCTTTGAAGTCATATTGCATGGTACCCATTACACGGGTCTTAACTCTCCAGGTTTAAGGTATTCTTCCTTCAGCTAAAACATGCATGTGGAACCCAAGTATGATCAACCATGTGAACGGGAGACGTGTTCAAATATGTCTCAGTTTTCCTCCCCTGGTACTCGGGTGCAACATTCCAGACGCTTTACTAACACTCTCCCCACTTGGAGAGTCAGCGCCTTTAACCTCCTGTTTGGCCCAGTTTGCAATTTCTGCGGAAGATGAACAGGAATAGCGAGAACCAATGAGAGACTAGCTGGAGGTGTCTGGACGGGCAAATTTAACTCTCATTTCCCACCAGGAAAAGGAAATAACCAAAGGCTCAACGTGCCGTACCGGAACCAGATTAGGGCCTGAAGCCATCCTGTGGTGTTGCGGCCAGGTCACAAGAAAGCAAGTTGAAGAAAGGAGCTCAGGGGCACTGTAATGCACAAACCTGCAGAGTTATAAATGACAGCTATCGTCCAAAAATAGACTGAAGTAAGGCTGCCAAGAGGACTTGAAAGCGGGGCAGAATTGCAGGAAACCGATTTCAGGAGGTAGACTGGAATTGCATTGAAAGCATAGGAAAAGAGGCAGAACGTCCACAATGATGCACTTGGCCAAAAAGGGCGTATG
Source organism: Stenella coeruleoalba (assembly GCF_951394435.1). Taxonomy (NCBI): domain Eukaryota; kingdom Metazoa; phylum Chordata; class Mammalia; order Artiodactyla; family Delphinidae; genus Stenella; species Stenella coeruleoalba. The sequence continues at coordinate 318,732 of NW_027646306.1, forward strand.
CGTTTTTTCCTGAATATATTCAGGAAAAAACGCATACGCCCTTTTTGGCCAACCAAGCAAGCTTGCAAAGGAAATCTGCACTACAATGAAGACTCACTTCCCCCCGGTCAAAAGGGCCATCTGAAAAAAGTGTAAAATCCAGAAAGGCAGGACAGGCCATGGAGAACTGGGAGCCTTGTTATGCTGATGGGCGGGATGTAAATTGCCAACAACCACTCGGGAGAAGTATATGGTGTTTCCTGAAACATCTAAAAAACAAAGCAACAGAACCTAGGGCACTTCCACTTATGGTCCTATAGCTTAGGGAAATTAAAATCAAAAAGACACAGCCACCCCAAAGTTTGGAACGGCTCCGTTTACAAGAACCTCATTTACAGTACAAGTTCAACATCGCAGAAAGTGAAAAATGGATAAAGAAGTTGTGGTATTTACTTACAAAGCAATATCACTCAGCAATGAAATCTGTGTCATCAGGCCCTTAGCAGCACAATGAGTGGATTCAGGTATGATGATTCTAACTGAAGTAAGTCACACAGAAAAAGAAACATCATAAGATATCACTAATACACGGAATGTAAACTTGGCTACATAGGAACTGAATTACAGAACAGAACAGGGTCTCAAATTTAGAAAACCAACTTATGCTTGCTTAAGGGGAAAGGTGAGTTGGGGTGCTGCATAAAACCAGAGATTGAAATGAGCACAGATAAAGTTCCTTAGGCCAAATATGGAATAGACAAGAGCTACTCCTTGCTCAACGAAATGGACTCAACACCGCATATTAAACGCCTAAGAATGTACCTGACTAGTAAGTATCTTAAAACCTATGGATTGCTATGTCTCCGAAAGAGAATCAAGCATGTGTACAGGGGCATAAACGCAGCAGTGATAGGATTGGAGAGGTTCGGTGAGCAAATGAAGACCCTTTGAAGTCATATTGCATGGTACCCATTCCACGGGTCTCAACTCTCCAGGTTTAAGGTATTCTTCCTTCAGCTAAAACATGCATGTGGAACCCAAGTATGATAAACCATGTGAACGGGAGACGTGTTCAAATATGTCTCAGTTTTCCTCCCCTGGTACTCGGGTGCAACATTCCAGACGCTTTACTAACACTCTCCCCACTTGGAGAGTCAGCGCCTTTAACCTCCTGTTTGGCCCAGTTTGCAATTTCTGCGGAAGATGAACAGGAATAGCGAGAACCAATGAGAGACTAGCTGGAGGTGTCTGGACGGGCAAATTTATCTCTCATTTCCCACCAGGAAGAGGAAATAACCAAAGGCTCAGCGTGCCGTGCCGGAACCAGATTAGGGCCTGAAGCCATCCTGCGGTGTTGCGGCCAGGTCAAAAGAAAGCAAGTTGAAGAAAGGAGCTCAGGGGCACTGTAATTCACAAACCTGCAGAGTTATAAATGACAGCTATTGTCCAAAAATAGACTGAAGTAAGGCTGCCAAGAGGACTTGAAAGCGGGGCAGAATTGCAGGAAACCGATTTCAGGAGGTAGACTGGAATTGCATTGAAAGCATAGGAAAAGAGGCAGAACGTCCACAATGATGCACTTGGCCAAAAAGGGCGTATGCGTTTTTTCCTGAATATATTCAGGAAAAAACGCATACGCCCTTTTTGGCCAACCAAGCAAGCTTGCAAAGGAAATCTGCACTACAATGAAGTCTCACTTCCCCCCGGTCAAAAGGGCCATCTGAAAAAAGTGTAAAATCCAGAAAGGCAGGACAGGCCATGGAGAACTGGGAGCCTTGTTATGCTGATGGGCGGGATGTAAATTGCCAACAACCACTCGGGAGAAGTGTATGGTGTTTCCTGAAACATCTAAAAAACAAAGCAACAGAACCTAGGGCACTTCCACTTATGGTCCTATAGCTTAGGGAAATTAAAATCCAAAAGACACAGCCACCCCAAAGTTTGGAACGGCTCCGTTTACAAGAACCTCGTTTACAGTACAAGTTCAACATCGCAGAAAGTGAAAAATGGATAAAGAAGTTGTGGTATTTACTTACAAAGCAATATCACTCAGCAATGAAATCTGTGTCATCAGGCCCTTAGCAGCACAATGAGTGGATTCAGGTATGATGATTCTAACTGAAGTAAGTCACACAGAAAAAGAAACATCATAAGATATCAGTAATACACGGAATGTAAACTTGGCTACACAGGAACTGAATTACAGAACAGAACAGGGTCTCAAATTTAGAAAACCAACTTATGCTTGCTTAAGGGGAAAGGTGAGTTGGGGTGCTGCATAAAACCAGAGATTGAAATGAGCACAGATAAAGTTCCTTAAGTCAAATATGGAATAGACAAGAGCTACTCCTTGCTCAACGAAATGGACTCAACACCGCATATTAAACGCCTAAGAATGTACCTGACTAGTAAGTATCTTAAAACCTATGGATTGCTATGTCTCCGAAAGAGAATCAAGCATGTGTACAGGGGCATAAACGCAGCAGTGATAGGATTGGAGAGGTTCGGTGAGCAAATGAAGACCCTTTGAAGTCATATTGCATGGTACCCATTCCACGGGTCTCAACTCTCCAGGTTTAAGGTATTCTTCCTTCAGCTAAAACATGCATGTGGAACCCAAGTATGATCAACCATGTGAACGGGAGACGTGTTCAAATATGTCTCAGTTTTCCTCCCCTGGTACTCGGGTGCAACATTCCAGACGCTTTACTAACACTCTCCCCAGTTGGAGAGTCAGCGCCTTTAACCTCCTGTTTGGCCCAGTTTGCAATTTCTGCGGAAGATGAACAGGAATAGCGAGAACCAATGAGAGGCTAGCTGGAGGTGTCTGGACGGGCAAATTTAACTCTCATTTCCCACCAGGAAGAGGAAATAACCAAAGGCTCAGCGTGCCGTGCCGGAACCAGATTAGGGCCTGAAGCCATCCTGCGGTGTTGCGGCCAGGTCAAAAGAAAGCAAGTTGAAGAAAGGAGCTCAGGGGCACTGTAATTCACAAACCTGCAGAGTTATAAATGACAGCTATCGTCCAAAAATAGACTGAAGTAAGGCTGCCAAGAGGACTTGAAAGCGGGGCAGAATTGCAGGAAACCGATTTCAGGAGGTAGACTGGAATTGCATTGAAAGCATAGGAAAAGAGGCAGAACGTCCACAATGATGCACTTGGCCAAAAAGGGCGTATGCGTTTTTTCCTGAATATATTCAGGAAAAAACGCATACGCCCTTTTTGGCCAACCAAGCAAGCTTGCAAAGGAAATCTGCACTACAATGAAGTCTCACTTCCCCCCGGTCAAAAGAGCCATCTGAAAAAAGTGTAAAATCCAGAAAGGCAGGACAGGCCATGGAGAACTGGGAGCCTTGTTATGCTGATGGGCGGGATGTAAATTGCCAACAACCACTCGGGAGAAGTGTATGGTGTTTCCTGAAACATCTAAAAAACAAAGCAACAGAGCCTAGGGCACTTCCACTTATGGTCCTATAGCTTAGGGAAATTAAAATCAAAAAGACACAGCCACCCCAAAGTTTGGGACGCCTCCGTTTACAAGAACCTCATTTACCGTACAAGTTCAATATCACAGAAAGTGAAAAATGGATAAAGAACTTGTGGTACTTACGTACAATGCAGTATCACTCAGCAATGAAATCTATGTCATCAGGCCCGTAGCAGCATAATGAGTGGATTCAGGTACAATGATTCTAACTGAAATAAGTCACACAGAAAAAGAAACATCATAAGATATCACTAATACACGGAATGTAAACTTGGCTACACAGGAACTGCATTCCAAAACAGAACAGGGTCTCAAATTTAGAAAACCAACTTATGCTTGCTTAAGGGGAAAGGTGAGTTGGGGTGCTGCATTAAACCAGAGATTGAAATGAGCACAGATAAAGTTCCTTAAGCCCAATATGGAATAGACAAGAGCTACTCCTTGCTCAACGAAATGGACTCAACACCCCATATTAAACGCCTAAGAATGTACCTGACTAGTAAGTATCTTAAAACCTATGGATTGCTATGTCTCCAAAAGAGAATCAAGCATGTGTACAGGGGCATAAACGCAGCAGTGATAGGATTGGAGAGGTTCGGTGAGCAAATGAAGACCCTTTGAAGTCATATTGCATGGTACCCATTCCACGGGTCTCAACTCTCCATGTTTAAGGTATTCTTCCTTCAGCTAAAACATGCATGTGGAACCCAGAGTATGAACAACCATGTGAACGGGAGACGTGTTCAAATATGTCTCAGTTTTCCTCCCCTGGTACTCGGGTGCAACATTCCAGACGCTTTACTAACACTCTCCCCACTTGGAGAGTCAGTCCCTTTAACCTCCTGTTTGGCCCAGTTTGCAATTTCTGCGGAAGATGAACAGGAATAGCGAGAACCAATGAGAGGCTAGCTGGAGGTGTCTGGACGGGCAAATTTAACTCTCATTTCCCACCAGGAAGAGGAAATAACCAAAGGCTCAGCGTGCCGTACCAGAACCAGATTAGGGCCTGAAGCCACCCTGCGGTGTTGCGGCCAGCTCAAAAGAAAGCGAGTTGAAGAAAGGAGCTCAGGGGCACTGTAATTCACAAACCTGCAGAGTTATAAATGACAGCTATCGTCCAAAAATAGACTGAAGTAAGGCTGCCAAGAGGACTTGAAAGCGGGGCAGAATTGCAGGAAACCGATTTCAGGAGGTAGACTGGAATTGCATTGAAAGCATAGGAAAAGAGGCAGAACGTCCACAATGATGCACTTGGCCAAAAAGGGCGTATGCGTTTTTTCCTGAATATATTCAGGAAAAAACGCATACGCCCTTTTTGGCCAACCAAGCAAGTTTGCAAAGAAAATCTGCACTACAATGAAGTCTCACTTCCCCCCGGTCAAAAGGGCCATCTGAAAAAAGTGTAAAATCCAGAAAGGCAAGACAGGCCATGGAGAACTGGGAGCCTTGTTATGCTGATGGGCGGGATGTAAATTGCCAACAACCACTCCGGAGAAGTGTATGGTGTTTCCTGAAACATGTAAAAAACAAAGCAACAGAACCTAGGGCACTTCCACTTATGGTCCTATAGCTTAGGGAAATTAAAATCAAAAAGACACAGCCACCCCAAAGTTTGGAACGGCTCTGTTTACAAGAACCTCGTTTACAATACAAGTTCAACATCGCAGAAAGTGAAAAATGGATAAAGAACTTGTGGAATTTACTTACAAAGCAATATCACTCAGCAAAGAAATCTGTGTCATCAGGCCCTTAGCAGCACAATGAGTGGATTCAGGTACGATGATTCTAACTGAAATAAGTCACACAGAAAAAGAAACATCATAAGATATCACTAATACACGGAATGTAAACTTGGCTACACAGGAACTGAATTCCAAAACAGAACAGTGTCTCAAATTTAGAAAACCAACTTATGCTTGCTTAAGGGGAAAGGTGAGTTGGGGTGCTGCATAAAATCAGAGATTGAAATGAGCACAGATAAAGTTCCTTAAGCCAAATATGGAATAGACAAGAGCTACTCCTTGCTCAACGAAATGGACTCAACACCCCATATTAAACGCCTAAGAATGTACCTGACTAGTAAGTATCTTAAAACCTATGGATTGCTATGTCTCCAAAAGAGAATCAAGCGTGTGTACAGGGGCATAAACGCAGCAGTGATAGGATTGGAGAGGTTCGGTGAGCAAATGAAGACCCTTTGAAGTCATATTGCATGGTACCCATTCCACGGGTCTCAACTCTCCATGTTTAAGGTATTCTTCCTTCAGCTAAAACATGCATGTGGAACCCAGAGTATGATCAACCATGTGAACGGGAGACGTGTTCAAATATGTCTCAGTTTTCCTCCCCTGGTACTCGGGTGCAACATTCCAGACGCTTTACTAACACTCTCCCGACTTGGAGAGTCAGTCCCTTTAACCTCCTGTTTGGCCCAGTTTGCAATTTCTGCGGAAGATGAACAGGAATAGCGAGAACCAATGAGAGACTAGCTGGAGGTGTCTGGACGGGCAAATTTAACTCTCATTTCCCACCAGGAAGAGGAATTAACCAAAGGCTCAGCATGCCGGGCCGGAACCAGATTAGGGCCTGAAGCCATCCTGCGGTGTTGCGGCCAGGTCACAAGAAAGTGAGTTGAAGAAAGGAGCTCAGGGGCACTGTAATTCACAAACCTGCAGAGTTATAAATGACAGCTATCGTCCAAAAATAGACTGAAGTAAGGCTGCCAAGAGGACTTGAAAGCGGGGCAGAATTGCAGGAAACCGATTTCAGGAGGTAGACTGGAATTGCATTGAAAGCATAGGAAAAGAGGCAGAACGTCCACAATGATGCACTTGGCCAAAAAGGGCGTATGCGTTTTTTCCTGAATATATTCAGGAAAAAACGCATACGCCCTTTTTGGCCAACCAAGCAAGCTTGCAAAGGAAATCTGCACTACAATGAAGTCTCACTTCCCCCCGGTCAAAAGGGCCATCTGAAAAAAGTGTAAAATCCAGAAAGGCAGGACAGGCCATGGAGAACTGGGAGCCTTGTTATGCTGATGGGCGGGATGTAAATTGCCAACAGACACTCGGGAGAAGTGTATGGTGTTTCCTGAAACATCTAAAAAACAAAGCAACAGAGCCTAGGGCACTTCCACTTATGGTCCTATAGCTTAGGGAAATTAAAATCAAAAAGACACAGCCAGCCCAAAGTTTGGGACGACTCTGTTTACAAGAACCTCGTTTACAGTACAAGTTCAACATCGCAGAAAGTGAAAAATGGATAAAGAAGTTGTGGTATTTACTTACAAAGCAATATCACTCAGCAATGAAATCTATGTCATCAGGCCCTTAGCATCACAATGAGTGGATTCAGGTATGATGATTCTAACTGAAATAAGTCACACAGAAAAAGAAACATCATAAGATATCAGTAATACACGGAATGTAAACTTGGCTACACAGGAACTGAATTACAGAACAGAACAGGGTCTCAAATTTAGAAAACCAACTTATGCTTGCTTAAGGGTAAAGGTGAGTTGGGGTGCTGCATAAAACCAGAGATTGAAATGAGCACAGATAAAGTTCCTTAAGTCAAATATGGAATAGACAAGAGCTACTCCTTGCTCAACGAAATGGACTCAACACCGCATATTAAACGCCTAAGGATGTACCTGACTAGTAAGTATCGTAAAACCTATGGATTGCTATGTCTCCGAAAGAGAATCAAGCATGTGTAAAGAGGCATAAACGCAGCAGTGATAGGATTGGAGAGGTTCGGTGAGCAAATGAAGACCCTTTGAAGTCATATTGCATGGTACCCATTCCACGGGTTTCAACTACCCAGGTTTTAGGTATTCTTCCTTCAGCTAAAACATGCATGTGGAACCCAAGTATGATCAACCATGTGAACGGGAGACGTGTTCAAATATGTCTCAGTTTTCCTCCCCTGGTACTCGGGTGCAACATTCCAGACGCTTTACTAACACTCTCCCCACTTGGAGAGTCAGCGCCTTTAACCTCCTGTTTGGCCCAGTTTGCAATTTCTGCGGAAGATGAACAGGAATAGCGAGAACCAATGAGAGGCTAGCTGGAGGTGTCTGGACGGGCAAATTTAACTCTCATTTCCCACCAGGAAGAGGAAATAACCAAAGGCTCAGCGTGCCGTACCAGAACCAGATTAGGGCCTGAAGCCACCCTGCGGTGTTGCGGCCAGCTCAAAAGAAAGCGAGTTGAAGAAAGGAGCTCAGGGGCACTGTAATTCACAAACCTGCAGAGTTATAAATGACAGCTATCGTCCAAAAATAGACTGAAGTAAGGCTGCCAAGAGGACTTGAAAGCGGGGCAGAATTGCAGGAAACCGATTTCAGGAGGTAGACTGGAATTGCATTGAAAGCATAGGAAAAGAGGCAGAACGTCCACAATGATGCACTTGGCCAAAAAGGGCGTATGCGTTTTTTCCTGAATATATTCAGGAAAAAACGCATACGCCCTTTTTGGCCAACCAAGCAAGTTTGCAAAGAAAATCTGCACTACAATGAAGTCTCACTTCCCCCCGGTCAAAAGGGCCATCTGAAAAAAGTGTAAAATCCAGAAAGGCAAGACAGGCCATGGAGAACTGGGAGCCTTGTTATGCTGATGGGCGGGATGTAAATTGCCAACAACCACTCCGGAGAAGTGTATGGTGTTTCCTGAAACATGTAAAAAACAAAGCAACAGAACCTAGGGCACTTCCACTTATGGTCCTATAGCTTAGGGAAATTAAAATCAAAAAGACACAGCCATCCCAAAGTTTGGAACGGCTCTGTTTACAAGAACCTCGTTTACAGTACAAGTTCAACATCGCAGAAAGTGAAAAATGGATAAAGAACTTGTGGAATTTACTTACAAAGCAATATCACTCAGCAAAGAAATCTGTGTCATCAGGCCCTTAGCAGCACAATGAGTGGATTCAGGTACGATGATTCTAACTGAAATAAGTCACACAGAAAAAGAAACATCATAAGATATCACTAATACACGGAATGTAAACTTGGCTACACAGGAACTGAACTCCAAAACAGAACAGTGTCTCAAATTTAGAAAACCAACTTATGCTTGCTTAAGGGGAAAGGTGAGTTGGGGTGCTGCATAAAACCAGAGATTGAAATGAGCACAGATAAAGTTCCTTAAGCCAAATATGGAATAGACAAGAGCTGCTCCTTGCTCAACGAAATGGACTCAACACCCTATATTAAACGCCTAAGAATGTACCTGACTAGTAAGTATCTTAAAACCTATGGATTTCTATGTCTCCAAAAGAGAATCAAGCATGTGTACAGGGGCATAAACGCAGCAGTGATAGGATTGGAGAGGTTCGGTGAGCAAATGAAGACCCTTTGAAATCATATTGCATGGTACCCATTCCACGGGTCTCAACTCTCCAGGTTTAAGGTATTCTTCCTTCAGCTAAAACATGCATGTGGAACCCAAGTATGATCAACCATGTGAACGGGAGACGTGTTCAAATATGTCTCAGTTTTCCTCCCCTGGTACTCGGGTGCAACATTCCAGACGCTTTACTTACACTCTCCCCACTTGGAGAGTCAGCGCCTTTAACCTCTTGTTTGGCCCAGTTTGCAATTTCTGCGGAAGATGAACAGGAATAGCGAGAACCAATGAGAGACTAGCTGGAGGTGTCTGGACGGGCAAATTTAACTCTCATTTCCCACCAGGAAGAGGAATTAACCAAAGGCTCAGCGTGCCGTGCCGGAACCAGATTAGGGCCTGAAGCCATCCTGCGGTGTTGCGGCCAGGTCACAAGAAAGCGAGTTGAAGAAAGGAGCTCAGGGGCACTGTAATTCACAAACCTGCAGAGTTATAAATGACAGCTATCGTCCAAAAATAGACTGAAGTAAGGCTGCCAAGAGGACTTGAAAGCGGGGCAGAATTGCAGGAAACCGATTTCAGGAGGTAGACTGGAATTGCATTGAAAGCATAGGAAAAGAGGCAGAACGTCCACAATGATGCACTTGGCCAAAAAGGGCGTATGCGTTTTTTCCTGAATATATTCAGGAAAAAACGCATACGCCCTTTTTGGCCAACCAAGCAAGCTTGCAAAGGAAATCTGCACTACAATGAAGTCTCACTTCCCCCCGGTCAAAAGGGCCATCTGAAAAAAGTGTAAAATCCAGAAAGGCAGGACAGGCCATGGAGAACTGGGAGCCTTGTTATGCTGATGGGCGGGATGTAAATTGCCAACAACCACTCGGGAGAAGTGTATGGTGTTTCCTGAAACATCTAAAAAACAAAGCAACAGAACCTAGGGCACTTCCACTTATGGTCCTATAGCTTAGGGAAATTAAAATCAAAAAGACACAGCCACCCCAAAGTTTGGAACGGCTCTGTTTACAAGAACCTCGTTTACAGTACAAGTTCAACATCACAGAAAGTGAAAAATGGATAAAGAACTTGTGGTATTTACTTACAAAGCAATATCACTCAGCAATGAAATCTGTGTCATCAGGCACTTAGCAGCACAATGAGTGGATTCAGGTATGATGATTCTAACTGAAGTAAGTCACACAGAAAAAGAAACATCATAAGATATCAGTAATACACGGAATGTAAACTTGGCTACAAAGGAACTGAATTACAGAACAGAACAGGGACTCAAATTTAGAAAACCAACTTATGCTTGCTTAAGGGTAAAGGTGAGTTGGGGTGCTGCATAAAACCAGAGATTGAAATGAGCACAGATAAAGTTCCTTAAGCCAAATATGGAATAGACAAGAGCTACTCCTTGCTCAACGAAATGGACTCAACACCCCATATTAAACGCCTAAGAATGTACCTGACTAGTAAGTATCGTAAAACCTATGGATTGCTATGTCTCCAAAAGAGAATCAAGCATGTGTACAGGGGCATAAACGCAGCAGTGATAGGATTGGAGAGGTTCGGTGAGCAAATGAAGACCCTTTGAAGTCATATTGCATGGTACCCATTCCACGGGTCTCAACTCTCCAGGTTTAAGGTATTCTTCCTTCAGCTAAAACATGCATGTGGAACCCAGAGTATGATCAACCATGTGAACGGGAGACGTGTTCAAATATGTCTCAGTTTTCCTCCCCTGGTACTCGGGTGCAACATTCCAGACGCTTTACTAACACTCTTCCGACTTGGAGAGTCAGTCCCTTTAACCTCCTGTTTGGCCCAGTTTGCAATTTCTGCGGAAGATGAACAGGAATAGCGAGAACCAATGAGAGACTAGCTGGAGGTGTCTGGACGGGCAAATTTAACTCTCATTTCCCACCAGGAAGAGGAATTAACCAAAGGCTCAGCGTGCCGTGCCGGAACCAGATTAGGGCCTGAAGCCATCCTGCGGTGTTGCGGCCAGGTCACAAGAAAGCGAGTTGAAGAAAGGAGCTCAGGGGCACTGTAATTCACAAACCTGCAGAGTTATAAATGACAGCTATCGTCCAAAAATAGACTGAAGTAAGGCTGCCAAGAGGACTTGAAAGCGGGGCAGAATTGCAGGAAACCGATTTCAGGAGGTAGACTGGAATTGCACTGAAAGCATAGGAAAAGAGGCAGAACGTCCACAATGATGCACTTGGCCAAAAAGGGCGTATGCGTTTTTTCCTGAATATATTCAGGAAAAAATGCATACGCCCTTTTTGGCCAACCAAGCAAGCTTGCAAAGGAAATCTGCACTACAATGAAGTCTCACTTCCCCCCGGTCAAAAGGGCCATCTGAAAAAAGCGTAAAATCCAGAAAGGCAGGACAGGCCATGGAGAACTGGGAGCCTTGTTATGCTGATGGGCGGGATGTAAATTGCCAACAGACACTCGGGAGAAGTGTATGGTGTTTCCTGAAACATCTAAAAAACAAAGCAACAGAGCCTAGGGCACTGCCACTTATGGTCCTATAGCTTAGGGAAATTAAAATCAAAAAGACACAGCCACCCCAAAGTTTGGAACGGCTCTGTTTACAAGAACCTCGTTTACAGTACAAGTTCAACATCGCAGAAAGTGAAAAATGGATAAAGAAGTTGTGGTATTTACTTACAAAGCAATATCACTCAGCAATGAAATCTATGTCATCAGGCCCTTAGCATCACAATGAGTGGATTCAGGTATGATGATTCTAACTGAAATAAGTCACACAGAAAAAGAAACATCATAAGATATCACTAATACACGGAATGTAAACTTGGCTACACAGGAACTGAATTACAGAACAGAACAGTGTCTCAAATTTAGAAAACCAACTTATGCTTGCTTAAGGGGAAAGGTGAGTTGGGGTGCTGCATAAAACCAGAGATTGAAATGAGCACAGATAAAGTTCCTTAAGTCAAATATGGAATAGACAAGAGCTACTCCTTGCTCAACGAAATGGACTCAACACCGCATATTAAACGCCTAAGAATGTACCTGACTAGTAAGTATCTTAAAACCTATGGATTGCTATGTCTCCAAAAGAGAATCAAGCATGTGTACAGGGGCATAAACGCAGCAGTGATAGGATTGGAGAGGTTCGGTGAGCAAATGAAGACCCTTTGAAGTCATATTGCATGGTACCCATTACACGGGTCTCAACTCTCCAGGTTTAAGGTATTCTTCCTTCAGCTAAAACATGCATGTGGAACCCAAGTATGATCAACCATGTGAACGGGAGACGTGTTCAAATATGTCTCAGTTTTCCTCCCCTGGTACTCGGGTGCAACATTCCAGACGCTTTACTAACACTCTCCCCACTTGGAGAGTCACCGCCTTTAACCTCCTGTTTGGCCCAGTTTGCAATTTCTGCGGAAGATGAACAGGAATAGCGAGAACCAATGAGAGGCTAGCTGGAGGTGTCTGGACGGGCAAATTTAACTCTCATTTCCCACCAGGAACAGGAAATAACCAAAGGCTCAGCGTGCCATACCGGAACCAGATGAGGGCCTGAAGCCATCCTGCGGTGTTGCGGCCAGCTCAAAAGAAAGCGAGTTGAACAAAGGAGCTCAGGGGCACTGTAATTCACAAACCTGCAGAGTTATAAATGACAGCTATCGTCCAAAAATAGACTGAAGTAAGGCTGCCAAGAGGACTTGAAAGCGGGGCAGAATTGCAGGAAACCGATTTCAGGAGGTAGACTGGAATTGCACTGAAAGCATAGGAAAAGAGGCAGAACGTCCACAATGATGCACTTGGCCAAAAAGGGCGTATGCGTTTTTTCCTGAATATATTCAGGAAAAAACGCATACGCCCTTTTTGGCCAACCAAGCAAGCTTGCAAAGGAAATCTGCACTACAATGAAGTCTCACTTCCCCCCGGTCAAAAGGGCCATCTGAAAAAAGTGTAAAATCCAGAAAGACAAGACAGGCCATGGAGAACTGGGAGCCTTGTTATGCTGATGGGCGGGATGTAAATTGCAAACAACCACTCGGGAGAAGTGTATGGTGTTTCCTGAAACATCTAAAAAACAAAGCAACAGAACCTAGGGCACTTCCACTTATGGTCCTATAGCTTAGGGAAATTAAAATCAAAAAGACACAGCCTCCCCAAAGTTTGGAACGGCTCTGTTTACAAGAACCTCGTGTACAGTACAAGTTCAACATCGCAGAAAGTGAAAAATGGATAAAGAAGTTGTGGTATTTACTTACAAAGCAATATCACTCAGCAATGAAATCTGTGTCATCAGGCCCTTAGCAGCACAATGAGTGGATTCAGGTACGATGATTCTAACTGAAATAAGTCACACAGAAAAAGAAACATCATAAGATATCACTAATACACGGAATGTAAACTTGGCTACACAGGAACTGAATTACAGAACAGAACAGGGTCTCAAATTTAGAAAAGCAACTTATGCTTGCTTAAGGGGAAAGGTGAGTTGGGGTGCTGCATAAAACCAGAGATTGAAATGAGCACAGATAAAGTTCCTTAAGCCAAATATGGAATAGACAAGAGCTACTCCTTGCTCAACGAAATGGACTCAACACCCCATATTAAACGCCTAAGAATGTACCTGACTAGTAAGTATCTTAAAACCTATGGATTGCTATGTCTCCGAAAGAGAATCAAGCGTGTGTGCAGGGGCATAAACGCAGCAGTGATAGGATTGGAGAGGTTCGGTGAGCAAATGAAGACCCTTTGAAGTCATATTGCATGGTACCCATTCCACGGGTCTCAACTCTCCAGGTTTAAGGTATTCTTCCTTCAGCTAAAACATGCATGTGGAACCCAGAGTATGATCAACCATGTGAACGGGAGACGTGTTCAAATATGTCTCAGTTTTCCTCCCCTGGTACTCGGGTGCAACATTCCAGACGCTTTACTAACACTCTTCCGACTTGGAGAGTCAGTCCCTTTAACCTCCTGTTTGGCCCAGTTTGCAATTTCTGCGGAAGATGAACAGGAATAGCGAGAACCAATGAGAGACTAGCTGGAGGTGTCTGGACGGGCAAATTTAACTCTCATTTCCCACCAGGAAGAGGAATTAACCAAAGGCTCAGCGTGCCGTGCCGGAACCAGATTAGGGCCTGAAGCCATCCTGCGGTGTTACGGCCAGGTCACAAGAAAGCGAGTTGAAGAAAGGAGCTCAGGGGCACTGTAATTCACAAACCTGCAGAGTTATAAATGACAGCTATCGTCCAAAAATAGACTGAAGTAAGGCTGCCAAGAGGACTTGAAAGCGGGGCAGAATTGCAGGAAACCGATTTCAGGAGGTAGACTGGAATTGCATTGAAAGCATCGGAAAAGAGGCAGAACATCCACAATGATGCACTTGGCCAAAAAGGGCGTATGCGTTTTTTCCTGAATATATTCAGGAAAAAACGCATATGCCCTTTTTGGCCAACCAAGCAAGCTTGCAAAGGAAATCTGCACTACAATGAAGTCTCACTTCCCCCCGGTCAAAAGGGCCATCTGAAAAAAGTGTAAAATCCAGAAAGGCAGGACAGGCCATGGAGAACTGGGAGCCTTGTTATGCTGATGGGCGGGATGTAAGTTGCCAACAGACACTCGGGAGAAGTGTATGGTGTTTCCTGAAACATCTAAAAAACAAAGCAACAGAGCCTAGGGCACTGCCACTTATGGTCCTATAGCTTAGGGAAATAAAAATCAAAAAGACACAGCCACCCCAAACTTTCGAACGGCTCTGTTTACAAGAACCTCGTTTACAGTACAAGTTCAACATTGCAGAAAGTGAAAAATGGATAAAGAAGTTGTGGTATTTACTTACAAAGCAATATCACTCAGCAATGAAATCTGTGTCATCAGGCCCGTAGTAGCACAATGAGTGGATTCAGGTATGATGATTCTAACTGAAATAAGTCACACAGAAAAGAAACATCATAAGATATCAGTAATACACGTAATGTAAACTTGGCTACACAGGAACTGAATTACAGAACAGAACAGGGTCTCAAATTTAGAAAACCAACTTATGCTTGCTTAAGGGTAAAGGTGAGTTGGGGTGCTTCATAAAACCAGAGACTGAAATGAGCACAGATAAAGTTCCTTAAGTCAAATATGGAATAGACAAGAGCTACTCCTTGCTCAACGAAATGTACTCAACACCGCATATTAAACGCCTAAGAATGTACCTGACTAGTAAGTATCGGAAAACCTATGGATTGCTATGTCTCCAAAAGAGAATCAAGCATGTGTACAGGGGCATAAACGCAGCAGTGATAGGATTGGAGAGGTTCGGTGAGCAAATGAAGACCCTTTGAAGTCATATTGCATGGTACGCATTACACGGGTCTCAACTCTCCAGGTTTAAGGTATTCTTCCTTCAGCTAAAACATGCATGTGGAACCTAGAGTATGATCAACCATGTGATCGGGAGACGTGTTCAAATATGTCTCAGTTTTCCTCCCCTGGTACGCAGGTGCAACATTCCAGACGCTTTACTAACACTCTCCCGACTTGGAGAGTCAGTCCCTTTAACCTCCTGTTTGGCCCAGTTTGCAATTTCTGCGGAAGATGTACAGGAATAGCGAGAACCAATGAGAGACTAGCTGGAGGTGTCTGGACGGGCAAATTTAACTCTCATTTCTCACCAGGAAGAGTAATTAACCAAAGGCACAGCGTGCCGTGCCAGAACCAGATTAGGGCCTGAAGCCATCCTGCGGTGTTGCGGCCAGCTCACAAGAAAGCGAGTTGAAGAAAGGAGCTCAGGGGCACTGTAATTCACAAACCTGCAGAGTTATAAATGACAGCTATCGTCCAAAAATAGACTGAAGTAAGGCTGCCAAGAGGACTTGAAAGCGGGGCAGAATTGCAGGAAACCGATTTCAGGAGGTAGACTGGAATTGCATTGAAAGCATAGGAAAAGAGGCAGAACGTCCACAATGATGCACTTGGCCAAAAAGGGCGTATGCGTTTTTTCCTGAATATATTCAGGAAAAAACGCATACGCCCTTTTTGGCCAACCAAGCAAGCTTGCAAAGGAAATCTGCACTACAATGAAGTCTCACTTCCCCCCGGTCAAAAGGGCCATCTGAAAAAAGTGTAAAATCCAGAAAGGCAGGACAGGCCATGGACAACTGGGAGCCTTGTTATGCTGATGGGCGGGATGTACGTTGCCAACAGACACTCGGGAGAAGTGTATGGTGTTTCCTGAAACATCTAAAAAGCAAAGCAACAGAACCTAGGGCACTTCCACTTATGGTCCTATAGCTTAGGGAAATTAAAATCAGAAGGACACAGCCTCCCCAAAGTTTGGGACGCCTCTGTTTACAAGAACCTTGTTTACAGTACAAGTTCAACATCGCAGAAAGTGAAAAATGGATAAAGAAGTTGTGGTATTTACTTACAAAGCAATATCACTCAGCAATGAAATCTATGTCATCAGGCCCTTAGCATCACAATGAGTGGATTCAGGTATGATGATTCTAACTTAAATAAGTCACACAGAAAAAGAAACATCATAAGATATCAGTAATACACGGAATGTAAACTTGGCTACACAGGAACTGAATTACAGAACAGAACAGGGTCTCAAATTTAGAAAACCAACTTATGCTTGCTTAAGGGTAAAGGTGAGTTGGGGTGCTGCATAAAACCAGAGATTGAAATGAGCACAGATAAAGTTCCTTAAGTCAAATATGGAATAGACAAGAGCTACTCCTTGCTCAACGAAATGGACTCAACACCGCATATTAAACGCCTAAGAATGTACCTGACTAGTAAGTATCTTAAAACCTATGGATTGCTATGTCTCCGAAAGAGAATCAAGCATGTGTACAGGGGCATAAACGCAGCAGTGATAGGATTGGAGAGGTTCGGTGAGCAAATGAAGACCCTTTGAAGTCATATTGCATGGTACCCATTACACGGGTCTGAACTCTCCAGGTTTAAGGTATTCTTCCTTCAGCTAAAACATGCATGTGGAACCCAAGTATGATCAACCATGTGAACGGGAGACGTGTTCAAATATGTCTCAGTTTTCCTCCCCTGGTACTCGGGTGCAACATTCCAGACGCTTTACTAACACTCTCCCCACTTGGAGAGTCAGCGTCTTTAACCTCCTGTTTGGCCCAGTTTGCAATTTCTGCGGAAGATGAACAGGAATAGCGAGAACCAATGAGAGACTAGCTGGTGGTGTCTGGACGGGCAAATTTAACTCTCATTTCCCACCAGGAAGAGGAAATAACCAAAGGCTCAACATGCCGGGCCGGAACCAGATTAGGGCCTGAAGCCATCCTGCGGTGTTGCGGCCAGGTCACAAGAAAGCAAGTTGAAGAAAGGAGCTCAGGGGCACTGTAATTCACAAACCTGCAGAGTTATAAATGACAGCTATCGTCCAAAAATAGACTGAAGTAAGGCTGCCAAGAGGACTTGAAAGCGGGGCAGAATTGCAGGAAACCGATTTCAGGAGGTAGACTGGAATTGCATTGAAAGCATAGGAAAAGAGGCAGAACGTCCACAATGATGCACTTGGCCAAAAAGGGCGTATGCGTTTTTTCCTGAATATATTCAGGAAAAAACGCATATGCCCTTTTTGGCCAACCAAGCAAGCTTGCAAAGGAAATCTGCACTACAATGAAGTCTCACTTCCCCCCGGTCAAAAGGGCCATCTGAAAAAAGTGTAAAATCCAGAAAGGCAGGACAGGCCATGGAGAACTGGGAGCCTTGTTATGCTGATGGGCGGGATGTAAATTGCCAACAACCAGTCGGGAGAAGTGTATGGTGTTTCCTGAAACATCTAAAAAACAAAGCAACAGAGCCTAGGGCACTGCCACTTATGGTCCTATAGCTTAGGGAAATTAAAATCAAAAAGACACAGCCACCCCAAAGTTTGGGACGCCTCTGTTTACAAGAACCTCGTTTACAGTACAAGTTCAACATCGCAGAAAGTGAAAAATGGATAAAGAAGTTGTGGTATTTACTTACAAAGCAATATCACTCAGCAATGAAATCTATGTCATCAGGCCCTTAGCATCACAATGAGTGGATTCAGGTATGATGATTCTAACTGAAATAAGTCACACAGAAAAGAAACATCATAAGATATCAGTAATACACGGAATGTAAACTTGGCTACACAGGAACTGAATTACAGAACAGAACAGGGTCTCAAATTTAGAAAACCAACTTATGCTTGCTTAAGGGTAAAGGTGAGTTGGGGTGCTGCATAAAACCAGAGATTGAAATGAGCACAGATAAAGTTCCTTATGTCAAATATGGAATAGACAAGAGCTACTCCTTGCTCAAAGAAATGGACTCAACACCCCATATTAAACGCCTAAGAATGTACCTGACTAGTAAGTATCTTAAAACCTATGGATTGCTATGTCTCCAAAAGAGAATCAAGCGTGTGTACAGGGGCATAAACGCAGCAGTGATAGGATTGGTGAGGTTCGGTGAGCAAATGAAGACCCTTTGAAGTCATGTTGCATGGTACCCATTCCACGGGTCTCAACTCTCCAGGTTTAAGGTATTCTTCCTTCAGCTAAAACATGCATGTGGAACCCAGAGTATGATCAACCATGTGAACGGGAGACGTGTTCAAATATGTCTCAGTTTTCCTCCCCTGGTACTCGGGTGCAACATTCCAGACGCTTTACTAACACTCTTCCGACTTGGAGAGTCAGTCCCTTTAACCTCCTGTTCGGCCCAGTTTGCAATTTCTGCGGAAGATGAACAGGAATAGCGAGAACCAATGAGAGACTAGCTGGAGGTGTCTGGACGGGCAAATTTAACTCTCATTTCCCACCAGGAAGAGGAATTAACCAAAGGCTCAGCGTGCCGTGCCGGAACCAGATTAGGGCCTGAAGCCATCCTGCGGTGTTGCGGCCAGGTCACAAGAAAGCGAGTTGAAGAAAGGAGCTCAGGGGCACTGTAATTCACAAACCTGCAGAGTTATAAATGACAGCTATCCTCCAAAAATAGACTGAAGTAAGGCTGCCAAGAGGACTTGAAAGCGGGGCAGAATTGCAGGAAACCGATTTCAGGAGGTAGACTGGAATTGCATTGAAAGCATAGGAAAAGAGGCAGAACGTCCACAATGATGCACTTGGCCAAAAAGGGCGTATGCGTTTTTTCCTGAATATATTCAGGAAAAAACGCATACGCCCTTTTTGGCCAACCAAGCAAGCTTGCAAATGAAATCTGCACTACAATGAAGTCTCACTTCCCCCCGGTCAAAAGGGCCATCTGAAAAAAGTGTAAAATCCAGAAAGGCAGGACAGGCCATGGAGAACTGGGAGCCTTGTTATGCTGATGGGCGGGATGTAAATTGCCAACAGACACTCGGGAGAAGTGTATGGTGTTTCCTGAAACATCTAAAAAACAAAGCAACAGAGCCTAGGGCACTGCAACTTATGGTCCTATAGCTTAGGGAAATTAAAATCAAAAAGACACAGCCACCCCAAACTTTCGAACGGCTCTGTTTACAAGAACCTCGTTTACAGTACAAGTTCAACATCGCAGAAAGTGAAAAATGGATAAAGAAGTTGTGGTATTTACTTACAAAGCAATATCACTCAGCAATGAAATCTGTGTCATCAGGCCCGTAGCAGCACAATGAGTGGATTCAGGTATGATGATTCTAACTGAAATAAGTCACACAGAAAAGAAACATCATAAGATATCAGTAATACACGGAATGTAAACTTGGCTACACAGGAACTGAATTACAGAACAGAACAGGGTCTCAAATTTAGAAAACCAACTTATGCTTGCTTAAGGGTAAAGGTGAGTTGGGGTGCTGCATAAAACCAGAGATTGAAATGAGCACAGATAAAGTTCCTTAAGTCAAATATGGAATAGACAAGAGCTACTCCTTGCTCAAAGAAATGGACTCAACACCGCATATTAAACGCCTAAGAATGTACCTGACTAGTAAGTATCGGAAAACCTATGGATTGCTATGCCTCCAAAAGAGAATCAAGCATGTGTACAGGGGCATAAACGCAGCAGTGATAGGATTGGAGAGGTTCGGTGAGCAAATGAAGACCCTTTGAAGTCATATTGCATGGTACCCATTACACGGGTCTCAACTCTCCAGGTTTAAGGTATTCTTCCTTCAGCTAAAACATGCATGTGGAACCCAAGTATGATCAACCATGTGAACGGGAGACGTGTTCAAATATGTCTCAGTTTTCCTCCCCTGGTACTCGGGTGCAACATTCCAGACGCTTTACTAACACTCTCCCCACTTGGAGTGTCAGCGCCTTTAACCTCCTGTTTGGCCCAGTTTGCAATTTCTGCGGAAGATGAACAGGAATAGCGAGAACCAATGAGAGGCTAGCTGGAGGTGTCTGGACGGGCAAATTTAACTCTCATTTCCCACCAGGAAGAGGAAATAACCAAAGGCTCAGCGTGCCGTACCGGAACCAGATTAGGGCCTGAAGCCATCCTGCGGTGTTGTGGCCAGCTCAAAAGAAAGCGAGTAGAAGAAAGGAGCCCAGGGGCACTGTAATTCACAAACCTGCAGAGTTATAAATGACAGCTATCGTCCAAAAATAGACTGAAGTAAGGCTGCCAAGAGGACTTGAAAGCGGGGCAGAATTGCAGGAATCCGATTTCAGGAGGTAGACTGGAATTGCATTGAAAGCATAGGAAAAGAGGCAGAACGTCCACAATGATGCACTTGGCCAAAAAGGGCGTATGCGTTTTTTCCTGAATATATTCAGGAAAAAACGCATACGCCCATTTTGGCCAACCAAGCAAGCTTGCAAAGGAAATCTGCACTACAATGAAGTCTCACTTCCCCCCGGTCAAAAGGGCCATCTGAAAAAAGTGTAAAATCCAGAAAGGCAGGACAGGCCATGGAGAACTGGGAACCTTGTTATGCTGATGGGCGGGATGTAAATTGCCAACAGACACTCGGGAGAAGTGTATGGTGTTTCCTGAAACATCTAAAAAACAAAGCAACAGAGCCTAGGGCACTGCCACTTATGGTCCTATAGCATAGGGAAATTAAAATCAAAAAGACACAGCCACCCCAAAGTTTGGGACGCCTCTGTTTACAAGAACCTCGTTTACAGTACAAGTTCAACATCGCAGAAAGTGAAAAATGGATAAAGAACTTGTGGTACTTACGTACAATGCAGTATCACTCAGCAATGAAATCTATGTCATCAGACCCGTAGCAGCATAATGAGTGGATTCAGGTACGATGATTCTAACTGAAATAAGTCACACAGAAAAAGAAACATCATAAGATATCACTAATACACGGAATGTAAACTTGGCTACACAGGAACTGCATTCCAGAACAGAACAGGGTCTCAAATTTAGAAAACCAACTTATGCTTGCTTAAGGGGAAAGGTGAGTTGGGGTGCTGCATAAAACCAGAGATTGAAATGAGCACAGATAAAGTTCCTTAAGCCAAATATGGAATAGACAAGAGCTACTCCTTGCTCAACGAAATGGACTCAAAACCCCATATTAAACCCCTAAGAATGTACCTGACTAGTAAGTATCTTAAAACCTATGGATTGCTATGTCTCCAAAAGAGAATCAAGCGTGTGTACAGGGGCATAAACGCAGCAGTGATAGGATTGGAGAGGTTCGGTGAGCAAATGAAGACCCTTTGAAGTCATATTGCATGGTACCCATTCCACGGGTCTCAACTCTCCAGGTTTAAGGTATTCTTCCTTCAGCTAAAACATGCATGTGGAACCCAAGTATGATCAACCATGTGAATGGGAGACGTGTTCAAATATGTCTCAGTTTTCCTCCCCTGGTACTCGGGTGCAACATTCCAGACGCTTTACTAACACTCTCCCCACTTGGAGAGTCACCGCCTTTAACCTCCTGTTTGGCCCAGTTTGCAATTTCTGCGGAAGATGAACAGGAATAGCGAGAACCAATGAGAGGCTAGCTGGAGGTGTCTGGACGGGCAAATTTAACTCTCATTTCCCACCAGGAAGAGGAAATAACCAAAGGCTCAGCGTGCCGTACCGGAACCAGATTAGGGCCTGAAGCCATCCTGCGGTGTTGCGGCCAGCTCAAAAGAAAGCGAGTAGAAGAAAGGAGCCCAGGGGCACTGTAATTCACAAACCTGCAGAGTTATAAATGACAGCTATCGTCCAAAAATAGACTGAAGTAAGGCTGCCAAGAGGACTTGAAAGCGGGGCAGAATTGCAGGAATCCGATTTCAGGAGGTAGACTGGAATTGCATTGAAAGCATAGGAAAAGAGGCAGAACGTCCACAATGATGCACTTGGCCAAAAAGGGCGTATGCGTTTTTTCCTGAATATATTCAGGAAAAAACGCATACGCCCATTTTGGCCAACCAAGCAAGCTTGCAAAGGAAATCTGCACTACAATGAAGTCTCACTTCCCCCCGGTCAAAAGGGCCATCTGAAAAAAGTGTAAAATCCAGAAAGGCAGGACAGGCCATGGAGAACTGGGAACCTTGTTATGCTGATGGGCGGGATGTAAATTGCCAACAGACACTCGGGAGAAGTGTATGGTGTTTCCTGAAACATCTAAAAAACAAAGCAACAGAGCCTAGGGCACTGCCACTTATGGTCCTATAGCTTAGGGAAATTAAAATCAAAAAGACACAGCCACCCCAAAGTTTGGGACGCCTCTGTTTACAAGAACCTCGTTTACAGTACAAGTTCAACATCGCAGAAAGTGAAAAATGGATAAAGAACTTGTGGTACTTACGTACAATGCAGTATCACTCAGCAATGAAATCTATGTCATCAGGTCCGTAGCAGCATAATGAGTGGATTCAGGTACGATGATTCTAACTGAAATAAGTCACACAGAAAAAGAAACATCATAAGATATCACTAATACACGGAATGTAAACTTGGCTACACAGGAACTGCATTCCAGAACAGAACAGGGTCTCAAATTTAGAAAACCAACTTATGCTTGCTTAAGGGGAAAGGTGAGTTGGGGTGCTGCATAAAACCAGAGATTGAAATGAGCACAGATAAAGTTCCTTAAGCCAAATATGGAATAGACAAGAGCTACTCCTTGCTCAACGAAATGGACTCAAAACCCCATATTAAACCCCTAAGAATGTACCTGACTAGTAAGTATCTTAAAACCTATGGATTGCTATGTCTCCAAAAGAGAATCAAGCGTGTGTACAGGGGCATAAACGCAGCAGTGATAGGATTGGAGAGGTTCGGTGAGCAAATGAAGACCCTTTGAAGTCATATTGCATGGTACCCATTCCACGGGTCTCAACTCTCCAGGTTTAAGGTATTCTTCCTTCAGCTAAAACATGCATGTGGAACCCAAGTATGATCAACCATGTGAATGGGAGACGTGTTCAAATATGTCTCAGTTTTCCTCCCCTGGTACTCGGGTGCAACATTCCAGACGCTTTACTAACACTCTCCCCACTTGGAGAGTCAGCGCCTTTAACCTCCTGTTTGGCCCAGTTTGCAATTTCTGCGGAAGATGAACAGGAATAGCGAGAACCAATGAGAGGCTAGCTGGAGGTGTCTGGACGGGCAAATTTAACTCTCATTTCCCACCAGGAAGAGGAAATAACCAAAGGCTCAGCGTGCCGTACCGGAACCAGATTAGGGCCTGAAGACATCCTGCGGTGTTGCAGCCAGGTCACAAGAAAGCGAGTTGAAGAAAGGAGCTCAGGGGCACTGTAATTCACAAACCTGCAGAGTTATAAATGACAGCTATCGTCCAAAAATAGACTGAAGTAAGGCTGCCAAGAGGACTTGAAAGTGGGGCAGAATTGCAGGAAACCGATTTCAGGAGGTAGACTGGAATTGCATTGAAAGCATAGGAAAAGAGGCAGAACGTCCACAATGATGCACTTGGCCAAAAAGGGCGTATGCGTTTTTTCCTGAATATATTCAGGAAAAAACGCATACGCCCTTTTTGGCCAACCAAGCAAGCTTGCAAAGGAAATCTGCACTACAATGAAGTCTCACTTCCCCCCGGTCAAAAGGGCCATCTGAAAAAAGTGTAAAATCCAGAAAGGCAGGACAGGCCATGGAGAACTGGGAGCCTTGTTATGCTGATGGGCGGGATGTAAATTGCCAACAACCACTCGGGAGAAGTGTATGGTGTTTCCTGAAACATCTAAAAAACAAAGCAACAGAACCTAGGGCACTTCCACTTATGGTCCTATAGCTTAGGGAAATTAAAATCAAAAAGACACAGCCACCCCAAAGTTTGGAACGGCTCTGTTTACAAGAACCTCGTTTACAGTACAAGTTCAACATCGCAGAAAGTGAAAAATGGATAAAGAAGTTGTGGTATTTACTTACAAAGCAATATCACTCAGCAAAGAAATCTGTGTCATCAGGCCCTTAGCAGCACAATGAGTGGATTCAGGTATGATGATTCTAACTGAAGTAAGTCACACAGAAAAAGAAACATCATAAGATATCAGTAATACACGGAATGTAAACTTGGCTACACAGGAACTGAATTACAGAACAGAACAGGGTCTCAAATTTAGAAAGCCAACTTATGCTTGATTAAGGGTAAAGGTGAGTTGGGGTGCTGCATAAAACCAGAGATTGAAATGAGCACAGATAAAGTTCCTTAAGCCAAATATGGAATAGACAAGAGCTACTCCTTGCTCAACGAAATGGACTCAACACCCCATATTAAACGCCTAAGAATGTACCTGACTATTAAGTATCTTAAAACCTATGGATTGCTATGTCTCCAAAAGAGAATCAAGCGTGTGTACAGGGGCATAAACGCAGCAGTGATAGGATTGGAGAGGTTCGGTGAGCAAATGAAGACCCTTTGAAGTCATATTGCATGGTACCCATTACACGGGTCTCAACTCTCCAGGTTTAAGGTATTCTTCCTTCAGCTAAAACATGCATGTGGAACCCAAGTATGATCAACCATGTGAACGGGAGACGTGTTCAAATATGTCTCAGTTTTCCTCCCCTGGTACTCGGGTGCAACATTCCAGACGCTTTACTAACACTCTCCCCACTTGGAGAGTCAGCGCCTTTAACCTCCTGTTTGGCCCAGTTTGCAATTTCTGCGGAAGATGAACAGGAATAGCGAGAACCAATGAGAGACTAGCTGGAGGTGTCTGGACGGGCAAATTTAACTCTCATTTCCCACCAGGAAGAGGAAATAACCAAAGGCTCAGCGTGCCGTACTGGAACCAGATTAGGGCCTGAAGCCATCCTGCGGTGTTGCGGCCAGCTCAAAAGAAAGCGAGTTGAAGAAAGGAGCTCAGGGGCACTGTAATTCACAAACCTGCAGAGTTATAAATGACAGCTATCGTCCAAAAATAGACTGAAGTAAGGCTGCCAAGAGGACTTGAAAGCGGGGCAGAATTGCAGGAAACCGATTTCAGGAGGTAGACTGGAATTGCATTGAAAGCATAGGAAAAGAGGCAGAACGTCCACAATGATGCACTTGGCCAAAAAGGGCGTATGCGTTTTTTCCTGAATATATTCAGGAAAAAACGCATACGCCCTTTTTGGCCAACCAAGCAAGCTTGCAAAGGAAATCTGCACTACAATGAAGTCTCACTTCCCCCCGGTCAAAAGGGACATCTGAAAAAAGTGTAAAATCCAGAAAGGCAGGACAGGCCATGGAGAACTGGGAGCCTTGTTATGCTGATGGGCAGGATGTAAATTGCCAACAGACAGTCGGGAGAAGTGTATGGTGTTTCCTGAAACAAATAAAAAACAAAGCAACAGAGCCTAGGTCACTGCCACTTATGGTCCTATAGCTTAGGGAAATTAAAATCAAAAAGACACAGCCACCCCAAAGTTTGGGACGCCTCTGTTTACAAGAACCTCGTTTACAGTACAAGTTCAACATCGCAGAAAGTGAAAAATGGATAAAGAACTTGTGGTACTTACGTACAATGCAGTATCACTCAGCAATGAAATCTATGTCATCAGGCCCGTAGCAGCATAATGAGTGGATTCAGGTACGATGATTCTAACTGAAATAAGTCACACAGAAAAAGAAACATCATAAGATATCACTAATACACGGAATGTAAACTTGGCTACACAGGAACTGCATTCCAGAACAGAACAGGGTCTCAAATTTAGAAAACCAACTTATGCTTGCTTAAGGGGAAAGGTGAGTTGGGGTGCTGCATAAAACCGGAGATTGAAATGAGAACAGATAAGGTTCCTTAAGCCAAATATGGAATAGACAAGAGCTACTCCTTGCTCAACGAAATGGACTCAAAACCCCATATAAAACCCCTAAGAATGTACCTGACTAGTAAGTATCTTAAAACCTATGGATTGCTATGTCTCCAAAAGAGAATCAAGCGTGTGTACAGGGGCATAAACGCAGCAGTGATAGGATTTGAGAGGTTCGGTGAGCAAATGAAGACCCTTTGAAGTCATATTGCATGGTACCCATTACACGGGTCTCAACTCTCCAGGTTTAAGGTATTCTTCCTTCAGCTAAAACATGCATGTGGAACCCAAGTATGATCAACCATGTGAATGGGAGACGTGTTCAAATATGTCTCAGTTTTCCTCCCCTGGTACTCGGGTGCAACATTCCAGACGCTTTACTAACACTCTCCCCACTTGGAGAGTCAGCGCCTTTAACCTCCTGTTTGGCCCAGTTTGCAATTTCTGCGGAAGATGAACAGGAATAGCGAGAACCAATGAGAGGCTAGCTGGAGGTGTCTGGACGGGCAAATTTACCTCTCATTTCCCACCAGGAAGAGGAAATAACCAAAGGCTCAGCGTGCCGTACCGGAACCAGATTAGGGCCTGAAGACATCCTGCGGTGTTGCAGCCAGGTCACAAGAAAGCGAGTTGAAGAAAGGAGCTCAGGGGCACTGTAATTCACAAACCTGCAGAGTTATAAATGACAGCTATCGTCCAAAAATAGACTGAAGTAAGGCTGCCAAGAGGACTTGAAAGTGGGGCAGAATTGCAGGAAACCGATTTCAGGAGGTAGACTGGAATTGCATTGAAAGCATAGGAAAAGAGGCAGAACGTCCACAATGATGCACTTGGCCAAAAAGGGCGTATGCGTTTTTTCCTGAATATATTCAGGAAAAAACGCATACGCCCTTTTTGGCCAACCAAGCAAGCTTGCAAAGGAAATCTGCACTACAATGAAGTCTCACTTCCCCCCGGTCAAAAGGGCCATCTGAAAAAAGTGTAAAATCCAGAAAGGCAGGACAGGCCATGGAGAACTGGGAGCCTTGTTATGCTGATGGGCGGGATGTAAATTGCCAACAACCACTCGGGAGAAGTGTATGGTGTTTCCTGAAACATCTAAAAAACAAAGCAACAGAACCTAGGGCACTTCCACTTATGGTCCTATAGCTTAGGGAAATTAAAATCAAAAAGACACAGCCACCCCAAAGTTTGGAACGGCTCTGTTTACAAGAACCTCGTTTACAGTACAAGTTCAACATCGCAGAAAGTGAAAAATGGATAAAGAAGTTGTGGTATTTACTTACAAAGCAATATCACTCAGCAAAGAAATCTGTGTCATCAGGCCCTTAGCAGCACAATGAGTGGATTCAGGTATGATGATTCTAACTGAAGTAAGTCACACAGAAAAAGAAACATCATAAGATATCAGTAATACACGGAATGTAAACTTGGCTACACAGGAACTGAATTACAGAACAGAACAGGGTCTCAAATTTAGAAAGCCAACTTATGCTTGATTAAGGGTAAAGGTGAGTTGGGGTGCTGCATAAAACCAGAGATTGAAATGAGCACAGATAAAGTTCCTTAAGCCAAATATGGAATAGACAAGAGCTACTCCTTGCTCAACGAAATGGACTCAACACCCCATATTAAACGCCTAAGAATGTACCTGACTATTAAGTATCTTAAAACCTATGGATTGCTATGTCTCCAAAAGAGAATCAAGCGTGTGTACAGGGGCATAAACGCAGCAGTGATAGGATTGGAGAGGTTCGGTGAGCAAATGAAGACCCTTTGAAGTCATATTGCATGGTACCCATTACACGGGTCTCAACTCTCCAGGTTTAAGGTATTCTTCCTTCAGCTAAAACATGCATGTGGAACCCAAGTATGATCAACCATGTGAACGGGAGACGTGTTCAAATATGTCTCAGTTTTCCTCCCCTGGTACTCGGGTGCAACATTCCAGACGCTTTACTAACACTCTCCCCACTTGGAAAGTCAGCGCCTTTAACCTCCTGTTTGGCCCAGTTTGCAATTTCTGCGGAAGATGAACAGGAATAGCGAGAACCAATGAGAGACTAGCTGGAGGTGTCTGGACGGGCAAATTTAACTCTCATTTCCCACCAGGAAGAGGAAATAACCAAAGGCTCAGCGTGCCGTACTGGAACCAGATTAGGGCCTGAAGCCATCCTGCGGTGTTGCGGCCAGCTCAAAAGAAAGCGAGTTGAAGAAAGGAGCTCAGGGGCACTGTAATTCACAAACCTGCAGAGTTATAAATGACAGCTATCGTCCAAAAATAGACTGAAGTAAGGCTGCCAAGAGGACTTGAAAGCGGGGCAGAATTGCAGGAAACCGATTTCAGGAGGTAGACTGGAATTGCATTGAAAGCATAGGAAAAGAGGCAGAACGTCCACAATGATGCACTTGGCCAAAAAGGGCGTATGCGTTTTTTCCTGAATATATTCAGGAAAAAACGCATACGCCCTTTTTGGCCAACCAAGCAAGCTTGCAAAGGAAATCTGCACTACAATGAAGTCTCACTTCCCCCCGGTCAAAAGGGACATCTGAAAAAAGTGTAAAATCCAGAAAGGCAGGACAGGCCATGGAGAACTGGGAGCCTTGTTATGCTGATGGGCAGGATGTAAATTGCCAACAGACAGTCGGGAGAAGTGTATGGTGTTTCCTGAAACAAATAAAAAACAAAGCAACAGAGCCTAGGTCACTGCCACTTATGGTCCTATAGCTTAGGGAAATTAAAATCAAAAAGACACAGCCACCCCAAAGTTTGGGACGCCTCTGTTTACAAGAACCTCGTTTACAGTACAAGTTCAACATCGCAGAAAGTGAAAAATGGATAAAGAACTTGTGGTACTTACGTACAATGCAGTATCACTCAGCAATGAAATCTATGTCATCAGGCCCGTAGCAGCATAATGAGTGGATTCAGGTACGATGATTCTAACTGAAATAAGTCACACAGAAAAAGAAACATCATAAGATATCACTAATACATGGAATGTAAACTTGGCTACACAGGAACTGCATTCCAGAACAGAACAGGGTCTCAAATTTAGAAAACCAACTTATGCTTGCTTAAGGGGAAAGGTGAGTTGGGGTGCTGCATAAAACCAGAGATTGAAATGAGAACAGATAAGGTTCCTTAAGCCAAATATGGAATAGACAAGAGCTACTCCTTGCTCAACGAAATGGACTCAAAACCCCATATAAAACCCCTAAGAATGTACCTGACTAGTAAGTATCTTAAAACCTATGGATTGCTATGTCTCCAAAAGAGAATCAAGCGTGTGTACAGGGGCATAAACGCAGCAGTGATAGGATTTGAGAGGTTCGGTGAGCAAATGAAGACCCTTTGAAGTCATATTGCATGGTACCCATTACACGGGTCTCAACTCTCCAGGTTTAAGGTATTCTTCCTTCAGCTAAAACATGCATGTGGAACCCAAGTATGATCAACCATGTGAATGGGAGACGTGTTCAAATATGTCTCAGTTTTCCTCCCCTGGTACTCGGGTGCAACATTCCAGACGCTTTACTAACACTCTCCCCACTTGGAGAGTCAGCGCCTTTAACCTCCTGTTTGGCCCAGTTTGCAATTTCTGCGGAAGATGAACAGGAATAGCGAGAACCAATGAGAGGCTAGCTGGAGGTGTCTGGACGGGCAAATTTACCTCTCATTTCCCACCAGGAAGAGGAAATAACCAAAGGCTCAGCGTGCCGTACCGGAACCAGATTAGGGCCTGAAGACATCCTGCGGTGTTGCAGCCAGGTCACAAGAAAGCGAGTTGAACAAAGGAGCTCAGGGGCACTGTAATTCACAAACCTGCAGAGTTATAAATGACAGCTATCGTCCAAAAATAGACTGAAGTAAGGCTGCCAAGAGGACTTGAAAGCGGGGCAGAATTGCAGGAAACCGATTTCAGGAGGTAGACTGGAATTGCATTGAAAGCATAGGAAAAGAGGCAGAACGTCCACAATGATGCACTTGGCCAAAAAGGGCGTATGCGTTTTTTCCTGAATATATTCAGGAAAAAACGCATATGCCCTTTTTGGCCAACCAAGCAAGCTTGCAAAGGAAATCTGCACTACAATGAAGTCTCACTTCCCCCCGGGCAAAAGGGCCATCTGAAAAAAGTGTAAAATCCAGAAAGGCAGGACAGGCCATGGAGAACTGGGAGCCTTGTTATTCTGATGGGCGGGATGTAAATTGCCAACAACCACTCGGGAGAAGTGTATGGTGTTTCCTGAAACATCTAAAAAACAAAGCAACAGAACCTAGGGCACTTCCACTTATGGTCCTATAGCTTAGGGAAATTAAAATCAAAAAGACACAGCCACCCCAAAGTTTGGAACGCCTCTGTTTACAAGAACCTCGTTTACAGTACAAGTTCAACATCGCAGAAAGTGAAAAATGGATAAAGAAGTTGTGGTAATTACTTACAAAGCAATATCACTCAGCAATGAAATCTGTGTCATCAGGCCCTTAGCAGCACAATGAGTGGATTCAGGTATGATGATTCTAACTGAAGTAAGTCACACAGAAAAAGAAACATCATAAGATATCAGTAATACACGGAATGTAAACTTGGCTACACAGGAACTGAATTACAGAACAGAACAGGGACTCAAATTTAGAAAACCAACTTATGCTTGCTTAAGGGTAAAGGTGAGTTGGGGTGCTGCATAAAACCAGAGATTGAAATGAGCACAGATAAAGTTCCTTAAGCCAAATATGGAATAGACAAGAGCTACTCCTTGCTCAACGAAATGGACTCAACACCCCATATTAAACGCCTAAGAATGTACCTGACTAGTAAGTATCTTAAAACCTATGGATTGCTATGTCTCCAAAAGAGAATCAAGCGTGTGTACAGGGGCATAAACGCAGCAGTGATAGGATTGGAGAGGTTCAGTGAGCAAATGAAGACCCTTTGAAGTCATATTGCATGGTACCCATTACACGGGTCTCAACTCTCCAGGTTTAAGGTATTCTTCCTTCAGCTAAAACATGCATGTGGAACCCAAGTATGATCAACCATGTGAACGGGAGACGTGTTCAAATATGTCTCAGTTTTCCTCCCCTGGTACTCGGGTGCAACATTCCAGACGCTTTACTAACACTCTCCCCACTTGGAGAGTCAGCGCCTTTAACCTCCTGTTTGGCCCAGTTTGCAATTTCTGTGGAAGATGAACAGGAATAGCGAGAACCAATGAGAGACTAGCTGGAGGTGTCTGGACGGGCAAATTTAACTCTCATTTCCCACCAGGAAGAGGAAATAACCAAAGGCTCAGCGTGCCGTACTGGAACCAGATTAGGGCCTGAAGCCATCCTGCGGTGTTGCGGCCAGCTCAAAAGAAAGCGAGTTGAAGAAAGGAGCTCAGGGGCACTGTAATTCACAAACCTGCAGAGTTATAAATGACAGCTATCGTCCAAAAATAGACTGAAGTAAGGCTGCCAAGAGGACTTGAAAGCGGGGCAGAATTGCAGGAAACCGATTTCAGGAGGTAGACTGGAATTGCATTGAAAGCATAGGAAAAGAGGCAGAACGTCCACAATGATGCACTTGGCCAAAAAGGGCGTATGCGTTTTTTCCTGAATATATTCAGGAAAAAACGCATACGCCCTTTTTGGCCAACCAAGCAAGCTTGCAAAGGAAATCTGCACTACAATGAAGTCTCATTTCCCCCCGGTCAAAAGGGCCATCTGAAAAAAGTGTAAAATCCAGAAAGGCAGGACAGGCCATGGAGAACTGGGAGCCTTGTTATGCTGATGGGCGGGATGTAAATTGCCAACAACCACTCGGGAGAAGTGTATGGTGTTTCCTGAAACATCTAAAAAACAAAGCAACAGAGCCTAGGGCACTTCCACTTATGGTCCTATAGCTTAGGGAAATTAAAATCAAAAAGACACAGCCACCCCAAAGTTTGGGACGCCTCTGTTTACAAGAACCTCGTTTACAGTACAAGTTCAACATCGCAGAAAGTGAAAAATGGATAAAGAACTTGTGGTACTTACGTACAATGCAGTATCACTCAGCAATGAAATCTATGTCATCAGGTCCGTAGCAGCATAATGAGTGGATTCAGGTACGATGATTCTAACTGAAATAAGTCACACAGAAAAAGAAACATCATAAGATATCACTAATACACGGAATGTAAACTTGGCTACACAGGAACTGCATTCCAGAACAGAACAGGGTCTCAAATTTAGAAAACCAACTTATGCTTGCTTAAGGGGAAAGGTGAGTTTGGGTGCTGCATAAAACCAGAGATTGAAATGAGCACAGATAAAGTTCCTTAAGCCAAATATGGAATAGACAAGAGCTACTCCTTGCTCAACGAAATGGACTCAAAACCCCATATTAAACCCCTAAGAATGTACCTGACTAGTAAGTATCTTAAAACCTATGGATTGCTATGTCTCCAAAAGAGAATCAAGCGTGTGTACAGGGGCATAAACGCAGCAGTGATAGGATTGGAGAGGTTCGGTGAGCAAATGAAGACCCTTTGAAGTCATATTGCATGGTACCCATTACACGGGTCTCAACTCTCCAGGTTTAAGGTATTCTTCCTTCAGCTAAAACATGCATGTGGAACCCAGAGTATGATCAACCATGTGAACGGGAGACGTGTTCAAATATGTCTCAGGTTTCCTCCCCTGGTACTCGGGTGCAACATTCCAGACGCTTTACTAACACTCTCCCCACTTGGAGAGTCAGTCCCTTTAACCTCCTGTTTGGCCTAGTTTGCAATTTCTGCGGAAGATGAACAGGAATAGCGAGAACCAATGAGAGGCTAGCTGGAGGTGTCTGGACGGGCAAATTTAACTCTCATTTCCCACCAGGAAGAGGAAATAACCAAAGGCTCAGCGTGCCGTACCGGAACCAGATTAGGGCCAGAAGCCATCCTGTGGTGTTGCGGCCAGCTCAAAAGAAAGCAAGTAGAAGAAAGGAGCCCAGGGGCACTGTAATTCACAAACCTGCAGAGTTATAAATGACAGCTATCGTCCAAAAATAGACTGAAGTAAGGCTGCCAAGAGGACTTGAAAGCGGGGCAGAATTGCAGGAAACCGATTTCAGGAGGTAGACTGGAATTGCATTGAAAGCATAGGAAAAGAGGCAGAACGTCCACAATGATGCACTTGGCCAAAAAGGGCGTATGCGTTTTTTCCTGAATATATTCAGGAAAAAACGCATACGCCCTTTTTGGCCAACCAAGCAAGCTTGCAAAGGAAATCTGCACTACAATGAAGTCTCACTTCCCCCCGGTCAAAAGGGCCATCTGAAAAAAGTGTAAAATCCAGAAAGGCAGGACAGGCCATGGAGAACTGGGAGCCTTGTTATGCTGATGGGCGGGATGTAAATTGCCAACAACCACTCGGGAGAAGTGTATGGTGTTTCCTGAAACATCTAAAAAACAAAGCAACAGAGCCTAGGGCACTTCCACTTATGGTCCTATAGCTTAGGGAAATTAAAATCAAAAAGACACAGCCACCCCAAAGTTTGGGACGCCTCCGTTTACAAGAACCTCGTTTACCATACAAGTTCAATATCACAGAAAGTGAAAAATGGATAAAGAACTTGTGGTACTTACGTACAATGCAGTATCACTCAGCAATGAAATCTATGTCATCAGGCCCATAGCAGCATAATGAGTGGATTCAGGTACGATGATTCTAACTGAAATAAGTCACACAGAAAAAGAAACATCATAAGATATCACTAATACACGGAATGTAAACTTGGCTACACAGGAACTGCATTCCAAAACAGAACAGGGTCTCAAATTGAGAAAACCAACTTATGCTTGCTTAAGGGGAAAGGTGAGTTGGGTTGCTGCATAAAACCAGAGATTGAAATGAGCACAGATAAAGTTCCTTAAGTCAAATATGGAATAGACAAGAGCTACTCATTGCTCAATGAAATGGACTCAACACCGCATATTAAACACCTAAGAATGTACCTGACTAGTAAGTATCTTAAAACCTATGGATTGCTATGTCTCCGAAAGAGAATCAAGCATGTGTACAGGGGCATAAACGCAGCAGTGATAGGATTGGAGAGGTTCGGTGAGCAAATGAAGACCCTTTGAAGTCATATTGCATGGTACCCATTCCACGCGTTTCAACTACCCAGGTTTAAGGTATTCTTCCTTCAGCTAAAACATGCATGTGGAACCTAGAGTATGATCAACCATGTGATCGGGAGACGTGTTCAAATATGTCTCAGTTTTCCTCCCCTGGTACTCGGGTGCAACATTCCAGACACTTTACTAACACTCTCCCCACTTGGAGAGTCAGTCCCTTTAACTTCCTGTTTGGCCCAGTTTGCAATTTCTGCGGAAGATGAACAGGAATAGCGAGAACCAATGAGAGGCTAGCTGGAGGTGTCTGGACGGGCAAATTTAACTCTCATTTCCCACCAGGAAGAGGAATTAACCAAAGGCTCAGCGTGCCGTGCCGGAATCAGATTAGGGCCTGAAGCCATCCTGCGGTGTTGCGGCCAGCTCAAAAGAAAGCGAGTTGAAGAAAGGAGCTCAGGGGCACTGTAATTCACACACCTGCAGAGTTATAAATGACAGCTATCGTCCAAAAATAGACTGAAGTAAGGCTGCCAAGAGGACTTGAAAGCGGGGCAGAATTGCAGGAAACCGATTTCAGGAGGTAGACTGGAATTGCATTGAAAGCATAGGAAAAGAGGCAGAACGTCCACAATGATGCACTTGGCCAAAAAGGGCGTATGCGTTTTTTCCTGAATATATTCAGGAAAAAACGCATACGCCCTTTTTGGCCAACCAAGCAAGCTTGCAAAGGAAATCTGCACTACAATGAAGTCTCACTTCCCCCCGGTCAAAAGGGCCATCTGAAAAAAGTGTAAAATCCAGAAAGGCAGGACAGGCCATGGAGAACTGGGAGCCTTGTTATGCTGATGGGCGGGATGTAAATTGCCAACAACCACTCGGGAGAAGTGTATGGTGTTTCCTGAAACATCTAAAAAACAAAGCAACAGAGCCTAGGGCACTTCCACTTATGGTCCTATAGCTTAGGGAAATTAAAATCAAAAAGACACAGCCACCCCAAAGTTTGGGACGCCTCTGTTTACAAGAACCTCGTTTACAGTACAAGTTCAACATCGCAGAAAGTGAAAAATGGATAAAGAACTTGTGGTACTTACGTACAATGCAGTATCACTCAGCAATGAAATCTATGTCATCAGGCCCGTAGCAGCATAATGAGTGGATTCAGGTACGATGATTCTAACTGAAATAAGTCACACAGAAAAAGAAACATCATAAGATATCACTAATACACGGAATGTAAACTTGGCTACACAGGAACTGCATTCCAGAACAGAACAGGGTCTTAAATTTAGAAAACCAACTTATGCTTGCTTAAGGGGAAAGGTGAGTTTGGGTGCTGCATAAAACCAGAGATTGAAATGAGCACAGATAAAGTTCCTTAAGCCAAATATGGAATAGACAAGAGCTACTCCTTGCTCAACGAAATGGACTCAAAACCCCATATTAAACCCCTAAGAATGTACCTGACTAGTAAGTGTCTTAAAACCTATGGATTGCTATGTCTCCAAAAGAGAATCAAGCGTGTATACAGGGGCATAAACGCAGCAGTGATAGGATTGGAGAGGTTCGGTGAGCAAATGAAGACCCTTTGAAGTCATATTGCATGGTACCCATTACACGGGTCTCAACTCTCCAGGTTTAAGGTATTCTTCCTTCAGCTAAAACATGCATGTGGAACCCAGAGTATGATCAACCATGTGAACGGGAGACGTGTTCAAATATGTCTCAGGTTTCCTCCCCTGATACTCGGGTGCAACATTCCAGACGCTTTACTAACACTCTCCCCACTTGGAGAGTCAGTCCCTTTAACCTCCTGTTTGGCCCAGTTTGCAATTTCTGCGGAAGATGAACAGGAATAGCGAGAACCAATGAGAGGCTAGCTGGAGGTGTCTGGACGGGCAAATTTAACTCTCATTTCCCACCAGGAAGAGGAAATAACCAAAGGCTCAGCGTGCCGTACCGGAACCAGATTAGGGCCTGAAGCCATCCTGTGGTGTTGCGGCCAGCTCAAAAGAAAGCAAGTAGAAGAAAGGAGCCCAGGGGCACTGTAATTCACAAACCTGCAGAGTTATAAATGACAGCTATCGTCCAAAAATAGACTGAAGTAAGGCTGCCAAGAGGACTTGAAAGCGGGGCAGAATTGCAGGAAACCGATTTCAGGAGGTAGACTGGAATTGCATTGAAAGCATAGGAAAAGAGGCAGAACGTCCACAATGATGCACTTGGCCAAAAAGGGCGTATGCGTTTTTTCCTGAATATATTCAGGAAAAAACGCATACGCCCTTTTTGGCCAACCAAGCAAGCTTGCAAAGGAAATCTGCACTACAATGAAGTCTCACTTCCCCCCGGTCAAAAGGGCCATCTGAAAAAAGTGTAAAATCCAGAAAGGCAGGACAGGCCATGGAGAACTGGGAGCCTTGTTATGCTGATGGGCGGGATGTAAATTGCCAACAACCACTTGGGAGAAGTGTATGGTGTTTCCTGAAACATCTAAAAAACAAAGCAACAGAGCCTAGGGCACTTCCACTTATGGTCCTATAGCTTACGGAAATTAAAATCAAAAAGACACAGCCACCCCAAAGTTTGGGACGCCTCCGTTTACAAGAACCTCGTTTACCGTACAAGTTCAATATCACAGAAAGTGAAAAATGGATAAAGAACTTGTGGTACTTACGTACAATGCAGTATCACTCAGCAATGAAATCTATGTCATCAGGCCCGTAGCAGCATAATGAGTGGATTCAGGTACGATGATTCTAACTGAAATAAGTCACACAGAAAAAGAAACATCATAAGATATCACTAATACACGGAATGTAAACTTGGCTACACAGGAACTGCATTCCAAAACAGAACAGGGTCTCAAATTTAGAAAACCAACTTATGCTTGCTTAAGGGGAAAGGTGAGTTGGGGTGCTGCATAAAACCAGAGATTGAAATGAGCACAGATAAAGTTCCTTAAGTCAAATATGGAATAGACAAGAGCTACTCCTTGCTCAATGAAATGGACTCAACACCGCATATTAAACACCTAAGAATGTACCTGACTAGTAAGTATCTTAAAACCTATGGATTGCTATGTCTCCGAAAGAGAATCAAGCATGTGTACAGGGGCATAAACGCAGCAGTGATAGGATTGGAGAGGTTCGGTGAGCAAATGAAGACCCTTTGAAGTCATATTGCATGGTACCCATTCCACGCGTTTCAACTACCCAGGTTTAAGGTATTCTTCCTTCAGCTAAAACATGCATGTGGAACCTAGAGTATGATCAACCATGTGATCGGGAGACGTGTTCAAATATGTCTCAGTTTTCCTCCCCTGGTACTCGGGTGCAACATTCCAGACGCTTAACTAACACTCTCCCCACTTGGAGAGTCAGTCCCTTTAACCTCCTGTTTGGCCCAGTTTGCAATTTCTGCGGAAGATGAACAGGAATAGCGAGAACCAATGAGAGGCTAGCTGGAGGTGTCTGGACGGGCAAATTTAACTCTCATTTCCCACCAGGAAGAGGAATTAACCAAAGGCTCAGCGTGCCGTGCCGGAATCAGATTAGGGCCTGAAGCCATCCTGCGGTGTTGCGGCCAGCTCAAAAGAAAGCGAGTTGAAGAAAGGAGCTCAGGGGCACTGTAATTCACAAACCTGCAGAGTTATAAATGACAGCTATCGTCCAAAAATAGACTGAAGTAAGGCTGCCAAGAGGACTTGAAAGCGGGGCAGAATTGCAGGAAACCGATTTCAGGAGGTAGACTGGAATTGCATTGAAAGCATAGGAAAAGAGGCAGAACGTCCACAATGATGCACTTGGCCAAAAAGGGCGTATGCGTTTTTTCCTGAATATATTCAGGAAAAAACGCATACGCCCTTTTTGGCCAACCAAGCAAGCTTGCAAAGGAAATCTGCACTACAATGAAGTCTCACTTCCCCCCGGTCAAAAGGGCCATCTGAAAAAAGTGTAAAATCCAGAAAGGCAGGACAGGCCATGGAGAACTGGGAGCCTTGTTATGCTGATGGGCGGGATGTAAATTGCCAACAACCACTCGGGAGAAGTGTATGGTGTTTCCTGAAACATCTAAAAAACAAAGCAACAGAACCTAGGGCACTTCCACTTATGGTCCTATAGCTTAGGGAAATTAAAATCAAAAAGACACAGCCACCCCAAAGTTTGGAACGGCTCTGTTTACAAGAACCTCGTTTACAGTACAAGTTCAACATCGCAGAAAGTGAAAAATGGATAAAGAAGTTGTGGTATTTACTTACAAAGCAATATCACTCAGCAATGAAATCTGTGTCATCAGGCCCTTAGCAGCACAATGAGTGGATTCAGGTATGATGATTCTAACTGAAGTAAGTCACACAGAAAAAGAAACATCATAAGATATCAGTAATACACGGAATGTAAACTTGGCTACACAGGAACTGAATTACAGAACAGAACAGGGTCTCAAATTTAGAAAACCAACTTATGCTTGCTTAAGGGTAAAGGTGAGTTGGGGTGCTGCATAAAACCAGAGATTGAAATGAGCACAGATAAAGTTCCTTAAGCCAAATATGGAATAGACAAGAGCTACTCCTTGCTCAACGAAATGGACTCAACACCCCATATTAAACGCCTAAGAATGTACCTGACTAGTAAGTATCTTAAAACCTATGGACTGCTATGTCTCCAAAAGAGAATCAAGCGTGTGTACACGGGCATAAACGCAGCAGTGATAGGATTGGAGAGGTTCGGTGAGCAAATGAAGACCCTTTGAAGTCATATTGCATGGTACCCATTACACGGGTCTCAACTCTCCAGGTTTAAGGTATTCTTCCTTCAGCTAAAACATGCATGTGGAACCCAAGTATGATCAACCATGTGAACGGGAGACGTGTTCAAATATGTCTCAGTTTTCCTCCCCTGGTACTCGGGTGCAACATTCCAGACGCTTTACTAACACTCTCCCCACTTGGAGAGTCAGCGCCTTTAACCTCCTGTTTGGCCCAGTTTGCAATTTCTGCGGAAGATGAACAGGAATAGCGAGAACCAATGAGAGACTAGCTGGAGGTGTCTGGACGGGCAAATTTAACTCTCATTTCCCACCAGGAAGAGGAAATAACCAAAGGCTCAGCGTGCCGTACTGGAACCAGATTAGGGCCTGAAGCCATCCTGCGGTGTTGCGGCCAGCTCAAAAGAAAGCGAGTTGAAGAAAGGAGCTCAGGGGCACTGTAATTCACAAAACTGCAGAGTTATAAATGACAGCTATCGTCCAAAAATAGACTGAAGTAAGGCTGCCAAGAGGACTTGAAAGCGGGGCAGAATTGCAGGAAACCGATTTCAGGAGGTAGACTGGAATTGCATTGAAAGCATAGGAAAAGAG
Source organism: Stenella coeruleoalba (assembly GCF_951394435.1). Taxonomy (NCBI): domain Eukaryota; kingdom Metazoa; phylum Chordata; class Mammalia; order Artiodactyla; family Delphinidae; genus Stenella; species Stenella coeruleoalba. The sequence continues at coordinate 358,171 of NW_027646306.1, forward strand.
GCAGAACGTCCACAATGATGCACTTGGCCAAAAAGGGCGTATGCGTTTTTTCCTGAATATATTCAGGAAAAAACGCATACGCCCTTTTTGGCCAACCAAGCAAGCTTGCAAAGGAAATCTGCACTACAATGAAGTCTCACTTCCCCCCGGTCAAAAGGGCCATCTGAAAAAAGTGTAAAATCCAGAAAGGCAGGACAGGCCATGGAGAACTGGGAGCCTTGTTATGCTGATGGGCGGGATGTAAATTGCCAACAGACACTCGGGAGAAGTGTATGGTGTTTCCTGAAACAAATAAAAAACAAAGCAACAGAGCCTAGGTCACTGCCACTTATGGGCCTATAGCTTAGGGAAATTAAAATCAAAAAGACACAGCCACCCCAAAGTTTGGGACGCCTCTGTTTACAAGAACCTCGTTTACAGTACAAGTTCAACATCGCAGAAAGTGAAAAATGGATAAAGAAGTTGTGGTACTTACGTACAATGCAGTATCACTCAGCAATGAAATCTATGTCATCAGGCCCGTAGCAGCATAATGAGTGGATTCAGGTACGATGATTCTAACTGAAATAAGTCACACAGAAAAAGAAACATCATAAGATATCACTAATACACGGAATGTAAACTTGGCTACACAGGAACTGCATTCCAGAACAGAACAGGGTCTCAAATTTAGAAAACCAACTTATGCTTGCTTAAGGGGAAAGGTGAGTTGGGGTGTTGCATAAAACCAGATATTGAAATGAGCACAGATAAGGTTCCTTAAGCCAAATATGGAATAGACAAGAGCTACTCCTTGCTCAACGAAATGGACTCAAAACCCCATATTAAACCCCTAAGAATGTACCTGACTAGTAAGTATCTTAAAACCTATGGATTGCTATGTCTCCAAAAGAGAATCAAGCGTGTGTACAGGGGCATAAACGCAGCAGTGATAGGATTGGAGAGGTTCGGTGAGCAAATGAAGACCCTTTGAAGTCATATTGCATGGTACCCATTCCACGGGTCTCAACTCTCCAGGTTTAAGGTATTCTTCCTTCAGCTAAAACATGCATGTGGAACCCAAGTATGATCAACCATGTGAATGGGAGACGTGTTCAAATATGTCTCAGTTTTCCTCCCCTGGTACTCGGGTGCAACATTCCAGACGCTTTACTAACACTCTCCCCACTTTGAGAGTCAGCGCCTTTAACCTCCTGTTTGGCCCAGTTTGCAATTTCTGCGGAAGATGAACAGGAATAGCGAGAACCAATGAGAGGCTAGCTGGAGGTGTCTGGACGGGCAAATTTAACTCTCATTTCCCACCAGGAAGAGGAAATAACCAAAGGCTCAGCGTGCCGTACCGGAACCAGATTAGGGCCTGAAGCCATCCTGCGGTGTTGCGGCCAGCTCAAAAGAAAGCGAGTTGAAGAAAGGAGCTCAGGGGCACTGTAATTCACAAACCTGCAGAGTTATAAATGACAGCTATCGTCCAAAAATAGACTGAAGTAAGGCTGCCAAGAGGACTTGAAAGCGGGGCAGAATTGCAGGAAACCGATTTCAGGAGGTAGACTGGAATTGCATTGAAAGCATAGGAAAAGAGGCAGAACGTCCACAATGATGCACTTGGCCAAAAAGGGCGTATGCGTTTTTTCCTGAATATATTCAGGAAAAAACGCATATGCCCTTTTTGGCCAACCAAGCAAGCTTGCAAAGGAAATCTGCACTACAATGAAGTCTCACTTCCCCCCGGGCAAAAGGGCCATCTGAAAAAAGTGTAAAATCCAGAAAGGCAGGACAGGCCATGGAGAACTGGGAGCCTTGTTATGCTGATGGGCGGGATGTAAATTGCCAACAACCACTCGGGAGAAGTGTATGGTGTTTCCTGAAACATCTAAAAAACAAAGCAACAGAACCTAGGGCACTTCCACTTATGGTCCTATAGCTTAGGGAAATTAAAATCAAAAAGACACAGCCACCCCAAAGTTTGGAACGGCTCTGTTTACAAGAACCTCGTTTACAGTACAAGTTCAACATCGCAGAAAGTGAAAAATGGATAAAGAAGTTGTGGTATTTACTTACAAAGCAATATCACTCAGCAATGAAATCTGTGTCATCAGGCCCTTAGCAGCACAATGAGTGGATTCAGGTATGATGATTCTAACTGAAGTAAGTCACACAGAAAAAGAAACATCATAAGATATCAGTAATACACGGAATGTAAACTTGGCTACACAGGAACTGAATTACAGAACAGAACAGGGACTCAAATTTAGAAAACCAACTTATGCTTGCTTAAGGGTAAAGGTGAGTTGGGGTGCTGCATAAAACCAGAGATTGAAATGAGCACAGATAAAGTTCCTTAAGCCAAATATGTAATAGACAAGAGCTACTCCTTGCTCAACGAAATGGACTCAACACCCCATATTAAACGCCTAAGAATGTACCTGACTAGTAAGTATCTTAAAACCTATGGATTGCTATGTCTCCAAAAGAGAATCAAGCGTGTGTACAGGGGCATAAACGCAGCAGTGATAGGATTGGAGAGGTTCGGTGAGCAAATGAAGACCCTTTGAAGTCATATTGCATGGTACCCATTACACGGGTCTCAACTCTCCAGGTTTAAGGTATTCTTCCTTCAGCTAAAACATGCATGTGGAACCCAAGTATGATCAACCATGTGAACGGGAGACGTGTTCAAATATGTCTCAGTTTTCCTCCCCTGGTACTCGGGTGCAACATTCCAGACGCTTTACTAACACTCTCCCCACTTGGAGAGTCAGCGCCTTTAACCTCCTGTTTGGCCCAGTTTGCAATTTCTGCGGAAGATGAACAGGAATAGCGAGAACCAATGAGAGACTAGCTGGAGGTGTCTGGACGGGCAAATTTAACTCTCATTTCCCACCAGGAAGAGGAAATAACCAAAGGCTCAGCGTGCCGTACTGGAATCAGATTAGGGCCTGAAGCCATCCTGCGGTGTTGCGGCCAGCTCAAAAGAAAGCAAGTTGAAGAAAGGAGCTCAGGGGCACTGTAATTCACAAACCTGCAGAGTTATAAATGACAGCTATCGTCCAAAAATAGACTGAAGTAAGGCTGCCAAGAGGACTTGAAAGCGGGGCAGAATTGCAGGAAACCGATTTCAGGAGGTAGACTGGAATTGCATTGAAAGCATAGGAAAAGAGGCAGAACGTCCACAATGATGCACTTGGCCAAAAAGGGCGTATGCGTTTTTTCCTGAATATATTCAGGAAAAAACGCATACGCCCTTTTTGGCCAACCAAGCAAGCTTGCAAAGGAAATCTGCACTACAATGAAGTCTCACTTCCCCCCGGTCAAAAGGGCCATCTGAAAAAAGTGTAAAATCCAGAAAGGCAGGACAGGCCATGGAGAACTGGGAGCCTTGTTATGCTGATGGGCGGGATGTAAATTGCCAACAGACACTCGGGAGAAGTGTATGGTGTTTCCTGAAACATCTAAAAAACAAAGCATCAGAGCCTAGGGCACTTCCACTTATGGTCCTATAGCTTAGGGAAATTAAAATCAAAAAGACACAGCCACCCCAAAGTTTGGGACGCCTCTGTTTACAAGAACCTCGTTTACAGTACAAGTTCAACATCGCAGAAAGTGAAAAATGGATAAAGAACTTGTGGTACTTACGTACATTGCAGTATCACTCAGCAATGAAATCTATGTCATCAGGCCCGTAGCAGCATAATGAGTGGATTCAGGTACGATGATTCTAACTGAAATAAGTCACCCAGAAAAAGAAACATCATAAGATATCACTAATACACGGAATGTAAACTTGGCTACACAGGAACTGCATTCCAGAACAGAACAGGGTCTCAAATTTAGAAAACCAACTTATGCTTGCTTAAGGGGAAAGGTGAGTTGGGGTGCTGCATAAAACCAGAGATTGAAATGAGCACAGATAAAGTTCCTTAAGCCAAATATGGAATAGACAAGAGCTACTCCTTGCTCAACGAAATGGACTCAACACCCCATATTAAACGCCTAAGAATGTACCTGACTAGTAAGTATCTTAAAACCTATGGATTGCTATGTCTCCAAAAGAGAATCAAGCGTGTGTACAGGGGCATAAACGCAGCAGTGATAGGATTGGAGAGGTTCGGTGAGCAAATGAAGACCCTTTGAAGTCATATTGCATGGTACCCATTACACGGGTCTCAACTCTCCAGGTTTAAGGTATTCTTCCTTCAGCTAAAACATGCATGTGGAACCCAAGTATGATCAACCATGTGAACGGGAGACGTGTTCAAATATGTCTCAGTTTTCCTCCCCTGGTACTCGGGTGCAACATTCCAGACGCTTTACTAACACTCTCCCCACTTGGAGAGTCAGCGCCTTTAACCTCCTGTTTGGCCCAGTTTGCAATTTCTGCGGAAGATGAACAGGAATAGCGAGAACCAATGAGAGACTAGCTGGAGGTGTCTGGACGGGCAAATTTAACTCTCATTTCCCACCAGGAAGAGGAAATAACCAAAGGCTCAGCGTGCCGTACTGGAATCAGATTAGGGCCTGAAGCCATCCTGCGGTGTTGCGGCCAGCTCAAAAGAAAGCGAGTTGAAGAAAGGAGCTCAGGGGCACTGTAATTCACAAACCTGCAGAGTTATAAATGACAGCTATCGTCCAAAAATAGACTGAAGTAAGGCTGCCAAGAGGACTTGAAAGCGGGGCAGAATTGCAGGAAACCGATTTCAGGAGGTAGACTGGAATTGCATTGAAAGCATAGGAAAAGAGGCAGAACGTCCACAATGATGCACTTGGCCAAAAAGGGCGTATGCGTTTTTTCCTGAATATATTCAGGAAAAAACGCATACGCCCTTTTTGGCCAACCAAGCAAGCTTGCAAAGGAAATCTGCACTACAATGAAGTCTCACTTCCCCCCGGTCAAAAGGGCCATCTGAAAAAAGTGTAAAATCCAGAAAGGCAGGACAGGCCATGGAGAACTGGGAGCCTTGTTATGCTGATGGGCGGGATGTAAATTGCCAACAGACACTCGGGAGAAGTGTATGGTGTTTCCTGAAACATCTAAAAAACAAAGCATCAGAGCCTAGGGCACTTCCACTTATGGTCCTATAGCTTAGGGAAATTAAAATCAAAAAGACACAGCCACCCCAAAGTTTGGGACGCCTCTGTTTACAAGAACCTCGTTTACAGTACAAGTTCAACATCGCAGAAAGTGAAAAATGGATAAAGAACTTGTGGTACTTACGTACAATGCAGTATCACTCAGCAATGAAATCTATGTCATCAGGCCCGTAGCAGCATAATGAGTGGATTCAGGTACGATGATTCTAACTGAAATAAGTCACACAGAAAAAGAAACATCATAAGATATCACTAATACACGGAATGTAAACTTGGCTACACAGGAACTGCATTCCAGAACAGAACAGGGTCTCAAATTTAGAAAACCAACTTATGCTTCCTTAAGGGGAAAGGTGAGTTTGGGTGCTGCATAAAACCAGAGATTGAAATGAGCACAGATAAAGTTCCTTAAGCCAAATATGGAACAGACAAGAGCTACTCCTTGCTCAACGAAATGGACTCAAAACCCCATATTAAACCCCTAAGAATGTACCTGACTAGTAAGTATCTTAAAACCTATGGATTGCTATGTCTCCAAAAGAGAATCAAGCGTGTGTACAGGGGCATAAACGCAGCAGTGATAGGATTGGAGAGGTTCGGTGAGCAAATGAAGACCCTTTGAAGTCATATTGCATGGTACCCATTCCACGGGTTTCAACTACCCAGGTTTAAGGTATTCTTCCTTCAGCTAAAACATGCATGTGGAACCCAGAGTATGATCAACCATGTGAACGGGAGACGTGTTCAAATATGTCTCAGGATTCCTCCCCTGGTACTCGGGTGCAACATTCCAGACGCTTTACTAACACTCTCCCCACTTGGAGAGTCAGTCCCTTTAACCTCCTGTTTGGCCCAGTTTGCAATTTCTGCGGAAGATGAACAGGAATAGCGAGAACCAATGAGAGGCTAGCTGGAGGTGTCTGGACGGGCAAATTTAACTCTCATTTCCCACCAGGAAGAGGAAATAACCAAAGGCTCAGCGTGCCGTACCGGAACCAGATTAGGGCCAGAAGCCATCCTGCGGTGTTGCGGCCAGCTCAAAAGAAAGCAAGTAGAAGAAAGGAGCCCAGGGGCACTGTAATTCACAAACCTGCAGAGTTATAAATGACAGCTATCGTCCAAAAATAGACTGAAGTAAGGCTGCCAAGAGGACTTGAAAGCGGGGCAGAATTGCAGGAAACCGATTTCAGGAGGTAGACTGGAATTGCATTGAAAGCATAGGAAAAGAGGCAGAACGTCCACAATGATGCACTTGGCCAAAAAGGGCGTATGCGTTTTTTCCTGAATATATTCAGGAAAAAACGCATACGCCCTTTTTGGCCAACCAAGCAAGCTTGCAAAGGAAATCTGCACTACAATGAAGTCTCACTTCCCCCCGGTCAAAAGGGCCATCTGAAAAAAGTGTAAAATCCAGAAAGGCAGGACAGGCCATGGAGAACTGGGAGCCTTGTTATGCTGATGGGCGGGATGTAAATTGCCAACAACCACTCGGGAGAAGTGTATGGTGTTTCCTGAAACATCTAAAAAACAAAGCAACAGAGCCTAGGGCACTTCCACTTATGGTCCTATAGCTTAGGGAAATTAAAATCAAAAAGACACAGTCACCCCAAAGTTTGGGACGCCTCCGTTTACAAGAACCTCGTTTACTGTACAAGTTCAATATCACAGAAAGTGAAAAATGGATAAAGAACTTGTGGTACTTACGTACAATGCAGTATCACTCAGCAATGAAATCTATGTCATCAGGCCCGTAGCAGCATAATGAGTGGATTCAGGTACGATGATTCTAACTGAAATAAGTCACACAGAAAAAGAAACATCATAAGATATCACTAATACACGGAATGTAAACTTGGCTACACAGGAACTGCATTCCAAAACAGAACAGGGTCTCAAATTTAGAAAACCAACTTATGCTTGCTTAAGGGGAAAGGTGAGTTGGGTTGCTGCATAAAACCAGAGATTGAAATGAGCACAGATAAAGTTCCTTAAGTCAAATATAGAATTGACAAGAGCTACTCCTTGCTCAATGAAATGGACTCAACACCGCATAATAAACACCTAAGAATGTACCTGACTAGTAAGTATCTTAAAACCTATGGATTGCTATGTCTCCGAAAGAGAATCAAGCATGTGTACAGGGGCATAAACGTAGCAGTGATAGGATTGGAGAGGTTCGGTGAGCAAATGAAGACCCTTTGAAGTCATATTGCATGGTACCCATTCCACGCGTTTCAACTACCCAGGTTTAAGGTATTCTTCCTTCAGCTAAAACATGCATGTGGAACCTAGAGTATGATCAACCATGTGATCGGGAGACGTGTTCAAATATGTCTCAGTTTTCCTCCCCTGGTACTCGGGTGCAACATTCCAGACGCTTTACTAACACTCTCCCCACTTGGAGAGTCAGTCCCTTTAACCTCCTGTTTGGCCCAGTTTGCAATTTCTGCGGAAGATGAACAGGAATAGCGAGAACCAATGAGAGGCTAGCTGGAGGTGTCTGGACGGGCAAATTTAACTCTCATTTCCCACCAGGAAGAGGAATTAACAAAAGGCTCAGCGTGCCGTGCCGGAATCAGATTAGGGCCTGAAGCCATCCTGCGGTGTTGCGGCCAGCTCAAAAGAAAGCGAGTTGAAGAAAGGAGCTCAGGGGCACTGTAATTCACAAACCTGCAGAGTTATAAATGACAGCTATCGTCCAAAAATAGACTGAAGTAAGGCTGCCAAGAGGACTTGAAAGCGGGGCAGAATTGCAGGAAACCGATTTCAGGAGGTAGACTGGAATTGCATTGAAAGCATAGGAAAAGAGGCAGAACGTCCACAATGATGCACTTGGCCAAAAAGGGCGTATGCGTTTTTTCCTGAATATATTCAGGAAAAAACGCATACGCCCTTTTTGGCCAACCAAGCAAGCTTGCAAAGGAAATCTGCACTACAATGAAGTCTCACTTCCCCCCGGTCAAAAGGGCCATCTGAAAAAAGTGTAAAATCCAGAAAGGCAGGACAGGCCATGGAGAACTGGGAGCCTTGTTATGCTGATGGGCGGGATGTAAATTGCCAACAGACACTCGGGAGAAGTGTATGGTGTTTCCTGAAACATCTAAAAAACAAAGCAACAGAGCCTAGGGCATTGCCACGTATGGTCCTATAGCTTAGGGAAATTAAAATCAAAAAGACACAGCCACCCCAAAGTTTGGGACGCCTCTGTTTACAAGAACCTCGTTTACAGTACAAGTTCAACATCGCAGAAAGTGAAAAATGGATAAAGAAGTTGTGGTATTTACTTACAAAGCAATATCACTTAGCAATGAATTCTATGTCATCAGGCCCTTAGCATCACAATGAGTGCATTCAGGTATGATGATTCTAACTGAAATAAGTCACACAGAAAAAGAAACATCATAAGATATCAGTAATACACGGAATGTAAACTTGGCTACACAGGAACTGAATTACAGAACAGAACAGGGTCTCAAATTTAGAAAACCAACTTATGCTTGCTTAAGGGGAAAGGTGAGTTGGGGTGCTGCATAAAACCAGAGATTGAAATGAGCACAGATAAAGTTCCTTAAGCCAAATATGGAATAGACAAGAGCTACTCCTTGCTCAACGAAATGGACTCAAAACCACATATTAAACCCCTAAGACTGTACCTGACTAGTAAGTATCTTAAAACCTATGGATTGCTATGTCTCCAAAAGAGAATCAAGCGTGTGTACAGGGGCATAAACGCAGCAGTGATAGGATTGGAGAGGTTCGGTGAGCAAATGAAGACCCTTTGAAGTCATATACATGGTACCCATTACACGGGTCTCAACTCTCCAGGTTTAAGGTATTCTTCCTTCAGCTAAAACATGCATGTGGAACCCAAGTATGATCAACCATGTGAACGGGAGACGTGTTCAAATATGTCTCAGTTTTCCTCCCCTGGTACTCGGGTGCAACATTCCAGACGCTTTACTAACACTCTCCCCACTTGGAGAGTCAGTCCCTTTAACCTCCTGTTTGGCCCAGTTTGCAATTTCTGCGGAAGATGAACAGGAATAGCGAGAACCAATGAGAGACTAGCTGGAGGTGTCTGGACGGGCAAATTTAACTCTCATTTCCCACCAGGAAGAGGAAATAACCAAAGGCTCAGCGTGCCGTACCGGAACCAGATTAGGGCCTGAAGCCATCCTGCGGTGTTGCGGCCAGCTCAAAAGAAAGCGAGTTGAAGAAAGGAGCTCAGGGGCACTGTAATTCACAAACCTGCAGAGTTATAAATGACAGCTATCGTCCAAAAATAGACTGAAGTAAGGCTGCCAAGAGGACTTGAAAGCGGGGCAGAATTGCAGGAAACCGATTTCAGGAGGTAGACTGGAATTGCATTGAAAGCATAGGAAAAGAGGCAGAACGTCCACAATGATGCACTTGGCCAAAAAGGGCGTATGCGTTTTTTCCTGAATATATTCAGGAAAAAACGCATACGCCCTTTTTGGCCAACCAAGCAAGCTTGCAAAGGAAATCTGCACTACAATGAAGTCTCACTTCCCCCCGGTCAAAAGGGCCATCTGAAAAAAGTGTAAAATCCAGAAAGGCAGGACAGGCCATGGACAACTGGGAGCCTTGTTATGCTGATGGTCGGGATGTAAATTGCCAACAACCACTCGGGAGAAGTGTATGGTGTTTCCTGAAACATCTAAAAAACAAAGCAACAGAACCTAGGGCACTTCCACTTATGGTCCTATAGCTTAGGGAAATTAAAATCAAAAAGACACAGCCACCCCAAAGTTTGGAACGGCTCTGTTTACAAGAACCTCGTTTACAGTACAAGTTCAACATCGCAGAAAGTGAAAAATGGAGAAAGAAGTTGTGGTATTTACTTACAAAGCAATATCACTCAGCAATGAAATCTGTGTCATCAGGCCCTTAGCAGCACAATGAGTGGATTCAGGTATGATGATTCTAACTGAAATAAGTCACACAGAAAAAGAAACATCATAAGATATCAGTAATACACAGAATGTAAACTTGGCTACACAGGAACTGAATTACAGAACAGAACAGGGTCTCAAATTTAGAAAACCAACTTATGCTTGCTTAAGGGGAAAGGTGAGTTGGGGTGCTGCATAAAACCAGAGATTGAAATGAGCACAGATAAAGTTCTTTAGGCCAAATATGGAATAGACAAGAGCTACTCCTTGCTCAACGAAATGGACTCAACACCGCATATTAAACGCCTAAGAATGTACCTGACTAGTAAGTATCTTAAAACCTATGGATTGCTATGTCTCCGAAAGAGAATCAAGCATGTTTACAGGGGCATAAACGCAGCAGTGATAGGATTGGAGAGGTTCGGTGAGCAAATGAAGACCCTTTGAAGTCATATTGCATGGTACCCATTCCACGGGTTTCAACTACCCAGGTTTAAGGTATTCTTCCTTCAGCTAAAACATGCATGTGGAACCTAGAGTATGATCAACCATGTGATCAGGAGACGTGTTCAAATATGTCTCAGTTTTCCTCCCCTGGTACTCGGGTGCAACATTCCAGACGCTTTACTAACACTCTCCCCACTTGGAGAGTCAGTCCCTTTAACCTCCTGTTTGGCCCAGTTTGCAATTTCTGCGGAAGATGAACAGGAATAGCGAGAACCAATGAGAGGCTAGCTGGAGGTGTCTGGACGGGCAAATTTAACTCTCATTTCCCACCAGGAAGAGGAATTAACCAAAGGCTCAGCATGCCGGGCCGGAACCAGATTAGGGCCTGAAGCCATCCTGCGGTGTTGCGGCCAGCTCACAAGAAAGCGAGCTGAAGAAAGGAGCTCAGGGGCACTGTAATTCACAAACCTGCAGAGTTATAAATGACAGCTATCGTCCAAAAATAGACTGAAGTAAGGCTGCCAAGAGGACTTGAAAGCGGGGCAGAATTGCAGGAAACCGATTTCAGGAGGTAGACTGGAATTGCATTGAAAGCATAGGAAAAGAGGCAGAACGTCCACAATGATGCACTTGGCCAAAAAGGGCGTATGCGTTTTTTCCTGAATATATTCAGGAAAAAACGCATACGCACTTTTTGGCCAACCAAGCAAGCTTGCAAAGGAAATCTGCACTACAATGAAGTCTCACTTCCCCCCGGTCAAAAGGGCCATCTGAAAAAAGTGTAAAATCCAGAAAGGCAGGTCAGGCCATGGAGAACTGGGAGCCTTGTTATGCTGATGGGCGGGATGTAAATTGCCAACAGACACTCGGGAGAAGTGTATGGTGTTTCCTGAAACATCTAAAAAACAAAGCAACAGAGCCTAGGGCACTGCCACTTATGGTCCTATAGCTTAGGGAAATTAAAATCAAAAAGACACAGCCACCCCAAAGTTTGGGACGCCTCTGTTTACAAGAACCTCGTTTACAGTACAAGTTCAACATCGCAGAAAGTGAAAAATGGATAAAGAAGTTGTGGTATTTACTTACAAAGCAATATCACTCAGCAATGAAATCTATGTCATCAGGCCCTTAGCATCACAATGAGTGGATTCAGGTATGATGATTCTAACTGAAATAAGTCACACAGAAAAAGAAACATCATAAGATATCAGTAATACACGGAATGTAAACTTGGCTACACAGGAACTGAATTACAGAACAGAACAGGGTCTCAAATTTAGAAAACCAACTTATGCTTGCTTAAGGGGAAAGGTGAGTTGGGGTGCTGCATAAAACCAGAGATTGAAATGAGCACAGATAAAGTTCCTTAAGCCAAATATGGAATAGACAAGAGCTACTCCTTGCTCAACGAAATGCACTCAACACCGCATATTAAACGCCTAAGAATGTACCTGACTAGTAAGTATCGTAAAACCTATGGATTGCTATGTCTCCAAAAGAGAATCAAGCATGTGTACAGGGGCATAAATGCAGCAGTGATAGGATTGGAGAGGTTCGGTGGGCAAATGAAGACCCTTTGAAGTCATATTGCATGGTACCCATTCCACGGGTCTCAACTCTCCAGGTTTAAGGTATTCTTCCTTCAGCTAAAACATGCATGTGGAACCCAAGTATGATCAATCATGTGAATGGGAGACGTGTTCAAATATGTCTCAGTTTTCCTCCCCTGGTACTCGGGTGCAACATTCCAGACGCTTTACTAACACTCTCCCCACTTGGAGAGTCAGCGCCTTTAACCTCCTGTTTGGCCCAGTTTGCAATTTCTGCGGAAGATGAACAGGAATAGCGAGAACCAATGAGAGACTAGCTGGAGGTGTCTGGACGGGCAAATTTAACTCTCATTTCCCACCAGGAAGAGGAAATAACCAAAGGCTCAGCATGCCGTGCCGGAACCAGATTAGGGCCTGAAGCCATCCTGCGGTGTTGCGGCCAGCTCACAAGAAAGCTAGTTGAAGAAAGGAGCTCAGGGGCACTGTAATTCACAAACCTGCAGAGTTATAAATGACAGCTATCGTCCAAAAATAGACTGAAGTAAGGCTGCCAAGAGGACTTGAAAGCGGGGCAGAATTGCAGGAAACCGATTTCAGGAGGTAGACTGGAATTGCATTGAAAGCATAGGAAAAGAGGCAGAACGTCCACAATGATGCACTTGTCCAAAAAGGGTGTATGCGTTTTTTCCTGAATATATTCAGGAAAAAACGCATACGCCCTTTTTGGCCAACCAAGCAAGCTTGCAAAGGAAATCTGCACTACAATGAAGTCTCACTTCCCCCCGGTCAAAAGGGCCATCTGAAAAAAGTGTAAAATCCAGAAAGGCAGGACAGGCCATGGAGAACTGGCAGCCTTGTTATGCTGATGGGCGGGATGTAAATTGCCAACAACCACTCGGGAGAAGTGTATGGTGTTTCCTGAAACATCTAAAAAACAAAGCAACAGAACCTAGGGCACTTCCACTTATGGTCCTATAGCTTAGGGAAATTAAAATCAAAAAGACACAGCCACCCCAAAGTTTGGAACGGCTCTGTTTACAAGAACCTCGTTTACAGTACAAGTTCAACATCGCAGAAAGTGAAAAATGGATAAACAAGTTGTGGTATTTACTTACAAAGCAATATCACTCAGCAATGAAATCTGTGTCATCAGGCCCTTAGCAGCACAATGAGTGGATTCAGGTATGATGATTCTAACTGAAATAAGTCACACAGAAAAAGAAACATCATAAGATATCAGTAATACACGGAATGTAAACTTGGCTACACAGGAACTGAATTCCAAAACAGAACAGGGTCTCAAATTTAGAAAACCAACTTATTCTTGCTTAAGGGTAAAGGAGAGTTGGGGTGCTGCATAAAACCAGAGATTGAAATGAGCACAGATAAAGTTCCTTAAGCCAAATATGGAATAGACAAGAGCTACTCCTTGCTCAACGAAATGGACTCATCACCCCATATTAAACGCCTAAGAATGTACCTGACTAGTAAGTATCTTAAAACCTATGGATTGCTATGTCTCCAAAAGAGAATCAAGCATGTGTACAGGGGCATAAACGCAGCAGTGCTAGGATTGGAGAGGTTCGGTGAGCAAATGAAGACCCTTTGAAGTCATATTGCATGGTACCCATTCCACAGGTTTCAACTACCCAGGTTTAAGGTATTCTTCCTTCAGCTAAAACATGCATGTGGAACCTAGAGTATGATCAACCATGTGATCGGGAGACGTGTTCAAATATGTCTCAATTTTCCTCCCCTGGTACTCGGGTGCAACATTGCAGACGCTTTACTAACACTCTCCCGACTTGGAGAGTAAGCACCTTTAACCTCCTGTTTCGCCCAGTTTGCAATTTCTGCGGAAGATGAACAGGAATAGTGAGAACCAATGAGAGGCTAGCTGGAGGTGTCTGGACGGGCAAATTTAACTCTCATTTCCCACCAGGAAGAGGAATTAACCAAAGGCTCAGCATGCCGGGCCGGAACAAGATTAGGGCCTGAAGCCATCCTGCGGTGTTGCGGCCAGCTCACAAGAAAGCGAGTTGAAGAAAGGAGCTCAGGGGCACTGTAATTCACAAACCTGCAGAGTTAGAAATGACAGCTATCGTCCAAAAATAGACTGAAGTAAGGCTGCCAAGAGGACTTGAAAGCGGGGCAGAATTGCAGGAAACCGATTTCAGGAGGTAGACTGGAATTGCATTGAAAGCATAGGAAAAGAGGCAGAACGTCCACAATGATGCACTTGGCCAAAAAGGGCGTATGCGTTTTTTCCTGAATATATTCAGGAAAAAACGCATACGCCCTTTTTGGCCAACCAAGCAAGCTTGCAAAGGAAATCTGCACTACAATGAAGTCTCACTTCCCCCCGGTCAAAAGGGCCATCTGAAAAAAGTGTAAAATCCAGAAAGTCAACAGGCCATTGAGAACTGGGAGCCTTGTTATGCTGATGGGCGGGATGTAAATTGCCAACAGACACTCCGGAGAAGTGTATGGTGTTTCCTGAAACATCTAAAAAACAAAGCAACAGAGCCTAGGGCACTTCCACTTATGGTCCTATAGCTTAGGGAAATTAAAATCAAAAAGACACAGCCACCCCAAAGTTTGGAACGGCTCTGTTTACAAGAACCTCGTTTACAGTACAAGTTCAACATCGCAGAAAGTGAAAAATTGATAAAGAAGTTGTTGTATTCACTTAGAAAGCAATATCACTCAGCAATGAAATCTATGTCATCAGGCCCGTAGCAGCACAATGAGTGTATTCAGGTATGATGATTCTAACTGAAATAAGTCACACAGAAAAGGAAACATCATAAGATATCAATAATACACGGAATGGAAACTTGGCTACACAGGAACTGAATTACAGAACAGAACAGGGTCTCAAATTTACAAAACCAACTTATGCTTGCTTAAGGGTAAAGGTGAGTTGGGGTGCTGCATAAAACCAGAGATTGAAATGAGCACAGATAAAGTTCCTTAAGCCAAATATGGAATAGACAAGAGCTACTCCTTGCTCAACGAAATGGACTCAACACCGCATATTAAACGCCTAAGAATGTACCTGACTAGTAAGTATCTTAAAACCTATGGATTGCTATGTCTCCGAAGGGGAATCAAGCATGTGTACAGGGGCATAAACGCAGCAGTGATAGGATTGGAGAGGTTCGGTGAGCAAATGAAGACCCTTTGAAGTCATATTGCATGGTACCCATTCCACGGGTTTCAACTACCCAGGTTTAAGGTATTCTTCCTTCAGCTAAAACATGCATGTGGAACCCAGAGTATGATCAACCATGTGATCGGGAGACGTGTTCAAATATGTCTCAGTTTTCGTACCCTGGTACTCGGGTGAAACATTCCAGACGCTTTACTAACACTCTCCCCACTTGGAGAGTCAGCACCTTTAAACTGCTGTTTGGCCCAGTTTGCAATTTCTGCGGAAGATGAACAGGAATAGCGAGAACCAATGAGAGGCTAGCTGGAGGTGTCTGGACGGGCAAATTTAACTCTCATTTCCCACCAGGAAGAGGAATTAACCAAAGGCTCAGCGTGCCGTGCCGGAACCAGATTAGGGCCTGAAGCCATCCTGCGGTGTTGCGGCCAGGTCACAAGAAAGCGAGTTGAAGAAAGGAGCTCAGGGGCACTGTAATTCACAAACCTGCAGAGTTATAAATGACAGCTATCGTCCAAAAATAGACTGAAGTAAGGCTGCCAAGAGGACTTGAAAGCGGGGCAGAATTGCAGGAAACCGATTTCAGGAGGTAGACTGGAATTGCATTGAAAGCATAGGAAAAGAGGCAGAACGTCCACAATGATGCACTTGGCCAAAAAGGGCATATGCGTTTTATCCTGAATATATTCAGGAGAAAACGCATACGCCCTTTTTGGCCAACCAAGCAAGCTTGCAAAGGAAATCTGCACTAAAATGAAGTTTCACTTCCCCCCGGTCAAAAGGGCCATCTGAAAAAAGTGTAAAATCCAGAAAGGCAGGACAGGCCATGGAGAACTGGGAGCCTTGTTATGCTGATGGGCGGGATGTAAATTGCCAACAGACACTCGGGAGAAGTGTATGGTGTTTCCTGAAACATCTAAAAAACAAAGCAACAGAGCCTAGGGCACTTCCACTTATGGTCCTATAGCTTAGGGAAATTAAAATCAAAAAGACACAGCCACCCCAAAGTTTGGGACGCCTCCGTTTACAAGAACCTCGTTTACCGTACAAGTTCAATATCACAGAAAGTGAAAAATGGATAAAGAACTTGTGGTACTTACGTACAATGCAGTATCACTCAGCAATGAAATCTATGTCATCAGGCCCGTAGCAGCATAATGAGTGGATTCAGGTACGATGATTCTAACTGAAATAAGTCACACAGAAAAAGAAACATCATAAGATATCACTAATACACGGAATGTAAACTTGGCTACACAGGAACTGCATTCCAAAACAGAACAGGGTCTCAAATTTAGAAAACCAACTTATGCTTGCTTAAGGGGAAAGGTGAGTTGCGGTGCTGCATAAAACCAGAGATTGAAATGAGCACAGATAAAGTTCCTTAAGCTAAATATGGAATAGACAAGAGCTACTCCTTGCTCAACGAAATGGACTCAACACCGCATATTAAACGCCTAAGAATGTACCTGACTAGTAAGTATCTTAAAACCTATGGATTGCTATGTCCCCGAAGGGGAATCAAGCATGTGTACAGGGGCATAAACGCAGCAGTGATAGGATTGGAGAGGTTCGGTGAGCAAATGAAGACCCTTTGAAGTCATATTGCATGGTACCCATTCCACGGGTTTCAACTACCCAGGTTTTAGGTATTCTTCCTTCAGCTAAAACATGCATGTGGAACCCAGAGTATGATCAACCTTGTGATCGGGAGACGTGTTCAAATATGTCTCAGTTTTCGTACCCTGGTACTCGGGTGCAACATTCCAGACGCTTTACTAACACTCTCCCCACTTGGAGAGTCAGCGCCTTTAACCTCCTGTTTGGCCCAGTTTGCAATTTCTGCGGAAGATGAACAGGAATAGCGAGAACCAATGAGAGACTAGCTGGAGGTGTCTGGACGGGCAAATTTAACTCTCATTTCCCACCAGGAAGAGGAAATAACCAAAGGCTCAGCATGCCGTGCCGGAACCAGATTAGGGCCTGAAGCCATCCTGCGGTGTTGCGGCCAGCTCACAAGAAAGCGAGTTGAAGAAAGGAGCTCAGGGGCACTGTAATTCACAAACCTGCAGAGTTATAAATGACAGCTATCGTCCAAAAATAGACTGAAGTAAGGCTGCCAAGAGGACTTGAAAGCGGGGCAGAATTGCAGGAAACCGATTTCAGGAGGTAGACTGGAATTGCATTGAAAGCATAGGAAAAGAGGCAGAACGTCCACAATGATGCACTTGTCCAAAAAGGGTGTATGCGTTTTTTCCTGAATATATTCAGGAAAAAACGCATACGCCCTTTTTGGCCAACCAAGCAAGCTTGCAAAGGAAATCTGCACTACAATGAAGTCTCACTTCCCCCCGGTCAAAAGGGCCATCTGAAAAAAGTGTAAAATCCAGAAAGGCAGGACAGGCCATGGAGAACTGGCAGCCTTGTTATGCTGATGGGCGGGATGTAAATTGCCAACAACCACTCGGGAGAAGTGTATGGTGTTTCCTGAAACATCTAAAAAACAAAGCAACAGAACCTAGGGCACTTCCACTTATGGTCCTATAGCTTAGGGAAATTAAAATCAAAAAGACACAGCCACCCCAAAGTTTGGAACGGCTCTGTTTACAAGAACCTCGTTTACAGTACAAGTTCAACATCGCAGAAAGTGAAAAATGGATAAACAAGTTGTGGTATTTACTTACAAAGCAATATCACTCAGCAATGAAATCTGTGTCATCAGGCCCTTAGCAGCACAATGAGTGGATTCAGGTATGATGATTCTAACTGAAATAAGTCACACAGAAAAAGAAACATCATAAGATATCAGTAATACACGGAATGTAAACTTGGCTACACAGGAACTGAATTCCAAAACAGAACAGGGTCTCAAATTTAGAAAACCAACTTATTCTTGCTTAAGGGTAAAGGAGAGTTGGGGTGCTGCATAAAACCAGAGATTGAAATGAGCACAGATAAAGTTCCTTAAGCCAAATATGGAATAGACAAGAGCTACTCCTTGCTCAACGAAATGGACTCAACACCGCATATTAAACGCCTAAGAATGTACCTGACTAGTAAGTATCTTAAAACCTATGGATTGCTATGTCTCCGAAAGAGAATCAAGCATGTGTACAGGGGCATAAACGCAGCAGTGATAGGATTGGAAAGCTTCGGTGAGCAAATGAAGACCGTTTGAAGTCATATTGCATGGTACCCATTCCACGGGTTTCAACTACCCAGGTTTTAGGTATTCTTCCTTCAGCTAAAACATGCATGTGGAACCCAGAGTATGATCAACCATGTGATCGGGAGACGTGTTCAAATATGTCTCAGTTTTCGTACCCTGGTACTCAGGTGCAACATTCCAGACGCTTTACTAACACTCTCCCGACTTGGAGAGTCAGTCCCTTTAACCTCCTGTTTGGCCCAGTTTGCAATTTCTGCGGAAGATGAACAGGAATAGTGAGAACCAATGAGAGACTAGCTGGAGGTGTCTGGACGGGCAAATTTAACTCTCATTTCCCACCAGGAAGAGGAATTAACCAAAGGCTCAGCGTGCCGTGCCGGAACCAGATTAGAGCCTGAAGCCATCCTGCGGTGTTGCGGCCAGCTCACAAGAAAGTGAGTTGAAGAAAGGAGCTCAGGGGCACTGTAATTCACAAACCTGCAGAGTTATAAATGACAGCTATCGTCGAAAAATAGACTGAAGTAAGGCTGCCAAGAGGACTTGAAAGCGGGGCAGAATTGCAGGAAACCGATTTCAGGAGGTAGACTGGAATTGCATTGAAAGCATAGGAAAAGAGGCAGAACGTCCACAATGATGCACTTGGCCAAAAAGGGCGTATGCGTTTTTTCCTGAATATATTCAGGAAAAAACGCATACGCCCTTTTTGGCCAACCAAGCAAGCTTGCAAAGGAAATCTGCACTACAATGAAGTCTCACTTCCCCCCGGTCAAAAGGGCCATCTGAAAAAAGTGTAAAATCCAGAAAGGCAGGACAGGCCATGGAGAACTGGCAGCCTTGTTATGCTGATGGGCGGGATGTAAATTGCCAACAACCACTCCGGAGAAGTGTATGGTGTTTCCTGAAACATCTAAAAAACAAAGCAACAGAACCTAGGGCACTTCCACTTATGGTCCTATAGCTTAGGGAAATTAAAATCAAAAAGACACAGCCACCCCAAAGTTTGGAACGGCTCTGTTTACAAGAACCTCGTTTACAGTACAAGTTCAACATCGCAGAAAGTGAAAAATGGATAAAGAAGTTGTGGTATTTACTTACAAAGCAATATCACTCAGCAATGAAATCTGTGTCATCAGGCCCTTAGCAGCACAATGAGTGGATTCAGGTATGATGATTCTAACTGAAATAAGTCACACAGAAAAAGAAACATCATAAGATATCAGTAATACACGGAATGTAAACTTGGCTACACAGGAACTGAATTACAGAACAGAACAGGGTCTCAAATTTAGAAAACCAACTTATTCTTGCTTAAGGGTAAAGGTGAGTTGGGGTGCTGCATAAAACCAGAGATTGAAATGAGCACAGATAAACTTCCTTAAGCCAAATATGGAATAGACAAGAGCTACTCCTTGCTCAACGAAATGGACTCAACACCGCATATTAAACGCCTAAGAATGTACCTGTCTAGTAAGTATCTTAAAACCTATGGATTGCTATCTCTCCGAAAGAGAATCAAGCATGTGTACAGGGGCATAAACGCAGCAGTGATAGGATTGGAGAGGTTCGTGAGCAAATGAAGACCCTTTGAAGTCATATTGCATGGTACCCATTACACGGGTTTCAACTACCCAGGTTTAAGGTATTCTTCCTTCAGCTAAAACATGCATGTGGAACCCAGAGTATGATCAACCGTGTGAACGGGAGACGTGTTCAAATATGTCTCAGTTTTCCTCCCCTGGAACTCGGGTGCAACATTCCAGACGCTTTACTAACACTCTCCCCACTTGGAGAGTCAGTCCCTTTAACCTCCTGTTTGGCCCCGTTTGCAATTTCTGCGGAAGATGAACAGGAATAGGGAGAACCAATGAGAGACTAGCTGGACGTGTCTGGACGGGCAAATTTAACTCTCATTTCCCACCAGAAAGAGGAAATAACCAAAGGCTCAGCATGCCGTGCCGGAACCAGATTAGGGCCTGAAGCCATCCAGCAGTGTTGCAGCCAGCTCACAAGAAAACGAGTTGAAGAAAGGAGCTCAGGGGCACTGTAATTCACAAACCTGCAGAGTTATAAATGACAGCTATCGTCCAAAAATAGACTGAAGTAAGGCTGCCAAGAGGACTTGAAAGCGGGGCAGAATTGCAGGAAACCGATTTCAGGAGGTAGACTGCAATTGCACTGAAAGCATAGGAAAAGAGGCAGAACGTCCACAATGATGCACTTGGCCAAAAAGGGCGTATGCGTTTTTTCCTGAATATATTCAGGAAAAAACGCATACGCGCTTTTTGGCCAACCGAGCAAGCTTGCAAAGGAAATCTGCACTACAATGAAGTCTCACTTCCCCCCGGTCAAAAGGGCCATCTGAAAAAAGTGTAAAATCCAGAAAGGCAGAACAGGACATGGAGAACTGGGAGCCTTGTTATGCTGATGGGCGGGATGTAAATTGCCAACAACCACATGGGAGAAGTGTATGGTGTTTCCTGAAACATCGAGAAAACAAAGCAACAGAGCCTAGGGCACTTCCACTTATGGTCCTATAGCTTAGGGAAATTAAAATCAAAAAGACACAGCCACCCCAAAGTTTGGGACGGCTCTGTTTACAAGAACCTCGTTTACAGTACAAGTTCAACATCGCAGAAAATGAAAAATGGATAAAGAAGCTGTGGTATTTACCTACAAAGCAATAACACTCAGCAATGAAATCTATGTCATCAGGCCCTTAGCAGCACAATGAGTGGATTCAGGTATGATGATTCTAACTGAAGTAAGTCACACAGAAAAAGAAACATCATAAGATATCAGTAATACACGGAATGTAAACTTGGCTACACAGGAACTGAATTACAGAACAGAACAGGGTCTCAAATTTAGAAAACCAACTTATGCTTGCTTAAGGGTAAAGGTGAGTTGGGGTGCTGCATAAAACCAGAGATTGAAATGAGCACAGATAAAGTTCCTTAAGTCAAATATGGAATAGACAAGAGCTACTCCTTGCTCAACGAAATGGACTCAACACCGCATATTAAACGCCTAAGAATGTACCTGACTAGTAAGTATCTTAAAACCTATGGATTGCTATGTCTCCGAAAGAGAATCAAGCATGTGTACAGGGGCATAAACGCAGCAGTGATAGGATTGGAGAGGTTCGGTGAGCAAATGAAGACCCTTTGAAGTCATATTGCATGGTACCCATTCCACGGGTTTCAACTACCCAGGTTTAAGGTATTCTTCCTTCAGCTAAAACATGCATGTGGAACCAAGAGTATGATCATCCGTGTGAACGGGAGACGTGTTCAAATATGTCTCAGTTTTCGTACCCTGGTACTCGGGTGCAACATTCCAGACGCTTTACTAACACTCTCCCGACTTGGAGAGTCAGCGCCTTTAACCTTCTGTTTGGCCCAGTTTGCAATTTCTGCGGAAGATGAACAGGAATAACGAGAACCAATGAGAGACTAGCTGGAGGTGTCTGGACGGGCAAATTTAACTCTCATTTCCCACCAGGAAGAGGAAATAACCAAAGGCTCAGCGTGCCGTGCCGGAACCAGATAAGGGCCTGAAGCCATCCTGCGGTGTTGCGGCCAGCTCACAAGAAAGCGAGTTGAAGACAGGAGCTCAGGGGCACTGTAATTCACAAACCTGCAGAGTTATAAATGACAGCTATCGTCCAAAAATAGACTGAAGTAAGCCTGCCAAGAGGACTTGAAAGCGGGGCAGAATTGCAGGAAACCGATTTCAGGAGGTAGACTGGAATTGCATTGAAAGCATAGGAAAAGAGGCAGAACGTCCACAATGATGCACTTGGCCAAAAAGGGCGTATGCGTTTTTTCCTGAATATATTCAGGAAAAAACGCATACGCCCTTTTTGGCCAACCAAGCAAACTTGCAAAGGAAATCTGCACTACAATGAAGTCTCACTTCTCCCCGGTCAAAAGGTCCATCTGAAAAAAGTGTAAAATCCAGAAAGGCAGGACAGGCCATGGAGAACTGGGAGCCTTGTTATGCTGATGGGCGGGATGTAAATTGCCAACAGACACTCAGGAGAAGTGTATGGTGTTTCCTGAAACATCTAAAAAACAAAGCAACAGAGCCTAGGGCACTTCCACTTATGGTCCTATAGCTTAGGGAAATTAAAATCAAAAAGACACAGCCACCCCAAAGTTTGGGACGCCTCCGTTTACAAGAACCGCGTTTACCGTACAAGTTCAATATCACAGAAAGTGAAAAATGGATAAAGAACTTGTGGTACTTACGTACAATGCAGTATCACTCAGCAATGAAATCTATGTCATCAGGCCCATAGCAGCATAATGAGTGGATTCAGGTACGATGATTCTAACAGAAATAAGTCACACAGAAAAAGAAACATCATAAGATATCACTAATACACGGAATGTAAACTTGGCTACACACGAACTGCATTCCAAAACAGAACAGGGTCTCAAATTTAGAAAACCAACTTATGCTTGCTTAAGGGGAAAGGTGAGTTGGGGTGCTGTATAAAACCAGAGATTGAAATGAGCACAGATAAAGGTCCTTAAGCCAAATATGGAATACACAAGAGCTACTCCTTGCTCAACGAAATGGACTCAAAACCGCATATTAAACGCCTAAGAATGTACCTGACTAGAAAGTATCTTAAAACCTATGGATTGCTATGTGTCCGAAAGAGAATCAAGCATGTGTACAGGGGCATAAACGCAGCAGTGATAGGATTGGAGAGGTTAGGTGAGCAAATGAAGACCCTTTGAAGTCATATTGCATGGTACCCATTACACGGGTCTTAACTCTCCAGGTTTAAGGTATTCTTCCTTCAGCTAAAACATGCATGTGGAACCCAAGTATGATCAACCATGTGAACGGGAGACGTGTTCAAATATGTCTCAGTTTTTCTCCCCTGGTACTCGGGTGCAACATTCCAGACACTTTACTAACACTCTCCCCACTTGGAGAGTCAGCGCCTTTAACCTCCTGTTTGGCCCAGTTTGCAATTTCTGCGGAAGATGAACAGGAATAGCGAGAACCAATGAGAGGCTAGCTGGAGGTGTCTGGACGGGCAAATTTAACTCTCATTTCCCACCAGGAAGAGGAAATAACCAAAGGCTCAGCGTGCCGTGCCGGAACCAGATTAGGGCCTGAAGCCATCATGCGGTGTTGCGGCCAGGTCACAAGAAAGCAAGTTGAAGAAAGGAGCTCAGGGGCACTGTAATTCACAAACCTGCAGAGTTATAAATGACAGCTATCGTCCAAAAATAGACTGAAGTAAGGCTGCCAAGAGGACTTGAAAGCGGGGCAGAATTGCAGGAAACCGATTTCAGGAGTTAGACTGGAATTGCATTGAAAGCATAGGAAAAGAGGCAGAACGTCCACAATGATGCACTTGGCCAAAAAGGGCGTATGCGTTTTTTCCTGAATATATTCAGGAAAAAACGCATACGCCCTTTTTGGCCAACCAAGCAAGCTTGCAAAGGAAATCTGCACTACAATGAAGTCTCACTTCCCCCCGGTCAAAAGGGCCATCTGAAAAAAGTGTAAAATCCAGAAAGGCAGGACAGGCCATGGAGAACTGGGAGCCTTGTTATGCTGATGGGCGGGATGTAAATTGCCAACAACCACTCGGGAGAAGTGTATGGTGTTTCCTGAAACATCTAAAAAACAAAGCAACAGAACCTAGGGCACTTCCACTTATGGTCCTATAGCTTAGGGAAATTAAAATCAAAAAGACACAGCCACCCCAAAGTTTGGAACGCCTCTGTTTACAAGAACCTCGTTTACAGTACAAGTTCAACATCGCAGAAAGTGAAAAATGGATAAAGAACTTGTGGTACTTACGTACAATGCAGTATCACTCAGCAATGAAATCTATGTCATCAAGCCCGTAGCAGCATAATGAGTGGATTCAGGTACGATGATTCTAACTGAAATAAGTCACACAGAAAAAGAAACATCATAAGATATCACTAATACACGGAATGTAAACTTGGCTATACAGGAACTGAATTACAGAACAGAATAGGGTCTCAAATTTAGAAAACCAACTTATGCTTGCTTAAGGGGAAAGGTGAGTTGGGGTGCTACATAAAACCAGAGATTGAAATGAGCACAGATAAAGTTCCTTAAGCCAAATATGGAATAGACAAGAGCTACTCCTTGCTCAACGAAATGGACTCAAAACCCCATATTCAATGCCTAAGAATGTACCTGACTAGTAAGTATCTTAAAACCTATGGATTGCTATGCCTCCAAAAGAGAATAAAGCATGTGTACAGGGGCATAAACGCAGCAGTGATAGGATTGGAGAGGTTCGGTGAGCAAATGAAGACCCTTTGAAGTCATATTGCATGGTACCCATTACACGGGTCTCAACTCTCCAGGTTTAAGGTATTCTTCCTTCAGCTAAAACATGCATGTGGAACCCAGAGTATGATCAACCATGTGAACGGGAGACGTGTTCAAATATGTCTCAGTTTTCCTCCCCTGGTACTCGGGTGCAACATTCCAGACGCTTTACTAGCACTCTCCCGACTTGGAGAGTCAGTCCCTTTAACCTCCTGTTTGGCCCAGTTTGCAATTTCTGCGGAAGATGAACAGGAATAGCGAGAACCAATGAGAGGCTAGCTGGAGGTGTCTGGACGGGCAAATTTAACTCTCATTTCCCACCAGGAAGAGGAATTAACCAAAGGCTCAGCATGCCGGGCCGGAACCAGATTAGGGTCTGAAGCCATCCTGCGGTGTTGCGGCCAGCTCACAAGAAAGCGAGTTGAAGAAAGGAGCTCAGGGGCACTGCAATTGACAAACCAGCAGAGTTATAAATGACAGCTATCGTCCAAAAATAGACTGAAGTACGGCTGCCAAGAGGACTTGAAAGTGGGGCAGAATTGCAGGAAACCGATTTCAGGAGGTAGACTGGAATTGCATTGAAAGCATAGGAAAAGAGGCAGAACGTCCACAATGATGCACCTGGCCAAAAAGTGCGTATGCGTTTTTTCCTGAATATATTCAGGAAAAATCGCATACGCCCTTTTTGGCCAACCAAGCAAGCTTGCAAAGGAAATCTGCACTACAATGAAGTCTCACTTCCCCCCGGTCAAAAGGGCCATCTGAAAAAAGTGTAAAATCCAGAAAGGCAACAGGCCATGGAGAACTGGGAGCCTTGTTATGCTGATGGGTGGGATGTAAATTGCCAACAGCCACTCCGGAGAAGTGTATGGTGTTTCCTGAAACATCTAAAAAACAAAGCAACAGAGCCTAGTGCACTTCCACTTATGGTCCTATAGCTTAGGGAAATTAAAATCAAAAAGACACAGCCACCCCAAAGTTTGGGACGCCTCTGTTTACAAGAACCTCGTTTACCGTACAAGTTCAATATCACAGAAAGTGAAAAATGGATAAAGAATTTGTGGTACTCATGTACAAAGCAATATCACTCAGCAATGAAATCTATGTCACCAGGCCCGTAGCAGCATAGTGAGTGGATTCGGGTATGGTGATTCTAACTGAAATAAGTCTAACAGAAAAAGAAACATCAAAAAATATCACTAATACATGGAATTTAAACTTGGCTACAGAGGAACTGTATTACAAAACAGAACAGGGTCTCAAATTTAGAAAACCAACTTATGCTTGCTTAAGTGGAAAGGTGAGTTGGGGTGCTGCATAAAACCAGAGACTGAAATGAGCAAAGATAAAGTTCCTTAAGCCAAATATGGAATAGACAAGAGCTACTCGTTGCTCAACGAAATGGACTCCACACCCCATATTAAACGCCTAAGAATGTACCTGACTAGTAAGTATCTTAAAACCTATGGAATGCTATGTCTCCAAAAGAGAATCAAGCGTGTGTACAAGGGTCATAAACGCAGCAGTGATAGGATTGGAGAGATTCGGTGAGCAAATGAAGACCCTTTGAAGTCATATTGCATGGTACCCATTCCACGGGTCTCAACTCTCCAGGTTTAAGGTATTCTTTCTTCAGCTAAAACATGCATGTGGAACCCAGAGTATGATCAACCGTGTGATCGGGAGACATGTTCAAATATGTCTCAGTTTTCATACCCTGGTACTTCGGTGCAACATTCCAGACGCTTTACTAACACTCTCCCCACTTGGAGAGTCAGTGCCTTTAACCTCCTGTTTGGCCCAGTTTGCAATTTCTGCGGAAGATGTACAGGAATAGCGAAAACCAATGAGAGACAAGTGGGAGGTGTCTGGATTGGCAAATTTAACTCTAATTTCCCACCAGGAAGAGGAATTAACCAAAGGCTCAGCGTGCCATGCCGGAACCAGATTAGGGCCTGAAGCCATCCTGCGGTGTTGCGGCCAGGTCACAAGAAAGCGAGTTGAAGAAAGGAGCTCAGGGGCACTGTAATTCACAAACCTGCAGAGTTATAAATGACAGCTATCGTCCAAAAATAGACTGAAGTAAGGCTGCCAAGAGGACTTGAAAGCGGGGCAGAATTGCAGGAAACCGATTTCAGGAGGTAGACTGGAATTGCATTGAAAGCATAGGAAAAGAGGCAGAACGTCCACAATGATGCACTTGGCCAAAAAGGGCGTATGCGTTTTTTCCTGAATATATTCAGGAAAAAACGCATACGCCCTTTTTGGCCAACCAAGCAAGCTTGCAAAGGAAATCTGCACTACAATGAAGTCTCACTTCCCCCCGGTCAAAAGGGCCATCTGAAAAAAGTGTAAAATCCAGAAAGGCAGGACAGGCCATGGAGAACTGGGAGCTTTGTTATGCTGATGGGCGGGATGTAAATTGCCAACAACCACTTGGGAGAAGTGTATGGTGTTTCCTGAAACATCTAAAAAACAAAGCAACAGAACCTAGGGCACTTCCACTTATGGTCCTATAGCTTAGGGAAATTAAAATCAAAAAGACACAGCCACCCCAAAGTTTGGAACGGCTCTGTTTACAAGAACCTCGTTTACAGTACAAGTTCAACATCGCAGAAAGTGAAAAATGGATAAAGAAGTTGTGGTATTTACTTACAAAGCAATATCACTCAGCAATGAAATCTGTGTCATCAGGCCCTTAGCATCACAATGAGTGGATTCAGTTATGATGATTCTAACTGAAATAAGTCACACAGAAAAAGAAACATCATAAGATATCAGTAATACACGGAATGTAAACTTGGCTACACAGGAACTGAATTACAGAACACAACAGGGTCTCAAATTTAGAAAACCAACTTATGCTTGCTTAAGGGGAAAGGTGAGTTGGGGTGCTGAATAAAACCAGAGATTGAAATGAGCACAGATAAAGTTCCTTAAGTCAAATTTGGAATAGACAAGAGCTACTCCTTGCTCAACGAAATGGACTCAACACCGCATATTAAACGCCTAAGAATGTACCTGACTAGTAAGTATCGTAAAACCTATGGATTGCTATGTCTCCAAAAGAGAATCAAGCATGTGTACAGGGGCATAAACGCAGCAGTGATAGGATTGGAGAGGTTCGGTGAGCAAATGAAGACCCTTTGAAGTCATATTGCATGGTACCCATTACACGGGTCTCAACTCTCCAGGTTTAAGGTATTCTTCCTTCAGCTAAAACATGCATGTGGAACCCAAGTATGATCAACCATGTGAACGGGAGACGTGTTCAAATATGTCTCAGTTTTCGTACCCTGGTACTCGGGTGCAACATTCCAGACGCTTTACTAACACTCTCCCCACTTGGAGAGTCAGTCCCTTTAACCTCCTGTTTGGCCCAGTTTGCAATTTCTGCGGAAGATGAACAGGAATAGCGAGAACCAATGAGAAACTAGCTGGAGGTGTCTGGATGGGCAAATTTAACTCTCATTTCCCACCAGGAAGAGGAAATAACCAAACGCTCAGCTTGCCGTGCCAGAACCAGATTAGGGTCTGAAGACATCCTGCGGTGCTGCGGCCAGGTCACAAGAAAGCGAGTTGAAGAAAGGAGCTCAGGGGCACTGTAATTCACAAACCTGCAGAGTTATAAATGACAGCTATCGTCCAAAAATATACTGAAGTAAGGCTGCCAAGAGGACTTGAAAGCGGGGCAGAATTGCAGGAAACCGATTTCAGGAGGTAGACTGGAATTGCATTGAAAGCATAGGAAAAGAGGCAGAACGTCCACAATGATGCACTTGGCCAAAAAGGGCGTATGCGTTTTTTCCTGAATATATTCAGGAAAAAACGCATACGCCCTTTTTGGCCAACCAAGCAAACTTGCAAAGGAAATCTGCACTACAATGAAGTCTCACTTCTCCCCGGTCAAAAGGTCCATCTGAAAAAAGTGTAAAATCCAGAAAGGCAGGACAGGCCATGGAGAACTGGGAGCCTTGTTATGCTGATGGGCGGGATGTAAATTGCCAACAGACACTCAGGAGAAGTGTATGGTGTTTCCTGAAACATCTAAAAAACAAAGCAACAGAGCCTAGGGCACTTCCACTTATGGTCCTATAGCTTAGGGAAATTAAAATCAAAAAGACACAGCCACCCCAAAGTTTGGGACGCCTCCGTTTACAAGAACCGCGTTTACCGTACAAGTTCAATATCACAGAAAGTGAAAAATGGATAAAGAACTTGTGGTACTTACGTACAATGCAGTATCACTCAGCAATGAAATCTATGTCATCAGGCCCATAGCAGCATAATGAGTGGATTCAGGTACGATGATTCTAACAGAAATAAGTCACACAGAAAAAGAAACATCATAAGATATCACTAATACACGGAATGTAAACTTGGCTACACACGAACTGCATTCCAAAACAGAACAGGGTCTCAAATTTAGAAAACCAACTTATGCTTGCTTAAGGGGAAAGGTGAGTTGGGGTGCTGTATAAAACCAGAGATTGAAATGAGCACAGATAAAGGTCCTTAAGCCAAATATGGAATACACAAGAGCTACTCCTTGCTCAACGAAATGGACTCAAAACCGCATATTAAACGCCTAAGAATGTACCTGACTAGAAAGTATCTTAAAACCTATGGATTGCTATGTGTCCGAAAGAGAATCAAGCATGTGTACAGGGGCATAAACGCAGCAGTGATAGGATTGGAGAGGTTAGGTGAGCAAATGAAGACCCTTTGAAGTCATATTGCATGGTACCCATTACACGGGTCTTAACTCTCCAGGTTTAAGGTATTCTTCCTTCAGCTAAAACATTCATGTGGAACCCAAGTATGATCAACCATGTGAACAGGAGACGTGTTCAAATATGTCTCAGTTTTCCTCCCCTGGTACTCGGGTGCAACATTCCAGACACTTTACTAACACTCTCCCCACTTGGAGAGTCAGCGCCTTTAACCTCCTGTTTGGCCCAGTTTGCAATTTCTGCGGAAGATGAACAGGAATAGCGAGAACCAATGAGAGGCTAGCTGGAGGTGTCTGGACGGGCAAATTTAACTCTCATTTCCCACCAGGAAGAGGAAATAACCAAAGGCTCAGCGTGCCGTGCCGGAACCAGATTAGGGCCTGAAGCCATCCTGCGGTGTTGCGGCCAGGTCACAAGAAAGCAAGTTGAAGAAAGGAGCTCAGGGGCACTGTAATTCACAAACCTGCAGAGTTATAAATGACAGCTATCGTCCAAAAATAGACTGAAGTAAGGCTGCCAAGAGGACTTGAAAGCGGGGCAGAATTGCAGGAAACCGATTTCAGGAGGTAGACTGGAATTGCATTGAAAGCATAGGAAAAGAGGCAGAACGTCCACAATGATGCACTTGGCCAAAAAGGGCGTATGCGTTTTTTCCTGAATATATTCAGGAAAAAACGCATACGCCCTTTTTGGCCAACCAAGCAAGCTTGCAAAGGAAATCTGCACTACAATGAAGTCTCACTTCCCCCCGGTCAAAAGGGCCATCTGAAAAAAGGGTAAAATCCAGAAAGGCAGGACAGGCCATGGAGAACTGGGAGCCTTGTTATGCTGATGGGCGGGATGTAAATTGCCAACAACCACTCGGGAGAAGTGTATGGTGTTTCCTGAAACATCTAAAAAACAAAGCAACAGAACCTAGGGCACTTCCACTTATGGTCCTATAGCTTAGGGAAATTAAAATCAAAAAGACACAGCCACCCCAAAGTTTGGAACGCCTCTGTTTACAAGAACCTCGTTTACAGTACAAGTTCAACATCGCAGAAAGTGAAAAATGGATAAAGAACTTGTGGTACTTACGTACAATGCAGTATCACTCAGCAATGAAATCTATGTCATCAAGCCCGTAGCAGCATAATGAGTGGATTCAGGTACGATGATTCTAACTGAAATAAGTCACACAGAAAAAGAAACATCATAAGATATCACTAATACATGGAATGTAAACTTGGCTATACAGGAACTGAATTACAGAACAGAATAGGGTCTCAAATTTAGAAAACCAACTTATGCTTGCTTAAGGGGAAAGGTGAGTTGGGGTGCTGCATAAAACCAGAGATTGAAATGAGCACAGATAAAGTTCCTTAAGCCAAATATGGAATAGACAAGAGCTACTCCTTGCTCAACGAAATGGACTCAAAACCCCATATTAAATGCCTAAGAATGTACCTGACTAGTAAGTATCTTAAAACCTATGGATTGCTATGCCTCCAAAAGAGAATAAAGCATGTGTACAGGGGCATAAACGCAGCAGTGATAGGATTGGAGAGGTTCGGTGAGCAAATGAAGACCCTTTGAAGTCATATTGCATGGTACCCATTACACGGGTCTCAACTCTCCAGGTTTAAGGTATTCTTCCTTCAGCTAAAACATGCATGTGGAACCCAGAGTATGATCAACCATGTGAACGGGAGACGTGTTCAAATATGTCTCAGTTTTCCTCCCCTGGTACTCGGGTGCAACATTCCAGACGCTTTACTAGCACTCTCCCGACTTGGAGAGTCAGTCCCTTTAACCTCCTGTTTGGCCCAGTTTGCAATTTCTGCGGAAGATGAACAGGAATAGCGAGAACCAATGAGAGGCTAGCTGGAGGTGTCTTGACGGGCAAATTTAACTCTCATTTCCCACCAGGAATAGGAATTAACCAAAGGCTCAGCATGCCGGGCCGGAACCAGATTAGGGTCTGAAGCCATCCTGCGGTGTTGCGGCCAGCTCACAAGAAAGCGAGTTGAAGAAAGGAGCTCAGGGGCACTGCAATTGACAAACCAGCAGAGTTATAAATGACAGCTATCGTCCAAAAATAGACTGAAGTAAGGCTGCCAAGAGGACTTGAAAGTGGGGCAGAATTGCAGGAAACCGATTTCAGGAGGTAGACTGGAATTGCATTGAAAGCATAGGAAAAGAGGCAGAACGTCCACAATGATGCACCTGGCCAAAAAGGGCGTATGCGTTTTTTCCTGAATATATTCAGGAAAAATCGCATACGCCCTTTTTGGCCAACCAAGCAAGCTTGCAAAGGAAATCTGCACTACAATGAAGTCTCACTTCCCCCCGGTCAAAAGGGCCATCTGAAAAAAGTGTAAAATCCAGAAAGGCAACAGGCCATGGAGAACTGGGAGCCTTGTTATGCTGATGGGTGGGATGTAAATTGCCAACAGCCACTCCGGAGAAGTGTATGGTGTTTCCTGAAACATCTAAAAAACAAAGCAACAGAGCCTAGTGCACTTCCACTTATGGTCCTATAGCTTAGGGAAATTAAAATCAAAAAGACACAGCCACCCCAAAGTTTGGGACGCCTCTGTTTACAAGAACCTCGTTTACCGTACAAGTTCAATATCACAGAAAGTGAAAAATGGATAAAGAATTTGTGGTACTCATGTACAAAGCAATATCACTCAGCAATGAAATCTATGTCACCAGGCCCGTAGCAGCATAGTGAGTGGATTCGGGTATGGTGATTCTAACTGAAATAAGTCTAACAGAAAAAGAAACATCAAAAAATATCACTAATACATGGAATTTAAACTTGGCTACAGAGGAACTGAATTACAAAACAGAACAGGGTCTCAAATTTAGAAAACCAACTTATGCTTGCTTAAGTGGAAAGGTGAGTTGGGGTGCTGCATAAAACCAGAGACTGAAATGAGCAAAGATAAAGTTCCTTAAGCCAAATATGGAATAGACAAGAGCTACTCGTTGCTCAACGAAATGGACTCCACACCCCATATTAAACGCCTAAGAATGTACCTGACTAGTAAGTATCTTAAAACCTATGGATTGCTATGTCTCCAAAAGAGAATCAAGCGTGTGTACAAGGGTCATAAACGCAGCAGTGATAGGATTGGAGAGATTCGGTGAGCAAATGAAGACCCTTTGAAGTCATATTGCATGGTACCCATTCCACGGGTCTCAACTCTCCAGGTTTAAGGTATTCTTTCTTCAGCTAAAACATGCATGTGGAACCCAGAGTATGATCAACCGTGTGATCGGGAGACATGTTCAAATATGTCTCAGTTTTCATACCCTGGTACTTCGGTGCAACATTCCAGACGCTTTACTAACACTCTCCCCACTTGGAGAGTCAGTGCCTTTAACCTCCTGTTTGGCCCAGTTTGCAATTTCTGCGGAAGATGTACAGGAATAGGGAGAACCAATGAGAGACAAGCGGGAGGTGTCTGGATTGGCAAATTTAACTCTCATTTCCCACCAGGAAGAGGAATTAACCAAAGGCTCAGCGTGCCATGCCGGAACCAGATTAGGGCCTGAAGCCATCCTGCGGTGTTGCGGCCAGGTCACAAGAAAGCGAGTTGAAGAAAGGAGCTCAGGGGCACTGTAATTCACAAACCTGCAGAGTTATAAATGACAGCTATCGTCCAAAAATAGACTGAAGTAAGGCTGCCAAGAGGACTTGAAAGCGGGGCAGAATTGCAGGAAACCGATTTCAGGAGGTAGACTGGAATTGCATTGAAAGCATAGGAAAAGAGGCAGAACGTCCACAATGATGCACTTGGCCAAAAAGGGCGTATGCGTTTTTTCCTGAATATATTCAGGAAAAAACGCATACGCCCTTTTTGGCCAACCAAGCAAGCTTGCAAAGGAAATCTGCACTACAATGAAGTCTCACTTCCCCCCGGTCAAAAGGGCCATCTGAAAAAAGTGTAAAATCCAGAAAGGCAGGACAGGCCATGGAGAACTGGGAGCCTTGTTATGCTGATGGGCGGGATGTAAATTGCCAACAACCACTCGGGAGAAGTGTATGGTGTTTCCTGAAACATCTAAAAAACAAAGCA
Organism: Stenella coeruleoalba; assembly: GCF_951394435.1. Taxonomy (NCBI): domain Eukaryota; kingdom Metazoa; phylum Chordata; class Mammalia; order Artiodactyla; family Delphinidae; genus Stenella; species Stenella coeruleoalba. The sequence goes on from NW_027646306.1 coordinate 391,643, forward strand.
ACAGAGCCTAGGGCACTGCCACTTATGGTCCTATAGCTTAGGGAAATTAAAATCAAAAAGACACAGCCACCCCAAAGTTTGGGACGCCTATGTTTACAAGAAGCTCGTTTACCATACAAGTTCAATATCACAGAAAGTGAAAAATGGATAAAGAACTTGTGGTACTTACGTACAATGCAATATCACTCAGCAATGAAATCTATGTCATCAGGCCCGTAGCAGCATAATGAGTGGATTCAGGTACGATGATTCTAACTGAAATAAGTCACACAGAAAAAGAAACATCAAAAGATATCACTAATACACGGAATGTAAACTTGGCTACACAGGAACTGAATTCCAAAACAGAACAGTGTCTCAAATTTAGAAAACCAACTTCTGCTTGCTTAAGGGGAAAGGTGAGTTGGGGTGCTGCATAAAACCAGAGATTGAAAAGAGCACAGATAAAGTTCCTTAAGCCAAATATGGAATAGACAAGAGCTACTCCTTGCTCAACGAAATGGACTCAACACCCAATATTAAACGCCTAAGAATGTACCTGACTAGTAAGTATCTTAAAACCTAGGGATTGCTATGTCTCCGAAAGAGAATCAAGCGTGTGTACTGGGGCATAAATGCAGCAGTGATAGGATTGGAGAGGTTCGGTGAGCAAATGAAGACCCTTTGAAGTCATATTGCATGGTACCCATTCCATGGGTCTCAACTCTCCAGGTTTAAGGTATTCTTCCTTCAGCTAAAACATGCATGTGGAACCCAGAGTATGATCAACCGTGTGATCGGGAGACGTGTTCAAATATGTCTCAGTTTTCATACCCTGGTACTCGGGTGCAACATTCCAGACGCTTTACTAACACTCTCCCGACTTGGACAGTCAGTGCCTTTAACCTCCTGTTTGGCCCAGTTTGCAATTTCTGCGGAAGATGAACAGGAATAGGGAGAACCAATGAGAGACTAGCTGGAGGTGTCTGGACGGGCAAATTTAACTCTCATTTCCCACTAGGAAGAGGAATTAACCAAAGGCTCAGCGTGCCGTGGCGGAAACAGATTAGGGCCTGAAGCCATCCTGCAGTGTTGCGGCCAGCTCACAAGAAAGTGAGTTGAAGAAAGGAGCTCAGGGGCTCTGTAATTCACAAACCTGCAGAGTTATAAATGACAGCTATCGTCCAAAAATATACTGAAGTAAGGCTGCCAAGAGGACTTGAAAGCGGGGCAGAATTGCAGGATACCGATTTCAGGAGGTAGACTGGAATTGCATTGAAAGCGTAGGAAAAGAGGCAGAACGTCCACAATGATGCACTTTGCCAAAAGGGCATATGCGTTTTTTCCTGAATATATTCAGGAAAAAACGCATACGCCCTTTTTGGCCAACCAAGCAAGCTTGCAAAGGAAATCTGCACTACAATGAAGTCTCACTTCCCCCCGGTCAAAAGGGCCATCAGAATAAAGTGTAAAATCCAGAAAGGCAGGACAGGCCATGGAGAACTGGGAGCCTTGTTATGCTGATGGGCGGGATGTAAATTGCCAACAGACACTCGGGAGAAGTGTATGGTGTTTCCTGAAACATCTAAAAAACAAAGCAACAGAGCCTAGGGCACTTCCACTTATGGTCCTATAGCTTAGGGAAATTAATATCAAAAAGACACAGCAACCCCAAAATTTGGGACGGCTCTTTTTACAGGAATCTCTTCTACGGCACAAGTTAAATATCCCAGAGAGCAAATAATGGATAAAGAAGTTGCGGTACTTCTGTACAACAGAATACCACTCAGCAATGAAATCTATGTCACCAGGCCCGTACCAGCATAATGAGTGGATTGAGGCACGATGATTCTAAGTGAAATAAGTCACACAGAAAAAGAAACATCATAAGGTATCACTAATACACGGAATGTGAACTTGGCTACACATGAACTGAATTACAAAACAGAACAGGGTCTCAAGTTTAGAAAACCAACTTATGCCTGCTTAAGGGGGAAGGTGAGTTGGGGTGCTGCATAAAAGCAGAGTTTGAAATTAGCACAGATACCGTTCCATAAGCCAAATATGTAATAGACAAGAGCTACCCCTTGCTCAACGAAATGGATTCAACAATGAGGTATCACCTCACACCTGGTAGAATAGGCATCATTGAAAATCTACAAACAAAAAATGCTGGAAAGGGTGTGGAGAAAAGGAACCCTCTTCCACTATTGTTGGGAATATAAATTGATACAGTCATTATGGAGAACAATATGGAATTTCTTAAGAAACTAACAATAGAATTACCATATGATACAGCAATCCCAGTACTGGACATATACCCAGACAAAACCATAAATCAAAAAGAGTCATTCACCGCAATGTTCATTGCATCACTATTTACAATATCGAGGTAATGGAAGCAACCTAAATGCCCACAGACAGACGAATGCATAAAGCTGTGGTACATATATAAAATGGAATATTACTAAGCCATGAAAAGGAATGAAATTGGGTCATTTGTAGAGACGTCGATGGATCTAGAGACTGTCATACAGAGTGAAGTAAGTCAGAAAGAGAAAAACAAATCTTGTATATTCATGCATATATGTGGAACCTAGAAAAACTGTACAGATTAACCATTTTGCAAGGCATAAACAGAGCAACAGATGTAGACAACAAACGTATGGACAACAAGGGGGGAAAGCTGTTGGGGGGGTGGTGGTGGGAGGAGTTGAGAGACTGGGATTGGCATGTATACATTTATATGTATAAAATAGATAACCAATAAGAACCTGCTGTATAAAAATATAAAATAAAATTCAAAATTAAAAAGAAGTAAAATTTAAAAAATAAAACAGAAAAAACAATTATTCCCTGCACATACATGTATTTATATGAATAAATTATTTCCATGCTTATATCTGTAAATACAAAAAAGAGGAATAAAATCTACCTTGAACCAAAAACGAAAAAGAGAAAAAAAACACAGAACCCACCAGTTCCACAGAGGAAAACCGTATCAGGGCACTTGCTCCAGTTGTAAACAATTCTGAAGTTGGTCAGTGGTGGGGAATCGTCTCCCATTCAGCCAGCAGCCCCCACGCAACAAGCGTCCTCATTGCAAAGCTGGGGCACCGTGCCGAGGCATCTGTGAGTAAACGTGAGCTGAGCCCCAGGCCAGTTGCTGCTGAACTATTCCCACCCGTCCCAGGTAAAACACCTGAATATATACAAGGACTTGAAAGCCTAGAGGAAGGGCCATAGAGCCACACGAGTGACAGCATGCCGGCCGACTTGGTGCCTGCAGGCCAGCCAGGATGGTCCTGGCCCTGGGTGCTCTTCTGGAAGATTTCCATTTCCCTGCCTGAGATACCCGTCCTGTCCCTGCCCCCACTGCTTTTTTCCTTCCTCACCTCTGCCCAGGGAGAAATTCCAGCAGCAGGTATGGGTGACACATCCTCTTCTTTAGCAGGTGGCAGCCTGGCAACTGCTGCAGAAAGTCCAGCAGAGCCCCACTCACACTGGGCCACCCACAAAGCCGTGGCCTCTCACTCCCTCCCACCAGCCCAGCCCCGAGACTGCTGACAGGGCAGAGAAAATGGCGTCAGGCACGGCTGCAGGGGCTCTTGCTGCCTGGAGTGGTATTTATATTGATCTCAACCCAGGCACACCTGGGGAGGGCTGGCCGGCACGGTAAGGCTGCCCAGGTCAGCCAATCATCACCCCTCAGGGGCTCACAGTTGCAGAAAATGGAACTTGCTGAACCGGCCAGGTCCAAGGAACAGGTGTGGGCTCCTGAGAGTCAGGATAGACAAGGGGCTGCAGCTTTGGCTTGTTTTCTAATCATTTTATCTGGCCCATGAGTGGGAGACAACTTCAAGAAAACCCTCTCCTAATGAGAGGAACCCAGGAGTCAGGCAGAGGAGGGGTGGGTGGTGGTTGGAGACAGAGGCCTGGTGCCCCGGGTGCAGTGGAAGTCTCTGGAAGACCAGGTGGAGGGAGGCCTCACGGAGTGATGCCCAGGGTCACAGACCTGTCGCAGCTGCTGTTTGTTAGTTCAAGTCCTGCTCTGAGGTGCTCTGTGTCAGCTCTGAGCGACAGGTGAGCTGGGGGTGCTCTGCAATGAGGGCTATGTGCACGGTTCCTGTGTGCCCAGCCCTGCCACGGTACCTGCAAGGGTAGCTCTGTATCCTGGGAGGGGCGTGACCACGAGAGCCCCGTGGGCTGGGGTGGGGGTGGGGTACCTGCCCAGGTGAGCTCCATATTCTGGGATTGGTCTGACCACGAGAGCCCCATGGGCTGCTGGGGACCTGGTAAAGGATGTCAGGACAGTCAGTGAAGCCACCGAGGATATACCTCCAGTTGCTCCTAATTCCTACACCCTGCTGGTCATTCTACCAACCACCAGGACATGGTATTCTGTATTAGTCTTCAATGATGCCTTCTTTTGTATTCCATTAGTCCCAGAGTCACAAGAAATTTTGGCTTGTGAGTGGCAGGACTCAACATACAACTAAAACAATACTTCCGGGCCGTCTGGCCCCAAGGGTGCAAAAATTCCCACACCATCTTTGGGGAAAGCTTAGCTAAAGACCTAAAAGTTCTACCTCTGGAAAAGGAAACCCTCCTTCAATATGCAGACGACATTCTGATCACCAGCCCTACTAAGGAGGCCTCTGAACTACCAAGCCAATAAAGGATAGAAGTTGTCCAAGAAAAAGCTCAAATATCACAGACTGCGGTGACCTGCCTGGGCTTCATTCTCACAGAAGGTCAGAGAAGCCCATCCCAGGAAAGGGAAGAAACCATTTTCAGCCTTACCCCTTTCTAAAACTAGAAGACAGCTTAGGGGTTCCTGGGGAGGCCAGGGTTTGCTGCTTCTGGATCCCTAACTACAGTCTACTAGCTGGGCCTCTATATGAAACACTGAAAGGAAAAGATGATGATCCTTTTGAATAGAATCCAGAAGTGGCCTTTCAAGAATGGAAAGAGCAGTCAATTCAGACCCTTGCCCTGGAACTCCCTAATTTAGCTAAACCCTTTGACCTTTACATTCCCGGTGAAAGGTGAATCGCCATTGGAGAATTAGTGCAAAAACTGGGACCACTTGAAATGGAACAATGCAAGAATGCCATCCAGGTAGGATAAACTACGGTCACTAAGGGGCTTGGCCCACTGCCACATCTGGCCAAGATACTGGCGGTATCTAAAAACCTGGAAATCAGCAGCCCAAAAGGCCACCTCCCTCCTAAGGGAAAAGGACCCCACGTGGTGATCCTAACCACCAACCATGCCCTGAAGTTGCAGGGTTCGCTCCGTGGGCACACCGACCTCGAGTGAGGAGGCCCTCCAACTCCAACATCCAGAGAGATAACCGGGGGCAACAGGGCACCATGACGACTCGTGTGAACATCACTTGACCTGGAGTTTCTCTCATAAAACAACAAGAGTGTGTCCCAAAAGAGTAGACTACTGCTTGCAGGACTTACTGCACCCAGAGGGGAGCTAATAATCTTGGCGGGGGAACAGTATACCACACTGTCACCATAGAAAAGCCTACAGACACCGTGATGATGGTGGCCAATAAGACCGGCTGGACTCCTGTTTACTTCAAAAGGCTGTTGACTCAGTAGCCATCATGGTCCTTGATCACCACTGACCCTGGACTGTCTGGGAGTTGAGCGGGCAGGGCTCTGACACCTGGTGTTGTTTGTACGTTAATTCAGGGGCCTAACTGAAGAAAGCGCAGACTACTGGTCAGAGCATCTAGGCTGGCAGAGACGGTCAGCCTAAGGTGGCCGAACAAATGTGGGGCGGGGTGAAACCGGCCCCCACAGCGTCTCTGCACATCTCTTTCCTGGACCCTTAAAGGTCATTAGAATCTATAACACTTCCAATGCTGGTGCTCAGGTGGACGAGCAGGGAGGCAGGGGTCCTGGGGACAATCAACGTCACCGGGAGGCTGCTGGGGAGAAGCTCTGACCCTCGCCCCAGGGTATGAGGGCTCCCAACTCAGCACTCAGCAGTTACAGAAGAAGGGTCTGCACCCTCAGCACTCCAAGAATGAGGAACGGGACAAAAGGCAGAGGAGGGGTTTGTCCCCAGCAAAGCCCATTAAAAATCCCTGGGAGATAAAAATAGAATCTGGGCAATAAAGTCAAGTCTAACCTTTTTTATCCTTTGTGCTTTGTCTAATTTCACGTGCTCCTAGGGTCCCGCATGCAGAGGTTCTACACCCGGCACTTCAGACCAGATTTCCTAGTGCAGAATGGCTGGGTCGACACCTCAGCTCCTGGGGCCCAGTGCAGACTCCACGATATAGAGCCTGAGCTACAGCCAACCTGGCCCTCGAGAGCTCCGCCGCCTCCCTCCCTCCCACTGACTCTGACAGGATCTCTACACAGCAGCCCAGCCCACAGCCCACGGGGTAGTGCATGCTCTCACCTCTCCATTCTCTGATCAAAATATAAAGTTTCCTTTGCTTGTGAACCAAACTCAGTCTCGATCTCTTGGCCCCAATGACACTGGGCAGGGGGACACTTGTTGGGGTCCACTCTGGAGGATCAATAACAGAAATTGAGACTATTGTAACCTCAATGAACAGATGTGTGAGCCAAACTGTAGTTAACATAGAACAGTGTATAAGGCTCGGGTAAAATAAGATGTTTTTAACACTTCCATTTGATATTTCCATCACTTTTTATAAGCAAGTTCAGTGAAAAGGTTTGTCTTATTTGTCAGGTCAATATTAGAGAAACGAAGTGATTTCTTTCCAAGGATGTACAGCTAATAATCTTGGTTAAACCTTCAATCTTGTTTTAAATGCTTTTCCATTGAAAATGATACCTCTCTTTCAGCTCCCCCATTTCTGAGAAGTATAAAATCTTATAATTTATTATTACCAAAGGGGAAAGGTGGGAGGAGGGATAAATTAACAGTTTGGAATGAACACATACACACTGCTATGTATAAAATAGATCATCAACAAGGAACTACTGTATAGCACAGGGAACTACACTCAACATTTTGCAATAACCTATAAGGGGAAATAATCTGAAAAAGAATAGATATTTTTATTGACATCATCTATCAATGACAGTTAAAGTGTAGCCTAAGGGAAGCTGGTGGTGAGTGCTTCTGACCCTGAAGACTTCAATCATCTAAAGTTTGGACTCTGCCTACTTCCCAAGGCCCTTAATGAACATATGTGTAGCCGTAGCTTAAAAACTTCCCCAGTTTGGGTTTCGGGGAGACACTGATTTTGAAAAAGCCCTGGTGTTCTCCTTACATGAATGGGACTCTTCCTACTGCTAAAACATGTCTGTCACACCCAGAGGATGGTATACCGTCTGATCGGGAAGAGTTTGGAAAAGGCATCTCATCTCCTCATCTCCTGGTGCTCGGGTTCACCCCTCCAGCGTCTTTACTAACAGTCTCCCCACTTGGAGATGTCAGCACTGTCAACATCCTGTTGCGTACAGTTTGGAATTTGTCCAGAGGATGAAGCGGAAGGATGAGGAACAATGAGAGACAAGTCCTAGGTGTTCAGACAGGCACATGTCACTCTAATTTCCAATCAGGAAGACGAATTGACCAAAGGCTAGGGTTGCCCATGGAAACAGTATAGGGCTTGAGGAAATCCCGCTGCTTTGTGGCCAGTTCCCATAAACACGAGTTGAACAATGGAACTCAGGGGCAGTAAAATTCACAAAACTGCAGAGTTGAAAATATCCATCACTGAAAAATGTCTTGAGGAAAGTCAGAGAAAAGGACTTGTAAGCAAGGGAGAATGGCAGGAAAGGGATTTGAGGAGGTAGAAAGGACTCGCCATTAAGCACAAGAAAAGGAGCTGAACATTGCCAACATTGCAGTTGGCCAAAAAGGGTGTATGCGTTCTTTTCTGTATATATTCAAGAAAAGGGCATACACTTTTTTAGCCAACCAAACAGGTGGGCACTGGAAGTCAATACTACAAAAGATATCACTTCGCATCAGTCAGAAGAGCCATCCTCATAAAGCGTAAACAACAGAAATGCAGGACAGGGCAACGAGAAGAGGGAGCCCTGTGAGACTTATAGTGGAAATGTATATTGCCAACGGCCATTCTGGAGAAGTGTATTGTGTTTACTAAAGCATCTAAAAAATGAGCTACAGAGCATAGGGCACTTGCACTCATGGGCGTATATCTTGGGAAAAACAAAAATCGAGAGGACACAGGCACCCCAATGTTTACCCCCTCTCTGTTTAAAAGATCCTCGACTAGGATATAACTTAAATGTCTCTGGAGGGAAAAAATGGATAGAGATGTGGTACTTAGGTAGAGTGGAATATTATTCAGCCTGGAAATCAATGAAATATGGCCAGTTGTAACGACTCCGGAGGAGTTACGTATGATCATTCTAAGTGACAGAATTCAAAAAGAAAAAGACACATATCATAAGATATCACTTAAAGGTGGAATCCAAAATGGCTACACATGAAATAAATTACAAAACAAAAACATAGTCAAATATGTAGAAAACACGCATAAGGCTGCTAAACGGGAAAGGTGGGGAGGGGTGAGGCATCATCCAGGAGGTTGAAATTAGCAAAGATACCATTCCAAATACCAAACTGATAATCAACAAGGCCTACACGGTAGCTAAAAGAACTGCACTCAGCACACTCAAGTCACCGGAAAAGAATATATACGACTGGTAAGAATCTGAAAAAGAATTTATTGATGTCTCTCTGTACGCGAATCAAGTGGATGTACAGCAGCAAGAAACAGAGCTTTGAAAATCAGCTGTAACCAATATAGTAATAAATTGAAAAAAATAAACGACAGAGAGACAGAGAAAACCTCTTACAACTTTTCCTCAGGGACGGTGATGCAACATGGATTGAACACATCTAGACCCACAGCAGGATGAGACATAAGGCTGGAAACTGTTTGCGCTAAGAGAAATGTGAGGTTGGGTGAGGAAATGCACACCCTTTAAAGTAATACTACCTGGTACCCATTCAATGGGTCCCAAATCTGCAGGTTCAAGGGATCTTCCTACAGCTAAAACATGCATGGAAAACCCAGAGGACTGTACACCATGTGATCGGGAGATGTGTCTAAAATGCACCTCATTTATCCTCTCCTGGTGCTCCTGTTCACCATTCCAGCCACGCTACTTAGAATCTCCCCACTTGGAGAATCAGCACATTTAAACTTCTGTTTCACACATTTTGCAAATTGTGAGGAGGATGAACGGGAAGAGGGGGAACCAATGAGAGAAGAGTTGTAGGGGTTTGGACGGGCACATATCACTCTAATTTCCCATTAAGAATAAGAATTAAAGAAAGGCTCAGCCTGCCTCGCCGGAGCCAAAATAGGGCCTGAAGCAATCCTGTGGGTTTGAGGCCAGCTCACAAAAGAGCAACTTAAAAAATGGAGCTCAGGGTCACTGCAATTCACAAACCTGCAGAGTTATAAATGAAAACTAATGTCCAAAAATATGTTGAGGTAAGGCAAAGAAGAGGATCTGAATGCAAGACAGAATTGCAAGAAACAGATTTCAAGAGATAGATTGGACTCGTCTTTAACGCACATGAAAAGCGGCAGAATTTCGACAATGATGCAGTTGGCCCAAAAGGGCGTATGCGTTTTTTCCTGATTATATCCAGGAAAAAACGCATACGCACTTTATGGGCAATGAAGCAAGCAAGCAATGCAAATGTGCACAACAAAGAAGTCCCACTTCCCACCGGTCAAAAGGGCCATCCTAAAAAATTGTAAAAACCAGAAATGCAGGACAGGCCATGGAGAACAGGGAGCCTTTATACGCTGATGGGCAGTGTGTGAACTGCCGAGAGTCACTCTGGAGAAGTGTATGGTGGTTCCTAAATCATCTAAAAAACAGAGCTACAGAGCATAGGACACTTCCAATCATGGGAGTATATCTAGGGAAGTCTAAAAATCAACAAGACACAAGCACACCACAGTTTAGGGCTACTCTGTTTACAAGAACCTCAACTTCAGTACACCTTAAATATCCCAGGAAAGAGAACAATGATAAAGAAGATGTGGTACTTATGTACAATGGAATATCTCTTCACCATGAAATCAATGTAATAAGGCTAGTAGAAGGATAAAGAGTGGATTTAGGTCCGATAATACTACTTGAAATAAGTCAAACAGAAAAAGAAACATATCATAAGATATCACTTATAGAGGGAGGGTAAATATGGCTGCACAAGAAATGAATTACAGAACAGAACAGTGTCTCACACTTAGAAAACACACTTATGTCAGCTTAAGGGGAAAGGAGAGGTGGGGTGATGCATAAAACCAGAGTTTGAAATTAGCACAGATACCGTTCAATAAACCAAATAGGTATTAGACAAGATCTACACCTTGCTCAATGAACAGGCCTCAACACACCCTATACACCGCAGAGAAATATATCTGAGGAATAAGAATCTTAAAACCCATGTATTGATATATCTCCATAAGGGAATCAAGTGTGTGCAGAGCGGCACAAACACAGCAGTGAAAAGGAGCTAAACCCCATTATAGAAATAAATTTTAAAAACAAAACGCTGAAACAATGAAAGAGAGAAAAATTCTTACAAAATTCGCTCAGGGGCTGTGATGCAACCTGGATTGACCACATATAAACCCACAGCTGGATAAGACATAAGGCTGGACACTTGGGGCTGACAGGATTGGTGAGCTTTGGTGAGCAACTGCCGAAAGTTTAATGCAATACTTCATGCTACTCAGTCCAAGGGTCCCAACACTCCAGGTTGAAGGGAATCTTCCTACAGCTAAACCATGCTTGGGAAACCCAGCGACTGGTATACCATATGATCGGGAAAGGTTTCTAAAACGCACCTCATTTTTCCTCTCCTGGGGCTCCGGATCGACATTCCAGCCGCTTTACTAACAACATCCCCACATGGAGTCAATGCCTTTAAGTTCTGGTATCGCACAGTCTGCAGTTAGTGCAGAGGATGAATGGGAATAGGGGGAACCAGTGAGAAACTAGCTGTAGCGGTTTCAATGGGCACATGTCACTCTAATATCACATCAGTAAGAAGAATTAACCAAAGGCACAACAGGTGCCCCAGAAGAAAAATAGGGCTTCAAGGAATCCTGTGGTTATGGGGCAATACCACAAAAATAAGAGCTAAAAAATGGAGCTAAGGGCCACTGCAATTCAAAAACCTGCAGAGTTATAAAGGCCAACTATTTTTAAAAAATATATTGAGGTAAGGCTATGAAGAGGCATTGAAAGCAAGGCAGAATTGCAGGAAACCGATTTCAGGAGGTAGACTGGAATTGCATTGAAAGCATATGAAGAGAGTCAGAAACTCGACAATGATGCACTTGGCCAAAAAGGGCGTATGTGTTTTTTCCTGAATATATTCAGGAAAAAACGCATACGCACTTTTTGGCCAACCAAGCAAGCTTGCAAAGGAAATCTGCACTACAATGAAGTCTCATTTCCACCTGGTCAAAAGGGCCATCTGAAAAAAGTGTAAAATCCATAAAGGCACGACAGGACATGGAGAACTGGGAGCCTTCTTATGCTGATGGGCGGGATGTAAATTGCCAACAGCCACTCTGGAGAAGTGTATGGTGTTTCCTGAAACATCTAAAAAACAAAGCAACAGAACCTAGGGCACTTCCACTTATGGTCTTATAGCTTAGGGAAATTAAAATCAAAAAGACACAGCCACCCCAAAGTTTGGGACGGCTCTGTTTACAAGAACCTCGTTTACAGTACAAGTTCAATATTGCAGAAAGTGAAAAATGGATAAAGAACTTGTGGTACTTACGTACAATGCAATATCACTCAGCAATGAAATCTATGTCATCAGGCCCGTAGCAGCATAATGAGTGGATTCAGGTATGATGATTCGAACTGAAATAAGTCACACAGAAAAGAAACATCATAAGGTATCACTAATACACAGAATGTGAACTTGGCTACACATGAACTGAATTACAAAACAGAACAGTGTCTCAAGTTTAGAAAACCAACTTATGCTTGCTTAAGGGGGAAGGTGAGTTGGGGTGCTGCATAAAACCAGAGATTGAAATGAGCACAGATAAAGTTCCTTAAGCCAAATATGGAATAGACAAGAGCTACTCCTTGCTCAACGAAATGGACTCAACACCCCATATTAAACGCCTAAGAATGTACCTGACTAGTAAGTATCTTAAAACCTATGGATTGCTATGTCTCCAAAAGAGAATCAAGCGTGTGTACAGGGGCATAAACGCAGCAGTGATAGGATTGGAGAGGTTCGGTGAGCAAATGAAGACCCTTTGAAGTCATATTGCATGGTACCCATTACACGGGTCTCAACTCTCCAGGTTTAAGGTATTCTTCCTTCGGCTAAAACATGCATGTGGAACCCAGAGTATGATCAACCGTGTGAACGGGAGACGTGTTCAAATATGTCTCAGTTTTCCTCCCCTGGTACTCGGGTGCAACATTCCAGACGCTTTACTAACACTCTCCCCACTTGGAGAGTCAGCACCTTTAACCTCCTGTTTGGCCCCGTTTGCAATTTCTGCGGAAGATGAACAGGAATAGCGAGAACCAATGAGAGACTAGCTGGAGGTGTCTGGACGGGCAAATTTAACTCTCATTTCCCACCAGAAAGAGGAAATAACCAAAGGCTCAGCATGCCGTGCCGGAACCAGATTAGGGCCTGAAGCCATGCAGCGGTGTTGCAGCCAGCTCACAAGAAAACGAGTTGAAGAAAGGAGCTCAGGGGCACTGTAACTCACAAACCTGCAGAGTTATAAATGACAGCTATCGTCCAAAAATAGACTGAAGTAAGGCTGCCAAGAGGACTTGAAAGCGGGGCAGAATTGCAGGAAACCGATTTCAGGAGGTAGACTGGAATTGCATTGAAAGCATAGGAAAAGAGGCAGAACGTCCACAATGATGCACTTGGCCAAAAAGGGCGTATGCGTTTTTTCCTGAATATATTCAGGAAAAAACGCATACGCCCTTTTTGGCCAACCAAGCAAGCTTGCAAAGGAAATCTGCACTACAATGAAGTCTCACTTCCCCCCGGTCAAAAGGGCCATCTGAAAAAAGTGTAAAATCCAGAAAGGCAGGACAGGCCATGGAGAACTGGGAGCCTTGTTATGCTGATGGGCGGGATGTAAATTGCCAACAGACACTCGGGAGAAGTGTATGGTGTTTCCTGAAACATCGAAAAAACAAAGCAACAGAGCCTAGGGCACTTCCACTTATGGTCCTATAGTTTAGGGAAATTAAAATCAAAAAGACACAGCCACCCCAAAGTTTGGGACGCCTCCGTTTACAAGTACCTTGTTTACCGTACAAGTTCAATATCACAGAAAGTGAAAAATGGATAAAGAACTTGTGGTACTTACGTACAATGCAGTATCACTCAGCAATGAAATCTATGTCATCAGGCCTGTAGCAGCATAATGAGTGGATTCAGGTACGATGATTCTAACTGAAATAAGTCACACAGAAAAAGAAACATCATAAGATATCAGTAATACACGGAATGTAAACTTGGCTACACAGGAACTGCATTCCAAAACAGAACAGTGTCTCAAATTTAGAAAACCAACTTATGCTTGCTTAAGGGGAAAGGTGAGTTGGGGTGCTGCATAAAACCAGAGATTGAAATGAGCACAGATAAAGTTCCTTAAGCCAAATATGGAATAGACAAGAGCTACTCCTTGCTCAATGAAATGGACTCAACACCGCATATTAAACGCCTAAGAATGTACCTGACTAGTAAGTATCTTAAAACCTATGGATTGCTATGTCTCCGAAAGAGAATCAAGCATGTGTACAGGGGCATAAACGCAGCAGTGATAGGATTGGAGAGGTTCGGTGAGCAAATGAAGACCCTTTGAAGTCATATTGCATGGTACCCATTCCACGGGTTTCAACTACCGAGGTTTAAGGTATTCTTCCTTCAGCTAAAACATGCATGTGGAACCCAGAGTATGATCAACCATGTGATCGGGAGACGTGTTCAAATATGTCTCAGTTTTCGTACCCTGGTACTCGGGTGCAACATTCCAGACGCTTTACTAACACTCTCCCGACTTGGAGAGTCAGTCCCTTTAACCTCCTGTTTGGCCCAGTTTGCAATTTCTGCGGAAGATGAACAGGAATAGCGAGAACCAATGAGAGACTAGCTGGAGGTGTCTGGACGGGCAAATTTAACTCTCATTTCCCACCAGGAAGAGGAATTAACCAAAGGCTCAGCGTGCCGTGCCAGAACCAGATTAGGGCCTGAAGCCATCCTGCGGTGTTGTGGCCAGGTCACAAGAAAGCGAGTTGAAGAAAGGAGCTCAGGGGCACTGTAATTCACAAACCTGCAGAGTTATAAATGACAGCTATCGTCCAAAAATAGACTGAAGTAAGGCTGCCAAGAGGACTTGAAAGCGGGGCAGAATTGCAGGAAACCGATTTCAGGAGGTAGACTGGAATTGCATTGAAAGCATAGGAAAAGAGGCAGAACGTCCACAATGATGCACTTGGCCAAAAAGGGCGTATGCGTTTTTTCCTGAATATATTCAGGAAAAAAACGCATACGCCCTTTTTGGCCAACCAAGCAAGCTTACAAAGGAAATCTGCACTACAATGAAGTCTCACTTCCCCCCGATCAAAAGGGCCATCTGAAAAAAGTGTAAAATCCAGAAAGGCAGGACAGGCCATGGAGAACTGGGAGCCTTGTTATGCTGATGGGCGGGATGTAAATTGCCAACAACCACTCGGGAGAAGTGTATGGTGTTTCCTGAAACATCTAAAAAACAAAGCAACAGAGCCTAGGGCACTTCCACTTATGGTCCTATAGCTTAGGGAATTTAAAATCAAAAAGACACAGCCACCCCAAAGTTTGGAACGTCTCTGTTTACAAGAACCTCGTTTACAGTACAAGTTCAACATCGCAGAAAGTGAAAAATGGATAAAGAAGTTGTGGTATTTACTTACAAAGCAATATCACTCAGCAATGAAATCTGTGTCATCAGGCCCTTAGCAGCACAATGAGTGGATTCAGGTATGATGATTCTAACTGAAATAAGTCACACAGAAAAAGAAACATCATAAGATATCAGTAATACACGGAATGTAAACTTGGCTACACAGGAACTGAATTACAGAACAGAACAGGGTCTCAAATTTAGAAAACCAACTTATTCTTGCTTAAGGGGAAAGGTGAGTTGGGGTGCTGCATAAAACCAGAGATTGAAATCAGCACAGATAAAGTTCCTTAAGCCAAATATGGAATAGACAAGAGCTACTCCTTGCTCAACGAAATGGACTCAACACCGCATATTAAACGCCTAAGAATGTACCTGACTAGTAAGTATCTTAAAACCTATGGATTGCTATGTCTCCGAAAGAGAATCAAGCATGTGTACAGGGGCGTAAACGCAGCAGTGATAAGATTGGAAAGGTTCGGTGAGCAAATGAAGACCCTTTGAAGTCATATTGCATGGTACCCATTCCACGGGTTTCAACAACCCAGGTTTTAGGTATTCTTCCTTCAGCTAAAACATGCATGTGGAACCCAAGTATGATCAACCATGTGAACGGGAGACGTGTTCAAATATGTCTCAGTTTTCCTCCCCTGGTACTCGGGTGCAACATTCCACATGCTTTATTAACACTCTCCTGACTTGGAGAGTCAGTCCCTTTAACCTCCTGTTTGGCCCAGTTTCCAATTTCTGCGGAAGATGAACAGGAATAGCGAGAACCAATGAGAGGCTAGCTGGAGGTGTCTGGACGGGCAAATTTAACTCTCATTTCCCACCAGGAAGAGGAATTAACCAAAGGCTCAGCGTGCCGTGCCGGAACCAGATTAGGGCCTGAAGCCATCCTGCGGTGTTGCGGCCAGCTCACAAGAAAGCGAGTTGAAGAAAGGAGCTCAGGGGCACTGTAATTCACAAACCTGCAGAGTTATAAATGACAGCTATCGTCCAAAAATAGACTGAAGTAAGGCTGCCAAGAGGACTTGAAAGCGGGGCAGAATTGCAGGAAACCGATTTCAGGAGGTAGACTGGAATTGCATTGAAAGCATAGGAAAAGAGGCAGAACGTCCACAATGATGCACTTGGCCAAAAAGGGCGTATGCGTTTTTTCCTGAATATATTCAGGAAAAAACGCATACGCACTTTTTGGCCAACCAAGCAAGCTTGCAAAGGAAATCTGCACTACAATGAAGTCTCACTTCTCCCCGGTCAAAAGGGCCATCTGAAAAAAGTGTAAAATCCAGAAAGGCAGGACAGGCCATGGAGAACTGGGAGCCTTGTTATGCTGATGGGCGGGATGTAAATTGCCAACAACCACTCGGGAGAAGTGTATGGTGTTTCCTGAAACATCTAAAAAACAAAGCAACAGAACCTAAGGCACTTCCACTTATGGTCCTATAGCTTAGGGAAATTAAAATCAAAAAGACACAGCCACCCCAAAGTTTGGAACGGCTCTGTTTACAAGAACCTCGTTTACAGTACAAGTTCAACATCGCAGAAAGTGAAAAATGGAGAAAGAAGTTGTGGTATTTACTTACAAAGCAATATCACTCAGCAATGAAATCTGTGTCATCAGGCCCTTAGCAGCACAATGAGTGGATTCAGGTATGATGATTCTAACTGAAATAAGTCACACAGAAAAAGAAACATCATAAGATATCAGTAATACACGGAATGTAAACTTGGCTACACAGGAACTGAATTACAGAACAGAACAGGGTCTCAAATTTAGAAAACCAACTTATGCTTGCTTAAGGGTAAAGGTGAGTTGGGGTGCTGCATAAAACCAGAGATTGAAATGAGCACAGATAAAGTTCCTTAAGTCAAATATGGAACAGACAACAGCTACTCCTTGCTCAACGAAATGGACTCAACACCGCATATTAAACGCCTAAGAATGTACCTGACTAGTAAGTATCTTAAAACCTATGGATTGCTATGTCTCCGAAAGAGAATCAAGCATGTGTACAGGGGCATAAACGCAGCAGTGATAGGATTGGAGAGGTTCGGTGAGCAAATGAAGACCCTTTGAAGTCATATTGCATGGTACCCATTCCACGGGTTTCAACTACCCAGGTTTAAGGTATTCTTCCTTCAGCTAAAACATGCATGTGGAACCAAGAGTATGATCATCCGTGTGAACGGGAGACGTGTTCAAATATGTCTCAGTTTTCGTACCCTGGTACTCGGGTGCAACATTCCAGACGCTTTACTAACACTCTCCCGACTTGGAGAGTCAGCGCCTTTAACCTCCTGTTTGGCCCAGTTTGCAATTTCTGCGGAAGATGAACAGGAATAGCGAGAACCAATGAGAGACTAGCTGGAGGTGTCTGGACGGGCAAATTTAACTCTCATTTCCCACCAGGAACAGGAAATAACCAAAGGCTCAGCGTGCCGTGCCGGAACCAGATAAGGGCCTGAAGCCATCCTGCGGTGTTGCGGCCAGCTCACAAGAAAGCGAGTTGAAGAAAGGAGCTCAGGGGCACTGTAATTCACAAACCTGCAGAGTTATAAATGACAGCTATCGTCCAAAAATATACTGAAGTAAGCCGGCCAAGAGGACTTGAAAGCGGGGCAGAATTGCAGGAAACCGATTTCAGGAGGTAGACTGGAATTGCATTGAAAGCATAGGAAAAGAGGCAGAACGTCCACAATGATGCACTTGGCCAAAAAGGGCGTATGCGTTTTTTCCTGAATATATTCAGGAAAAAACGCATACGCCCTTTTTGGCCAACCAAGCAAACTTGAAAAGGAAATCTGCACTACAATGAAGTCTCACTTCCCTCTGGTCAAAAGGGCCATCTGAAAAAAGTGTAAAATCCAGAAAGGCAGGACAGGCCATGGAGAACTGGGAGCCTTGTTATGCTGATGGGCGGGATGTAAATTGCCAACAGACACTCGGGAGAAGTGTATCGTGTTTCCTGAAACATCTAAAAAACAAAGCAACAGAGCCTAGGGCACTGCAACTTATGGTCCTATAGCTTAGGGAAATTAAAATCAAAAAGACACAGCCACCCCAAAATTTGGAATGGCTCTGTTTACAAGAACCTCGTTTACAGTACAAGTTCAACATCGCAGAAAGTGAAAAATGGATAAAGAAGTTGTGGTATTTACTTACAAAGCAATATCACTCAGCAATGAAATCTGTGTCATCAGGCCCTTAGCAGCACAATGAGTGGATTCAGGTATGATGATTCTAACTGAAGTAAGTCACACAGAAAAAGAAACATCATAAGATATCAGTAATACACGGAATGTAAACTTGGCTACACAGGAACTGAATTACAGAACAGAACAGGGTCTCAAATTTAGAAAACCAACTTATGCTTGCTTAAGGGGAAAGGTGAGTTGGGGTGCTGCATAAAACCAGAGATTGAAATGAGCACAGATAAAGTTCCTTAAGCCAAATATGGAATAGACAAGAGCTACTCCTTGCTCAACGAAATGGACTCAACACCGCATATTAAACGCCTAAGAATGTACCTGACTAGTAAGTATCTTAAAACCTATGGATTGCTATGTCTCCGAAAGAGAATCAAGCATGTGTACAGGGGCATAAACGCAGCAGTGATAGGATTGGAGAGGTTCGGTGAGCAAATGAAGACCCTTTGAAGTCATATTGCATGGTACCCATTCCACGGGTTTCAACTACCCAGGTTTTAGGTATTCTTCCTTCAGCTAAAACATGCATGTGGAACCCAAGTATGATCAACCATGTGAACGGGAGACGTGTTCAAATATGTCTCAGTTTTCCTCCCCTGGTACTCGGGTGCAACATTCCAGACGCTTTACTAACACTCTCCCCACTTGGAGAGTCAGCGCCTTTAACCTCCTGTTTGGCCCAGTTTGCAATTTCTGCGGAAGATGAACAGGAATAGCGAGAACCAATGAGAGGCTAGCTGGAGGTGTCTGGACGGGCAAATTTAACTCTCATTTCCCAACAGGAAGAGGAAATAACCAAAGGCTCAGCGTGCCGTACCGGAACCAGATTAGGGCCTGAAGCCATCCTGCGGTGTTGCGGCCACCTCAAAAGAAACCGAGTTGAAGAAAGGAGCTCAGGGGCACTGTAATTCACAAACCTGCAGAGTTATAAATGACAGCTATCGTCCAAAAATAGACTGAAGTAAGGCTGCCAAGAGGACTTGAAAGCGGGGCAGAATTGCAGGAAACCGATTTCAGGAGGTAGACTGGAATTGCATTGAAAGCATAGGAAAAGAGGCAGAACGTCCACAATGATGCACTTGGCCAAAAAGGGCGTATGCGTTTTTTCCTGAATATATTCAGGAAAAAACGCATACGCCCTTTTTGGCCAACCAAGCAAGCTTGCAAAGGAAATCTGCACTACAATGAAGTCTCACTTCCCCCCGGTCAAAAGGGCCATCTGAAAAAAGTGTAAAATCCAGAAAGGCAGGACA
The DNA here is from genome assembly GCF_951394435.1 of Stenella coeruleoalba. Classification (NCBI taxonomy): domain Eukaryota; kingdom Metazoa; phylum Chordata; class Mammalia; order Artiodactyla; family Delphinidae; genus Stenella; species Stenella coeruleoalba. Next base: position 411,035 of record NW_027646306.1, read on the forward strand.
GGCCATGGAGAACTGGGAGCCTTGTTATGCTGATGGGCGGGATGTAAATTGCCAACAACCACTCGGGAGAAGTGTATGGTGTTTCCTGAAACATCTAAAAAACAAAGCAACAGAACCTAGGGCACTTCCACTTATGGTCCTATAGCTTAGGGAAATTAAAATCAAAAAGACACAGCCACCCCAAAGTTTGGAACGGCTCTGTTTACAAGAACCTCGTTTACAGTACAAGTTCAACATCGCAGAAAGTGAAAAATGGAGAAAGAAGTTGTGGTATTTACTTACAAAGCAATATCACTCAGCAATGAAATCTGTGTCATCAGGCCCTTAGCAGCACAATGAGTGGATTCAGGTATGATGATTCTAACTGAAATAAGTCACACAGAAAAAGAAACATCATAAGATATCAGTAATACACGGAATGTAAACTTGGCTACACAGGAACTGAATTACAGAACAGAACAGGGTCTCAAATTTAGAAAACCAACTTATTCTTGCTTAAGGGTAAAGGTGAGTTGGGGTGCTGCATAAAACCAGAGATTGAAATGAGCACAGATAAAGTTCCTTAAGCCAAATATGGAATAGACAAGAGCTACTCCTTGCTCAACGAAATGGACTCAACACCCCATATTAAACGCCTAAGAATGTACCTGACTAGTAAGTATCTTAAAACCTATGGATTGCTATGTCTCCGAAAGAGAATCAAGCATGTGTACAGGGGCATAAACGCAGCAGTGATAGGATTGGAGAGGTTCGGTGAGCAAATGAAGACCCTTTGAAGTCATATTGCATGGTACCCATTCCACGGGTTTCAACTACCCAGGTTTTAGGTATTCTTCCTTCAGCTAAAATATGCATGTGGAACCCAGAGTATGATCAACCATGTGAACGGGAGACGTGTTCAAATATGTCTCAGTTTTCCTCCCCTGGTACTCGGGTGCAACATTCCAGACGCTTTACTAACACTCTTCCCACTTGGAGAGTCAGTCCCTTTAACCTCCTGTTTGGCCCAGTTTGCAATTTCTGCGGAAGATGAACAGGAATAGCGAGAACCAATGAGAGGCTAGCTGGAGGTGTCTGGACGGGCAAATTTAACTCTCATTTCCCAACAGGAAGAGGAAATAACCAAAGGCTCAGTGTGCCGTACCGGAACCAGATTAGGGCCTGAAGCCATCCTGCGGTGTTGCGGCCACCTCAAAAGAAACCGAGTTGAAGAAAGGAGCTCAGGGGCACTATAATTCACAAACCTGCAGAGTTATAAATGACAGCTATCGTCCAAAAATAGACTGAAGTAAGGCTGCCAAGAGGACTTGAAAGCGGGGCAGAATTGCAGGAAACCGATTTCAGGAGGTAGACTGGAATTGCATTGAAAGCATAGGAAAAGAGGCAGAACGTCCACAATGATGCACTTGGCCAAAAAGGGCGTATGCGTTTTTTCCTGAATATATTCAGGAAAAAACGCATACGCCCTTTTTGGCCAACCAAGCAAGCTTGCAAAGGAAATCTGCACTACAATGAAGTCTCACTTCCCCCAGGTCAAAAGGGCCATCTGAAAAAAGTGTAAAATCCAGAAAGGCAGGACAGGCCATGGAGAACTGGGAGCCTTGTTATGCTGATGGGCGGGATGTAAATTGCCAACAGACACTCGGGAGAAGTGTATGGTGTTTCCTGAAACATCTAAAAAACAAAGCAACAGAGCCTAGGGCACTGCCACTTATGGTCCTATAGCTTAGGGAAATTAAAATCAAAAAGACACAGCCACCCCAAAGTTTGGGACGGCTCTGTTTACAAGAACCTCGTTTACAGTACAAGTTCAACATCGCAGAAAGTGAAAAATGGATAAAAAGATGTGGTATTTACTTACAAAGCAATATCACTCAGCAATGAAATCTATGTCATCAGGCCCTTAGCAGCACAATGAGTGGATTCAGGTATGATGATTCTAACTGAAATAAGTCACACAGAAAAAGAAACATCATAAGATATCAGTAATACACGGAATGTAAACTTGGCTACACAGGAACTGAATTACAGAACAGAACAGGGTCTCAAATTTAGAAAACCAACTTATGCTTGCTTAAGGGGAAAGGTGAGTTGGGGTGCTGCATAAAACCAGAGATTGAAATGAGCACAGATAAAGTTCCTTAAGCCAAATATGGAATAGACAAGAGCTACTCCTTGCTCAACGAAATGGACTCAACACCGCATATTAAACGCCTAAGAATGTACCTGACTAGTAAGTATCGTAAAACCTATGGATTGCTATGTCTCCGAAAGAGAATCATGCATGTGTACAGGGGCGTAAACGCAGCAGTGATAGGATTGGAGAGGTTCGGTGAGCAAATGAAAACCCTTTGAAGTCATATTGCATGGTACCCATTCCACGGGTTTCAACTACCCAGGTTTTAGGTATTCTTCCTTCAGCTAAAACATGCATGTGGAACCCAAGTATGATCAACCATGTGAACGGGAGACGTGTTCAAATATGTCTCAGTTTTCCTCCCCTGGTACTCGGGTGCAACATTCCAGACGCTTTACTAACACTCTTCCCACTTGGAGAGTCAGTCCCTTTAACCTCCTGTTTGGCCCAGTTTGCAATTTCTGCGGAAGATGAACAGGAATAGCGAGAACCAATGAGAGGCTAGCTGGAGGTGTCTGGACGGGCAAATTTAACTCTCATTTCCCACCAGGAAGAGGAAATAACCAAAGGCGCAGTGTGCCGTACCGGAACCAGATTAGGGCCTGAAGCCATCCTGCGGTGTTGCGGCCAGCTCAAAAGAAAGCGAGTTGAAGAAAGGAGCTCAGGGGCACTGTAATTCACAAACCTGCAGAGTTATAAATGACAGCTATCGTCCAAAAATAGACTGAAGTAAGGCTGCCAAGAGGACTTGAAAGCGGGGCAGAATTGCAGGAAACCGATTTCAGGAGGTAGACTGGAATTGCATTGAAAGCATAGGAAAAGAGGCAGAACGTCCACAATGATGCACTTGGCCAAAAAGGGCGTATGCGTTTTTTCCTGAATATATTCAGGAAAAAACGCATACGCCCTTTTTGGCCAACCAAGCAAGCTTGCAAAGGAAATCTGCACTACAATGAAGTCTCACTTCCCCCCGGTCAAAAGGGCCATCTGAAAAAAGTGTAAAATCCAGAAAGGCAGGACAGGCCATGGAGAACTGGGAGCCTTGTTATGCTGATGGGCGGGATGTAAATTGCCAACAACCACTCGGGAGAAGTGTATGGTGTTTCCTGAAACATCTAAAAAACAAAGCAACAGAACCTAGGGCACTTCCACTTATGGTCCTATAGCTTAGGGAAATTAAAATCAAAAAGACACAGCCACCCCAAAGTTTGGAACGGCTCTGTTTACAAGAACCTCGTTTACAGTACAAGTTCAACATCGCAGAAAGTGAAAAATGGAGAAAGAAGTTGTGGTATTTACTTACAAAGCAATATCACTCAGCAATGAAATCTGTGTCATCAGGCCCTTAGCAGCACAATGAGTGGATTCAGGTATGATGATTCTAACTGAAATAAGTCACACAGAAAAAGAAACATCATAAGATATCAGTAATACACGGAATGTAAACTTGGCTACACAGGAACTGAATTACAGAACAGAACAGGGTCTCAAATTTAGAAAACCAACTTATTCTTGCTTAAGGGTAAAGGTGAGTTGGGGTGCTGCATAAAACCAGAGATTGAAATGAGCACAGATAAAGTTCCTTTAGCCAAATATGGAATAGACAAGAGCTACTCCTTGCTCAACGAAATGGACTCAACACCCCATATTAAACGCCTAAGAATGTACCTGACTAGTAAGTATCTTAAAACCTATGGATTGCTATGTCTCTGAAAGAGAATCAAGCATGTGTACAGGGGCATAAACGCAGCAGTGATAGGATTGGAGAGGTTCGGTGAGCAAATGAAGACCCTTTGAAGTCATATTGCATGGTACCCATTCCACGGGTTTCAACTACCCAGGTTTAAGGTATTCTTCCTTCAGCTAAAACATGCATGTGGAACCTAGAGTATGATCAACCATGTGATCGGGAGACGTGTTCAAATATGTCTCAGTTTTCCTCCCCTGGTACTCGGGTGCAACATTCCAGAAGCTTTACTAACACTCTCCCCACTTGGAGAGTCAGCGCCTTTAACCTCCTGTTGGCCCAGTTTGCAATTTCTGCGGAAGATGAACAGGAATAGCAAGAACCAATGAGAGGCTAGCTGGAGGTGTCTGGACGGGCAAATTTAACTCTCATTTCCCTCCAGGAAGAGGAATTAACCAAAGGCTCAGCATGCCGGGCCGGAACCAGATTAGGGCCTGAAGCCATCCTGCGGTGTTGCGGCCAGGTCACAAGAAAGCGAGTTGAAGAAAGGAGCTCAGGGGCACTGTAATTCACAAACCTGCAGAGTTATAAATGACAGTTATCGTCCAAAAATAGACTGAAGTAAGGCTGCCAAGAGGACTTGAAAGCGGGGCAGAATTGCAGTAAACCGATTTCAGGAGGTAGACTGGAATTGCATTGAAAGCATAGGAAAAGAGGCAGAACGTCCACAATGATGCACTTGGCCAAAAAGGGCGTATGCGTTTTTTCCTGAATATATTCAGGAAAAAACGCATACGCCCTTTTTGGCCAACCAAGCAAGCTTGCAAAGGAAATCTGCACTACAATGAAGTCTCACTTCCCCCCGGTCAAAAGGGCCATCTGAATAAAGTGTAAAATCCAGAAAGGCAGGACAGGCCATGGAGAACTGGGAGCCTTGTTATGCTGATGGGCGGGATGTAAATTGCCAACAGACACTCGGGAGAAGTGTATGGTGTTTCCTGAAACATCTAAAAAACAAAGCAACAGAGCCTAGGGCACTGCCACTTATGGTCCTATAGCTTAGGGAAATTAAAATCAAAAAGACACAGCCACCCCAAAGTTTGGGACGGCTCTGTTTACAAGAACCTCGTTTACAGTACAAGTTCAACATCGCAGAAAGTGAAAAATGGATAAAGAAGTTGTGGTATTTACTTACAAAGCAATATCACTCAGCAATGAAATCTATGTCATGAGGCCCTTAGCATCACAATGAGTGGATTCAGGTATGATGATTCTAACAGAAATAAGTCACACAGAAAAAGAAACATCATAAGATATCATTAAAACACGGAATGTAAACTTGGCTACACAGGAACTGAATTACAGAACAGAACAGGGTCTCAAATTTAGAAAACCAACTTATGCTTGCTTAAGGGTAAAGGTGAGTTGGGGTGCTGCATAAAACCAGAGATTGAAATGAGCACAGATAAAGTTCCTTAAGTCAAATATGGAATAGACAAGAGCTACTCCTTGCTCAACGAAATGGACTCAACACCGCATATTAAACGCCTAAGAATGTACCTGACTAGTAAGTATCTTAAAACCTATGGATTGCTATGTCTCCGAAAGAGAATCAAGCATGTGTACAGGGGCATAAACGCAGCAGTGATAGGATTGGAGAGGTTCAGTGAGCAAATGAAGACCCTTTGAAGTCATATTGCATGGTACCCATTACACGGGTCTCAACTCTCCAGGTTTAAGGTATTCTTCCTTCAGCTAAAACATGCATGTGGAACCCAAGTATGATCAACCATGTGAACGGGAGACGTGTTCAAATATGTCTCAGTTTTCCTCCCCTGGTACTCGGGTGCAACATTCCAGACGCTTTACTAACACTCTCCCCACTTGGAGAGTCAGCGCCTTTAACCTCCTGTTTGGCCCAGTTTGCAATTTCTGCGGAAGATGAACAGGAATAGCGAGAACCAATGAGAGGCTAGCTGGAGGTGTCTGGACGGGCAAATTTAACTCTCAATTCCCACCAGGAAGAGGAAATAACCAAAGGCTCAATGTGCCGTACCGGAACCAGATTAGGGCCTGAAGCCATCCTGCGGTGTTGCGGCCAGCTCAAAAGAAAGCGAGTTGAAGAAAGGAGCTCAGGGGCACTGTAATTCACAAACCTGCAGAGTTATAAATGACAGCTATTGTCCAAAAATATACTGAAGTAAGGCTGCCAAGAGGACTTGAAAGCGGGGCAGAATTGCAGGAAACCGATTTCAGGAGGTAGACTGGAATTACATTGAAAGCATAGGAAAAGAGGCAGAACGTCCACAATGATGCACTTGGCCAAAAAGGGCGTATGCGTTTTTTCCTGAATATATTCAGGAAAAAACGCATACGTCCTTTTTGGCCAACCAAGCAAGCTTGCAAAGGAAATCTGCACTACAATGAAGTCTCACTTCCCCCCAGTCAAAAGGGCCATCTGAAAAAAGTGTAAAATCCAGAAAGGCAGGACAGGCCATGGAGAACTGGGAGCCTTGTTATGCTGATGGGCGGGATGTAAATTGCCAACAACCACTCGGGAGAAGTGTATGGTGTTTCCTGAAACATCTAAAAAACAAAGCAACAGAACCTAGGGCACTTCCACTTATGGTCCTATAGCTTAGGGAAATTAAAATCAAAAAGACACAGCCACCCCAAAGTTTGGAACGGCTCTGTTTACAAGAACCTCGTTTACAGTACAAGTTCAACATCGCAGAAAGTGAAAAATGGAGAAAGAAGTTGTGGTATTTACTTACAAAGCAATATCACTCAGCAATGAAATCTGTGTCATCAGGCCCTTAGCAGCACAATGAGTGGATTCAGGTATGATGATTCTAACTGAAGTAAGTCACACAGAAAAAGAAACATCATAAGATATCAGTAATACACGGAATGTAAACTTGGCTACACAGGAACTGAATTACAGAACAGAACAGGGACTCAAATTTAGAAAACCAACTTATGCTTGCTTAAGGGTAAAGGTGAGTTGGGGTGCTGCATAAAACCAGAGATTGAAATGAGCACAGATAAAGTTCCTTAAGCCAAATATGGAATAGACAAGAGCTACTCCTTGCTCAACGAAATGGACTCAACAACGCATATTAAACGCCTAAGAATGTACCTGACTTGTAAGTATCTTAAAACCTATGGATTGCTATGTCTCCAAAAGAGAATCAAGCATGTGTACAGGGGCATAAACGCAGCAGTGATAGGATTGGAGAGGTTGGGTGAGCAAATGAAGACCCTTTGAACTCATATTGCAGGGTACCCATTCCACGTGTTTCAACTACCTAGGTTTAAGGTATTCTTCCTTCATCTAAAACATGCATGTGGAACCTAGAGTATGATCAACCATGTGATCGGGAGACGTGTTCAAATATGTCTCAGTTTTCGTACCCTGGTACTCGGGTGCAACATTCCAGACGCTTTACTAACACTCTCCCGACTTGGAGAGTCAGTCCCTTTAACCTCCTGTTTGGCCCAGTTTGCAATTTCTGCGGAAGATGAACAGGAATAACGAGAACAAATGGAGACAAGCTGGAGGTGTCTGGACGGGCAAATTTAACTCTCATTTCCTACCAGGAAGAGGAATTAACCAAAGGCTCAGCGTGCCATGCCAGAATCAGATTAGGGCCTGAAGCCATCCTGCGGTGTTGCGGCCAGGTCACAAGAAAGCGAGTTGAAGAAAGGAGCTCAGGGGCACTGTAATTCACAAACCTGCAGAGTTATAAATGACAGCTATCGTCCAAAAATAGACTGAAGTAAGGCTGCCAAGAGGACTTGAAAGCGGGGCAGAATTGCAGGAAACCGATTTCAGGAGGTAGACTGGAATTGCATTGAAAGCATAGGAAAAGAGGCAGAACGTCCACAATGATGCACTTGGCCAAAAAGGGCGTATGCGTTTTTTCCTGAATATATTCAGGAAAAAACGCATACGCCCTTTTTGGCCAACCAAGCAAGCTTGCAAAGGAAATCTGCACTACAATGAAGTCTCACTTCCCCCCAGTCAAAAGGGCCATCTGAAAAAAGTGTAAAATCCAGAAAGGCAGGACAGGCCATGGAGAACTGGGAGCCTTGTTATGCTGATGGGCGGGATGTAAATTGCCAACAGACACTCCGGAGAAGTGTATGGTGTTTCCTGAAACATCTAAAAAACAAAGCAACAGAGCCTAGGGCACTGCCACTTATGGTCCTATAGCTTAGGGAAATTAAAATCAAAAAGACACAGCCACCCCAAAGTTTGGGACGCCTCTGTTTACAAGAACCTCGTTTACAGTACAAGTTCAACATCGCAGAAAGTGAAAAATGGATAAAGAAGTTGTGGTATTTACTTACAAAGCAATATCACTCAGCAATGAAATCTATGTCATCAGGCCCTTAGCATCACAATGAGTGGATTCAGGTATGATGATTCTAACTGAAATAAGTCACACAGAAAATGAACCATCATAAGATATCAGTAATACATGGAATGTAAACTTGGCTACACAGGAACTGAATTACAGAACAGAACAGGGTCTCAAATTTAGAAAACCAACTTATGCTTGCTTAAGGGTAAAGGTGAGTTGGGGTGCTGCATAAAACCAGAGATTGAAATGAGCACAGATAAAGTTCCTTAAGTCAAATATGGAATAGACAAGAGCTACTCCTTGCTCAACGAAATGGACTCAACACCGCATATTAAACGCCTAAGAATGTACCTGACTAGTAAGTATCTTAAAACCTATGGATTGCTATGTCTCCGAAAGAGAATCAAGCATGTGTACAGGGGCATAAACGCAGCAGTGATAGGATTCGAGAGGTTCGGTGAGCAAATGAAGACCCTTTGAAGTCATATTGCATGGTACCCATTCCACGGGTCTCAACTCTCCAGGTTTAAGGTATTCTTCCTTCAGCTAAAACATGCATGTGGAACCCAAGTATGATCAACCATGTGAACGGGAGACGTGTTCAAATATGTCTCAGTTTTCGTACCCTGGTACTCGGGTGCAACATTCCAGACGCTTTACTAACACTCTCCCGACTTGGAGAGTCAGTCCCTTTAACCTCCTGTTTGGCCCAGTTTGCAATTTCTGCGGAAGATGAACAGGAATAGCGAGAACCAATGGAGACTAGCTGGAGGAGTCTGGACGGGCAAATTTAACTCTCATTTCCTACCAGGAAGAGGAATTAACCAAAGGCTCAGCGTGCCATGCCAGAATCAGATTAGGGCCTGAAGCCATCCTGCGGTGTTGCGGCCAGGTCACAAGAAAGCGAGTTGAAGAAAGGAGCTCAGGGGCACTGTAATTCACAAACCTGCAGAGTTATAAATGACAGCTATCGTCCAAAAATAGACTGAAGTAAGGCTGCCAAGAGGACTTGAAAGTGGGGCAGAATTGCAGGAAACCGATTTCAGGAGGTAGACTGGAATTGCATTGAAAGCATAGGAAAAGAGGCAGAACGTCCACAATGATGCACTTGGCCAAAAAGGGCGTATGCGTTTTTTCCTGAATATATTCAGGAAAAAACGCATACGCCCTTTTTGGCCAACCAAGCAAGCTTGCAAAGGAAATCTGCACTACAATGAAGTCTCACTTCCCCCCGGTCAAAAGGGCCATCTGAAAAAAGTGTAAAATCCAGAAAGGCAGGACAGGCCATGGAGAACTGGGAGCCTTGTTATGCTGATGGGCGGGATGTAAATTGCCAACAGACACTCGGGAGAAGTGTATGGTGTTTCCTGAAACATCTAAAAAACAAAGCAACAGAGCCTAGGGCACTGCCACTTATGGTCCTATAGCTTAGGGAAATTAAAATCAAAAAGACACAGCCACCCCAAAGTTTGGGACGCCTCTGTTTACAAGAACCTCGTTTACAGTACAAGTTCAACATCGCAGAAAGTGAAAAATGGATAAAGAAGTTGTGGTATTTACTTACAAAGCAATATCACTCAGCAATGAAATCTATGTCATCAGGCCCTTAGCATCACAATGAGTGGATTCAGGTATGATGATTCTAACTGAAATAAGTCACACAGAAAATGAACCATCATAAGATATCAGTAATACATGGAATGTAAACTTGGCTACACAGGAACTGAATTACAGAACAGAACAGGGTCTCAAATTTAGAAAACCAACTTATGCTTGCTTAAGGGTAAAGGTGAGTTGGGGTGCTGCATAAAACCAGAGATTGAAATGAGCACAGATAAAGTTCCTTAAGTCAAATATGGAATAGACAAGAGCTACTCCTTGCTCAACGAAATGGACTCAACACCGCATATTAAACGCCTAAGAATGTACCTGACTAGTAAGTATCTTAAAACCTATGGATTGCTATGTCTCCGAAAGAGAATCAAGCATGTGTACAGGGGCATAAACGCAGCAGTGATAGGATTGGAGAGGTTCGGTGAGCAAATGAAGACCCTTTGAAGTCATATTGCATGGTACCCATTCCACGGGTCTCAACTCTCCAGGTTTAAGGTATTCTTCCTTCAGCTAAAACATGCATGTGGAACCCAAGTATGATCAACCATGTGAACGGGAGACGTGTTCAAATATGTCTCAGTTTTCGTACCCTGGTACTCGGGTGCAACATTCCAGACGCTTTACTAACACTCTCCCCACTTGGAGAGTCAGCGCCTTTAACCTCCTGTTTGGCCCAGTTTGCAATTTCTGCGGAAGATGAACAGGAATAGCGAGAACCAATGAGAGGCTAGCTGGAGGTGTCTGGACGGGCAAATTTAACTCTCAATTCCCACCAGGAAGAGGAAATAACCAAAGGCTCAGCGTGCCATACCGGAACCAGATTAGGGCCTGAAGCCATCCTGCGGTGTTGCGGCCAGCTCAAAAGAAAGCGAGTTGAAGAAAGGAGCTCAGGGGCACTGTAATTCACAAACCTGCAGAGTTATAAATGACAGCTATCGTCCAAAAATAGACTGAAGTAAGGCTGCCAAGAGGACTTGAAAGCGGGGCAGAATTGCAGGAAACCGATTTCAGGAGGTAGACTGGAATTGCATTGAAAGCATAGGAAAAGAGGCAGAACGTCCACAATGATGCACTTGGCCAAAAAGTGCGTATGCGTTTTTTCCTGAATATATTCAGGAAAAAACGCATACGCCCTTTTTGGCCAACCAAGCAAGCTTGCAAAGGAAATCTGCACTACAATGAAGTCTCACTTCCCCCCGGTCAAAAGGGCCATCTGAAAAAAGTGTAAAATCCAGAAAGGCAGGACAGGCCATGGAGAACTGGGAGCCTTGTTATGCTGATGGGCGGGATGTAAATTGCCAACAACCACTCGGGAGAAGTGTATGGTGTTTCCTGAAACATCTAAAAAACAAAGCAACAGAACCTAGGGCACTTCCACTTATGGTCCTATAGCTTAGGGAAATTAAAATCAAAAAGACACAGCCACCCCAAAGTTTGGAACGGCTCTGTTTACAAGAACCTCGTTTACAGTACAAGTTCAACATCGCAGAAAGTGAAAAATGGAGAAAGAAGTTGTGGTATTTACTTACAAAGCAATATCACTCAGCAATGAAATCTGTGTCATCAGGCCCTTAGCAGCACAATGAGTGGATTCAGGTATGATGATTCTAACTGAAGTAAGTCACACAGAAAAAGAAACATCATAAGATATCAGTAATACACGGAATGTAAACTTGGCTACACAGGAACTGAATTACAGAACAGAACATGGACTCAAATTTAGAAAACCAACTTATGCTTGCTTAAGGGTAAAGGTGAGTTGGGGTGCTGCATAAAACCAGAGATTGAAATGAGCACAGATAAAGTTCCTTAAGCCAAATATGGAATAGACAAGAGCTACTCCTTGCTCAACGAAATGGACTCAACAACGCATATTAAACGCCTAAGAATGTACCTGACTTGTAAGTATCTTAAAACCTATGGATTGCTATGTCTCCAAAAGAGAATCAAGCATGTGTACAGGGGCATAAACGCAGCAGTGATAGGATTGGAGAGGTTGGGTGAGCAAATGAAGACCCTTTGAACTCATATTGCAGGGTACCCATTCCACGTGTTTCAACTACCTAGGTTTAAGGTATTCTTCCTTCATCTAAAACATGCATGTGGAACCTAGAGTATGATCAACCATGTGATCGGGAGACGTGTTCAAATATGTCTCAGTTTTCGTACCCTGGTACTCGGGTGCAACATTCCAGACGCTTTACTAACACTCTCCCGACTTGGAGAGTCAGTCCCTTTAACCTCCTGTTTGGCCCAGTTTGCAATTTCTGCGGAAGATGAACAGGAATAGCGAGAACCAATGGAGACTAGCTGGAGGTGTCTGGACGGGCAAATTTAACTCTCATTTCCTACCAGGAAGAGGAATTAACCAAAGGCTCAGCGTGCCATGCCAGAATCAGATTAGGGCCTGAAGCCATCCTGCGGTGTTGCGGCCAGGTCACAAGAAAGCGAGTTGAAGAAAGGAGCTCAGGGGCACTGTAATTCACAAACCTGCAGAGTTATAAATGACAGCTATCGTCCAAAAATAGACTGAAGTAAGGCTGCCAAGAGGACTTGAAAGCGGGGCAGAATTGCAGGAAACCGATTTCAGGAGGTAGACTGGAATTGCATTGAAAGCATAGGAAAAGAGGCAGAACGTCCACAATGATGCACTTGGCCAAAAAGGGCGTATGCGTTTTTTCCTGAATATATTCAGGAAAAAACGCATACGCCCTTTTTGGCCAACCAAGCAAGCTTGCAAAGGAAATCTGCACTACAATGAAGTCTCACTTCCCCCCGGTCAAAAGGGCCATCTGAAAAAAGTGTAAAATCCAGAAAGGCAGGACAGGCCATGGAGAACTGGGAGCCTTGTTATGCTGATGGGCGGGATGTAAATTGCCAACAACCACTCGGGAGAAGTGTATGGTGTTTCCTGAAACATCTAAAAAACAAAGCAACAGAGCCTAGAGCACTGCCACTTATGGTCCTATAGCTTAGGGAAATTAAATTCAAAAAGACACAGCCACCCCAAAGTTTGGAACGGCTCTGTTTACAAGAACCTCGTTTACAGTACAAGTTCAACATCGCAGAAAGTGAAAAATGGATAAAGAACTTGTCGTACTTACGTACAATGCAGTATCACTCAGCAATGAAATCTGTGTCATCAGGCCCGTAGCAGCATAATGAGTGGATTCAGGTACGATGATTCTAACTGAAATAAGTCACACAGAAAAAGACACATCATAAGATATCAGTAATACACGGAATGTAAACTTGGCTACACAGGAACTGAATTACAGAACAGAACAGGGTCTCAAATTTAGAAAACCAACTTATGCTTGCTTAAGGGTAAAGGTGAGTTGGGGTGCTGCATAAAACCAGAGATTGAAATGAGCACAGATAAAGTTCCTTAAGTCAAATATGGAATAGACAAGAGCTACTCCTTGCTCAACGAAATGGACTCAACACCGCATATTAAACGCCTAAGAATGTACCTGACTAGTAAGTATCTTAAAACCTATGGATTGCTATGTCTCCGAAAGAGAATCAAGCATGTGTACAGGGGCATAAACGCAGCAGTGATAGGATTGGAGAGGTTCGGTGAGCAAATGAAGACCCTTTGAAGTCATATTGCATGGTACCCATTCCACAGGTCTCAACTCTCCAGGTTTAAGGTATTCTTCCTTCAGCTAAAACATGCATGTGGAACCCAAGTATGATCAACCATGTGAACGGGAGACGTGTTCAAATATGTCTCAGTTTTCCTCCCCTGGTACTCGGGTGCAACATTCCAGACGCTTTACTAACACTCTCCCCACTTGGAGAGTCAGCGCCTTTAACCTCCTGTTTGGCCCAGTTTGCAATTTCTGCGGAAGATGAACAGGAATAGCGAGAACCAATGAGAGGCTAGCTGGAGGTGTCTGGACGGGCAAATTTAACTCTCATTTCCCACCAGGAAGAGGAAATAACCAAAGGCTCAGCGTGCCGTACCGGAACCAGATTAGGGCCTGAAGCCATCCTGCGGTGTTGCGGCCAGCTCAAAAGAAAGCGAGTTGAAGAAAGGAGCTCAGGGGCACTGTAATTCACAAACCTGCAGAGTTATAAATGACAGCTATCGTCCAAAAATAGACTGAAGTAAGGCTGCCAAGAGGACTTGAAAGCGGGGCAGAATTGCAGGAAACCGATTTCAGGAGGTAGACTGGAATTGCATTGAAAGCATAGGAAAAGAGGCAGAACGTCCACAATGATGCACTTGGCCAAAAAGGGCGTATGCGTTTTTTCCTGAATATATTCAGGAAAAAACGCATACGCCCTTTTTGGCCAACCAAGCAAGCTTGCAAAGGAAATCTGCACTACAATGAAGTCTCACTTCCCCCCGGTCAAAAGGGCCATCTGAAAAAAGTGTAAAATCCAGAAAGGCAGGACAGGCCATGGAGAACTGGGAGCCTTGTTATGCTGATGGGCGGGATGTAAATTGCCAACAACCACTCGGGAGAAGTGTATGGTATTTCCTGAAACATCTAAAAAACAAAGCAACAGAACCTAGGGCACTTCCACTTATGGTCCTATAGCTTAGGGAAATTAAAATCAAAAAGACACAGCCACCCCAAAGTTTGGAACGGCTCTGTTTACAAGAACCTCGTTTACAGTACAAGTTCAACATCGCAGAAAGTGAAAAATGGAGAAAGAAGTTGTGGTATTTACTTACAAAGCAATATCACTCAGCAATGAAATCTGTGTCATCAGGCCCTTAGCAGCACAATGAGTGGATTCAGGTATGATGATTCTAACTGAAGTAAGTCACACAGAAAAAGAAACATCATAAGATATCAGTAATACACGGAATGTAAACTTGGCTACACAGGAACTGAATTACAGAACAGAACAGGGACTCAAATTTAGAAAAACAACTTATGCTTGCTTAAGGGTAAAGGTGAGTTGGGGTGCTGCATAAAACCAGAGATTGAAATGAGCACAGATAAAGTTCCTTAAGCCAAATATGGAATAGACAAGAGCTACTCCTTGCTCAACGAAATGGACTCAACACTGCATATTAAACGCCTAAGAATGTACCTGACTTGTAAGTATCTTAAAACCTATGGATTGCTATGTCTCCAAAAGAGAATCAAGCATGTGTACAGGGGCATAAACGCAGCAGTGATAAGATTGGAGAGGTTCGGTGAGCAAATGAAGACCCTTTGAAGTCATATTGCATGGTACCCATTCCACGGGTTTCAACTACCCAGGTTTAAGGTATTCTTCCTTCAGCTAAAACATGCATGTGGAACCTAGAGTATGATCAACCATGTGATCGGGAGACGTGTTCAAATATGTCTCAGTTTTCGTACCCTGGTACTCGGGTGCAACATTCCAGACGCTTTACTAACACTCTCCCGACTTGGAGAGCCAGTCCCTTTAACCTCCTGTTTGGCCCAGTTTGCATTTTCTGCGGAAGATGAACAGGAATAGCGAGAACCAATGGAGACTAGCTGGAGGTGTCTGGACGGGCAAATTTAACTCTCATTTCCTACCAAGAAGAGTAATTAACCAAAGGCTCAGCGTGCCATGCCAGAATCAGATTAGGGCCTGAAGCCATCCTGCAGTGTTGCGGCCAGCTCAAAAGAAAGCGAGTTGAAGAAAGGAGCTCAGGGGCACTGTAATTCACAAACCTGCAGAGTTATAAATGACAGCTATCGTCCAAAAATAGACTGAAGTAAGGCTGCCAAGAGGACTTGAAAGTGGGGCAGAATTGCAGGAAACCGATTTCAGGAGGTAGACTGGAATTGCATTGAAAGCATAGGAAAAGAGGCAGAACGTCCACAATGATGCACTTGGCCAAAAGGGCGTATGCGTTTTTTCCTGAATATATTCAGGAAAAAAGGCATACGCCCTTTTTGGCCAACCAAGCAAGCTTGCAAAGGAAATCTGCACTACAATGAAGTCTCACTTCCCCCCGGTCAAAAGGGCCATCTGAAAAAAGTGTAATATCCAGAAAGGCAGAACAGGCCATGGAGAACTGGGAGCCTTGTTATGCTGATGGGCGGGATGTAAATTGCCAACAACCACTCGGGAGAAGTGTATGGTGTTTCCTGAAACATCTAAAAAACAAAGCAACAGAGCCTAGGGCACTTCCACTTATGGCCCTATAGCTTAGGGAAATTAAAATCAAAAAGACACAGCCACCCCAAAGTTTGGGACGCCTCCGTTTACAAGAACCTCGTTTACCGTACAAGTTCAATATCACAAAAAGTGAAAAATGGATAAAGAACTTGTGGTACTTACGTACAATGCAGTATCACTCAGCAATGAAATCTATGTCATCAGGCCCGTAGCAGCATAATGAGTGGATTCAGGTACGATGATTCTAACTGAAATAAGTCACACAGAAAAAGAAACATCATAAGATATCACTAATACACGGAATGTAAACTTGGCTACACAGGAACTGCATTCCAAAACAGAACAGGGTCTCAAATTTAGAAAACCAACTTATGCTTGCTTAAGGGTAAAGGTGAGTTGGGGTGCTGCATAAAACCAGAGATTGAAATGAGCACAGATAAAGTTCCTTAAGTCAAATATGGAATAGACAAGAGCTACTCCTTGCTCAACGAAATGGACTCAACACCGCATATTAAACGCCTAAGAATGTACCTGACTAGTAAGTATCTTAAAACCTATGGATTGCTATGTCTCCGAAAGAGAATCAAGCATGTGTACAGGGGCATAAACGCAGCAGTGATAGGATTGGAGAGGTTCGGTGAGCAAATGAAGACCCTTTGAAGTCATATTGCATGGTACCCATTACACGGGTCTCAACTCTCCAGGTTTAAGGTATTCTTCCTTCAGCTAAAACATGCATGTGGAACCCAAGTATGATCAACCATGTGAACGGGAGACGTGTTCAAATATGTCTCAGTTTTCCTCCCCTGGTACTCGGGTGCAACATTCCAGACGCTTTACTAACACTCTCCCCACTTGGAGAGTCAGCGCCTTTAACCTCCTTTTTGGCCCAGTTTGCAATTTCTGCGGAAGATGAACAGGAATAGCGAGAACCAATGAGAGGCTAGCTGGAGGTGTCTGGACGGGCAAATTTAACTCTCATTTCCCACCAGGAAGAGGAAATAACCAAAGGCTCAGCGTGCCGTACCGGAACCAGTTTAGGGCCTGAAGCCATCCTGCGGTGTTGCGGCCAGCTCAAAAGAAAGCGAGTTGAAGAAAGGAGCTCAGGGGCACTGTAATTCACAAACCTGCAGAGTTATAAATGACAGCTATTGTCCAAAAATATACTGAAGTAAGGCTGCCAAGAGGACTTGAAAGCGGGGCAGAATTGCAGGAAACCGATTTCAGGAGGTAGACTGGAATTGCATTGAAAGCATAGGAAAAGAGGCAGAACGTCCACAATGATGCACTTGGCCAAAAAGGGCGTATGCGTTTTTTCCTGAATATATTCAGGAAAAAACGCATACACCCTTTTTGGCCAACCAAGCAAGCTTGCAAAGGAAATCTGCACTACAATGAAGTCTCACTTCCCCCCGGTCAAAAGGGCCATCTGAAAAAAGTGTAAAATCCAGAAAGGCAGGACAGGCCATGGAGAACTGGGAGCCTTGTTATGCTGATGGGCGGGATGTAAATTGCCAACAACCACTCGGGAGAAGTGTATGGTGTTTCCTGAAACATCTAAAAAACAAAGCAACAGAACCTAGGGCACTTCCACTTATGGTCCTATAGCTTAGGGAAATTAAAATCAAAAAGACACAGCCACCCCAAAGTTTGGAATGGCTCTGTTTACAAGAACCTCGTTTACAGTACAAGTTCAACATTGCAGAAAGTGAAAAATGGATAAACAAGTTGTGGTATGTACTTACAAATCAATATCACTCAGCAATGAAATCTGTGTCATCAGGCCCTTAGCAGCACAATGAGTGGATTCAGGTATGATGATTCTAACTGAAGTAAGTCACACAGAAAAAGAAACATCATAAGATATCAGTAATACACGGAATGTAAACTTGGCTACACAGGAACTGAATTACAGAACAGAACAGGGACTCAAATTTAGAAAAACAACTTATGCTTGCTTAAGGGTAAAGGTGAGTTGGGGTGCTGCATAAAACCAGAGATTGAAATGAGCACAGATAAAGTTCCTTAAGCCAAATATGGAATAGACAAGAGCTACTCCTTGCTCAACGAAATGGACTCAACAACGCATATTAAACGCCTAAGAATGTACCTGACTTGTAAGTATCTTAAAACCTATGGATTGCTATGTCTCCAAAAGAGAATCAAGCATGTGCACAGGGGCATAAACGCAGCAGTGATAGGATTGGAGAGGTTCGGTGAGCAAATGAAGACCCTTTGAACTCATATTGCATGGTACCCATTCCACGTGTTGCAACTACCTAGGTTTAAGGTATTCTTCCTTCATCTAAAACATGCATGTGGAACCTAGAGTATGATCAACCATGTGATCGGGAGACGTGTTCAAATATGTCTCAGTTTTCGTACCCTGGTACTCGAGTGCAACATTCCAGACGCTTTACTAACACTCTCCCGACTTGGAGAGTCAGTCCCTTTAACCTCCTGTTTGGCCCAGTTTGCAATTTCTGCGGAAGATGAACAGGAATAGCGAGAACCAATGGAGACTAGCTGGAGTTGTCTGGACGGGCAAATTTAACTCTCATTTCCTACCAGGAAGAGGAATTAACCAAAGGCTCAGCGTGCCATGCCAGAATCAGATTAGGGCCTGAAGCCATCCTGCGGTGTTGCGGCCAGGTCACAAGAAAGCGAGTTGAAGAAAGGAGCTCAGGGGCACTGTAATTCACAAACCTGCAGAGTTATAAATGACAGCTATCGTCCAAAAATAGACTGAAGTAAGGCTGCCAAGAGGACTTGAAAGCGGGGCAGAATTGCAGGAAACCGATTTCAGGAGGTAGACTGGAATTGCATTGAAAGCATAGGAAAAGAGGCAGAACGTCCACAATGATGCACTTGGCCAAAAAGGGCGTATGCGTTTTTTCCTGTATATATTCAGGAAAAAACGCATACGCCCTTTTTGGCCAACCAAGCAAGCTTGCAAAGGAAATCTGCACTACAATGAAGTCTCACTTCCCCCCGGTCAAAAGGGCCATCTGAAAAAAGTGTAAAATCCAGAAAGGCAGGACAGGCCATGGAGAACTGGGAGCCTTGTTATGCTGATGGGCGGGATGTAAATTGCCAACAACCACTAGGGAGAAGTGTATGGTGTTTCCTGAAACATCTAAAAAACAAAGCAACAGAACCTAGGGCACTTCCACTTATGGTCCTATAGCTTAGGGAAATTAAAATCAAAAAGACACAGCCACCCCAAAGTTTGGAACGGCTCTGTTTACAAGAACCTCGTTTACAGTACAAGTTCAACATCGCAGAAAGTGAAAAATGGAGAAAGAAGTTGTGGTATTTACTTACAAAGCAATATCACTCAGCAATGAAATCTGTGTCATCAGGCCCTTAGCAGCACAATGAGTGGATTCAGGTATGATGATTCTAACTGAAGTAAGTCACACAGAAAAAGAAACATCATAAGATATCAGTAATACACGGAATGTAAACTTGGCTACACAGGAACTGAATTACAGAACAGAACAGGGACTCAAATTTAGAAAAACAACTTATGCTTGCTTAAGGGTAAAGGTGAGTTGGGGTGCTGCATAAAACCAGAGATTGAAATGAGCACAGATAAAGTTCCTTAAGCCAAATATGGAATAGACAAGAGCTACTCCTTGCTCAACGAAATGGACTCAACACTGCATATTAAACGCCTAAGAATGTACCTGACTTGTAAGTATCTTAAAACCTATGGATTGCTATGTCTCCAAAAGAGAATCAAGCATGTGTACAGGGGCATAAACGCAGCAGTGATAGGATTGGAGAGGTTCGGTGAGCAAATGAAGACCCTTTGAAGTCATATTGCATGGTACCCATTCCACGGGTTTCAACTACCCAGGTTTAAGGTATTCTTCCTTCAGCTAAAACATGCATGTGGAACCTAGAGTATGATCAACCATGTGATCGGGAGACGTGTTCAAATATGTCTCAGTTTTCGTACCTGGTACTCGGGTGCAACATTCCAGACGCTTTACTAACACTCTCCCCACTTGGAGAGTCAGTCCCTTTAACCTCATGTTTGGCCCAGTTTGCAATTTCTGCGGAAGATGAACAGGAATAGCGAGAACCAACGGAGACTAGCTGGAGGTGTCTGGACGGGCAAATTTAACTCTCATTTCCTACCAGGAAGAGTAATTAACCAAAGGCTCAGCGTGCCATGCCAGAATCAGATTAGGGCCTGAAGCCATCCTGCGGTGTTGCGGCCAGCTCAAAAGAAAGCGAGTTGAAGAAAGGAGCTCAGGGGCACTGTAATTCACAAACGTGCAGAGTTATAAATGACAGCTATCGTCCAAAAATAGACTGAAGTAAGGCTGCCAAGAGGACTTGAAAGCGGGGCAGAATTGCAGGAAACCGATTTCAGGAGGTAGACTGGAATTGCATTGAAAGCATAGGAAAAGAGGCAGAACGTCCACAATGATGCACTTGGCCAAAAGGGCGTATGCGTTTTTTCCTAAATATATTCAGGAAAAAACGCATACGCACTTTTTGGACAACCAAGCAAGCTTGCAAAGGAAATCTGCACTACAATGAAGTCTCACTTCCCCCCGGTCAAAAGGGCCATCTGAAAAAAGTGTAAAATCCAGAAAGGCAGGACAGGCCATGGAGAACTGGGAGCCTTGTTATGCTGATGGGTGGGATGTAAATTGCCAACAGACACTCGGGAGAAGTGTATGGTGTTTCCTGAAACATCTAAAAAACAAAGCAACAGAGCCTAGAGCACTGCCACTTATGGTCCTATAGCTTAGGGAAATTAAAATCAAAAAGACACAGCCACCCCAAAGTTTGGGACGCCTCCGTTTACAAGAACCTCGTTTACCGTACAAGTTCAATATCACAGAAAGTGAAAAATGGATAAAGAACTTGTGGTACTTACGTACAATGCAGTATCAGTCAGCAATGAAATCTATGTCATCAGGCCCGTAGGAGCATAATGAGTGGATTCAGGTACGATGATTCTAACTGAAATAAGTCACACAGAAAAAGAAACATCATAAGATATCACTAATACACGGAATGGAAACTTGGTACACAGGAACTGCATTCCAAAACAGAACAGGGTCTCAAATTTAGAAAACCAACTTATGCTTGCTTAAGGGGAAAGGTGAGTTGGGGTGCTGCATAAAACCAGAAATTGAAATGAGCACAGATAAAGTTCCTTAAGCCAAATATAGAATAGACAAGAGCTACTCCTTGCTCAACGAAATGGACTCAACACCCCATATTAAACGCCTAAGAATGTAACTGACTAGTAAGTATCTTAAAACCTATGGATTGCTATGTCTCCAAAAGAGAATCAAGCGTGTGTACAGGGGCATAAACGCAGCAGTGATAGGATTGGAGAGGTTCGGTGAGCAAATGAAGACCCTTTGAAGTCATATTGCATGGTACCCATTCCACGGGTCTCAACTCTCCAGGTTTAAGGTATTCTTCCTTCAGCTAAAACATGCATGTGGAACCCAGAGTATGATCAACCATGTGATCGGGAGACGTGTTCAAATATGTCTCAGTTTTCCTCCCCTGGTACTCGGGTGCAACATTCCAGACGCTTTACTAACACTCTCCCCACTTGGAGAGTCAGTCCCTTTAACATCCTGTTTGGCCCAGTTTGCAATTTCTGCGGAAGATGAACAGGAATAGCGAGAACCAATGAGAGGCTAGCTGGAGGTGTCTGGGCGGGCAAATTTAACTCTCATTTCCCACCAGGAAGAGGAAATAACCAAAGGCTCAGCGTGCCGTACCGGAACCAGATTAGGGCCTGAAGCCATCCTGCGGTGTTGCGGCCAGGTCACAAGAAAGCGAGTTGAAGAAAGGAGCTCAGGGGCACTGTAATTCACAAACCTGCAGAGTTATAAATGACAGCTATCGTCCAAAAATAGACTGAAGTAAGGCTGCCAAGAGGACTTGAAAGCGGGGCAGAATTGCAGGAAACCGATTTCAGGAGGTAGACTGGAATTGCATTGAAAGCATAGGAAAAGAGGCAGAACGTCCACAATGATGCACTTGGCCAAAAAGGGCGTATGCGTTTTTTCCTGAATATATTCAGGAAAAAACGCATACGCCCTTTTTGGCCAACCAAGCAAGCTTGCAAAGGAAATCTGCACTACAATGAAGTCTCAATTCCCCCCGGTCAAAAGGGCCATCTGAAAAAAGTGTAAAATCCAGAAAGGCAGGACAGGCCATGGAGAACTGGGAGCCTTGTTATGCTGATGGGCGGGATGTAAATTGCCAACAGACACTCGGGAGAAGTGTATGGTGTTTCCTGAAACATCTAAAAAACAAAGCAACAGAGCCTAGGGCACTGCCACTTATGGTCCTATAGCTTAGGGAAATTAAAATCAAAAAGACACAGCCACCCCAAAGTTTGGGACACCTCCATTTACAAGAACCTCGTTTACCATACAAGTTCAATATCACAGAAAGTGAAAAATGGATAAAGAACTTGTGGTACTTACGTACAATGCAGTATCACTCAGCAATGAAATCTATGTCATCAGGCCCGTAGCAGCATAATGAGTGGATTCAGGTACGATGATTCTAACTGAAATAAGTCACACAGAAAAAGAAACATCATAAGATATCACTAATACACGGAATGTAAACTTGGCTACACAGGAACTGCATTCCAAAACAGAACAGGGTCTCAAATTTAGAAAACCAACTTATGCTTGCTTAAGGGGAAAGGTGAGTTGGGGTGCTGCATAAAACCAGAGATTGAAATGAGCACAGATAAAGTTCCTTAAGCCAAATATGGAATAGACAAGAGCTACTCCTTGCTCAACGAAATGGACTCAACACCCCATATTAAACGCCTAAGAATGTACCTGACTAGTAAGTATCTTAAAACCTATGGATTGCTATGTCTCCAAAAGAGAATCAAGCGTGTGTACAGGGGCATAAACGCAGCAGTGATAGGATTGGAGAGGTTCGGTGAGCAAATGAAGACCCTTTGAAGTCATATTGCATGGTACCCATTCCACGGGTCTCAACTCTCCAGGTTTAAGGTATTCTTCCTTCAGCTAAAACATGCATGTGGAACCCAGAGTATGATCAACCATGTGAACGGGAGACGTGTTCAAATATGTCTCAGTTTTCCTCCCCTGGTACTCGGGTGCAACATTCCAGACGCTTTACTAACACTCTTCCGACTTGGAGAGTCAGTCCCTTTAACCTCCTGTTTGGCCCAGTTTGCAATTTCTGCGGAAGATGAACAGGAATAGCGAGAACCAATGAGAGACTAGCTGGAGGTGTCTGGACGGGCAAATTTAACTCTCATTTCCCACCAGGAAGAGGAATTAACCAAAGGCTCAGCGTGCCGTGCCGGAACCAGATTAGGGCCTGAAGCCATCCTGCGGTGTTGCGGCCAGGTCACAAGAAAGTGAGTTGAAGAAAGGAGCTCAGGGGCACTGTAATTCACAAACCTGCAGAGTTATAAATGACAGCTATCGTCCAAAAATAGACTGAAGTAAGCCTGCCAAGAGGACTTGAAAGCGGGGCAGAATTGCAGGAAACCGATTTCAGGAGGTAGACTGGAATTGCATTGAAAGCATAGGAAAAGAGGCAGAACGTCCACAATGATGCACTTGGCCAAAAAGGGCGTATGCGTTTTTTCCTGAATATATTCAGGAAAAAACGCATACGCCCTTTTTGGCCAACCAAGCAAGCTTGCAAAGGAAATCTGCACTACAATGAAGTCTCACTTCCCCCCGGTCAAAAGGGCCATCTGAAAAAAGTGTAAAATCCAGAAAGGCAGGATAGGCCATGGAGAACTGGGAGCCTTGTTATGCTGATGGGCGGGATGTAAATTGCCAACAACCACTCGGGAGAAGTGTATGGTGTTTCCTGAAACATCTAAAAAACAAAGCAACAGAGCCTAGGGCACTGCCACTTATGGTCCTATAGCTTAGGGAAATTAAAATCAAAAAGACACAGCCACCCCAAAGTTTGGGACGCCTCCATTTACAAGAACCTCGTTTACCATACAAGTTCAATATCACAGAAAGTGAAAAATGGATAAAGAACTTGTGGTACTTACGTACAATGCAGTATCACTCAGCAATGAAATCTATGTCATCAGGCCCGTAGTAGCATAATGAGTGGATTCAGGTACGATGATTCTAACTAAAATAAGTCACACAGAAAAAGAAACATCATAAGTTATCAGTAATACATGGAATGTAAACTTGGCTACACAGGAACTGCATTCCAAAACAGAACAGGGTCTCAAATTTAGAAAACCAACTTATGCTTGCTTAAGGGGAAAGGTGAGTTGGGGTGCTGCATAAAACCAGAGATTGAAATGAGCACAGATAAAGTTCCTTAAGCCAAATATGGAATAGACAAGAGCTACTCCTTGCTCAACGAAATGGACTCAACACCGCATATTAAACGCCTAAGAATGTACCTGACTAGTAAGTATCTTAAAACCTATGGATTGCTATGTCTCCGAAAGAGAATCAAGCATGTGTACAGGGGCATAAACGCAGCAGTGATAGGATTGGAGAGGTGCGGTGAGCAAATGAAGACCCTTTGAAGTCATATTGCATGGTACCCATTCCACGGGTTTCAACTACCCAGGTTTAAGGTATTCTTCCTTCAGCTAAAACATGCATGTGGAACCTAGAGTATGATCAACCATGTGATCGGGAGACGTGTTCAAATATGTCTCAGTTTTCCTCCCCTGGTACTCGGGTGCAACATTCCAGACGCTTTACTAACACTCTCCCCACTTGGAGAGTCAGTCCCTTTAACCTCCTGTTTGGCCCAGTTTGCAATTTCTGCGGAAGATGAACAGGAATAGCGAGAACCAATGAGACACTAGCTGGAGGTGTCTGGACGGGCAAATTTAACTCTCATTTCCCACCAGGAAGAGGAATTAACCAAAGGCTCAGCGTGCCGTGCCGGAACCAGATTAAGGCCTGAAGCCATCCTGCGGTGTTGTGGCCAGGTCACAAGAAAGCGAGTTGAAGAAAGGAGCTCAGGGGCACTGTAATTCACAAACCTGCAGAGTTATAAATGACAGCTATCGTCCAAAAATAGACTGAAGTAAGGCTGCCAAGAGGACTTGAAAGTGGGGCAGAATTGCAGGAAACCGATTTCAGGAGGTAGACTGGAATTGCATTGAAAGCATAGGAAAAGAGGCAGAACGTCCACAATGATGCACTTGGCCAAAAAGGGCGTATGCGTTTTTTCCTGAATATATTCAGGAAAAAACGCATACGCCCTTTTTGGCCAACCAAGCAAGCTTGCAAAGGAAATCTGCACTACAATGAAGTCTCACTTCCCCCCGGTCAAAAGGGCCATCTGAAAAAAGTGTAAAATCCAGAAAGGCAGGACAGGCCATGGAGAACTGGGAGCCTTGTTATGCTGATGGGTGGGATGTAAATTGCCAACAGACACTCGGGAGAAGTGTATGGTGTTTCCTGAAACATCTAAAAAACAAAGCAACAGAGCCTAGAGCACTGCCACTTATGGTCCTATAGCTTAGGGAAATTAAAATCAAAAAGACACAGCCACCCCAAACTTTCGAACGGCTCTGTTTACAAGAACCTCGTTTACAGTACAAGTTCAACATCGCAGAAAGTGAAAAATGGATAAAGAAGTTGTGGTATTTACTTACAAAGCAATATCACTCAGCAATGAAATCTGTGTCATCAGGCCCGTAGCAGCACAATGAGTGGATTCAGGTATGATGATTCTAACTGAAATAAGTCACACAGAAAAGAAACATCATAAGATATCAGTAATACACGGAATGTAAACTTGGCTACACAGGAACTGAATTACAGAACAGAACAGGGTCTCAAATTTAGAAAACCAACTTATGCTTGCTTAAGGGTAAAGGTGAGTTGGGGTGCTGCATAAAACCAGAGATTGAAATGAGCACAGATAAAGTTCCTTAAGTCAAATATGGAATAGACAAGAGCTACTCCTTGCTCAATGAAATGGACTCAACACCCCATATTAAACGCATAAGAATGTACCTTACTAGTAAGTATCGGAAAACCTATGGATTGCTATGTCTCCAAAAGAGAATCAAGCATGTGTACAGGGGCATAAACGCAGCAGTGATAGGATTGGAGAGGTTCGGTGAGCAAATGAAGACCCTTTGAAGTCATATTGCATGGTACCCATTACACGGGTCTCAACTCTCCAGGTTTAAGGTATTCTTCCTTCAGCTAAAACATGCATGTGGAACCCAAGTATGATCAACCATGTGAACGGGAGACGTGTTCAAATATGTCTCAGTTTTCCTCCCCTGGTACTCGGGTGCAACATTCCAGACGCTTTACTAACACTCTCCCGACTTGGAGAGTCAGTCCCTTTAACCTCCTGTTTGGCCCAGTTTGCAATTTCTGCGGAAGATGAACAGGAATTGCGAGAACCAATGAGAGGCTAGCTGGAGGTGTCTGGACGGGCAAATTTAACTCTCATTTCCCACCAGGAAGAGGAAATAACCAAAGGCTCAGCGTGCCGTACCGGAACCATGTTAGGGCCTGAAGCCATCCTGCAGTGTTGCGGCCAGCTCAAAAGAAAGCGAGTTGAAGAAAGGAGCTCAGGGGCACTGTAATTCACAAACCTGCAGAGTTATAAATGACAGCTATCGTCCAAAAATAGACTGAAGTAAGGCTGCCTAGAGGACTTGAAAGCGGGGCAGAATTGCAGGAAACCGATTTCAGGAGGTAGACTGGAATTGCATTGAAAGCATAGGAAAAGAGGCAGAACGTCCACAATGATGCACTTGGCCAAAAAGGGCGTATGCGTTTTTTCCTGAATATATTCAGGAAAAAACGCATACGCCCTTTTTGGCCAACCAAGCAAGCTTGCAAAGGAAATCTGCACTACAATGAAGTCTCACTTCCCCCCGGTCAAAAGGGCCATCTGAAAAAAGTGTAAAATCCAGAAAGGCAGGATAGGCCATGGAGAACTGGGAGCCTTGTTATGCTGATGGGCGGGATGTAAATTGCCAACAACCACTCGGGAGAAGTGTATGGTGTTTCCTGAAACATCTAAAAAACAAAGCAACAGAGCCTAGGGCACTGCCACTTATGGTCCTATAGCTTAGGGAAATTAAAATCAAAAAGACACAGCCACCCCAAAGTTTGGGACGCCTCCATTTACAAGAACCTCGTTTACCATACAAGTTCAATATCACAGAAAGTGAAAAATGGATAAAGATCTTGTGGTACTTACGTACAATGCAGTATCACTCAGCAATGAAATCTATGTCATCAGGCCCGTAGCAGCATAATGAGTGGATTCAGGTACGATGATTCTAACTGAAATAAGTCACACAGAAAAAGAAACATCATAAGATATCACTAATACACGGAATGTAAACTTGGCTACACAGGAACTGCATTCCAAAACAGAACAGGGTCTCAAATTTAGAAAACCAACTTATGCTTGCTTAAGGGGAAAGGTGAGTTGGGGTGCTGCATAAAACCAGAGATTGAAATGAGCACAGATAAAGTTCCTTAAGCCAAATATGGAATAGACAAGAGCTACTCCTTGCTCAACGAAATGGACTCAACACCCCATATTAAACGCCTAAGAATGTACCTGACTAGTAAGTATCTTAAAACCTATGGATTGCTATGTCTCCAAAAGAGAATCAAGCGTGTGTACAGGGGCATAAACGCAGCAGTGATAGGATTGGAGAGGTTCGGTGAGCAAATGAAGACCCTTTGAAGTCATATTGCATGGTACCCATTCCACGGGTCTCAACTCTCCAGGTTTAAGGTATTCTTCCTTCAGCTAAAACATGCATGTGGAACCCAGAGTATGATCAACCATGTGAACGGGAGACGTGTTCAAATATGTCTCAGTTTTCCTCCCCTGGTACTCGGGTGCAACATTCCAGACGCTTTACTAACACTCTTCCGACTTGGAGAGTCAGTCCCTTTAACCTCCTGTTTGGCCCAGTTTGCAATTTCTGCGGAAGATGAACAGGAATAGCGAGAACCAATGAGAGACTAGCTGGAGGTGTCTGGACGGGCAAATTTAACTCTCATTTCCCACCAGGAAGAGGAATTAACCAAAGGCTCAGCGTGCCGTGCCGGAACCAGATTAGGGCCTGAAGCCATCCTGCGGTGTTGCGGCCAGGTCACAAGAAAGTGAGTTGAAGAAAGGAGCTCAGGGGCACTGTAATTCACAAACCTGCAGAGTTATAAATGACAGCTATCGTCCAAAAATAGACTGAAGTAAGGCTGCCAAGAGGACTTGAAAGCGGGGCAGAATTGCAGGAAACCGATTTCAGGAGGTAGACTGGAATTGCATTGAAAGCATAGGAAAAGAGGCAGAACGTCCACAATGATGCACTTGGCCAAAAAGGGCGTATGCGTTTTTTCCTGAATATATTCAGGAAAAAACGCATACGCCCTTTTTGGCCAACCAAGCAAGCTTGCAAAGGAAATCTGCACTACAATGAAGTCTCACTTCCCCCCGGTCAAAAGGGCCATCTGAAAAAAGTGTAAAATCCAGAAAGGCAGGATAGGCCATGGAGAACTGGGAGCCTTGTTATGCTGATGGGCGGGATGTAAATTGCCAACAACCACTCGGGAGAAGTGTATGGTGTTTCCTGAAACATCTAAAAAACAAAGCAACAGAGCCTAGGGCACTGCCACTTATGGTCCTATAGCTTAGGGAAATTAAAATCAAAAAGACACAGCCACCCCAAAGTTTGGGACGCCTCCATTTACAGGAACCTCGTTTACCATACAAGTTCAATATCACAGAAAGTGAAAAATGGATAAACAACTTGTGGTACTTACGTACAATGCAGTATCACTCAGCAATGAAATCTATGTCATCAGGCCCGTAGCAGCATAATGAGTGGATTCAGGTACGATGATTCTAACTAAAATAAGTCACACAGAAAAAGAAACATCATAAGTTATCAGTAATACACGGAATGTAAACTTGGCTACACAGGAACTGCATTCCAAAACAGAACAGGGTCTCAAATTTAGAAAACCAACTTATGCTTGCTTAAGGGGAAAGGTGAGTTGGGGTGCTGCATAAAACCAGAGATTGAAATGAGCACAGATAAAGTTCCTTAAGCCAAATATGGAATAGACAAGAGCTACTCCTTGCTCAACGAAATGGACTCAACACCGCATATTAAACGCCTAAGAATGTACCTGACTAGTAAGTATCTTAAAACCTATGGATTGCTATGTCTCCGAAAGAGAATCAAGCATGTGTACAGGGGCATAAACGCAGCAGTGATAGGATTGGAGAGGTGCGGTGAGCAAATGAAGACCCTTTGAAGTCATATTGCATGGTACCCATTCCACGGGTTTCAACTACCCAGGTTTAAGGTATTCTTCCTTCAGCTAAAACATGCATGTGGAACCTAGAGTATGATCAACCATGTGATCGGGAGACGTGTTCAAATATGTCTCAGTTTTCCTCCCCTGGTACTCGGGTGCAACATTCCAGACGCTTTACTAACACTCTCCCCACTTGGAGAGTCAGTCCCTTTAACCTCCTGTTTGGCCCAGTTTGCAATTTCTGCGGAAGATGAACAGGAATAGCGAGAACCAATGAGACACTAGCTGGAGGTGTCTGGACGGGCAAATTTAACTCTCATTTCCCACCAGGAAGAGGAATTAACCAAAGGCTCAGCGTGCCGTGCCGGAACCAGATTAAGGCCTGAAGCCATCCTGCGGTGTTGTGGCCAGGTCACAAGAAAGCGAGTTGAAGAAAGGAGCTCAGGGGCACTGTATTTCACAAACCTGCAGAGTTATAAATGACAGCTATCGTCCAAAAATAGACTGAAGTAAGGCTGCCAAGAGGACTTGAAAGCGGGGCAGAATTGCAGGAAACCGATTTCAGGAGGTAGACTGGAATTGCATTGAAAGCATAGGAAAAGAGGCAGAACGTCCACAATGATGCACTTGGCCAAAAAGGGCGTATGCGTTTTTTCCTGAATATATTCAGGAAAAAACGCATACGCCCTTTTTGGCCAACCAAGCAAGCTTGCAAAGGAAATCTGCACTACAATGAAGTCTCACTTCCCCCCGGTCAAAAGGGCCATCTGAAAAAAGTGTAAAATCCAGAAAGGCAGGACAGGCCATGGAGAACTGGGAGCCTTGTTATGCTGATGGGTGGGATGTAAATTGCCAACAGACACTCGGGAGAAGTGTATGGTGTTTCCTGAAACATCTAAAAAACAAAGCAACAGAGCCTAGAGCACTGCCACTTATGGTCCTATAGCTTAGGGAAATTAAAATCAAAAAGACACAGCCACCCCAAACTTTCGAACGGCTCTGTTTACAAGAACCTCGTTTACAGTACAAGTTCAACATCGCAGAAAGTGAAAAATGGATAAAGAAGTTGTGGTATTTACTTACAAAGCAATATCACTCAGCAATGAAATCTGTGTCATCAGGCCCGTAGCAGCACAATGAGTGGATTCAGGTATGATGATTCTAACTGAAATAAGTCACACAGAAAAGAAACATCATAAGATATCAGTAATACACGGAATGTAAACTTGGCTACACAGGAACTGAATTACAGAACAGAACAGGGTCTCAAATTTAGAAAACCAACTTATGCTTGCTTAAGGGTAAAGGTGAGTTGGGGTGCTGCATAAAACCAGAGATTGAAATGAGCACAGATAAAGTTCCTTAAGTCAAATATGGAATAGACAAGAGCTACTCCTTGCTCAATGAAATGGACTCAACACCCCATATTAAACGCATAAGAATGTACCTTACTAGTAAGTATCGGAAAACCTATGGATTGCTATGTCTCCAAAAGAGAATCAAGCATGTGTACAGGGGCATAAACGCAGCAGTGATAGGATTGGAGAGGTTCGGTGAGCAAATGAAGACCCTTTGAAGTCATATTGCATGGTACCCATTACACGGGTCTCAACTCTCCAGGTTTAAGGTATTCTTCCTTCAGCTAAAACATGCATGTGGAACCCAAGTATGATCAACCATGTGAACGGGAGACGTGTTCAAATATGTCTCAGTTTTCCTCCCCTGGTACTCGGGTGCAACATTCCAGACGCTTTACTAACACTCTCCCGACTTGGAGAGTCAGTCCCTTTAACCTCCTGTTTGGCCCAGTTTGCAATTTCTGCGGAAGATGAACAGGAATTGCGAGAACCAATGAGAGGCTAGCTGGAGGTGTCTGGACGGGCAAATTTAACTCTCATTTCCCACCAGGAAGAGGAAATAACCAAAGGCTCAGCGTGCCGTACCGGAACCATGTTAGGGCCTGAAGCCATCCTGCAGTGTTGCGGCCAGCTCAAAAGAAAGCGAGTTGAAGAAAGGAGCTCAGGGGCACTGTAATTCACAAACCTGCAGAGTTATAAATGACAGCTATCGTCCAAAAATAGACTGAAGTAAGGCTGCCAAGAGGACTTGAAAGCGGGGCAGAATTGCAGGAAACCGATTTCAGGAGGTAGACTGGAATTGCATTGAAAGCATAGGAAAAGAGGCAGAACGTCCACAATGATGCACTTGGCCAAAAAGGGCGTATGCGTTTTTTCCTGAATATATTCAGGAAAAAACGCATACGCCCTTTTTGGCCAACCAAGCAAGCTTGCAAAGGAAATCTGCACTACAATGAAGTCTCACTTCCCCCCGGTCAAAAGGGCCATCTGAAAAAAGTGTAAAATCCAGAAAGGCAGGATAGGCCATGGAGAACTGGGAGCCTTGTTATGCTGATGGGCGGGATGTAAATTGCCAACAACCACTCGGGAGAAGTGTATGGTGTTTCCTGAAACATCTAAAAAACAAAGCAACAGAGCCTAGGGCACTGCCACTTATGGTCCTATAGCTTAGGGAAATTAAAATCAAAAAGACACAGCCACCCCAAAGTTTGGGACGCCTCCATTTACAAGAACCTCGTTTACCATACAAGTTCAATATCACAGAAAGTGAAAAATGGATAAAGAACTTGTGGTACTTACGTACAATGCAGTATCACTCAGCAATGAAATCTATGTCATCAGGCCCGTAGCAGCATAATGAGTGGATTCAGGTACGATGATTCTAACTAAAATAAGTCACACAGAAAAAGAAACATCATAAGTTATCAGTAATACACGGAATGTAAACTTGGCTACACAGGAACTGCATTCCAAAACAGAACAGGGTCTCAAATTTAGAAAACCAACTTATGCTTGCTTAAGGGGAAAGGTGAGTTGGGGTGCTGCATAAAACCAGAGATTGAAATGAGCACAGATAAAGTTCCTTAAGCCAAATATGGAATAGACAAGAGCTACTCCTTGCTCAACGAAATGGACTCAACACCGCATATTAAACGCCTAAGAATGTACCTGACTAGTAAGTATCTTAAAACCTATGGATTGCTATGTCTCCGAAAGAGAATCAAGCATGTGTACAGGGGCATAAACGCAGCAGTGATAGGATTGGAGAGGTGCGGTGAGCAAATGAAGACCCTTTGAAGTCATATTGCATGGTACCCATTCCACGGGTTTCAACTACCCAGGTTTAAGGTATTCTTCCTTCAGCTAAAACATGCATGTGGAACCTAGAGTATGATCAACCATGTGATCGGGAGACGTGTTCAAATATGTCTCAGTTTTCCTCCCCTGGTACTCGGGTGCAACATTCCAGACGCTTTACTAACACTCTCCCCACTTGGAGAGTCAGTCCCTTTAACCTCCTGTTTGGCCCAGTTTGCAATTTCTGCGGAAGATGAACAGGAATAGCGAGAACCAATGAGACACTAGCTGGAGGTGTCTGGACGGGCAAATTTAACTCTCATTTCCCACCAGGAAGAGGAATTAACCAAAGGCTCAGCGTGCCGTGCCGGAACCAGATTAAGGCCTGAAGCCATCCTGCGGTGTTGTGGCCAGGTCACAAGAAAGCGAGTTGAAGAAAGGAGCTCAGGGGCACTGTATTTCACAAACCTGCAGAGTTATAAATGACAGCTATCGTCCAAAAATAGACTGAAGTAAGGCTGCCAAGAGGACTTGAAAGCGGGGCAGAATTGCAGGAAACCGATTTCAGGAGGTAGACTGGAATTGCATTGAAAGCATAGGAAAAGAGGCAGAACGTCCACAATGATGCACTTGGCCAAAAAGGGCGTATGCGTTTTTTCCTGAATATATTCAGGAAAAAACGCATACGCCCTTTTTGGCCAACCAAGCAAGCTTGCAAAGGAAATCTGCACTACAATGAAGTCTCACTTCCCCCCGGTCAAAAGGGCCATCTGAAAAAAGTGTAAAATCCAGAAAGGCAGGACAGGCCATGGAGAACTGGGAGCCTTGTTATGCTGATGGGTGGGATGTAAATTGCCAACAGACACTCGGGAGAAGTGTATGGTGTTTCCTGAAACATCTAAAAAACAAAGCAACAGAGCCTAGAGCACTGCCACTTATGGTCCTATAGCTTAGGGAAATTAAAATCAAAAAGACACAGCCACCCCAAACTTTCGAACGGCTCTGTTTACAAGAACCTCGTTTACAGTACAAGTTCAACATCGCAGAAAGTGAAAAATGGATAAAGAAGTTGTGGTATTTACTTACAAAGCAATATCACTCAGCAATGAAATCTGTGTCATCAGGCCCGTAGCAGCACAATGAGTGGATTCAGGTATGATGATTCTAACTGAAATAAGTCACACAGAAAAGAAACATCATAAGATATCAGTAATACACGGAATGTAAACTTGGCTACACAGGAACTGAATTACAGAACAGAACAGGGTCTCAAATTTAGAAAACCAACTTATGCTTGCTTAAGGGTAAAGGTGAGTTGGGGTGCTGCATAAAACCAGAGATTGAAATGAGCACAGATAAAGTTCCTTAAGTCAAATATGGAATAGACAAGAGCTACTCCTTGCTCAATGAAATGGACTCAACACCCCATATTAAACGCATAAGAATGTACCTTACTAGTAAGTATCGGAAAACCTATGGATTGCTATGTCTCCAAAAGAGAATCAAGCATGTGTACAGGGGCATAAACGCAGCAGTGATAGGATTGGAGAGGTTCGGTGAGCAAATGAAGACCCTTTGAAGTCATATTGCATGGTACCCATTACACGGGTCTCAACTCTCCAGGTTTAAGGTATTCTTCCTTCAGCTAAAACATGCATGTGGAACCCAAGTATGATCAACCATGTGAACGGGAGACGTGTTCAAATATGTCTCAGTTTTCCTCCCCTGGTACTCGGGTGCAACATTCCAGACGCTTTACTAACACTCTCCCGACTTGGAGAGTCAGTCCCTTTAACCTCCTGTTTGGCCCAGTTTGCAATTTCTGCGGAAGATGAACAGGAATTGCGAGAACCAATGAGAGGCTAGCTGGAGGTGTCTGGACGGGCAAATTTAACTCTCATTTCCCACCAGGAAGAGGAAATAACCAAAGGCTCAGCGTGCCGTACCGGAACCATGTTAGGGCCTGAAGCCATCCTGCAGTGTTGCGGCCAGCTCAAAAGAAAGCGAGTTGAAGAAAGGAGCTCAGGGGCACTGTAATTCACAAACCTGCAGAGTTATAAATGACAGCTATCGTCCAAAAATAGACTGAAGTAAGGCTGCCAAGAGGACTTGAAAGCGGGGCAGAATTGCAGGAAACCGATTTCAGGAGGTAGACTGGAATTGCATTGAAAGCATAGGAAAAGAGGCAGAACGTCCACAATGATGCACTTGGCCAAAAAGGGCGTATGCGTTTTTTCCTGAATATATTCAGGAAAAAACGCATACGCCCTTTTTGGCCAACCAAGCAAGCTTGCAAAGGAAATCTGCACTACAATGAAGTCTCACTTCCCCCCGGTCAAAAGGGCCATCTGAAAAAAGTGTAAAATCCAGAAAGGCAGGATAGGCCATGGAGAACTGGGAGCCTTGTTATGCTGATGGGCGGGATGTAAATTGCCAACAACCACTCGGGAGAAGTGTATGGTGTTTCCTGAAACATCTAAAAAACAAAGCAACAGAGCCTAGGGCACTGCCACTTATGGTCCTATAGCTTAGGGAAATTAAAATCAAAAAGACACAGCCACCCCAAAGTTTGGGACGCCTCCATTTACAAGAACCTCGTTTACCATACAAGTTCAATATCACAGAAAGTGAAAAATGGATAAAGAACTTGTGGTACTTACGTACAATGCAGTATCACTCAGCAATGAAATCTATGTCATCAGGCCCGTAGCAGCATAATGAGTGGATTCAGGTACGATGATTCTAACTAAAATAAGTCACACAGAAAAAGAAACATCATAAGTTATCAGTAATACACGGAATGTAAACTTGGCTACACAGGAACTGCATTCCAAAACAGAACAGGGTCTCAAATTTAGAAAACCAACTTATGCTTGCTTAAGGGGAAAGGTGAGTTGGGGTGCTGCATAAAACCAGAGATTGAAATGAGCACAGATAAAGTTCCTTAAGCCAAATATGGAATAGACAAGAGCTACTCCTTGCTCAACGAAATGGACTCAACACCGCATATTAAACGCCTAAGAATGTACCTGACTAGTAAGTATCTTAAAACCTATGGATTGCTATGTCTCCGAAAGAGAATCAAGCATGTGTACAGGGGCATAAACGCAGCAGTGATAGGATTGGAGAGGTTCGGTGAGCAAATGAAGACCCTTTGAAGTCATATTGCATGGTACCCATTCCACGGGTTTCAACTACCCAGGTTTAAGGTATTCTTCCTTCAGCTAAAACATGCATGTGGAACCTAGAGTATGATCAACCATGTGATCGGGAGACGTGTTCAAATATGTCTCAGTTTTCCTCCCCTGGTACTCGGGTGCAACATTCCAGACGCTTTACTAACACTCTCCCCACTTGGAGAGTCAGTCCCTTTAACCTCCTGTTTGGCCCAGTTTGCAATTTCTGCGGAAGATGAACAGGAATAGCGAGAACCAATGAGACACTAGCTGGAGGTGTCTGGACGGGCAAATTTAACTCTCATTTCCCACCAGGAAGAGGAATTAACCAAAGGCTCAGCGTGCCGTGCCGGAACCAGATTAGGGCCTGAAGCCATCCTGCGGTGTTGCGGCCAGGTCACAAGAAAGCGAGTTGAAGAAAGGAGCTCAGGGGCACTGTATTTCACAAACCTGCAGAGTTATAAATGACAGCTATCGTCCAAAAATAGACTGAAGTAAGGCTGCCAAGAGGACTTGAAAGCGGGGCAGAATTGCAGGAAACCGATTTCAGGAGGTAGACTGGAATTGCATTGAAAGCATAGGAAAAGAGGCAGAACGTCCACAATGATGCACTTGGCCAAAAAGGGCGTATGCGTTTTTTCCTGAATATATTCAGGAAAAAACGCATACGCCCTTTTTGGCCAACCAAGCAAG
Source organism: Stenella coeruleoalba (assembly GCF_951394435.1). NCBI lineage: Eukaryota > Metazoa > Chordata > Mammalia > Artiodactyla > Delphinidae > Stenella > Stenella coeruleoalba. The sequence goes on from NW_027646306.1 coordinate 447,258, forward strand.
CTTGCAAAGGAAATCTGCACTACAATGAAGTCTCACTTCCCCCCGGTCAAAAGGGCCATCTGAAAAAAGTGTAAAATCCAGAAAGGCAGGACAGGCCATGGAGAACTGGGAGCCTTGTTATGCTGATGGGTGGGATGTAAATTGCCAACAGACACTCGGGAGAAGTGTATGGTGTTTCCTGAAACATCTAAAAAACAAAGCAACAGAGCCTAGAGCACTGCCACTTATGGTCCTATAGCTTAGGGAAATTAAAATCAAAAAGACACAGCCACCCCAAACTTTCGAACGGCTCTGTTTACAAGAACCTCGTTTACAGTACAAGTTCAACATCGCAGAAAGTGAAAAATGGATAAAGAAGTTGTGGTATTTACTTACAAAGCAATATCACTCAGCAATGAAATCTGTGTCATCAGGCCCGTAGCAGCACAATGAGTGGATTCAGGTATGATGATTCTAACTGAAATAAGTCACACAGAAAAGAAACATCATAAGATATCAGTAATACACGGAATGTAAACTTGGCTACACAGGAACTGAATTACAGAACAGAACAGGGTCTCAAATTTAGAAAACCAACTTATGCTTGCTTAAGGGTAAAGGTGAGTTGGGGTGCTGCATAAAACCAGAGATTGAAATGAGCACAGATAAAGTTCCTTAAGTCAAATATGGAATAGACAAGAGCTACTCCTTGCTCAACGAAATGGACTCAACACCCCATATTAAACGCATAAGAATGTACCTTACTAGTAAGTATCGGAAAACCTATGGATTGCTATGTCTCCAAAAGAGAATCAAGCATGTGTACAGGGGCATAAACGCAGCAGTGATAGGATTGGAGAGGTTCGGTGAGCAAATGAAGACCCTTTGAAGTCATATTGCATGGTACCCATTACACGGGTCTCAACTCTCCAGGTTTAAGGTATTCTTCCTTCAGCTAAAACATGCATGTGGAACCCAAGTATGATCAACCATGTGAACGGGAGACGTGTTCAAATATGTCTCAGTTTTCCTCCCCTGGTACTCGGGTGCAACATTCCAGACGCTTTACTAACACTCTCCCGACTTGGAGAGTCAGTCCCTTTAACCTCCTGTTTGGCCCAGTTTGCAATTTCTGCGGAAGATGAACAGGAATTGCGAGAACCAATGAGAGGCTAGCTGGAGGTGTCTGGACGGGCAAATTTAACTCTCATTTCCCACCAGGAAGAGGAAATAACCAAAGGCTCAGCGTGCCGTACCGGAACCATGTTAGGGCCTGAAGCCATCCTGCAGTGTTGCGGCCAGCTCAAAAGAAAGCGAGTTGAAGAAAGGAGCTCAGGGGCACTGTAATTCACAAACCTGCAGAGTTATAAATGACAGCTATCGTCCAAAAATAGACTGAAGTAAGGCTGCCAAGAGGACTTGAAAGCGGGGCAGAATTGCAGGAAACCGATTTCAGGAGGTAGACTGGAATTGCATTGAAAGCATAGGAAAAGAGGCAGAACGTCCACAATGATGCACTTGGCCAAAAAGGACGTATGCGTTTTTTCCTGAATATATTCAGGAAAAAACGCATACGCCCCTTTTGGCCAACCAAGCAAGCTTGGAAAGGAAATCTGCACTACAATGAAGTCTCACTTCCCCCCGGTCAAAAGGGCCATCTGAAAAAAGTGTAAAATCCAGGAAGGCAGGACAGGCCATGCAGAACTGGGAGCCTTGTTATACTGATGGGCGGAATGTAAATTGCCAACAGACACTCGGGAAAAGTGTATGGTGTTTCCTGAAACATCTAAAAAACAAAGCAACAGAACCTAGGGCACTTCCACTTATGGTCCTATAGCTTAGGGAAATTAAAATCAAAAAGACACAGCCACCCCAAAGTTTGGAACGGCTCTGTTTACAAGAACCTCGTTTACAGTACAAGTTCAACATCGCAGAAAGTGAAAAATGGATAAAGAAGTTGTGGTATTTACTTACAAAGCAATATCACTCAGCACTGAAATCTGTGTCATCAGGCCCTTAGCAGCACAATGAGTGGATTCAGGTATGATGATTCTAACTGAAGTAAGTCACACAGAAAAAGAAACATCATAAGATATCAGTAATACACGGAATGTAAACTTGGCTACACAGGAACTGAATTACAGAACAGAACAGGGTCTCAAATTTAGAAAAACAACTTATGCTTGCTTAAGGGGAAAGGTGAGTTGGGGTGCTGCATAAAACCAGAGATTGAAATGAGCACAGATAAAGTTCCTTAAGCCAAATATGGAATAGACAAGAGCTACTCCTTGCTCAACGAAATGGACTCAACACCGCATATTAAACGCCTAAGAATGTACCTGACTAGTAAGTATCTTAAAACCTATGGATTGCTATGTCTCCGAAAGAGAATCAAGCATGTGTACAGGGGCATAAACGCAGCAGTGATAGGATTGGAGAGGTGCGGTGAGCAAATGAAGACCCTTTGAACTCATATTGCATGGTACCCATTCCACGGGTTTCAACTACCCAGGTTTAAGGTATTCTTCCTTCAGCTAAAACATGCATGTGGAACCTAGAGTATGATCAACCATGTGATCGGGAGACGTGTTCAAATATGTCTCAGTTTTCCTCCCCTGGTACTCGGGTGCAACATTCCAGACGCTTTACTAACACTCTCCCCACTTGGAGAGTCAGTCCCTTTAACCTCCTGTTTGGCCCAGTTTGCAATTTCTGCGGAAGATGAACAGGAATAGCGAGAACCAATGAGACACTAGCTGGAGGTGTCTGGACGGGCAAATTTAACTCTCATTTCCCACCAGGAAGAGGAATTAACCAAAGGCTCAGCGTGCCGTGCCGGAACCAGATTAGGGCCTGAAGCCATCCTGCGGTGTTGCGGCCAGGTCACAAGAAAGCGAGTTGAAGAAAGGAGCTCAGGGGCACTGTATTTCACAAACCTGCAGACTTATAAATGACAGCTATCGTCCAAAAATAGACTGAAGTAAGGCTGCCAAGAGGACTTGAAAGCGGGGCAGAATTGCAGGAAACCGATTTCAGGAGGTAGACTGGAATTGCATTGAAAGCATAGGAAAAGAGGCAGAACGTCCACAATGATGCACTTGGCCAAAAAGGGCGTATGCGTTTTTTCCTGTATATATTCAGGAAAAAACGCATACGCCCTTTTTGGCCAACCAAGCAAGCTTGCAAAGGAAATCTGCACTACAATGAAGTCTCACTTCCCCCCGGTCAAAAGGGCCATCTGAAAAAAGTGTAAAATCCAGAAAGGCAGGACAGGCCATGGAGAACTGGGAGCCTTGTTATGCTGATGGGTGGGATGTAAATTGCCAACAGACACTCGGGAGTAGTGTATGGTGTTTCCTGAAACATCTAAAAAACAAAGCAACAGAGCCTAGAGCACTGCCACTTATGGTCCTATAGCTTAGGGAAATTAAAATCAAAAAGACACAGCCACCCCAAACTTTCGAACGGCTCTGTTTACAAGAACCTCGTTTACAGTACAAGTTCAACATCGCAGAAAGTGAAAAATGGATAAAGAACTTGTGGTATTTACTTACAAAGCAATATCACTCAGCAATGAAATCTGTGTCATCAGGCCCGTAGCAGCACAATGAGTGGATTCAGGTACGATGATTCTAACTGAAATAAGTCACACAGAAAAAGAAACATCATAAGATATCACTAATACACGGAATGTAAACTTGGCTACACAGGAACTGCATTCCAAAACAGAACAGGGTCTCAAATTTAGAAAACCAACTTATGCTTGCTTAAGGGGAAAGGTGAGTTGGGGTGCTGCATAAAACCAGAGATTGAAATGAGCACAGATAAAGTTCCTTAAGCCAAATATGGAATAGACAAGAGCTACTCCTTGCTCAACGAAATGGACTCAACACCCCATATTAAACGCCTAAGAATGTACCTGACTAGTAAGTAGCTTAAAACCTATGGATTTCTATGTCTCCAAAAGAGAATCAAGCGTGTGTACAGGGGCATAAACGCAGCAGTGATAGGATTGTAGAGGTTCAGTGAGCAAATGAAGACCCTTTGAAGTCATATTGCATGGTACCCATTACACGGGTCTCAACTCTCCAGGTTTAAGGTATTCTTCCTTCAGCTAAAACATGCATGTGGAACCCAAGTATGATCAACCATGTGAACGGGAGACGTGTTCAAATATGTCTCAGTTTTCCTCCCCTGGTACTCGGGTGCAACATTCCAGACGCTTTACTAACACTCTCCCCACTTGGAGAGTCAGCGCCTTTAACCTCCTGTTTGGCCCAGTTTGCAATTTCTGCGGAAGATGAACAGGAATAGCGAGAACCAATGAGAGGCTAGCTGGAGGTGTCTGGACGGGCAAATTTAACTCTCATTTCCCACCAGGAAGAGGAAATAACCAAAGGCTCAGCATGCCGTACCGGAACCAGATTAGGGCCTGAAGACATCCTGCGGTGTTGCGGCCAGGTCACAAGAAAGCGAGTTGAAGAAAGGAGCTCAGGGGCACTGTAATTCACAAACCTGCAGAGTTATAAATGACAGCTATCGTCCAAAAATAGACTGAAGTAAGGCTGCCAAGAGGACTTGAAAGCGGGGCAGAATTGCAGGAAACCGATTTCAGGAGGTAGACTGGAATTGCATTGAAAGCATAGGAAAAGAGGCAGAACGTCCACAATGATGCACTTGGCCAAAAAGGACGTATGCGTTTTTTCCTGAATATATTCAGGAAAAAACGCATACGCCCTTTTTGGCCAACCAAGCAAGCTTGGAAAGGAAATCTGCACTACAATGAAGTCTCACTTCCCCCCGGTCAAAAGGGCCATCTGAAAAAAGTGTAAAATCCAGAAAGGCAGGACAGGCCATGCAGAACTGGGAGCCTTGTTATACTGATGGGCGGAATGTAAATTGCCAACAGACACTCGGGAGAAGTGTATGGTGTTTCCTGAAACATCTAAAAAACAAAGCAACAGAACCTAGGGCACTTCCACTTATGGTCCTATAGCTTAGGGAAATTAAAATCAAAAAGACACAGCCACCCCAAAGTTTGGAACGGCTCTGTTTACAAGAACCTCGTTTACAGTACAAGTTCAACATCGCAGAAAGTGAAAAATGGATAAAGAAGTTGTGGTATTTACTTACAAAGCAATATCACTCAGCACTGAAATCTGTGTCATCAGGCCCTTAGCAGCACAATGAGTGGATTCAGGTATGATGATTCTAACTGAAGTAAGTCACACAGAAAAAGAAACATCATAAGATATCAGTAATACACGGAATGTAAACTTGGCTACACAGGAACTGAATTACAGAACAGAACAGCGTCTCAAATTTAGAAAACCAACTTATGCTTGCTTAAGGGGAAAGGTGAGTTGGGGTGCTGCATAAAACCAGAGATTGAAATGAGCACAGATAAAGTTCCTTAAGCCAAATATGGAATAGACAAGAGCTACTCCTTGCTCAACGAAATGGACTCAACACCGAATATTAAACGCCTAAGAATGTACCTGACTAGTAAGTATCTTAAAACCTATGGATTGCTATGTCTCCGAAAGAGAATCAAGCATGTGTACAGGGGCATAAACGCAGCAGTGATAGGATTGGAGAGGTTCGGTGAGCAAATGAAGACCCTTTGAAGTCATATTGCATGGTACCCATTACACGGGTCTTAACTCTCCAGGTTTAAGGTATTCTTCCTTCAGCTAAAACATGCATGTGGAACCCAAGTATGATCAACCATGTGAACGGGAGACGTGTTCAAATATGTCTCAGTTTTCCTCCCCTGGTACTCGGGTGCAACATTCCAGACGCTTTACTAACACTCTCCCCACTTGGAGAGTCAGCGCCTTTAACCTCCTGTTTGGCCCAGTTTGCAATTTCTGCGGAAGATGAACAGGAATAGCGAGAACCAATGAGAGACTAGCTGGAGGTGTCTGGACGGGCAAATTTAACTCTCATTTCCCACCAGGAAGAGGAAATAACCAAAGGCTCAGCGTGCCGTGCTGGAACCAGATTAGGGCCTGAAGCCATCCTGCGGTGTCGCGGCCAGGTCACAAGAAAGCAAGTTGAAGAAAGGAGCTCAGGGGCACTGTAATTCACAAACCTGCAGAGTTATAAATGACAGCTATCGTCCAAAAATAGACTGAAGTAAGGCTGCCAAGAGGACTTGAAAGCGGGGCAGAATTGCAGGAAACCGATTTCAGGAGGTAGACTGGAATTGCATTGAAAGCATAGGAAAAGAGGCAGAACGTCCACAATGATGCACTTGGCCAAAAAGGGCGTATGCATTTTTTCCTGAATATATTCAGGAAAAAACGCATACACCCTTTTTGGCCAACCAAGCAAGCTTGCAAAGGAAATGTGCACTACAATGAAGTCTCACTTCCCCCCGGTCAAAAGGGCCATCTGAAAAAAGTGTAAAATCCAGAAAGGCAGGACAGGCCATGGACAACTGGGAGCCTTGTTATGCTGATGGGCGGGATGTAAATTGCCAACAACCACTCGGGAGAAGTGTATGGTGTTTCCTGAAACATCTAAAAAACAAAGCAACAGAGCCTAGGGCACTTCCACTTATGGTCCTATAGCTTAGGGAAATTAAAATCAAAAAGACACAGCCACCCCAAAGTTTGGGACGCCTCCGTTTACAAGAACCTCGTTTACCATACAAGTTCAATATCACAGAAAGTGAAAAATGGATAAAGAACTTGTGGTACTTACGTACAATGCAGTATCACTCAGCAATGAAATCTATGTCATCATGCCCGTAGCAGCATAATGAGTGGATTCAGGTACGATGATTCTAACTGAAATAAGTCACACAGAAAAAGAAACATCATAAGATATCACTAATACACGGAATGTAAACTTGGCTACACAGGAACTGCATTCCAAAACAGAACAGGGTCTCATATTTAGAAAACCAACTTATGCTTGCTTAAGGGGAAAGGTGAGTTGGGGTGCTGCATAAAACCAGAGATTGAAATGAGCACAGATAAAGTTCCTTAAGCCAAATATGGAATAGACAAGAGCTACTCCTTGCTCAACGAAATGGACTCAACACCCCATATTAAACGCCTAAGAATGTACCTGACTAGTAAGTAGCTTAAAACCTATGGATTTCTATGTCTCCAAAAGAGAATCAAGCGTGTGTACAGGGGCATAAACGCAGCAGTGATAGGATTGGAGAGGTTCAGTGAGCAAATGAAGACCCTTTGAAGTCATATTGCATGGTACCCATTACACGGGTCTCAACTCTCCAGGTTTAAGGTATTCTTCCTTCAGCTAAAACATGCATGTGGAACCCAAGTATGATCAACCATGTGAACGGGAGACGTGTTCAAATATGTCTCAGTTTTCCTCCCCTGGTACTCGGGTGCAACATTCCAGACGCTTTACTAACACTCTCCCCACTTGGAGAGTCAGCGCCTTTAACCTCCTGTTTGGCCCAGTTTGCAATTTCTGTGGAAGATGAACAGGAATAGCGAGAACCAATGAGAGGCTAGCTGGAGGTGTCTGGACGGGCAAATTTAACTCTCATTTCCCACCAGGAAGAGGAAATAACCAAAGGCTCAGCGTGCCGTACCGGAACCAGATTAGGGCCTGAAGACATCCTGCGGTGTTGCGGCCAGGTCACAAGAAAGCGAGTTGAAGAAAGGAGCTCAGGGGCACTGTAATTCACAAACCTGCAGAGTTATAAATGACAGCTATCGTCCAAAAATAGACTGAAGTAAGGCTGCCAAGAGGACTTGAAAGCGGGGCAGAATTGCAGGAAACCGATTTCAGGAGGTAGACTGGAATTGCATTGAAAGCATAGGAAAAGAGGCAGAACGTCCACAATGATGCACTTGGCCAAAAAGGGCGTATGCGTTTTTTCCTGAATATATTCAGGAAAAAACGCATACGCCCTTTTTGGCCAACCAAGCAAGCTTGCAAAGGAAATCTGCACTACAATGAAGTCTCACTTCCCCCCGGTCAAAAGGGCCATCTGAAATAAGTGTAAAATCCAGAAAGACAAGACAGGCCATGGAGAACTGGAAGCCTTGTTATGCTGATGGGCGGGATGTAAATTGCCAACAACCACTCGGGAGAAGTGTATGGTGTTTCCTGAAACATGTAAAAAACAAAGCAACAGAACCTAGGGCACTTCCACTTATGGTCCTATAGCTTAGGGAATTTAAAATCAAAAAGACACAGCCACCCCAAAGTTTGGAACGGATCTGTTTACAAGAACCTCGTTTACAGTACAAGTTCAACATTGCAGAAAGTGAAAAATGGATAAAGAAGTTGTGGTATTTACTTACAAAGCAATATCACTCAGCAATGAAATCTGTGTCATCAGGCCCTTAGCAGCACAATGAGTGGATTCAGGTACGATGATTCTAACTGAAATAAGTCACACAGAAAAAGAAACATCATAAGATATCAGTAATACACGGAATGTAAACTTGGCTACACAGGAACTGAATTCCAAAACAGAACAGGGTCTCAAATTTAGAAAACCAACTTATGCTTGCTTAAGGGTAAAGGTGAGTTGGGGTGCTGCATAAAACCAGAGATTGAAATGAGCACAGATAAAGTTCCTTAAGCCAAACATGGAATAGACAAGAGCTACTCCTTGCTCAACGAAATGGACTCAACACCCCATATTAAACGCCTAAGAATGTACCTGACTAGTAAGTATCTTAAAACCTATGGATTGCTATGTCTCCAAAAGAGAATCAAGCGTGTGTACAGGGGCATAAACGCAGCAGTGATAGGATTGGAGAGGTTCGGTGAGCAAATGAAGACCCTTTGAAGTCATATTGCATGGTACCCATTACACGGGTCTCAACTCTCCAGGTTTAAGGTATTCTTCCTTCAGCTAAAACATGCATGTGGAACCCAAGTATGATCAACCATGTGAACGGGAGACGTGTTCAAATATGTCTCAGTTTTCCTCCCCTGGTACTCGGGTGCAACATTCCAGACGCTTTACTAACACTCTCCCCACTTGGAGAGTCAGCGCCTTTAACCTCCTGTTTGGCCCAGTTTGCAATTTCTGCGGAAGATGAACAGGAATAGCGAGAACCAATGAGAGACTAGCTGGAGGTGTCTGGACGGGCAAATTTAACTCTCATTTCCCACCAGGAAGAGGAATTAACCAAAGGCTCAGCGTGCCGTGCCGGAACCAGATTAGGGCCTGAAGCCATCCTGCGGTGTTGCGGCCAGGTCACAAGAAAGCGAGTTGAAGAAAGGAGCTCAGGGGCACTGTAATTCACAAACCTGCAGAGTTATAAATGACAGCTATCGTCCAAAAATAGACTGAAGTAAGGCTGCCAAGAGGACTTGAAAGCGGGGCAGAATTGCAGGAAACCGATTTCAGGAGGTAGACTGGAATTGCATTGAAAGCATAGGAAAAGAGGCAGAACGTCCACAATGATGCACTTGGCCAAAAAGGGCGTATGCGTTTTTTCCTGAATATATTCAGGAAAAAACGCATACGCACTTTTTGGCCAACCAAGCAAGCTTGCAAAGGAAATCTGCACTACAATGAAGTCTCACTTCCCCCCGGTCAAAAGGGCCATCTGAAAAAAGTGTAAAATCCAGAAAGGCAGGACAGGCCATGGAGAACTGGGAGCCTTGTTATGCTGATGGGTGGGATGTAAATTGCCAACAGACACTCGGGAGAAGTGTATGGTGTTTCCTGAAACATCTAAAAAACAAAGCAACAGAGCCTAGGGCACTGCCACTTATGGTCCTATAGCTTAGGGAAATTAAAATCAAAAAGACACAGCCACCCCAAAGTTTGGGACGCCTCTGTTTACAAGAACCTCGTTTACAGTACAAGTTCAACATCGCAGAAAGTGAAAAATGGATAAAGAAGTTGTGGTATTTACTTACAAAGCAATATCACTCAGCAATGAAATCTATGTCATCAGGCCCTTAGCATCACAATGAGTGGATTCAGGTATGATGATTCTACCTGAAATCAGTCACACAGAAAAAGAAACATCATAAGATATCAGTAATACACGGAATGTAAACTTGGCTACACAGGAACTGAATTACAGAACAGAACAGGGTCTCAAATTTAGAAAACCAACTTATGCTTGCTTAAGGGTAAAGGTGAGTTGGGGTGCTGCATAAAACCAGAGATTGAAATGAGCACAGATAAAGTTCCTTAAGTCAAATATGGAATAGACAAGAGCTACTCCTTGCTCAACGAAATGGACTCAACACCGCATATTAAACGCCTAAGAATGTACCTGACTAGTAAGTATCGTAAAACCTATGGATTGCTATGTCTCCAAAAGAGAATCAAGCATGTGTACAGGGTCATAAACGCAGCAGTGATAGGATTGGAGAGGTTCGGTGAGCAAATGAAGACCCTTTGAAGTCATATTGCATGGTACCCATTACACGGGTCTCAACTCCCCAGGTTTAAGGTATTCTTCCTTCAGCTAAAACATGCATGTGGAACCCAAGTAAGATCAACCATGTGAACGGGAGACGTGTTCAAATATGTCTCAGTTTTCCTCCCCTGGTACTCGGGTGCAACATTCCAGACGCTTTACTAACACTCTCCCCACTTGGAGAGTCAGCGCCTTTAACCTCCTGTTTGGCCCAGTTTGCAATTTCTGCGGAAGATGAACAGGAATAGCGAGAACCAATGAGAGGCTAGCTGGAGGTGTCTGGACGGGCAAATTTAACTCTCATTTCCCACCAGGAAGAGGAAATAACCAAAGGCTCAGCGTGCCGTACCGGAACCAGATTAGGGCCTGAAGCCATCCTGCGGTGTTGCGGCCAGCTCAAAAGAAAGCGAGTTGAAGAAAGGAGCTCAGGGGCACTGTAATTCACAAACCTGCAGAGTTATAAATGAGAGCTATCGTCCAAAAATAGACTGAAGTAAGGCTGCCAAGAGGACTTGAAAGCGGGGCAGAATTGCAGGAAACCGATTTCAGGAGGTAGACTGGAATTGCATTGAAAGCATAGGAAAACAGGCAGAACGTCCACAATGATGCACTTGGCCAAAAAGGGCGGATGCGTTTTTTCCTGAATATATTCAGGAAAAAACGCATACGCCCTTTTTGGCCAACCAAGCAAGCTTGCAAAGGAAATCTGCACTACAATGAAGTCTCACTTCCCCCCGGTCAAAAGGGCCATCTGAAAAAAGTGTAAAATCCAGAAAGACAAGACAGGCCATGGAGAACTGGGAGCCTTGTTATGCTGATGGGCGGGATGTAAATTGCCAACAACCACTCGGGAGAAGTGTATGGTGTTTCCTGAAACATCTAAAAAACAAAGCAACAGAACCTAGGGCACTTCCACTTATGGTCCTATAGCTTAGGGAAATTAAAATCAAAAAGACACAGCCACCCCAAAGTTTGGAACGGATCTGTTTACAAGAACCTCGTTTACAGTACAAGTTCAACATTGCAGAAAGTGAAAAATGGATAAAGAAGTTGTGGTATTTACTTACAAAGCAATATCACTCAGCAATGAAATCTGTGTCATCAGGCCCTTAGCAGCACAATGAGTGGATTCAGGTACGATGATTCTAACTGAAATAAGTCACACAGAAAAAGAAACATCATAAGATATCACTAATACACGGAATGTAAACTTGGCTACACAGGAACTGAATTCCAAAACAGAACAGGGTCTCAAATTTAGAAAACCAACTTATGCTTGCTTAAGGGTAAAGGTGAGTTGGGGTGCTGCATAAAACCAGAGATTGAAATGAGCACAGATAAAGTTCCTTAAGCAAACATGGAATAGACAAGAGCTACTCCTTGCTCAACGAAATGGACTCAACACCCCATATTAAACGCCTAAGAATGTACCTGACTAGTAAGTATCTTAAAACCTATGGATTGCTATGTCTCCAAAAGAGAATCAAGCGTGTGTACAGGGGCATAAACGCAGCAGTGATAGGATTGGAGAGGTTCGGTGAGCAAATGAAGACCCTTTGAAGTCATATTGCATGGTACCCATTACACGGGTCTCAACTCTCCAGGTTTAAGGTATTCTTCCTTCAGCTAAAACATGCATGTGGAACCCAAGTATGATCAACCATGTGAACGGGAGACGTGTTCAAATATGTCTCAGTTTTCCTCCCCTGGTACTCGGGTGCAACATTCCAGACGCTTTACTAACACTCTCCCCACTTGGAGAGTCAGCGCCTTTAACCTCCTGTTTGGCCCAGTTTGCAATTTCTGCGGAAGATGAACAGGAATAGCGAGAACCAATGAGAGACTAGCTGGAGGTGTCTGGACGGGCAAATTTAACTCTCATTTCCCACCAGGAAGAGGAATTAACCAAAGGCTCAGCGTGCCGTGCCGGAACCAGATTAGGGCCTGAAGCCATCCTGCGGTGTTGCGTCCAGGTCACAAGAAAGCGAGTTGAAGAAAGGAGCTCAGGGGCACTGTAATTCACAAACCTGCAGAGTTATAAATGACAGTAATCGTCCAAAAATAGACTGAAGTAAGGCTGCCAAGAGGACTTGAAAGCGGGGCAGAATTGCAGGAAACCGATTTCAGGAGGTAGACTGGAATTGCATTGAAAGCATAGGAAAAGAGGCAGAACATCCACAATGATGCACTTGGCCAAAAAGGGCGTATGCTTTTTTTCCTGAACATATTCAGGAAAAAACGCATACGCACTTTTTGGCCAACCAAGCAAGCTTGCAAAGGAAATCTGCACTACAATGAAGTCTCACTTCCCCCCGGTCAAAAGGGCCATCTGAAAAAAGTGTAAAATCCAGAAAGGCAGGACAGGCCATGGAGAACTGGGAGCCTTGTTATGCTGATGGGTGGGATGTAAATTGCCAACAGACACTCGGGAGAAGTGTATGGTGTTTCCTGAAACATCTAAAAAACAAAGCAACAGAGCCTAGGGCACTGCCACTTATGGTCCTATAGCTTAGGGAAATTAAAATCAAAAAGACACAGCCACCCCAAAGTTTGGGACGCCTCTGTTTACAAGAACCTCGTTTACAGTACAAGTTCAACATCGCAGAAAGTGAAAAATGGATAAAGAAGTTGTGGTATTTACTTACAAAGCAATATCACTCAGCAATGAAATCTATGTCATCAGGCCCTTAGCATCACAATGAGTGGATTCAGGTATGATGATTCTACCTGAAATAAGTCACACAGAAAAAGAAACATCATAAGATATCAGTAATACACGGAATGTAAACTTGGCTACACAGGAACTGAATTACAGAACAGAACAGGGTCTCAAATTTAGAAAACCAACTTATGCTTGCTTAAGGGTAAAGGTGAGTTGGGGTGCTGCATAAAACCAGAGATTGAAATGAGCACAGATAAAGTTCCTTAAGTCAAATATGGAATAGACAAGAGCTACTCCTTGCTCAACGAAATGGACTCAACACCGCATATTAAACGCCTAAGAATGTACCTGACTAGTAAGTATCGTAAAACCTATGGATTGCTATGTCTCCAAAAGAGAATCAAGCATGTGTACAGGGGCATAAACGCAGCAGTGATAGGATTGGAGAGGTTCGGTGAGCAAATGAAGACCCTTTGAAGTCATATTGCATGGTACCCATTACACGGGTCTCAACTCTCCAGGTTTAAGGTATTCTTCCTTCAGCTAAAACATGCATGTGGAACCCAAGTATGATCAACCATGTGAACGGGAGACGTGTTCAAATATGTCTCAGTTTTCCTCCCCTGGTACTCGGGTGCAACATTCCAGACGCTTTACTAACACTCTCCCCACTTGGAGAGTCAGCGCCTTTAACCTCCTGTTTGGCCCAGTTTGCAATTTCTGCGGAAGATGAACAGGAATAGCGAGAACCAATGAGAGGCTAGCTGGAGGTGTCTGGACGGGCAAATTTAACTCTCATTTCCCACCAGGAAGAGGAAATAACCAAAGGCTCAGCGTGCCGTACCGGAACCAGATTAGGGCCTGAAGCCATCCTGCGGTGTTGCGGCCAGCTCAAAAGAAAGCGAGTTGAAGAAAGGAGCTCAGGGGCACTGTAATTCACAAACCTGCAGAGTTATAAATGAGAGCTATCGTCCAAAAATAGACTGAAGTTAGGCTGCCAAGAGGACTTGAAAGCGGGGCAGAATTGCAGGAAACCGATTTCAGGAGGTAGACTGGAATTGCATTGAAAGCATAGGAAAACAGGCAGAACGTCCACAATGATGCACTTGGCCAAAAAGGGCGTATGCGTTTTTTCCTGAATATATTCAGGAAAAAACGCATACGCCCTTTTTGGCCAACCAAGCAAGCTTGCAAAGGAAATCTGCACTACAATGAAGTCTCACTTCCCCCCGGTCAAAAGGGCCATGTGAAAAAAGTGTAAAATCCAGAAAGGCAGGACAGGCCATGGACAACTGGGAGCCTTGTTATGCTGATGGGCGGGATGTAAATTGCCAACAGACACTCGGGAGAAGTGTATGGTGTTTCCTGAAACATCTAAAAAACAAAGCAACAGAGCCTAGGGCACTGCCACTTATGGTCCTATAGCTTAGGGAAATTAAAATCAAAAAGACACAGCCACCCCAAAGTTTGGAAAGGCTCTGTTTACAAGAACCTCGTTTACAGTACAAGTTCAACATCGCAGAAAGTGAAAAATGGATAAAGAAGTTGTGGTATTTACTTACAAAGCAATATCACTCAGCAATGAAATCTGTGTCATCAGGCCCGTAGCAGCACAATGAGTGGATTCAGGTATGATGATTCTAACTGAAATAAGTCACACAGAAAAGAAACATCATAAGATATCAGTAATACACGGAATGTAAACTTGGCTACACAGGAACTGAATTACAGAACAGAACAGGGTCTCAAATTTAGAAAACCAACTTATGCTTGCTTCAGGGTAAAGGTGAGTTGGGGTGCTGCATAAAACCAGAGATTGAAATGAGCACAGATAAAGTTCCTTAAGTCAAATATGGAATAGACAAGAGCTACTCCTTGCTCAACGAAATGGACTCAACACCGCATATTAAACGCCTAAGAATGAACCTGACTAGTAAGTATCGGAAAACCTATGGATTGCTATGTCTCCAAAAGGGAATCAAGCATGTGTACAGGGGGATAAACGCAGCAGTGATAGGATTGGAGAGGTTCGGTGAGCAAATGAAGACCCTTTGAAGTCATATTGCATGGTACGCATTACACGGGTCTCAACTCTCCAGGTTTAAGGTATTCTTCCTTCAGCTAAAACATGCATGTGGAACCTAGAGTATGATCAACCATGTGATCGGGAGACGTGCTCAAATATGTCTCAGTTTTCCTCCCCTGGAACTCGGGTGCAACATTCCAGACGCTTTACTAACACTCTCCCGACTTGGAGAGTCAGTCCCTTTAACCTCCTGTTTGGCCCAGTTTGCAATTTCTGTGGAAGATGAACAGGAATAGCGAGAACCAATGAGAGACTAGCTGGAGGTGTCTGGACGGGCAAATTTAACTCTCATTTCCCACCAGGAAGAGGAATTAACCAAAGGCTCAGCATGCCGGGCCGGAACCAGATTAGGGCCTGAAGCCATCCTGCGGTGTTGCGGCCAGGTCACAAGAAAGCGAGTTGAAGAAACGAGCTCAGGGGCACTGTAATTCACAAACCTGCAGAGTTATAAATGAGAGCTATCGTCCAAAAATAGACTGAAGTAAGGCTGCCAAGAGGACTTGAAAGCGGGGCAGAATTGCAGGAAACCGATTTCAGGAGGTAGACTGGAATTGCATTGAAAGCATAGGAAAAGAGGCAGAACGTCCACAATGATGCACTTGGCCAAAAAGGACGTATGCGTTTTTTCCTGAATATATTCAGGAAAAAACGCATACGCCCTTTTTGGCCAACCAAGCAAGCTTGCAAAGGAAATCTGCACTACAATGAAGTCTCACTTCCCCCCGGTCAAAAGGGCCATCTGAAAAAAGTGTAAAATCCAGAAAGACAAGACAGGCCATGGAGAACTGGGAGCCTTGTTATGCTGATGGGCGGGATGTAAATTGCCAACAACCACTCGGGAGAAGTGTATGGTGTTTCCTGAAACATCTAAAAAACAAAGCAACAGAGCCTAGGGAACTTCCACTTATGGTCCTATAGCTTAGAGAAATTAAATTCAAAAAGACACAGCCACCCCAAAGTTTGGAACGGCTCTGTTTACAAGAACCTCGTTTACAGTACAAGTTCAACATCGCAGAAAGTGAAAAATGGATAAAGAACTTGTCGTACTTACGTACAATGCAGTATCACTCAGCAATGAAATCTGTGTCATCAGGCCCGTAGCAGCATAATGAGTGGATTCAGGTACGATGATTCTAACTGAAATAAGTCACACAGAAAAAGAAACATCATAAGATATCACTAATACACGGAATGTAAACTTGGCTACACAGGAACTGCATTCCAAAACAGAACAGGGTCTCAAATTTAGAAAACCAACTTATGCTTGCTTAAGGGGAAAGGTGAGTTGGGGTGCTACATAAAACCAGAGATTGAAATGAGCACAGATAAAGTTCCTTAAGCCAAATATGGAATAGACAAGAGCTACTCCTTGCTCAACGAAATGGACTCAACACCCCATATTAAACGCCTAAGAATGTACCTGACTAGTAAGTATCTTAAAACCTATGGATTGCTATGTCTGCAAAAGAGAATCAAGCGTGTGTACAGGGGCATAAACGCAGCAGTGATAGGATTGGAGAGGTTCGGTGAGCAAATGAAGACCCTTTGAAGTCATATTGCATGGTACCCATTCCACGGGTTTCAACTACCCAGGTTTAAGGTATTCTTTCTTCAGCTAAAACATGCAAGTGGAACCTAGAGTATGATCAACCATGTGATCGGGAGACGTGTTCAAATATGTCTCAGTTTTCCTCCCCTGGTACTCGGGTGCAACATTCCAGACGCTTTACTAACACTCTCCCCACTTGGAGAGTCAGTCCCTTTAACCTCCTGTTTGGCCCAGTTTGCAATTTCTGCGGAAGATGAACAGGAATAGCGAGAACCAATGAGAGGCTAGCTGGAGGTGTCTGGACAGGCAAATTTAACTCTCATTTCCCACCAGGATGAGGAATTAACCAAAGGCTCAGCGTGCCGTGCCGGAACCAGATTAGGGCCTGAAGCCATCCTGCAGTGTTGCGGCCAGCTCAAAAGAAAGCGAGTTGAAGAAAGGAGCTCAGGGGCACTGTAATTCACAAACCTGCAGAGTTATAAATGACAGCTATCGTCCAAAAATAGACTGAAGTAAGGCTGCCAAGAGGACTTGAAAGCGGGGCAGAATTGCAGGAAACCGATTTCAGGAGGTAGACTGGAATTGCATTGAAAGCATAGGAAAAGAGGCAGAACGTCCACAATGATGCACTTGGCCAAAAAGGGCGTATGCGTTTTTTCCTGAATATATTCAGGAAAAAACGCATACGCCCTTTTTGGCCAACCAAGCAAGCTTGCAAAGGAAATCTGCACTACAATGAAGTCTCACTTCCCCCCGGTCAAAAGGGCCATGTGAAAAAAGTGTAAAATCCAGAAAGGCAGGACAGGCCATGGACAACTGGGAGCCTTGTTATGCTGATGGGCGGGATGTAAATTGCCAACAGACACTCGGGAGAAGTGTATGGTGTTTCCTGAAACATCTAAAAAACAAAGCAACAGAGCCTAGGGCACTGCCACTTATGGTCCTATAGCTTAGGGAAATTAAAATCAAAAAGACACAGCCACCCCAAAGTTTGGAACGGCTCTGTTTACAAGAACCTCGTTTACAGTACAAGTTCAACATCCCAGAAAGTGAAAAATGGATAAAGAAGTTGTGGTATTTACTTAAAAAGCAATATCACTCAGCAATGAAATCTATGTCATCAGGCCCTTAGCATCACAATGAGTGGATTCAGGTATGATGATTCTAACTGAAATAAGTCACACAGAAAAAGAAACATCATAAGATATCAGTAATACACGGAAAGTAAAGTTGGCTACACAGGAACTGAATTACAGAACAGAACAGGGTCTCAAATTTAGAAAACCAACTTATGCTTGCTTAAGGGTAAAGGTGAGTTGGGGTGCTGCATAAAACCAGAGATTGAAATGAGCACAGATAAAGTTCCTTAAGTCAAATATGGAATAGACAAGAGCTACTCCTTGCTCAACGAAATGGACTCAACACCGCATATTAAACGCCTAAGAATGTACCTGACTAGTAAGTATCGTAAAACCTATGGATTGCTATGTCACCAAAAGAGAATCAAGCATGTGTACAGGGGCATAAACGCAGCAGTGATAGGATTGGAGAGGTTCGGTGAGCAAATGAAGACCCTTTGAAGTCATATTGCATGGTACCCATTCCACGGGTCTCAACTCTCCAGGTTTAAGGTATTCTTCCTTCAGCTAAAACATGCATGTGGAACCCAAGTATGATCAACCATGTGAACGGGAGACGTGTTCAAATATGTCTCAGTTTTCCTCCCCTGGTACTCGGGTGCAACATTCCAGACGCTTACTAACACTCTCCCGACTTGGAGAGTCAGCGCCTTTAACCTCCTGTTTGGCCCAGTTTGCAATTTCTGCGGAAGATGAACAGGAATAGCGAGAACCAATGAGAGACTAGCTGGAGGTGTCTGGACGGGCAAATTTAACTCTCATTTCCCACCAGGAAGAGGAAATAACCAAAGGCTCAGCATGCCGTGCCGGAACCAGATTAGGGCCTGAAGCCATCCTGCGGTGTTGCGGCCAGGTCACAAGAAAGCGAGTTGAAGAAAGGAGCTCAGGGGCACTGTAATTCACAAACCTGCAGAGTTATAAATGAGAGCTATCGTCCAAAAATAGACTGAAGTAAGGCTGCCAAGAGGACTTGAAAGCGGGGCAGAATTGCAGGAAACCGATTTCAGGAGGTAGACTGGAATTGCATTGAAAGCATAGGAAAAGAGGCAGAACGTCCACAATGATGCACTTGGCCAAAAAGGGTGTATGCGTTTTTTCCTGAATATATTCAGGGAAAAACGCATACGCCCTTTTTGGCCAACCAAGCAAGCTTGCAAAGGAAATCTGCACTACAATGAAGTCTCACTTCCCCCCCGGTCAAAAGGGCCATCTGAAAAAAGTGTAAAATCCAGAAAGGCAGGACAGGCCATGGAGAACTGGGAGCCTTGTTATGCTGATGGGCAGGATGTAAATTGCCAACAACCACTCGGGAGAAGTATATGGTGTTTCCTGAAACATCTAAAAAACAAAGCAACAGAACCTAGGGCACTTCCACTTATGGTCCTATAGCTTAGGGAAATTAAAATCAAAAAGACACAGCCACCCCAAAGTTTGGAATGGCTCTGTTTACAAGAACCTCGTTTACAGTACAAGTTCAACATCGCAGAAAGTGAAAAATGGATAAAGAAGTTGTGGTATTTACTTACAAAGCAATATCACTCAGCAATGAAATCTATGTCATCAGGCCCTTAGCATCACAATGAGTGGATTCAGGTATGATGATTCTAACTGAAATAAGTCACACAGAAAAAGAAACATCATAAGATATCAGTAATACACGGAATGTAAACTTGGCTACACAGGAACTGAATTACAGAACAGAACAGGGTCTCAAATTTAGAAAACCAACTTATGCTTGCTTAAGGGTAAAGGTGAGTTGGGGTGCTGCATAAAACCAGAGATTGAAATGAGCACAGATAAAGTTCCTTAAGCCAAATATGGAATAGACAAGAGCTACTCCTTGCTCAACGAAATGGACTCAACACCGCATATTAAACGCCTAAGAATGTACCTGACTAGTAAGTATCTTAAAACCTATGGATTGCTATGTCTCTGAAAGAGAATCAAGCATGTGTACAGGTGCATAAACGCAGCAGTGATAGGATTGGAGAGGTTCGGTGAGCAAATGAAGACCCTTTGAAGTCATATTGCATGTTACCCATTCCACGGGTTTCAACTACCCAGGTTTAAGGTATTCTTTCTTCAGCTAAAACATGCATGTGGAACCTAGAGTATGATCAACCATGTGATCGGGAGACGTGTTCAAATATGTCTCAGTTTTCCTCCCCTGGTACTCGGGTGCAACATTCCAGACGCTTTACTAACACTCTCCCCACTTGGAGAGTCAGTCCCTTTAACCTCCTGTTTGGCCCAGTTTGCAATTTCTGCGGAAGATGAACAGGAATAGCGAGAACCAATGAGAGGCTAGCTGGAGGTGTCTGGACAGGCAAATTTAACTCTCATTTCCCACCAGGAAGAGGAATTAACCAAAGGCTCAGCGTGCCGTGCCGGAACCAGATTAGGGCCTGAAGCCATCCTGCGGTGTTGCGGCCAGCTCACAAGAAAGCGAGTTGAAGAAAGGAGCTCAGGGGCACTGTAATTCACAAACCTGCAGAGTTATAAATGACAGCTATCGTCCAAAAATAGACTGAAGTAAGGCTGCCAAGAGGACTTGAAAGCGGGGCAGAATTGCAGGAAACCGATTTCAGGAGGTAGACTGGAATTGCATTGAAAGCATAGGAAAAGAGGCAGAACGTCCACAATGATGCACTTGGCCAAAAAGGGCGTATGCGTTTTTTCCTGAATATATTCAGGAAAAAACGCATACGCCCTTTTTGGCCAACCAAGCAAGCTTGCAAAGGAAATCTGCACTACAATGAAGTCTCACTTCCCCCCGGTCAAAAGGGCCATCTGAAAAAAGTGTAAAATCCAGAAAGGCAGGACAGGCCATGGACAACTGGGAGCCTTGTTATGCTGATGGGTGGGATGTAAATTGCCAACAGACACTCGGGAGAAGTGTATGGTGTTTCCTGAAACATCTAAAAAACAAAGCAACAGAGCCTAGGGCACTGCCACTTATGGTCCTATAGCTTAGGGAAATTAAAATCAAAAAGACACAGCCACCCCAAAGTTTGGAACGGCTCTGTTTACAAGAACCTCGTTTACAGTACAAGTTCAACATCCCAGAAAGTGAAAAATGGATAAAGAAGTTGTGCTATTTACTTACAAAGCAATATCACTCAGCAATGAAATCTATGTCATCAGGCCCTTAGCATCACAATGAGTGGATTCAGGTATGATGATTCTAACTGAAATAAGTCACACAGAAAAAGAAACATCATAAGATATCAGTAATACACGGAAAGTAAACTTGGCTACACAGGAACTGAATTACAGAACAGAACAGGGTCTCAAATTTAGAAAACCAACTTATGCTTGCTTAAGGGTAAAGGTGAGTTGGGGTGCTGCATAAAACCAGAGATTGAAATGAGCACAGATAAAGTTCCTTAAGTCAAATATGGAATAGACAAGAGCTACTCCTAGCTCAACGAAATGGACTCAACACCGCATATTAAACGCCTAAGAATGTACCTGACTAGTAAGTATCGTAAAACCTATGGATTGCTATGTCTCCAAAAGAGAATCAAGCATGTGTACAGGGGCATAAACGCAGCAGTGATAGGATTGGAGAGGTTCGGTGAGCAAATGAAGACCCTTTGAAGTCATATTGCATGGTACCCATTACACGGGTCTCAACTCTCCAGGTTTAAGGTATTCTTCCTTCAGCTAAAACATGCATGTGGAACCCAAGTATGATCAACCATGTGAACGGGAGACGTGTTCAAATATGTCTCAGTTTTCCTCCCCTGGTACTCGGGTGCAACATTCCAGACGCTTTACTAACACTCTCCCCACTTGGAGAGTCAGCGCCTTTAACCTCCTGTTTGGCCCAGTTTGCAATTTCTGCGGAAGATGAACAGGAATAGCGAGAACCAATGAGAGACTAGCTGGAGGTGTCTGGACGGGCAAATTTAACTCTCATTTCCCACCAGGAAGAGGAAATAACCAAAGGCTCAGCGTGCCGTGCCGGAACCAGATTAGGGCCTGAAGCCATCCTGCGGTGTTGCGGCCAGGTCACAAGAAAGCGAGTTGAAGAAAGGAGCTCAGGGGCACTGTAATTCACAAACCTGCAGAGTTATAAATGACAGCTATCGTCCAAAAATAGACTGAAGTAAGGCTGCCAAGAGGACTTGAAAGCGGGGCAGAATTGCAGGAAACCGATTTCAGGAGGTAGACTGGAATTGCATTGAAAGCATAGGAAAAGAGGCAGAACGTACACAATGATGCACTTGGCCAAAAAGGGCGTATGCGTTTTTTCCTGAATATATTCAGGAAAAAACGCATACGCCCTTTTTGGCCAACCAAGCAAGCTTGCAAAGGAAATCTGCACTACAATGAAGTCTCACTTCCCCCCGGTCAAAAGGGCCATCTGAAAAAAGTGTAAAATCCAGAAAGGCAGGACAGGCCATGGAGAACTGGGAGCCTTGTTATGCTGATGGGCGGGATGTAAATTGCCAACAACCACTCGGGAGAAGTGTATGGTGTTTCCTGAAACATCTAAAAAACAAAGCAACAGAACCTAGGGCACTTCCACTTATGGTCCTATAGCTTAGGGAAATTAAAATCAAAAAGACACAGCCACCCCAAAGTTTGGAACGGCTCTGTTTACAAGAACCTCGTCTACAGTACAAGTTCAACATCGCAGAAAGTGAAAAATGGATAAAGAAGTTGTGGTATTTACTTACAAAGCAATATCACTCAGCAGTGAAATCTATGTCATCAGGCCCTTAGCAGCACAATGAGTGGATTCAGGTATGATGATTCTAACTGAAATAAGTCACACAGAAAAAGAAACATCAT
Organism: Stenella coeruleoalba; assembly: GCF_951394435.1. Lineage (NCBI taxonomy): Eukaryota > Metazoa > Chordata > Mammalia > Artiodactyla > Delphinidae > Stenella > Stenella coeruleoalba. The sequence goes on from NW_027646306.1 coordinate 469,855, forward strand.
AAGATATCAGTAATACACGGAATGTAAACTTGGCTACACAGGAACTGAATTACAGAACAGAACAGGGACTCAAATTTAGAAAACCAACTTATGCTTGCTTAAGGGTAAAGGTGAGTTGGGGTGCTGCATAAAACCAGAGATTGAAATGAGCACAGACAAAGTTCCTTAAGTCAAATATGGAATAGACAAGAGCTACTCCTTGCTCAACGAAATGGACTCAACACCGCATATTAAACGCCTAAGAATGTACCTGACTAGTAAGTATCTTAAAACCTATGGATTGCTATGTCTCCGAAAGAGAATCAAGCATGTGTACAGGGGCATAAATGCAGCAGTGATAGGATTGGAGAGGTTCGGTGAGCAAATGAAGACCCTTTGAAGTCATATTGCATGGTACCCATTCCACGGGTTTCAACTACCCAGGTTTAAGGTATTCTTCCTTCAGCTAAAACATGCATGTGGAACCTAGAGTATGATCAACCATGTGATCGGGAGACGTGTTCAAATATGTCAGTTTTCGTACCCCGGTACTCGGGTGCAACATTCCAGACGCTTTACTAACACTCTCCCGACTTGGAGAGTCAGTCCCTTTAACCTCCTGTTTGGCCCAGTTTGCAATTTCTGCGGAAGATGAACAGGAATAGCAAGAACCAATGAGAGGCTAGCTGGAGGTGTCTGGACGGGCAAATTTAACTCTCATTTCCCACCAGGAAGAGGAATTAACCAAAGGCTCAGCGTGCCGTACCGGAACCAGATTAGGGCCTGAAGCCATCCTGCGGTGTTGCGGCCAGCTCAAAAGAAAGGGAGTTGAAGAAAGGAGCTCATGGGCACTGTAATTCACAAACCTGCAGAGTTATAAATGACAGCTATCGTCCAAAAATAGACTGAAGTAAGGCTGCCAAGAGGACTTGAAAGCGGGGCAGAATTGCAGGAAACCGATTTCAGGAGGTAGACTGGAATTGCATTGAAAGCATAGGAAAAGAGGCAGAACGTCCACAATGATGCACTTGGCCAAAAAGGGCGTATGCGTTTTTTCCTGAATATATTCAGGAAAAAACGCATACGCCCTTTTTGGCCAACCAAGCAAGCTTGCAAAGGAAATCTGCACTACAATGAAGTCTCACTTCCCCCTGGTCAAAAGGGCCATCTGAAAAAAGTGTAAAATCCAGAAAGGCAGGACAGGCCATGGACAACTGGGAGCCTTGTTATGCTGATGGGCGGGATGTAAATTGCCAACAACCACTCGGGAGAAGTATATGGTGTTTCCTGAAACATCTAAAAAACAAAGCAACAGAACCTAGGGCACTTCCACTTATGGTCCTATAGCTTAGGGAAATTAAAATCAAAAAGACACAGCCACCCCAAAGTTTGGAATGGCTCTGTTTACAAGAACCTCGTTTACAGTACAAGTTCAACATCGCAGAAAGTGAAAAATGGATAAAGAAGTTGTGGTATTTACTTACAAAGCAATATCACTCAGCAATGTAATCTATGTCATCAGGCCCTTAGCATCACAATGAGTGGATTCAGGTATGATGATTCTAACTGAAATAAGTCACACAGAAAAAGAAACATCATAAGATATCAGTAATACACGGAATGTAAACTTGGCTACACAGGAACTGAATTACAGAACAGAACAGGGACTCAAATTTAGAAAACCAACTTATGCTTGCTTAAGGGTAAAGGTGAGTTGGGGTGCTGCATAAAACCAGAGATTGAAATGAGCACAGATAAAGTTCCTTAAGCCAAATATGGAATATACAAGAGCTACTCCTTGCTCAACGAAATGGACTCAACACCGCATATTAAACGCCTAAGAATGTACCTGACTAGTAAGTATCTTAAAACCTATGGATTGCTATGTCTCTGAAAGAGAATCAAGCATGTGTACAGGTGCATAAACGCAGCAGTGATAGGATTGGAGAGGTTCGGTGAGCAAATGAAGACCCTTTGAAGTCATATTGCATGTTACCCATTCCACGGGTTTCAACTACCCAGGTTTAAGGTATTCTTTCTTCAGCTAAAACATGCATGTGGAACCTAGAGTATGATCAACCATGTGATCGGGAGACGTGTTCAAATATGTCTCAGTTTTCCTCCCCTGGTACTCGGGTGCAACATTCCAGACGCTTTACTAACACTCTCCCCACTTGGAGAGTCAGTCCCTTTAACCTCCTGTTTGGCCCAGTTTGCAATTTCTGCGGAAGATGAACAGGAATAGCGAGAACCAATGAGAGGCTAGCTGGAGGTGTCTGGACAGGCAAATTTAACTCTCATTTCCCACCAGGAAGAGGAATTAACCAAAGGCTCAGCGTGCCGTGCCGGAACCAGATTAGGGCCTGAAGCCATCCTGCAGTGTTGCGGCCAGCTCAAAAGAAAGCGAGTTGAAGAAAGGAGCTCAGGGGCACTGTAATTCACAAACCTGCAGAGTTATAAATGACAGCTATCGTCCAAAAATAGACTGAAGTAAGGCTGCCAAGAGGACTTGAAAGCGGGGCAGAATTGCAGGAAACCGATTTCAGGAGGTAGACTGGAATTGCATTGAAAGCATAGGAAAAGAGGCAGAACGTCCACAATGATGCACTTGGCCAAAAAGGGCGTATGCGTTTTTTCCTGAATATATTCAGGAAAAAACGCATACGCCCTTTTTGGCCAACCAAGCAAGCTTGCAAAGGAAATCTGCACTACAATGAAGTCTCACTTCCCCCCGGTCAAAAGGGCCATCTGAAAAAAGTGTAAAATCCAGAAAGGCAGGACAGGCCATGGACAACTGGGAGCCTTGTTATGCTGATGGGTGGGATGTAAATTGCCAACAGACACTCGGGAGAAGTGTATGGTGTTTCCTGAAACATCTAAAAAACAAAGCAACAGAGCCTAGGGCACTGCCACTTATGGTCCTATAGCTTAGGGAAATTAAAATCAAAAAGACACAGCCACCCCAAAGTTTGGAACGGCTCTGTTTACAAGAACCTCGTTTACAGTACAAGTTCAACATCCCAGAAAGTGAAAAATGGATAAAGAAGTTGTGCTATTTACTTACAAAGCAATATCACTCAGCAATGAAATCTATGTCATCAGGCCCTTAGCATCACAATGAGTGGATTCAGGTATGATGATTCTAACTGAAATAAGTCACACAGAAAAAGAAACATCATAAGATATCAGTAATACACGGAAAGTAAACTTGGCTACACAGGAACTGAATTACAGAACAGAACAGGGTCTCAAATTTAGAAAACCAACTTATGCTTGCTTAAGGGTAAAGGTGAGTTGGGGTGCTGCATAAAACCAGAGATTGAAATGAGCACAGATAAAGTTCCTTAAGTCAAATATGGAATAGACAAGAGCTACTCCTTGCTCAACGAAATGGACTCAACACCGCATATTAAACGCCTAAGAATGTACCTGACTAGTAAGTATCGTAAAACCTATGGATTGCTATGTCTCCAAAAGAGAATCAAGCATGTGTACAGGGGCATAAACGCAGCAGTGATAGGATTGGAGAGGTTCGGTGAGCAAATGAAGACCCTTTGAAGTCATATTGCATGGTACCCATTACACGGGTCTCAACTCTCCAGGTTTAAGGTATTCTTCCTTCAGCTAAAACATGCATGTGGAACCCAAGTATGATCAACCATGTGAACGGGAGACGTGTTCAAATATGTCTCAGTTTTCCTCCCCTGGTACTCGGGTGCAACATTCCAGACGCTTTACTAACACTCTCCCCACTTGGAGAGTCAGCGCCTTTAACCTCCTGTTTGGCCCAGTTTGCAATTTCTGCGGAAGATGAACAGGAATAGCGAGAACCAATGAGAGACTAGCTGGAGGTGTCTGGACGGGCAAATTTAACTCTCATTTCCCACCAGGAAGAGGAAATAACCAAAGGCTCAGCGTGCCGTGCCGGAACCAGATTAGGGCCTGAAGCCATCCTGCGGTGTTGCGGCCAGCTCAAAAGAAAGGGAGTTGAAGAAAGGAGCTCATGGGCACTGTAATTCACAAACCTGCAGAGTTATAAATGACAGCTATCGTCCAAAAATAGACTGAAGTAAGGCTGCCAAGAGGACTTGAAAGCGGGGCAGAATTGCAGGAAACCGATTTCAGGAGGTAGACTGGAATTGCATTGAAAGCATAGGAAAAGAGGCAGAACGTCCACAATGATGCACTTGGCCAAAAAGGGCGTATGCGTTTTTTCCTGAATATATTCAGGAAAAAACGCATACGCCCTTTTTGGCCAACCAAGCAAGCTTGCAAAGGAAATCTGCACTACAATGAAGTCTCACTTCCCCCAGGTCAAAAGGGCCATCTGAAAAAAGTGTAAAATCCAGAAAGGCAGGACAGGCCATGGAAAACTGGGAGCCTTGTTATGCTGATGGGCGGGATGTAAATTGCCAACAACCACTCGGGAGAAGTATATGGTGTTTCCTGAAACATCTAAAAAACAAAGCAACAGAACCTAGGGCACTTCCACTTATGGTCCTATAGCTTAGGGAAATTAAAATCAAAAAGACACAGCCACCCCAAAGTTTGGAATGGCTCTGTTTACAAGAACCTCGTTTACAGTACAAGTTCAACATCGCAGAAAGTGAAAAATGGATAAAGAAGTTGTGGTATTTACTTACAAAGCAATATCACTCAGCAATGAAATCTATGTCATCAGGCCCTTAGCATCACAATGAGTGGATTCAGGTATGATGATTCTAACTGAAATAAGTCACACAGAAAAAGAAACATCATAAGATATCAGTAATACACGGAATGTAAACTTGGCTACACAGGAACTGAATTACAGAACAGAACAGGGACTCAAATTTAGAAAACCAACTTATGCTTGCTTAAGGGTAAAGGTGAGTTGGGGTGCTGCATAAAACCAGAGATTGAAATGAGCACAGATAAAGTTCCTTAAGCCAAATATGTAATATACAAGAGCTACTCCTTGCTCAACGAAATGGACTCAACACCGCATATTAAACGCCTAAGAATGTACCTGACTAGTAAGTATCTTAAAACCTATGGATTGCTATGTCTCTGAAAGAGAATCAAGCATGTGTACAGGTGCATAAACGCAGCAGTGATAGGATTGGAGAGGTTCGGTGAGCAAATGAAGACCCTTTGAAGTCATATTGCATGTTACCCATTCCACGGGTTTCAACTACCCAGGTTTAAGGTATTCTTTCTTCAGCTAAAACATGCATGTGGAACCTAGAGTATGATCAACCATGTGATCGGGAGACGTGTTTAAATATGTCTCAGTTTTCCTCCCCTGGTACTCGGGTGCAACATTCCAGACGCTTTACTAACACTCTCCCCACTTGGAGAGTCAGTCCCTTTAACCTCCTGTTTGGCCCAGTTTGCAATTTCTGCGGAAGATGAACAGGAATAGCGAGAACCAATGAGAGGCTAGCTGGAGGTGTCTGGACAGGCAAATTTAACTCTCATTTCCCACCAGGAAGAGGAATTAACCAAAGGCTCAGCGTGCCGTGCCGGAACCAGATTAGGGCCTGAAGCCATCCTGCAGTGTTGCGGCCAGCTCAAAAGAAAGCGAGTTGAAGAAAGGAGCTCAGGGGCACTGTAATTCACAAACCTGCAGAGTTATAAATGACAGCTATCGTCCAAAAATAGACTGAAGTAAGGCTGCCAAGAGGACTTGAAAGCGGGGCAGAATTGCAGGAAACCGATTTCAGGAGGTAGACTGGAATTGCATTGAAAGCATAGGAAAAGAGGCAGAACGTCCACAATGATGCACTTGGCCAAAAAGGGCGTATGCGTTTTTTCCTGAATATATTCAGGAAAAAACGCATACGCCCTTTTTGGCCAACCAAGCAAGCTTGCAAAGGAAATCTGCACTACAATGAAGTCTCACTTCCCCCCGGTCAAAAGGGCCATCTGAAAAAAGTGTAAAATCCAGAAAGGCAGGACAGGCCATGGACAACTGGGAGCCTTGTTATGCTGATGGGTGGGATGTAAATTGCCAACAGACACTCGGGAGAAGTGTATGGTGTTTCCTGAAACATCTAAAAAACAAAGCAACAGAGCCTAGGGCACTGCCACTTATGGTCCTATAGCTTAGGGAAATTAAAATCAAAAAGACACAGCCACCCCAAAGTTTGGAACGGCTCTGTTTACAAGAACCTCGTTTACAGTACAAGTTCAACATCCCAGAAAGTGAAAAATGGATAAAGAAGTTGTGGTATTTACTTACAAAGCAATATCACTCAGCAATGAAATCTATGTCATCAGGCCCTTAGCATCACAATGAGTGGATTCAGGTATGATGATTCTAACTGAAATAAGTCACACAGAAAAAGAAACATCATAAGATATCAGTAATACACGGAAAGTAAACTTGGCTACACAGGAACTGAATTACAGAACAGAACAGGGTCTCAAATTTAGAAAACCAACTTATGCTTGCTTAAGGGTAAAGGTGAGTTGGGGTGCTGCATAAAACCAGAGATTGAAATGAGCACAGATAAAGTTCCTTAAGTCAAATATGGAATAGACAAGAGCTACTCCTTGCTCAACGAAATGGACTCAACACCGCATATTAAACGCCTAAGAATGTACCTGACTAGTAAGTATCGTAAAACCTATGGATTGCTATGTCTCCAAAAGAGAATCAAGCATGTGTACAGGGGCATAAACGCAGCAGTGATAGGATTGGAGAGGTTCGGTGAGCAAATGAAGACCCTTTGAAGTCATATTGCATGGTACCCATTACACGGGTCTCAACTCTCCAGGTTTAAGGTATTCTTCCTTCAGCTAAAACATGCATGTGGAACCCAAGTATGATCAACCATGTGAACGGGAGACGTGTTCAAATATGTCTCAGTTTTCCTCCCCTGGTACTCGGGTGCAACATTCCAGACGCTTTACTAACACTCTCCCCACTTGGAGAGTCAGCGCCTTTAACCTCCTGTTTGGCCCAGTTTGCAATTTCTGCGGAAGATGAACAGGAATAGCGAGAACCAATGAGAGACTAGCTGGAGGTGTCTGGACGGGCAAATTTAACTCTCATTTCCCACCAGGAAGAGGAAATAACCAAAGGCTCAGCGTGCCGTGCCGGAACCAGATTAGGGCCTGAAGCCATCCTGCGGTGTTGCGGCCAGGTCACAAGAAAGCGAGTTGAAGAAAGGAGCTCAGGGGCACTGTAATTCACAAACCTGCAGAGTTATAAATGACAGCTATCGTCCAAAAATAGACTGAAGTAAGGCTGCCAAGAGGACTTGAAAGCGGGGCAGAATTGCAGGAAACCGATTTCAGGAGGTAGACTGGAATTGCATTGAAAGCATAGGAAAAGAGGCAGAACGTACACAATGATGCACTTGGCCAAAAAGGGCGTATGCGTTTTTTCCTGAATATATTCAGGAAAAAACGCATACGCCCTTTTTGGCCAACCAAGCAAGCTTGCAAAGGAAATCTGCACTACAATGAAGTCTCACTTCCCCCCGGTCAAAAGGGCCATCTGAAAAAAGTGTAAAATCCAGAAAGGCAGGACAGGCCATGGAGAACTGGGAGCCTTGTTATGCTGATGGGCGGGATGTAAATTGCCAACAACCACTCGGGAGAAGTGTATGGTGTTTCCTGAAACATCTAAAAAACAAAGCAACAGAACCTAGGGCACTTCCACTTATGGCCCTATAGCTTAGGGAAATTAAAATCAAAAAGACACAGCCACCCCAAAGTTTGGAACGGCTCTGTTTACAAGAACCTCGTCTACAGTACAAGTTCAACATCGCAGAAAGTGAAAAATGGATAAAGAAGTTGTGGTATTTACTTACAAAGCAATATCACTCAGCAGTGAAATCTATGTCATCAGGCCCTTAGCAGCACAATGAGTGGATTCAGGTATGATGATTCTAACTGAAATAAGTCACACAGAAAAAGAAACATCATAAGATATCAGTAATACACGGAATGTAAACTTGGCTACACAGGAACTGAATTACAGAACAGAACAGGGACTCAAATTTAGAAAACCAACTTATGCTTGCTTAAGGGTAAAGGTGAGTTGGGGTGCTGCATAAAACCAGAGATTGAAATGAGCACAGATAAAGTTCCTTAGTCAAATATGGAATAGACAAGAGCTACTCCTTGCTCAACGAAGTGGACTCAACACCGCATATTAAACGCCTAAGAATGTACCTGACTAGTAAGTATCTTAAAACCTATGGATTGCTATGTCTCCGAAAGAGAATCAAGCATGTGTACAGGGGCATAAATGCAGCAGTGATAGGATTGGAGAGGTTCGGTGAGCAAATGAAGACCCTTTGAAGTCATATTGCATGGTACCCATTCCACGGGTTTCAACTACCCAGGTTTAAGGTATTCTTCCTTCAGCTAAAACATGCATGTGGAACCTAGAGTATGATCAACCATGTGATCGGGAGACGTGTTCAAATATGTCTCAGTTTTCCTCCCCTGGTACTCGGGTGCAACATTCCAGACGCTTTACTAACACTCTCCCCACTTGGAGAGTCAGTCCCTTTAACCTCCTGTTTGGCACAGTTTGCAATTTCTGCGGAAGATGAACAGGAATAGCGAGAACCAATGAGAGGCTAGCTGGAGGTGTCTTGACGGGCAAATTTAACTCTCATTTCCCACCAGGAAGAGGAAATAACCAAAGGCTCAGCGTGCCGTGCCGGAACCTGATTAGCGCCTGAAGCCATCCTGCGGTGTTGCGGCAGGTCACAAGAAAGCGAGTTGAAGAAACGAGCTCAGGGGCACTGTAATTCACAAACCTGCAGAGTTATAAATGACAGCTATCGTCCAAAAATAGACTGAAGTAAGGCTGCCAAGAGGACTTGAAAGCGGGGCAGAATTGCAGGAAACCGATTTCAGGAGGTAGACTGGAATTGCATTGAAAGCATAGGAAAAGAGGCAGAACGTCCACAATGATGCACTTGGCCGAAAAGGGCATATGCGTTTTTTCCTGAATATATTCAGGAAAAAACGCATACGCACTTTTTGGCCAACCAAGCAAGCTTGCAAAGGAAATCTGCACTACAATGAAGTCTAACTTCCTCCCGGTCAAAAGGGCCATCTGAAAAAAGTGTAAAATCCAGAAAGGCAGGGCAGGCCATGGAGAACTGGGAGCCTTGTTATGCTGATGGGCGGGATGTAAATTGCCAACAACCACTCGGGAGAAGTGTATGGTGTTTCCTGAAACATCTAAAAAACAAAGCAACAGAGCCTAGGGCACTTCCACTTATGGTCCTATAGCTTAGGGAAATTAAAATCAAAAAGACACATCCACCCCAAAGTTTGGGACGCCTCCGTTTACAAGAACCTCGATTACAGTACAAGTTCAACATCGCAGAAAGTGAAAAATGGATAAAGAACTTGTGGTACTTACGTACAATGCAGTATCACTCAGCAATGAAATCTGTGTCATCAGGCCCTTAGCAGCACAATGAGTGGATTCAGGTATGATGATTCTAACTGAAATAAGTCACACAGAAAAAGAAACATCATAAGATATCACTAATACACGGAATGTAAACTTGGCTACACAGGAACTGAATTACAGAACAGAACAGGGTCTCAAATTTAGAAAACCAACTTATGCTTGCTTAAGGGGAAAGGTGAGTTGGGGTGCTGCATAAAACCAGAGATTGAAATGAGCACAGATAAAGTTCCTTAAGCCAAATATGGAATAGACAAGAGCTACTCCTTGCTCAACGAAATGGACTCAACACCCCATATTAAACGCCTAAGAATGTACCTGACTAGTAAGTATCTTAAAACCTATGGATTGCTATGTCTCCAAAAGACAATCAAGCGTGTGTACAGGGGCATAAACGCAGCAGTGATAGGATTGGAGAGGTTCGGTGAGCAAATGAAGACCCTTTGAAGTCATATTGCATGGTACCCATTCCACGGGTTTCAACTACCCAGGTTTAAGGTATTCTTCCTTCATCTAAAACATGCATGTGGAACCTAGAGTATGATCAACCATGTGATCGGGAGACGTGTTCAAATATGTCTCAGTTTTCGTACCCTGATACTCGGGTGCAACATTCCAGACGCTTTACTAACACTCTCCCCACTTGGAGAGTCAGTCCCTTTAACCTCCTGTTTGGCCCAGTTTGCAATTTCTGCGGAAGATGAACAGGAATATTGAGAACCAATGAGAGACTAGCTGGAGGTGTCTGGATGGGCAAATTTAACTCTCATTTCCCACCAGGAAGAGGAATTAACCAAAGGCTCAGCGTGCCGTGCCAGAACCAGATTAGGGCCTGAAGCCATCCTGCGGTGTTGCGGCCAGGTCACAAGAAAGCGAGTTGAAGAAAGGAGCTCAGGGGCACTGTAATTCACAAACCTGCAGAGTTATAAATGACAGCTATCGTCCAAAAATAGACTGAAGTAAGGCTGCCAAGAGGACTTGAAAGTGGGGCAGAATTGCAGGAAACCGATTTCAGGAGGTAGACTGGAATTGCATTGAAAGCATAGGAAAAGAGGCAGAACGTCCACAATGATGCACTTGGCCAAAAAGGGCGTATGCGTTTTTTCCTGAATATATTCAGGAAAAAACGCATACGCCCTTTTTGGCCAACCAAGCAAGCTTGCAAAGGAAATCTGCACTACAATGAAGTCTCACTTCCCCCCGGTCAAAAGGGCCATCTGAAAAAAGTGTAAAATCCAGAAAGGCAGGATAGGCCATGGAGAACTGGGAGCCTTGTTATGCTGATGGGCGGGATGTAAATTGCCAACAGACACTCAGGAGAAGTGTATGGTGTTTCCTGAAACATCTAAAAAACAAAGCAACAGAGCCTAGGGCACTTCCACTTATGGTCCTATAGCTTAGGGAAATTAAAATCAAAAAGACACAGCCACCCCAAAGTTTGGGACGCCTCCATTTACAAGAACCTCGGTTACTGTACAAGTTCAATATCACAGAAAGTGAAAAATGGATAAAGAACTTTTGGTACTTACGTACAATGCAGTATCACTCAGCAATGAAATCTATGTCATCAGGCCCGTAGCAGCATAATGAGTGGATTCAGGTACGATGATTCTAACTGAAATAAGTCACACTGAAAAAGAAACATCATAAGATATCAGTAATACACGGAATGTAAACTTGGCTACACAGGAACTGCATTCCAAAACAGAACAGGGTCTCAAATTTAGAAAACCAACTTATGCTTGCTTAAGGGGAAAGGTGAGTTGGGGTGCTGCATAAAACCAGAGATTGAAATGAGCACAGATAAAGTTCCTTAAGCCAAATATGGAATAGACAAGAGCTACTCCTGCTCAACGAAATGGACTCAACACCCCATATTAAACGCCTAAGAATGTACCTGACTAGTAAGTATCTTAAAACCTATGGATTGCTATGTCTCCAAAAGAGAATCAAGCGTGTGTACAGGGGCATAAACGCAGCAGTGATAGGATTGGAGAGGTTCGGTGAGCAAATGAAGACCCTTTGAAGTCATATTGCATGGTACCCATTACACGGGTCTCAACTCTCCAGGTTTAAGGTATTCTTCCTTCAGCTAAAACATGCATGTGGAACCCAGAGTATGATCAACCATGTGAACGGGAGACGTGTTCAAATATGTCTCAGTTTTCCTCCCCTGGTACTCGGGTGCAACATTCCAGACGCTTTCCTAACACTCTCCCCACTTGGAGAGTCAGCGCCTTTAACCTCCTGTTTGGCCCAGTTTGCAATTTCTGCGGAAGATGAACAGGAATAGCGAGAACCAATGAGAGACTAGCTGGAGGTGTCTGGACGGGCAAATTTAACTCTCATTTCCCACCAGGAAGAGGAAATAACCAAAGGCTCAGCGTGCCGTACCGGAACCAGATTAGGGCCTGAAGCCATCATGCGGTGTTGCGGCCAGCTCAAAAGAAAGCGAGTTGAAGAAAGGAGCTCAGGGGCACTGTAATTCACAAACCTGCAGAGTTATAAATGACAGCTATCGTCCAAAAATAGACTGAAGTAAGGCTGCCAAGAGGACTTGAAAGCGGGGCAGAATTGCAGGAAACCGATTTCAGGAGGTAGACTGGAATTGCATTGAAAGCATAGGAAAAGAGGCAGAACGTCCACAATGATGCACTTGGCCATAAAGGGCGTATGCGTTTTTTCCTTCAGGAAAAAACGCATACGCCCTTTTTGGCCAACCAAGCAAGCTTGCAAAGGAAATCTGCACTACAAAGAAGTCTCACTTCCCCCGGTCAAAAGGGCCATCTGAAAAAAGTGTAAAATGCAGAAAGGCAGGACAGGCCATGGAGAACTGGGAGCCTTGTTATGCTGAAGGGCGGGATGTAAATTGCCAACAAACACTCAGGAGAAGTGTATGGTGTTTCCTGAAACATCTAAAAAACAAAGCAACAGAGCCTAGGGCACTTCCACTTATGGTCCTATAGCTTAGGGAATTTAAAATCAAAAAGACACAGCCACCCCAAAGTTTGGAATGGCTCTGTTTACAAGAACCTCGTTTACAGTACAAGTTCAACATCGCAGAAAGTGAAAAATGGATAAAAAAGTTGTGGTATTTACTTACAAATCAATATCACTCAGCAATGAAATCTGTGTCATCAGCCCCTTAGCAGCACAATGAGTGGATTCAGGTATGATGATTCTAACTAAAATAAGTCACACAGAAAAAGAAACATCATAAGATATCAGTAATACACGGAATGTAAACTTGGCTACACAGGAACTCAGTTACAGAACAGAACAGGGTCTCAAATTTAGAAAACCAACTTATGCTTGCTTAAGGGTAAAGGTGAGTTGGGGTGCTGCATAAAACCAGAGATTGAAATGAGCACAGATAAAGTTCCTTAAGCCAAATATGGAATAGACAAGAGCTACTCCTTGCTCAACGAAATGGACTCAACACCGCATATTAAACGCCTAAGAATGTACCTGACTAGTAAGTATCTTAAAACCTATGGATTGCTATGTCTCCGAAAGAGAATCAAGCATGTGTACAGGGGCATAAACGCAGCAGTGATAGGATTGGAGAGGTTCGGTGAGCAAATGAAGACCCTTTGAAGTCATATTGCATGGTACCCATTCAACGGCTTTCAAATACACAGGTTTAAGGTATTCTTCCTTCAGCTAAAACATGCATGTGGAACCCAAGTATGATCAACCATGTGAACGGGAGACGTGTTCAAATATGTCTCAGTTTTCCTCCCCTGGTACTCAGGTGCAACATTCCAGATGCTTTACTAACACTCTCCCGACTTGGAGAGTCAGTCCCTTTAACCTCCTGTTTGGCCCAGTTTGCAATTTCTGTGGAAGATGAACAGGAATAGCGACAACCAATGAGAGACTAGCTGGAGGTGTCTGGACGGGCAAATTTAACTCTCATTTCCCACCAGGAAGAGGAAATAACCAAAGGCTCAGCATGCCGTGCCGGAACCAGATTAGGGCCTGAAGCCATCCTGCGGTGTTGCGGCCAGGTCACAAGAAAGCGAGTTGAAGAAAGGAGCTCAGGGGCACTGTAATTCACAAACCTGCAGAGTTATAAATGACAGCTATCGTCCAAAAATAGACTGAAGTAAGGCTGCCAAGAGGACTTGAAAGCGGGGCAGAATTGCAGGAAACCGATTTCAGGAGGTAGACTGGAATTGCATTGAAAGCATAGGAAAAGAGGCAGAACGTCCACAATGATGCACTTGGCCAAAAAGGGCGTATGCGTTTTTTCCTGAATATATTCAGGAAAAAACGCATACGCCCTTTTTGGCCAACCAAGCAAGCTTGCAAATGAAATCTGCACTACAATGAAGTCTCACTTCCCCCCCGGTCAAAAGGGCCATCTGAAAAAAGTGTAAAATCCAGAAAGGCAGGACAGGCCATGGAGAACTGGGAGCCTTGTTATGCTGATGGGCGGGATGGAAATTGCCAACAACCACTCGGGAGAAGTGTATGGTGTTTCCTGAAACATCTAAAAAACAAAGCAACAGAGCCTAGGGCACTTCCACTTATGGTCCTATAGCTTAGGGAAATTAAAATCAAAAAGACACAGCCACCCCAAAGTTTGGGACGCCTCCATTTACAAGAACCTCGGTTACTGTACAAGTTCAATATCACAGAAAGTGAAAAATGGATAAAGAACTTTTGGTACTTACGTACAATGCAGTATCACTCAGCAAAGAAATCTATGTCATCAGGCCCGTAGCAGCATAATGAGTGGATTCAGGTACGATGATTCTAACTGAAATAAGTCACCCTGAAAAAGAAACATCATAAGATATCAGTAATACACGGAATGTAAACTTGGCTACACAGGAACTGCATTCCAAAACAGAACAGGGTCTCAAATTTAGAAAACCAACTTATGCTTGCTTAAGGGGAAAGGTGAGTTGGGGTGCTGCATAAAACCAGAGATTGAAATGAGCACAGATAAAGTTCCTTAAGTCAAATATGGAATAGACAAGAGCTACTCCTTGCTCAACGAAATGGACTCAACACCGCATATTAAACGCCTAAGAATGTACCTGACTAGTAAGTATCTTAAAACCTATGGATTGCTATGTCTCCGAAAGAGAATCAAGCATGTGTACAGGGACATAAACGCAGCAGTGATAGGATTGGAGAGGTTCGGTGAGCAAATGAAGACCCTTTGAAGTCATATTGCATGGTACCCATTACACGGGTCTCAACTCTCCAGGTTTAAGGTATTCTTCCTTCAGCTAAAACATGCATGTGGAACCCAAGTATGATCAACCATGTGATCGGGAGACGTGTTCAAATATGTCTCAGTTTTCCTCCCCTGGTACTCGGGTGCAACATTCCAGACGCTTTACTAACACTCTCCCCACTTGGAGAGTCAGCGCCTTTAACCTCCTGTTTGGCCCAGTTTGCAATTTCTGCGGAAGATGAACAGGAATAGCGAGAACCAATGAGAGGCTAGCTGGAGGTGTCTGGACGGGCAAATTTAACTCTCATTTCCCACCAGGAAGAGGAAATAACCAAAGGCTCAGCGTGCCGTACCGGAACCAGATTAGGGCCTGAAGCCATCCTGCGGTGTTGCGGCCAGCTCAAAAGAAAGCGAGTTGAAGAAAGGAGCTCAGGGGCACTGTAATTCACAAACCTGCAGAGTTATAAATGACAGCTATCGTCCAAAAATAGACTGAAGTAAGGCTGCCAAGAGGACTTGAAAGCGGGGCAGAATTGCAGGAAACCGATTTCAGGAGGTAGACTGGAATTGCATTGAAAGCATAGGAAAAGAGGCAGAACGTCCACAATGATGCACTTGGCCAAAAAGGGCGTATGCGTTTTTTCCTGAATATATTCAGGAAAAAACGCATACGCCCTTTTTGGCCAACCAAGCAAGCTTGCAAAGGAAATCTGCACTACAATGAAGTCTCACTTCCCCCCCGGTCAAAAGGGCCATCTGAAAAAAGTGTAAAATCCAGAAAGGCAGGACAGGCCATGGAGAACTGGGAGCCTTGTTATGCTGATGGGCGGGATGGAAATTGCCAACAACCACTCGGGAGAAGTGTATGGTGTTTCCTGAAACATCTAAAAAACAAAGCAACAGAGCCTAGGGCACTTCCACTTATGGTCCTATAGCTTAGGGAAATTAAAATCAAAAAGACACAGCCACCCCAAAGTTTGGAACGGCTCTGTTTACAAGAACCTCGTTTACAGTACAAGTTCAACATCGCAGAAAGTGAAAAATGGATAAAGAAGTTGTGGTATTCACTTACAAAGCAATATCACTCAGCAATGAAATCTATGTCATCAGGCCCTTAGCAGCACAATGAGTGGATTCAGGTATGATGATTCTAACTGAAATAAGTCACACAGAAAAAGAAATATCATAAGATATCAGTAATACACGGAATGGAAACTTGGCTACACAGGAACTGAATTACAGAACAGAACAGGGTCTCAAATTTAGAAAAACAACTTATGCTTGCTTAAGGGTAAAGGTGAGTTGGAGTGCTGCATAAAACCAGAGATTGAAATGAGTACAGATAAAGTTCCTTAAGCCAAATATGGAATAGACAAGAGCTACTCCTTGCTCAACGAAATGGACTCAACACCGCATATTAAACGCCTAAGAATGTACCTGACTAGTAAGTATCGTAAAACCTATGGATTGCTATGTCTCCGAAAGAGAATCAAGCATGTGTACAGGGACATAAACGCAGCAGTGATAGGAATGGAGAGGTTCGGTGAGCAAATGAAGACCCTTTGAAGTCATATTGCATGGTACCCATTACACGGGTCTCAACTCTCCAGGTTTAAGGTATTCTTCCTTCAGCTAAAACATGCATGTGGAACCCAAGTATGATCAACCATGTGAACGGGAGACGTTTTCAAATATGTCTCAGTTTTCCTCCCCTGGTACTCGGGTGCAACATTCCAGACGCTTTACTAACACTCTCCCCACTTGGAGAGTCAGCGCCTTTAACCTCCTGTTTGGCCCAGTTTGCAATTTCTGCGGAAGATGAACAGGAATAGCGAGAACCAATGAGAGGCTAGCTGGAGGTGTCTGGATGGGCAAATTTAACTCTCATTTCCCACCAGGAAGAGGAATTAACCAAAGGCTCAGCATGCCGGGCCGGAACCAGATTAGGGCCTGAAGCCATCCTGCGGTGTTGCGGCCAGGTCACAAGAAAGCGAGTTGAAGAAAGGAGCTCAGGGGCACTGTAATTCACAAACCTGCAGAGTTATAAATGACAGCTATTGTCCAAAAATAGACTGAAGTAAGGCTGCCAAGAGGACTTGAAAGCGGGGCAGAATTGCAGGAAACCGATTTCAGGAGGTAGACTGGAATTGCATTGAAAGCATAGGAAAAGAGGCAGAACGTCCACAATGATGCACTTGGCCAAAAAGGGCGTATGCGTTTTTTCCTGAATATATTCAGGAAAAAACGCATACGCCCTTTTTGGCCAACCAAGCAAGCTTGCAAAGGAAATCTGCACTACAATGAAGTCTCACTTCCCCCCGGTCAAAAGGGCCATCTGAAAAAAGTGTAAAATCCAGAAAGGCAGGACAGGCCATGGAGAACTGGGAGCCTTGTTATGCTGATGGGCGGGATGTAAATTGCCAACAGACACTCGGGAGAAGTGTATGGTGTTTCCTGAAACATCTAAAAAACAAAGCAACAGAGCCTAGGGCACTGCCACTTATGGTCCTATAGCTTAGGGAAATTAAAGTCAAAAAGACACAGCCACCCCAAAGTTTGGGACGCCTCTGTTTACAAGAACCTCGTTTACAGTACAAGTTCAACATCGCAGAAAGTGAAAAATGGATAAAGAAGTTGTGGTATTCACTTACAAAGCAATATCACTCAGCAATGAAATCTATGTCATCAGGCCCTTAGCAGCACAATGAGTGGATTCAGGTATGATGATTCTAACTGAAATAAGTCACACAGAAAAAGAAACATCATAAGATATCAGTAATACACGGAATGGAAACTTGGCTACACAGGAACTGAATTACAGAACAGAACAGGGTCTCAAATTTAGAAAAACAACTTATGCTTGCTTAAGGGTAAAGGTGAGTTGGGGTGCTGCATAAAACCAGAGATTGGAATGAGCACAGATAAAGTTCCTTAAGCCAAATATGGAATAGACAAGAGCTACTCCTTGCTCAACGAAATGGACTCAACACCGCATATTAAACGCCTAAGAATGTACCTGACTTGTAAGTATCTTAAAACCTATGGATTGCTATGTCTCCAAAAGAGAATCAAGCATGTGTACAGGGGCATAAACGCAGCAGTGATAGGATTGGAGAGGTTCGGTGAGCAAATGAAGACCCTTTGAAGTCATATTTCATGGTACCCATTCCACGGGTCTCAACTCTCCAGGTTTAAGGTATTCTTCCTTCAGCTAAAACATGCATGTGGAACCCAAGTATGATCAACCATGTGAACGGGAGACGTGTTCAAATATGTCTCAGTTTTCCTCCCCTGGTACTCGGGTGCAACATTCCAGACGCTTTACTAACACTCTCCCCACTTGGAGAGTCAGTGCCTTTAACCTCCTGTTTGGCCCAGTTTGCAATTTCTGCGGAAGATGAACAGGAATAGCGAGATCCAATGAGAGGCTAGCTGGAGGTGTCTGGACGGGCAAATTATTCCTGAATATATTCAGGAAAAAACGCATACGCCCTTTTTGGCCAACCAAGCAAGCTTGCAAAGGAAATCTGCACTACAATGAAGTCTCACTTCCCCCCGGTCAAAAGGGCCATCTGAAAAAAGTGTAAAATCCAGAAAGGCAACAGGCCATTGAGAACTGGGAGCCTTGTTATGCTGATGGGCGGGATGTAAATTGCCAACAGACACTTGGGAGAAGTGTATGGTGTTTCCTGAAACATCTAAAAAACAAAGCAACAGAGCCTAGGGCACTGCCACTTATGGTCCTATAGCTTAGGGAAATTAAAATCAAAAAGACACAGCCACCCCAAAGTTTGGAACGGCTCTGTTTACAAGAACCTCGTTTACAGTACAAGTTCAACATCGCAGAAAGTGAAAAATGGATGAAGAACTTGTGGTACTTACGTACAATGCAGTATCACTCAGCAATGAAATCTATGTCATCAGGCCCGTAGCAGCATAATGAGTAGATTCAGGTACGATGATTCTAACTGAAATAAGTCACACAGAAAAAGAAACCTCATAAGATATCACTAATACACGGAATGTAAACTTGGCTACACAGGAACTGAATTCCAAAACAGAAGAGGTTCTCAAATTTAGAAAACCAACTTATGCTTGCTTAAGGGGAAAGGTGAGTTGGGTTGCTGCATAAAACCAGAGATTGAAATGAGCACAGATAAAGTTCCTTAAGCCAAATATGGAATAGACAAGAGCTACTCCTTGCTCAACGAAATGGACTCAACACCGAATATTAAACGCCTAAGAATGTACCTGACTAGTAAGTATCTTAAAACCTATGGATTGCTATGTCTCCGAAAGAGAATCAAGCATGTGTACAGGGGCATAAACGCAGCAGTGATAGGATTGGAGAGGTTCGGTGAGCAAATGAAGACCCTTTGAAGTCATATTGCATGGTACCCATTCCACGGGTTTCAACTACCCAGGTTTTAGGTATTCTTCCTTCAGCTAAAATATGCATGTGGAACCCAGAGTATGGTCAACCATGTGATCCGGAGACGTGTTCAAATATGTCTCAGTTTTCCTCCCCTGGTACTCGGGTGCAACATTCCAGACGCTTTACTAACACTCTCCCCACTTGGAGAGTCAGCGCCTTTAACCTCCTGTTTGGCACAGTTTGCAATTTCTGCGGAAGATGAACAGGAATAGCAAGAACCAATGAGAGGCTAGCTGGAGGTGTCTGGACGGGCAAATTTAACTCTCATTTCCCAACAGGAAGAGGAAATAACCAAAGGCTCAGCGTGCCGTACCGGAACCAGATTAGGGCCTGAAGCCATCCTGCGGTGTTGCGGCCAGGTCACAAGAAAGCGAGTTGAAGAAAGGAGCTCAGGGGCACTGTAATTCACAAACCTGCAGAGTTATAAATGACAGCTATCGTCCAAAAATAGACTGAAGTAAGGCTGCCAAGAGGACTTGAAAGCGGGGCAGAATTGCAGGAAACCGATTTCAGGAGGTAGACTGGAATTGCATTGAAAGCATAGGAAAAGAGGCAGAACGTCCACAATGATGCACTTGGCCAAAAAGGGCGTATGCGTTTTTTCCTGAATATATTCAGGAAAAAACGCATACGCCCCTTTTGGCCAACCAAGCAAGCTTGCAAAGGAAATCTGCACTACAATGAAGTCTCACTTCCCCCCGGTCAAAAGGGCCATCTGAAAAAAGTGTAAAATCCAGAAAGGCAGGACAGGCCATGGAGAACTGGGAGCCTTGTTATGCTGATGGGCGGGATGTAAATTGCCAACAACCACTCGGGAGAAGTGTATGGTGTTTCCTGAAACATCTAAAAAACAAAGCAACAGAACCTAGGGCACTTCCACTTATGGTCCTATAGCTTAGGGAAATTAAAATAAAAAAGACACAGCCACCCCAAAGTTTGGAACGGCTCTGTTTACAAGAACCTCGTTTACAGTACAAGTTCAACATCGCAGAAAGTGAAAAATGGATAAAGAAGTTGTGGTATTTACTTACAAAGCAATATCACTCAGCAATGAAATCTGTGTCATCAGGCCCTTAGCAGCACAATGAGTGGATTCAGGTATGATGATTCTAACTGAAATAAGTCACACAGAAAAAGAAACATCATAAGATATCAGTAAAACACGGAATGTAAACTTGGCTACACAGGAACTGAATTACAGAACAGAACAGGGTCTCAAATTTAGAAAACCAACTTATGCTTGCTTAAGGGTAAAGGTGAGTTGGGGTGCTGCATAAAACCAGAGATTGAAATGAGCACAGATAAAGTTCCTTAAGCCAAATATGGAATAGACAAGAGCTACTCCTTGCTCAACGAAATGGACTCAACACCGCATATTTAACGCCTAAGAATGTACCTGACTAGTAAGTATCGTAAAACCTATGGATTGCCATGTCTCCGAAAGAGAATCAAGCATGTGTACAGGGGCATAAACGCAGCAGTGATAGGATTGGAGAGGTTCGGTGAGCAAATGAAGACCCTTTGAAGTCATATTGCATGGTTCCCATTACACGGGTCTCAACTCTCCAGATTTAAGGTATTCTTCCTTCAGCTAAAACATGCATGTGGAACCCAAGTATGATCAACCATGTGAACGGGAGACGTGTTCAAATATGTCTCAGTTTTCCTCCCCTGGTACTCGGGTGCAACATTCCAGACGCTTTACTAACACTCTCCCCACTTGGAGAGTCAGCGCCTTTAACCTCCTGTTTGGCCCAGTTTGCAATTTCTGCGGAAGATGAACAGGAATAGCAAGAACCAATGAGAGGCTAGCTGGAGGTGTCTGGACGGGCAAATTTAACTCTCATTTCCCACCAGGAAGAGGAAATAACCAAAGGCTCAGCGTGCCGTACCGGAACCAGATTAGGGCCTGAAGCCATCCTGCGGTGTTGCGGCCAGCTCAAAAGAAAGCGAGTTGAAGAAAGGAGCTCAGGGGCACTGTAATTCACAAACCTGCAGAGTTATAAATGACAGCTATCGTCCAAAAATAGACTGAAGTAAGGCTGCCAAGAGGACTTGAAAGCGGGGCAGAATTGCAGGAAACCGATTTCAGGAGGTAGACTGGAATTGCATTGAAAGCATAGGAAAAGAGGCAGAACGTCCACAATGATGCACTTGGCCAAAAAGGGCGTATGCGTTTTTTCCTGAATATATTCAGGAAAAAACGCATACGCCCTTTTTGGCCAACCAAGCAAGCTTGCAAAGGAAATCTGCACTACAATGAAGTCTCACTTC
The DNA here is from genome assembly GCF_951394435.1 of Stenella coeruleoalba. Classification (NCBI taxonomy): domain Eukaryota; kingdom Metazoa; phylum Chordata; class Mammalia; order Artiodactyla; family Delphinidae; genus Stenella; species Stenella coeruleoalba. The sequence goes on from NW_027646306.1 coordinate 491,161, forward strand.
CCCCCGGTCAAAAGGGCCATCTGAAAAAAGTGTAAAATCCAGAAAGGCAGGACAGGCCATGGAGAACTGGGAGCCTTGTTATGCTGATGGGCGGGATGTAAATTGCCAACAACCACTCGGGAGAAGTGTATGGTGTTTCCTGAAACATCTAAAAAACAAAGCAACAGAACCTAGGGCACTTCCACTTATGGTCCTATAGCTTAGGGAAATTAAAATAAAAAAGACACAGCCACCCCAAAGATTGGAACGGCTCTGTTTACAAGAACCTCGTTTACAGTACAAGTTCAACATCGCAGAAAGTGAAAAATGGATAAAGAAGTTGTGGTATTTACTTACAAAGCAATATCACTCAGCAATGAAATCTGTGTCATCAGGCCCTTAGCAGCACAATGAGTGGATTCAGGTATGATGATTCTAACTGAAATAAGTCACACAGAAAAAGAAACATCATAAGATATCAGTAATACACGGAATGTAAACTTGGCTACACAGGAACTGAATTACAGAACAGAACAGGGTCTCAAATTTAGAAAACCAACTTATGCTTGCTTAAGGGTAATGGTGAGTTGGGGTGCTGCATAAAACCAGAGATTGAAATGAGCACAGATAAAGTTCCTTAAGCCAAATATGGAATAGACAAGAGCTACTCCTTGCTCAACGAAATGGACTCAACACCGCATATTTAACGCCTAAGAATGTACCTGACTAGTAAGTATCGTAAAACCTATGGATTGCTATGTCTCCGAAAGAGAATCAAGCATGTGTACAGGGGCATAAACGCAGCAGTGATAGGATTGGAGAGGTTCGGTGAGCAAATGAAGACCCTTTGAAGTCATATTGCATGGTTCCCATTACACGGGTCTCAACTCTCCAGATTTAAGGTATTCTTCCTTCAGCTAAAACATGCATGTGGAACCCAAGTATGATCAACCATGTGAACGGGAGACGTGTTCAAATATGTCTCAGTTTTCCTCCCCTGGTACTCGGGTGCAACATTCCAGACGCTTTACTAACACTCTCCCCACTTGGAGAGTCAGCGCCTTTAACCTCCTGTTTGGCCCAGTTTGCAATTTCTGCGGAAGATGAACAGGAATAGCAAGAACCAATGAGAGGCTAGCTGGAGGTGTCTGGACGGGCAAATTTAACTCTCATTTCCCACCAGGAAGAGGAAATAACCAAAGGCTCAGTGTGCCGTACCGGAACCAGATTAGGGCCTGAAGCCATCCTGCGGTGTTGCGGCCAGCTCAAAAGAAAGCGAGTTGAAGAAAGGAGCTCTGGGGCACTGTAATTCACAAACCTGCAGAGTTATAAATGACAGCTATCGTCCAAAAATAGACTGAAGTAAGGCTGCCAAGAGGACTTGAAAGCGGGGCAGAATTGCAGGAAACCGATTTCAGGAGGTAGACTGGAATTGCATTGAAAGCATAGGAAAAGAGGCAGAACGTCCACAATGATGCACTTGGCCAAAAAGGGCGTATGCGTTTTTTCCTGAATATATTCAGGAAAAAACGCATACGCCCTTTTTGGCCAACCAAGCAAGCTTGCAAAGGAAATCTGCACTACAATGAAGTCTCACTTCCCCCCGGCCAAAAGGGCCATCTGAAAAAAGTGTAAAATCCAGAAAGGCAACAGGCCATTGAGAACTGGGAGCCTTGTTATGCTGATGGGCGGGATGTAAATTGCCAACAGACACCGGGGAGAAGTGTATGGTGTTTCCTGAAACATCTAAAAAACAAAGCAACAGAGCCTAGGGCACTTCCACTTATGGTCCTATAGCTTAGGGAAATTAAAATCAAAAAGACACAGCCACCCCAAAGTTTGGAACGGCTCTGTTTACAAGAACCTCGTTTACAGTACAAGTTCAACATCGCAGAAAGTGAAAAATGGATAAAGAAGTTGTGGTATTTACTTACAAAGCAATATCACGCAGCAATGAAATCTGTGTCATCAGGCCCTTAGCAGCACAATGAGTGGATTCAGGTATGATGATTCTAACTGAAATAAGTCACACAGAAAAAGAAACATCATAAGATATCAGTAATACACGGAATGTAAACTTGGCTACACAGGAACTGAATTACAGAACAGAACAGGGTCTCAAATTTAGAAAACCAACTTATTCTTGCTTAAGGGTAAAGGTGAGTTGGGGTGCTGCATAAAACCAGAGATTGAAATGAGCACAGATAAAGTTCCTTAAGCCAAATATGGAATAGACAAGAGCTACTCCTTGCTCAACGAAATGGACTCAACACCCCATATTAAACGCCTAAGAATGTACCTGACTAGTAAGTATCTTAAAACCTATGGATTGCTATGTCTCTGAAAGAGAATCAAGCATGTGTACAGGGGCATAAACGCAGCAGTGATAGGATTGGAGAGGTTCGGTGAGCAAATGAAGACCCTTTGAAGTCATATTGCATGGTACCCATTCCACGGGTTTCAACTACCCAGGTTTAAGGTATTCTTCCTTCAGCTAAAACATGCATGTGGAACCTAGAGTATGATCAACCATGTGATCGGGAGACGTGTTCAAATATGTCTCAGTTTTCCTCCCCTGGTACTCGGGTGCAACATTCCAGACGCTTTACTAACACTCTCCCCACTTGGAGAGTCAGTCCCTTTAACCTCCTGTTTGGCCCAGTTTGCAATTTCTGCGGAAGATGAACAGGAATAGCAAGAACCAATGAGAGGCTAGCTGGAGGTGTCTGGACGGGCAAATTTAACTCTCATTTCCCACCAGGAAGAGGAAATAACCAAAGGCTCAGTGTGCCGTACCGGAACCAGATTAGGGCCTGAAGCCATCCTGCGGTGTTGCGGCCAGCTCAAAAGAAAGCGAGTTGAAGAAAGGAGCTCTGGGGCACTGTAATTCACAAACCTGCAGAGTTATAAATGACAGCTATCGTCCAAAAATAGACTGAAGTAAGGCTGCCAAGAGGACTTGAAAGCGGGGCAGAATTGCAGGAAACCGATTTCAGGAGGTAGACTGGAATTGCATTGAAAGCATAGGAAAAGAGGCAGAACGTCCACAATGATGCACTTGGCCAAAAAGGGCGTATGCGTTTTTTCCTGAATATATTCAGGAAAAAACGCATACGCCCTTTTTGGCCAACCAAGCAAGCTTGCAAAGGAAATCTGCACTACAATGAAGTCTCACTTCCCCCCGGCCAAAAGGGCCATCTGAAAAAAGTGTAAAATCCAGAAAGGCAACAGGCCATTGAGAACTGGGAGCCTTGTTATGCTGATGGGCGGGATGTAAATTGCCAACAGACACCGGGGAGAAGTGTATGGTGTTTCCTGAAACATCTAAAAAACAAAGCAACAGAGCCTAGGGCACTTCCACTTATGGTCCTATAGCTTAGGGAAATTAAAATCAAAAAGACACAGCCACCCCAAAGTTTGGAACGGCTCTGTTTACAAGAACCTCGTTTACAGTACAAGTTCAACATCGCAGAAAGTGAAAAATGGATAAAGAAGTTGTGGTATTTACTTACAAAGCAATATCACGCAGCAATGAAATCTGTGTCATCAGGCCCTTAGCAGCACAATGAGTGGATTCAGGTATGATGATTCTAACTGAAATAAGTCACACAGAAAAAGAAACATCATAAGATATCAGTAATACACGGAATGTAAACTTGGCTACACAGGAACTGAATTACAGAACAGAACAGGGTCTCAAATTTAGAAAACCAACTTATTCTTGCTTAAGGGTAAAGGTGAGTTGGGGTGCTGCATAAAACCAGAGATTGAAATGAGCACAGATAAAGTTCCTTAAGCCAAATATGGAATAGACAAGAGCTACTCCTTGCTCAACGAAATGGACTCAACACCCCATATTAAACGCCTAAGAATGTACCTGACTAGTAAGTATCTTAAAACCTATGGATTGCTATGTCTCTGAAAGAGAATCAAGCATGTGTACAGGGGCATAAACGCAGCAGTGATAGGATTGGAGAGGTTCGGTGAGCAAATGAAGACCCTTTGAAGTCATATTGCATGGTACCCATTCCACGGGTTTCAACTACCCAGGTTTAAGGTATTCTTCCTTCAGCTAAAACATGCATGTGGAACCTAGAGTATGATCAACCATGTGATCGGGAGACGTGTTCAAATATGTCTCAGTTTTCCTCCCCTGGTACTCGGGTGCAACATTCCAGACGCTTTACTAACACTCTCCCCACTTGGAGAGTCAGTCCCTTTAACCTCCTGTTTGGCCCAGTTTGCAATTTCTGCGGAAGATGAACAGGAATAGCGAGAACCAATGAGAGGCTAGCTGGAGGTGTCTGGACGGGCAAATTTAACTCTCATTTCCCACCAGGAAGAGGAATTAACCAAAGGCTCAGCATGCCGGTCCGGAACCAGATTAGGGCCTGAAGCCATCCTGCGGTGTTGCGGCCAGGTCAAAAGAAAGCGAGTTGAAGAAAGGAGCTCAGGGGCACTGTAATTCACAAACCTGCAGACTTAAAAATGACAGCTATCGTCCAAAAATAGACTGAAGTAAGGCTGCCAAGAGGACTTGAAAGCGGGGCAGAATTGCAGGAAACCGATTTCAGGAGGTAGACTGGAATTGCATTGAAAGCATAGGAAAAGAGGCAGAACGTCCACAATGATGCACTTGGCCAAAAAGGGCGTATGCGTTTTTTCCTGAATATATTCAGGAAAAAACGCATACGCCCTTTTTGGCCAACCAAGCAAGCTTGCAAAGGAAATCTGCACTACAATGAAGTCTCACTTCCCCCCGGCCAAAAGGGCCATCTGAAAAAAGTGTAAAATCCAGAAAGGCAACAGGCCATGGAGAACTGGGAGCCTTGTTATGCTGATGGGCGGGATGTAAATTGCCAACAGACACTTGGGAGAAGTGTATGGTGTTTCCTGAAACATCTAAAAAACAAAGCAACAGAGCCTAGGGCACTTCCACTTATGGTCCTATAGCTTAGGGAAATTAAAATCAAAAAGACACAGCCACCCCAATGTTTGGAACGGCTCTGTTTACAAGAACCTCGTTTACAGTACAAGTTCAACATCGCAGAAAGTGAAAAATGGATAAAGAAGTTGTGGTATTTATTTACAAAGCAATATCACGCAGCAATGAAATCTGTGTCATCAGGCCCTTAGCAGCACAATGAGTGGATTCAGGTATGATGATTCTAACTGAAATAAGTCACACAGAAAAAGAAACATCATAAGATATCAGTAATACACGGAATGTAAACTTGGCTACACAGGAACTGAATTACAGAACAGAACAGGGTCTCAAATTTAGAAAACCAACTTATTCTTGCTTAAGGGTAAAGGTGAGTTGGGGTGCTGCATAAAACCAGAGATTGAAATGAGCACAGATAAAGTTCCTTAAGCCAAATATGGAATAGACAAGAGCTACTCCTTGCTCAACGAAATGGACTCAACACCCCATATTAAACGCCTAAGAATGTACCTGACTAGTAAGTATCTTAAAACCTATGGATTGCTATGTCTCCGAAAGAGAATCAAGCATGTGTACAGGGGCATAAACGCAGCAGTGATAGGATTGGAGAGGTGCGGTGAGCAAATGAAGACCCTTTGAAGTCATATTGCATGGTACCCATTCCACGGGTTTCAACTACCCAGGTTTAAGGTATTCTTCCTTCAGCTAAAACATGCATGTGGAACCTAGAGTATGATCAACCATGTGATCGGGAGACGTGTTCAAATATGTCTCAGTTTTCCTCCCCTGGTACTCGGGTGCAACATTCCAGACGCTTTACTAACACTCTCCCCACTTGGAGAGTCAGTCCCTTTAACCTCCTGTTTGGCCCAGTTTGCAAATTCTGTGGAAGATGAACAGGAATAGCGAGAACCAATGAGAGGCTAGCTGGAGGTGTCTGGACGGGCAAATTTAACTCTCATTTCCCACCAGGAAGAGGAATTAACCAAAGGCTCAGCATGCCGGGCCGGAACCAGATTAGGGCCTGAAGCCATCCTGCGGTGTTGCGGCCAGGTCACAAGAAAGCGAGTTGAAGAAAGGAGCTCAGGGGCACTGTAATTCACAAACCTGCAGAGTTATAAATGACAGCTATCGTCCAAAAATAGACTGAAGTAAGGCTGCCAAGAGGACTTGAAAGCGGGGCAGAATTGCAGGAAACCGATTTCAGGAGGTAGACTGGAATTGCATTGAAAGCATAGGAAAAGAGGCAGAACGTCCACAATGATGCACTTGGCCAAAAAGGGCGTATGCGTTTTTTCCTGAATATATTCAGGAAAAAACGCATACGCCCTTTTTGGCCAACCAAGCAAGCTTGCAAAGGAAATCTGCACTACAATGAAGTCTCACTTCCCCCCGGTCAAAAGGGCCATCTGAAAAAAGTGTAAAATCCAGAAAGGCAAGACAGGCCATGGAGAACTGGGAGCCTTGTTATGCTGATGGGCGGGATGTAAATTGCCAACAGACACTTGGGAGAAGTGTATGGTGTTTCCTGAAACATCTAAAAAACAAAGCAACAGAGCCTAGGGCACTTCCACTTATGGTCCTATAGCTTAGGGAAATTAAAATAAAAAAGACACAGCCACCCCAAAGTTTGGAACGGCTCTGTTTACAAGAACCTCGTTTACAGTACAAGTTCAACATCGCAGAAAGTGAAAAATGGATAAAGAAGTTGTGGTATTTACTTACAAAGCAATATCACTCAGCAATGAAATCTGTGTCATCAGGCCCGGAGCAGCACAATGAGTGGATTCAGGTATGATGATTCTAACTGAAATAAGTCACACAGAAAAAGAAACATCATAAGATATCAGTAATACATGGAATGGAAACTTGGCTACACAGGAACTGAATTACAGAACAGAACAGGGTCTCAAATTTAGAAAACCAACTTATGCTTGCTTAAGGGTAAAGGTGAGTTGGGGTGCTGCATAAAACCAGAGATTGAAATGAGCACAGATAAAGTTCCTTAAGCCAAATATGGAATAGACAAGAGCTACTCCTTGCTCAACGAAATGGACTCAACACCCCATATTAAACGCCTAAGAATGTACCTGACTAGTAAGTATCTTAAAACCTATGGATTGCTATGTCTCCGAAAGAGAATCAAGCATGTGTACAGGGGCATAAACGCAGCAGTGATAGGATTGGAGAGGTTCGGTGAGCAAATGAAGACCCTTTGAAGTCATATTGCATGGTACCCATTCCACGGGTTTCAACTCTCCAGGTTTAAGGTATTCTTCCTTCAGCTAAAACATGCATGTGGAACCCAAGTATGATCAACCATGTGAACGGGAGACGTGTTCAAATATGTCTCAGTTTTCCTCCCCTGGTACTCGGGTGCAACATTCCAGACGCTTTACTAACACTCTCCCCACTTGGAGATTCAGCGCCTTTAACCTCCTGTTTGGCCCAGTTTGCAATTTCTGCGGAAGATGAACAGGAATAGCGAGAACCAATGAGAGACTAGCTGGAGGTGTCTGGACGGGCAAATTTAACTCTCATTTCCCACCAGGAAGAGGAAATAACCAAAGGATCAGCGTGCCGGGCCGGAACCAGATTAGGGCCTGAAGCCATCCTGCGGTGTTGCGGCCAGGTCACAAGAAAGCGAGTTGAAGAAAGGAGCTCAGGGGCACTGTAATTCACAAACCTGCAGAGTTATAAATGACAGCTATCGTCCAAAAATAGACTGAAGTAAGGCTGCCAAGAGGACTTGAAAGCGGGGCAGAATTGCAGGAAACCGATTTCAGGAGGTAGACTGGAATTGCATTGAAAGCATAGGAAAAGAGGCAGAACGTCCACAATGATGCACTTGGCCAAAAAGGGCGTATGCGTTTTTTCCTGAATATATTCAGGAAAAAACGCATACGCCCTTTTTGGCCAACCAAGCAAGCTTGCAAAGGAAATCTGCACTACAATGAAGTCTCACTTCCCCCCGGTCAAAAGGGCCATCTGAAAAAAGTGTAAAATACAGAAAGGCAACAGGCCATTGAGAACTGGGAGCCTTGTTATGCTGATGGGCGGGATGTAAATTGCCAACAGACACTTGGGAGAAGTGTATGGTGTTTCCTGAAACATCTAAAAAACAAAGCAACAGAGCCTAGGGCACTTCCACTTATGGTCCTATAGCTTAGGGAAATTAAAATCAAAAAGACACAGCCACCCCAAAATCTGGGACGCCTCTGTTTACAAGAACCTCGTTTACAGTACAAGTTCAACATCGCAGAAAGTGAAAAATGGATAAAGAAGTTGTGGTATTTACTTACAAAGCAATATCACTCAGCAATGAAATCTGTGTCATCAGGCCCTTAGCAGCACAATGAGTGGATTCAGGTATGATGATTCTAACTGAAATAAGTCACACAGAAAAAGAAACATCATAAGATATCAGTAATACACGGAATGTAAACTTGGCTACACAGGAACTGAATTACAGAACAGAACAGGGTCTCAAATTTAGAAAACCAACTTATTCTTGCTTAAGGGTAAATGTGAGTTGGGGTGCTGCATAAAAACAGAGATTGAAATGAGCACAGATAAAGTTCCTTAAGCCAAATATGGAATAGACAAGAGCTACTCCTTGCTCAATGAAATGGACTCAACACCGCATATTAAACGCCTAAGAATGTACCTGACTAGTAAGTATCTTAAAACCTATGGATTGCTATGTCTCCGAAAGAGAATCAAGCATGTGTACAGGGGCATAAACGCAGCAGTGATAGGATTGGAGAGGTTCGGTGAGCAAATGAAGACCCTTTGAAGTCATATTGCATGGTACCCATTGTACGGGTTTCAACTACCCAGGTTTAAGGTATTCTTCCTTCAGCTAAAACATGCATGTGAAACCTAGAGTATGATCAACCATGTGATCGGGAGACGTGTTCAAATATGTCTCAGTTTTCCTCCCCTGGTACTCGGGTGCAACATTCCAGACGCTTTACTAACACTCTCCCCACTTGGAGAGTCAGTCCCTTTAACCTCCTGTTTGGCCCAGTTTGCAATTTCTGCGGAAGATGAACAGGAATAGCGAGAACCAATGAGAGACTAGCTGGAGGTGTCTGTACGGGCAAATTTAACTCTCATTTCCCACCAGGAAGAGGAAATAACCAAAGGCTCAGCGTGCCGTGCCGGAACCAGATTAGGGCCTGAAGCCATCCTGCGGTGTTGCGGCCAGGTCACAAGAAAGCGAGTTGAAGAAAGGAGCTCAGGGGCACTGTAATTCACAAACCTGCAGAGTTATAAATGACAGCTATCGTCCAAAAATAGACTGAAGTAAGGCTGCCAAGAGGACTTGAAAGCGGGGCAGAATTGCAGGAAACCGATTTCAGGAGGTAGACTGGAATTGCATTGCAAGCATAGGAAAAGAGGCAGAACGTCCACAATGATGCACTTGGCCAAAAAGGGCGTATGCGTTTTTTCCTGAATATATTCAGGAAAAAACGCATACGCACTTTTTGGCCAACCAAGCAAGCTTGCAAAGGAAATCTGCACTACAATGAAGTCTCACTTCCCCCCGGTCAAAAGGGCCATCTGAAAAAAGTGTAAAATCCAGAAAGGCAGGACAGGTCATGGAGAACTGGGAGCCTTGTTATGCTGATGGGCGGGATGTAAATTGCCAACAACCACTTGGGAGAAGTGTATGGTGTTTCCTGAAACATCTAAAAACAAAGCAACAGAACCTAGGGCACTTCCACTTATGGTCCTATAGCTTAGGGAAATTAAAATCAAAAAGACACAGCCACCCCAAAGTTTGGAACGGCTCTGTTTACAAGAACCTCGTTTACAGTACAAGTTCAACATCACAGAAAGTGAAAAATGGATAAAGAAGTTGTGGTATTTACTTACAAAGCAATATCACTCAGCAATGAAATCTGTGTCATCAGGCCCTTAGCAGCACAATGAGTGGATTCAGGTATGATGATTCTAACTGAAGTAAGTCACACAGAAAAAGAAACATCATAAGATATCAGTAATACACGGAATGTAAACTTGGCTACACAGGAACTGAATTACAGAACAGAACATGGTCTCAAATTTAGAAAACCAACTTATGCTTGCTTAAGGGTAATGGTGAGTTGGGGTGCTGCATAAAACCAGAGATTGAAATGAGCACAGATAAAGTTCCTTAAGCCAAATATGGAATAGACAAGAGCTACTCCTTGCTCAACGAAATGGACTCAACACCGCATATTAAACGCCTAAGAATGTACCTGACTAGTAAGTATCTTAAAACCTATGGATTGCTATGTCTCCGAAAGAGAATCAAGCATGTGTACAGGGGCATAAACGCAGCAGTGATAGGATTGGAGAGGTGCGGTGAGCAAATGAAGACCCTTTGAAGTCATATTGCATGGTACCCATTCCACGGGTTTCAACTACCCAGGTTTAAGGTATTCTTCCTTCAGCTAAAACATGCATGTGGAACCTAGAGTATGATCAACCATGTGATCGGGAGACGTGTTCAAATATGTCTCAGTTTTCCTCCCCTAGTACTCGGGTGCAACATTCCAGACGCTTTACTAACACTCTCCCGACTTGGAGAGTCAGTCCCTTTAACCTCCTGTTTGGCCCAGTTTGCAATTTCTGCGGAAGATGAACAGGAATAGCGAGAACCAATGAGAGACTAGCTGGAGGTGTCTGGACGGGCAAATTTAACTCTCATTTCCCACCAGGAAGAGGCATTAACCAAAGGCTCAGCGTGCCGTGCCGGAACCAGATTAGGGCCTGAAGCCATCCTGCGGTGTTGCGGCCAGGTTACAAGAAAGCGAGTTGAAGAAAGGAGCTCAGGGGCACTGTAATTCACAAACCTGCAGAGTTATAAATGACAGCTATCGTCCAAAAATAGACTGAAGTAAGGCTGCCAAGAGGACTTGAAAGCGGGGCAGAATTGCAGGAAACCGATTTCAGGAGGTAGACTGGAATTGCATTGAAAGCATAGGAAAAGAGGCAGAACGTCCACAATGATGCACTTGGCCAAAAAGGGCGTATGCGTTTTTTCCTGAATATATTCAGGAAAAAACGCATACGCACTTTTTGGCCAACCAAGCAAGCTTGCAAAGGAAATCTGCACTACAATGAAGTCTCACTTCCCCCCGGTCAAAAGGGCCATCTGAAAAAAGTGTAAAATCCAGAAAGGCAACAGGCCATGGAGAACTGGGAGCCTTGTTATGCTGATGGGCGGGATGTAAATTGCCAACAGACACTTGGGAGAAGTGTATGGTGTTTCCTGAAACATCTAAAAAACAAAGCAACAGAGCCTAGGGCACTGCCACTTATGGTCTTATAGCTTAGGGAAATTAAATTCAAAAAGACACAGCCACCCCAAAGTTTGGAACGGCTTTGTTTACAAGAACCTCGTTTACAGTACAAGTTCAACATCGCAGAAAGTGAGAAATGGATAAAGAAGTTGTGGTATTCACTTACAAAGCAATATCACTCAGCAATGAAATCTATGTCATCAGGCCCTTAGCAGCACAATGAGTGGATTCAGGTATGATGATTCTAACTGAAATAAGTCACACAGAAAAAGAAACATCATAAGATATCAGTAATACACGGAATGTAAACTTGGCTACACAGGAACTGAATTACAGAACAGAACAGGGTCTCAAATTTAGAAAAACAACTTATGCTTGCTTAAGGGGAAAGGTGAGTTGGGGTGCTGCATAAAACCAGAGATTGAAATGAGCACAGATAAAGTTCCTTAAGCCAAATATGGAATAGACAAGAGCTACTCCTTGCTCAACGAAATGGACTCAACACCGCATATTAAACGCCTAAGAATGTACCTGACTAGTAAGTATCTTAAAACCTATGGATTGCTATGTCTCCGAAAGAGAATCAAGCATGTGTACAGGGGCATAAATGCAGCAGTGATAGGATTGGAGAGGTTCGGTGAGCAAATGAAGACCCTTTGAAGTCATATTGCATGGTACCCATTCCACGGGTTTCAACTACCCAGGTTTAAGGTATTCTTCCTTCAGCTAAAACATGCATGTGGAACCTAGAGTATGATCAACCATGTGATCGGGAGACGTGTTCAAATATGTCTCAGTTTTCCTCCCCTGGTACTCGGGTGCAACATTCCAGACGCTTTACTAACACTCTCCCCACTTGGAGAGTCAGTCCCTTTAACCTCCTGTTTGGCCCAGTTTGCAATTTCTGCGGAAGATGAACAGGAATAGCGAGAACCAATGAGAGGCTAGCTGGAGGTGTCTGGACGGGCAAATTTAACTCTCATTTCCCACCAGGAAGAGGAAATAACCAAAGGCTCAGCGTGCCGTGCCGGAACCAGATTAGGGCCTGAAGCCATCCTGTGGTGTTGCGGCCAGGTCACAAGAAAGCGAGTTGAAGAAAGGAGCTCAGGGGCACTGTAATTCACAAACCTGCAGAGTTATAAATGACAGCTATCGTCCAAAAATAGACTGAAATAAGGCTGCCAAGAGGACTTGAATGCGGGGCAGAATTGCAGGAAACCCATTTCAGGAGGTAGACTGGAATTGCATTGAAAGCATAGGAAAAGAGGCATAACGTCCACAATGATGCACTTGGCCAAAAAGGGCGTATGCGTTTTATCCTGAATATATTCAGGAAAAAACGCATACGCCCTTTTTGGCCAACCAAGCAAGCTTGCAAAGGAAATCTGCACTACAATGAAGTCTCACTTCCCCCCGGTCAAAAGGGCCATCTGAAAAAAGTGTAAAATCCAGAAAGGCAACAGGCCATGGAGAACTGGGAGCCTTGTTATGCTGATGGGCGGGATGTAAATTGCCAACAGACACTTGGGAGAAGTGTATGGTGTTTCCTGAAACATCTAAAAAACAAAGCAACAGAGCCTAGGGCACTGCCACTTATGGTCCTATAGCTTAGGGAAATTAAATTCAAAAAGACACAGCCACCCCAAAGTTTGGAACGGCTCTGTTTACAAGAACCTCGTTTACAGTACAAGTTCAACATCGCAGAAAGTGAAAAATGGATAAAGAAGTTGTGGTATTCACTTACAAAGCAATATCACTCAGCAATGAAATCTATGTCATCAGGCCCTTAGCAGCACAATGAGTGAATTCAGGTATGATGATTCTAACTGAAATAAGTCACACAGAAAAAGAAACATCATAAGATATCAGTAATACACGGAATGTAAACTTGGCTACATAGGAACTGAATTACAGAACAGAACAGGGTCTCAAATTTAGAAAAACAACTTATGCTTGCTTAAGGGTAAAGGTGAGTTGGGGTGCTGCATAAAACCAGAGATTGAAATGAGCACAGATAAAGTTCCTTAAGCCAAATATGGAATAGACAAGAGCTACTCCTTGCTCAACGAAATGGACTCAACACCGCATATTAAACGCCTAAGAATGTACCTGACTAGTAAGTATCTTAAAACCTATGGATTGCTATGTCTCCGAAAGAGAATCAAGCATGTGTACAGGGGCATAAACGCAGCAGTGATAGGATTGGAGAGGTTCGGTGAGCAAATGAAGACCCTTTGAAGTCATATTGCATGGTACCCATTCCACGGGTTTCAACTACCCAGGTTTAAGGTATTCTTCCTTCAGCTAAAACATGCATGTGGAACCTAGAGTATGATCAACCATGTGATCGGGAGACGTGTTCAAATATGTCTCAGTTTTCCTCCCCTGGTACTCGGGTGCAACATTCCAGACGCTTTACTAACACTCTCCCCACTTGGAGAGTCAGTCCCTTTAACCTCCTGTTTGGCCCAGTTTGCAATTTCTGCGGAAGATGAACAGGAATAGCGAGAACCAATGAGAGGCTAGCTGGAGGTGTCTGGACGGGCAAATTTAACTCTCATTTCCCACCAGGAAGAGGAAATAACCAAAGGCTCAGCGTGCCGTGCCGGAACCAGATTAGGGCCTGAAGCCATCCTGCGGTGTTGCGGCCAGGTCACAAGAAAGCGAGTTGAAGAAAGGAGCTCAGGGGCACTGTAATTCACAAACCTGCAGAGTTATAAATGACAGCTATCGTCCAAAAATAGACTGAAGTAAGGCTGCCAAGAGGACTTGAAAGCGGGGCAGAATTGCAGGAAACCGATTTCAGGAGGTAGACTGGAATTGCATTGAAAGCATAGGAAAAGAGGCAGAACGTCCACAATGATGCACTTGGCCAAAAAGGGCGTATGCGTTTTTTCCTGAATATATTCAGGAAAAAACGCATACGCCCTTTTTGGCCAACCAAGCAAGCTTGCAAAGGAAATCTGCACTACAATGAAGTCTCACTTCCCCCCGGTCAAAAGGGCCATCTGAAAAAAGTGTAAAATCCAGAAAGGCAACAGGCCATGGAGAACTGGGAGCCTTGTTATGCTGATGGGCGGGATGTAAATTGCCAACAGACACTTGGGAGAAGTGTATGGTGTTTCCTGAAACATCTAAAAAACAAAGCAACAGAGCCTAGGGTACTGCCACTTATGGTCCTATAGCTTAGGGAAATTAAATTCAAAAAGACACAGCCACCCCAAAGTTTGGAACGGCTCTGTTTACAAGAACCTCGTTTACAGTACAAGTTCAACATCGCAGAAAGTGAAAAATGGATAAAGAAGTTGTGGTATTCACTTACAAAGCAATATCACTCAGCAATGAAATCTATGTCATCAGGCCCTTAGCAGCACAATGAGTGGATTCAGGTATGATGATTCTAACTGAAATAAGTCACACAGAAAAAGAAACATCATAAGATATCAGTAATACACGGAATGTAAACTTGGCTACACAGGAACTGAATTACAGAACAGAACAGGGTCTCAAATTTAGAAAAACAACTTATGCTTGCTTAAGGGGAAAGGTGAGTTGGGGTGCTGCATAAAACCAGAGATTGAAATGAGCACAGATAAAGTTCCTTAAGCCAAATATGGAATAGACAAGAGCTACTCCTTGCTCAACGAAATGGACTCAACACCGCATATTAAACGCCTAAGAATGTACCTGACTAGTAAGTATCGTAAAACCTATGGATTGCTATGTCTCCAAAAGAGAATCAAGCATGTGTACAGGGGCATAAACGAAGCAGTGATAGGATTGGAGAGGTTCAGTAAGCAAATGAAGACCCTTTGAAATCATATTACATGGTACCCATTCCACGGGTTTCAACTACCCAGGTTTAAGGTATTCTTCCTTCAGCTAAAACATGCATGTGGAACCTAGAGTATGATCAACCATGTGATCGGGAGACGTGTTCAAATATGTCTCAGTTTTCGTACCCTGGTACTTGGGTGCAACATTCCAGACGCTTTACTAACACTCTCCCGACTTGGAGAGTCAGTCCCTTTAACCTCCTGTTTGGCCCAGTTTGCAATTTCTGCGGAAGATGAACAGGAATAGCGAGAACCAATGAGAGACTAGCTGGAGGTGTCTGGACGGGCAAATTTAACTCTCATTTCCCACCAGGAAGAGGAATTAACCAAAGGCTCAGCGAGCCGTGCCGGATCCAGATTAGGGCCTGAAGCCATCCTGCAGTGTTGCGGCCAGGTCACAAGAAAGCGAGTTGAAGAAAGGAGCTCAGGGGCACTGAAATTCACAAACCTGCAGAGTTATAAATGACAGCTATCTTCCAAAAATATACTGAAGTAAGGCTGCCAAGAGGACTTGAAAGCGGGGCAGAATTGCAGGAAACCGATTTCAGGAGGTAGACTGGAATTGCATTGAAAGCATAGGAAAAGAGGCAGAACGTCCACAATGATGCACTTGGCCAAAAAGGGCGTATGCGTTTTTTCCTGAATATATTCAGGAAAAAACGCATACGCCCTTTTTGGCCAACCAAGCAAGCTTGCCAAGGAAATCTGCACTACAATGAAGTCTCACTTCCCCCCGGTCAAAAGGGCCATCTGAAAAAAGTGTAAAATCCAGAAAGGCAGGACAAGCCATTGAGAACTGGGAGCCTTGTTATGCTGATGGGCGGGATGTAAATTGCCAACAGACACTTGGGAGAAGTGTATGGTGTTTCCTGAAACATCTAAAAAACAAAGCAACAGAGCCTAGGGCACTGCCACTTATGGTCCTATAGCTTAGGGAAATTAAAATCAAAAAGACACAGCCACCCCAAAGTTTGGAACGGCTCTGTTTACAAGAACCTCGTTTACAGTACAAGTTCAACATCGCAGAAAGTGAAAAATGGATGAAGAACTTGTGGTACTTACGTACAATGCAGTATCACTCAGCAATGAAATCTATGTCATCAGGCCCGTAGCAGCATAATGAGTAGATTCAGGTACGATGATTCTAACTGAAATAAGTCACACAGAAAAAGAAACCTCATAAGATATCACTAATACACGGAATGTAAACTTGGCTACACAGGAACTGAATTCCAAAACAGAACAGGTTCTCAAATTTAGAAAACCAACTTATGCTTGCTTAAGGGGAAAGGTGAGTTGGGGTGGTGCATAAAACCAGAGATTGAAATGAGCACAGATAAAGTTCCTTAAGCCAAATATGGAATAGACAAGAGCTACTCCTTGCTCAACGAAATGGACTCAACACCGCATATTAAACGCCTAAGAATGTACCTGACTAGTAAGTATCTTAAAACCTATGGATTGCTATGTCTCCAAAAGAGAATCAAGCATGTGTACAGGGGCATAAACGCAGCAGTGATAGGATTGGAGAGGTTCGGTGAGCAAATGAAGACCCTTTGAAGTCATATTGCATGGTACCCATTACACGGGTCTTAACTCTCCAGGTTTAAGGTATTCTTCCTTCAGCTAAAACATGCATGTGGAACCCAAGTATGATCAACCATGTGAACGGGAGACGTGTTCAAATATGTCTCAGTTTTCCTCCCCTAGTACTCGGGTGCAACATTCCAGACGCTTTACTAACACTCTCCCCACTTGGAGAGTCAGTCCCTTTAACCTCCTGTTTGGCTCAGTTTGCAATTTCTGCGGAAGATGAACAGGAATAGCGAGAACCAATGAGAGACTAGCTGGAGGTGTCTGGACGGGCAAATTTAACTCTCATTTCCCACCAGGAAGAGGAATTAACCAAAGGCTCAGCATGCCGGGCCGGAACCAGATTAGGGCCTGAAGCCATCCTGCGGTGTTGCGGCCAGGTCACAAGAAAGCGAGTTGAAGAAAGGAGCTCAGGGGCACTGTAATTCACAAACCTGCAGAGTTATAAATGACAGCTATCGTCCAAAAATACACTGAAGTAAGGCTGCCAAGAGGACTTGAAAGCAGGGCAGAATTGCAGGAAACCGATTTCAGGAGGTAGACTGGAATTGCATTGAAAGCATAGGAAAAGAGGCAGAACGTCCACAATGATGCACTTGGCCAAAAATTGCGTATGCGTTTTATCCTGAATATATTCAGGAAAAAACGCATACGCCCTTTTTGGCCAACCAAGCAAGCTTGCAAAGGAAATCTGCACTACAATGAAGTCTCACTTCCCCCCGGTCAAAAGGGCCATCTGAAAAAAGTGTAAAATCCAGAAAGGCAACAGGCCATGGAGAACTGGGAGCCTTGTTATGCTGATGGGCGGGATGTAAATTGCCAACAGACACTTGGGAGAAGTGTATGGTGTTTCCTGAAACATCTAAAAAACAAAGCAACAGAGCCTAGGGCACTGCCACTTATGGTCCTATAGCTTAGGGAAATTAAATTCAAAAAGACACAGCCACCCCAAAGTTTGGAACGGCTCTGTTTACAAGAACCTCGTTTACAGTACAAGTTCAACATAGCAGAAAGTGAAAAATGGATAAAGAAGATGTGGTATTCACTTACAAAGCAATATCACTCAGCAATGAAATCTATGTCATCAGGCCCTTAGCAGCACAATGAGTGGATTCAGGTATGATGATTCTAACTGAAATAAGTCACACAGAAAAAGAAACATCATAAGATATCAGTAATACACGGAATGTAAACTTGGCTACACAGGAACTGAATTACAGAACAGAACAGGGTCTCAAATTTAGAAAAACAACTTATGCTTGCTTAAGGGTAAAGGTGAGTTGGGGTGCTGCATAAAACCAGAGATTGAAATGAGCACAGATAAAGTTCCTTAAGCCAAATATGGAATAGACAAGAGCTACTCCTTGCTCAACGAAATGGACTCAACACCGCATATTTAACGCCTAAGAATGTACCTGACTAGTAAGTATCGTAAAACCTATGGATTGCTATGTCTCCGAAAGAGAATCAAGCATGTGTACAGGGGCATAAACGCAGCAGTGATAGGATTGGAGAGGTTCGGTGAGCAAATGAAGACCCTTTGAAGTCATATTGCATGGTTCCCATTACACGGGTCTCAACTCTCCAGATTTAAGGTATTCTTCCTTCAGCTAAAACATGCATGTGGAACCCAAGTATGATCAACCATGTGAACGGGAGACGTGTTCAAATATGTCTCAGTTTTCCTCCCCTGGTACTCGGGTGCAACATTCCAGACGCTTTACTAACAC
Organism: Stenella coeruleoalba; assembly: GCF_951394435.1. NCBI lineage: Eukaryota > Metazoa > Chordata > Mammalia > Artiodactyla > Delphinidae > Stenella > Stenella coeruleoalba. The sequence goes on from NW_027646306.1 coordinate 509,537, forward strand.
TCTCCCCACTTGGAGAGTCAGCGCCTTTAACCTCCTGTTTGGCCCAGTTTGCAATTTCTGCGGAAGATGAACAGGAATAGCGAGAACCAATGAGAGGCTAGCTGGAGGTGTCTGGACGGGCAAATTTAACTCTCATTTCCCACCAGGAAGAGGAAATAACCAAAGGCTCAGCGTGCCGTACCGGAACCAGATTAGGGCCTGAAGCCATCCTGCGGTGTTGCGGCCAGCTCAAAAGAAAGCGAGTTGAAGAAAGGAGCTCAGGGGCACTGTAATTCACAAACCTGCAGAGTTATAAATGACAGCTATCGTCCAAAAATAGACTGAAGTAAGGCTGCCAAGAGGACTTGAAAGCGGGGCAGAATTGCAGGAAACCGATTTCAGGAGGTAGACTGGAATTGCATTGAAAGCATAGGAAAAGAGGCAGAACGTCCACAATGATGCACTTGGCCAAAAAGGGCGTATGCGTTTTTTCCTGAATATATTCAGGAAAAAACGCATACGCCCTTTTTGGCCAACCAAGCAAGCTTGCAAAGGAAATCTGCACTACAATGAAGTCTCACTTCCCCCCGGTCAAAAGGGCCATCTGAAAAAAGTTTAAAATCCAGAAAGGCAACAGGCCATTGAGAACTGGGAGCCTTGTTATGCTGATGGGCGGGATGTAAATTGCCAACAGACACTTGGGAGAAGTGTATGGTGTTTCCTGAAACATCTAAAAAACAAAGCAACAGAGCCTAGGGCACTTCCACTTATGGTCCTATAGCTTAGGGAAATTAAAATCAAAAAGACACAGCCACCCCAAAGTTTGGAACGGCTCTGTTTACAAGAACCTCGTTTACAGTACAAGTTCAACATCGCAGAAAGTGAAAAATGGATAAAGAAGTTGTGGTATTCACTTACAAAGCAATATCACTCAGCAATGAAATCTATGTCATCAGGCCCTTAGCAGCACAATGAGTGGATTCAGGTATGATGATTCTAACTGAAATAAGTCACACAGAAAAAGAAACATCATAAGATATCAGTAATACACGGAATGTAAACTTGGCTACACAGGAACTGAATTACAGAACAGAACAGGGTCTCAAATTTAGAAAAACAACTTATGCTTGCTTAAGGGTAAAGGTGAGTTGGGGTGCTGCATAAAACCAGAGATTGAAATGAGCACAGATAAAGTTCCTTAAGCCAAATATGGAATAGACAAGAGCTACTCCTTGCTCAACGAAATGGACTCAACACCGCATATTAAACGCCTAAGAATGTACCTGACTAGTAAGTATCTTAAAACCTATGGATTGCTATGTCTCCGAAAGAGAATCAAGCATGTGTACAGGGGCATAAACGCAGCAGTGATAGGATTGGAGAGGTTCGGTGAGCAAATGAAGACCCTTTGAAGTCATATTGCATGGTACCCATTCCACGGGTTTCAACTACCCAGGTTTAAGGTATTCTTCCTTCAGCTAAAACATGCATGTGGAACCTAGAGTATGATCAACCATGTGATCGGGAGACGTGTTCAAATATGTCTCAGTTTTCCTCCCCTGGTACTCGGGTGCAACATTCCAGACGCTTTACTAACACTCTCCCACTTGGAGAGTCAGTCCCTTTAACCTCCTGTTTGGCCCAGTTTGCAATTTCTGCGGAAGATAAACAGGAATAGCGAGAACCAATGAGAGGCTAGCTGGAGGTGTCTGGACGGGCAAATTTAACTCTCATTTCCCACCAGGAAGAGGAAATAACCAAAGGCTCAGCGTGCCGTGCCGGAACCAGATTAGGGCCTGAAGCCATCCTGCGGTGTTGCGGCCAGGTCACAAGAAAGCGAGTTGAAGAAAGGAGCTCAGGGGCACTGTAATTCACAAACCTGCAGAGTTATAAATGACAGCTATCGTCCAAAAATAGACTGAAGTAAGGCTGCCAAGAGGACTTGAAAGCGGGGCAGAATTGCAGGAAACCGATTTCAGGAGGTAGACTGGAATTGCATTGAAAGCATAGGAAAAGAGGCAGAACGTCCACAATGATGCACTTGGCCAAAAAGGGCGTATGCGTTTTTTCCTGAATATATTCAGGAAAAAACGCATACGCCCTTTTTGGCCAACCAAGCAAGCTTGCAAAGGAAATCTGCACTACAATGAAGTCTCACTTCCCCCCGGTCAAAAGGGCCATCTGAAAAAAGTGTAAAATCCAGAAAGGCAACAGGCCATGGAGAACTGGGAGCCTTGTTATGCTGATGGGCGGGATGTAAATTGCCAACAGACACTTGGGAGAAGTGTATGGTGTTTCCTGAAACATCTAAAAAACAAAGCAACAGAGCCTAGGGCACTGCCACTTATGGTCCTATAGCTTAGGGAAATTAAATTCAAAAAGACACAGCCACCCCAAAGTTTGGAACGGCTCTGTTTACAAGAACCTCGTTTACAGTACAAGTTCAACATCGCAGAAAGTGAAAAATGGATAAAGAAGTTGTGGTATTCACTTACAAAGCAATATCACTCAGCAATGAAATCTATGTCATCAGGCCCTTAGCAGCACAATGAGTGGATTCAGGTATGATGATTCTAACTGAAATAAGTCACACAGAAAAAGAAACATCATAAGATATCAGTAATACACGGAATGTAAACTTGGCTACACAGGAACTGAATTACAGAACAGAACAGGGTCTCAAATTTAGAAAAACAACTTATGCTTGCTTAAGGGGAAAGGTGAGTTGGGGTGCTGCATAAAACCAGAGATTGAAATGAGCACAGATAAAGTTCCTTAAGCCAAATATGGAATAGACAAGAGCTACTCCTTGCTCAACGAAATGGACTCAACACCGCATATTAAACGCCTAAGAATGTACCTGACTAGTAAGTATCTTAAAACCTATGGATTGCTATGTCTCCGAAAGAGAATCAAGCATGTGTACAGGGGCATAAACGCAGCAGTGATAGGATTGGAGAGGTTCGGTGAGCAAATGAAGACCCTTTGAAGTCATATTGCATGGTACCCATTCCACGGGTTTCAACTACCCAGGTTTAAGGTATTCTTCCTTCAGCTAAAACATGCATGTGGAACCTAGAGTATGATCAACCATGTGATCGGGAGACGTGTTCAAATATGTCTCAGTTTTCCTCCCCTGGTACTCGGGTGCAACATTCCAGACGCTTTACTAACACTCTCCCACTTGGAGAGTCAGTCCCTTTAACCTCCTGTTTGGCCCAGTTTGCAATTTCTGCGGAAGATAAACAGGAATAGCGAGAACCAATGAGAGGCTAGCTGGAGGTGTCTGGACGGGCAAATTTAACTCTCATTTCCCACCAGGAAGAGGAAATAACCAAAGGCTCAGCGTGCCGTGCCGGAACCAGATTAGGGCCTGAAGCCATCCTGCGGTGTTGCGGCCAGGTCACAAGAAAGCGAGTTGAAGAAAGGAGCTCAGGGGCACTGTAATTCACAAACCTGCAGAGTTATAAATGACAGCTATCGTCCAAAAATAGACTGAAGTAAGGCTGCCAAGAGGACTTGAAAGTGGGGCAGAATTGCAGGAAACCGATTTCAGGAGGTAGACTGGAATTGCATTGAAAGCATAGGAAAAGAGGCAGAACGTCCACAATGATGCACTTGGCCAAAAAGGGCGTATGCGTTTTTTCCTGAATATATTCAGGAAAAAACGCATACGCCCTTTTTGGCCAACCAAGCAAGCTTGCAAAGGAAATCTGCACTACAATGAAGTCTCACTTCCCCCCGGTCAAAAGGGCCATCTGAAAAAAGTGTAAAATCCAGAAAGGCAACAGGCCATGGAGAACTGGGAGCCTTGTTATGCTGATGGGCGGGATGTAAATTGCCAACAGACACTTGGGAGAAGTGTATGGTGTTTCCTGAAACATCTAAAAAACAAAGCAACAGAGCCTAGGGCACTGCCACTTATGGTCCTATAGCTTAGGGAAATTAAATTCAAAAAGACACAGCCACCCCAAAGTTTGGAACGGCTCTGTTTACAAGAACCTCGTTTACAGTACAAGTTCAACATCGCAGAAAGTGAAAAATGGATAAAGAAGTTGTGGTATTCACTTACAAAGCAATATCACTCAGCAATGAAATCTATGTCATCAGGCCCTTAGCAGCACAATGAGTGGATTCAGGTATGATGATTCTAACTGAAATAAGTCACACAGAAAAAGAAACATCATAAGATATCAGTAATACACGGAATGTAAACTTGGCTACACAGGAACTGAATTACAGAACAGAACAGGGTCTCAAATTTAGAAAACCAACTTATGCTTGCTTAAGGGTAAAGGTGAGTTGGGGTGCTGCATAAAACCAGAGATTGAAATGAGCACAGATAAAGTTCCTTAAGCCAAATATGGAATAGACAAGAGCTACTCCTTGCTCAACGAAATGGACTCAACACCGCATATTAAACGCCTAAGAATGTACCTGACTAGTAAGTATCTTAAAACCTATGGATTGCTATGTCTCTGAAAGAGAATCAAGCATGTGTACAGGGGCATAAACGCAGCAGTGATAGGATTGGAGAGGTTCGGTGAGCAAATGAAGACCCTTTGAAGTCATATTGCATGGTACCCATTCCACGGGTTTCAACTACCCAGGTTTAAGGTATTCTTCCTTCAGCTAAAACATGCATGTGGAACCTAGAGTATGATCAACCATGTGATCGGGAGACGTGTTCAAATATGTCTCAGTTTTCCTCCCCTGGTACTCGGGTGCAACATTCCAGACGCTTTACTAACACTCTCCCCACTTGGAGAGTCAGTCCCTTTAACCTCCTGTTTGGCCCAGTTTGCAATTTCTGCGGAAGATGAACAGGAATAGCGAGAACCAATGAGAGGCTAGCTGGAGGTGTCTGGACGGGCAAATTTAACTCTCATTTCCCACCAGGAAGAGGAAATAACCAAAGGCTCAGCGTGCCGTGCCGGAACCAGATTAGGGCCTGAAGCCATCCTGCGGTGTTGCGGCCAGGTCACAAGAAAGCGAGTTGAAGAAAGGAGCTCAGGGGCACTGTAATTCACAAACCTGCAGAGTTATAAATGACAGCTATCGTCCAAAAATAGACTGAAGTAAGGCTGCCAAGAGGACTTGAAAGCGGGGCAGAATTGCAGGAAACCGATTTCAGGAGGTAGACTGGAATTGCATTGAAAGCATAGGAAAAGAGGCAGAACGTCCACAATGATGCACTTGGCCAAAAAGGGCGTATGCGTTTTTTCCTGAATATATTCAGGAAAAAACGCATACGCCCTTTTTGGCCAACCAAGCAAGCTTGCAAAGGAAATCTGCACTACAATGAAGTCTCACTTCCCCCCGGTCAAAAGGGCCATCTGAAAAAAGTGTAAAATCCAGAAAGGCAACAGGCCATGGAGAACTGGGAGCCTTGTTATGCTGATGGGCGGGATGTAAATTGCCAACAGACACTTGGGAGAAGTGTATGGTGTTTCCTGAAACATCTAAAAAACAAAGCAACAGAGCCTAGGGCACTGCCACTTATGGTCCTATAGCTTAGGGAAATTAAATTCAAAAAGACACAGCCACCCCAAAGTTTGGAACGGCTCTGTTTACAAGAACCTCGTTTACAGTACAAGTTCAACATCGCAGAAAGTGAAAAATGGATAAAGAAGTTGTGGTATTCACTTACAAAGCAATATCACTCAGCAATGAAATCTATGTCATCAGGCCCTTAGCAGCACAATGAGTGGATTCAGGTATGATGATTCTAACTGAAATAAGTCACACAGAAAAAGAAACATCATAAGATATCAGTAATACACGGAATGTAAACTTGGCTACACAGGAACTGAATTACAGAACAGAACAGGGTCTCAAATTTAGAAAAACAACTTATGCTTGCTTAAGGGTAAAGGTGAGTTGGGTTGCTGCATAAAACCAGAGATTGAAAAGAGCACAGATAAAGTTCCTTAAGCCAAATATGGAATAGACAAGAGCTACTCCTTGCTCAACGAAATGGACTCAACACCGCATATTAAACGCCTAAGAATGTACCTGACTAGTAAGTATCTTAAAACCTATGGATTGCTATGTCTCCGAAAGAGAATCAAGCATGTGTACAGGGGCATAAACGCAGCAGTGATAGGATTGGAGAGGTTCGGTGAGCAAATGAAGACCCTTTGAAGTCATATTGCATGGTACCCATTCCACGGGTTTCAACTACCCAGGTTTAAGGTATTCTTCCTTCAGCTAAAACATGCATGTGGAACCTAGAGTATGATCAACCATGTGATCGGGAGACGTGTTCAAATATGTCTCAGTTTTCCTCCCCTGGTACTCGGGTGCAACATTCCAGACGCTTTACTAACACTCTCCCCACTTGGAGAGTCAGTCCCTTTAACCTCCTGTTTGGCCCAGTTTGCAATTTCTGCGGAAGATGAACAGGAATAGCGAGAACCAATGAGAGGCTAGCTGGAGGTGTCTGGACGGGCAAATTTAACTCTCATTTCCCACCAGGAAGAGGAAGTAACCAAAGGCTCAGCATGCCGTGCCGGAACCAGATTAGGGCCTGAAGCAATCCTGCGGTGTTGCGGCCAGGTCACAAGAAAGCGAGTTGAAGAAAGGAGCTCAGGGGCACTGTAATTCACAAACCTGCAGAGTTATAAATGACAGCTATCGTCCAAAAATAGACTGAAGTAAGGCTGCCAAGAGGACTTGAAAGCGGGGCAGAATTGCAGGAAACCGATTTCAGGAGGTAGACTGGAATTGCATTGAAAGCATAGGAAAAGAGGCAGAACGTCCACAATGATGCACTTGGCCAAAAAGGGCGTATGCGTTTTTTCCTGAATATATTCAGGAAAAAACGCATACGCCCTTTTTGGCCAACCAAGCAAGCTTGCAAAGGAAATCTGCACTACAATGAAGTCTCACTTCTCCCCGGTCAAAAGGGCCATCTGAAAAAAGTGTAAAATCCAGAAAGGCAGGACAGGCCATGGAGAACTGGGAGCCTTGTTATGCTGATGGGCGGGATGTAAATTGCCAACAACCACTCGGGAGAAGTGTATGGTGTTTCCTGAAACATCTAAAAAACAAAGCAACAGAACCTAGGGCACTTCCACTTATGGTCCTATAGCTTAGGGAAATTAAAATCAAAAAGACACAGCCACCCCAAAGTTTGGAACAGCTCTGTTTACAAGAACCTCGTTTACAGTACAAGTTCAACATCGCAGAAAGTGAAAAATGGATAAAGAAGTTGTGGTATTTACTTACAAAGCAATATCACTCAGCAATGAAATCTGTGTCATCAGGCCCTTAGCAGAACAATGAGTGGATTCAGGTATGATGATTCTAACTGAAGTAAGTCACACAGAAAAAGAAACATCATAAGATATCAGTAATACACGGAATGTAAACTTGGCTACACAGGAACTGAATTACCGAACAGAACAGGGTCTCAAATTTAGAAAACCAACTTATGCTTGCTTAAGGGTAAAGGTGAGTTGGGGTGCTGCATAAAACCAGAGATTGAAATGAGCACAGATAAAGTTCCTTAAGCCAAATATGGAATAGACAAGAGCTACTCCTTGCTCAACGAAATGGACTCAACACCGCATATTTAACGCCTAAGAATGTACCTGACTAGTAAGTATCGTAAAACCTATGGATTGCTATGTCTCCGAAAGAGAATCAAGCATGTGTACAGGGGCATAAACGCAGCAGTGATAGGATTGGAGAGGTTCGGTGAGCAAATGAAGACCCTTTGAAGTCATATTGCATGGTACCCATTACACGGGTCTCAACTCTCCAGATTTAAGGTATTCTTCCTTCAGCTAAAACATGCATGTGGAACCCAAGTATGATCAACCATGTGAACGGGAGACGTGTTCAAATATGTCTCAGTTTTCCTCCCCTGGTACTCGGGTGCAACATTCCAGACGCTTTACTAACACTCTCCCCACTTGGAGAGTCAGCGCCTTTAACCTCCTGTTTGGCCCAGTTTGCAATTTCTGCGGAAGATGAACAGGAATAGCGAGAACCAATGAGAGGCTAGCTGGAGGTGTCTGGACGGGCAAATTTAACTCTCATTTCCCACCAGGAAGAGGAAATAACCAAAGGCTCAGCGTGCCGTACCGGAACCAGATTAGGGCCTGAAGCCATCCTGCGGTGTTGCGGCCAGCTCAAAAGAAAGCGAGTTGAAGAAAGGAGCTCAGGGGCACTGTAATTCACAAACCTGCAGAGTTATAAATGACAGCTATCGTCCAAAAATAGACTGAAGTAAGGCTGCCAAGAGGACTTGAAAGCGGGGCAGAATTGCAGGAAACCGATTTCAGGAGGTAGACTGGAATTGCATTGAAAGCATAGGAAAAGAGGCAGAACGTCCACAATGATGCACTTGGCCAAAAAGGGCGTATGCGTTTTTTCCTGAATATATTCAGGAAAAAACGCATACGCCCTTTTTGGCCAACCAAGCAAGCTTGCAAAGGAAATCTGCACTACAATGAAGTCTCACTTCCCCCCGGTCAAAAGGGCCATCTGAAAAAAGTGTAAAATCCAGAAAGGCAGGACAGGCCATGGAGAACTGGGAGCCTTGTTATGCTGATGGGCGGGATGTAAATTGCCAACAGACACTTGGGAGAAGTGTATGGTGTTTCCTGAAACATCTAAAAAACAAAGCAACAGAGCCTAGGGCACTGCCACTTATGGTCCTATAGCTTAGGGAAATTAAAATCAAAAAGACACAGCCACCCCAAAGTTTGGAACGGCTCTGTTTACAAGAACCTCGTTTACAGTACAAGTTCAACATCGCAGAAAGTGAAAAATGGATGAAGAACTTGTGGTACTTACGTACAATGCAGTATCACTCAGCAATGAAATCTATGTCATCAGGCCCGTAGCAGCATAATGAGTAGATTCATGTACGATGATTCTAACTGAAATAAGTCACACAGAAAAAGAAACCTCATAAGATAACACTAATACACGGAATGTAAACTTGGCTACACAGGAACTGAATTCCAAAACAGAACAGGTTCTCAAATTTAGAAAACCAACTTATGCTTGCTTAAGGGGAAAGGTGAGTTGGGTTGCTGCATAAAACCAGAGATTGAAATGAGCACAGATAAAGTTCCTTAAGCCAAATATGGAATAGACAAGAGCTACTCCTTGCTCAATGAAATGGACTCAACACCGCATATTAAACGCCTAAGAATGTACCTGACTAGTAAGTATCTTAAAACCTATGGATTGCTATGTCTCCGAAAGAGAATCAAGCATGTGTACAGGGGCATAAACGCAGCAGTGATAGGATTGGAGAGGTTCGGTGAGCAAATGAAGACCCTTTGAAGTCATATTGCATGGTACCCATTCCACGGGTTTCAACTACCCAGGTTTTAGGTATTCTTCCTTCAGCTAAAATATGCATGTGGAACCCAGAGTATGGTCAACCATGTGATCGGGAGACGTGTTCAAATATGTCTCAGTTTTCCTCCCCTGGTACTCGGGTGCAACATTCCAGACGCTTTACTAACACTCTCCCCACTTGGAGAGTCAGCGCCTTTAACCTCCTGTTTGGCCCAGTTTGCAATTTCTGCGGAAGATGAACAGGAATAGCAAGAACCAATGAGAGGCTAGCTGGAGGTGTCTGGACGGGCAAATTTAACTCTCATTTCCCACCAGGAAGAGGAAATAACCAAAGGCTCAGCGTGCCGTACCGGAACCAGATTAGGGCCTGAAGCCATCCTGCGGTGTTGCGGCCAGCTCAAAAGAAAGCGAGTTGAAGAAAGGAGCTCAGGGGCACTGTAATTCACAAACCTGCAGAGTTATAAATGACAGCTATCGTCCAAAAATAGACTGAAGTAAGGCTGCCAAGAGGACTTGAAAGCGGGGCAGAATTGCAGGAAACCGATTTCAGGAGGTAGACTGGAATTGCATTGAAAGCATAGGAAAAGAGGCAGAACGTCCACAATGATGCACTTGGCCAAAAAGGGCGTATGCGTTTTTTCCTGAATATATTCAGGAAAAAACGCATACGCCCTTTTTGGCCAACCAAGCAAGCTTGCAAAGGAAATCTGCACTACAATGAAGTCTCACTTCTCCCCGGTCAAAAGGGCCATCTGAAAAAAGTGTAAAATCCAGAAAGGCAGGACAGGCCATGGAGAACTGGGAGCCTTGTTATGCTGATGGGCGGGATGTAAATTGCCAACAACCACTCGGGAGAAGTGTATGGTGTTTCCTGAAACATCTAAAAAACAAAGCAACAGAACCTAGGGCACTTCCACTTATGGTCCTATAGCTTAGGGAAATTAAAATCAAAAAGACACAGCCACCCCAAAGTTTGGAACAGCTCTGTTTACAAGAACCTCGTTTACAGTACAAGTTCAACATCGCAGAAAGTGAAAAATGGATAAAGAAGTTGTGGTATTTACTTACAAAGCAATATCACTCAGCAATGAAATCTGTGTCATCAGGCCCTTAGCAGAACAATGAGTGGATTCAGGTATGATGATTCTAACTGAAGTAAGTCACACAGAAAAAGAAACATCATAAGATATCAGTAATACACGGAATGTAAACTTGGCTACACAGGAACTGAATTACCGAACAGAACAGGGTCTCAAATTTAGAAAACCAACTTATGCTTGCTTAAGGGTAAAGGTGAGTTGGGGTGCTGCATAAAACCAGAGATTGAAATGAGCACAGATAAAGTTCCTTAAGCCAAATATGGAATAGACAAGAGCTACTCCTTGCTCAACGAAATGGACTCAACACCGCATATTTAACGCCTAAGAATGTACCTGACTAGTAAGTATCGTAAAACCTATGGATTGCTATGTCTCCGAAAGAGAATCAAGCATGTGTACAGGGGCATAAACGCAGCAGTGATAGGATTGGAGAGGTTCGGTGAGCAAATGAAGACCCTTTGAAGTCATATTGCATGGTTCCCATTACACGGGTCTCAACTCTCCAGATTTAAGGTATTCTTCCTTCAGCTAAAACATGCATGTGGAACCCAAGTATGATCAACCATGTGAACGGGAGACGTGTTCAAATATGTCTCAGTTTTCCTCCCCTGGTACTCGGGTGCAACATTCCAGACGCTTTACTAACACTCTCCCCACTTGGAGAGTCAGCGCCTTTAACCTCCTGTTTGGCCCAGTTTGCAATTTCTGCGGAAGATGAACAGGAATAGCGAGAACCAATGAGAGGCTAGCTGGAGGTGTCTGGACGGGCAAATTTAACTCTCATTTCCCACCAGGAAGAGGAAATAACCAAAGGCTCAGCGTGCCGTACCGGAACCAGATTAGGGCCTGAAGCCATCCTGCGGTGTTGCGGCCAGCTCAAAAGAAAGCGAGTTGAAGAAAGGAGCTCAGGGGCACTGTAATTCACAAACCTGCAGAGTTATAAATGACAGCTCTCGTCCAAAAATAGACTGAAGTAAGGCTGCCAAGAGGACTTGAAAGCGGGGCAGAATTGCAGGAAACCGATTTCAGGAGGTAGACTGGAATTGCATTGAAAGCATAGGAAAAGAGGCAGAACGTCCACAATGATGCACTTGGCCAAAAAGGGCGTATGCGTTTTTTCCTGAATATATTCAGGAAAAAACGCATACGCCCTTTTTGGCCAACCAAGCAAGCTTGCAAAGGAAATCTGCACTACAATGAAGTCTCACTTCCCCCCGGTCAAAAGGGCCATCTGAAAAAAGTGTAAAATCCAGAAAGGCAGGACAGGCCATGGAGAACTGGGAGCCTTGTTATGCTGATGGGCGGGATGTAAATTGCCAACAGACACTTGGGAGAAGTGTATGGTGTTTCCTGAAACATCTAAAAAACAAAGCAACAGAGCCTAGGGCACTGCCACTTATGGTCCTATAGCTTAGGGAAATTAAAATCAAAAAGACACAGCCACCCCAAAGTTTGGAACGGCTCTGTTTACAAGAACCTCGTTTACAGTACAAGTTCAACATCGCAGAAAGTGAAAAATGGATGAAGAACTTGTGGTACTTACGTACAATGCAGTATCACTCAGCAATGAAATCTATGTCATCAGGCCCGTAGCAGCATAATGAGTAGATTCATGTACGATGATTCTAACTGAAATAAGTCACACAGAAAAAGAAACCTCATAAGATATCACTAATACACGGAATGTAAACTTGGCTACACAGGAACTGAATTCCAAAACAGAACAGGTTCTCAAATTTAGAAAACCAACTTATGCTTGCTTAAGGGGAAAGGTGAGTTGGGTTGCTGCATAAAACCAGAGATTGAAATGAGCACAGATAAAGTTCCTTAAGCCAAATATGGAATAGACAAGAGCTACTCCTTGCTCAACGAAATGGACTCAACACCGCATATTAAACGCCTAAGAATGTACCTGACTAGTAAGTATCTTAAAACCTATGGATTGCTATGTCTCCGAAAGAGAATCAAGCATGTGTACAGGGGCATAAACGCAGCAGTGATAGGATTGGAGAGGTTCGGTGAGCAAATGAAGACCCTTTGAAGTCATATTGCATGGTACCCATTCCACGGGTTTCAACTACCCAGGTTTTAGGTATTCTTCCTTCAGCTAAAATATGCATGTGGAACCCAGAGTATGGTCAACCATGTGATCGGGAGACGTGTTCAAATATGTCTCAGTTTTCCTCCCCTGGTACTCGGGTGCAACATTCCAGACGCTTTACTAACACTCTCCCCACTTGGAGAGTCAGCGCCTTTAACCTCCTGTTTGGCCCAGTTTGCAATTTCTGCGGAAGATGAACAGGAATAGCAAGAACCAATGAGAGGCTAGCTGGAGGTGTCTGGACGGGCAAATTTAACTCTCATTTCCCACCAGGAAGAGGAAATAACCAAAGGCTCAGCGTGCCGTACCGGAACCAGATTAGGGCCTGAAGCCATCCTGCGGTGTTGCGGCCAGCTCAAAAGAAAGCGAGTTGAAGAAAGGAGCTCAGGGGCACTGTAATTCACAAACCTGCAGAGTTATAAATGACAGCTATCGTCCAAAAATAGACTGAAGTAAGGCTGCCAAGAGGACTTGAAAGCGGGGCAGAATTGCAGGAAACCGATTTCAGGAGGTAGACTGGAATTGCATTGAAAGCATAGGAAAAGAGGCAGAACGTCCACAATGATGCACTTGGCCAAAAAGGGCGTATGCGTTTTTTCCTGAATATATTCAGGAAAAAACGCATACGCCCTTTTTGGCCAACCAAGCAAGCTTGCAAAGGAAATCTGGACTACAATGAAGTCTCACTTCCCCCCGGTCAAAAGGGCCATCTGAAAAAAGTGTAAAATCCAGAAAGGCAGGACAGGCCATGGAGAACTGGGAGCCTTGTTATGCTGATGGGCGGGATGTAAATTGCCAAGAACCACTTGGGAGAAGTGTATGGTGTTTCCTGAAACATCTAAAAAACAAAGCAACAGAGCCTAGGGCACTTCCACTTATGGTCCTATAGCTTAGGGAAATTAAAATCAAAAAGACACAGCCACCCCAAAGTTTGGAACGGCTCTGTTTACAAGAACCTCGTTTACAGTACAAGTTCAACATCGCAGAAAGTGAAAAATGGATAAAGAAGTTGTGGTATTTACTTACAAAGCAATATCACTCAGCAATGAAATCTGTGTCATCAGGCCCTTAGCAGCACAATGAGTGGATTCAGGTATGATGATTCTAACTGAAATAAGTCACACAGAAAAAGAAACATCATAAGATATCAGTAATACACGGAATGTAAACTTGGCTACACAGGAACTGAATTACAGAACAGAACAGGGTCTCAAATTTAGAAAAACAACTTATGCTTGCTTAAGGGTAAAGGTGAGTTGGGTTGCTGCATAAAACCAGAGATTGAAAAGAGCACAGATAAAGTTCCTTAAGCCAAATATGGAATAGACAAGAGCTACTCCTTGCTCAACGAAATGGACTCAACACCGCATATTAAACGCCTAAGAATGTACCTGACTAGTAAGTATCTTAAAACCTATGGATTGCTATGTCTCCGAAAGAGAATCAAGCATGTGTACAGGGGCATAAACGCAGCAGTGATAGGATTGGAGAGGTTCGGTGAGCAAATGAAGACCCTTTGAAGTCATATTGCATGGTACCCATTCCACGGGTTTCAACTACCCAGGTTTAAGGTATTCTTCCTTCAGCTAAAACATGCATGTGGAACCTAGAGTATGATCAACCATGTGATCGGGAGACGTGTTCAAATATGTCTCAGTTTTCCTCCCCTGGTACTCGGGTGCAACATTCCAGACGCTTTACTAACACTCTCCCCACTTGGAGAGTCAGTCCCTTTAACCTCCTGTTTGGCCCAGTTTGCAATTTCTGCGGAAGATGAACAGGAATAGCGAGAACCAATGAGAGGCTAGCTGGAGGTGTCTGGACGGGCAAATTTAACTCTCATTTCCCACCAGGAAGAGGAAGTAACCAAAGGCTCAGCATGCCGTGCCGGAACCAGATTAGGGCCTGAAGCAATCCTGCGGTGTTGCGGCCAGGTCACAAGAAAGCGAGTTGAAGAAAGGAGCTCAGGGGCACTGTAATTCACAAACCTGCAGAGTTATAAATGACAGCTATCGTCCAAAAATAGACTGAAGTAAGGCTGCCAAGAGGACTTGAAAGCGGGGCAGAATTGCAGGAAACCGATTTCAGGAGGTAGACTGGAATTGCATTGAAAGCATAGGAAAAGAGGCAGAACGTCCACAATGATGCACTTGGCCAAAAAGGGCGTATGCGTTTTTTCCTGAATATATTCAGGAAAAAACGCATACGCCCTTTTTGGCCAACCAAGCAAGCTTGCAAAGGAAATCTGCACTACAATGAAGTCTCACTTCTCCCCGGTCAAAAGGGCCATCTGAAAAAAGTGTAAAATCCAGAAAGGCAGGACAGGCCATGGAGAACTGGGAGCCTTGTTATGCTGATGGGCGGGATGTAAATTGCCAACAACCACTCGGGAGAAGTGTATGGTGTTTCCTGAAACATCTAAAAAACAAAGCAACAGAACCTAGGGCACTTCCACTTATGGTCCTATAGCTTAGGGAAATTAAAATCAAAAAGACACAGCCACCCCAAAGTTTGGAACAGCTCTGTTTACAAGAACCTCGTTTACAGTACAAGTTCAACATCGCAGAAAGTGAAAAATGGATAAAGAAGTTGTGGTATTTACTTACAAAGCAATATCACTCAGCAATGAAATCTGTGTCATCAGGCCCTTAGCAGAACAATGAGTGGATTCAGGTATGATGATTCTAACTGAAGTAAGTCACACAGAAAAAGAAACATCATAAGATATCAGTAATACACGGAATGTAAACTTGGCTACACAGGAACTGAATTACCGAACAGAACAGGGTCTCAAATTTAGAAAACCAACTTATGCTTGCTTAAGGGTAAAGGTGAGTTGGGGTGCTGCATAAAACCAGAGATTGAAATGAGCACAGATAAAGTTCCTTAAGCCAAATATGGAATAGACAAGAGCTACTCCTTGCTCAACGAAATGGACTCAACACCGCATATTTAACGCCTAAGAATGTACCTGACTAGTAAGTATCGTAAAACCTATGGATTGCTATGTCTCCGAAAGAGAATCAAGCATGTGTACAGGGGCATAAACGCAGCAGTGATAGGATTGGAGAGGTTCGGTGAGCAAATGAAGACCCTTTGAAGTCATATTGCATGGTACCCATTACACGGGTCTCAACTCTCCAGATTTAAGGTATTCTTCCTTCAGCTAAAACATGCATGTGGAACCCAAGTATGATCAACCATGTGAACGGGAGACGTGTTCAAATATGTCTCAGTTTTCCTCCCCTGGTACTCGGGTGCAACATTCCAGACGCTTTACTAACACTCTCCCCACTTGGAGAGTCAGCGCCTTTAACCTCCTGTTTGGCCCAGTTTGCAATTTCTGCGGAAGATGAACAGGAATAGCGAGAACCAATGAGAGGCTAGCTGGAGGTGTCTGGACGGGCAAATTTAACTCTCATTTCCCACCAGGAAGAGGAAATAACCAAAGGCTCAGCGTGCCGTACCGGAACCAGATTAGGGCCTGAAGCCATCCTGCGGTGTTGCGGCCAGCTCAAAAGAAAGCGAGTTGAAGAAAGGAGCTCAGGGGCACTGTAATTCACAAACCTGCAGAGTTATAAATGACAGCTATCGTCCAAAAATAGACTGAAGTAAGGCTGCCAAGAGGACTTGAAAGCGGGGCAGAATTGCAGGAAACCGATTTCAGGAGGTAGACTGGAATTGCATTGAAAGCATAGGAAAAGAGGCAGAACGTCCACAATGATGCACTTGGCCAAAAAGGGCGTATGCGTTTTTTCCTGAATATATTCAGGAAAAAACGCATACGCCCTTTTTGGCCAACCAAGCAAGCTTGCAAAGGAAATCTGCACTACAATGAAGTCTCACTTCCCCCCGGTCAAAAGGGCCATCTGAAAAAAGTGTAAAATCCAGAAAGGCAGGACAGGCCATGGAGAACTGGGAGCCTTGTTATGCTGATGGGCGGGATGTAAATTGCCAACAGACACTTGGGAGAAGTGTATGGTGTTTCCTGAAACATCTAAAAAACAAAGCAACAGAGCCTAGGGCACTGCCACTTATGGTCCTATAGCTTAGGGAAATTAAAATCAAAAAGACACAGCCACCCCAAAGTTTGGAACGGCTCTGTTTACAAGAACCTCGTTTACAGTACAAGTTCAACATCGCAGAAAGTGAAAAATGGATGAAGAACTTGTGGTACTTACGTACAATGCAGTATCACTCAGCAATGAAATCTATGTCATCAGGCCCGTAGCAGCATAATGAGTAGATTCATGTACGATGATTCTAACTGAAATAAGTCACACAGAAAAAGAAACCTCATAAGATAACACTAATACACGGAATGTAAACTTGGCTACACAGGAACTGAATTCCAAAACAGAACAGGTTCTCAAATTTAGAAAACCAACTTATGCTTGCTTAAGGGGAAAGGTGAGTTGGGTTGCTGCATAAAACCAGAGATTGAAATGAGCACAGATAAAGTTCCTTAAGCCAAATATGGAATAGACAAGAGCTACTCCTTGCTCAATGAAATGGACTCAACACCGCATATTAAACGCCTAAGAATGTACCTGACTAGTAAGTATCTTAAAACCTATGGATTGCTATGTCTCCGAAAGAGAATCAAGCATGTGTACAGGGGCATAAACGCAGCAGTGATAGGATTGGAGAGGTTCGGTGAGCAAATGAAGACCCTTTGAAGTCATATTGCATGGTACCCATTCCACGGGTTTCAACTACCCAGGTTTTAGGTATTCTTCCTTCAGCTAAAATATGCATGTGGAACCCAGAGTATGGTCAACCATGTGATCGGGAGACGTGTTCAAATATGTCTCAGTTTTCCTCCCCTGGTACTCGGGTGCAACATTCCAGACGCTTTACTAACACTCTCCCCACTTGGAGAGTCAGCGCCTTTAACCTCCTGTTTGGCCCAGTTTGCAATTTCTGCGGAAGATGAACAGGAATAGCAAGAACCAATGAGAGGCTAGCTGGAGGTGTCTGGACGGGCAAATTTAACTCTCATTTCCCACCAGGAAGAGGAAATAACCAAAGGCTCAGCGTGCCGTACCGGAACCAGATTAGGGCCTGAAGCCATCCTGCGGTGTTGCGGCCAGCTCAAAAGAAAGCGAGTTGAAGAAAGGAGCTCAGGGGCACTGTAATTCACAAACCTGCAGAGTTATAAATGACAGCTATCGTCCAAAAATAGACTGAAGTAAGGCTGCCAAGAGGACTTGAAAGCGGGGCAGAATTGCAGGAAACCGATTTCAGGAGGTAGACTGGAATTGCATTGAAAGCATAGGAAAAGAGGCAGAACGTCCACAATGATGCACTTGGCCAAAAAGGGCGTATGCGTTTTTTCCTGAATATATTCAGGAAAAAACGCATACGCCCTTTTTGGCCAACCAAGCAAGCTTGCAAAGGAAATCTGCACTACAATGAAGTCTCACTTCTCCCCGGTCAAAAGGGCCATCTGAAAAAAGTGTAAAATCCAGAAAGGCAGGACAGGCCATGGAGAACTGGGAGCCTTGTTATGCTGATGGGCGGGATGTAAATTGCCAACAACCACTCGGGAGAAGTGTATGGTGTTTCCTGAAACATCTAAAAAACAAAGCAACAGAACCTAGGGCACTTCCACTTATGGTCCTATAGCTTAGGGAAATTAAAATCAAAAAGACACAGCCACCCCAAAGTTTGGAACAGCTCTGTTTACAAGAACCTCGTTTACAGTACAAGTTCAACATCGCAGAAAGTGAAAAATGGATAAAGAAGTTGTGGTATTTACTTACAAAGCAATATCACTCAGCAATGAAATCTGTGTCATCAGGCCCTTAGCAGAACAATGAGTGGATTCAGGTATGATGATTCTAACTGAAGTAAGTCACACAGAAAAAGAAACATCATAAGATATCAGTAATACACGGAATGTAAACTTGGCTACACAGGAACTGAATTACCGAACAGAACAGGGTCTCAAATTTAGAAAACCAACTTATGCTTGCTTAAGGGTAAAGGTGAGTTGGGGTGCTGCATAAAACCAGAGATTGAAATGAGCACAGATAAAGTTCCTTAAGCCAAATATGGAATAGACAAGAGCTACTCCTTGCTCAACGAAATGGACTCAACACCGCATATTTAACGCCTAAGAATGTACCTGACTAGTAAGTATCGTAAAACCTATGGATTGCTATGTCTCCGAAAGAGAATCAAGCATGTGTACAGGGGCATAAACGCAGCAGTGATAGGATTGGAGAGGTTCGGTGAGCAAATGAAGACCCTTTGAAGTCATATTGCATGGTTCCCATTACACGGGTCTCAACTCTCCAGATTTAAGGTATTCTTCCTTCAGCTAAAACATGCATGTGGAACCCAAGTATGATCAACCATGTGAACGGGAGACGTGTTCAAATATGTCTCAGTTTTCCTCCCCTGGTACTCGGGTGCAACATTCCAGACGCTTTACTAACACTCTCCCCACTTGGAGAGTCAGCGCCTTTAACCTCCTGTTTGGCCCAGTTTGCAATTTCTGCGGAAGATGAACAGGAATAGCGAGAACCAATGAGAGGCTAGCTGGAGGTGTCTGGACGGGCAAATTTAACTCTCATTTCCCACCAGGAAGAGGAAATAACCAAAGGCTCAGCGTGCCGTACCGGAACCAGATTAGGGCCTGAAGCCATCCTGCGGTGTTGCGGCCAGCTCAAAAGAAAGCGAGTTGAAGAAAGGAGCTCAGGGGCACTGTAATTCACAAACCTGCAGAGTTATAAATGACAGCTCTCGTCCAAAAATAGACTGAAGTAAGGCTGCCAAGAGGACTTGAAAGCGGGGCAGAATTGCAGGAAACCGATTTCAGGAGGTAGACTGGAATTGCATTGAAAGCATAGGAAAAGAGGCAGAACGTCCACAATGATGCACTTGGCCAAAAAGGGCGTATGCGTTTTTTCCTGAATATATTCAGGAAAAAACGCATACGCCCTTTTTGGCCAACCAAGCAAGCTTGCAAAGGAAATCTGCACTACAATGAAGTCTCACTTCCCCCCGGTCAAAAGGGCCATCTGAAAAAAGTGTAAAATCCAGAAAGGCAGGACAGGCCATGGAGAACTGGGAGCCTTGTTATGCTGATGGGCGGGATGTAAATTGCCAACAGACACTTGGGAGAAGTGTATGGTGTTTCCTGAAACATCTAAAAAACAAAGCAACAGAGCCTAGGGCACTGCCACTTATGGTCCTATAGCTTAGGGAAATTAAAATCAAAAAGACACAGCCACCCCAAAGTTTGGAACGGCTCTGTTTACAAGAACCTCGTTTACAGTACAAGTTCAACATCGCAGAAAGTGAAAAATGGATGAAGAACTTGTGGTACTTACGTACAATGCAGTATCACTCAGCAATGAAATCTATGTCATCAGGCCCGTAGCAGCATAATGAGTAGATTCATGTACGATGATTCTAACTGAAATAAGTCACACAGAAAAAGAAACCTCATAAGATATCACTAATACACGGAATGTAAACTTGGCTACACAGGAACTGAATTCCAAAACAGAACAGGTTCTCAAATTTAGAAAACCAACTTATGCTTGCTTAAGGGGAAAGGTGAGTTGGGTTGCTGCATAAAACCAGAGATTGAAATGAGCACAGATAAAGTTCCTTAAGCCAAATATGGAATAGACAAGAGCTACTCCTTGCTCAACGAAATGGACTCAACACCGCATATTAAACGCCTAAGAATGTACCTGACTAGTAAGTATCTTAAAACCTATGGATTGCTATGTCTCCGAAAGAGAATCAAGCATGTGTACAGGGGCATAAACGCAGCAGTGATAGGATTGGAGAGGTTCGGTGAGCAAATGAAGACCCTTTGAAGTCATATTGCATGGTACCCATTCCACGGGTTTCAACTACCCAGGTTTTAGGTATTCTTCCTTCAGCTAAAATATGCATGTGGAACCCAGAGTATGGTCAACCATGTGATCGGGAGACGTGTTCAAATATGTCTCAGTTTTCCTCCCCTGGTACTCGGGTGCAACATTCCAGACGCTTTACTAACACTCTCCCCACTTGGAGAGTCAGCGCCTTTAACCTCCTGTTTGGCCCAGTTTGCAATTTCTGCGGAAGATGAACAGGAATAGCAAGAACCAATGAGAGGCTAGCTGGAGGTGTCTGGACGGGCAAATTTAACTCTCATTTCCCACCAGGAAGAGGAAATAACCAAAGGCTCAGCGTGCCGTACCGGAACCAGATTAGGGCCTGAAGCCATCCTGCGGTGTTGCGGCCAGCTCAAAAGAAAGCGAGTTGAAGAAAGGAGCTCAGGGGCACTGTAATTCACAAACCTGCAGAGTTATAAATGACAGCTATCGTCCAAAAATAGACTGAAGTAAGGCTGCCAAGAGGACTTGAAAGCGGGGCAGAATTGCAGGAAACCGATTTCAGGAGGTAGACTGGAATTGCATTGAAAGCATAGGAAAAGAGGCAGAACGTCCACAATGATGCACTTGGCCAAAAAGGGCGTATGCGTTTTTTCCTGAATATATTCAGGAAAAAACGCATACGCCCTTTTTGGCCAACCAAGCAAGCTTGCAAAGGAAATCTGGACTACAATGAAGTCTCACTTCCCCCCGGTCAAAAGGGCCATCTGAAAAAAGTGTAAAATCCAGAAAGGCAGGACAGGCCATGGAGAACTGGGAGCCTTGTTATGCTGATGGGCGGGATGTAAATTGCCAAGAACCACTTGGGAGAAGTGTATGGTGTTTCCTGAAACATCTAAAAAACAAAGCAACAGAGCCTAGGGCACTTCCACTTATGGTCCTATAGCTTAGGGAAATTAAAATCAAAAAGACACAGCCACCCCAAAGTTTGGAACGGCTCTGTTTACAAGAACCTCGTTTACAGTACAAGTTCAACATCGCAGAAAGTGAAAAATGGATAAAGAAGTTGTGGTATTTACTTACAAAGCAATATCACTCAGCAATGAAATCTGTGTCATCAGGCCCTTAGCAGCACAATGAGTGGATTCAGGTATGATGATTCTAACTGAAATAAGTCACACAGAAAAAGAAACATCATACGATATCAGTAATACACGGAATGTAAACTTGGCTACACAGGAACTGAATTACAGAACAGAACAGGGTCTCAAATTTAGAAAACCAACTTATGCTTGCTTAAGGGTAAAGGTGAGTTGGGGTGCTGCATAAAACCAGAGATTGAAATGAGCACAGATAAAGTTCCTTAAGCCAAATATGGAATAGACAAGAGCTACTCCTTGCTCAACGAAATGGACTCAACACCGCATATTTAACGCCTAAGAATGTACCTGACTAGTAAGTATCGTAAAACCTATGGATTGCTATGTCTCCGAAAGAGAATCAAGCATGTGTACAGGGGCATAAACGCAGCAGTGATAGGATTGGAGAGGTTCGGTGAGCAAATGAAGACCCTTTGAAGTCATATTGCATGGTTCCCATTACACGGGTCTCAACTCTCCAGATTTAAGGTATTCTTCCTTCAGCTAAAACATGCATGTGGAACCCAAGTATGATCAACCATGTGAATGGGAGACGTGTTCAAATATGTCTCAGTTTTCCTCCCCTGGTACTCGGGTGCAACATTCCAGACGCTTTACTAACACTCTCCCCACTTGGAGAGTCAGCGCCTTTAACCTCCTGTTTGGCCCAGTTTGCAATTTCTGCGGAAGATGAACAGGAATAGCGAGAACCAATGAGAGGCTAGCTGGAGGTGTCTGGACGGGCAAATTTAACTCTCATTTCCCACCAGGAAGAGGAATTAACCAAAGGCTCAGCATGCCGTACCGGAACCAGATTAGGGCCTGAAGCCATCCTGTGGTGTTGCGGCCAGCTCAAAAGAAAGCGAGTTGAAGAAAGGAGCTCAGGGGCACTGTAATTCACAAACCTGCAGAGTTATAAATGACAGCTATCGTCCAAAAATAGACTGAAGTAAGGCTGCCAAGAGGACTTGAAAGCGGGGCAGAATTGCAGGAAACCGATTTCAGGAGGTAGACTGGAATTGCATTGAAAGCATAGGAAAAGAGGCAGAACGTCCACAATGATGCACTTGGCCAAAAAGGGCGTATGCGTTTTTTCCTGAATATATTCAGGAAAAAACGCATACGCCCTTTTTGGCCAACCAAGCAAGCTTGCAAAGGAAATCTGCACTACAATGAAGTCTCACTTCCCCCCGGTCAAAAGGGCCATCTGAAAAAAGTGTAAAATCCAGAAAGGCAACAGGCCATGGAGAACTGGGAGCCTTGTTATGCTGATGGGCGGGATGTAAATTGCCAACAGACACTTGGGAGAAGTGTATGGTGTTTCCTGAAACATCTAAAAAACAAAGCAACAGAGCCTAGGGCACTGCCACTTATGGTCCTATAGCTTAGGGAAATTAAATTCAAAAAGACACAGCCACCCCAAAGTTTGGAACGGCTCTGTTTACAAGAACCTCGTTTACAGTACAAGTTCAACATCGCAGAAAGTGAAAAATGGATAAAAAGTTGTGGTATTCACTTACAAAGCAATATCACTCAGGAATGAAATCTATGTCATCAGGCCCTTAGCAGCACAATGAGTGGATTCAGGTATGATGATTCTAACTGAAATAAGTCACACAGAAAAAGAAACATCATAAGATATCAGTAATACACGGAATGTAAACTTGGCTACACAGGAACTGAATTACCGAACAGAACAGGGTCTCAAATTTAGAAAACCAACTTATGCTTGCTTAAGGGTAAAGGTGAGTTGGGGTGCTGCATAAAACCAGAGATTGAAATGAGCACAGATAAAGTTCCTTAAGCCAAATATGGAATAGACAAGAGCTACTCCTTGCTCAACGAAATGGACTCAACACCGCATATTTAACGCCTAAGAATGTACCTGACTAGTAAGTATCTTAAAACCTATGGATTGCTATGTCTCCGAAAGAGAATCAAGCATGTGTACAGGGGCATAAACGCAGCAGTGATAGGATTGGAGAGGTTCGGTGAGCAAATGAAGACCCTTTGAAGTCATATTGCATGGTACCCATTCCACGGGTTTCAACTACCCAGGTTTAAGGTATTCTTCCTTCAGCTAAAACATGCATGTGGAACCTAGAGTATGATCAACCATGTGATCGGGAGACGTGTTCAAATATGTCTCAGTTTTCCACCCCTGGTACTCGGGTGCAACATTCCAGACGCTTTACTAACACTCTCCCCACTTGGAGAGTCAGCGCCTTTAACCTCCTGTTTGGCCCAGTTTGCAATTTCTGCGGAAGATGAACAGGAATAGCGAGAACCAATGAGAGGCTAGCTGGAGGTGTCTGGACGGGCAAATTTAACTCTCATTTCCCACCAGGAAGAGGAATTAACCAAAGGCTCAGCATGCCGTACCGGAACCAGATTAGGGCCTGAAGCCATCCTGCGGTGTTGCGGCCAGCTCAAAAGAAAGCGAGTTGAAGAAAGGAGCTCAGGGGCACTGTAATTCACAAACCTGCAGAGTTATAAATGACAGCTATCGTCCAAAAATAGACTGAAGTAAGGCTGCCAAGAGGACTTGAAAGCGGGGCAGAATTGCAGGAAACCGATTTCAGGAGGTAGACTGGAATTGCATTGAAAGCATAGGAAAAGAGGCAGAACGTCCACAATGATGCACTTGGCCAAAAAGGGCGTATGCGTTTTTTCCTGAATATATTCAGGAAAAAACGCATACGCCCTTTTTGGCCAACCAAGCAAGCTTGCAAAGGAAATCTGCACTACAATGAAGTCTCACTTCCCCCCGGTCAAAAGGGCCATCTGAAAAAAGTGTAAAATCCAGAAAGGCAACAGGCCATGGAGAACTGGGAGCCTTGTTATGCTGATGGGCGGGATGTAAATTGCCAACAGACACTTGGGAGAAGTGTATGGTGTTTCCTGAAACATCTAAAAAACAAAGCAACAGAGCCTAGGGCACTGCCACTTATGGTCCTATAGCTTAGGGAAATTAAATTCAAAAAGACACAGCCACCCCAAAGTTTGGAACGGCTCTGTTTACAAGAACCTCGTTTACAGTACAAGTTCAACATCGCAGAAAGTGAAAAATGGATAAAAAGTTGTGGTATTCACTTACAAAGCAATATCACTCAGCAATGAAATCTATGTCATCAGGCCCTTAGCAGCACAATGAGTGGATTCAGGTATGATGATTCTAACTGAAATAAGTCACACAGAAAAAGAAACATCATAAGATATCAGTAATACACGGAATGTAAACTTGGCTACACAGGAACTGAATTACAGAACAGAACAGGGTCTCAAATTTAGAAAAACAACTTATGCTTGCTTAAGGGTAAAGGTGAGTTGGGGTGCTGCATAAAACCAGAGATTGAAATGAGCACAGATAAAGTTCCTTAAGCCAAATATGGAATAGACAAGAGCTACTCCTTGCTCAACGAAATGGACTCAACACCGCATATTTAACGCCTAAGAATGTACCTGACTAGTAAGTATCTTAAAACCTATGGATTGCTATGTCTCCGAAAGAGAATCAAGCATGTGTACAGGGGCATAAACGCAGCAGTGATAGGATTGGAGAGGTTCGGTGAGCAAATGAAGACCCTTTGAAGTCATATTGCATGGTACCCATTCCACGGGTTTCAACTACCCAGGTTTAAGGTATTCTTCCTTCAGCTAAAACATGCATGTGGAACCTAGAGTATGATCAACCATGTGATCGGGAGACGTGTTCAAATATGTCTCAGTTTTCCTCCCCTGGTACTCGGGTGCAACATTCCAGACGCTTTACTAACACTCTCCCCACTTGGAGAGTCAGTCCCTTTAACCTCCTGTTTGGCCCAGTTTGCAATTTCTGCGGAAGATGAACAGGAATAGCGAGAACCAATGAGAGGCTAGCTGGAGGTGTCTGGACGGGCAAATTTAACTCTCATTTCCCACCAGGAAGAGGAAATAACCAAAGGCTCAGCGTGCCGTGCCGGAACCAGATTAGGGCCTGAAGCCATCCTGCGGTGTTGCGGCCAGGTCACAAGAAAGCGAGTTGAAGAAAGGAGCTCAGGGGCACTGTAATTCACAAACCTGCAGAGTTATAAATGACAGCTATCGTCCAAAAATAGACTGAAGTAAGGCTGCCAAGAGGACTTGAAAGCGGGGCAGAATTGCAGGAAACCGATTTCAGGAGGTAGACTGGAATTGCATTGAAAGCATAGGAAAAGAGGCAGAACGTCCACAATGATGCACTTGGCCAAAAAGGGCGTATGCGTTTTTTCCTGAATATATTCAGGAAAAAACGCATACGCCCTTTTTGGCCAACCAAGCAAGCTTGCAAAGGAAATCTGCACTACAATGAAGTCTCACTTCCCCCCGGCCAAAAGGGCCATCTGAAAAAAGTGTAAAATCCAGAAAGGCAACAGGCCATTGAGAACTGGGAGCCTTGTTATGCTGATGGGCGGGATGTAAATTGCCAACAGACACTTGGGAGAAGTGTATGGTGTTTCCTGAAACATCTAAAAAACAAAGCAACAGAGCCTAGGGCACTTCCACTTATGGTCCTATAGCTTAGGGAAATTAAAATCAAAAAGACACAGCCACCCCAAAGTTTGGAACGGCTCTGTTTGCAGTAACCTCGTTTACAGTACAAGTTCAACATCGCAGAAAGTGAAAAATGGATAAAGAAGTTGTGGTATTTACTTACAAAGCAATATCACTCAGCAATGAAATCTGTGTCATCAGGCCCTTAGCAGCACAATGAGTGGATTCAGGTATGATGATTCTAACTGAAATAAGTCACACAGAAAAAGAAACATCATAAGATATCAGTAATACACGGAATGTAAACTTGGCTACACAGGAACTGAATTACAGAACAGAACAGGGTCTCAAATTTAGAAAACCAACTTATTCTTGCTTAAGGGTAAAGGTGAGTTGGGGTGCTGCATAAAACCAGAGATTGAAATGAGCACAGATAAAGTTCCTTAAGCCAAATATGGAATAGACAAGAGCTACTCCTTGCTCAACGAAATGGACTCAACAACCCATATTAAACGCCTAAGAATGTACCTGACTAGTAAGTATCTTAAAACCTATGGATTGCTATGTCTCTGAAAGAGAATCAAGCATGTGTACAGGGGCATAAACGCAGCAGTGATAGGATTGGAGAGGTTCGGTGAGCAAATGAAGACCCTTTGAAGTCATATTGCATGGTACCCATTCCACGGGTTTCAACTACCCAGATTTAAGGTATTCTTCCTTCAGCTAAAACATGCATGTGGAACCTAGAGTATGATCAACCATGTGATCGGGAGACGTGTTCAAATATGTCTCAGTTTTCCTCCCCTGGTACTCGGGTGCAACATTCCAGACGCTTTACTAACACTCTCCCCACTTGGAGAGTCAGTCCCTTTAACCTCCTGTTTGGCCCAGTTTGCAATTTCTGCGGAAGATGAACAGGAATAGCGAGAACCAATGAGAGGCTAGCTGGAGGTGTCTGGACGGGCAAATTTAACTCTCATTTCCCACCAGGAAGAGGAATTAACCAAAGGCTCAGCATGCTGGGCCGGAACCAGATTAGGGCCTGAAGCCATCCTGCGGTGTTGCGGCCAGGTCACAAGAAAGCGAGTTGAAGAAAGGAGCTCAGGGGCACTGTAATTCACAAACCTGCAGAGTTATAAATGACAGCTATCGTCCAAAAATAGACTGAAGTAAGGCTGCCAAGAGGACTTGAAAGAGGGGCAGAATTGCAGGAAACCGATTTCAGGAGGTAGACTGGAATTGCATTGAAAGCATAGGAAAAGAGGCAGAACGTCCACAATGATGCACTTGGCCAAAAAGGGCGTATGCGTTTTCTCCTGAATATATTCAGGAAAAAACGCATACGCCCTTTTTGGCCAACCAAGCAAGCTTGCAAAGGAAATCTGCACTACAATGAAGTCTCACTTCCCCCCGGCCAAAAGGGCCATCTGAAAAAAGTGTAAAATCCAGAAAGGCAACAGGCCATTGAGAACTGGGAGCCTTGTTATGCTGATCGGCGGGATGTAAATTGCCAACAGACACTTGGGAGAAGTGTATGGTGTTTCCTGAAACATCTAAAAAACAAAGCAACAGAACCTAGGGCACTGCCACTTATGGTCCTATAGCTTAGGGAAATTAAATTCAAAAAGACACAGCCACCCCAATGTTTGGAACGGCTCTGTTTACAAGAACCTCGTTTACAGTACAAGTTCAACATCGCAGAAAGTGAAAAATGGATAAAGAAGTTGTGGTATTTACTTACAAAGCAATATCACTCAGCAATGAAATCTGTGTCATCAGGCCCGGAGCAGCACAATGAGTGGATTCAGGTATGATGATTCTAACTGAAATAAGTCACACAGAAAAAGAAACATCATAAGATATCAGTAATACACGGAATGTAAACTTGGCTACACAGGAACTGAATTACAGAACAGAACAGGGTCTCAAATTTAGAAAACCAACTTATGCTTGCTTAAGGGTAAAGGTGAGTTGGGGTGCTGCATAAAACCAGAGATTGAAATGAGCACAGATAAAGTTCCTTAAGCCAAATATGGAATAGACAAGAGCTACTCCTTGCTCAACGAAATGGACTCAACACCGCATATTAAACGCCTAAGAATGTACCTGACTAGTAAGTATCTTAAAACCTATGGATTGCTATGTTTCCGAAAGAGAATCAAGCATGTGTACAGGGGCATAAACGCAGCAGTGATAGGATTGGAGAGGTGCGGTGAGCAAATGAAGACCCTTTGAAGTCATATTGCATGGTACCCATTCCACGGGTTTCAACTACCCAGGTTTAAGGTATTCTTCCTTCAGCTAAAACATGCATGTGGAACCTAGAGTATGATCAACCATGTGATCGGGAGACGTGTTCAAATATGTCTCAGTTTTCCTACCCTGGTACTCGGGTGCAACATTCCAGACGCTTTACTAACACTCTCCCCACTTGGAGAGTCAGTCCCTTTAACCTCCTGTTTGGCCCAGTTTGCAATTTCTGCGGAAGATGAACAGGAATAGCGAGAACCAATGAGAGGCTAGCTGGAGGTGTCTGGACGGGCAAATTTAACTCTCATTTCCCACCAGGAAGAGGAATTAACCAAAGGCTCAGCATGCCGGGCCGGAACCAGATTAGGGCCTGAAGCCATCCTGCGGTGTTGCGGCCAGGTCACAAGAAAGCGAGTTGAAGAAAGGAGCTCAGGGGCACTGTAATTCACAAACCTGCAGAGTTATAAATGACAGCTATCGTCCAAAAATAGACTGAAGTAAGGCTGCCAAGAGGACTTGAAAGCGGGGCAGAATTGCAGGAAACCGATTTCAGGAGGTAGACTGGAATTGCATTGAAAGCATAGGAAAAGAGGCAGAACGTCCACAATGATGCACTTGGCCAAAAAGGGCGTATGCGTTTTTTCCTGAATATATTCAGGAAAAAACGCATACGCCCTTTTTGGCCAACCAAGCAAGCTTGCAAAGGAAATCTGCACTACAATGAAGTCTCACTTCCCCCCGGTCAAAAGGGCCATCTGAAAAAAGTGTAAAATCCAGAAAGGCAGGACAGGCCATGGAGAACTGGGAGCTTTGTTATGCTGATGGGCGGGATGTAAATTGCCAACAACCACTTGGGAGAAGTGTATGGTGTTTCCTGAAACATCTAAAAAACAAAGCAACAGAACCTAGGGCACTTCCACTTATGGTCCTATAGCTTAGGGAAATTAAAATCAAAAAGACACAGCCACCCCAAAGTTTGGAACGGCTCTGTTTACAAGAACCTCGTTTACAGTACAAGTTCAACATCGCAGAAAGTGAAAAATGGATAAAGAAGTTGTGGTATTTACTTACAAAGCAATATCACTCAGCAATGAAATCTGTGTCATCAGGCCCTTAGCAGCACAATGAGTGGATTCAGGTATGATGATTCTAACTGAAGTAGTCACACAGAAAAAGAAACATCATAAGATATCAGTAATACACGGAATGTAAACTTGGCTACACAGGAACTGAATTACAGAACAGAACAGGGTCTCAAATTTAGAAAACCAACTTATGCTTGCTTAAGGGTAAAGGTGAGTTGGGGTGCTGCATAAAACCAGAGATTGAAATGAGCACAGATAAAGTTCCTTAAGCCAAATATGGAATAGACAAGAGCTACTCCTTGCTCAACGAAATGGACTCAACACCGAATATTAAACGCCTAAGAATGTACCTGACTAGTAAGTATCTTAAAACCTATGGATTGCTATGTCTCCGAAAGAGAATCAAGCATGTGTACAGGGGCATAAACGCAGCAGTGATAGGATTGGAGAGGTTCGGTGAGCAAATGAAGACCCTTTGAAGTCATATTGCATGGTACCCATTACACGGGTCTTAACTCTCCAGGTTTAAGGTATTCTTCCTTCAGCTAAAACATGCATGTGGAACCCAAGTATGATCAACCATGTGAACGGGAGACGTGTTCAAATATGTCTCAGTTTTCCTCCCCTGGTACTCGGGTGCAACATTCCAGACGCTTTACTAACACTCTCCCCACTTGGAGATTCAGCGCCTTTAACCTCCTGTTTGGCCCAGTTTGCAATTTCTGCGGAAGATGAACAGGAATAGCGAGAACCAATGAGAGACTAGCTGGAGGTGTCTGGACGGGCAAATTTAACTCTCATTTCCCACCAGGAAGAGGAAATAACCAAAGGCTCAGCGTGCCGGGCCGGAACCAGATTAGGGCCTGAAGCCATCCTGCAGTGTTGCAGCCAGGTCACAAGAAAGCGAGTTGAAGAAAGGAGCTCAGGGGCACTGTAATTCACAAACCTGCAGAGTTATAAATGACAGCTATCGTCCAAAAATAGACTGAAGTAAGGCTGCCAAGAGGACTTGAAAGCGGGGCAGAATTGCAGGAAACCGATTTCAGGAGGTAGACTGGAATTGCATTGAAAGCATAGGAAAAGAGGCAGAACGTCCACAATGATGCACTTGGCCAAAAAGGGCGTATGCGTTTTTTCCTGAATATATTCAGGAAAAAACGCATACGCCCTTTTTGGCCAACCAAGCAAGCTTGCAAAGGAAATCTGCACTACAATGAAGTCTCACTTCCCCCCGGCCAAAAGGGCCATCTGAAAAAAGTGTAAAATCCAGAAAGGCAACAGGCCATTGAGAACTGGGAGCCTTGTTATGCTGATGGGCGGGATGTAAATTGCCAACAGACACTTGGGAGAAGTGTATGGTGTTTCCTGAAACATCTAAAAAACAAAGCAACAGAGCCTAGGGCACTTCCACTTATGGTCCTATAGCTTAGGGAAATTAAAATCAAAAAGACACAGCCACCCCAAAGTTTGGAACGGCTCTGTTTACAAGAACCTCGTTTACAGTACAAGTTCAACATCGCAGAAAGTGAAAAATGGATAAAGAAGTTGTGGTATTTACTTACAAAGCAATATCACTCAGCAATGAAATCTGTGTCATCAGGCCCTTAGCAGCACAATGAGTGGATTCAGGTATGATGATTCTAACTGAAATAAGTCACACAGAAAAAGAAACATCATAAGATATCAGTAATACACGGAATGTAAACTTGGCTACACAGGAACTGAATTACAGAACAGAACAGGGTCTCAAATTTAGAAAACCAACTTATGCTTGCTTAAGGGTAAATGTGAGTTGGGGTGCTGCATAAAAACAGAGATTGAAATGAGCACAGATAAAGTTCCTTAAGCCAAATATGGAATAGACAAGAGCTACTCCTTGCTCAACGAAATTGACTCAACACCGCATATTAAACGCCTAAGAATGTACCTGACTAGTAAGTATCTTAAAACCTATGGATTGCTATGTCTCCGAAAGAGAATCAAGCATGTGTACAGGGGCATAAACGCAGCAGTGATAGGATTGGAGAGGTTCGGTGAGCAAATGAAGACCCTTTGAAGTCATATTGCATGGTACCCATTGTACGGGTTTCAACTACCCAGGTTTAAGGTATTCTTCCTTCAGCTAAAACATGCATGTGGAACCTAGAGTATGATCAACCATGTGATCGGGAGA
Organism: Stenella coeruleoalba; assembly: GCF_951394435.1. Taxonomy (NCBI): domain Eukaryota; kingdom Metazoa; phylum Chordata; class Mammalia; order Artiodactyla; family Delphinidae; genus Stenella; species Stenella coeruleoalba. The sequence goes on from NW_027646306.1 coordinate 541,038, forward strand.
CGTGTTCAAATATGTCTCAGTTTTCCTCCCCTGGTACTCGGGTGCAACATTCCAGACGCTTTACTAACACTCTCCCCACTTGGAGAGTCAGTCCCTTTAACCTCCTGTTTGGCCCAGTTTGCAATTTCTGCGGAAGATGAACAGGAATAGCGAGAACCAATGAGAGACTAGCTGGAGGTGTCTGGACGGGCAAATTTAACTCTCATTTCCCACCAGGAAGAGGAAATAACCAAAGGCTCAGCGTGCCGTGCCGGAACCAGATTAGGGCCTGAAGCCATCCTGCGGTGTTGCGGCCAGGTCACAAGAAAGCGAGTTGAAGAAAGGAGCTCAGGGGCACTGTAATTCACAAACCTGCAGAGTTATAAATGACAGCTATCGTCCAAAAATAGACTGAAGTAAGGCTGCCAAGAGGACTTGAAAGCGGGGCAGAATTGCAGGAAACCGATTTCAGGAGGTAGACTGGAATTGCATTGAAAGCATAGGAAAAGAGGCAGAACGTCCACAATGATGCACTTGGCCAAAAAGGGCGTATGCGTTTTCTCCTGAATATATTCAGGAAAAAACGCATACGCCCTTTTTGGCCAACCAAGCAAGCTTGCAAAGGAAATCTGCACTACAATGAAGTCTCACTTCCCCCCGGCCAAAAGGGCCATCTGAAAAAAGTGTAAAATCCAGAAAGGCAACAGGCCATTGAGAACTGGGAGCCTTGTTATGCTGATCGGCGGGATGTAAATTGCCAACAGACACTTGGGAGAAGTGTATGGTGTTTCCTGAAACATCTAAAAAACAAAGCAACAGAACCTAGGGCACTGCCACTTATGGTCCTATAGCTTAGGGAAATTAAATTCAAAAAGACACAGCCACCCCAATGTTTGGAACGGCTCTGTTTACAAGAACCTCGTTTACAGTACAAGTTCAACATCGCAGAAAGTGAAAAATGGATAAAGAAGTTGTGGTATTTACTTACAAAGCAATATCACTCAGCAATGAAATCTGTGTCATCAGGCCCGGAGCAGCACAATGAGTGGATTCAGGTATGATGATTCTAACTGAAATAAGTCACACAGAAAAAGAAACATCATAAGATATCAGTAATACACGGAATGTAAACTTGGCTACACAGGAACTGAATTACAGAACAGAACAGGGTCTCAAATTTAGAAAACCAACTTATGCTTGCTTAAGGGTAAAGGTGAGTTGGGGTGCTGCATAAAACCAGAGATTGAAATGAGCACAGATAAAGTTCCTTAAGCCAAATATGGAATAGACAAGAGCTACTCCTTGCTCAACGAAATGGACTCAACACCCCATATTAAACGCCTAAGAATGTACCTGACTAGTAAGTATCTTAAAACCTATGGATTGCTATGTTTCCGAAAGAGAATCAAGCATGTGTACAGGGGCATAAACGCAGCAGTGATAGGATTGGAGAGGTGCGGTGAGCAAATGAAGACCCTTTGAAGTCATATTGCATGGTACCCATTCCACGGGTTTCAACTACCCAGGTTTAAGGTATTCTTCCTTCAGCTAAAACATGCATGTGGAACCTAGAGTATGATCAACCATGTGATCGGGAGACGTGTTCAAATATGTCTCAGTTTTCCTCCCCTGGTACTCGGGTGCAACATTCCAGACGCTTTACTAACACTCTCCCCACTTGGAGAGTCAGTCCCTTTAACCTCCTGTTTGGCCCAGTTTGCAATTTCTGCGGAAGATGAACAGGAATAGCGAGAACCAATGAGAGGCTAGCTGGAGGTGTCTGGACGGGCAAATTTAACTCTCATTTCCCACCAGGAAGAGGAATTAACCAAAGGCTCAGCATGCCGGGCCGGAACCAGATTAGGGCCTGAAGCCATCCTGCGGTGTTGCGGCCAGGTCACAAGAAAGCGAGTTGAAGAAAGGAGCTCAGGGGCACTGTAATTCACAAACCTGCAGAGTTATAAATGACAGCTATCGTCCAAAAATAGACTGAAGTAAGGCTGCCAAGAGGACTTGAAAGCGGGGCAGAATTGCAGGAAACCGATTTCAGGAGGTAGACTGGAATTGCATTGAAAGCATAGGAAAAGAGGCAGAACGTCCACAATGATGCACTTGGCCAAAAAGGGCGTATGCGTTTTTTCCTGAATATATTCAGGAAAAAACGCATACGCCCTTTTTGGCCAACCAAGCAAGCTTGTAAAGGAAATCTGCACTACAATGAAGTCTCACTTCCCCCCGGTCAAAAGGGCCATCTGAAAAAAGTGTAAAATCCAGAAAGGCAGGACAGGCCATGGAGAACTGGGAGCTTTGTTATGCTGATGGGCGGGATGTAAATTGCCAACAACCACTTGGGAGAAGTGTATGGTGTTTCCTGAAACATCTAAAAAACAAAGCAACAGAACCTAGGGCACTTCCACTTATGGTCCTATAGCTTAGGGAAATTAAAATCAAAAAGACACAGCCACCCCAAAGTTTGGAACGGCTCCGTTTACAAGAACCTCGTTTACAGTACAAGTTCAACATCGCAGAAAGTGAAAAATGGATAAAGAAGTTGTGGTATTTACTTACAAAGCAATATCACTCAGCAATGAAATCTGTGTCATCAGGCCCTTAGCAGCACAATGAGTGGATTCAGGTATGATGATTCTAACTGAAGTAGTCACACAGAAAAAGAAACATCATAAGATATCAGTAATACACGGAATGTAAACTTGGCTACACAGGAACTGAATTACAGAACAGAACAGGGTCTCAAATTTAGAAAACCAACTTATGCTTGCTTAAGGGTAAAGGTGAGTTGGGGTGCTGCATAAAACCAGAGATTGAAATGAGCACAGATAAAGTTCCTTAAGCCAAATATGGAATAGACAAGAGCTACTCCTTGCTCAACGAAATGGACTCAACACCGAATATTAAACGCCTAAGAATGTACCTGACTAGTAAGTATCTTAAAACCTATGGATTGCTATGTCTCCGAAAGAGAATCAAGCATGTGTACAGGGGCATAAACGCAGCAGTGATAGGATTGGAGAGGTTCGGTGAGCAAATGAAGACCCTTTGAAGTCATATTGCATGGTACCCATTACACGGGTCTTAACTCTCCAGGTTTAAGGTATTCTTCCTTCAGCTAAAACATGCATGTGGAACCCAAGTATGATCAACCATGTGAACGGGAGACGTGTTCAAATATGTCTCAGTTTTCCTCCCCTGGTACTCGGGTGCAACATTCCAGACGCTTTACTAACACTCTCCCCACTTGGAGATTCAGCGCCTTTAACCTCCTGTTTGGCCCAGTTTGCAATTTCTGCGGAAGATGAACAGGAATAGCGAGAACCAATGAGAGACTAGCTGGAGGTGTCTGGACGGGCAAATTTAACTCTCATTTCCCACCAGGAAGAGGAAATAACCAAAGGCTCAGCGTGCCGGGCCGGAACCAGATTAGGGCCTGAAGCCATCCTGCAGTGTTGCAGCCAGGTCACAAGAAAGCGAGTTGAAGAAAGGAGCTCAGGGGCACTGTAATTCACAAACCTGCAGAGTTATAAATGACAGCTATCGTCCAAAAATAGACTGAAGTAAGGCTGCCAAGAGGACTTGAAAGCGGGGCAGAATTGCAGGAAACCGATTTCAGGAGGTAGACTGGAATTGCATTGAAAGCATAGGAAAAGAGGCAGAACGTCCACAATGATGCACTTGGCCAAAAAGGGCGTATGCGTTTTTTCCTGAATATATTCAGGAAAAAACGCATACGCCCTTTTTGGCCAACCAAGCAAGCTTGCAAAGGAAATCTGCACTACAATGAAGTCTCACTTCCCCCCGGCCAAAAGGGCCATCTGAAAAAAGTGTAAAATCCAGAAAGGCAACAGGCCATTGAGAACTGGGAGCCTTGTTATGCTGATGGGCGGGATGTAAATTGCCAACAGACACTTGGGAGAAGTGTATGGTGTTTCCTGAAACATCTAAAAAACAAAGCAACAGAGCCTAGGGCACTTCCACTTATGGTCCTATAGCTTAGGGAAATTAAAATCAAAAAGACACAGCCACCCCAAAGTTTGGAACAGCTCTGTTTACAAGAACCTCGTTTACAGTACAAGTTCAACATCGCAGAAAGTGAAAAATGGATAAAGAAGTTGTGGTATTTACTTACAAAGCAATATCACTCAGCAATGAAATCTGTGTCATCAGGCCCTTAGCAGCACAATGAGTGGATTCAGGTATGATGATTCTAACTGAAATAAGTCACACAGAAAAAGAAACATCATAAGATATCAGTAATACACGGAATGTAAACTTGGCTACACAGGAACTGAATTACAGAACAGAACAGGGTCTCAAATTTAGAAAACCAACTTATGCTTGCTTAAGGGTAAATGTGAGTTGGGGTGCTGCATAAAAACAGAGATTGAAATGAGCACAGATAAAGTTCCTTAAGCCAAATATGGAATAGACAAGAGCTACTCCTTGCTCAACGAAATTGACTCAACACCGCATATTAAACGCCTAAGAATGTACCTGACTAGTAAGTATCTTAAAACCTATGGATTGCTATGTCTCCGAAAGAGAATCAAGCATGTGTACAGGGGCATAAACGCAGCAGTGATAGGATTGGAGAGGTTCGGTGAGCAAATGAAGACCCTTTGAAGTCATATTGCATGGTACCCATTGTACGGGTTTCAACTACCCAGGTTTAAGGTATTCTTCCTTCAGCTAAAACATGCATGTGGAACCTAGAGTATGATCAACCATGTGATCGGGAGACGTGTTCAAATATGTCTCAGTTTTCCTCCCCTGGTACTCGGGTGCAACATTCCAGACGCTTTACTAACACTCTCCCCACTTGGAGAGTCAGTCCCTTTAACCTCCTGTTTGGCCCAGTTTGCAATTTCTGCGGAAGATGAACAGGAATAGCGAGAACCAATGAGAGACTAGCTGGAGGTGTCTGGACGGGCAAATTTAACTCTCATTTCCCACCAGGAAGAGGAAATAACCAAAGGCTCAGCGTGCCGTGCCGGAACCAGATTAGGGCCTGAAGCCATCCTGCGGTGTTGCGGCCAGGTCACAAGAAAGCGAGTTGAAGAAAGGAGCTCAGGGGCACTGTAATTCACAAACCTGCAGAGTTATAAATGACAGCTATCGTCCAAAAATAGACTGAAGTAAGGCTGCCAAGAGGACTTGAAAGCGGGGCAGAATTGCAGGAAACCGATTTCAGGAGGTAGACTGGAATTGCATTGAAAGCATAGGAAAAGAGGCAGAACGTCCACAATGATGCACTTGGCCAAAAAAGGGCGTATGCGTTTTTTCCTGAATATATTCAGGAAAAACGCATACGCACTTTTTGGCCAACCAAGCAAGCTTGCAAAGGAAATCTGCACTACACTGAAGTCTCACTTCCCCCCGGTCTAAAGGGCCATCTGAAAAAAGTGTAAAATCCAGAAAGGCAGGACAGGTCATGGAGAACTGGGAGCCTTGTTATGCTGATGGGCGGGATGTAAATTGCCAACAACCACTTGGGAGAAGTGTATGGTGTTTCCTGAAACATCTAAAAAACAAAGCAACAGAACCTAGGGCACTTCCACTTATGGTCCTATAGCTTAGGGAAATTAAAATCAAAAAGACACAGCCACCCCAAAGTTTGGAACGGCTCTGTTTACAAGAACCTCGTTTACAGTACAAGTTCAACATCACAGAAAGTGAAAAATGGATAAAGAAGTTGTGGTATTTACTTACAAAGCAATATCACTCAGCAATGAAATCTGTGTCATCAGGCCCTTAGCAGCACAATGAGTGGATTCAGGTATGATGATTCTAACTGAAGTAAGTCACACAGAAAAAGAAACATCATAAGATATCAGTAATACACGGAATGTAAACTTGGCTACACAGGAACTGAATTACAGAACAGAACAGGGTCTCAAATTTAGAAAACCAACTTATGCTTGCTTAAGGGTAAAGGTGAGTTGGGGTGCTGCATAAAACCAGAGATTGAAATGAGCACAGATAAAGTTCCTTAAGCCAAATATGGAATAGACAAGAGCTACTCCTTGCTCAACGAAATGGACTCAACACCGCATATTAAACGCCTAAGAATGTACCTGACTAGTAAGTATCTTAAAACCTATGGATTGCTATGTCTCCGAAAGAGAATCAAGCATGTGTACAGGGGCATAAACGCAGCAGTGATAGGATTGGAGAGGTTCGGTGAGCAAATGAAGACCCTTTGAAGTCATATTGCATGGTACCCATTACACGGGTCTTAACTCTCCAGGTTTAAGGTATTCTTCCTTCAGCTAAAACATGCATGTGGAACCCAAGTATGATCAACCATGTGAACGGGAGACGTGTTCAAATATGTCTCAGTTTTCCTCCCCTGGTACTCGGGTGCAACATTCCAGACGCTTTACTAACACTCTCCCCACTTGGAGAGTCAGTCCCTTTAACCTCCTGTTTGGCCCAGTTTGCAATTTCTGCGGAAGATGAACAGGAATAGCGAGAACCAATGAGAGGCTAGCTGGAGGTGTCTGGACGGGCAAATTTAACTCTCATTTCCCACCAGGAAGAGGAATTAACCAAAGGCTCAGCATGCCGGGCCGGAACCAGATTAGGGCCTGAAGCCATCCTGCGGTGTTGCGGCCAGGTCACAAGAAAGCGAGTTGAAGAAAGGAGCTCAGGGGCACTGTAATTCACAAACCTGCAGAGTTATAAATGACAGCTATCGTCCAAAAATAGACTGAAGTAAGGCTGCCAAGAGGACTTGAAAGCGGGGCAGAATTGCAGGAAACCGATTTCAGGAGGTAGACTGGAATTGCATTGAAAGCATAGGAAAAGAGGCAGAACGTCCACAATGATGCACTTGGCCAAAAAGGGCGTATGCGTTTTTTCCTGAATATATTCAGGAAAAAACGCATACGCCCTTTTTGGCCAACCAAGCAAGCTTGCAAAGGAAATCTGCACTACAATGAAGTCTCACTTCCCCCCGGCCAAAAGGGCCATCTGAAAAAAGTGTAAAATCCAGAGAGGCAACAGGCCATTGAGAACTGGGAGCCTTGTTATGCTGATCGGCGGGATGTAAATTGCCAACAGACACTTGGGAGAAGTGTATGGTGTTTCCTGAAACATCTAAAAAACAAAGCAACAGAGCCTAGGGCACTTCCACTTATGGTCCTATAGCTTAGGGAAATTAAAATCAAAAAGACACAGCCACCCCAAAGTTTGGAACGGCTCTGTTTACAAGAACCTCGTTTACAGTACAAGTTCAACATCGCAGAAAGTGAAAAATGGATAAAGAAGTTGTGGTATTTACTTACAAAGCAATATCACTCAGCAATGAAATCTGTGTCATCAGGCCCTTAGCAGCACAATGAGTGGATTCAGGTATGATGATTCTAACTGAAGTAAGTCACACAGAAAAAGAAACATCATAAGATATCAGTAATACACGGAATGTAAACTTGGCTACACAGGAACTGAATTACAGAACAGAACAGGGTCTCAAATTTAGAAAACCAACTTATGCTTGCTTAAGGGTAAAGGTGAGTTCGGGTGCTGCATAAAACCAGAGATTGAAATGAGCACAGATAAAGTTCCTTAAGCCAAATATGGAATAGACAAGAGCTACTCCTTGCTCAACGAAATGGACTCAACACCCCATATTAAACGCCTAAGAATGTACCTGACTAGTAAGTATCTTAAAACCTATGGATTGCTATGTCTCCGAAAGAGAATCAAGCATGTGTACAGGGGCATAAACGCAGCAGTGATAGGATTGGAGAGGTTCGGTGAGCAAATGAAGACCCTTTGAAGTCATATTGCATGGTACCCATTACACGGGTCTTAACTCTCCAGGTTTAAGGTATTCTTCCTTCAGCTAAAACATGCATGTGGAACCCAAGTATGATCAACCATGTGAACGGGAGACGTGTTCAAATATGTCTCAGTTTTCCTCCCCTGGTACTCGGGTGCAACATTCCAGACGCTTTACTAACACTCTCCCCACTTGGAGAGTCAGTCCCTTTAACCTCCTGTTTGGCCCAGTTTGCAATTTCTGCGGAAGATGAACAGGAATAGCGAGAACCAATGAGAGGCTAGCTGGAGGTGTCTGGACGGGCAAATTTAACTCTCATTTCCCACCAGGAAGAGGAATTAACCAAAGGCTCAGCATGCCGGGCCGGAACCAGATTAGGGCCTGAAGCCATCCTGCGGTGTTGCGGCCAGGTCACAAGAAAGCGAGTTGAAGAAAGGAGCTCAGGGGCACTGTAATTCACAAACCTGCAGAGTTATAAATGACAGCTATCGTCCAAAAATAGACTGAAGTAAGGCTGCCAAGAGGACTTGAAAGCGGGGCAGAATTGCAGGAAACCGATTTCAGGAGGTAGACTGGAATTGCATTGAAAGCATAGGAAAAGAGGCAGAACGTCCACAATGATGCACTTGGCCAAAAAGGGCGTATGCGTTTTTTCCTGAATATATTCAGGAAAAAACGCATACGCCCTTTTTGGCCAACCAAGCAAGCTTGCAAAGGAAATCTGCACTACAATGAAGTCTCACTTCCCCCCGGCCAAAAGGGCCATCTGAAAAAAGTGTAAAATCCAGAGAGGCAACAGGCCATTGAGAACTGGGAGCCTTGTTATGCTGATGGGCGGGATGTAAATTGCCAACAGACACTTGGGAGAAGTGTATGGTGTTTCCTGAAACATCTAAAAAACAAAGCAACAGAGCCTAGGGCACTTCCACTTATGGTCCTATAGCTTAGGGAAATTAAAATCAAAAAGACACAGCCACCCCAAAGTTTGGAACGGCTCTGTTTACAAGAACCTCGTTTACAGTACAAGTTCAACATCGCAGAAAGTGAAAAATGGATAAAGAAGTTGTGGTATTTACTTACAAAGCAATATCACTCAGCAATGAAATCTGTGTCATCAGGCCCTTAGCAGCACAATGAGTGGATTCAGGTATGATGATTCTAACTGAAGTAAGTCACACAGAAAAAGAAACATCATAAGATATCAGTAATACACGGAATGTAAACTTGGCTACACAGGAACTGAATTACAGAACAGAACAGGGTCTCAAATTTAGAAAACCAACTTATGCTTGCTTAAGGGTAAAGGTGAGTTGGGGTGCTGCATAAAACCAGAGATTGAAATGAGCACAGATAAAGTTCCTTAAGCCAAATATGGAATAGACAAGAGCTACTCCTTGCTCAACGAATTGGACTCAACACCCCATATTAAACGCCTAAGAATGTACCTGACTAGTAAGTATCTTAAAACCTATGGATTGCTATGTCTCCGAAAGAGAATCAAGCATGTGTACAGGGGCATAAACGCAGCAGTGATAGGATTGGAGAGGTGCGGTGAGCAAATGAAGACCCTTTGAAGTCATATTGCATGGTACCCATTCCACGGGTTTCAACTACCCAGGTTTAAGGTATTCTTCCTTCAGCTAAAACATGCATGTGGAACCTAGAGTATGATCAACCATGTGATCGGGAGACGTGTTCAAATATGTCTCAGTTTTCCTCCCCTGGTACTCGGGTGCAACATTCCAGACGCTTTACTAACACTCTCCCCACTTGGAGAGTCAGTCCCTTTAACCTCCTGTTTGGCCCAGTTTGCAATTTCTGTGGAAGATGAACAGGAATAGCGAGAACCAATGAGAGGCTAGCTGGAGGTGTCTGGACGGGCAAATTTAACTCTCATTTCCCACCAGGAAGAGGAATTAACCAAAGGCTCAGCATGACGGGCCGGAACCAGATTAGGGCCTGAAGCCATCCTGCGGTGTTGCGGCCAGGTCACAAGAAAGCGAGTTGAAGAAAGGAGCTCAGGGGCACTGTAATTCACAAACCTGCAGAGTTATAAATGACAGCTATCGTCCAAAAATAGACTGAAGTAAGGCTGCCAAGAGGACTTGAAAGCGGGGCAGAATTGCAGGAAACCGATTTCAGGAGGTAGACTGGAATTGCATTGAAAGCATAGGAAAAGAGGCAGAACGTCCACAATGATGCACTTGGCCAAAAAGGGCGTATGCGTTTTTTCCTGAATATATTCAGGAAAAAACGCATACGCCCTTTTTGGCCAACCAAGCAAGCTTGCAAAGGAAATCTGCACTACAATGAAGTCTCACTTCCCCCCGGTCAAAAGGGCCATCTGAAAAAAGTGTAAAATCCAGAAAGGCAACAGGCCATTGAGAACTGGGAGCCTTGTTATGCTGATGGGCGGGATGTAAATTGCCAACAGACACTTGGGAGAAGTGTATGGTGTTTCCTGAAACATCTAAAAAACAAAGCAACAGAGCCTAGGGCACTTCCACTTATGGTCCTATAGCTTAGGGAAATTAAAATCAAAAAGACACAGCCACCCCAAAGTTTGGGACGCCTCTGTTTACAAGAACCTCGTTTACAGTACAAGTTCAACATCGCAGAAAGTGAAAAATGGATAAAGAAGTTGTGGTATTCACTTACAAAGCAATATCACTCAGCAATGAAATCTATGTCATCAGGCCCTTAGCAGCACAATGAGTGGATTCAGGTATGATGATTCTAACTGAAATAAGTCACACAGAAAAAGAAACATCATAAGATATCAGTAATACACGGAATGCAAACTTGGCTACACAGGAACTGAATTACAGAACAGAACAGGGTCTCAAATTTAGAAAAACATCTTATGCTAGCTTAAGGGTAAAGGTGAGTTGGGGTGCTGCATAAAACCAGAGATTGAAATGAGCACAGATAAAGTTCCTTAAGCCAAATATGGAATAGACAAGAGCTACTCCTTGCTCAACGAAATGGACTCAACAACGCATATTAAACGCCTAAGAATGTACCTGACTTGTAAGTATCTTAAAACCTATGGATTGCTATGTCTCCGAAAGAGAATCAAGCATGTGTACAGGGGCATAAACGCAGCAGTGATAGGATTGGAGAGGTTCGGTGAGCAAATGAAGACCCTTTGAAGTCATATTGCATGGTACCCATTCCACGGGTTTCAACTACCCAGGTTTAAGGTATTCTTCCTTCAGCTAAAACATGCATGTGGAACCTAGAGTATAATCAACCATGTGATCGGGAGACGTGTTCAAATATGTCTCAGTTTTCCTCCCCTGGTACTCGGGTGCAACATTCCAGACGCTTTCCTAACACTCTCCCCACTTGGAGAGTCAGTCCCTTTAACCTCCTGTTTGGCCCAGTTTGCAATTTCTGCGGAAGATGAACAGGAATAGCGAAGACCAATGAGAGGTTAGCTGGAGGTGTCTGGACAGGCAAATTTAACTCTCATTTCCCACCAGGAAGAGGAATTAACCAAAGGCTCAGCATGCCGGGCCGGAACCAGATTAGGGCCTGAAGCCATCCTGCGGTGTTGCGGCCAGGTCACAAGAAAGCGAGTTGAAGAAAGGAGCTCAGGGGCACTGTAATTCACAAACCTGCAGAGTTATAAATGACAGCTATCGTCCAAAAATAGACTGAAGTAAGGCTGCCAAGAGGACTTGAAAGCGGGGCAGAATTGCAGGAAACCGATTTCAGGAGGTAGACTGGAATTGCATTGAAAGCATAGGAAAAGAGGCAGAACGTCCACAATGATGCACTTGGCCAAAAAGGGCGTATGCGTTTTTTCCTGAATATATTCAGGAAAAAACGCATACGCCCTTTTTGGCCAACCAAGCAAGCTTGCAAAGGAAATCTGCACTACAATGAAGTCTCACTTCCCCCCGGTCAAAAGGGCCATCTGAAAAAAGTGTAAAATCCAGAAAGGCAGGACAGGCCATGGAGAACTGGGAGCCTTGTTATGCTGATGGGCGGGATGTAAATTGCCAACAGACACTCGGGAGAAGTGTATGGTGTTTCCTGAAACATCTAAAAAACAAAGCAACAGAGCCTAGGGCACTGCCACTTATGGTCCTATAGCTTAGGGAAATTAAAATCAAAAAGACACAGCCACCCCAAAGTTTGGGACGCCTCTGTTTACAAGAACCTCGTTTACAGTACAAGTTCAACATCGCAGAAAGTGAAAAATGGATAAGGAATTTGTGGTATTTACTTGCAAAGCAATATCACTCAGCAATGAAATCTATGTCATCAGGCCCTTAGCATCACAATGAGTGGATTCAGGTATGATGATTCTAACTGAAGTAAGTCACACAGAAAAAGAAACATCATAAGATATCAGTAATACACGGAATGTAAACTTGGCTACACAGGAACTGAATTACAGAACAGAACAGGGTCTCAAATTTAGAAAACCAACTTATGCTTGCTTAAGGGTAAAGGTGAGTTGGGGTGCTGCATAAAACCAGAGATTGAAATGAGCACAGATAAAGTTCCTTAAGCCAAATATGGAATAGACAAGAGCTACTCCTTGCTCAACGAAATGGACTCAACACCGCATATTAAACGCCTAAGAATGTACCTGAATTGTAAGTATCTTAAAACCTATGGTTTGCTATGTCTCCGAAAGAGAATCAAGCATGTGTACAGGGGCATAAACGCAGCAGTGATAGGATTGGAGAGGTGCGGTGAGCAAATGAAGACCCTTTGAAGTCATATTGCATGGTACCCATTCCACGGGTTTCAAGTACCCAGGTTTAAGGTATTCTTCCTTCAGCTAAAACATGCATGTGGAACCTAGAGTATAATCAACCATGTGATCGGGAGACGTGTTCAAATATGTCTCAGTTTTCCTCCCCTGGTACTCGGGTGCAACATTCCAGACGCTTTCCTAAAACTCTCCCCACTTGGAGAGTCAGTCCCTTTAACCTCCTGTTTGGCCCAGTTTGCAATTTCTGCGGAAGATGAACAGGAATAGCGAAAACCAATGAGAGGCTAGCTGGAGGTGATTGGACAGGCAAATTTAACTCTCATTTCCCACCAGGAAGAGGAATTAACCAAAGGCTCAGCATGCCGGGCCGGAACCAGATTAGGGCCTGAAGCCATCCTGCGGTGTTGCGGCCAGGTCACAAGAAAGCGAGTTGAAGAAAGGAGCTCAGGGGCACTGTAATTCACAAACCTGCAGAGTTATAAATGACAGCTATCGTCCAAAAATAGACTGAAGTAAGGCTGCCAAGAGGACTTGAAAGCGGGGCAGAATTGCAGGAAACCGATTTCAGGAGGTAGACTGGAATTGCATTGAAAGCATAGGAAAAGAGGCAGAACGTCCACAATGATGCACTTGGCCAAAAAGGGCGTATGCGTTTTTTCCTGAATATATTCAGGAAAAAACGCATACGCCCTTTTTGGCCAACCAAGCAAGCTTGCAAAGGAAATCTGCACTACAATGAAGTCTCACTTCCCCCCGGTCAAAAGGGCCATCTGAAAAAAGTGTAAAATCCAGAAAGGCAGGACAGGTCATGGAGAACTGGGAGCCTTGTTATGCTGATGGGCGGGATGTAAATTGCCAACAACCACTTGGGAGAAGTGTATGGTGTTTCCTGAAACATCTAAAAAACAAAGCAACAGAACCTAGGGCACTTCCACTTATGGTCCTATAGCTTAGGGAAATTAAAATCAAAAAGACACAGCCACCCCAAAGTTTGGAACGGCTCTGTTTACAAGAACCTCGTTTACAGTACAAGTTCAACATCGCAGAAAGTGAAAAATGGATAAAGAAGTTGTGGTATTTACTTACAAAGCAATATCACTCAGCAATGAAATCTGTGTCATCAGGCCCTTAGCAGCACAATGAGTGGATTCAGGTATGATGATTCTAACTGAAGTAAGTCACACAGAAAAAGAAACATCATAAGATATCAGTAATACACGGAATGTAAACTTGGCTACACAGGAACTGAATTACAGAACAGAACAGGGTCTCAAATTTAGAAAACCAACTTATGCTTGCTTAAGGGTAAAGGTGAGTTGGGGTGCTGCATAAAACCAGAGATTGAAATGAGCACAGATAAAGTTCCTTAAGCCAAATATGGAATAGACAAGAGCTACTCCTTGCTCAACGAAATGGACTCAACACCGCATATTAAACGCCTAAGAATGTACCTGACTTGTAAGTATCTTAAAACCTATGGATTGCTATGTCTCCGAAAGAGAATCAAGCATGTGTACAGGGGCATAAACGCAGCAGTGATAGGATTGGAGAGGTGCGGTGAGCAAATGAAGACCCTTTGAAGTCATATTGCATGGTACCCATTCCACGGGTTTCAAGTACCCAGGTTTAAGGTATTCTTCCTTCAGCTAAAACATGCATGTGGAACCTAGAGTATAATCAACCATGTGATCGGGAGACGTGTTCAAATATGTCTCAGTTTTCCTCCCCTGGTACTCGGGTGCAACATTCCAGAGGCTTTCCTAAAACTCTCCCCACTTGGAGAGTCAGTCCCTTTAACCTCCTGTTTGGCCCAGTTTGCAATTTCTGCGGAAGATGAACAGGAATAGCGAAAACCAATGAGAGGCTAGCTGGAGGTGTCTGGACAGGCAAATTTAACTCTCATTTCCCACCAGGAAGAGGAATTAACCAAAGGCTCAGCATGCCGGGCCGGAACCAGATTAGGGCCTGAAGCCATCCTGCGGTGTTGCGGCCAGGTCACAAGAAAGCGAGTTGAAGAAAGGAGCTCAGGGGCACTGTAATTCACAAACCTGCAGAGTTATAAATGACAGCTATCCTCCAAAAATAGACTGAAGTAAGGCTGCCAAGAGGACTTGAAAGCGGGGCAGAATTGCAGGAAACCGATTTCAGGAGGTAGACTGGAATTGCATTGAAAGCATAGGAAAAGAGGCAGAACGTCCACAATGATGCACTTGGCCAAAAAGGGCGTATGCGTTTTTTCCTGAATATATTCAGGAAAAAACGCATACGCCCTTTTTGGCCAACCAAGCAAGCTTGCAAAGGAAATCTGCACTACAATGAAGTCTCACTTCCCCCCGGTCAAAAGGGCCATCTGAAAAAAGTGTAAAATCCAGAAAGGCAGGACAGGTCATGGAGAACTGGGAGCCTTGTTATGCTGATGGGCGGGATGTAAATTGCCAACAACCACTTGGGAGAAGTGTATGGTGTTTCCTGAAACATCTAAAAAACAAAGCAACAGAGCCTAGGGCACTTCCACTTATGGTCCTATAGCTTAGGGAAATTAAAATCAAAAAGACACAGCCACCCCAAAGTTTGGAATGGCTCTGTTTACAAGAACCTCGTTTACAGTACAAGTTCAACATCGCAGAAAGTGATAATGGATAAAGAAGTTGTGGTATTTACTTACAAAGCAATATCACTCAGCAATGAAATCTGTGTCATCAGGCCCTTAGCAGCACAATGAGTGGATTCAGGTATGATGATTCTAACTGAAGTAAGTCACACAGAAAAAGAAACATCATAAGATATCAGTAATACACGGAATGTAAACTTGGCTACACAGGAACTGAATTACAGAACAGAACAGGGTCTCAAATTTAGAAAACCAACTTATGCTTGCTTAAGGGTAAAGGTGAGTTGGGGTGCTGCATAAAACCAGAGATTGAAATGAGCACAGATAAAGTTCCTTAAGCCAAATATGGAATAGACAAGAGCTACTCCTTGCTCAACGAAATGGACTCAACACCGCATATTAAACGCCTAAGAATGTACCTGACTTGTAAGTATCTTAAAACCTATGGATTGCTATGTCTCCGAAAGAGAATCAAGCATGTGTACAGGGGCATAAACGCAGCAGTGATAGGATTGGAGAGGTGCGGTGAGCAAATGAAGACCCTTTGAAGTCATATTGCATGGTACCCATTCCACGGGTTTCAACTACCCAGGTTTAAGGTATTCTTCCTTCAGCTAAAACATGCATGTGGAACCTAGAGTATAATCAACCATGTGATCGGGAGACGTGTTCAAATATGTCTCAGTTTTCCTCCCCTGGTACTCGGGTGCAACATTCCAGACGCTTTCCTAACACTCTCCCCACTTGGAGAGTCAGTCCCTTTAACCTCCTGTTTGGCCCAGTTTGCAATTTCTGCGGAAGATGAACAGGAATAGCGAAAACCAATGAGAGGCTAGCTGGAGGTGTCTGGACAGGCAAATTTAACTCTCATTTCCCACCAGGAAGAGGAATTAACCAAAGGCTCAGCATGCCGGGCCGGAACCAGATTAGGGCCTGAAGCCATCCTGCGGTGTTGCGTCCAGCTCAAAAGAAAGCGAGTTGAAGAAAGGAGCTCAGGGGCACTGTAATTCACAAACCTGCAGAGTTATAAATGACAGCTATCGTCCAAAAATAGACTGAAGTAAGGCTGCCAAGAGGACTTGAAAGCGGGGCAGAATTGCAGGAAACCGATTTCAGGAGGTAGACTGGAATTGCATTGAAAGCATAGGAAAAGAGGCAGAACGTCCACAATGATGCACTTGGCCAAAAAGGGCGTATGCGTTTTTTCCTGAATATATTCAGGAAAAAACGCATACGCCCTTTTTGGCCAACCAAGCAAGCTTGCAAAGGAAATCTGCACTACAATGAAGTCTCACTTCCCCCCGGTCAAAAGGGCGATCTGAAAAAAGTGTAAAATCCAGAAAGGCAGGACAGGCCATGGAGAACTGGGAGCCTTGTTATGCTGATGGGCGGGATGTAAATTGCCAACAGACACTCGGGAGAAGTGTATGGTGTTTCCTGAAACATCTAAAAAACAAAGCAACAGAGCCTAGGGCACTGCCACTTATGGTCCTATAGCTTAGGGAAATTAAAATCAAAAAGACACAGCCACCCCAAAGTTTGGGACGCCTCTGTTTACAAGAACCTCGTTTACAGTACAAGTTCAACATCGCAGAAAGTGAAAAATGGATAAAGAAGTTGTGGTATTTACTTACAAAGCAATATCACTCAGCAATGAAATCTATGTCATCAGGCCCTTAGCATCACAATGAGTGGATTCAGGTATGATGATTCTAACTGAAATAAGTCACACAGAAAAAGAAACATCATAAGATATCAGTAATACACGGAATGTAAACTTGGCTACACAGGAACTGAATTACAGAACAGAACAGGGTCTCAAATTTAGAAAACCAACTTATGCTTGCTTAAGGGTAAAGGTGAGTTGGGGTGCTGCATAAAACCAGAGATTGAAATGAGCACAGATAAAGTTCCTTAAGCCAAATATGGAATAGACAAGAGCTACTCCTTGCTCAACGAAATGGACTCAACACCGCATATTAAACGCCTAAGAATGTACCTGACTAGTAAGTATCTTAAAACCTATGGATTGCTATGTCTCCGAAAGAGAATCAAGCATGTGTACAGGGGCATAAACGCAGCAGTGATAGGATTGGAGAGGTTCGGTGCGCAAATGAAGACCCTTTGAAGTCATATTGCATGGTACCCATTCCACGGGTTTCAACTACCCAGGTTTAAGGTATTCTTCCTTCAGCTAAAACATGCATGTGGAACCTAGAGTATGATCAACCATGTGATCGGGAGACGTGTTCAAATATGTCTCAGTTTTCCTCCCCTGGTACTCGGGTGCAACATTCCAGACGCTTTACTAACACTCTCCCCACTTGGAGAGTCAGTCCCTTTAACCTCCTGTTTGGCCCAGTTTGCAATTTCTGCGGAAGATGAACAGGAATAGCGAGAACCAATGAGAGACTAGCTGGAGGTGTCTGGACGGGCAAATTTAACTCTCATTTCCCACCAGGAAGAGGAAATAACCAAAGGCTCAGCGTGCCGTGCCGGAACCAGATTAGGGCCTGAAGCCATCCTGCGGTGTTGCGGCCAGGTCACAAGAAAGCGAGTTGAAGAAAGGAGCTCAGGGGCACTGTAATTCACAAACCTGCAGAGTTATAAATGACAGCTATCGTCCAAAAATAGACTGAAGTAAGGCTGCCAAGAGGACTTGAAAGCGGGGCAGAATTGCAGGAAACCGATTTCAGGAGGTAGACTGGAATTGCATTGAAAGCATAGGAAAAGAGGCAGAACGTCCACAATGATGCACTTGGCCAAAAAGGGCGTATGCGTTTTTTCCTGAATATATTCAGGAAAAAACGCATACGCCCTTTTTGGCCAACCAAGCAAGCTTGCAAAGGAAATCTGCACTACAATGAAGTCTCACTTCCCCCCGGCCAAAAGGGCCATCTGAAAAAAGTGTAAAATCCAGAAAGGCAACAGGCCATTGAGAACTGGGAGCCTTGTTATGCTGATGGGCGGGATGTAAATTGCCAACAGACACTTGGGAGAAGTGTATGGTGTTTCCTGAAACATCTAAAAAACAAAGCAACAGAGCCTAGGGCACTTCCACTTATGGTCCTATAGCTTAGGGAAATTAAAATCAAAAAGACACAGCCACCCCAAAGTTTGGAACGGCTCTGTTTACAAGAACCTCGTTTACAGTACAAGTTCAACATCGCAGAAAGTGAAAAATGGATAAAGAAGTTGTGGTATTTACTTACAAAGCAATATCACTCAGCAATGAAATCTGTGTCATCAGGCCCTTAGCAGCACAATGAGTGGATTCAGGTATGATGATTATAACTGAAATAAGTCACACAGAAAAAGAAACATCATAAGATATCAGTAATACACGGAATGTAAACTTGGCTACACAGGAACTGAATTACAGAACAGAACAGGGTCTCAAATTTAGAAAACCAACTTATTCTTGCTTAAGGGTAAAGGTGAGTTGGGGTGCTGCATAAAAACAGAGATTGAAATGAGCACAGATAAAGTTCCTTAAGCCAAATATGGAATAGACAAGAGCTACTCCTTGCTCAACGAAATTGACTCAACACCGCATATTAAACGCCTAAGAATGTACCTGACTAGTAAGTATCTTAAAACCTATGGATTGCTATGTCTCCGAAAGAGAATCAAGCATGTGTACAGGGGCATAAATGCAGCAGTGATAGGATTGGAGAGGTTCGGTGAGCAAATGAAGACCCTTTGAAGTCATATTGCATGGTACCCATTCCACGGGTTTCAACTACCCAGGTTTAAGGTATTCTTCCTTCAGCTAAAACATGCATGTGGAACCTAGAGTATGATCAACCATGTGATCGGGAGACGTGTTCAAATATGTCTCAGTTTTCCTCCCCTGGTACTCGGGTGCAACATTCCAGACGCTTTACTAACACTCTCCCCACTTGGAGAGTCAGTCCCTTTAACCTCCTGTTTGGCCCAGTTTGCAATTTCTGCGGAAGATGAACAGGAATAGCGAGAACCAATGAGAGGCTAGCTGGAGGTGTCTGGACGGGCAAATTTAACTCTCATTTCCCACCAGGAAGAGGAAATAACCAAAGGCTCAGCGTGCCGTGCCGGAACCAGATTAGGGCCTGAAGCCATCCTGCGGTGTTGCGGCCAGGTCACAAGAAAGCGAGTTGAAGAAAGGAGCTCAGGGGCACTGTAATTCACAAACCTGCAGAGTTATAAATGACAGCTATCGTCCAAAAATAGACTGAAGTAAGGCTGCCAAGAGGACTTGAAAGCGGGGCAGAATTGCAGGAAACCGATTTCAGGAGGTAGACTGGAATTGCATTGAAAGCATAGGAAAAGAGGCAGAACGTCCACAATGATGCACTTGGCCAAAAAGGGCGTATGCGTTTTTTCCTGAATATATTCAGGAAAAAACGCATACGCCCTTTTTGGCCAACCAAGCAAGCTTGCAAAGGAAATCTGCACTACAATGAAGTCTCACTTCCCCCCGGTCAAAAGGGCCATCTGAAAAAAGTGTAAAATCCAGAAAGGCAGGACAGGCCATGGAGAACTGGGAGCCTTGTTATGCTGATGGGCGGGATGTAAATTGCCAACAGACACTCGGGAGAAGTGTATGGTGTTTCCTGAAACATCTAAAAAACAAAGCAACAGAGCCTAGGGCACTGCCACTTATGGTCCTATAGCTTAGGGAAATTAAAATCAAAAAGACACAGCCACCCCAAAGTTTGGGACGCCTCTGTTTACAAGAACCTCGTTTACAGTACAAGTTCAACATCGCAGAAAGTGAAAAATGGATAAAGAAGTTGTGGTATTTACTTACAAAGCAATATCACTCAGCAATGAAATCTATGTCATCAGGCCCTTAGCATCACAGTGAGTGGATTCAGGTATGATGATTCTAACTGAAATAAGTCACACAGAAAAAGAAACATCATAAGATATCAGTAATACACGGAATGTAAACTTGGCTACACAGGAACTGAATTACAGAACAGAACAGGGTCTCAAATTTAGAAAACCAACTTATGCTTGCTTAAGGGTAAAGGTGAGTTGGGGTGCTGCATAAAACCAGAGATTGAAATGAGCACAGATAAAGTTCCTTAAGCCAAATATGGAATAGACAAGAGCTACTCCTTGCTCAACGAAATGGACTCAACACCGCATATTAAACGCCTAAGAATGTACCTGACTAGTAAGTATCTTAAAACCTATGGATTGCTATGTCTCCGAAAGAGAATCAAGCATGTGTACAGGGGCATAAACGCAGCAGTGATAGGATTGGAGAGGTTCGGTGAGCAAATGAAGACCCTTTGAAGTCATATTGCATGGTACCCATTCCACGGGTTTCAACTACCCAGGTTTAAGGTATTCTTCCTTCAGCTAAAACATGCATGTGGAACCTAGAGTATGATCAACCATGTGATCGGGAGACGTGTTCAAATATGTCTCAGTTTTCCTCCCCTGGTACTCGGGTGCAACATTCCAGACGCTTTACTAACACTCTCCCCACTTGGAGAGTCAGTCCCTTTAACCTCCTGTTTGGCCCAGTTTGCAATTTCTGCGGAAGATGAACAGGAATAGCGAGAACCAATGAGAGACTAGCTGGAGGTGTCTGGACGGGCAAATTTAACTCTCATTTCCCACCAGGAAGAGGAAATAACCAAAGGCTCAGCGTGCCATGCCGGAACCAGATTAGGGCCTGAAGCCATCCTGCGGTGTTGCGGCCAGGTCACAAGAAAGCGAGTTGAAGAAAGGAGCTCAGGAGCACTGTAATTCACAAACCTGCAGAGTTATAAATGACAGCTATCGTCCAAAAATAGACTGAAGTAAGGCTGCCAAGAGGACTTGAAAGCGGGGCAGAATTGCAGGAAACCGATTTCAGGAGGTAGACTGGAATTGCATTGAAAGCATAGGAAAAGAGGCAGAACGTCCACAATGATGCACTTGGCCAAAAAGGGCGTATGCGTTTTTTCCTGAATATATTCAGGAAAAAACGCATACGCCCTTTTTGGCCAACCAAGCAAGCTTGCAAAGGAAATCTGCACTACAATGAAGTCTCACTTCCCCCCGGTCAAAAGGGCCATCTGAAAAAAGTGTAAAATCCAGAAAGGCAGGACAGGTCATGGAGAACTGGGAGCCTTGTTATGCTGATGGGCGGGATGTAAATTGCCAACAACCACTTGGGAGAAGTGTATGGTGTTTCCTGAAACATCTAAAAAACAAAGCAACAGAACCTAGGGCACTTCCACTTATGGTCCTATAGCTTAGGGAAATTAAAATCAAAAAGACACAGCCACCCCAAAGTTTGGAACAGCTCTGTTTACAAGAACCTCGTTTACAGTACAAGTTCAACATCGCAGAAAGTGAAAAATGGATAAAGAAGTTGTGGTATTTACTTACAAAGCAATATCACTCAGCAATGAAATCTGTGTCATCAGGCCCTTAGAAGCACAATGAGTGGATTCAGGTATGATGATTCTAACTGAAGTAAGTCACACAGAAAAAGAAACATCATAAGATATCAGTAATACACGGAATGTAAACTTGGCTACACAGGAACTGAATTACAGAACAGAACAGGGTCTCAAATTTAGAAAACCAACTTATGCTTGCTTAAGGGTAAAGGTGAGTTGGGGTGCTGCATAAAACCAGAGATTGAAATGAGCACAGATAAAGTTCCTTAAGCCAAATATGGAATAGACAAGAGCTACTCCTTGCTCAACGAAATGGACTCAACACCGCCTATTAAACGCCTAAGAATGTACCTGACTTGTAAGTATCTTAAAACCTATGGATTGCTATGTCCCCGAAAGAGAATCAAGCATGTGTACAGGGGCATAAACGCAGCAGTGATAGGATTGGAGAGGTGCGGTGAGCAAATGAAGACCCTTTGAAGTCATATTGCATGGTACCCATTCCACGGGTTTCAACTACCCAGGTTTAAGGTATTCTTCCTTCAGCTAAAACATGCATGTGGAACCTAGAGTATGATCAACCATGTGATCGGGAGACGTGTTCAAATATGTCTCAGTTTTCCTCCCCTGGTACTCGGGTGCAACATTCCAGACGCTTTCCTAACACTCTCCCCACTTGGAGAGTCAGTCCCTTTAACCTCCTGTTTGGCCCAGTTTGCAATTTCTGCGGAAGATGAACAGGAATAGCGAAAACCAATGAGAGGCTAGCTGGAGGTGTCTGGACGGGCAAATTTAACTCTCATTTCCCACCAGGAAGAGGAATTAACCAAAGGCTCAGCATGCCGGGCCGGAACCAGATTAGGGCCTGAAGCCATCCTGCGGTGTTGCGGCCAGGTCACAAGAAAGCGAGTTGAAGAAAGGAGCTCAGGGGCACTGTAATTCACAAACCTGCAGAGTTATAAATGACAGCTATCGTCCAAAAATAGACTGAAGTAAGGCTGCCAAGAGGACTTGAAAGCGGGGCAGAATTGCAGGAAACCGATTTCAGGAGGTAGACTGGAATTGCATTGAAAGCATAGGAAAAGAGGCAGAACGTCCACAATGATGCACTTGGCCAAAAAGGGCGTATGCGTTTTTTCCTGAATATATTCAGGAAAAAACGCATATGCCCTTTTTGGCCAACCAAGCAAGCTTGCAAAGGAAATCTGCACTACAATGAAGTCTCACTTCCCCCCGGTCAAAAGGGCCATCTGAAAAAAGTGTAAAATCCAGAAAGGCAGGACAGGCCATGGAGAACTGGGAGCCTTGTTATGCTGATGGGCGGGATGTAAATTGCCAACAGACACTCGGGAGAAGTGTATGGTGTTTCCTGAAACATCTAAAAAACAAAGCAACAGAGCCTAGGGCACTGCCACTTATGGTCCTATAGCTTAGGGAAATTAAAATCAAAAAGACACAGCCACCCCAAAGTTTGGGACGCCTCTGTTTACAAGAACCTCGTTTACAGTACAAGTTCAACATCGCAGAAAGTGAAAAATGGATAAAGAAGTTGTGGTATTTACTTACAAAGCAATATCACTCAGCAATGAAATCTATGTCATCAGGCCCTTAGCATCACAATGAGTGGATTCAGGTATGATGATTCTAACTGAAATAAGTCACACAGAAAAAGAAACATCATAAGATATCAGTAATACACGGAATGTAAACTTGGCTACACAGGAACTGAATTACAGAACAGAACAGGGTCTCAAATTTAGAAAACCAACTTATGCTTGCTTAAGGGTAAAGGTGAGTTGGGGTGCTGCATAAAACCAGAGATTGAAATGAGCACAGATAAAGTTCCTTAAGCCAAATATGGAATAGACAAGAGCTACTCCTTGCTCAACGAAATGGACTCAACACCGCATATTAAACGCCTAAGAATGTACCTGACTAGTAAGTATCTTAAAACCTATGGATTGCTATGTCTCCGAAAGAGAATCAAGCATGTGTACAGGGGCATAAACGCAGCAGTGATAGGATTGGAGAGGTTCGGTGCGCAAATGAAGACCCTTTGAAGTCATATTGCATGGTACCCATTCCACGGGTTTCAACTACCCAGGTTTAAGGTATTCTTCCTTCAGCTAAAACATGCATGTGGAACCTAGAGTATGATCAACCATGTGATCGGGAGACGTGTTCAAATATGTCTCAGTTTTCCTCCCCTGGTACTCGGGTGCAACATTCCAGACGCTTTACTAACACTCTCCCCACTTGGAGAGTCAGTCCCTTTAACCTCCTGTTTGGCCCAGTTTGCAATTTCTGCGGAAGATGAACAGGAATAGCGAGAACCAATGAGAGACTAGCTGGAGGTGTCTGGACGGGCAAATTTAACTCTCATTTCCCACCAGGAAGAGGAAATAACCAAAGGCTCAGCGTGCCGTGCCGGAACCAGATTAGGGCCTGAAGCCATCCTGCGGTGTTGCGGCCAGGTCACAAGAAAGCGAGTTGAAGAAAGGAGCTCAGGGGCACTGTAATTCACAAACCTGCAGAGTTATAAATGACAGCTATCGTCCAAAAATAGACTGAAGTAAGGCTGCCAAGAGGACTTGAAAGCGGGGCAGAATTGCAGGAAACCGATTTCAGGAGGTAGACTGGAATTGCATTGAAAGCATAGGAAAAGAGGCAGAACGTCCACAATGATGCACTTGGCCAAAAAGGGCGTATGCGTTTTTTCCTGAATATATTCAGGAAAAAACGCATACGCCCTTTTTGGCCAACCAAGCAAGCTTGCAAAGGAAATCTGCACTACAATGAAGTCTCACTTCCCCCCGGCCAAAAGGGCCATCTGAAAAAAGTGTAAAATCCAGAAAGGCAACAGGCCATTGAGAACTGGGAGCCTTGTTATGCTGATGGGCGGGATGTAAATTGCCAACAGACACTTGGGAGAAGTGTATGGTGTTTCCTGAAACATCTAAAAAACAAAGCAACAGAGCCTAGGGCACTTCCACTTATGGTCCTATAGCTTAGGGAAATTAAAATCAAAAAGACACAGCCACCCCAAAGTTTGGAACGGCTCTGTTTACAAGAACCTCGTTTACAGTACAAGTTCAACATCGCAGAAAGTGAAAAATGGATAAAGAAGTTGTGGTATTTACTTACAAAGCAATATCACTCAGCAATGAAATCTGTGTCATCAGGCCCTTAGCAGCACAATGAGTGGATTCAGGTATGATGATTATAACTGAAATAAGTCACACAGAAAAAGAAACATCATAAGATATCAGTAATACACGGAATGTAAACTTGGCTACACAGGAACTGAATTACAGAACAGAACAGGGTCTCAAATTTAGAAAACCAACTTATTCTTGCTTAAGGGTAAAGGTGAGTTGGGGTGCTGCATAAAAACAGAGATTGAAATGAGCACAGATAAAGTTCCTTAAGCCAAATATGGAATAGACAAGAGCTACTCCTTGCTCAACGAAATTGACTCAACACCGCATATTAAACGCCTAAGAATGTACCTGACTAGTAAGTATCTTAAAACCTATGGATTGCTATGTCTCCGAAAGAGAATCAAGCATGTGTACAGGGGCATAAATGCAGCAGTGATAGGATTGGAGAGGTTCGGTGAGCAAATGAAGACCCTTTGAAGTCATATTGCATGGTACCCATTCCACGGGTTTCAACTACCCAGGTTTAAGGTATTCTTCCTTCAGCTAAAACATGCATGTGGAACCTAGAGTATGATCAACCATGTGATCGGGAGACGTGTTCAAATATGTCTCAGTTTTCCTCCCCTGGTACTCGGGTGCAACATTCCAGACGCTTTACTAACACTCTCCCCACTTGGAGAGTCAGTCCCTTTAACCTCCTGTTTGGCCCAGTTTGCAATTTCTGCGGAAGATGAACAGGAATAGCGAGAACCAATGAGAGGCTAGCTGGAGGTGTCTGGACGGGCAAATTTAACTCTCATTTCCCACCAGGAAGAGGAATTAACCAAAGGCTCAGCGTGCCGGGCCGGAACCAGATTAGGGCCTGAAGCCATCCTGCGGTGTTGCGGCCAGGTCACAAGAAAGCGAGTTGAAGAAAGGAGCTCAGGGGCACTGTAATTCACAAACCTGCAGAGTTATAAATGACAGCTATCGTCCAAAAATAGACTGAAGTAAGGCTGCCAAGAGGACTTGAAAGCGGGGCAGAATTGCAGGAAACCGATTTCAGGAGGTAGACTGGAATTGCATTGAAAGCATAGGAAAAGAGGCAGAACGTCCACAATGATGCACTTGGCCAAAAAGGGCGTATGCGTTTTTTCCTGAATATATTCAGGAAAAAACGCATACGCCCTTTTTGGCCAACCAAGCAAGCTTGCAAAGGAAATCTGCACTACAATGAAGTCTCACTTCCCCCCGGTCAAAAGGGCCATCTGAAAAAAGTGTAAAATCCAGAAAGGCAGGACAGGCCATGGAGAACTGGGAGCCTTGTTATGCTGATGGGCGGGATGTAAATTGCCAACAGACACTCGGGAGAAGTGTATGGTGTTTCCTGAAACATCTAAAAAACAAAGCAACAGAGCCTAGGGCACTGCCACTTATGGTCCTATAGCTTAGGGAAATTAAAATCAAAAAGACACAGCCACCCCAAAGTTTGGGACGCCTCTGTTTACAAGAACCTCGTTTACAGTACAAGTTCAACATCGCAGAAAGTGAAAAATGGATAAAGAAGTTGTGGTATTTACTTACAAAGCAATATCACTCAGCAATGAAATCTATGTCATCAGGCCCTTAGCATCACAGTGAGTGGATTCAGGTATGATGATTCTAACTGAAATAAGTCACACAGAAAAAGAAACATCATAAGATATCAGTAATACACGGAATGTAAACTTGGCTACACAGGAACTGAATTACAGAACAGAACAGGGTCTCAAATTTAGAAAACCAACTTATGCTTGCTTAAGGGTAAAGGTGAGTTGGGGTGCTGCATAAAACCAGAGATTGAAATGAGCACAGATAAAGTTCCTTAAGCCAAATATGGAATAGACAAGAGCTACTCCTTGCTCAACGAAATGGACTCAACACCGCATATTAAACGCCTAAGAATGTACCTGACTAGTAAGTATCTTAAAACCTATGGATTGCTATGTCTCCGAAAGAGAATCAAGCATGTGTACAGGGGCATAAACGCAGCAGTGATAGGATTGGAGAGGTTCGGTGAGCAAATGAAGACCCTTTGAAGTCATATTGCATGGTACCCATTACACGAGTCTCAACTCTCCTGGTTTAAGTTATTCTTCCTTCAGCTAAAACATGCATGTGGAACCTAAGTATGATCAACCATGTGAACGGGAGACGTGTTCAAATATGTCTCAGTTTTCCTCCCCTGGTACTCGGGTGCAACATTCCAGACGCTTTACTAACACTCTCCCCACTTGGAGAGTCAGTCCCTTTAACCTCCTGTTTGGCCCAGTTTGCAATTTCTGCTGAAGATGAACAGGAATAGCGAGAACCAATGAGAGGCTAGCTGGAGGTGTCTGGACGGGCAAATTTAACTCTCATTTCCCACCAGGAAGAGGAATTAACCAAAGGCTCAGCATGCCGGGCCGGAACCAGATTAGGGCCTGAAGCCATCCTGCGGTGTTGCGGCCAGGTCACAAGAAAGCGAGTTGAAGAAAGGAGCTCAGGGGCACTGTAATTCACAAACCTGCAGAGTTATAAATGACAGCTATCGTCCAAAAATAGACTGAAGTAAGGCTGCCAAGAGGACTTGAAAGCGGGGCAGAATTGCAGGAAACCGATTTCAGGAGGTAGACTGGAATTGCATTGAAAGCATAGGAAAAGAGGCAGAACGTCCACAATGATGCACTTGGCCAAAAAGGGCGTATGCGTTTTTTCCTGAATATATTCAGGAAAAAACGCATACGCCCTTTTTGGCCAACCAAGCAAGCTTGCAAAGGAAATCTGCACTACAATGAAGTCTCACTTCCCCCCGGTCAAAAGGGCCATCTGAAAAAAGTGTAAAATCCAGAAAGGCAGGACAGGCCATGGAGAACTGGGAGCCTTGTTATGCTGATGGGCGGGATGTAAATTGCCAACAGACACTCGGGAGAAGTGTATGGTGTTTCCTGAAACAACTAAAAAACAAAGCAACAGAGCCTAGGGCACTGCCACTTATGGTCCTATAGCTTAGGGAAATTAAAATCAAAAAGACACAGCCACCCCAAAGTTTGGAACGGCTCTGTTTACAAGAACCTCGTTTACAGTACAAGTTCAACATCGCAGAAAGTGAAAAATGGATAAAGAAGTTGTATTATTTACTTACAAAGCAATATCACTCAGCAATGAAATCTATGTCATCAGGCCCTTAGCATCACAATGAGTGGATTCAGGTATGATGATTCTAACTGAAATAAGTCACACAGAAAAAGAAACATCATAAGATATCAGTAATACACGGAATGTAAACTTGGCTACACAGGAACTGAATTACAGAACAGAACAGGGTCTCAAATTTAGAAAACCAACTTATGCTTGCTTAAGGGTAAAGGTGAGTTGGGGTGCTGCATAAAACCAGAGATTGAAATGAGCACAGATAAAGTTCCTTAAGTCAAATATGGAATAGACAAGAGCTACTCCTTGCTCAATGAAATGGACTCAACACCGCATATTAAACGCCTAAGAATGTACCTGACTAGTAAGTATCGTAAAACCTATGGATTGCTATGTCTCCGAAAGAGAATCAAGCATGTGTACAGGGGCATAAACGCAGCAGTGATAGGATTGGAGAGGTGCGGTGAGCAAATGAAGACCCTTTGAAGTCATATTGCATGGTACCCATTCCACGGGTTTCAACTACCCAGGTTTAAGGTATTCTTCCTTCAGCTAAAACATGCATGTGGAACCTAGAGTATGATCAACCATGTGATCGGGAGACGTGTTCAAATATGTCTCAGTTTTCCTCCCCTGGTACTCGGGTGCAACATTCCAGACGCTTTACTAACACTCTCCCCACTTGGAGAGTCAGTCCCTTTAACCTCCTGTTTCGCCCAGTTTGCAATTTCTGCGGAAGATGAACAGGAATAGCGAAAACCAATGAGAGGCTAGCTGGAGGTGTCTGGATGGGCAAATTTAACTCTCATTTCCCACCAGGAAGAGGAAATAACCAAAGGCTCAGCATTCCGGGCCGGAACCTGATTAGGGCCTGAAGCCATCCTGCGGTGTTGCGGCCAGGTCACAAGAAAGCGAGTTGAAGAAAGGAGCTCAGGGGCACTGTAATTCACAAACCTGCAGAGTTATAAATGACAGCTATCGTCCAAAAATAGACTGAAGTAAGGCTGCCAAGAGGACTTGAAAGCGGGGCAGAATTGCAGGAAACCGATTTCAGGAGGTAGACTGGAATTTCATTGAAAGCATAGGAAAAGAGGCAGAACGTCCACAATGATGCACTTGGCCAAAAAGGGCGTATGCGTTTTTTCCTGAATATATTCAGGAAAAAACGCATACGCCCTTTTTGGCCAACCAAGCAAGCTTGCAAAGGAAATCTGCACTACAATGAAGTCTCACTTCCCCCCGGTCAAAAGGGCCATCTGAAAAAAGTGTAAAATCCAGAAAGGCAGGACAGGCCATGGAGAACTGGGAGCCTTGTTATGCTGATGGGCGGGATGTTAATTGCCAACAGACACTCGGGAGAAGTGTATGGTGTTTCCTGAAACATCTAAAAAACAAAGCAACAGAGCCTAGGGCACTGCCACTTATGGTCCTATAGCTTAGGGAAATTAAAATCAAAAAGACACAGCCACCCCAAAGTTTGGGACGCCTCTGTTTACAAGAACCTCGTTTACAGTACAAGTTCAACATCGCAGAAAGTGAAAAATGGATAAAGAAGTTGTGGTATTTACTTACAAAGCAATATCACTCAGCAATGAAATCTATGTCATCAGGCCCTTAGCATCACAATGAGTGGATTCAGGTATGATGATTCTAACTGAAATAAGTCACACAGAAAAAGAAACATCATAAGATATCAGTAATACATGGAATGTAAACTTGGCTACACAGGAACTGAATTACAGAACAGAACAGGGTCTCAAATTTAGAAAACCAACTTATGCTTGCTTAAGGGTAAAGGTGAGTTGGGGTGCTGCATAAAACCAGAGATTGAAATGAGCACAGATAAAGTTCCTTAAGCCAAATATGGAATAGACAAGAGCTACTCCTTGCTCAACGAAATGGACTCAACACCGCATATTAAACGCCTAAGAATGTACCTGACTAGTAAGTATCGTAAAACCTATGGATTGCTATGTCTCCAAAAGAGAATCAAGCATGTGTACAGGGGCATAAACGCAGCAGTGATAGGATTGGAGAGGTTCGGTGAGCAAATGAAGACCCTTTGAAGTCATATTGCATGGTACCCATTACACGAGTCTCAACTCTCCTGGTTTAAGGTATTCTTCCTTCAGCTAAAACATGCATGTGGAACCTAAGTATGATCAACCATGTGAACGGGAGACGTGTTCAAATATGTCTCAGTTTTCCTCCCCTGGTACTCGGGTGCAACATTCCAGACGCTTTACTAACACTCTCCCCACTTGGAGAGTCAGTCCCTTTAACCTCCTGTTTGGCCCAGTTTGCAATTTCTGCTGAAGATGAACAGGAATAGCGAGAACCAATGAGAGGCTAGCTGGAGGTGTCTGGACGGGCAAATTTAACTCTCATTTCCCACCAGGAAGAGGAATTAACCAAAGGCTCAGCATGCCGGGCCGGAACCAGATTAGGGCCTGAAGCCATCCTGCGGTGTTGCGGCCAGGTCACAAGAAAGCGAGTTGAAGAAAGGAGCTCAGGGGCACTGTAATTCACAAACCTGCAGAGTTATAAATGACAGCTATCGTCCAAAAATAGACTGAAGTAAGGCTGCCAAGAGGACTTGAAAGCGGGGCAGAATTGCAGGAAACCGATTTCAGGAGGTAGACTGGAATTGCATTGAAAGCATAGGAAAAGAGGCAGAACGTCCACAATGATGCACTTGGCTAAAAAGGGCGTATGCGTTTTTTCCTGAATATATTCAGGAAAAAACGCATACGCCCTTTTTGGCCAACCAAGCAAGCTTGCAAAGGAAATCTGCACTACAATGAAGTCTCACTTCCCCCCGGTCAAAAGGGCCATCTGAAAAAAGTGTAAAATCCAGAAAGGCAGGACAGGCCATGGAGAACTGGGAGCCTTGTTATGCTGATGGGCGGGATGTAAATTGCCAACAGACACTCGGGAGAAGTGTATGGTGTTTCCTGAAACAACTAAAAAACAAAGCAACAGAGCCTAGGGCACTGCCACTTATGGTCCTATAGCTTAGGGAAATTAAAATCAAAAAGACACAGCCACCCCAAAGTTTGGAACGGCTCTGTTTACAAGAACCTCGTTTACAGTACAAGTTCAACATCGCAGAAAGTGAAAAATGGATAAAGAAGTTGTGGTATTTACTTACAAAGCAATATCACTCAGCAATGAAATCTATGTCATCAGGCCCTTAGCATCACAATGAGTGGATTCAGGTGTGATGATTCTAACTGAAATAAGTCACACAGAAAAAGAAACATCATAAGATATCAGTAATACACGGAATGTAAACTTGGCTACACAGGAACTGAATTACAGAACAGAACAGTGTCTCAAATTTAGAAAACCAACTTATGCTTGCTTAAGGGTAAAGGTGAGTTGGGGTGCTGCATAAAACCAGAGATTGAAATGAGCACAGATAAAGTTCCTTAAGTCAAATATGGAATAGACAAGAGCTACTCCTTGCTCAATGAAATGGACTCAACACCGCATATTAAACGCCTAAGAATGTACCTGACTAGTAAGTATCGTAAAACCTATGGATTGCTATGTCTCCAAAAGAGAATCAAGCATGTGTACAGGGGAATAAACGCAGCAGTGATAGGATTGGAGAGGTTCGGTGAGCAAATGAAGACCCTTTGAAGTCATATTGCATGGTACCCATTACACGGGTCTTAACTCTCCAGGTTTAAGGTATTCTTCCTTCAGCTAAAACATGCATGTGGAACCCAAGTATGATCAACCATGTGAACGGGAGACGTGTTCAAATATGTCTCAGTTTTCCTCCCCTGGTACTCGGGTGCAACATTCCAGACGCTTAACTAACACTCTCCCCACTTGGAGAGTCAGTCCCTTTAACCTCCTGTTTGGCCCAGTTTGCAATTTCTGCGGAAGATGAACAGGAATAGCGAGAACCAATGAGAGGCTAGCTGGAGGTGTCTGGACGGGCAAATTTAACTCTCATTTCCCACCAGGAAGAGGAATTAACCAAAGGCTCAGCATGCCGGGCCGGAACCAGATTAGGGCCTGAAGCCATCCTGCGGTGTTGCGGCCAGGTCACAAGAAAGCGAGTTGAAGAAAGGAGCTCAGGGGCACTGTAATTCACAAACCTGCAGAGTTATAAATGACAGCTATCGTCCAAAAATAGACTGAAGTAAGGCTGCCAAGAGGACTTGAAAGCGGGGCAGAATTGCAGGAAACCGATTTCAGGAGGTAGACTGGAATTGCATTGAAAGCATAGGAAAAGAGGCAGAACGTCCACAATGATGCACTTGGCCAAAAAGGGCGTATGCGTTTTTTCCTGAATATATTCAGGAAAAAACGCATACGCCCTTTTTGGCCAACCAAGCAAGCTTGCAAAGGAAATCTGCACTACAATGAAGTCTCACTTCCCCCCGGTCAAAAGGGCGATCTGAAAAAAGTGTAAAATCCAGAAAGGCAGGACAGGCCATGGAGAACTGGGAGCCTTGTTATGCTGATGGGCGGGATGTAAATTGCCAACAACCACTCGGGAGAAGTGTATGGTGTTTCCTGAAACATCTAAAAAACAAAGCAACAGAGCCTAGGGCACTGCCACTTATGGTCCTATAGCTTAGGGAAATTAAAATCAAAAAGACACAGCCACCCCAAAGTTTGGGACGCCTCTGCTTACAAGAACCTCGTTTACAGTACAAGTTCAACATCGCAGAAAGTGAAAAATGGATAAAGAAGTTGTGGTATTTACTTACAAAGCAATATCACTCAGCAATGAAATCTATGTCATCAGGCCCTTAGCATCACAATGAGTGGATTCAGGTATGATGATTCTAACTGAAATAAGTCAGACGGAAAAAGAAACATCATAAGATATCAGTAATACACGGAATGTAAACTTGGCTACACAGGAACTGAATTACAGAACAGAACAGGGTATCAAATTTAGAAAACCAACTTATGCTTGCTTAAGGGGAAAGGTGAGTTGGGGTGCTGCATAAAACCAGAGATTGAAATGAGCACAGATAAAGTTCCTTAAGTCAAATATGGAATAGACAAGAGCTACTCCTTGCTCAACGAAATGGACTCAACACCGCATATTAAACGCCTAAGAATGTACCTGACTATTAATTATCGTAAAACGTATGGATTGCTATGTCTCTGAAAGAGAATCAAGCATGTGTACAGGGGCGTAAACGCAGCAGTGATAGGATTGGAGAGGTTCGGTGAGCAAATGAAGACCCTTTGAAGTCATATTGCATGGTACCCATTCCACGGGTTTCAACTACCCAGGTTTAAGGTATTCTTCCTTCAGCTAAAACATGCATGTGGAACCTAGAGTATGATCAACCATGTGATCGGGAGACGTGTTCAAATATGTCTCAGTTTTCCTCCCCTGGTACTCGGGTGCAACATTCCAGACGCTTTACTAACACTCTCCCCACTTGGAGAGTCAGTCCCTTTAACCTCCTGTTTGGCCCAGTTTGCAATTTCTGCGGAAGATGAACAGGAATAGCGAGAACCAATGAGAGGCTAGCTGGAAGTGTCTGGACGGGCAAATTTAACTCTCATTTCCCACCAGGAAGAGGAATTAACCAAAGGCTCAGCATGCCGGGCCGGAACCAGATTAGGGCCTGAAGCCATCCTGCGGTGTTGCGGCCAGGTCACAAGAAAGCGAGTTGAAGAAAGGAGCTCAGGGGCACTGTAATTCACAAACCTGCAGAGTTATAAATGACAGCTATCGTCCAAAAATAGACTGAAGTAAGGCTGCCAAGAGGACTTGAAAGCGGGACAGAATTGCAGGAAACCGATTTCAGGAGGTAGACTGGAATTGCATTGAAAGCATAGGAAAAGAGGCAGAACGTCCACAATGATGCACTTGGCCAAAAAGGGCATATGCGTTTTTTCCTGAATATATTCAGGAAAAAACGCATATGCCCTTTTTGGCCAACCAAGCAAGCTTGCAAAGGAAATCTGCACTACAATGAAGTCTCACTTCCCCCCGGTCAAAAGGGCCATCTGAAAAAAGTGTAAAATCCAGAAAGGCAGGACAGGCCATGGAGAACTGGGAGCCTTGTTATGCTGATGGGCGGGATGTAAATTGCCAACAGACACTCGGGAGAAGTGTATGGTGTTTCCTGAAACATCTAAAAAACAAAGCAACAGAGCCTAGGGCACTGCCACTTATGGTCGTATAGCTTAGGGAAATTAAAATCAAAAAGACACAGCCACCCCAAAGTTTGGAACGGCTCTGTTTACAAGAACCTCGTTTACAGTACAAGTTCAACATCGCAGAAAGTGAAAAATGGATAAAGAAGTTGTGGTATTTACTTACAAAGCAATATCACTCAGCAATGAAATTTGTGTCATCAGGCCCTTAGCAGCACATTGAGTGGATTCAGGTGTGATGATTCTAACTGAAATAAGTCACACAGAAAAAGAAACATCATAAGATATCAGTAATACACGGAATGTAAACTTGGCTACACAGGAACTGAATTACAGAACAGAACAGGGTCTCAAATTTAGAAAACCAACTTATGCTTGCTTAAGGGTAAAGGTGAGTTGGGGTGCTGCATAAAACCAGAGATTGAAATGAGCACAGATAAAGTTCCTTAAGTCAAATATGGAATAGACAAGAGCTACTCCTTGCTCAACGAAATGGACTCAACACCGCATATTAAACGCCTAAGAATGTACCTGACTAGTAAGTATCGTAAAACCTATGGATTGCTATGTCTCCAAAAGAGAATCAAGCATGTGTACAGGGGCATAAACGCAGCAGTGATAGGATTGGAGAGGTTCGGTGAGCAAATGAAGACCCTTTGAAGTCATATTGCATGGTACCCATTACACGGGTCTTAACTCTCCAGGTTTAAGGTATTCTTCCTTCAGCTAAAACATGCATGTGGAACCCAAGTATGATCAACCATGTGAACGGGAGACGTGTTCAAATATGTCTCAGTTTTCCTCCCCTGGTACTCGGGTGCAACATTCCAGACGCTTAACTAACACTCTCCCCACTTGGAGAGTCAGTCCCTTTAACCTCCTGTTTGGCCCAGTTTGCAATTTCTGCGGAAGATGAACAGGAATAGCGAGAACCAATGAGAGGCTAGCTGGAGGTGTCTGGACGGGCAAATTTAACTCTCATTTCCCACCAGGAAGAGGAATTAACCAAAGGCTCAGCATGCCGGGCCGGAACCAGATTAGGGCCTGAAGCCATCCTGCGGTGTTGCGGCCAGGTCACAAGAAAGCGAGTTGAAGAAAGGAGCTCAGGGGCACTGTAATTCACAAACCTGCAGAGTTATAAATGACAGCTATCGTCCAAAAATAGACTGAAGTAAGGCTGCCAAGAGGACTTGAAAGCGGGGCAGAATTGCAGGAAACCGATTTCAGGAGGTAGACTGGAATTGCATTGAAAGCATAGGAAAAGAGGCAGAACGTCCACAATGATGCACTTGGCCAAAAAGGGCGTATGCGTTTTTTCCTGAATATATTCAGGAAAAAACGCATACGCCCTTTTTGGCCAACCAAGCAAGCTTGCAAAGGAAATCTGCACTACAATGAAGTCTCACTTCCCCCCGGTCAAAAGGGCGATCTGAAAAAAGTGTAAAATCCAGAAAGGCAGGACAGGCCATGGAGAACTGGGAGCCTTGTTATGCTGATGGGCGGGATGTAAATTGCCAACAACCACTCGGGAGAAGTGTATGGTGTTTCCTGAAACATCTAAAAAACAAAGCAACAGAGCCTAGGGCACTGCCACTTATGGTCCTATAGCTTAGGGAAATTAAAATCAAAAAGACACAGCCACCCCAAAGTTTGGGACGCCTCTGCTTACAAGAACCTCGTTTACAGTACAAGTTCAACATCGCAGAAAGTGAAAAATGGATAAAGAAGTTGTGGTATTTACTTACAAAGCAATATCACTCAGCAATGAAATCTATGTCATCAGGCCCTTAGCATCACAATGAGTGGATTCAGGTATGATGATTCTAACTGAAATAAGTCAGACGGAAAAAGAAACATCATAAGATATCAGTAATACACGGAATGTAAACTTGGCTACACAGGAACTGAATTACAGAACAGAACAGGGTATCAAATTTAGAAAACCAACTTATGCTTGCTTAAGGGGAAAGGTGAGTTGGGGTGCTGCATAAAACCAGAGATTGAAATGAGCACAGATAAAGTTCCTTAAGTCAAATATGGAATAGACAAGAGCTACTCCTTGCTCAACGAAATGGACTCAACACCGCATATTAAACGCCTAAGAATGTACCTGACTATTAATTATCGTAAAACCTATGGATTGCTATGTCTCTGAAAGAGAATCAAGCATGTGTACAGGGGCGTAAACGCAGCAGTGATAGGATTGGAGAGGTTCGGTGAGCAAATGAAGACCCTTTGAAGTCATATTGCATGGTACCCATTCCACGGGTTTCAACTACCCAGGTTTAAGGTATTCTTCCTTCAGCTAAAACATGCATGTGGAACCTAGAGTATGATCAACCATGTGATCGGGAGACGTGTTCAAATATGTCTCAGTTTT
Organism: Stenella coeruleoalba; assembly: GCF_951394435.1. Lineage (NCBI taxonomy): Eukaryota > Metazoa > Chordata > Mammalia > Artiodactyla > Delphinidae > Stenella > Stenella coeruleoalba. Next base: position 577,379 of record NW_027646306.1, read on the forward strand.
CCTCCCCTGGTACTCGGGTGCAACATTCCAGACGCTTTACTAACACTCTCCCCACTTGGAGAGTCAGTCCCTTTAACCTCCTGTTTGGCCCAGTTTGCAATTTCTGCGGAAGATGAACAGGAATAGCGAGAACCAATGAGAGGCTAGCTGGAAGTGTCTGGACGGGCAAATTTAACTCTCATTTCCCACCAGGAAGAGGAATTAACCAAAGGCTCAGCATGCCGGGCCGGAACCAGATTAGGGCCTGAAGCCATCCTGCGGTGTTGCGGCCAGGTCACAAGAAAGCGAGTTGAAGAAAGGAGCTCAGGGGCACTGTAATTCACAAACCTGCAGAGTTATAAATGACAGCTATCGTCCAAAAATAGACTGAAGTAAGGCTGCCAAGAGGACTTGAAAGCGGGACAGAATTGCAGGAAACCGATTTCAGGAGGTAGACTGGAATTGCATTGAAAGCATAGGAAAAGAGGCAGAACGTCCACAATGATGCACTTGGCCAAAAAGGGCGTATGCGTTTTTTCCTGAATATATTCAGGAAAAAACGCATATGCCCTTTTTGGCCAACCAAGCAAGCTTGCAAAGGAAATCTGCACTACAATGAAGTCTCACTTCCCCCCGGTCAAAAGGGCCATCTGAAAAAAGTGTAAAATCCAGAAAGGCAGGACAGGCCATGGAGAACTGGGAGCCTTGTTATGCTGATGGGCGGGATGTAAATTGCCAACAGACACTCGGGAGAAGTGTATGGTGTTTCCTGAAACATCTAAAAAACAAAGCAACAGAGCCTAGGGCACTTCCACTTATGGTCGTATAGCTTAGGGAAATTAAAATCAAAAAGACACAGCCACCCCAAAGTTTGGAACGGCTCTGTTTACAAGAACCTCGTTTACAGTACAAGTTCAACATCGCAGAAAGTGAAAAATGGATAAAGAAGTTGTGGTATTTACTTACAAAGCAATATCACTCAGCAATGAAATTTGTGTCATCAGGCCCTTAGCAGCACATTGAGTGGATTCAGGTGTGATGATTCTAACTGAAATAAGTCACACAGAAAAAGAAACATCATAAGATATCAGTAATACACGGAATGTAAACTTGGCTACACAGGAACTGAATTACAGAACACAACAGGGTCTCAAATTTAGAAAACCAACTTATGCTTGCTTAAGGGTAAAGGTGAGTTGGGGTGCTGCATAAAACCAGAGATTGAAATGAGCACAGATAAAGTTCCTTAAGTCAAATATGGAATAGACAAGAGCTACTCCTTGCTCAACGAAATGGACTCAACACCGCATATTAAACGCCTAAGAATGTACCTGACTAGTAAGTATCGTAAAACCTATGGATTGCTATGTCTCCAAAAGAGAATCAAGCATGTGTACAGGGGCATAAACGCAGCAGTGATAGGATTGGAGAGGTTCGGTGAGCAAATGAAGACCCTTTGAAGTCATATTGCATGGTACCCATTACACGGGTCTCAACTCTCCAGGTTTAAGGTATTCTTCCTTCAGCTAAAACATGCATGTGGAACCCAAGTATGATCAACCATGTGAACGGGAGACGTGTTCAAATATGTCTCAGTTTTCCTCCCCTGGTACTCGGGTGCAACATTCCAGACGCTTTACTAACACTCTCCCCACTTGGAGAGTCAGCGCCTTTAACCTCCTGTTTGGCCCAGTTTGCAATTTCTGCGGAAGATGAACAGGAATAGCGAGAACCAATGAGAGGCTAGCTGGAGGTGTCTGGACGGGCAAATTTAACTCTCATTTCCCACCAGGAAGAGGAATTAACCAAAGGCTCAGCATGTCGGGCCGGAACCAGATTAGGGCCTGAAGCCATCCTGCGGTGTTGCGGCCAGGTCACAAGAAAGCGAGTTGAAGAAAGGAGCTCAGGGGCACTGTAATTCACAAACCTGCAGAGTTATAAATGACAGCTATCGTCCAAAAATAGACTGAAGTAAGGCTGCCAAGAGGACTTGAAAGCGGGGCAGAATTGCAGGAAACCGATTTCAGGAGGTAGACTGGAATTTCATTGAAAGCATAGGAAAAGAGGCAGAACGTCCACAATGATGCACTTGGCCAAAAAGTGCGTATGCGTTTTTTCCTGAATATATTCAGAAAAAAACGCATACGCCCTTTTTGGCCAACCAAGCAAGCTTGCAAAGGAAATCTGCACTACAATGAAGTCTCAGTTCCCCCCGGTCAAAAGGGCCATCTGTAAAAAGTGTACAATCCAGAAAGGCAACAGGCCATTGAGAACTGGGAGCCTTGTTATGCTGATGGGCGGGATGTAAATTGCCAACAGACACTTGGGAGAAGTGTATGGTGTTTCCTGAAACATCTAAAAAACAAAGCAACAGAGCCTAGGGCACTTCCACTTATGGTCCTATAGCTTAGGGAAATTAAAATCAAAAAGACACAGCCACCCCAAAGTTTGGAACGGCTCTGTTTACAAGAACCTCGTTTACAGTACAAGTTCAACATCGCAGAAAGTGAAAAATGGATAAAGAAGTTGTGGTATTTACTTACAAAGCAATATCACTCAGCAATGAAATATGTGTCATCAGGCCTTTAGCAGCACAATGAGTGGATTCAGGTATGATGATTCTAACTGAAGTAAGTCACACAGAAAAAGAAACATCATAAGATATCAGTAATACACGGAATGTAAACTTGGCTACACAGGAACTGAATTACAGAACAGAACAGGGTCTCAAATTTAGAAAAGCAACTTATGCTTGCTTAAGGGTAAAGGTGAGTTGGGGTGCTGCATAAAATCAGAGATTAAAATGAGCACAGATAAAGTTCCTTAAGTCAAATATGGAATAGACAAGAGCTACTCCTTGCTCAACGAAATGGACTCAACACCGCATATTAAACGCCTAAGAATGTACCTGACTAGTAAGTATCTTGAAACCTATGGATTGCTATGTCTCCGAAAGAGAATCAAGCATGTGTACAGGGGCATAAACGCAGCAGTGATAGGATTGGAGAGGTTCGGTGAGCAAATGAAGACCCTTTGAAGTCATATTGCATGGTACCCATTACACGGGTCTTAACTCTCCAGGTTTAAGGTATTCTTCCTTCAGCTAAAACATGCATGTGGAACCCAGAGTATGATCAACCATGTGAACGGGAGACGTGTTCAAATATGTCTCAGTTTTCCTCCCCTGGTACTCGGGTGCAACATTCCAGACGCTTTACTAACACTCTCCCCACTTGGAGAGTCAGCGCCTTTAACCTCCTGTTTGGCCCAGTTTGCAATTTCTGCGGAAAATGAACAGGAATAGTGAGAACCAATGAGAGGCTAGCTGGAGGTGTCTGGACGGGCAAATTTAACTCTCATTTCCCACCAGGAAGAGGAAATAACCAAAGGCTCAGCATGCCGTACCGGAACCAGATTAGGGCCTGAAGCCATCCTGCGGTGTTGCGGCCAGCTCAAAAGAAAGCGAGTTGAAGAAAGGAGCTCAGGGGCACTGTAATTCACAAACCTGCAGAGTTATAAATGACAGCTATCGTCCAAAAATAGACTGAAGTAAGGCTGCCAAGAGGACTTGAAAGCGGGGCAGAATTGCAGGAAACCGATTTCAGGAGGTAGACTGGAATTTCATTGAAAGCATAGGAAAAGAGGCAGAACGTCCACAATGATGCACTTGGCCAAAAAGGGCGTATGCGTTTTTTCCTGAATATATTCAGGAAAAAACGCATACGCCCTTTTTGGCCAACCAAGCAAGCTTGCAAAGGAAATCTAAACTACAATGAAGTCTCAGTTCCCCCCGGTCAAAAGGGCCATCTGTAAAAAGTGTAAAATCCAGAAAGGCAACAGGCCATTGAGAACTGGGAGCCTTGTTATGCTGATGGGCGGGATGTAAATTGCCAACAGACACTTGGGAGAAGTGTATGGTGTTTCCTGAAACATCTAAAAAACAAAGCAACAGAGCCTAGGGCACTTCCACTTATGGTCCTATAGCTTAGGGAAATTAAAATCAAAAAGACACAGCCACCCCAAAGTTTGGAACGGCTCTGTTTACAAGAACCTCGTTTACAGTACAAGTTCAACATCGCAGAAAGTGAAAAATGGATAAAGAAGTTGTGGTATTTACTTACAAAGCAATATCACTCAGCAATGAAATCTGTGTCATCAGGCCCTTAGCAGCACAATGAGTGGATTCAGGTATGATGATTCTAACTGAAGTAAGTCACACAGAAAAAGAAACATCATAAGATATCAGTAATACACGGAATGTAAACTTGGCTACACAGGAACTGAATTACAGAACAGAACAGGGTCTCAAATTTAGAAAAACAACTTATTCTTGCTTAAGGGGAAAGGTGAGTTGGGGTGCTGCAAAAAACCAGAGATTGAAATGAGCACAGATAAAGTTCCTTAAGCCAAATATGGAATAGACAAGAGCTACTCCTTGCTCAACGAAATGGACTCAACACCCCATATTAAACGCCTAAGAATGTACCTGACTAGTAAGTATCTTGAAACCTATGGATTGCTATGTCTCCAAAAGAGAATCAAGCGTGTGTCCAGGGGCATAAACGCAGCAGTGATAGGATTGGAGAGGTTCGGTGAGCAAATGAAGACCCTTTGAAGTCATATTGCATGGTACCCATTCCACGGGTCTCAACTCTCCAGGTTTAAGGTATTCTTCCTTCAGCTAAAACATGCATGTGGAACTCAGAGTATGATCAACCATGTGAACGGGAGACGTGTTCAAATATGTCTCAGTTTTCCTCCCCTGGTACTCGGGTGCAACATTCCAGACGCTTTACTAACACTCTCCCCACTTGGAGAGTCAGTCCCTTTAACCTCCTGTTTGGCCCAGTTTGCAATTTCTGCGGAAGATGAACAGGAATAGCGAGAACCAATGAGAGACTAGCTGGAGGTGTCTGAACGGGCATATTTAACTCTCATTTCCCACCAGGAAGAGGAATTAACCAAAGGCTCAGCATGCCGGGCCAGAACCAGATTAGGGCCTGAAGCCATCCTGCGGTGTTGCGGCCAGGTCACAAGAAAGCGAGTTGAAGAAAGGAGCTCAGGGGCACTGTAATTCACAAACCTGCAGAGTTATAAATGACAGCTATCGTCCAAAAATAGACTGAAGTAAGGCTGCCAAGAGGACTTGAAAGCGGGGCAGAATTGCAGGAAACCGATTTCAGGAGGCAGACTGGAATTTCATTGAAAGCATAGGAAAAGAGGCAGAACGTCCACAATGATGCACTTGGCCAAAAAGGGCGTATGCGTTTTTTCCTGAATATATTCAGGAAAAAACGCATACGCCCTTTTTGGCCAACCAAGCAAGCTTGCAAAGGAAATCTGCACTACAATGAAGTCTCACTTCCCCCCGGTCAAAAGGGCCATCTGAAAAAAGTGTAAAATCCAGAAAGGCAACAGGCCATTGAGAACTGGGAGCCTTGTTATGCTGATGGGCGGGATGTAAATTGCCAACAGACACTCGGGAGAAGTGTATGGTGTTTCCTGAAACATCTAAAAAACAAAGCAACAGAACCTAGGGCACTTCCACTTATGGTCCTATAGCTTAGGGAAATTAAAATCAAAAAGACACAGCCACCCCAAAGTTTGGAACGGCTCTGTTTACAAGAACCTCGTTTACAGTACAAGTTCAACATCGCAGAAAGTGAAAAATGGATAAAGAAGTTGTGGTATTTACTTACAAAGCAATATCACTCAGCAATGAAATTTGTGTCATCAGGCCCTTAGCAGCACAATGAGTGGATTCAGGTGTGATGATTCTAACTGAAGTAAGTCACACAGAAAAAGAAACATCATAAGATATCAGTAATACACGGAATGTAAACTTGGCTACACAGGAACTGAATTACAGAACAGAACAGGGTCTCAAATTTAGAAAACCAACTTATGCTTGCTTAAGGGTAAAGGTGAGTTGGGGTGCTGCATAAAACCAGAGATTGAAATGAGCACAGATAAAGTTCCTTAAGCCAAATATGGAATAGACAAGAGCTACTCCTTGCTCAACGAAATGCACTCAACACCGCATATTAAACGCCTAAGAATGTACCTGACTAGTAAGTATCGTAAAACCTATGGATTGCTATGTCTCCAAAAGAGAATCAAGCATGTGTACAGGGGCATAAACGCAGCAGTGATAGGATTGGAGAGGTTCGGTGAGCAAATGAAGACCCTTTGAAGTCATATTGCATGGTACCCATTACACGGGTCTCAACTCTCCAGGTTTAAGGTATTCTTCCTTCAGCTAAAACATGCATGTGGAACCCAAGTATGATCAACCATGTGAACGGGAGACGTGTTCAAATATGTCTCAGTTTTCCTCCCCTGGTACTCGGGTGCAACATTCCAGACGCTTTACTAACACTCTCCCCACTTGGAGAGTCAGCGCCTTTAACCTCCTGTTTGGCCCAGTTTGCAATTTCTGTGGAAGATGAACAGGAATAGCGAGAACCAATGAGAGGCTAGCTGGAGGTGTCTGGACGGGCAAATTTAACTCTCATTTCCCACCAGGAAGAGGAATTAACCAAAGGCTCAGCATGTCGGGCCGGAACCAGATTAGGGCCTGAAGCCATCCTGCGGTGTTGCGGCCAGGTCACAAGAAAGCGAGTTGAAGAAAGGAGCTCAGGGGCACTGTAATTCACAAACCTGCAGAGTTATAAATGACAGCTATCGTCCAAAAATAGACTGAAGTAAGGCTGCCAAGAGGACTTGAAAGCGGGGCAGAATTGCAGGAAACCGATTTCAGGAGGTAGACTGGAATTTCATTGAAAGCATAGGAAAAGAGGCAGAACGTCCACAATGATGCACTTGGCCAAAAAGGGCGTATGCGTTTTTTCCTGAATATATTCAGGAAAAAACGCATACGCCCTTTTTGGCCAACCAAGCAAGCTTGCAAAGGAAATCTAAACTACAATGAAGTCTCAGTTCCCCCCGGTCAAAAGGGCCATCTGTAAAAAGTGTAAAATCCAGAAAGGCAACAGGCCATTGAGAACTGGGAGCCTTGTTATGCTGATGGGCGGGATGTAAATTGCCAACAGACACTTGGGAGAAGTGTATGGTGTTTCCTGAAACATCTAAAAAACAAAGCAACAGAGCCTAGGGCACTTCCACTTATGGTCCTATAGCTTAGGGAAATTAAAATCAAAAAGACACAGCCACCCCAAAGTTTGGAACGGCTCTGTTTACAAGAACCTCGTTTACAGTACAAGTTCAACATCGCAGAAAGTGAAAAATGGATAAAGAAGTTGTGGTATTTACTTACAAAGCAATATCACTCAGCAATGAAATCTGTGTCATCAGGCCCTTAGCAGCACAATGAGTGGATTCAGGTATGATGATTCTAACTGAAGTAAGTCACACAGAAAAAGAAACATCATAAGATATCAGTAATACACGGAATGTAAACTTGGCTACACAGGAACTGAATTACAGAACAGAACAGGGTCTCAAATTTAGAAAAACAACTTATTCTTGCTTAAGGGGAAAGGTGAGTTGGGGTGCTGCAAAAAACCAGAGATTGAAATGAGCACAGATAAAGTTCCTTAAGCCAAATATGGAATAGACAAGAGCTACTCCTTGCTCAACGAAATGGACTCAACACCCCATATTAAACGCCTAAGAATGTACCTGACTAGTAAGTATCTTGAAACCTATGGATTGCTATGTCTCCAAAAGAGAATCAAGCGTGTGTCCAGGGGCATAAACGCAGCAGTGATAGGATTGGAGAGGTTCGGTGAGCAAATGAAGACCCTTTGAAGTCATATTGCATGGTACCCATTCCACGGGTCTCAACTCTCCAGGTTTAAGGTATTCTTCCTTCAGCTAAAACATGCATGTGGAACTCAGAGTATGATCAACCATGTGAACGGGAGACGTGTTCAAATATGTCTCAGTTTTCCTCCCCTGGTACTCGGGTGCAACATTCCAGACGCTTTACTAACACTCTCCCCACTTGGAGAGTCAGTCCCTTTAACCTCCTGTTTGGCCCAGTTTGCAATTTCTGCGGAAGATGAACAGGAATAGCGAGAACCAATGAGAGACTAGCTGGAGGTGTCTGAACGGGCATATTTAACTCTCATTTCCCACCAGGAAGAGGAATTAACCAAAGGCTCAGCATGCCGGGCCAGAACCAGATTAGGGCCTGAAGCCATCCTGCGGTGTTGCGGCCAGGTCACAAGAAAGCGAGTTGAAGAAAGGAGCTCAGGGGCACTGTAATTCACAAACCTGCAGAGTTATAAATGACAGCTATCGTCCAAAAATAGACTGAAGTAAGGCTGCCAAGAGGACTTGAAAGCGGGGCAGAATTGCAGGAAACCGATTTCAGGAGGCAGACTGGAATTTCATTGAAAGCATAGGAAAAGAGGCAGAACGTCCACAATGATGCACTTGGCCAAAAAGGGCGTATGCGTTTTTTCCTGAATATATTCAGGAAAAAACGCATACGCCCTTTTTGGCCAACCAAGCAAGCTTGCAAAGGAAATCTGCACTACAATGAAGTCTCACTTCCCCCCGGTCAAAAGGGCCATCTGAAAAAAGTGTAAAATCCAGAAAGGCAACAGGCCATTGAGAACTGGGAGCCTTGTTATGCTGATGGGCGGGATGTAAATTGCCAACAGACACTCGGGAGAAGTGTATGGTGTTTCCTGAAACATCTAAAAAACAAAGCAACAGAACCTAGGGCACTTCCACTTATGGTCCTATAGCTTAGGGAAATTAAAATCAAAAAGACACAGCCACCCCAAAGTTTGGAACGGCTCTGTTTACAAGAACCTCGTTTACAGTACAAGTTCAACATCGCAGAAAGTGAAAAATGGATAAAGAAGTTGTGGTATTTACTTACAAAGCAATATCACTCAGCAATGAAATTTGTGTCATCAGGCCCTTAGCAGCACAATGAGTGGATTCAGGTGTGATGATTCTAACTGAAGTAAGTCACACAGAAAAAGAAACATCATAAGATATCAGTAATACACGGAATGTAAACTTGGCTACACAGGAACTGAATTACAGAACAGAACAGGGTCTCAAATTTAGAAAACCAACTTATGCTTGCTTAAGGGTAAAGGTGAGTTGGGGTGCTGCATAAAACCAGAGATTGAAATGAGCACAGATAAAGTTCCTTAAGCCAAATATGGAATAGACAAGAGCTACTCCTTGCTCAACGAAATGCACTCAACACCGCATATTAAACGCCTAAGAATGTACCTGACTAGTAAGTATCGTAAAACCTATGGATTGCTATGTCTCCAAAAGAGAATCAAGCATGTGTACAGGGGCATAAACGCAGCAGTGATAGGATTGGAGAGGTTCGGTGAGCAAATGAAGACCCTTTGAAGTCATATTGCATGGTACCCATTACACGGGTCTCAACTCTCCAGGTTTAAGGTATTCTTCCTTCAGCTAAAACATGCATGTGGAACCCAAGTATGATCAACCATGTGAACGGGAGACGTGTTCAAATATGTCTCAGTTTTCCTCCCCTGGTACTCGGGTGCAACATTCCAGACGCTTTACTAACACTCTCCCCACTTGGAGAGTCAGCGCCTTTAACCTCCTGTTTGGCCCAGTTTGCAATTTCTGTGGAAGATGAACAGGAATAGCGAGAACCAATGAGAGGCTAGCTGGAGGTGTCTGGACGGGCAAATTTAACTCTCATTTCCCACCAGGAAGAGGAATTAACCAAAGGCTCAGCATGTCGGGCCGGAACCAGATTAGGGCCTGAAGCCATCCTGCGGTGTTGCGGCCAGGTCACAAGAAAGCGAGTTGAAGAAAGGAGCTCAGGGGCACTGTAATTCACAAACCTGCAGAGTTATAAATGACAGCTATCGTCCAAAAATAGACTGAAGTAAGGCTGCCAAGAGGACTTGAAAGCGGGGCAGAATTGCAGGAAACCGATTTCAGGAGGTAGACTGGAATTTCATTGAAAGCATAGGAAAAGAGGCAGAACGTCCACAATGATGCACTTGGCCAAAAAGGGCGTATGCGTTTTTTCCTGAATATATTCAGGAAAAAACGCATACGCCCTTTTTGGCCAACCAAGCAAGCTTGCAAAGGAAATCTAAACTACAATGAAGTCTCAGTTCCCCCCGGTCAAAAGGGCCATCTGTAAAAAGTGTAAAATCCAGAAAGGCAACAGGCCATTGAGAACTGGGAGCCTTGTTATGCTGATGGGCGGGATGTAAATTGCCAACAGACACTTGGGAGAAGTGTATGGTGTTTCCTGAAACATCTAAAAAACAAAGCAACAGAGCCTAGGGCACTTCCACTTATGGTCCTATAGCTTAGGGAAATTAAAATCAAAAAGACACAGCCACCCCAAAGTTTGGAACGGCTCTGTTTACAAGAACCTCGTTTACAGTACAAGTTCAACATCGCAGAAAGTGAAAAATGGATAAAGAAGTTGTGGTATTTACTTACAAAGCAATATCACTCAGCAATGAAATCTGTGTCATCAGGCCCTTAGCAGCACAATGAGTGGATTCAGGTATGATGATTCTAACTGAAGTAAGTCACACAGAAAAAGAAACATCATAAGATATCAGTAATACACGGAATGTAAACTTGGCTACACAGGAACTGAATTACAGAACAGAACAGGGTCTCAAATTTAGAAAAACAACTTATTCTTGCTTAAGGGGAAAGGTGAGTTGGGGTGCTGCAAAAAACCAGAGATTGAAATGAGCACAGATAAAGTTCCTTAAGCCAAATATGGAATAGACAAGAGCTACTCCTTGCTCAACGAAATGGACTCAACACCCCATATTAAACGCCTAAGAATGTACCTGACTAGTAAGTATCTTGAAACCTATGGATTGCTATGTCTCCAAAAGAGAATCAAGCGTGTGTCCAGGGGCATAAACGCAGCAGTGATAGGATTGGAGAGGTTCGGTGAGCAAATGAAGACCCTTTGAAGTCATATTGCATGGTACCCATTCCACGGGTCTCAACTCTCCAGGTTTAAGGTATTCTTCCTTCAGCTAAAACATGCATGTGGAACTCAGAGTATGATCAACCATGTGAACGGGAGACGTGTTCAAATATGTCTCAGTTTTCCTCCCCTGGTACTCGGGTGCAACATTCCAGACGCTTTACTAACACTCTCCCCACTTGGAGAGTCAGTCCCTTTAACCTCCTGTTTGGCCCAGTTTGCAATTTCTGCGGAAGATGAACAGGAATAGCGAGAACCAATGAGAGACTAGCTGGAGGTGTCTGAACGGGCATATTTAACTCTCATTTCCCACCAGGAAGAGGAATTAACCAAAGGCTCAGCATGCCGGGCCAGAACCAGATTAGGGCCTGAAGCCATCCTGCGGTGTTGCGGCCAGGTCACAAGAAAGCGAGTTGAAGAAAGGAGCTCAGGGGCACTGTAATTCACAAACCTGCAGAGTTATAAATGACAGCTATCGTCCAAAAATAGACTGAAGTAAGGCTGCCAAGAGGACTTGAAAGCGGGGCAGAATTGCAGGAAACCGATTTCAGGAGGCAGACTGGAATTTCATTGAAAGCATAGGAAAAGAGGCAGAACGTCCACAATGATGCACTTGGCCAAAAAGGGCGTATGCGTTTTTTCCTGAATATATTCAGGAAAAAACGCATACGCCCTTTTTGGCCAACCAAGCAAGCTTGCAAAGGAAATCTGCACTACAATGAAGTCTCACTTCCCCCCGGTCAAAAGGGCCATCTGAAAAAAGTGTAAAATCCAGAAAGGCACGACAGGCCATGGAGAACTGGGAGCCTTGTTATGCTGATGGGCGGGATGTAAATTGCCAACAACCACTCGGGAGAAGTGTATGGTGTTTCCTGAAACATCTAAAAAACAAAGCAACAGAACCTAGGGCACTTCCACTTATGGTCCTATAGCTTAGGGAAATTAAAATCAAAAAGACACAGCCACCCCAAAGTTTGGAACGGCTCTGTTTACAAGAACCTCGTTTACAGTACAAGTTCAACATCGCAGAAAGTGAAAAATGGATAAAGAAGTTGTGGTATTTACTTACAAAGCAATATCACTCAGTAATGAAATCTATGTCATCAGGCCCTTAGCAGCACAATGAGTGGATTCAGGTATGATGATTCTAACTGAAGTAAGTCACACAGAAAAAGAAACATCATAAGATATCAGTAATACACGGAATGTAAACTTGGCTACACAGGAACTGAATTACAGAACAGAACAGGGTCTCAAATTTAGAAAACCAACTTATTCTTGCTTAAAGGTAAAGGTGAGTTGGGGTCCTGCATAAAACCAGAGATTGAAATGAGCACAGATAAAGTTCCTTAAGCCAAATATGGAATAGAAAAGAGCTACTCCTTGCTCAACGAAATGGACTAAACACCCCATATTAAACGCCTAAGAATGTACCTGACTAGTAAGTATCTTAAAACCTATGGATTGCTATGTCTCTGAAAGAGAATCAAGCATGTGTACAGGGGCGTAAACGCAGCAGTGATAGGATTGGAGAGGTTCGGTGAGCAAATGAAGACCCTTTGAAGTCATATTGCATGGTACCCATTCCACGGGTTTCAACTACCCAGGTTTAAGGTATTCTTCCTTCAGCTAAAACATGCATGTGGAACCTAGAGTATGATCAACCATGTGATCGGGAGACGTGTTCAAATATGTCTCAGTTTTCCTCCCCTGGTACTCGGGTGCAACATTCCAGACGCTTTACTAACACTCTCCCCACTTGGAGAGTCAGTCCCTTTAACCTCCTGTTTGGTCCAGTTTGCAATTTCTGCGGAAGATGAACAGGAATAGCGAGAACCAATGAGAGGCTAGCTGCAGGTGTCTGGACGGGCAAATTTAACTCTCATTTCCCACCAGGAAGAGGAATTAACCAAAGGCTCAGCATGCCGGGCCGGAACCAGATTAGGGCCTGAAGCCATCCTGCGGTGTTGCGGCCAGGTCACAAGAAAGCGAGTTGAAGAAAGGAGCTCAGGGGCACTGTAATTCACAAACCTGCAGAGTTATAAATGACAGCTATCGTCCAAAAATAGACTGAAGTAAGGCTGCCAAGAGGACTTGAAAGCGGGGCAGAATTGCAGGAAACCGATTTCAGGAGGTAGACTGGAATTGCATTGAAAGCATAGGAAAAGAGGCAGAACGTCCACAATGATGCACTTGGCCAAAAAGGGCGTATGCGTTTTTTCCTGAATATATTCAGGAAAAAACGCATACGCCCTTTTTGGCCAACCAAGCAAGCTTGCAAAGGAAATCTGCACTACAATGAAGTCTCACTTCCCCCCGGTCAAAAGGGCCATCTGAAAAAAGTGTAAAATCCAGAAAGGCAGGACAGGCCATGGAGAACTGGGAGCCTTGTTATGCTGATGGGCGGGATGTAAATTGCCAACAGACACTCGGGAGAAGTGTATGGTGTTTCCTGAAACATCTAAAAAACAAAGCAACAGAGCCTAGGGCACTGCCACTTATGGTCGTATAGCTTAGGGAAATTAAAATCAAAAAGACACAGCCACCCCAAAGTTTGGAACGGCTCTGTTTACAAGAACCTCGTTTACAGTACAAGTTCAACATCGCAGAAAGTGAAAAATGGATAAAGAAGTTGTGGTATTTACTTACAAAGCAATATCACTCAGCAATGAAATTTGTGTCATCAGGCCCTTAGCAGCACATTGAGTGGATTCAGGTGTGATGATTCTAACTGAAATAAGTCACACAGAAAAAGAAACATCATAAGATATCAGTAATACACGGAATGTAAACTTGGCTACACAGGAACTGAATTACAGAACAGAACAGGGTCTCAAATTTAGAAAAACAACTTATTCTTGCTTAAGGGGAAAGGTGAGTTGGGGTGCTGCAAAAAACCAGAGATTGAAATGAGCACAGATAAAGTTCCTTAAGCCAAATATGGAATAGACAAGAGCTACTCCTTGCTCAACGAAATGGACTCAACACCCCATATTAAACGCCTAAGAATGTACCTGACTAGTAAGTATCTTGAAACCTATGGATTGCTATGTCTCCAAAAGAGAATCAAGCGTGTGTCCAGGGGCATAAACGCAGCAGTGATAGGATTGGAGAGGTTCGGTGAGCAAATGAAGACCCTTTGAAGTCATATTGCATGGTACCCATTCCACGGGTCTCAACTCTCCAGGTTTAAGGTATTCTTCCTTCAGCTAAAACATGCATGTGGAACCCAGAGTATGATCAACCATGTGAACGGGAGACGTGTTCAAATATGTCTCAGTTTTCCTCCCCTGGTACTCGGGTGCAACATTCCAGACGCTTTACTAACACTCTCCCCACTTGGAGAGTCAGTCCCTTTAACCTCCTGTTTGGCCCAGTTTGCAATTTCTGCGGAAGATGAACAGGAATAGCGAGAACCAATGAGAGACTAGCTGGAGGTGTCTGAACGGGCATATTTAACTCTCATTTCCCACCAGGAAGAGGAATTAACCAAAGGCTCAGCATGCCGGGCCAGAACCAGATTAGGGCCTGAAGCCATCCTGCGGTGTTGCGGCCAGGTCACAAGAAAGCGAGTTGAAGAAAGGAGCTCAGGGGCACTGTAATTCACAAACCTGCAGAGTTATAAATGACAGCTATCGTCCAAAAATAGACTGAAGTAAGGCTGCCAAGAGGACTTGAAAGCGGGGCAGAATTGCAGGAAACCGATTTCAGGAGGCAGACTGGAATTGCATTGAAAGCATAGGAAAAGAGGCAGAACGTCCACAATGATGCACTTGGCCAAAAAGGGCGTATGCGTTTTTTCCTGAATATATTCAGGAAAAAACGCATACGCCCTTTTTGGCCAACCAAGCAAGCTTGCAAAGGAAATCTGCACTACAATGAAGTCTCACTTCCCCCCGGTCAAAAGGGCCATCTGAAAAAAGTGTAAAATCCAGAAAGGCAGGACAGGCCATGGAGAACTGGGAGCCTTGTTATGCTGATGGGCGGGATGTAAATTGCCAACAACCACTCGGGAGAAGTGTATGGTGTTTCCTGAAACATCTAAAAAACAAAGCAACAGAACCTAGGGCACTTCCACTTATGGTCCTATAGCTTAGGGAAATTAAAATCAAAAAGACACAGCCACCCCAAAGTTTGGAACGGCTCTGTTTACAAGAACCTCGTTTACAGTACAAGTTCAACATCGCAGAAAGTGAAATATGGATAAAGAAGTTGTGGTATTTACTTACAAAGCAATATCACTCAGTAATGAAATCTATGTCATCAGGCCCTTAGCAGCACAATGAGTGGATTCAGGTATGATGATTCTAACTGAAGTAAGTCACACAGAAAAAGAAACATCATAAGATATCAGTAATACACGGAATGTAAACTTGGCTACACAGGAACTGAATTACAGAACAGAACAGGGTCTCAAATTTAGAAAACCAACTTATTCTTGCGTAAAGGTAAAGGTGAGTTGGGGTCCTGCATAAAACCAGAGATTGAAATGAGCACAGATAAAGTTCCTTAAGCCAAATATGGAATAGAAAAGAGCTACTCCTTGCTCAACGAAATGGACTAAACACCCCATATTAAACGCCTAAGAATGTACCTGACTAGTAAGTATCTTAAAACCTATGGATTGCTATGTCTCTGAAAGAGAATCAAGCATGTGTACAGGGGCGTAAACGCAGCAGTGATAGGATTGGAGAGGTTCGGTGAGCAAATGAAGACCCTTTGAAGTCATATTGCATGGTACCCATTCCACGGGTTTCAACTACCCAGGTTTAAGGTATTCTTCCTTCAGCTAAAACATGCATGTGGAACCTAGAGTATGATCAACCATGTGATCGGGAGACGTGTTCAAATATGTCTCAGTTTTCCTCCCCTGGTACTCGGGTGCAACATTCCAGACGCTTTACTAACACTCTCCCCACTTGGAGAGTCAGTCCCTTTAACCTCCTGTTTGGCCCAGTTTGCAATTTCTGCGGAAGATGAACAGGAATAGCGAGAACCAATGAGAGGCTAGCTGGAGGTGTCTGGACGGGCAAATTTAACTCTCATTTCCCACCAGGAAGAGGAATTAACCAAAGGCTCAGCATGCCGGGCCGGAACCAGATTAGGGCCTGAAGCCATCCTGCGGTGTTGCGGCCAGGTCACAAGAAAGCGAGTTGAAGAAAGGAGCTCAGGGGCACTGTAATTCACAAACCTGCAGAGTTATAAATGACAGCTATCGTCCAAAAATAGACTGAAGTAAGGCTGCCAAGAGGACTTGAAAGCGGGGCAGAATTGCAGGAAACCGATTTCAGGAGGTAGACTGGAATTGCATTGAAAGCATAGGAAAAGAGGCAGAACGTCCACAATGATGCACTTGGCCAAAAAGGGCGTATGCGTTTTTTCCTGAATATATTCAGGAAAAAACGCATACGCCCTTTTTGGCCAACCAAGCAAGCTTGCAAAGGAAATCTGCACTACAATGAAGTCTCACTTCCCCCCGGTCAAAAGGGCCATCTGAAAAAAGTGTAAAATCCAGAAAGGCAGGACAGGCCATGGAGAACTGGGAGCCTTGTTATGCTGATGGGCGGGATGTAAATTGCCAACAGACACTCGGGAGAAGTGTATGGTGTTTCCTGAAACATCTAAAAAACAAAGCAACAGAGCCTAGGGCACTGCCACTTATGGTCGTATAGCTTAGGGAAATTAAAATCAAAAAGACACAGCCACCCCAAAGTTTGGAACGGCTCTGTTTACAAGAACCTCGTTTACAGTACAAGTTCAACATCGCAGAAAGTGAAAAATGGATAAAGAAGTTGTGGTATTTACTTACAAAGCAATATCACTCAGCAATGAAATTTGTGTCATCAGGCCCTTAGCAGCACATTGAGTGGATTCAGGTGTGATGATTCTAACTGAAATAAGTCACACAGAAAAAGAAACATCATAAGATATCAGTAATACACGGAATGTAAACTTGGCTACACAGGAACTGAATTACAGAACAGAACAGGGTCTCAAATTTAGAAAACCAACTTATGCTTGCTTAAGGGTAAAGGTGAGTTGGGGTGCTGCATAAAACCAGAGATTGAAATGAGCACAGATAAAGTTCCTTAAGTCAAATATGGAATAGACAAGAGCTACTCCTTGCTCAACGAAATGGACTCAACACCGCATATTAAACGCCTAAGAATGTACCTGACTAGTAAGTATCTTAAAACCTATGGATTGCTATGTCTCCGAAAGAGAATCAAGCATGTGTACAGGGGCATAAACGCAGCAGTGATAGGATTGGAGAGGTTCGGTGAGCAAATGAAGACCCTTTGAAGTCATATTGCATGGTACCCATTACACGGGTCTCAACTCTCCAGGTTTAAGGTATTCTTCCTTCAGCTAAAACATGCATGTGGAACCCAAGTATGATCAACCATGTGAACGGGAGACGTGTTCAAATATGTCTCAGTTTTCCTCCCCTGGTACTCGGGTGCAACATTCCAGACGCTTTACTAACACTCTCCCCACTTGGAGAGTCAGCACCTTTAACCTCCTGTTTGGCCCAGTTTGCAATTTCTGCGGAAGATGAACAGGAATAGCGAGAACCAATGAG
Organism: Stenella coeruleoalba; assembly: GCF_951394435.1. NCBI lineage: Eukaryota > Metazoa > Chordata > Mammalia > Artiodactyla > Delphinidae > Stenella > Stenella coeruleoalba. The sequence continues at coordinate 594,883 of NW_027646306.1, forward strand.
AGGCTAGCTGGAGGTGTCTGGACGGGCAAATTTAACTCTCATTTCCCACCAGGAAGAGGAATTAACCAAAGGCTCAGCATGTCGGGCCGGAACCAGATTAGGGCCTGAAGCCATCCTGCGGTGTTGCGGCCAGGTCACAAGAAAGCGAGTTGAAGAAAGGAGCTCAGGGGCACTGTAATTCACAAACCTGCAGAGTTATAAATGACAGCTATCGTCCAAAAATAGACTGAAGTAAGGCTGCCAAGAGGACTTGAAAGCGGGGCAGAATTGCAGGAAACCGATTTCAGGAGGTAGACTGGAATTTCATTGAAAGCATAGGAAAAGAGGCAGAACGTCCACAATGATGCACTTGGCCAAAAAGGGCGTATGCGTTTTTTCCTGAATATATTCAGGAAAAAACGCATACGCCCTTTTTGGCCAACCAAGCAAGCTTGCAAAGGAAATCTGCACTACAATGAAGTCTCAGTTCCCCCCGGTCAAAAGGGCCATCTGTAAAAAGTGTACAATCCAGAAAGGCAACAGGCCATTGAGAACTGGGAGCCTTGTTATGCTGATGGGCGGGATGTAAATTGCCAACAGACACTTGGGAGAAGTGTATGGTGTTTCCTGAAACATCTAGAAAACAAAGCAACAGAGCCTAGGGCACTTCCACTTATGGTCCTATAGCTTAGGGAAATTAAAATAAAAAAGACACAGCCACCCCAAAGTTTGGAACGGCTCTGTTTACAAGAACCTCGTTTACAGTACAAGTTCAACATCGCAGAAAGTGAAAAATGGATAAAGAAGTTGTGGTATTTACTTACAAAGCAATATCACTCAGCAATGAAATATGTGTCATCAGGCCTTTAGCAGCACAATGAGTGGATTCAGGTATGATGATTCTAACTGAAGTAAGTCACACAGAAAAAGAAACATCATAAGATATCAGTAATACACGGAATGTAAACTTGGCTACACAGGAACTGAATTACAGAACAGAACAGGGTCTCAAATTTAGAAAAGCAACTTATGCTTGCTTAAGGGTAAAGGTGAGTTGGGGTGCTGCATAAAATCAGAGATTAAAATGAGCACAGATAAAGTTCCTTAAGTCAAATATGGAATAGACAAGAGCTACTCCTTGCTCAACGAAATGGACTCAACACCGCATATTAAACGCCTAAGAATGTACCTGACTAGTAAGTATCTTAAAACCTATGGATTGCTATGTCTCCGAAAGAGAATCAAGCATGTGTACAGGGGCATAAACGCAGCAGTGATAGGATTGGAGAGGTTCGGTGAGCAAATGAAGACCCTTTGAAGTCATATTGCATGGTACCCATTACACGGGTCTTAACTCTCCAGGTTTAAGGTATTCTTCCTTCAGCTAAAACATGCATGTGGAACCCAGAGTATGATCAACCATGTGAACGGGAGACGTGTTCAAATATGTCTCAGTTTTCCTCCCCTGGTACTCGGGTGCAACATTCCAGACGCTTTACTAACACTCTCCCCACTTGGAGAGTCAGCGCCTTTAACCTCCTGTTTGGCCCAGTTTGCAATTTCTGCGGAAAATGAACAGGAATAGTGAGAACCAATGAGAGGCTAGCTGGAGGTGTCTGGACGGGCAAATTTAACTCTCATTTCCCACCAGGAAGAGGAAATAACCAAAGGCTCAGCGTGCCGTACCGGAACCAGATTAGGGCCTGAAGCCATCCTGCGGTGTTGCGGCCAGCTCAAAAGAAAGCGAGTTGAAGAAAGGAGCTCAGGGGCACTGTAATTCACAAACCTGCAGAGTTATAAATGACAGCTATCGTGCAAAAATATACTGAAGTAAGGCTGCCAAGAGGACTTGAAAGCGGGGCAGAATTGCAGGAAACCGATTTCAGGAGGCAGACTGAAATTGCATTGAAAGCATAGGAAAAGAGGCAGAACGTCCACAATGATGCACTTGGCCAAAAAGGGCGTATGCGTTTTTTCTTGAATATATTCAGGAAAAAACGCATACGCCCTTTTTGGCCAACCAAGCAAGCTTGCAAAGGAAATCTGCACTACAATGAAGTCTCACTTCCCCCCGGTCAAAAGGGCCATCTGAAAAAAGTGTAAAATCCAGAAAGGCAACAGGCCATTGAGAACTGGGAGCCTTGTTATGCTGATGGGCGGGATGTAAATTGCCAACAGACACTCGGGAGAAGTGTATGGTGTTTCCTGAAACATCTAAAAAACAAAGCAACAGAACCTAGGGCACTTCCACTTATGGTCCTATAGCTTAGGGAAATTAAAATCAAAAAGACACAGCCACCCCAAAGTTTGGAACGGCTCTGTTTACAAGAACCTCGTTTACAGTACAAGTTCAACATCGCAGAAAGTGAAAAATGGATAAAGAAGTTGTGGTATTTACTTACAAAGCAATATCACTCAGCAATGAAATTTGTGTCATCAGGCCCTTAGCAGCACAATGAGTGGATTCAGGTGTGATGATTTTAACTGAAGTAAGTCACACAGAAAAAGAAACATCATAAGATATCACTAATACACGGAATGTAAACTTGGCTACACAGGAACTGAATTACAGAACAGAACAGGGTCTCAAATTTAGAAAACCAACTTATGCTTGCTTAAGGGTATAGGTGAGTTGGGGTGCTGCATAAAACCAGAGATTGAAATGAGCACAGATAAAGTTCCTTAAGTCAAATTTGGAATAGACAAGAGCTACTCCTTGCTCAACGAAATGGACTCAACACCGCATATTAAACGCCTAAGAATGTACCTGACTAGTAAGTATCGTAAAACCTATGGATTGCTATGTCTCCAAAAGAGAATCAAGCATGTGTACAGGGGCATAAACGCAGCAGTGATAGGATTGGAGAGGTTCGGTGAGCAAATGAAGACCCTTTGAAGTCATATTGCATGGTACCCATTACACGGGTCTCAACTCTCCAGGTTTAAGGTATTCTTCCTTCAGCTAAAACATGCATGTGGAACCCAAGTATGATCAACCATGTGAACGGGAGACGTGTTCAAATATGTCTCAGTTTTCCTCCCCTGGTACTCGGGTGCAACATTCCAGACGCTTTACTAACACTCTCCCCACTTGGAGAGTCAGCGCCTTTAACCTCCTGTTTGGCCCAGTTTGCAATTTCTGCGGAAGATGAACAGGAATAGCGAGAACCAATGAGAGGCTACCTGCAGGTGTCTGGACGGGCAAATTTAACTCTCATTTCCCACCAGGAAGAGGAATTAACCAAAGGCTCAGCATGTCGGGCCGGAACCAGATTAGGGCCTGAAGCCATCCTGCGGTGTTGCGGCCAGGTCACAAGAAAGCGAGTTGAAGAAAGGAGCTCAGGGGCACTGTAATTCACAAACCTGCAGAGTTATAAATGACAGCTATTGTCCAAAAATAGACTGAAGTAAGGCTGCCAAGAGGACTTGAAAGCGGGGCAGAATTGCAGGAAACCGATTTCAGGAGGTAGACTGGAATTGCATTGAAAGCATAGGAAAAGAGGCAGAACGTCCACAATGATGCACTTGGCCAAAAAGGGCGTATGCGTTTTTTCCTGAATATATTCAGAAAAAAACGTCTACGCCCTTTTTAGCCAACCAAGCAAGCTTGCAAAGGAAATCTAAACTACAATGAAGTCTCAGTTCCCCCCGGTCAAAAGGGCCATCTGTAAAAAGTGTAAAATCCAGAAAGGCAACAGGCCATTGAGAACTGGGAGCCTTGTTATGCTGATGGGCGGGATGTAAATTGCCAACAGACACTTGGGAGAAGTGTATGGTGTTTCCTGAAACATCTAAAAAACAAAGCAACAGAGCCTAGGGCACTTCCACTTATGGTCCTATAGCTTAGGGAAATTAAAATCAAAAAGACACAGCCACCTCAAAGTTTGGAACGGCTCTGTTTACAAGAACCTCGTTTACAGTACAAGTTCAACATCGCAGAAAGTGAAAAATGGATAAAGAAGTTGTGGTATTTACTTACAAAGCAATATCACTCAGCAATGAAATCTGTGTCATCAGGCCCTTAGCAGCACAATGAGTGGATTCAGGTATGATGATTCTAACTGAAGTAAGTCACACAGAAAAAGAAACATCATAAGATATCAGTAATACACGGAATGTAAACTTGGCTACACAGAAACTGAATTACAGAACAGAACAGGGTCTCAAATTTAGAAAAACAACTTATTCTTGCTTAAGGGGAAAGGTGAGTTGGGGTGCTGCAAAAAACCAGAGATTGAAATGAGCACAGATAAAGTTCCTTAAGCCAAATATGGAATAGACAAGAGCTACTCCTTGCTCAACGAAATGGACTCAACACCCCATATTAAACGCCTAAGAATGTACCTGACTAGTAAGTATCTTGAAACCTATGGATTGCTATGTCTCCAAAAGAGAATCAAGCGTGTGTACAGGGGCATAAACGCAGCAGTGATAGGATTGGAGAGGTTCGGTGAGCAAATGAAGACCCTTTGAAGTCATATTGCATGGTACCCATTCCACGGGTCTCAACTCTCCAGGTTTAAGGTATTCTTCCTTCAGCTAAAACATGCATGTGGAACCCAGAGTATGATCAACCATGTGAACGGGAGACGTGTTCAAATATGTCTCAGTTTTCCTCCCCTGGTACTCGGGTGCAACATTCCAGACACTTTACTAACACTCTCCCCACTTGGAGAGTCAGTCCCTTTAACCTCCTGTTTGGCCCAGTTTGCAATTTCTGCGGAAGATGAACAGGAATAGCGAGAACCAATGAGAGACTAGCTGGAGGTGTCTGAACGGGCATATTTAACTCTCATTTCCCACCAGGAAGAGGAATTAACCAAAGGCTCAGCATGCCGGGCCAGAACCAGATTAGGGCCTGAAGCCATCCTGCGGTGTTGCGGCCAGGTCACAAGAAAGCGAGTTGAAGAAAGGAGCTCAGGGGCACTGTAATTCACAAACCTGCAGAGTTATAAATGACAGCTATCGTCCAAAAATAGACTGAAGTAAGGCTACCAAGAGGACTTGAAAGCGGGGCAGAATTGCAGGAAACCGATTTCAGGAGGCAGACTGGAATTGCATTGAAAGCATAGGAAAAGAGGCAGAACGTCCACAATGATGCACTTGGCCAAAAAGGGCGTATGCGTTTTTTCCTGAATATATTCAGGAAAAAACGCATACGCCCTTTTTGGCCAACCAAGCAAGCTTGCAAAGGAAATCTGCACTACAATGAAGTCTCACTTCCCCCCGGTCAAAAGGGCCATCTGAAAAAAGTGTAAAATCCAGAAAGGCAACAGGCCATTGAGAACTGGGAGCCTTGTTATGCTGATGGGCGGGATGTAAATTGCCAACAGACACTCAGGAGAAGTGTATGGTGTTTCCTGAAACATCTAAAAAACAAAGCAACAGAGCCTAGGGCACTTCCACTTATGGTCCTATAGCTTAGGGAAATTAAAATCGAAAAGACACAGCCACCCCAAAGTTTGGAACGGCTCTGTTTACAAGAACCTCGTTTACAGTACAAGTTCAACATCGCAGAAAGTGAAAAATGGATAAAGAACTTGTGGTACTTACGTACAATGCAGTATCACTCAGCAATGAAATCTATGTCATCAGGCCCGTAGCAGCATAATGAGTAGATTCAGGTACGATGATTCTAACTGAAATAAGTCACACAGAAAAAGAAACATCATAAGATATCAGTAATACACGGAATGTAAACTTGGCTACACAGAAACTGAATTACAGAACAGAACAGGGTCTCAAATTTAGAAAAACAACTTATTCTTGCTTAAGGGTAAAGGTGAGTTGGGGTGCTGCATAAAACCAGAGATTGAAATGAGCACAGATAAAGTTCCTTAAGCCAAATATGGAATAGACAAGAGCTACTCCTTGCTCAACGAAATGGACTCAACACCCCATATTAAACGCCTAAGAATGTACCTGACTAGTAAGTATCTTGAAACCTATGGATTGCTATGTCTCCGAAAGAGAATCAAGCATGTGTACAGGGGCATAAACGCAGCAGTGATAGGATTGGAGAGGTTCGGTGAGCAAATGAAGACCCTTTGAAGTCATATTGCATGGTACCCATTACACGGGTTTCAACTACCCAGGTTTAAGGTATTCTTCCTTCAGCTAAAACATGCATGTGGAACCTAGAGTATGATCAACCATGTGATCGGGAGACGTGTTCAAATATGTCTCAGTTTTCCTCCCCTGGTACTCGGGTGCAACATTCCAGACGCTTTACTAACACTCTCCCCACTTGGAGAGTCAGTCCCTTTAACCTCCTGTTTGGCCCAGTTTGCAATTTCTGCGGAAGATGAACAGGAATAGCGAGAACCAATGAGAGGCTAGCTGGAGGTGTCTGGACGGGCAAATTTAACTCTCATTTCCCACCAGGAAGAGGAATTAACCAAAGGCTCAACGTGCCGTGCCGGAACCAGATTAGGGCCTGAAGCCATCCTGCGGTGTTGCGGCCAGCTCAAAAGAAAGCGAGTTGAAGAAAGGAGCTCAGGGGCACTGTAATTCACAAACCTGCAGAGTTATAAATGACAGCTATCGTCCAAAAATAGACTGAAGTAAGGCTGCCAAGAGGACTTGAAAGCGGGGCAGAATTGCAGGAAACCGATTTCAGGAGGTAGACTGGAATTGCATTGAAAGCATAGGAAAAGAGGCAGAACGTCCACAATGATGCACTTGGCCAAAAAGGGCGTATGCGTTTTTTCCTGAATATATTCAGGAAAAAACGCATACGCCCTTTTTGGCCAACCAAGCAAGCTTGCAAAGGAAATCTGCACTACAATGAAGTCTCACTTCCCCCCGGTCAAAAGGGCCATCTGCAAAAAGTGTAAAATCCAGAAAGGCAGAACAGGCCATGGAGAACTGGGAGCCTTGTTATGCTGATGGGCGGGATGTAAATTGCCAACAACCACTCGGGAGAAGTGTATGGTGTATCCTGAAACATCTAAAAAACAAAGCAACAGAACCTAGGGCACTTCCACTTATGGTCCTATAGCTTAGGGAAATTAAAATCAAAAAGACACAGCCACCCCAAAGTTTGGAACGGCTCTGTTTACAAGAACCTCGTTTACAGTACAAGTTCAACATCGCAGAAAGTGAATAATGGATAAAGATGTTGTGGTATTTACTTACAAAGCAATATCACTCAGCAATGAAATCTGTGTCATCAGGCCCTTAGCAGCACAATGAGTGGATTCAGGTATGATGATTCTAACTGAAGTAAGTCACACAGAAAATGAAACATCATAAGATATCAGTAATACACGGAATGTAAACTTGGCTACACAGGAACTGAATTACAGAACAGAACAGGGTCTCAAATTTAGAAAAGCAACTTATGCTTGCTTAAGGGTAAAGGTGAGTTGGGGTGCTGCATAAAACCAGAGATTGAAATGAGCACAGATAAAGTTCCTTAAGCCAAATATGGAATAGACAAGAGCTACTCCTTGCTCAACGAAATGGACTCAACACCGCATATTAAACGCCTAAGAATGTACCTGACTAGTAAGTATCTTAAAACCTATGGATTGCTATGTCTCCGAAAGAGAATCAAGCATGTGTACAGGGGCATAAACGCAGCAGTGATAGGATTGGAGAGGTTCGGTGAGCAAATGAAGACCCTTTGAAGTCATATTGCATGGTACCCATTCCACGCGTCTCAACTACCCAGGTTTAAGGTATTCTTCCTTCAGCTAAAACATGCATGTGGAACCCAAGTATGATCAACCATGTGAACGGGAGACGTGTTCAAATATGTCTCAGTTTTCCTCCCCTGGTACTCGGGTGCAACATTCCAGACGCTTTACTAACACTCTCCCCACTTGGAGAGTCAGCGCCTTTAACCTCCTGTTTGGCCCAGTTTGCAATTTCTGCGGAAGATGAACAGGAATAGCGAGAACCAATGAGAGACTAGCTGGAGGTGTCTGGACGGGCAAATTTAACTCTCATTTCCCACCAGGAAGAGGAAATAACCAAAGGCTCAGCGTGCCGTGCCGGAACCGGATTAGGGCCTGAAGCCATCCTGCGGTGTTGCGGCCAGGTCACAAGAAAGCGAGTTGAAGAAAGGAGCTCAGGGGCACTGTAATTCACAAACCTGCAGAGTTATAAATGACAGCTATCGTCCAAAAATAGACTGAAGTAAGGCTGCCAAGAGGACTTGAAAGCGGGGCAGAATTGCAGGAAACCGATTTCAGGAGGTAGACTGGAATTGCATTGACAGCATAGGAAAAGAGGCAGAACGTCCACAATGATGCACTTGGCCAAAAAGGGCGTATGCGTTTTTTCCTGAATATATTCAGGAAAAAACGCATACGCCCTTTTTGGCCAACCAAGCAAGCTTGCAAAGGAAATCTGCACTACAATGAAGTCTCACTTCTCCCCGGTCAAAAGGGCCATCTGAAAAAAGTGTAAAATCCAGAAAGGCAGGACAGGTCATGGAGAACTGGGAGCCTTGTTATGCTGATGGGCAGGATGTAAATTGCCAACAGACACTTGGGAGAAGTGTATGGTGTTTCCTGAAACATCTAAAAAACAAAGCAACAGAGCCTAGGGCACTGCCACTTATGGTCCTATAGCTTAGGGAAATTAAAATAAAAAAGACACAGCCACCCCAAAGTTTGGGACGCCTCTGTTTACAAGAACCTCGTTTACAGTACAAGTTCAACATCGCAGAAAGTGAAAAATGGATAAAGAAGTTGTGGTATTTACTTACAAAGCAATATCACTCAGCAATGAAATCTGTGTCATCAGGCCCTTAGCAGCACAATGAGTGGATTCAGGTATGATGATTCTAACTGAAATAAGTCACACAGAAAAAGAAACATCATAAGATATCAGTAATACACGGAATGTAAACTTGGCTACACAGGAACTGAATTACAGAACAGAACAGGGTCTCAAATTTAGAAAACCAACTTATGCTTGCTTAAGGGTAAAGGTGAGTTGGGGTACTGCATAAAACCAGAGATTGAAATGAGCACAGATAAAGTTCCTTAAGTCAAATATGGAATAGACAAGAGCTACTCCTTGCTCAACGAAATGGACTCAACACCGCATATTAAACGCCTAAGAATGTACCTGACTAGTAAGTATCTTAAAACCTATGGATTGCTATGTCTCCGAAAGAGAATCAAGCATGTGTACAGGGGCATAAACGCAGCAGTGATAGGATTGGAGAGGTTCGGTGAGCAAATGAAGACCCTTTGAAGTCATATTGCATGGTACCCATTACACGGGTCTTAACTCTCCAGGTTTAAGGTATTCTTCCTTCAGCTAAAACATGCATGTGGAACCCAAGTATGATCAACCATGTGAACGGGAGACGTGTTCAAATATGTCTCAGTTTTCCTCCCCTGGTACTCGGGTGCAACATTCCAGACGCTTTACTAACACTCTCCCGACTTCGAGAGTCAGCGCCTTTAACCTCCTGTTTGGCCCAGTTTGCAATTTCTGCGGAAGATGAACAGGAATAGCGAGAACCAATGAGAGGCTAGCTGGAGGTGTCTGGACGGGCAAATTTAACTCTCATTTCCCACCAGGAAGAGGAAATAACCAAAGGCTCAGCGTGCCGTGCCGGAACCAGATTAGGGCCTGAAGCCATCCTGCGGTGTTGCTGCCAGCTCACAAGAAAGCGAGTTGAAGAAAGGAGCTCAGGGGCACTGTAATTCACAAACCTGCAGAGTTATAAATGACAGCTATCGTCCAAAAATAGACTGAAGTAAGGCTGCCAAGAGGACTTGAAAGCGGGGCAGAATTGCAGGAAACCGATTTCAGGAGGTAGACTGGAATTGCATTGAAAGCATAGGAAAAGAGGCAGAACGTCCACAATGATGCACTTGGCCAAAAAGGGCGTATGCGTTTTTTCCTGAATATATTCAGGAAAAAACGCATACGCCCTTTTTGGCCAACCAAGCAAGCTTGCAAAGGAAATCTGCACTACAATGAAGTCTCACTTCCCCCCGGTCAAAAGGGCCATCTGAAAAAAGTGTAAAATCCAGAAAGGCAACAGGCCATGGAGAAATGGGAGCCTTGTTATGCTGATGGGCGGGATGGAAATTGCCAACAGACACTCAGGAGAAGTGTATGGTGTTTCCTGAAACATCTAAAAAACAAAGCAACAGAGCCTAGGGCACTTCCACTTATGGTCCTATAGCTTAGGGAAATTAAAATCGAAAAGACACAGCCACCCCAAAGTTTGGAACGGCTCTGTTTACAAGAACCTCGTTTACAGTACAAGTTCAACATCGCAGAAAGTGAAAAATGGATAAAGAACTTGTGGTACTTACGTACAATGCAGTATCACTCAGCAATGAAATCTATGTCATCAGGCCCGTAGCAGCATAATGAGTAGATTCAGGTACGATGATTCTAACTGAAATAAGTCACACAGAAAAAGAAACATCATAAGGTATCAGTAATACACGGAATGTAAACTTGGCTACACAGGAACTGAATTACAGAACAGAACAGGGTCTCAAATTTAGAAAAACAACATATTCTTGCTTAAGGGTAAAGGTGAGTTGGGGTGCTGCATAAAACCAGAGATTGAAATGAGCACAGATAAAGTTCCTTAAGCCAAATATGGAATAGACAAGAGCTACTCCTTGCTCAACGAAATGGACTCAACACCCCATATTAAACGCCTAAGAATGTACCTGACTAGTAAGTATCTTGAAACCTATGGATTGCTATGTCTCCGAAAGAGAATCAAGCATGTGTACAGGGGCATAAACGCAGCAGTGATAGGATTGGAGAGGTTCGGTGAGCAAATGAAGACCCTTTGAAGTCATATTGCATGGTACCCATTACACGGGTCTCAACTCTCCAGGTTTAAGGTATTCTTCCTTCAGCTAAGACATGCATGTGGAACCCAAGTATGATCAACCATGTGAACGGGAGACGTGTTCAAATATGTCTCAGTTTTCCTCCCCTGGTACTCGGGTGCAACATTCCAGACGCTTTACTAACACTCTCCCCACTTGGAGAGTCAGAGCCTTTAACCTCCTGTTTGGCCCAGTTTGCAATTTCTGCGGAAGATGAACAGGAATAGCGAGAACCAATGAGAGGCTAGCTGGAGGTGTCTAGACGGGCAAATTTAACTCTCATTTCCCACCAGGAAGAGGAAATAACCAAAGGCTCAGCGTGCCGTACCGGAACCAGATTAGGGCCTGAAGCCATCCTGCGGTGTTGCGGCCAGCTCAAAAGAAAGCAAGTTGAAGAAAGGAGCTCAGGGGCACTGTAATTCACAAACCTGCAGAGTTATAAATGACAGCTATCGTCCAAAAATAGACTGAAGTAAGGCTGCCAAGAGGACTTGAAAGCGGGGCAGAATTGCAGGAAACCGATTTCAGGAGGTAGACTGCAATTGCATTGAAAGCATAGGAAAAGAGGCAGAACGTCCACAATGATGCACTTGGCCAAAAAGGGCGTATGCGTTTTTTCCTGAATATATTCAGGAAAAAACGCATACGCCCTTTTTGGCCAACCAAGCAAGCTTGCAAAGGAAATCTGCACTACAATGAAGTCTCAATTCCCCCCGGTCAAAAGGGCCATCTCAAAAAAGTGTAAAATCCAGAAAGGCAGGACAGGCCATGGAGAACTGGGAGCCTTGTTATGCTGATGGGCGGGATGTAAATTGCCAACAACCACTCGGGAGAAGTGTATGGTGTTTCCTGAAACATCTAAAAAACAAAGCAACAGAACCTAGGGCACTTCCACTTATGGTCCTATAGCTTAGGGAAATTAAAATCAAAAAGACACAGCCACCCCAAAGTTTGGAACGGCTCTGTTTACAAGAACCTCGTTTACAGTACAAGTTCAACATCGCAGAAAGTGAAAAATGGATAAAGAAGTTGTGGTATTTACTTACAAAGCAATATCACTCAGCAATGAAATCTGTGTCATCAGGCCCTTAGCAGCACAATGAGTGGATTCAGGTATGATGATTCTAACTGAAGTAAGTCACACAGAAAAAGAAACATCATAAGATATCAGTAATACACGGAATGTAAACTTGGCTACACAGGAACTGAATTACAGAACAGAACAGGGTCTCAAATTTAGAAAAGCAACTTATGCTTGCTTAAGGGTAAAGGTGAGTTGGGGTGCTGCATAAAACCAGAGATTGAAATGAGCACAGATAAAGTTCCTTAAGCCAAATATGGAATAGACAAGAGCTACTCCTTGCTCAACGAAATGGACTCAACACCGCATATTAAACGCCTAAGAATGTACCTGACTAGTAAGTATCTTAAAACCTATGGATTGCTATGTCTCCGAAAGAGAATCAAGCATGTGTATAGGGGCATAAACGCAGCAGTGATAGGATTGGAGAGGTTCGGTGAGCAAATGAAGACCCTTTGAAGTCATATTGCATGGTACCCATTACACGGGTCTCAACTCTCCAGCTTTAAGGTATTCTTCCTTCAGCTAAGACATGCATGTGGAACCCAAGTATGATCAACCATGTGATCGGGAGACGTGTTCAAATATGTCTCAGTTTTCCTCCCCTGGTACTCGGGTGCAACATTCCAGACGCTTTACTAACACTCTCCCCACTTGGAGAGTCAGTCCCTTTAACCTCCTGTTTGGCCCAGTTTGCAATTTCTGCGGAAGATGAACAGGAATAGCGAGAACCAATGAGAGGCTAGCTGGAGGTGTCTGGACGGGCAAATTTAACTCTCATTTCCCACCAGGAAGAGGAATTAACCAAAGGCTCAGCGTGCCGTGCCGGAACCAGATTAGGGCCTGAAGCCATCCTGCGGTGTTGCGGCCAGCTCAAAAGAAAGCGAGTTGAAGAAAGGAGCTCAGGGGCACTGTAATTCACAAACCTGCAGAGTTATAAATGACAGCTATCGTCCAAAAATAGACTGAAGTAAGGCTGCCAAGAGGACTTGAAAGCGGGGCAGAATTGCAGGAAACCGATTTCAGGAGGTAGACTGGAATTGCATTGAAAGCATAGGAAAAGAGGCAGAACGTCCACAATGATGCACTTGGCCAAAAAGGGCGTATGCGTTTTTTCCTGAATATATTCAGGAAGAAACGCATACGCCCTTTTTGGCCAACCAAGCAAGCTTGCAAAGGAAATCTGCACTACAATGAAGTCTCACTTCCCCCCGGTCAAAAGGGCCATCTGCAAAAAGTGTAAAATCCAGAAAGGCAGGACAGGCCATGGAGAACTGGGAGCCTTGTTATGCTGATGGGCGGGATGTAAATTGCCAACAACCACTCGGGAGAAGTGTATGGTGTATCCTGAAACATCTAAAAAACAAAGCAACAGAACCTAGGGCACTTCCACTTATGGTCCTATAGCTTAGGGAAATTAAAATCAAAAAGACACAGCCACCCCAAAGTTTGGAACGGCTCTGTTTACAAGAACCTCGTTTACAGTACAAGTTCAACATCGCAGAAAGTGAAAAATGGATAAAGAAGTTGTGGTATTTACTTACAAAGCAATATCACTCAGCAATGAAATCTGTGTCATCAGGCCCTTAGCAGCACAATGAGTGGATTCAGGTATGATGATTCTAACTGAAGTAAGTCACACAGAAAAAGAAACATCATAAGATATCAGTAATACACGGAATGTAAACTTGGCTACACAGGAACTGAATTACAGAACAGAACAGGGTCTCAAATTTAGAAAACCAACTTATGCTTGCTTAAGGGTAAAGGTGAGTTGGGGTGCTGCATAAAACCAGAGATTGAAATGAGCACAGATAAAGTTCCTTAAGCCAAATATGGAATAGACAAGAGCTACTCCTTGCTCAACGAAATGGACTCAACACCGCATATTAAACGCCTAAGAATGTACCTGACTAGTAAGTATCTTAAAACCTATGGATTGCTATGTCTCCGAAAGAGAATCAAGCATGTGTACAGGGGCATAAACGCAGCAGTGATAGGATTGGAGAGGTTCGGTGAGCAAATGAAGACCCTTTGAAGTCATATTGCATGGTACCCATTCCACGGGTCTCAACTCTCCAGGTTTAAGGTATTCTTCCTTCAGCTAAAACATGCATGTGGAACCCAAGTATGATCAACCATGTGAACGGGAGACGTGTTCAAATATGTCTCAGTTTTCCTCCCCTGGTACTCGGGTGCAACATTCCAGACGCTTTACTAACACTCTCCCCACTTGGAGAGTCAGCGCCTTTAACCTCCTGTTTGGCCCAGTTTGCAATTTCTGCGGAAGATGAACAGGAATAGCGAGAACCAATGAGAGACTAGCTGGAGGTGTCTGGACGGGCAAATTTAACTCTCATTTCCCACCAGGAAGAGGAAATAACCAAAGGCTCAGCGTGCCGTGCCGGAACCAGATTAGGGCCTGAAGCCATCCTGCGGTGTTGCGGCCAGGTCACAAGAAAGCGAGTTGAAGAAAGGAGCTCAGGGGCACTGTAATTCACAAACCTGCAGAGTTATAAATGACAGCTATCGTCCAAAAATAGACTGAAGTAAGGCTGCCAAGAGGACTTGAAAGCGGGGCAGAATTGCAGGAAACCGATTTCAGGAGGTAGACTGGAATTGCATTGAAAGCATAGGAAAAGAGGCAGAACGTCCACAATGATGCACTTGGCCAAAAAGGGCGTATGCGTTTTTTCCTGAATATATTCAGGAAAAAACGCATACGCCCTTTTTGGCCAACCAAGCAAGCTTGCAAAGGAAATCTGCACTACAATGAAGTCTCACTTCCCCCCGGTCAAAAAGGCCATCTGAAAAAAGTGTAAAATCCAGAAAGGCAACAGGCCATTGAGAACTGGGAGCCTTGTTATGCTGATGGGCGGGATGTAAATTGCCAACAGACACTTGGGAGAAGTGTATGGTGTTTCCTGAAACATCTAAAAAACAAAGCAACAGAGCCTAGGGCACTTCCACTTATGGTCCTATAGCTTAGGGAAATTAAAATCAAAAAGACACAGCCACCCCAAAGTCTGGGACGCCTCTGTTTACAAGAACCTCGTTTACAGTACAAGTTCAACATCGCAGAAAGTGAAAAATGGATAAAGAAGTTGTGGTATTCACTTACAAAGCAATATCACTCAGCAATGAAATCTATGTCATCAGGCCCTTAGCATCGCAATGAGTGGATTCAGGTATGATGATTCTAACTGAAATAAGTCACACAGAAAAAGAAACATCATAAGATATCACTAATACACGGAATGTAAACTTGGCTACACAGGAACTGAATTACAGAACAGAACAGGGTCTCAAATTTAGAAAACCAACTTATGCTTGCTTAAGGGTAAAGGTGAGTTGGGGTGCTGCATAAAACCAGAGATTGAAATGAGCACAGATAAAGTTCCTTAAGCCAAATATGGAATAGACAAGAGCTACTCCTTGCTCAACGAAATGGACTCAAAACCCCATATTAAACCCCTAAGAATGTACCTGACTAGTAAGTATCTTAAAACCTATGGATTGCTATGTCTCCAAAAGAGAATCAAGCATGTGTACAGGGGCATAAACGCAGCAGTGATAGGATTGGAGAGGTTCGGTGAGCAAATGAAGACCCTTTGAAGTCATATTGCATGGTACCCATTCCACGGGTTTCAACTACCCAGGTTTAAGGTATTCTTCCTTCAGCTAAAACATGCATGTGGAACCCAAGTATGATCAACCATGTGATCGGGAGACGTGTTCAAATATGTCTCAGTTTTCGTACCCTGGTACTTGGGTGCAACATTCCAGACGCTTTACTAACACTCTCCCGACTTGGAGAGTCAGTCCCTTTAACCTCCTGTTTGGCCCAGTTTGCAATTTCTGCGGAAGATGAACAGGAATAGCGAGAACCAATGAGAGGCTAGCTGGAGGTGTCTGGACGGGCAAATTTAACTCTCATTTCCCACCAGGAAGAGGAATTAACCAAAGGCTCAGCGTGCCGTGCCAGAACCAGATTAGGTCCTGAAGCCATCCTGCGGTGTTGCGGCCAGGTCACAAGAAAGCGAGTTGAAGAAAGGAGCTCAGGGGCACTGTAATTCACAAACCTGCAGAGTTATAAATGACAGCTATCGTCCAAAAATAGACTGAAGTAAGGCTGCCAAGAGGACTTGAAAGCGGGGCAGAATTGCAGGAAACCGATTTCAGGAGGTAGACTGGAATTGCATTGAAAGCATAGGAAAAGAGGCAGAACGTCCACAATGATGCACTTGGCCAAAAAGGGCGTATGCGTTTTTTTCCTGAATATATTCAGGAAAAAATGCATACGCCCTTTTTGGCCAACCAAGCAAGCTTGCAAAGGAAATCTGCACTACAATGAAGTCTCACTTCCCCCCGGTCAAAAGGGCCATCTGAAAAAAGTGTAAAATCCAGAAAGGCAGGACAGGCCATGGAGAACTGGGAGCCTTGTTATGCTGATGGGCGGGATGTAAATTGCCAACAGACACTTGGGAGAAGTGTATGGTGTTTCCTGAAACATCTAAAAAACAAAGCAACAGAGCCTAGGGCACTGCCACTTATGGTCCTATAGCTTAGGGAAATTAAAATCAAAAAGACACAGCCACCCCAAAGTTTGGGACGCCTCTGTTTACAAGAACCTCGTTTACAGTACAAGTTCAACATCGCAGAAAGTGAAAAATGGATAAAGAAGTTGTGGTATTTACTTACAAAGCAATATCACTCAGCAATGAAATCTGTGTCATCAGGCCCTTAGAAGCACAATGAGTGGATTCAGGTATGATGATTCTAACTGAAATAAGTCACACAGAAAAAGAAACATCATAAGATATCAGTAATACACGGAATGTAAACTTGGCTACAAAGGAACTGAATTACAGAACAGAACAGGGTCTCAAATTTAGAAAACCAACTTATGCTTGCTTAAGGGTAAAGGTGAGTTGGGGTGCTGCATAAAACCAGAGATTGAAATGAGCACAGATAAAGTTCCTTAAGTCAAATATGGAATAGACAAGAGCTACTCCTTGCTCAACGAAATGGACTCAACACCGCATATTAAACGCCTAAGAATGTACCTGACTAGTAAGTATCTTAAAACCTATGGATTGCTATGTCTCCGAAAGAGAATCAAGCATGTGTACATGGGCATAAACGCAGCAGTGATAGGATTGGAGATGTTCGGTGAGCAAATGAAGACCCTTTGAAGTCATATTGCATGGTACCCATTCCACGGGTTTCAACTACCCAGGTTTAAGGTATTCTTCCTTCAGCTAAAACATGCATGTGGAACCTAGAGTATGATCAACCATGTGATCGGGAGAAGTGTTCAAATATGTCTCAGTTTTCGTACCCTGGTACTCGGGTGCAACATTCCAGACACTTTACTAACACTCTCCCGACTTGGAGAGTCAGTCCCTTTAACCTCCTGTTTGGCCCAGTTTGCAATTTCTGCGGAAGATGAACAGGAATAGCGAGAACCAATGAGAGACTAGCTGGAGGTGTCTGGACGGGCAAATTTAACTCTCATTTCCCACCAGGAAGAGGAAATAACCAAAGGCTCAGCGTGCCGTGCTGGAACCAGATTAGGGCCTGAAGCCATCCTGCGGTGTTGCGGCCAGGTCACAAGAAAGCGAGTTGAAGAAAGGAGCTCAGGGGCACTGTAATTCACAAACCTGCAGAGTTATAAATGACAGCTATCGTCCAAAAATAGACTGAAGTAAGGCTGCCAAGAGGACTTGAAAGCGGGGCAGAATTGCAGGAAACCGATTTCAGGAGGTAGACTGGAATTGCATTGAAAGCATAGGAAAAGAGGCAGAACGTCCACAATGATGCACTTGGCCAAAAAGGGCGTATGCGTTTTTTCCTGAATATATTCAGGAAAAAACGCATACGCCCTTTTTGGCCAATCAAGCAAGCTTGCAAAGGAAATCTGCACTACAATGAAGTCTCACTTCCCCCCGGTCAAAAGGGCCATCTGAATAAAGTGTAAAATCCAGAAAGGCAGGACAGGCCATGGAGAACTGGGAGCCTTGTTATGCTGATGGGCGGGATGTAAATTGCCAACAACCACTCGGGAGAAGTGTATGGTGTTTCCTGAAACATCTAAAAAACAAAGCAACAGAGCCTAGGGCACTTCCACTTATGGTCCTATAGCTTAGGGAAATTAAAATCAAAAAGACACAGCCACCCCAAAGTTTGGGACGCCTCCGTTTACAAGAACCTCGTTTACCGTACAAGTTCAATATCACAGAAAGTGAAAAATGGATAAAGAACTTGTGGTACTTACGTACAATGCAGTATCACTCAGCAATGAAATCTATGTCATCAGGCCCGTAGCAGCATAATGAGTGGATTCAGGTACGATGATTCTAACTGAAATAAGTCACACAGAAAAAGAAACATCATAAGATATCACTAATACACGGAATGTAAACTTGGCTACACAGGAACTGCATTCCAAAACAGAACAGGGTCTCAAATTTAGAAAACCAACTTATGCTTGCTTAAGGGGAAAGGTGAGTTGGGGTGCTGCATAAAACCAGAGATTGAAATGAGCACAGATAAAGTTCCTTAAGCCAAATATGGAATAGACAAGAGCTACTCCTTGCTCAACGAAATGGACTCAAAACCCCATATTAAACGCCTAAGAATGTACCTGACTAGTAAGTATCTTAAAACCTATGGATTGCTATGTCTCCAAAAGAGAATCAAGCGTGTGTACAGGGGCATAAATGCAGCAGTGATAGGATTGGAGAGGTTCGGTGAGCAAATGAAGACCCTTTGAAGTCATATTGCACGGTACCCATTCCACGGGTCTCAACTCTCCAGGTTTAAGGTATTCTTCCTTCAGCTAAAACATGCATGTGGAACCCAGAGTATGATCAACCATGTGAACGGGAGACGTGTTCAAATATGTCTCAGTTTTCCTACCCTGGTACTCGGGTGCAACACTCCAGACTCTTTACTAACACTCTCCCGACTTGGAGAGTCAGTCCCTTTAACCTCCTGTTTGGCCCAGTTTGCAATTTCTGCGGAAGATGAACAGGAATAGCGAGAACCAATGAGAGGCTAGCTGCAGGTGTCTGGACGGGCAAATTTAACTCTCATTTCCCACCAGGAAGAGGAATTAACCAAAGGCTCAGCATGCCGGGCCGGAACCAGATTAGGGCCTGAAGCCATCCTGCGGTGTTGCGGCCAGCTCAAAAGAAAGCGAGTTGAAGAAAGGAGCTCAGGGGCACTGTAATTCACAAACCTGCAGAGTTATAAATGACAGCTATCGTCCAAAATATACTGAAGTAAGGCTGCCAAGAGGACTTGAAAGCGGGGCAGAATTGCAGGAAACCGATTTCAGGACGTAGACTGGAATTGCATTGAAAGCATAGGAAAAGAGGCAGAACGTCCACAATGATGCACTTGGCCAAAAAGGGCGTATGCGTTTTTTCCTGAATATATTCAGGAAAAAACGCATATGCCCTTTTTGGCCAACCAAGCAAGCTTGCAAAGGAAATCTGCACTACAATGAAGTCTCACTTCCCCCCGGTCAAAAGGGCCATCTGAAAAAAGTGTAAAATCCAGAAAGGCAGGACAGGCCATGGAGAACTGGGAGCCTTGTTATGCTGATGGGCGGGATGTAAATTGCCAACAGACATTCGGGAGAAGTGTATGGTGTTTCCTGAAACATCTAAAAAACAAAGCAACAGAGCCTAGGGCACTGCCACTTATGGTCCTATAGCTTAGGGAAATTAAAATCAAAAAGACACAGCCACCCCAAAGTTTGGGACGCCTCTGTTTACAAGAACCTCGTTTACAGTACAAGTTCAACATCGCAGAAAGTGAAAAATGGATAAAGAAGTTGTGGTATTTACTTACAAAGCAATATCACTCAGCAATGAAATCTATGTCATCAGGCCCTTAGCAGCACAATGAGTGGATTCAGGTATGATGATTCTAACTGAAATAAGTCACACAGAAAAAGAAACATCATAAGATATCAGTAATACACGGAATGTATACTTGGCAACACAGGAACTGAATTACAGAACAGAACAGGGTCTCAAATTTAGAAAACCAACTTATGCTTGCTTAAGGGGAAAGGTGAGTTGGGGTGCTGCATAAAACCAGAGATTGAAATGAGCACAGATAAAGCTCCTTAAGCCAAATATGGAATAGACAAGAGCTACTCCTTGCTCAAAGAAATGGACTCAACACCGCATATTAAACGCCTAAGAATGTACCTGACTAGTAATTATCTTAAAACCTATGGATTGCTATGTCTCCGAAAGAGAATCAAGCATGTGTACAGGGGCATAAACGCAGCAGTGATAGGATTGGAGATGTTCGGTGAGCAAATGAAGACCCTTTGAAGTCATATTGCATGGTACCCATTCCACGGGTCTCAACTCTCCAGGTTTAAGGTATTCTTCCTTCAGCTAAAACATGCATGTGGAACCCAGAGTATGATCAACCATGTGATCGGGAGACGTGTTCAAATATGTCTCAGTTTTCGTACCCTGGTACTCGGGTGCAACATTCCAGATGCTTTACTAACACTCTCCCGACTTGGAGAGTCAGTCCCTTTAACCTCCTGTTTGGCCCAGTTTGCAATTTCTGTGGAAGATGAACAGGAATAGCGAGAACCAATGAGAGACTAGCTGGAGGTGTCTGGATGGGCAAATTTAACTCTCATTTCCCACCAGGAAGAGGAATTAACCAAAGGCTCAGCGTGCCGTGCCAGAACCAGATTAGGGCCGGAAGACATCCTGCGGTGTTGCGGCCAGGTCACAAGAAAGTGAGTTGAAGAAAGGAGCTCAGGGGCACTGTAATTCACAAACCTGCAGAGTTATAAATGACAGCTATCGTCCAAAAATATACTGAAGTAAGGCTGCCAAGAGGACATGAAAGCGGGGCAGAATTACAGGAAACTGATTTCAGGAGGTAGACTGGAATTGCATTGAAAGCATAGGAAAAGAGGCAGAACGTCCACAATGATGCACTTGGCCAAAAAGGGCGTATGCGTTTTTTCCTGAATATATTCAGGAAAAAACGCATACGCACTTTTTGGCCAACCAAGCAAACTTGCAAAGGAAATCTGCACTACAATGAAGTCTCACTTCCCCCCGGTCAAAAGGGCCATCTGAAAAAAGTGTAAAATCCAGAAAGGCAGGACAGGCCATGGAGAACTGGGAGCCTTGTTATGCTGATGGGCGGGATGTAAATTGCCAACAGACACTCAGGAGAAGTGTATGGTGTTTCCTGAAACATCTAAAAAACAAAGCAACAGAGCCTAGGGCACTTCCACTTATGGTCCTATAGCTTAGGGAAATTAAAATCAAAAAGACACAGCCACCCCAAAGTTTGGAACGGCTCTGTTTACAAGAACCTCGTTTACAGTACAAGTTCAACATCGCAGAAAGTGAAAAATGGATAAAGAAGTTGTGGTATTTACTTACAAAGCAATATCACCAAGCAATGAAATCTGTGTCATCAGGCCCTTAGCAGCACAATGACTGGATTCAGGTATGATGATTCTAACTGAAATAAGTCACACAGAAAAAGAAACATCATAAGATATCAGTAATACACGGAATGTAAACTTGGCTACACAGGAACTGAATTACAGAACAGAACAGGGTCTCAAATTTAGAAAACCAACTTATGCTTGCTTAAGGGTAAAGGTGAGTTGGGGTGCTGCATAAAACCAGAGATTGAAATGAGCACAGATAAAGTTCCTTAAGCCAAATATGGAATAGACAAGAGCTACTCCTTGCTCAACGAAATGGACTCAACACCCCATATTAAACGCCTAAGAATGTACCTGACTAGTAAGTATCTTAAAACCTATGGATTGCTATGTCTCCGAAAGAGAATCAAGCGTGTGTACAGGGGCATAAACGCAGCAGTGATAGGATTGGAGAGGTTCGGTGAGCAAATGAAGACCCTTTGAAGTCATATTGCATGGTACCCATTCCACGGGTCTCAACTCTCCAGGTTTAAGGTATTCTTCCTTCAGCTAAAACATGCATGTGGAACCCAGAGTATGATCAACCATGTGATCGGGAGACGTGTTCAAATATGTCTCAGTTTTCCTCCCCTGGTACTCGGGTGCAACATTCCAGATGCTTAACTAACACTCTCCCGACTTGGAGAGTCAGTCCCTTTAACCTCCTGTTTGGCCCAGTTTGCAATTTCTGTGGAAGATGAACAGGAATAGCGAGAACCAATGAGAGACTAGCTGGAGGTGTCTGGATGGGCAAATTTAACTCTCATTTCCCACCAGGAAGAGGAATTAACCAAAGGCTCAGCGTGCCGTGCCAGAACCAGATTAGGGCCTGAAGACATCCTGCGGTGTTGCGGCCAGGTCACAAGAAAGCGAGTTGAAGAAAGGAGCTCAGGGGCACTGTAATTCACAAACCTGCAGAGTTATAAATGACAGCTATCGTCCAAAAATATACTGAAGTAAGGCTGCCAAGAGGACTTGAAAGCGGGGCAGAATTACAGGAAACCGATTTCAGGAGGTAGACTGGAATTGCATTGAAAGCATAGGAAAAGAGGCAGAACGTCCACAATGATGCACTTGGCCAAAAAGGGCGTATGCGTTTTTTCCTGTATATATTCAGGAAAAAACGCATACGCCCTTTTTGGCCAACCAAGCAAACTTGCAAAGGAAATCTGCACCACAATGAAGTCTCACTTCCCCCCGGTCAAAAGGGCCATCTGAAAAAAGTGTAAAATCCAGAAAGGCAGGACAGGCCATGGAGAACTGGGAGCCTTGTTATGCTGATGGGCGGGATGTAAATTGCCAACAGACACTCAGGAGAAGTGTATGGTGTTTCCTGAAACATCTAAAAAACAAAGCAACAGAGCCTAGGGCACTTCCACTTATGGTCCTATAGCTTAGGGAAATTAAAATCAAAAAGACACAGCCACCCCAAAGTTTGGGACGCCTCCGTTTACAAGAACCTCGTTTACCGTACAAGTTCAATATCACAGAAAGTGAAAAATGGATAAAGAACTTGTGGTACTTACGTACAATGCAGTATCACTCAGCAATGAAATCTATGTCATCAGGCCCATAGCAGCATAATGAGTGGATTCAGGTACGATGATTCTAACTGAAATAAGTCACACAGAAAAAGAAACATCATAAGATATCACTAATACACGGAATGTAAACTTGGCTACACAGGAACTGCATTCCAAAACAGAACAGGGTCTCAAATTTAGAAAACCAACTTATGCTTGCTTAAGGGGAAAGGTGAGTTGGGGTGCTGCATAAAACCAGAGATTGAAATGAGCACAGATAAAGTTCCTTAAGCCAAATATGGAATAGACAAGAGCTACTCCTTGCTCAACGAAATGGACTCAAAACCCCATATTAAACGCCTAAGAATGTACCTGACTAGTAAGTATCTTAAAACCTATGGATTGCTATGTGTCCAAAAGAGAATCAATCGTGTGTACAGGGGCATAAATGCAGCAGTGATAGGATTGGAGAGGTTCGGTGAGCAAATGAAGACCCTTTGAAGTCATATTGCACGGTACCCATTCCACGGGTCTCAACTCTCCAGGTTTAAGGTATTCTTCCTTCAGCTAAAACATGCATGTGGAACCCAGAGTATGATCAACCATGTGAACGGGAGACGTGTTCAAATATGTCTCAGTTTTCCTACCCTGGTACTCGGGTGCAACACTCCAGACTCTTTACTAACACTCTCCCGACTTGGAGAGTCAGTCCCTTTAACCTCCTGTTTGGCCCAGTTTGCAATTTCTGCGGAAGATGAACAGGAATAGCGAGAACCAATGAGAGGCTAGCTGCAGGTGTCTGGACGGGCAAATTTAACTCTCATTTCCCACCAGGAAGAGGAATTAACCAAAGGCTCAGCATGCCGGGCCGGAACCAGATTAGGGCCTGAAGCCATCCTGCGGTGTTGCGGCCAGCTCACAAGAAAGCGAGTTGAAGAAAGGAGCTCAGGGGCACTGTAATTCACAAACCTGCAGAGTTATAAATGACAGCTATCGTCCAAAATAGACTGAAGTAAGGCTGCCAAGAGGACTTGAAAGCGGGGCAGAATTGCAGGAAACCGATTTCAGGAGGTAGACTGGAATTGCATTGAAAGCATAGGAAAAGAGGCAGAACGTCCACAATGATGCACTTGGCCAAAAAGGGCATATGCGTTTTTTCCTGAATATATTCAGGAAAAAACGCATACGCCCTTTTTGGCCAACCAAGCAAGCTTGCAAAGGAAATCTGCACTACAATGAAGTCTCACTTCCCCCCGGTCAAAAGGGCCATCTGAAAAAAGTGTAAAATCCAGAAAGGCAGGACAGGCCATGGAGAACTGGGAGCCTTGTTATGCTGATGGGCGGGATGTAAATTGCCAACAACCACTCGGGAGAAGTGTATGGTGTTTCCTGAAACATCTAAAAAACAAAGCAACAGAGCCTAGGGCACTTCCACTTATGGTCCTATAGCTTAGGGAAATTAAAATCAAAAAGACACAGCCACCCCAAAGTTTGGGACGCCTCCGTTTACAAGAACCTCGTTTACCGTACAAGTTCAATATCACAGAAAGTGAAAAATGGATAAAGAACTTGTGGTACTTACGTACAATGCAGTATCACTCAGCAATGAAATCTATGTCATCAGGCCCGTAGCAGCATAATGAGTGGATTCAGGTACGATGATTCTAACTGAAATAAGTCACACAGAAAAAGAAACATCATAAGATATCACTAATACACGGAATGTAAACTTGGCTACACAGGAACTGCATTCCAAAACAGAACAGGGTCTCAAATTTAGAAAACCAACTTATGCTTGCTTAAGGGGAAAGGTGAGTTTGGGTGCTGCATAAAACCAGAGATTGAAATGAGCACAGATAAAGTTCCTTAAGCCAAATATGGAATAGACAAGAGCTACTCCTTGCTCAACGAAATGGACTCAAAACCCCATATTAAACGCCTAAGAATGTACCTGACTAGTAAGTATCTTAAAACCTATGGATTGCTATGTCTCCAAAAGAGAATCAAGCGTGTGTACAGGGGCATAAATGCAGCAGTGATAGGATTGGAGAGGTTCGGTGAGCAAATGAAGACCCTTTGAAGTCATATTGCACGGTACCCATTCCACGGGTCTCAACTCTCCAGGTTTAAGGTATTCTTCCTTCAGCTAAAAGATGCATGTGGTACCCAGAGTATGATCAACCATGTGATCGGGAGACGTGTTCAAATATGTCTCAGTTTTCGTACCCTGGTACTCGGGTGCAACATTCCAGATGCTTTACTAACACTCTCCCGACTTGGAGAGTCAGTCCCTTTAACCTCCTGTTTGGCCCAGTTTGCAATTTCTGTGGAAGATGAACAGGAATAGCGAGAACCAATGAGAGACTAGCTGGAGGTGTCTGGATGGGCAAATTTAACTCTCATTTCCCACCAGGAAGAGGAATTAACCAAAGGCTCAGCGTGCCGTGCCAGAACCAGATTAGGGCCTGAAGCCATCCTGCGGTGTTGCGGCCAGGTCACAAGAAAGCGAGTTGAAGAAAGGAGCTCAGGGGCACTGTAATTCACAAACCTGCAGAGTTATAAATGACAGCTATCGTCCAAAAATAGACTGAAGTAAGGCTGCCAAGAGGACTTGAAAGCGGGGCAGAATTGCAGGAAACCGATTTCAGGAGGTAGACTGGAATTGCATTGAAAGCATAGGAAAAGAGGCAGAACGTCCACAATGATGCACTTGGCCAAAAAGGGCGTATGCGTTTTTTCCTGAATATATTCAGGAAAAAACGCATACGCCCTTTTTGGCCAATCAAGCAAGCTTGCAAAGGAAATCTGCACTACAATGAAGTCTCACTTCCCCCCGGTCAAAAGGGCCATCTGAAAAAAGTGTAAAATCCAGAAAGGCAGGACAGGCCATGGAGAACTGGGAGCCTTGTTATGCTGATGGGCGGGATGTAAATTGCCAACAACCACTCGGGAGAAGTGTATGGTGTTTCCTGAAACATCTAAAAAACAAAGCAACAGAGCCTAGGGCACTTCCACTTATGGTCCTATAGCTTAGGGAAATTAAAATCAAAAAGACACAGCCACCCCAAAGTTTGGGATGCCTCCGTTTACAAGAACCTCGTTTACCGTACAAGTTCAATATCACAGAAAGTGAAAAATGGATAAAGAACTTGTGGTACTTACGTACAATGCAGTATCACTCAGCAATGAAATCTATGTCATCAGGCCCATAGCAGCATAATGAGTGGATTCAGGTACGATGATTCTAACTGAAATAAGTCACACAGAAAAAGAAACATCATAAGATATCACTAATACACGGAATGTAAACTTGGCTACACAGGAACTGCATTCCAAAACAGAACAGGGTCTCAAATTTAGAAAACCAACTTATGCTTGCTTAAGGGGAAAGGTGAGTTGGGGTGCTGCATAAAACCAGAGATTGAAATGAGCACAGATAAAGTTCCTTAAGCCAAATATGGAATAGACAAGAGCTACTCCTTGCTCAACGAAATGGACTCAAAACCCCATATTAAACGCCTAAGAATGTACCTGACTAGTAAGTATCTTAAAACCTATGGATTGCTATGTGTCCAAAAGAGAATCAATCGTGTGTACAGGGGCATAAATGCAGCAGTGATAGGATTGGAGAGGTTCGGTGAGCAAATGAAGACCCTTTGAAGTCATATTGCACGGTACCCATTCCACGGGTCTCAACTCTCCAGGTTTAAGGTATTCTTCCTTCAGCTAAAACATGCATGTGGAACCCAGAGTATGATCAACCATGTGAACGGGAGACGTGTTCAAATATGTCTCAGTTTTCCTACCCTGGTACTCGGGTGCAACACTCCAGACTCTTTACTAACACTCTCCCGACTTGGAGAGTCAGTCCCTTTAACCTCCTGTTTGGCCCAGTTTGCAATTTCTGCGGAAGATGAACAGGAATAGCGAGAACCAATGAGAGGCTAGCTGCAGGTGTCTGGACGGGCAAATTTAACTCTCATTTCCCACCAGGAAGAGGAATTAACCAAAGGCTCAGCATGCCGGGCCGGAACCAGATTAGGGCCTGAAGCCATCCTGCGGTGTTGCGGCCAGCTCACAAGAAAGCGAGTTGAAGAAAGGAGCTCAGGGGCACTGTAATTCACAAACCTGCAGAGTTATAAATGACAGCTATCGTCCAAAATATACTGAAGTAAGGCTGCCAAGAGGACTTGAAAGCGGGGCAGAATTGCAGGAAACCGATTTCAGGAGGTAGACTGGAATTGCATTGAAAGCATAGGAAAAGAGGCAGAACGTCCACAATGATGCACTTGGCCAAAAAGGGCGTATGCGTTTTTTCCTGAATATATTCAGGAAAAAACGCATACGCCCTTTTTGGCCAACCAAGCAAGCTTGCAAAGGAAATCTGCACTACAATGAAGTCTCACTTCCCCCCGGTCAAAAGGGCCATCTGAAAAAAGTGTAAAATCCAGAAAGGCAGGACAGGCCATGGAGAACTGGGAGCCTTGTTATGCTGATGGGCGGGATGTAAATTGCCAACAACCACTCGGGAGAAGTGTATGGTGTTTCCTGAAACATCTAAAAAACAAAGCAACAGAGCCTAGGGCACTTCCACTTATGGTCCTATAGCTTAGGGAAATTAAAATCAAAAAGACACAGCCACCCCAAAGTTTGGGATGCCTCCGTTTACAAGAACCTCGTTTACCGTACAAGTTCAATATCACAGAAAGTGAAAAATGGATAAAGAACTTGTGGTACTTACGTACAATGCAGTATCACTCAGCAATGAAATCTATGTCATCAGGCCCATAGCAGCATAATGAGTGGATTCAGGTACGATGATTCTAACTGAAATAAGTCACACAGAAAAAGAAACATCATAAGATATCACTAATACACGGAATGTAAACTTGGCTACACAGGAACTGCATTCCAAAACAGAACAGGGTCTCAAATTTAGAAAACCAACTTATGCTTGCTTAAGGGGAAAGGTGAGTTGGGGTGCTGCATAAAACCAGAGATTGAAATGAGCACAGATAAAGTTCCTTAAGCCAAATATGGAATAGACAAGAGCTACTCCTTGCTCAACGAAATGGACTCAAAACCCCATATTAAACGCCTAAGAATGTACCTGACTAGTAAGTATCTTAAAACCTATGGATTGCTATGTGTCCAAAAGAGAATCAATCGTGTGTACAGGGGCATAAATGCAGCAGTGATAGGATTGGAGAGGTTCGGTGAGCAAATGAAGACCCTTTGAAGTCATATTGCACGGTACCCATTCCACGGGTCTCAACTCTCCAGGTTTAAGGTATTCTTCCTTCAGCTAAAACATGCATGTGGAACCCAGAGTATGATCAACCATGTGAACGGGAGACGTGTTCAAATATGTCTCAGTTTTCCTACCCTGGTACTCGGGTGCAACACTCCAGACTCTTTACTAACACTCTCCCGACTTGGAGAGTCAGTCCCTTTAACCTCCTGTTTGGCCCAGTTTGCAATTTCTGCGGAAGATGAACAGGAATAGCGAGAACCAATGAGAGGCTAGCTGCAGGTGTCTGGACGGGCAAATTTAACTCTCATTTCCCACCAGGAAGAGGAATTAACCAAAGGCTCAGCATGCCGGGCCGGAACCAGATTAGGGCCTGAAGCCATCCTGCGGTGTTGCGGCCAGCTCACAAGAAAGCGAGTTGAAGAAAGGAGCTCAGGGGCACTGTAATTCACAAACCTGCAGAGTTATAAATGACAGCTATCGTCCAAAATATACTGAAGTAAGGCTGCCAAGAGGACTTGAAAGCGGGGCAGAATTGCAGGAAACCGATTTCAGGAGGTAGACTGGAATTGCATTGAAAGCATAGGAAAAGAGGCAGAACGTCCACAATGATGCACTTGGCCAAAAAGGGCGTATGCGTTTTTTCCTGAATATATTCAGGAAAAAACGCATACGCCCTTTTTGGCCAACCAAGCAAGCTTGCAAAGGAAATCTGCACTACAATGAAGTCTCACTTCCCCCCGGTCAAAAGGGCCATCTGAAAAAAGTGTAAAATCCAGAAAGGCAGGACAGGCCATGGAGAACTGGGAGCCTTGTTATGCTGATGGGCGGGATGTAAATTGCCAACAACCACTCGGGAGAAGTGTATGGTGTTTCCTGAAACATCTAAAAAACAAAGCAACAGAGCCTAGGGCACTTCCACTTATGGTCCTATAGCTTAGGGAAATTAAAATCAAAAAGACACAGCCACCCCAAAGTTTGGGATGCCTCCGTTTACAAGAACCTCGTTTACCGTACAAGTTCAATATCACAGAAAGTGAAAAATGGATAAAGAACTTGTGGTACTTACGTACAATGCAGTATCACTCAGCAATGAAATCTATGTCATCAGGCCCATAGCAGCATAATGAGTGGATTCAGGTACGATGATTCTAACTGAAATAAGTCACACAGAAAAAGAAACATCATAAGATATCACTAATACACGGAATGTAAACTTGGCTACACAGGAACTGCATTCCAAAACAGAACAGGGTCTCAAATTTAGAAAACCAACTTATGCTTGCTTAAGGGGAAAGGTGAGTTGGGGTGCTGCATAAAACCAGAGATTGAAATGAGCACAGATAAAGTTCCTTAAGCCAAATATGGAATAGACAAGAGCTACTCCTTGCTCAACGAAATGGACTCAAAACCCCATATTAAACGCCTAAGAATGTACCTGACTAGTAAGTATCTTAAAACCTATGGATTGCTATGTGTCCAAAAGAGAATCAATCGTGTGTACAGGGGCATAAATGCAGCAGTGATAGGATTGGAGAGGTTCGGTGAGCAAATGAAGACCCTTTGAAGTCATATTGCACGGTACCCATTCCACGGGTCTCAACTCTCCAGGTTTAAGGTATTCTTCCTTCAGCTAAAACATGCATGTGGAACCCAGAGTATGATCAACCATGTGAACGGGAGACGTGTTCAAATATGTCTCAGTTTTCCTACCCTGGTACTCGGGTGCAACACTCCAGACTCTTTACTAACACTCTCCCGACTTGGAGAGTCAGTCCCTTTAACCTCCTGTTTGGCCCAGTTTGCAATTTCTGTGGAAGATGAACAGGAATAGCGAGAACCAATGAGAGGCTAGCTGCAGGTGTCTGGACGGGCAAATTTAACTCTCATTTCCCACCAGGAAGAGGAATTAACCAAAGGCTCAGCATGCCGGGCCGGAACCAGATTAGGGCCTGAAGCCATCCTGCGGTGTTGCGGCCAGCTCACAAGAAAGCGAGTTGAAGAAAGGAGCTCAGGGGCACTGTAATTCACAAACCTGCAGAGTTATAAATGACAGCTATCGTCCAAAATATACTGAAGTAAGGCTGCCAAGAGGACTTGAAAGCGGGGCAGAATTGCAGGAAACCGATTTCAGGAGGTAGACTGGAATTGCATTGAAAGCATAGGAAAAGAGGCAGAACGTCCACAATGATGCACTTGGCCAAAAAGGGCGTATGCGTTTTTTCCTGAATATATTCAGGAAAAAACGCATACGCCCTTTTTGGCCAACCAAGCAAGCTTGCAAAGGAAATCTGCACTACAATGAAGTCTCACTTCCCCCCGGTCAAAAGGGCCATCTGAAAAAAGTGTAAAATCCAGAAAGGCAGGACAGGCCATGGAGAACTGGGAGCCTTGTTATGCTGATGGGCGGGATGTAAATTCCCAACAACCACTCGGGAGAAGTGTATGGTGTTTCCTGAAACATCTAAAAAACAAAGCAACAGAGCCTAGGGCACTGCTACTTATGGTCCTATAGCTTAGGGAAATTAAAATCAAAAAGACACAGTCACCCCAAAGTTTGGGACGCCTCTGTTTACAAGAACCTCGTTTACAGTACAAGTTCAACATCGCAGAAAGTGAAAAATGGATAAAGAAGTTGTGGTATTTACTTACAAAGCAATATCACTCAGCAATGAAATCTATGTCATCAGGCCCTTAGCAGCACAATGAGTGGATTCAGGTATGATGATTCTAACTGAAATAAGTCACACAGAAAAAGAAACATCATAAGATATCAGTAATACACGGAATGTATACTTGGCTACACAGGAACTGAATTACAGAACAGAACAGGGTCTCAAATTTAGAAAATCAACTTATGCTTGCTTAAGGGGAAAGGTGAGTTGGGTTGCTGCATAAAACCAGAGATTGAAATGAGCACAGATAAAGTTCCTTAAGCCAAATATGGAATAGACAAGAGCTACCCCTTGCTCAAAGAAATGGACTCAACACCGCATATTAAACGCCTAAGAATGTACCTGACTAGTAATTATCTTAAAACCTATGGATTGCTATGTCTCCGAAAGAGAATCAAGCATGTGTACAGGGGCATAAACGCAGCAGTGATAGGATTGGAGATGTTCGGTGAGCAAATGAAGACCCTTTGAAGTCATATTGCATGGTACCCATTCCACGGGTCTCAACTCTCCAGGTTTAAGGTATTCTTCCTTGAGCTAAAACATGCATGTGGAACCCAGAGTATGATCAACCATGTGATCGGGAGACGTGTTCAAATATGTCTCAGTTTTCGTACCCTGGTACTCGGGTGCAACATTCCAGACGCTTTACTAACACTCTCCCCACTTGGAGAGTCAGCGCCTTTAACCTCCTGTTTGGCCCAGTTTGCAATTTCTGCGGAAGATGAACAGGAATAGCGAGAACCAATGAGAGACTAGCTGGAGGTGTCTGGACGGGCAAATTTAACTCTCATTTCCCACCAGGAAGAGGAAATAACCAAAGGCTCAGCGTGCCGTGCCGGAACCAGATTAGGGCCTGAAGCCATCCTGCGGTGTTGCGGCCAGGTCACAAGAAAGCGAGTTGAAGAAAGGAGCTCAGGGGCACTGTAATTCACAAACCTGCAGAGTTATAAATGACAGCTATCGTCCAAAAATAGACTGAAGTAAGGCTGCCAAGAGGACTTGAAAGCGGGGCAGAATTGCAGGAAACCGATTTCAGGAGGTAGACTGGAATTGCATTGAAAGCATAGGAAAAGAGGCAGAACGTCCACAATGATGCACTTGGCCAAAAAGGGCGTATGCGTTTTTTCCTGAATATATTCAGGAAAAAACGCATACGCCCTTTTTGGCCAACCAAGCAAGCTTGCAAAGGAAATCTGCACTACAATGAAGTCTCACTTCCCCCCGGTCAAAAGGGCCATCTGAAAAAAGTGTAAAATCCAGAAAGGCAGGACAGGCCATGGAGAACTGGGAGCCTTGTTATGCTGAAGGGCGGGATGTAAATTGCCAACAACCACTCGGGAGAAGTGTATGGTGTTTCCTGAAACATCTAAAAAACAAAGCAACAGAGCCTAGGGCACTTCCACTTATGGTCCTATAGCTTAGGGAATTTAAAATCAAAAAGACACAGCCACCCCAAAGTTTGGAACGGCTCTGTTTACAAGAACCTCGTTTACAGTACAAGTTCAACATCGCAGAAAGTGAAAAATGGATAAAAAAGTTGTGGTATTTACTTACAAAGCAATATCACTCAGCAATGAAATCTGTGTCATCAGGCCCTTAGTAGCACAATGAGTGGATTCAGGTATGATGATTCTAACTGAAATAGGTCACACAGAAAAAGAAACATCATAAGATATCAGTAATACACGGAATGTAAACTTGGCTACACAGGAACTGAATTACAGAACAGAACAGGGTCTCAAATTTAGAAAACCAACTTATGCTTGCTTAAGGGTAAAGGTGAGTTGGGGTGCTGCATAAAACCAGAGATTGAAATGAGCACAGATAAAGTTCCTTAAGCCAAGTATGGAATAGACAAGAGCTACTCCTTGCTCAAAGAAATGGACTCAACACCGCATATTAAACGCCTATGAATGTACCTGACTAGTAAGTATCTTAAAATCTAGGGATTGCTATGTCTCCCAAAGAGAATCAAGCATGTGTACAGGGGCATAAATGCAGCAGTGATAGGATTGGAGAGGTTCGGTGAGCAAATGAAGACCCTTTGAAGTCATATTGCATGGTACCCATTCCACGGGTTTCAACTACCCAGGTTTTAGGTATTCTTCCTTCAGCTAAAACATGCATGTGGAACCCAGAGTATGATCAACCATGTGATCGGGAGACGTGTTCAAATATGTCTCAGTTTTCCTCCCCTGGTACTCGGGTGCAACATTCCAGACGCTTTACTAACACTCTCCCCACTTGGAGAGTCAGCGCCTTTAACCTCCTATTTGGCACAGTTTGCAATTTCTGCGGAAGATGAACAGGAATAGCGAGAACCAATGAGAGACTAGCTGGAGGTGTCTGGACGGGCAAATTTAACTCTCATTTCCCACCAGGAAGAGGAAATAACCAAAGGCTCAGCGTGCCGTACCGGAACCAGATTAGGGCCTGAAGCCATCCTGCGGTGTTGCGGCCAGCTCAAAAGAAAGCGAGTTGAAGAAAGGAGCTCAGGGTCACTGTAATTCACAAACCTGCAGAGTTATAAATGACAGCTATCGTCCAAAAATAGACTGAAGTAAGGCTGCCAAGAGGACTTGAAAGCGGGGCAGAATTGCAGGAAACCGATTTCAGGAGGTAGACTGGAATTGCATTGAAAGCATAGGAAAAGAGGCAGAACGTCCACAATGATGCACTTGGCCAAAAAGGGCGTATGCGTTTTTTCCTGAATATATTCAGGAAAAAACGCATACGCCCTTTTTGGCCAACCAAGCAAACTTGCAAAGGAAATCTGCACTACAATGAAGTCTCACTTCCCCCCGGTCAAAAGGGCCATCTGAAAAAAGTGTAAAATCCAGAAAGGCAGGACAGGCCATGGAGAACTGGGAGCCTTGTTATGCTGATGGGCGGGATGTAAATTGCCAACAACCACTCGGGAGAAGTGTATGGTGTTTCCTGAAACATCTAAAAAACAAAGCAACAGAGCCTAGGGCACTGCTACTTATGGTCCTATAGCTTAGGGAAATTAAAATCAAAAAGACACAGCCACCCCAAAGTTTGGGACGCCTCCGTTTACAAGAACCTCGTTTACCATACAAGTTCAATATCACAGAAAGTGAAAAATGGATAAAGAACTTGTGGTACTTACGTACAATGCAGTATCACTCAGCAATGAAATCTATGTCATCAGGCCCGTAGCAGCATAATGAGTGGATTCAGGTACGATGATTCTAACTGAAATAAGTCACACAGAAAAAGAAACATCATAAGATATCAGTAATACACGGAATGTAAACTTGGCTACACAGGAACTGAATTACAGAACAGAACAGGGTCTCAAATTTAGAAAACCAACTTATGCTTGCTTAAGGGTAAAGGTGAGTTGGGGTGCTGCATAAAACCAGAGATTGAAATGAGCACAGATAAAGTTCCTTAAGCCAAATATGGAATAGACAAGAGCTACTCCTTGCTCAACGAAATGGACTCAACACCGCATATTAAACGCCTAAGAATGTACCTGACTAGTAAGTATCTTAAAACCTATGGATTGCTATGTCTCTGAAAGAGAATCAAGCGTGTGTACAGGGGCATAAACGCAGCAGTGATAGGATTGGAGATGTTCGGTGAGCAAATGAAGACCCTTTGAAGTCATATTGCATGATACCCATTACACGGGTCTGAACTCTCCAGGTTTAAGGTATTCTTCCTTCAGCTAAAACATGCACGTGGAACCCAAGTATGATCAACCATGTGAACGAGAGACGTGTTCAAATATGTCTCAGTTTTCCTCCCCTGGTACTCGGGTGCAACATTCCAGATGCTTTACTAACACTCTCCCCACTTGGAGAGTCAGCGCCTTTAACCTCCTGTTTGGCCCAGTTTGCAATTTCTGCGGAAGATGAACAGGAATAGCGAGAACCAATGAGAGGCTAGCTGGAGGTGTCTGGACGGGCAAATTTAACTCTCATTTCCCACCAGGAAGAGGAAATAACCAGAGGCTCAGCGTGCCGTGCCGGAACCAGATTAGGGCCTGAAGCCATCCTGCGGTGTTGCGGCCAGGTCACAAGAAAGCAAGTTGAAGAAAGGAGCTCAGGGGCACTGTAATTCACAAACCTGCAGAGTTATAAATGACAGCTATCGTCCAAAAATAGACTGAAGTAAGGCTGCCAAGAGGACTTGAAAGCGGGGCAGAATTGCAGGAAACCGATTTCAGGAGGTAGACTGGAATTGCATTGAAAGCATAGGAAAAGAGGCAGAACGTCCACAATGATGCACTTGGCCAAAAAGGGCGTATGCGTTTTTTCCTGAATATATTCAGGAAAAAACGCATACGCCCTTTTTGGCCAACCAAGCAAGCTTGCAAAGGAAATCTGCACTACAATGAAGTCTCACTTCCCCCCGGTCAAAAGGGCCATCTGAAAAAAGTGTAAAATCCAGAAAGGCAGGACAGGCCATGGAGAACTGGGAGCCTTGTTATGCTGATGGGCGGGATGTAAATTGCCAACAACCACTCGGGAGAAGTGTATGGTGTTTCCTGAAACATCGAAAAAACAAAGCAACAGAACCTAGGGCACTTCCACTTATGGTCCTATAGCTTAGGGAAATTAAAATCAAAAAGGCACAGCCACCCCAAAGTTTGGGACGCCTCCGTTTACAAGAACCTCGTTTACCGTACAAGTTCAATATCACAGAAAGTGAAAAATGGATAAAGAACTTGTGGTACTTACGTACAATGCAGTATCACTCAGCAATGAAATCTATGTCATCAGGCCCGTAGCAGCATAATGAGTGGATTCAGGTACGATGATTCTAACTGAAATAAGTCACACAGAAAAAGAAACATCATAAGATATCACTAATACACGGAATGTAAACTTGGCTACACAGGAACTGCATTCCAAAACAGAACAGGGTCTCAAATTGAGAAAACCAACTTATGCTTGCTTAAGGGGAAAGGTGAGTTGGGGTGCTGCATAAAACCAGAGATTGAAATGAGCACAGATAAAGTTCCTTAAGCCAAATATGGAATAGACAAGAGCTACTCCTTGCTCAACGAAATGGACTCAAATCCCCATATTAAACGCCTAAGAATGTACCTGACTAGTAAGTATCTTAAAACCTATGGATTGCTATGTCTCCAAAAGAGAATAAAGCGTGTGTACAGGGGCATAAATGCAGCAGTGATAGGATTGGAGAGGTTTGGTGAGCAAATGAAGACCCTTTGAAGTCATATTGCACGGTACCCATTCCACGGGTCTCAACTCTCCAGGTTTAAGGTATTCTTCCTTCAGCTAAAACATGCATGTGGAACCCAGAGTATGATCAACCATGTGAATGGGAGACGTGTTCAAATATGTCTCAGTTTTCATACCCTGGTACTCGGGTGCAACACTCCAGACGCTTTACTAACACTCTCCCGACTTGGAGAGTCAGTCCCTTTAACCTCCTGTTTGGCCCAGTTTGCAATTTCTGCGGAAGATGAACAGGAATAGCGAGAACCAATGAGAGGCTAGCTGGAGGTGTCTGGACGGGCAAATTTAACTCTCATTTCCCACCAGGAAGAGGAAATAACCAAAGGCTGAGCGTGCCGTGCCGGAACCAGATTAGGGCCTGAAGCCATCCTGCGGTGTTGCGGCCAGGTCACAAGAAAGCGAGTTGAAGAAAGGAGCTCAGGGGCACTGTAATTCACAAACCTGCAGAGTTATAAATGACAGCTATCGTCCAAAAATAGACTGAAGTAAGGCTGCCAAGAGGACTTGAAAG
This sequence comes from Stenella coeruleoalba, assembly GCF_951394435.1. Taxonomy (NCBI): domain Eukaryota; kingdom Metazoa; phylum Chordata; class Mammalia; order Artiodactyla; family Delphinidae; genus Stenella; species Stenella coeruleoalba. Next base: position 631,456 of record NW_027646306.1, read on the forward strand.
CGGGGCAGAATTGCAGGAAACCGATTTCAGGAGGTAGACTGGAATTGCATTGAAAGCATAGGAAAAGAGGCAGAACGTCCAAAATGATGCACTTGGCCAAAAAGGGCGTATGCGTTTTTTCCTGAATATATTCAGGAAAAAACGCATACGCACTTTTTGGCCAACCAAGCAAGCTTGCAAAGGAAATCTGCACTACAATGAAGTCTCACTTCCCCCCGGTCAAAAGGGCCATCTGAAAAAAGTGTAAAATACAGAAAGGCAGGACAGGCCATGGAGAACTGGGAGCCTTGTTATGCTGAAGGGCGGGATGTAAATTGCCAACAACCACTCGGGAGAAGTGTATGGTGTTTCCTGAAACATCTAAAAAACAAAGCAACAGAGCCTAGGGCTGTTCCACTTATGGTCCTATAGCTTAGGGAATTTAAAATCAAAAAGACACAGCCACCCCAAAGTTTGGAACGGCTCTGTTTACAAGAACCTCGTTTACAGTACAAGTTCAACATCGCAGAAAGTGAAAAATGGATAAAAAAGTTGTGGTATTTACTTACAAAGCAATATCACTCAGGAATGAAATCTGTGTCATCAGGCCCTTAGTAGCACAATGAGTGGATTCAGGTATGATGATTCTAACTGAAATAAGTCACACAGAAAAAGAAACATCATAAGATATCAGTAATACACGGAATGTAAACTTGGCTACACAGGAACTGAATTACAGAACAGAACAGGGTCTCAAATTTAGAAAACCAACTTATGCTTGCTTAAGGGTAAAGGTGAGTTGGGGTACTGCATAAAACCAGAGATTGAAATGAGCACAGATAAAGTTCCTTAAGCCAAATATGGAATAGACAAGAGCTACTCCTTGCTCAAAGAAATGGACTCAATACCGCATATTAAACGCCTAAGAATGTACCTGACTAGTAAGTATCTTAAAATCTAGGGATTGCTATGTCTCCGAAAGAGAATCAAGCATGTGTACAGGGGCATAAACGCAGCAGTGATAGGATTGGAGAGGTTCGGTGAGCAAATGAAGACCCTTTGAAGTCATATTGCATGGTACCCATTCCACGGGTTTCAACTACCCAGGTTTTAGGTATTCTTCCTTCAGCTAAAACATGCATGTGGAACCCAGAGTATGATCAACCATGTGATCGGGAGACGTGTTCAAATATGTCTCAGTTTTCCTCCCCTGGTACTCGGGTGCAACATTCCAGACGCTTTACTAACACTCTCCCCACTTGGAGAGTCAGCGCCTTTAACCTCCTGTTTGGCCCAGTTTGCAATTTCTGCGGAAGATGAACAGGAATAGCGAGAACCAATGAGAGACTAGCTGCAGGTGTCTGGACGGGCAAATTTAACTCTCATTTCCCACCAGGAAGAGGAAATAACCAAAGGCTCAGCGTGCCGTGCCGGAACCAGATTAGGGCCTGAAGCCATCCTGCGGTGTTGCGGCCAGCTCAAAAGAAAGCGAGTTGAAGAAAGGAGCTCAGGGGCACTGTAATTCACAAACCTGCAGAGTTATAAATGACAGCTATCGTCCAAAAATAGACTGAAGTAAGGCTGCCAAGAGGACTTGAAAGCGGGGCAGAATTGCAGGAAACCGATTTCAGGAGGTAGACTGGAATTGCATTGAAAGCATAGGAAAAGAGGCAGAACGTCCACAATGATGCACTTGGCCAAAAAGGGCGTATGCGTTTTTTCCTGAATATATTCAGGAAAAAACGCATACGCCCTTTTTGGCCAACCAAGCAAGCTTGCAAAGGAAATCTGCACTACAATGAAGTCTCACTTCCCCCCGGTCAAAAGGGCCATCTGAAAAAAGTGTAAAATCCAGAAAGGCAGGACAGGCCATGGAGAACTGGGAGCCTTGTTATGCTGAAGGGCGGGATGTAAATTGCCAACAACCACTCGGGAGAAGTGTATGGTGTTTCCTGAAACATCTAAAAAACAAAGCAACAGAGCCTAGGGCACTTCCACTTATGGTCCTATAGCTTAGGGAATTTAAAATCAAAAAGACACAGCCACCCCAAAGTTTGGAACGGCTCTGTTTACAAGAACCTCGTTTACAGTACAAGTTCAACATTGCAGAAAGTGAAAAATGGATAAAAAAGTTGTGGTATTTACTTACAAAGCAATATCACTCAGCAATGAAATCTATGTCATCAGGCCCTTAGCATCACAATGAGTGGATTCAGGTATGATGATTCTAACTTAAATAAGTCACACAGAAAAAGAAACATCATAAGATATCAGTAATACACGGAATGTAAACTTGGCTACACAGGAACTGAATTACAGAACAGAACAGGGTCTCAAATTTAGAAAACCAACTTATGCTTGCTTAAGGGTAAAGGTGAGTTGGGGTACTGCATAAAACCAGAGATTGAAAAGAGCAAAGATAAAGTTCCTTAAGCCAAATATGGAATAGACAAGAGCTTCTCCTTGCTCAAAGAAATGGACTCAACACCGCATATTAAACACCTAAGAATGTACCTGACTAGTAAGTATCTTAAAATCTAGGGATTGCTATGTCTCCGAAAGAGAATCAAGCATGTGTACAGGGGCATAAACGCAGCAGTGATAGGATTGGAGAGGTTCGGTGAGCAAATGAAGACCCTTTGAAGTCATATTGCATGGTACCCATTCCACGGGTTTCAACTACCCAGGTTTTAGGTATTCTACCTTCAGCTAAAACATGCATGTGGAACCCAGAGTATGATCAACCATGTGATCGGGAGACGTGTTCAAATATGTCTCAGTTTTCCTCCCCTGGTACTCGGGTGCAACATTCCAGACGCTTTACTAACACTCTCCCCACTTGGAGAGTCAGCGCCTTTAACCTCCTGTTTGGCACAGTTTGCAATTTCTGCGGAAGATGAACAGGAATAGCGAGAACCAATGAGAGACTAGCTGGAGGTGTCTGGACGGGCAAATTTAACTCTCATTTCCCACCAGGAAGAGGAAATAACCAAAGGCTCAGCGTGCCGTACCGGAACCAGATTAGGGCCTGAAGCCATCCTGCGGTGTTGCGGCCAGCTCAAAAGAAAGCGAGTTGAAGAAAGGAGCTCAGGGTCACTGTAATTCACAAACCTGCAGAGTTATAAATGACAGCTATCGTCCAAAAATAGACTGAAGTAAGGCTGCCAAGAGGACTTGAAAGCGGGGCAGAATTGCAGGAAACCGATTTCAGGAGGTAGACTGGAATTGCATTGAAAGCATAGGAAAAGAGGCAGAACGTCCACAATGATGCACTTGGCCAAAAAGGGCGTATGCGTTTTTTCCTGAATATATTCAGGAAAAAACGCATACGCCCTTTTTGGCCAACCAAGCAAACTTGCAAAGGAAATCTGCACTACAATGAAGTCTCACTTCCCCCCGGTCAAAAGGGCCATCTGAAAAAAGTGTAAAATCCAGAAAGGCAGGACAGGCCATGGAGAACTGGGAGCCTTGTTATGCTGATGGGCGGGATGTAAATTGCCAACAAACACTCAGGAGAAGTGTATGGTGTTTCCTGAAACATCTAAAAAACAAAGCAACAGAGCCTAGGGCACTTTCACTTATGGTCCTATAGCTTAGGGAAATTAAAATCAAAAAGACACAGCCACCCCAAAGTTTGGGACGCCTCCGTTTACAAGAACCTCGTTTACCGTACAAGTTCAATATCACAGAAAGTGAAAAATGGATAAAGAACTTGTGGTACTTACGTACAATGCAGTATCACTCAGCAATGAAATCTATGTCATCAGGCCCGTAGCAGCATAATGAGTGGATTCAGGTACGATGATTCTAACTGTAATAAGTCACACAGAAAAAGAAATATCATAAGATATCACTAATACACGGAATGTAAACTTGGCTACACAGGAACTGCATTCCAAAACAGAACAGGGTCTCAAATTTAGAAAACCAACTTATGCTTGCTTAAGGGGAAAGGTGAGTTGGGGTGCTGCATAAAACCAGAGATTGAAATGAGCACAGATAAAGTTCCTTAAGCCAAATATGGAATAGACAAGAGCTACTCCTTGCTCAACGAAATGGACTCAAAACCCCATATTAAACGTCTAAGAATGTACCTGACTAGTAAGTATCTTAAAACCTATGGATTGCTATGTCTCCAAAAGAGAATCAAGCGTGTGTACAGGGGCATAAATGCAGCAGTGATAGGATTGGAGAGGTTCGGTGAGCAAATGAAGACCCTTTGAAGTCATATTGCACGGTACCCATTCCACGAGTCTCAACTCTCCAGGTTTAAGGTATTCTTCCTTCAGCTAAAACATGCATGTGGAACCCAGAGTATGATCAACCATGTGAACGGGAGACGTGTTCAAATATGTCTCAGTTTTCCTACCGTGGTACTCGGGTGCAACACTCCAGACGCTTTACTAACACTCTCCCGACTTGGAGAGTCAGTCCCTTTAACCTCCTGTTTGGCCCAGTTTGCAATTTCTGCGGAAGATGAACAGGAATAGCGAGAACCAATGAGAGGCTAGCTGCAGGTGTCTGGACGGGCAAATTTAACTCTCATTTCCCACCAGGAAGAGGAATTAACCAAAGGCTCAGCATGCCGGGCCGGAACCAGATTAGGGCCTGAAGCCATCCTGCGGTGTTGCGGCCAGCTCACAAGAAAGCGAGTTGAAGAAAGGAGCTCAGGGGCACTGTAATTCACAAACCTGCAGAGTTATAAATGACAGCTATCGTCCAAAAATAGACTGAAGTAAGGCTGCCAAGAGGACTTGAAAGCGGGGCAGAATTGCAGGAAACCGATTTCAGGAGGTAGACTGGAATTGCATTGAAAGCATAGGAAAAGAGGCAGAACGTCCACAATGATGCACTTGGCCAAAAAGGGCGTATGCGTTTTTTCCTGAATATATTCAGGAAAAAACGCATACGCCCTTTTTGGCCAACCAAGCAAGCTTGCAAAGGAAATCTGCACTACAATGAAGTCTCACTTCCCCCCGGTCAAAAGGGCCATCTGAAAAAAGTGTAAAATCCAGAAAGGCAGGACAGGCCATGGAGAACTGGGAGCCTTGTTATGCTGATGGGCGGGATGTAAATTGCCAACAGACACTTGGGAGAAGTGTATGGTGTTTCCTGAAACATCTAAAAAACAAAGCAACAGAGCCTAGGGCACTGCCACTTATGGTCCTATAGCTTAGGGAAATTAAAATCAAAAAGACACAGCCACCCCAAAGTTTGGGACGCCTCTGATTACAAAAACCTCGTTTAGAGTACAAGTTCAACATCGCAGAAAGTGAAAAATGGATAAAGAAGTTGTGGTATTTACTTACAAAGCAATATCACTCAGCAATGAAATCTATGTCATCAGGCCCTTAGCAGCACAATGAGTGGATTCAGGTATGATGATTCTAACTGAAATAAGTCACACAGAAAAAGAAACATCATAAGATATCAGTAATACACGGAATGTAAACTTGGCTACACAGGAACTGAATTACAGAACAGAACAGGGTCTCAAATTTAGAAAACCAACTTATGCTTGCTTAAGGGTAAAGGTGAGTTGGGGTGCTGCATAAAACCAGAGATTGAAATGAGCACAGATAAAGTTTCTTAAGCCAAATATGGAATAGACAAGAGCTACTCCTTGCTCAACGAAATGGACTCAACACCGCATATTAAACGCCTAAGAATGTACCTGACTAGTAAGTATCTTAAAACCTATGGATTGCTATGTCTCCGAAAGAGAATCAAGCGTGTGTACAGGGGCATAAACGCAGCAGTGATAGGATTGGAGATGTTCGGTGAGCAAATGAAGACCCTTTGAAGTCATATTGCATGATACCCATTACACGGGTCTGAACTCTCCAGGTTTAAGGTATTCTTCCTTCAGCTAAAACATGCACGTGGAACCCAAGTATGATCAACCATGTGAACGAGAGACGTGTTCAAATATGTCTCAGTTTTCCTCCCCTGGTACTCGGGTGCAACATTCCAGATGCTTTACTAACACTCTCCCCACTTGGAGAGTCAGCGCCTTTAACCTCCTGTTTGGCCCAGTTTGCAATTTCTGCGGAAGATGAACAGGAATAGCGAGAACCAATGAGAGGCTAGCTGGAGGTGTCTGGACGGGCAAATTTAACTCTCATTTCCCACCAGGAAGAGGAAATAACCAAAGGCTGAGCGTGCCGTGCCGGAACCAGATTAGGGCCTGAAGCCATCCTGCGGTGTTGCGGCCAGCTCAAAAGAAAGCGAGTTGAAGAAAGGAGCTCAGGGGCACTGTAATTCACAAACCTGCAGAGTTATAAATGACAGCTATCGTCCAAAAATAGACTGAAGTAAGGCTGCCAAGCGGACTTGAAAGCGGGGCAGAATTGCAGGAAACCGATTTCAGGAGGTAGACTGGAATTGCATTGAAAGCATAGGAAAAGAGGCAGAACGTCCACAATGATGCACTTGGCCAAAAAGGGCGTATGCGTTTTTTCCTGAATATATTCAGGAAAAAACGCATACGCCCTTTTTGGCCAACCAAGCAAGCTTGCAAAGGAAATCTGCACTACAATGAAGTCTCACTTCCCCCCGGTCAAAAGGGCCATCTGAAAAAAGTGTAAAATCCAGAAAGGCAGGACAGGCCATGGAGAACTGGGAGCCTTGTTATGCTGATGGGCGGGATGTAAATTGCCAACAACCACTCTGGAGAAGTGTATGGTGTTTCCTGAAACATCTAAAAAACAAAGCAACAGAACCTAGGGCACTTCCACTTATGGTCCTATAGCTTAGGGAAATTAAAATCAAAAAGACACAGCCACCCCAAAGTTTGGAACGGCTCTGTTTACAAGAACCTCGTTTACAGTACAAGTTCAACATCGCAGAAAGTGAAAAATGGATAAAGAAGTTGTGGTATTTACTTACAAAGCAATATCACTCAGCAATGAAATCTGTGTCATCTGGCCCTTAGCAGCACAATGAGTGGATTCAGGTATGATGATTCTAACTGAAATAAGTCACACAGAAAAAGAAACATCATAAAATATCAGTAATACATGGAATGTAAACTTGGCTACACAGGAACTGAATTACAGAACAGAACAGGGTCTCAAATTTAGAAAACCAACTTATGCTTGCTTAAGGGGAAAGGTGAGTTGGGGTGCTGCATAAAACCAGAGATTGAAATGAGCACAGATAAAGTTCCTTAAGCCAAATATGGAATAGACAAGAGCTACTCCTTGCTCAACGAAATGGACTCAACACCCCATATTAAACGCCTAAGAATGTACCTGACTAGTAAGTATCTTAAAACCTATGGATTGCTATGTCTCCGAAAGAGAATCAAGCATGTGTACAGGGGCATAAACGCAGCAGTGATAGGATTGGAGAGGTTCGGTGAGCAAATGAAGACCCTTTGAAGTCATATTGCATGGTACCCATTACACGGGTCTTAACTCTCCAGGTTTAAGGTATTCTTCCTTCAGCTAAAACATGCATGTGGAAGCCAAGTATGATCAACCATGTGAACGGGAGACGTGTTCAAATATGTCTCAGTTTTCCTCCCCTGGTACTCGGGTGCAACATTCCAGACGCTTTACTAACACTCTCCCCACTTGGAGAGTCAGCGCCTTTAACCTCCTGTTTGGCCCAGTTTGCAATTTCTGCGGAAGATGAACAGGAATAGCGAGAACCAATGAGAGACTAGCTGGAGGTGTCTGGACGGTCAAATTTAACTCTCATTTCCCACCAGGAAGAGGAAATAACCAAAGGCTCAGCGTGCTGTGCCGGAACCAGATTAGGGCCTGAAGCCATCCTGCAGTGTTGCAGCCAGCTCAAAAGAAAGCGAGTTGAAGAAAGGAGCTCAGTGGCAGTGTAATTCACAAACCTGCAGAGTTATAAATGACAACTATCGTCCAAAAATAGACTGAAGTAAGGCTGCCAAGAGGACTTGAAAGCGGGGCAGAATTGCAGGAAACCGATTTCAGGAGGTAGACTGGAATTGCATTGAAAGCATAGGAAAAGAGGCAGAACGTCCACAATGATGCACTTGGCCAAAAAGGGCGTATGCGTTTTTTCCTGAATATATTCAGGAAAAAACGCATACGCCCTTTTTGGCCAACCAAGTAAACTTGCAAAGGAAATCTGCACTACAATGAAGTCTCACTTCCCCCCTGGTCAAAAGGGCCATCTGAATAAAGTGTAAAATCCAGAAAGGCAGGACAGGCCATGGAGAACTGGGAGCCTTGTTATGCTGATGGGCGGGATGTAAATTGCCAACAGACACTCAGGAGAAGTGTATGGTGTTTCCTGAAACATCTAAAAAACAAAGCAACAGAGCCTAGGGCACTTCCACTTATGGTCCTATAGCTTAGGGAAATTAAAATCAAAAAGGCACAGCCACCCCAAAGTTTGGGACGCCTCCGTTTACAAGAACCTCGTTTACCGTACAAGTTCAATATCACAGAAAGTGAAAAATGGATAAAGAACTTGTGGTACTTACGTACAATGCAGTATCACTCAGCAATGAAATCTATGTCATCAGGCCCGTAGCAGCATAATGAGTGGATTCAGGTACGATGATTCTAACTGAAATAAGTCACACAGAAAAAGAAACATCATAAGATATCACTAATACACGGAATGTAAACTTGGCTACACAGGAACTGCATTCCAAAACAGAACAGGGTCTCAAATTGAGAAAACCAACTTATGCTTGCTTAAGGGGAAAGGTGAGTTGGGGTGCTGCATAAAACCAGAGATTGAAATGAGCACAGATAAAGTTCCTTAAGCCAAATATGGAATAGACAAGAGCTACTCCTTGCTCAACGAAATGGACTCAAATCCCCATATTAAACGCCTAAGAATGTACCTGACTAGTAAGTATCTTAAAACCTATGGATTGCTATGTCTCCAAAAGAGAATCAAGCGTGTGTATAGGGGCATAAATGCAGCAGTGATAGGATTGGAGAGGTTTGGTGAGCAAATGAAGACCCTTTGAAGTCATATTGCACGGTACCCATTCCACGGGTCTCAACTCTCCAGGTTTAAGGTATTCTTCCTTCAGCTAAAACATGCATGTGGAACCCAGAGTATGATCAACCATGTGAATGGGAGACGTGTTCAAATATGTCTCAGTTTTCATACCCTGGTACTCGGGTGCAACACTCCAGACGCTTTACTAACACTCTCCCGACTTGGAGAGTCAGTCCCTTTAACCTCCTGTTTGGCCCAGTTTGCAATTTCTGCGGAAGATGAACAGGAATAGCGAGAACCAATGAGAGGCTAGCTGGAGGTGTCTGGACGGGCAAATTTAACTCTCATTTCCCACCAGGAAGAGGAAATAACCAAAGGCTGAGCGTGCCGTGCCGGAACCAGATTAGGGCCTGAAGCCATCCTGCGGTGTTGCGGCCAGGTCACAAGAAAGCGAGTTGAAGAAAGGAGCTCAGGGGCACTGTAATTCACAAACCTGCAGAGTTATAAATGACAGCTATCGTCCAAAAATAGACTGAAGTAAGGCTGCCAAGAGGACTTGAAAGCGGGGCAGAATTGCAGGAAACCGATTTCAGGAGGTAGACTGGAATTGCATTGAAAGCATAGGAAAAGAGGCAGAACGTCCACAATGATGCACTTGGCCAAAAAGGGCGTATGCGTTTTTTCCTGAATATATTCAGGAAAAAACGCATACGCCCTTTTTGGCCAACCAAGCAAGCTTGCAAAGGAAATCTGCACTACAATGAAGTCTCACTTCCCCCCGGTCAAAAGGGCCATCTGAAAAAAGTGTAAAATCCAGAAAGGCAGGACAGGCCATGGAGAACTGGGAGCCTTGTTATGCTGAAGGGCGGGATGTAAATTGCCAACAACCACTCAGGAGAAGTGTATGGTGTTTCCTGAAACATCTAAAAAACAAAGCAACAGAGCCTAGGGCACTGCCACTTATGGTCCTATAGCTTAGGGAAATTAAAATCAAAAAGACACAGCCACCCCAAAGTTTGGGACGCCTCTGTTTACAAGAACCTCGTTTACAGTACAAGTTCAACATCGCAGAAAGTGAAAAATGGATAAAGAAGTTGTGGTATTTACTTACAAAGCAATATCACTCAGCAATGAAATCTATGTCATCAGGCCCTTAGCAGCACAATGAGTGGATTCAGGTATGATGATTCTAACTGAAATAAGTCACACAGAAAAAGAAACATCATAAGATATCAGTAATACACGGAATGTAAACTTGGCTACACAGGAACTGAATTACAGAACACAACAGGGTCTCAAATTTAGAAAACCGACTTATGCTTGCTTAAGTGTAAAGGTGAGTTGGGGTGCTGCATAAAACCAGAGATTGAAATGAGCACAGATAAAGTTCCTTAAGCCAAATATGGAATAGACAAGAGCTACTCCTTGCTCAACGAAATGGACTCAACACCGCATATTAAACGCCTAAGAATGTACCTGACTAGTAAGTATCTTAAAACCTATGGATTGCTATGTCTCCGAAAGAGAATCAAGCGTGTGTACAGGGGCATAAACGCAGCAGTGATAGGATTGGAGAGGTTCGGTGAGCAAATGAAGACCATTTGAAGTCATATTGCATGGTACCCATTACACGGGTCTCAACTCTCCAGGTTTAAGGTATTCTTCCTTCAGCTAAAACATGCATGTGGAACCCAAGTAAGGTCAACCATGTGAATGAGAGACGTGTTCAAATATGTCTCAGTTTTCCTCCCCTGGTACTCGGGTGCAACATTCCAGATGCTTTACTAACACTCTCCCCACTTGGAGAGTCAGCGCCTTTAACCTCCTGTTTGGCCCAGTTTGCAATTTCTGCGGAAGATGAACAGGAATAGCGAGAACCAATGAGAGGCTAGCTGGAGGTGTCTGGACGCCAAATTTAACTCTCATTTCCCACCAGGAAGAGGAAATAACCAAAGGCTGAGCGTGCCGTGCCGGAATCAGATTAGGGCCTGAAGCCATCCTGCGGTGTTGCGGCCAGCTCAAAAGAAAGCGAGTTGAAGAAAGGAGCTCAGGGGCACTGTAATTCACAAACCTGCAGAGTTATAAATGACAGCTATCGTCCAAAAATAGACTGAAGTAAGGCTGCCAAGAGGACTTGAAAGCGGGGCAGAATTGCAGGAAACCGATTTCAGGAGGTAGACTGGAATTGCATTGAAAGCATAGGAAAAGAGGCAGAACGTCCACAATGATGCACTTGGCCAAAAAGGGCGTATGCGTTTTTTCCTGAATATATTCAGGAAAAAACGCATACGCCCTTTTTGGCCAACCAAGCAAGCTTGCAAAGGAAATCTGCACTACAATGAAGTCTCACTTCCCCCCGGTCAAAAGGGCCATCTGAAAAAAGTGTAAAATCCAGAAAGGCAGGACAGACCATGGAGAACTGGGAGCCTTGTTATGCTGAAGGGCGGGATGTAAATTGCCAACAACCACTCGGGAGAAGTGTATGGTGTTTCCTGAAACATCTAAAAAACAAAGCAACAGAGCCTAGGGCACTTCCACTTATGGTCCTATAGCTTAGGGAATTTAAAATCAAAAAGACACAGCCACCCCAAAGTTTGGAACGGCTCTGTTTACAAGAACCTCGTTTACAGTACAAGTTCAACATCGCAGAAAGTGAAAAATGGATAAAAAAGTTGTGGTAATTACTTACAAAGCAATATCACTCAGCAATGAAATCTGTGTCATCAGGCCCTTAGTAGCACAATGAGTGGATTCAGGTATGATGATTCTAACTGAAATAAGTCACACAGAAAAAGAAACATCAAAAGATATCAGTAATACACGGAATGTAAACTTGGCTACACAGGAACTGAATTACAGAACAGAACAGGGTCTCAAATTTAGAAAACCAACCTATGCTTGCTTAAGGGTAAAGGTGAGTTGGGGTGCTGCATAAAACCAGAGATTGAAATGAGCACAGATAAAGTTCCTTAAGCCAAATATGGAATAGACAAGAGCTACTCCTTGCTCAAAGAAATGGACTCAACACCGCATATTAAACGCCTAAGAATGTACCTGACTAGTAAGTATCTTAAAATCTAGGGATTGCTATGTCTCCGAAAGAGAATCAAGCATGTGTACAGGGGCATAAACGCAGCAGTGATAGGATTGGAGAGGTTCGGTGAGCAAATGAAGACCCTTTGAAGTCATATTGCATGGTACCCATTCCACGGGTTTCAACTACCCAGGTTTTAGGTATTCTTCCTTCAGCAAAAACATGCATGTGGAACCCAGAGTATGATCAACCATGTGATCGGGAGACGTGTTCAAATATGTCTCAGTTTTCCTCCCCTGGTACTCGGGTGCAACATTCCAGACGCTTTACTAACACTCTCCCCACTTGGAGAGTCAGCGACTTTAACCTCCTGTTTGGCCCAGTTTGCAATTTCTGCGGAAGATGAACAGGAATAGCGAGAACCAATGAGAGACTAGCTGGAGGTGTCTGGACGGGCAAATTTAACTCTCATTTCCCACCAGGAAGAGGAAATAACCAGAGGCTCAGCGTGCCGTGCCGGAACCAGATTAGGGCCTGAAGCCATCCTGCGGTGTTGCGGCCAGGTCACAAGAAAGCAAGTTGAAGAAAGGAGCTCAGGGGCACTGTAATTCACAAACCTGCAGAGTTATAAATGACAGCTATCGTCCAAAAATAGACTGAAGTAAGGCTGCCAAGAGGACTTGAAAGCGGGGCAGAATTGCAGGAAACCGATTTCAGGAGGTAGACTGGAATTGCATTGAAAGCATAGGAAAAGAGGCAGAACGTCCACAATGATGCACTTGGCCAAAAAGGGCGTATGCGTTTTTTCCTGAATATATTCAGGAAAAAACGCATACGCCCTTTTTGGCCAACCAAGCAAACTTGCAAAGGAAATCTGCACTACAATGAAGTCTCACGTCCCCCGGTCAAAAGGGCCATCTGAAAAAAGTGTAAAATCCAGAAAGGCAGGACAGGCCATGGAGAACTGGGAGCCTTGTTATGCTGATGGGCGGGATTTAAATTGCCAACAGACACTCAGGAGAAGTGTATGGTGTTTCCTGAAACATCTAAAAAACAAAGCAACAGAGCCTAGGGCACTTCCACTTATGGTCCTATAGCTTAGGGAAATTAAAATCAAAAAGACACAGCCACCCCAAAGTTTGGGACGCCTCCGTTTACAAGAACCTCGTTTACCGTACAAGTTCAATATCACAGAAAGTGAAAAATGGATAAAGAACTTGTGGTACTTACGTACAATGCAGTATCACTCAGCAATGAAATCTATGTCATCAGGCCCGTAGCAACATAATGAGTGGATTCAGGTACGATGATTCTAACTGAAATAAGTCACACAGAAAAAGAAACATCATAAGATATCAGTAATACACGGAATGTAAACTTGGCTACACAGGAACTGCATTCCAAAACAGAACAGGGTCTCAAATTTAGAAAACCAACTTATGCTTGCTTAAGGGGAAAGGTGAGTTGGGGTGCTGCATAAAACCAGAGATTGAAATGAGCACAGATAAAGTTCCTTAAGCCAAATATGGAATAGACAAGAGCTACTCCTTGCTCAACGAAATGGACTCAAATCCCCATATTAAACGCCTAAGAATGTACCTGACTAGTAAGTATCTTAAAACCTATGGATTGCTATGTCTCCAAAAGAGAATCAAGCGTGTGTACAGGGGCATAAATGCAGCAGTGATAGGATTGGAGAGGTTCGGTGAGCAAATGAAGACCCTTTGAAGTCATATTGCACGGTACCCATTCCACGGGTCTCAACTCTCCAGGTTTAAGGTATTCTTCCTTCAGCTAAAACATGCATGTGGAACCCAGAGTATGATCAACCATGTGAACGGGAGACGTGTTCAAATATGTCTCAGTTTTCCTCCCCTGGTACTCGGGTGCAACATTCCAGACGCTTTACTAACACTCTCCCGACTTGGAGAGTCAGTCCCTTTAACCTCCTGTTTGGCCCAGTTTGCAATTTCTGCGGAAGATGAACAGGAATAGCGACAACCAATGAGAGGCTAGCTGCAGGTGTCTGGACGGGCAAATTTAACTCTCATTTCCCACCAGGAAGAGGAATTAACCAAAGGCTCAGCATGCCGGGCCGGAACCAGATTAGGGCCTGAAGCCATCCTGCGGTGTTGCGGCCAGGTCACAAGAAAGCGAGTTGAAGAAAGGAGCTCAGGGGCACTGTAATTCACAAACCTGCAGAGTTATAAATGACAGCTATCGTCCAAAAATAGACTGAAGTAAGGCTGCCAAGAGGACTTGAAAGCGGGGCAGAATTGCAGGAAACCGATTTCAGGAGGTAGACTGGAATTGCATTGAAAGCATAGGAAAAGAGGCAGAACGTCCACAATGATGCACTTGGCCAAAAAGGGTGTATGCGTTTTTTCCTGAATATATTCAGGAAAAAACGCATACGCCCTGTTTGGCCAACCAAGCAAGCTTGCAAAGGAAATCTGCACTACAATGAAGTCTCACTTCCCCCCGGTCAAAAGGGCCATCTGAAAAAAGTGTAAAATCCAGAAAGGCAGGACAGGCCATGGAGAACTGGGAGCCTTCTTATGCTGAAGGGCGGGATGTAAATTGCCAACAACCACTCGGGAGAAGTGTATGGTGTTTCCTGAAACATCTAAAAAACAAAGCAACAGAGCCTAGGGCACTGCCACTTATGGTCCTATAGCTTAGGGAAATTAAAATCAAAAAGACACAGCCACCCCAAAGTTTGGGACGCCTCTGTTTACAAGAACCTCGTTTACAGTACAAGTTCAACATCGCAGAAAGTGAAAAATGGATAAAGAAGTTGTGGTATTTACTTACAAAGCAATATCACTCAGCAATGAAATCTATGTCATCAGGCCCTTAGCAGCACAATGAGTGGATTCAGGTATGATGATTTTAACTGAAATAAGTCACACAGAAAAAGAAACATCATAAGATATCAGTAATACACGGAATGTAAACTTGGCTACACAGGAACTGAATTACAGAACACAACAGGGTCTCAAATTTAGAAAACCAACTTATGCTTGCTTAAGGGTAAAGGTGAGTTGGGGTGCTGCATAAAACCAGAGATTGAAATGAGCACAGATAAAGTTCCTTAAGCCAAATATGGAATAGACAAGAGCTACTCCTTGCTCAACGAAATGGACTCAACACCGCATATTAAACGCCTAAGAATGTACCTGACTAGTAAGTATCTTAAAACCTATGGATTGCTATGTCTCCGAAAGAGAATCAAGCGTGTGTACAGGGGCATAAACGCAGCAGTGATAGGATTGGAGAGGTTCGGTGAGCAAATGAAGACCATTTGAAGTCATATTGCATGGTACCCATTACACGGGTCTCAACTCTCCAGGTTTAAGGTATTCTTCCTTCAGCTAAAACATGCATGTGGAACCCAAGTAAGGTCAACCATGTGAATGAGAGACGTGTTCAAATATGTCTCAGTTTTCCTCCCCTGGTACTCGGGTGCAACATTCCAGATGCTTTACTAACACTCTCCCCACTTGGAGAGTCAGCGCCTTTAACCTCCTGTTTGGCCCAGTTTGCAATTTCTGCGGAAGATGAACAGGAATAGCGAGAACCAATGAGAGGCTAGCTGGAGGTGTCTGGACGGGCAAATTTAACTCTCATTTCCCACCAGGAAGAGGAAATAACCAAAGGCTGAGCGTGCCGTGCCGGAATCAGATTAGGGCCTGAAGCCATCCTGCGGTGTTGCGGCCAGCTCACAAGAAAGCGAGTTGAAGAAAGGAGCTCAGGGGCACTGTAATTCACAAACCTGCAGAGTTATAAATGACAGCTATCGTCCAAAAATAGACTGAAGTAAGGCTGCCAAGAGGACTTGAAAGCGGGGCAGAATTGCAGGAAACCGATTTCAGGAGGTAGACTGGAATTGCATTGAAAGCATAGGAAAAGAGGCAGAACGTCCACAATGATGCACTTGGCCAAAAAGGGCGTATGCGTTTTTTCCTGAATATATTCAGGAAAAAACGCATACGCCCTTTTTGGCCAACCAAGCAAGCTTGCAAAGGAAATCTGCACTACAATGAAGTCTCACTTCCCCCCGGTCAAAAGGGCCATCTGAAAAAAGTGTAAAATCCAGAAAGGCAGGACAGGCCATGGAGAACTGGGAGCCTTGTTATGCTGAAGGGCGGGATGTAAATTGCCAACAACCACTCAGGAGAAGTGTATGGTGTTTCCTGAAACATCTAAAAAACAAAGCAACAGAGCCTAGGGCACTGCCACTTATGGTCCTATAGCTTAGGGAAATTAAAATCAAAAAGACACAGCCACCCCAAAGTTTGGGACGTCTCTGTTTACAAGAACCTCGTTTACAGTACAAGTTCAACATCGCAGAAAGTGAAAAATGGATAAAGAAGTTGTGGTATTTACTTACAAAGCAATATCACTCAGCAATGAAATCTATGTCATCAGGCCCTTAGCAGCACAATGAGTGGATTCAGGTATGATGATTCTAACTGAAATAAGTCACACAGAAAAAGAAACATCATAAGATATCAGTAATACACGGAATGTAAACTTGGCTACACAGGAACTGAATTACAGAACACAACAGGGTCTCAAATTTAGAAAACCGACTTATGCTTGCATAAGGGTAAAGGTGAGTTGGGGTGCTGCATAAAACCAGACATTGAAATGAGCACAGATAAAGTTCCTTAAGCCAAATATGGAATAGACAAGAGCTACTCCTTGCTCAACGAAATGGACTCAACACCGCATATTAAACGCCTAAGAATGTACCTGACTAGTAAGTATCTTAAAACCTATGGATTGCTATGTCTCCGAAAGAGAATCAAGCGTGTGTACAGGGGCATAAACGCAGCAGTGATAGGATTGGAGAGGTTCGGTGAGCAAATGAAGACTGTTTGAAGTCATATTGCATGGTACCCATTACACGGGTCTCAACTCTCCAGGTTTAAAGTATTCTTCCTTCAGCTAAAACATGCATGTGGAACCCAAGTAAGGTCAACCATGTGAATGAGAGACGTGTTCAATATGTCTCAGTTTTCCTCCCCTGGTACTCGGGTGCAACATTCCAGACGCTTTACTAACACTCTCCCCACTTGGAGAGTCAGCGCCTTTAACCTCCTGTTTGGCCCAGTTTGCAATTTCTGCGGAAGATGAACAGGAATAGCGAGAACCAATGAGAGACTAGCTGGAGGTGTCTGGACGGGCAAATTTAACTCTCATTTCCCACCAGGAAGAGGAAATAACCAAAGGCTCAGCGTGCTGTGCCGGAACCAGATTAGGGCCTGAAGCCATCCTGCGGTGTTGCAGCCAGGTCACAAGAAAGCGAGTTGAAGAAAGGAGCTCAGGGGCACTGTAATTCACAAACCTGCAGAGTTATAAATGACAGCTATCGTCCAAAAATAGACTGAAGTAAGGCTGCCAAGAGGACTTGAAAGCGGGGCAGAATTGCAGGAAACCGATTTCAGGAGGTAGACTGGAATTGCATTGAAAGCATACGAAAAGAGGCAGAACGTCCACAATGATGCACTTGGCCAAAAAGGGCGTATGCGTTTTTTCCTGAATATATTCAGGAAAAAACGCATACGCCCTTTTTGGCCAACCAAGTAAACTTGCAAAGGAAATCTGCACTACAATGAAGTCTCACTTCCCCCCCGGTCAAAAGGGCCATCTGAATAAAGTGTAAAATCTAGAAAGGCAGGACAGGCCATGGAGAACTGGGAGCCTTGTTATGCTGATGGGCGGGATGTAAATTGCCAACAGACACTCAGGAGAAGTGTATGGTGTTTCCTGAAACATCTAAAAAACAAAGCAACAGAGCCTAGGGCACTTCCACTTATGGTCCTATAGCTTAGGGAAATTAAAATCAAAAAGGCACAGCCACCCCAAAGTTTGGGACGCCTCCGTTTACAAGAACCTCGTTTACCGTACAAGTTCAATATCACAGAAAGTGAAAAATGGATAAAGAACTTGTGGTACTTACGTACAATGCAGTATCACTCAGCAATGAAATCTATGTCATCAGGCCCGTAGCAGCATAATGAGTGGATTCAGGTACGATGATTCTAACTGAAATAAGTCACACAGAAAAAGAAACATCATAAGATATCACTAATACACGGAATGTAAACTTGGCTACACAGGAACTGCATTCCAAAACAGAACAGGGTCTCAAATTGAGAAAACCAACTTATGCTTGCTTAAGGGGAAAGGTGAGTTGGGGTGCTGCATAAAACCAGAGATTGAAATGAGCACAGATAAAGTTCCTTAAGCCAAATATGGAATAGACAAGAGCTACTCCTTGCTCAACGAAATGGACTCAAATCCCCATATTAAACGCCTAAGAATGTACCTGACTAGTAAGTATCTTAAAACCTATGGATTGCTATGTCTCCAAAAGAGAATCAAGCGTGTGTACAGGGGCATAAATGCAGCAGTGATAGGATTGGAGAGGTTTGGTGAGCAAATGAAGACCCTTTGAAGTCATATTGCACGGTACCCATTCCACGGGTCTCAACTCTCCAGGTTTAAGGTATTCTTCCTTCAGCTAAAACATGCATGTGGAACCCAGAGTATGATCAACCATGTGAATGGGAGACGTGTTCAAATATGTCTCAGTTTTCATACCCTGGTACTCGGGTGCAACATTCCAGACGCTTTACTAACACTCTCCCGACTTGGAGAGTCAGTCCCTTTAACCTCCTGTTTGGCCCAGTTTGCAATTTCTGCGGAAGATGAACAGGAATAGCGAGAACCAATGAGAGGCTAGCTGGAGGTGTCTGGACGGGCAAATTTAACTCTCATTTCCCACCAGGAAGAGGAAATAACCAAAGGCTGAGCGTGCCGTGCCGGAACCAGATTAGGGCCTGAAGCCATCCTGCGGTGTTGCGGCCAGGTCACAAGAAAGCGAGTTGAAGAAAGGAGCTCAGGGGCACTGTAATTCACAAACCTGCAGAGTTATAAATGACAGCTATCGTCCAAAAATAGACTGAAGTAAGGCTGCCAAGAGGACTTGAAAGCGGGGCAGAATTGCAGGAAACCGATTTCAGGAGGTAGACTGGAATTGCATTGAAAGCATAGGAAAAGAGGCAGAACGTCCACAATGATGCACTTGGCCAAAAAGGGCGTATGCGTTTTTTCCTGAATATATTCAGGAAAAAACGCATACGCCCTTTTTGGCCAACCAAGCAAGCTTGCAAAGGAAATCTGCACTACAATGAAGTCTCACTTCCCCCCGGTCAAAAGGGCCATCTGAAAAAAGTGTAAAATCCAGAAAGGCAGGACAGGCCATGGAGAACTGGGAGCCTTGTTATGCTGAAGGGCGGGATGTAAATTGCCAACAACCACTCAGGAGAAGTGTATGGTGTTTCCTGAAACATCTAAAAAACAAAGCAACAGAGCCTAGGGCACTTCCACTTATGGTCCTATAGCTTAGGGAATTTAAAATCAAAAAGACACAGCCACCCCAAAGTTTGGAACGGCTCTGTTTACAAGAACCTCGTTTACAGTACAAGTTCAACATCGCAGAAAGTGAAAAATGGATAAAAAAGTTGTGGTATTTAATTACAAAGCAATATCACTCATCAATGAAATCTGTGTCATCAGGCCCTTAGTAGCACAATGAGTGGATTCAGGTATGATGATTCCAACTGAAATAAGTCACACAGAAAAAGAAACATCATAAGTTATCACTAATACACGGAATGTAAACTTGGCTACACAGGAACTGAATTACAGAACAGAACAGGGTCTCAAATTTAGAAAACCAACTTATGCTTGCTTAAGGGTAAAGGTGAGTTGGGGTGCTGCATAAAACCAGAGATTGAAATGAGCACAGATAAAGTTCCTTAAGCCAAATATGGAATAGACAAGAGCTACTCCTTGCTCAAAGAAATGGACTCAACACCGCATATTAAACGCCTAAGAATGTACCTGACTTGTAAGTATCTTAAAATCTAGGGATTGCTATGTCTCCGAAAGAGAATCAAGCATGTGTACAGGGGCATAAACGCAGCAGTGATAGGATTGGAGAGGTTCGGTGAGCAAATGAAGACCCTTTGAAGTCATATTGCATGGTACCCATTCCACGGGTTTCAACTACCCAGGTTTTAGGTATTCTTCCTACAGCTAAAACATGCATGTGGAACCCAGAGTATGATCAACCATGTGATCGGGAGACGTGTTCAAATATGTCTCAGTTTTCCTCTCCTGGTACTCGGGTGCAACATTCCAGACGCTTTACTAACACTCTCCCCACTTGGAGAGTCAGCGCCTTTAACTTCCTGTTTGGCCCAGTTTGCAATTTCTGCGGAAGATGAACAGGAATAGCGAGAACCAATGAGAGACTAGCTGGAGGTGTCTGGACGGGCAAATTTAACTCTCATTTCCCACCAGGAAGAGGAAATAACCAGAGGCTCAGCGTGCCGTGCCGGAACCAGATTAGGGCCTGAAGCCATCCTGCGGTGTTGCGGCCAGGTCACAAGAAAGCAAGTTGAAGAAAGGAGCTCAGGGGCACTGTAATTCACAAACCTGCAGAGTTATAAATGACAGCTATCGTCCAAAAATAGACTGAAGTAAGGCTGCCAAGAGGACTTGAAAGCGGGGCAGAATTGCAGGAAACCGATTTCAGGAGGTAGACTGGAATTGCATTGAAAGCATAGGAAAAGAGGCAGAACGTCCACAATGATGCACTTGGCCAAAAAGGGCGTATGCGTTTTTTCCTGAATATATTCAGGAAAAAACGCATACGCCCTTTTTGGCCAACCAAGCAAGCTTGCAAAGGAAATCTGCACTACAATGAAGTCTCACTTCCCCCCGGTCAAAAGGGCCATCTGAAAAAAGTGTAAAATCCAGAAAGGCAGGACAGGCCATGGAGAACTGGGAGCCTTGTTATGCTGAAGGGCGGGATGTAAATTGCCAACAACCACTCAGGAGAAGTGTATGGTGTTTCCTGAAACATCTAAAAAACAAAGCAACAGAGCCTAGGGCACTGCCACTTATGGTCCTATAGCTTAGGGAAATTAAAATCAAAAAGACACAGCCACCCCAACGTTTGGGACGTCTCTGTTTACAAGAACCTCGTTTACAGTACAAGTTCAACATCGCAGAAAGTGAAAAATGGATAAAGAAGTTGTGGTATTTACTTACAAAGCAATATCACTCAGCAATGAAATCTATGTCATCAGGCCCTTAGCAGCACAATGAATGGATTCAGGTATGATGATTCTAACTGAAATAAGTCACACAGAAAAAGAAACATCATAAGATATCATTAATACACGGAATGTAAACTTGGCTACACAGGAACTGAATTACAGAACACAACAGGGTCTCAAATTTAGAAAACCGACTTATGCTTGCTTAAGGGTAAAGGTGAGTTGGGGTGCTGCATAAAACCAGAGATTGAAATGAGCACAGATAAAGTTCCTTAAGCCAAATATGGAATAGACAAGAGCTACTCCTTGCTCAACGAAATGGACTCAACACCGCATATTAAACGCCTAAGAATGTACCTGACTAGTAAGTATCTTAAAACCTATGGATTGCTATGTCTCCGAAAGAGAATCAAGCGTGTGTACAGGGGCATAAACGCAGCAGTGATAGGATTGGAGAGGTTCGGTGAGCAAATGAAGACCGTTTGAAGTCATATTGCATGGTACCCATTACACGGGTCTCAACTCTCCAGGTTTAAGGTATTCTTCCTTCAGCTAAAACATGCATGTGGAACCCAAGTAAGGTCAACCATGTGAATGAGAGACGTGTTCAAATATGTCTCAGTTTTCCTCCCCTGGTACTCGGGTGCAACATTCCAGATGCTTTACTAACACTCTCCCCACTTGGAGAGTCAGCGCCTTTAACCTCCTGTTTGGCCCAGTTTGCAATTTCTGCGGAAGATGAACAGGAATAGCGAGAACCAATGAGAGGCTAGCTGGAGGTGTCTGGACGGGCAAATTTAACTCTCATTTCCCACCAGGAAGAGGAAATAACCAAAGGCTGAGCGTGCCGTGCCGGAATCAGCTTAGGGCCTGAAGCCATCCTGCGGTGTTGCGGCCAGCTCAAAAGAAAGCGAGTTGAAGAAAGGAGCTCAGGGGCACTGTAATTCACAAACCTGCAGAGTTATAAATGACAGCTATCGTCCAAAAATAGACTGAAGTAAGGCTGCCAAGAGGACTTGAAAGCGGGGCAGAATTGCAGGAAACCGATTTCAGGAGGTAGACTGGAATTGCATTGAAAGCATAGGAAAAGAGGCAGAACGTCCACAATGATGCACTTGGCCAAAAAGGGCGTATACGTTTTTTCCTGAATATATTCAGGAAAAAACGCATACGCCCTTTTTGGCCAACCAAGCAAGCTTGCAAAGGAAATCTGCACTACAATGAAGTCTCACTTCCCCCCGGTCAAAAGGGCCATCTGAAAAAAGTGTAAAATCCAGAAAGGCAGGACAGGCCATGGAGAACTGGGAGCCTTGTTATGCTGAAGGGCGGGATGTAAATTGCCAACAACCACTCGGGAGAAGTGTATGGTGTTTCCTGAAACATCTAAAACACAAAGCAACAGAGCCTAGGGCACTTCCACTTATGGTCCTATAGCTCACGGAATTTAAAATCAAAAAGACACAGCCACCCCAAAGTTTGGAACGGCTCTGTTTACAAGAACCTCGTTTACAGTACAAGTTCAACATCGCAGAAAGTGAAAAATGGATAAAAAAGTTGTGGTATTTACTTACAAAGCAATATCACTCAGCAATGAAATCTGTGTCATCAGGCCCTTAGTAGCACAATGAGTGGATTCAGGTATGATGATTCTAACTGAAATAAGTCACACAGAAAAAGAAACATCATAAGATATCAGTAATACACGGAATGTAAACTTGGCTACACAGGAACTGAATTACAGAACAGAACAGGGTCTCAAATTTAGAAAACCAACCTATGCTTGCTTAAGGGTAAAGGTGAGTTGGGGTGCTGCATAAAACCAGAGATTGAAATGAGCACAGATAAAGTTCCTTAAGCCAAATATGGAATAGACAAGAGCTACTCCTTGCTCAAAGAAATGGACTCAACACCGCATATTAAACGCCTAAGAATGTACCTGACTAGTAAGTATCTTAAAATCTAGGGATTGCTATGTCTCCGAAAGAGAATCAAGCATGTGTACAGGGGCATAAACGCAGCAGTGATAGGATTGGAGAGGTTCGGTGAGCAAATGAAGACCCTTTGAAGTCATATTGCATGGTACCCATTCCACGGGTTTCAACTACCCAGGTTTTAGGTATTCTTCCTTCAGCTAAAACATGCATGTGGAACCCAGAGTATGATCAACCATGTGATCGGGAGACGTGTTCAAATATGTCTCAGTTTTCCTCCCCTGGTACTCGGGTGCAACATTCCAGACGCTTTACTAACACTCTCCCCACTTGGAGAGTCAGCGACTTTAACCTCCTGTTTGGCCCAGTTTGCAATTTCTGCGGAAGATGAACAGGAATAACGAGAACCAATGAGAGACTAGCTGGAGGTGTCTGGACGGGCAAATTTAACTCTC
Organism: Stenella coeruleoalba; assembly: GCF_951394435.1. Lineage (NCBI taxonomy): Eukaryota > Metazoa > Chordata > Mammalia > Artiodactyla > Delphinidae > Stenella > Stenella coeruleoalba. Next base: position 654,932 of record NW_027646306.1, read on the forward strand.
ATTTCCCACCAGGAAGAGGAAATAACCAGAGGCTCAGCGTGCCGTGCCGGAACCAGATTAGGGCCTGAAGCCATCCTGCGGTGTTGCGGCCAGGTCACAAGAAAGCAAGTTGAAGAAAGGAGCTCAGGGGCACTGTAATTCACAAACCTGCAGAGTTATAAATGACAGCTATCGTCCAAAAATAGACTGAAGTAAGGCTGCCAAGAGGACTTGAAAGCGGGGCAGAATTGCAGGAAACCGATTTCAGGAGGTAGACTGGAATTGCATTGAAAGCATAGGAAAAGAGGCAGAACGTCCACAATGATGCACTTGGCCAAAAAGGGCGTATGCGTTTTTTCCTGAATATATTCAGGAAAAAACGCATACGCCCTTTTTGGCCAACCAAGCAAACTTGCAAAGGAAATCTGCACTACAATGAAGTCTCACTTCCCCCCGGTCAAAAGGGCCATCTGAAAAAAGTGTAAAATCCAGAAAGGCAGGACAGGCCATGGAGAACTGGGAGCCTTGTTATGCTGATGGGCGGGATGTAAATTGCCAACAGACACTCCGGAGAAGTGTATGGTGTTTCCTGAAACATCTAAAAAACAAAGCAACAGAGCCTAGGGCACTTCCACTTATGGTCCTATAGCTTAGGGAAATTAAAATCAAAAAGACACAGCCACCCGAAAGTTTGGGACGCCTCCGTTTACAAGAACCTCGTTTACCGTACAAGTTCAATATCACAGAAAGTGAAAAATGGATAAAGAACTTGTGGTACTTACGTACAATGCAGTATCACTCAGCAATGAAATCTATGTCATCAGGCCCGTAGCAGCATAATGAGTGGATTCAGGTACGATGATTCTAACTGAAATAAGTCACACAGAAAAAGAAACATCATAAGATATCACTAATACACGGAATGTAAACTTGGCTACACAGGAACTGCATTCCAAAACAGAACAGGGTCTCAAATTTAGAAAACCAACTTATGCTTGCTTAAGGGGAAAGGTGAGTTGGGGTGCTGCATAAAACCAGAGATTGAAATGAGCACAGATAAAGTTCCTTAAGCCAAATATGGAATAGACAAGAGCTACTCCTTGCTCAACGAAATGGACTCAAATCCCCATATTAAACGCCTAAGAATGTACCTGACTAGTAAGTATCTTAAAACCTATGGATTGCTATGTCTCCGAAAGAGAATCAAGCGTGTGTACAGGGGCATAAACGCAGCAGTGATAGGATTGGAGAGGTTCGGTGAGCAAATGAAGACCATTTGAAGTCATATTGCATGGTACCCATTACACGGGTCTCAACTCTCCAGGTTTAAGGTATTCTTCCTTCAGCTAAAACATGCATGTGGAACCCAAGTAAGGTCAACCATGTGAATGAGAGACGTGTTCAAATATGTCTCAGTTTTCCTCCCCTGGTACTCGGGTGCAACATTCCAGATGCTTTACTAACACTCTCCCCACTTGGAGAGTCAGCGCCTTTAACCTCCTGTTTGGCCCAGTTTGCAATTTCTGCGGAAGATGAACAGGAATAGCGAGAACCAATGAGAGGCTAGCTGGAGGTGTCTGGACGGGCAAATTTAACTCTCATTTCCCACCAGGAAGAGGAAATAACCAAAGGCTGAGCGTGCCGTGCCGGAATCAGATTAGGGCCTGAAGCCATCCTGCGGTGTTGCGGCCAGGTCACAAGAAAGCGAGTTGAAGAAAGGAGCTCAGGGGCACTGTAATTCACAAACCTGCAGAGTTATAAATGACAGCTATCGTCCAAAAATAGACTGAAGTAAGGCTGCCAAGAGGACTTGAAAGCGGGGCAGAATTGCAGGAAACCGATTTCAGGAGGTAGACTGGAATTGCATTGAAAGCATAGGAAAAGAGGCAGAACGTCCACAATGATGCACTTGGCCAAAAAGGGCGTATGCGTTTTTTCCTGAATATATTCAGGAAAAAACGCATACGCCCTTTTTGGCCAACCAAGCAAGCTTGCAAAGGAAATCTGCACTACAATGAAGTCTCACTTCCCCCCGGTCAAAAGGGCCATCTGAAAAAAGTGTAAAATCCAGAAAGGCAGGACAGGCCATGGAGAACTGGGAGCCTTGTTATGCTGAAGGGCGGGATGTAAATTGCCAACAACCACTCAGGAGAAGTGTATGGTGTTTCCTGAAACATCTAAAAAACAAAGCAACAGAGCCTAGGGCACTGCCACTTATGGTCCTATAGCTTAGGGAAATTAAAATCAAAAAGACACAGCCACCCCAAAGTTTGGGACGTCTCTGTTTACAAGAACCTCGTTTACAGTACAAGTTCAACATCGCAGAAAGTGAAAAATGGATAAAGAAGTTGTGGTATTTACTTACAAAGCAATATCACTCAGCAATGAAATCTATGTCATCAGGCCCTTAGCAGCACAATGAATGGATTCAGGTATGATGATTCTAACTGAAATAAGTCACACAGAAAAAGAAACATCATAAGATATCAGTAATACACGGAATGTAAACTTGGCTACACAGGAACTGAATTACAGAACACAACAGGGTCTCAAATTTAGAAAACCGACTTATGCTTGCTTAAGGGTAAAGGTGAGTTGGGGTGCTGCATAAAACCAGAGATTGAAATGAGCACAGATAAAGTTCCTTAAGCCAAATATGGAATAGACAAGAGCTACTCCTTGCTCAACGAAATGGACTCAACACCGCATATTAAACGCCTAAGAATGTACCTGACTAGTAAGTATCTTAAAACCTATGGATTGCTATGTCTCCGAAAGAGAATCAAGCGTGTGTACAGGGGCATAAACGCAGCAGTGATAGGATTGGAGAGGTTCGGTGAGCAAATGAAGACCGTTTGAAGTCATATTGCATGGTACCCATTACACGGGTCTCAACTCTCCAGGTTTAAGGTATTCTTCCTTCAGCTAAAACATGCATGTGGAACCCAAGTAAGGTCAACCATGTGAATGAGAGACGTGTTCAAATATGTCTCAGTGTTCCTCCCCTGGTACTCGGGTGCAACATTCCAGATGCTTTACTAACACTCTCCCCACTTGGAGAGTCAGCGCCTTTAACCTCCTGTTTGGCCCAGTTTGCAATTTCTGCGGAAGATGAACAGGAATAGCGAGAACCAATGAGAGGCTAGCTGGAGGTGTCTGGACGGGCAAATTTAACTCTCATTTCCCACCAGGAAGAGGAAATAACCAAAGGCTGAGCGTGCCGTGCCGGAACCAGATTAGGGCCTGAAGCCATCCTGCGGTGTTGCGGCCAGCTCAAAAGAAAGCGAGTTGAAGAAAGGAGCTCAGGGGCACTGTAATTCACAAACCTGCAGAGTTATAAATGACAGCTATCGTCCAAAAATAGACTGAAGTAAGGCTGCCAAGAGGACTTGAAAGCGGGGCAGAATTGCATTAAACCGATTTCAGGAGGTAGACTGGAATTGCATTGAAAGCATAGGAAAAGAGGCAGAACGTCCACAATGATGCACTTGGCCAAAAAGGGCGTATGCGTTTTTTCCTGAATATATTCAGGAAAAAACGCATACGCCCTTTTTGGCCAACCAAGCAAACTTGCAAAGGAAATCTGCACTACAATGAAGTCTCACTTCCCCCCGGTCAAAAGGGCCATCTGAAAAAAGTGTAAAATCCAGAAAGGCAGGACAGGCCATGGAGAACTGGGAGCCTTGTTATGCTGATGGGCGGGATGTAAATTGCCAACAGACACTCAGGAGAAGTGTATGGTGTTTCCTGAAACATCTAAAAAACAAAGCAACAGAGCCTATGGCACTGCCAATTATGGTCCTATAGCTTAGGGAAATTAAAATCAAAAAGACACAGCCACCCCAAAGTTTGGGACGCCTCCGTTTACAAGAACCTCGTTTACCATACAAGTTCAATATCACAGAAAGTGAAAAATGGATAAAGAACTTGTGGTACTTACGTACAATGCAGTATCACTCAGCAATGAAATCTATGTCATCAGGCCCGTTGCAGCATAATGAGTGGATTCAGGTACGATGATTCTAACTGAAATAAGTCACACAGAAAAAGAAACATCATAAGATATCACTAATACACGGAATGTAAACTTGGCTACACAGGAACTGCATTCCAAAACAGAACAGGGTCTCAAATTTAGAAAACCAACTTATGCTTGCTTAAGGGGAAAGGTGAGTTGGGGTGCTGCATAAAACCAGAGATTGAAATGAGCACAGATAAAGTTCCTTAAGCCAAATATGGAATAGACAAGAGCTACTCCTTGCTCAACGAAATGGACTCAAAACCCCATATTAAACGCCTAAGAATGTACCTGTCTAGTAAGTATCTTAAAACCTATGGATTGCTATGTGTCCAAAAGAGAATCAATCGTGTGCACAGGGGCATAAATGCAGCAGTGATAGGATTGGAGAGGTTCGGTGAGCAAATGAAGACCCTTTGAAATCATATTGCACGGTACCCATTCCACGGGTCTCAACTCTCCAGTTTTAAGGTATTCTTCCTTCAGCTAAAACATGCATGTGGAACCCAGAGTATGATCAACCATGTGAACGGGAGACGTGTTCAAATATGTCTCAGTTTTCCTACCCTGGTACTCGGGTGCAACACTCCAGACGCTTTACTAACACTCTCCCGACTTAGAGAGTCAGTCCCTTTAACCTCCTGTTTGGCCCAGTTTGCAATTTCTGCGGAAGATGAACAGGAATAGCGAGAACCAATGAGAGGCTAGCTGCAGGTGTCTGGACGGGCAAATTTAACTCTCATTTCCCACCAGGAAGAGGAATTAACCAAAGGCTCAGCATGCCGTGCCAGAACCAGATTAGGGCCTGAAGCCACCCTGCGGTGTTGCGGCCAGGTCACAAGAAAGCGAGTTGAAGAAAGGAGCTCAGGGGCACTGTAATTCACAAACCTGCAGAGTTATAAATGACAGCTATCGTCCAAAAATAGACTGAAGTAAGGCTGCCAAGAGGACTTGAAAGCGGGGCAGAATTGCAGGAAACCGATTTCAGGAGGTAGACTGGAATTGCATTGAAAGCATAGGAAAAGAGGCAGAACGTCCACAATGATGCACTTGGCCAAAAAGGGCGTATGCGTTTTTTCCTGAATATATTCAGGAAAAAACGCATACGCCCTTTTTGGCCAACCAAGCAAGCTTGCAAAGGAAATCTGCACTACAATGAAGTCTCACTTCCCCCCGGTCAAAAGGGCCATCTGAAAAAAGTGTAAAATCCAGAAAGGCAGGACAGGCCATGGAGAACTGGGAGCCTTGTTATGCTGATGGGCGGGATGTAAATTGCCAACAGCCACTTGGGAGAAGTGTATGGTGTTTCCTGAAACATCTAAAAAACAAAGCAACAGAGCCTAGGGCACTGCCACTTATGGTCCTATAGCTTAGGGAATTTAAAATCAAAAAGACACAGCCACCCCAAAGTTTGGGACGCCTCTGTTTACAAGAACCTCGTTTACAGTACAAGTTCAACATCGCAGAAAGTGAAAAATGGATAAAAAAGTTGTGGTATTTACTTACAAAGCAATATCACTCAGCAATGAAATCTGTGTCATCAGGCCCTTAGTAGCACAATGAGTGGATTCAGGTATGATGATTCTAACTGAAATAAGTCACACAGAAAAAGAAACATCATAAGATATCAGTAATACACGGAATGTAAACTTGGCTACACAGGAACTGAATTATAGAACACAACAGGGTCTCAAATTTAGAAAACCAACCTATGCTTGCTTAAGGGTAAAGGTGAGTTGGGGTGCTGCATAAAACCAGAGATTGAAATGAGCACAGATAAAGTTCCTTAAGCCAAATATGGAATAGACAAGAGCTACTCCTTGCTCAAAGAAATGGACTCAACACCGCATATTAAACGCTTAAGAATGTACCTGACTAGTAAGTATCTTAAAATCTAGGGATTGCTATGTCTCCGAAAGAGAATCAAGCATGTGTACAGGGGCATAAACGCAGCAGTGATAGGATTGGAGAGGTTCGGTGAGCAAATGAAGACCCTTTGAAGTCATATTGCATGGTACCCATTCCACGGGTTTCAACTACCCAGGTTTTAGGTATTCTTCCTTCAGCTAAAACATGCATGTGGAACCCAGAGTATGATCAACCATGTGATCGGGAGACGTGTTCAAATATGTCTCAGTTTTCCTCCCCTGGTACTCGGGTGCAACATTCCAGACGCTTTACTAACACTCTCCCCACTTGGAGAGTCAGCGCCTTTAACCTCCTGTTTGGCCCAGTTTGCAATTTCTGTGGAAGATGAACAGGAATAGCGAGAACCAATGAGAGACTAGCTGGAGGTGTCTGGACGGGCAAATTTAAGTCTCATTTCCCACCAGAAAGAGGAAATAACCAGAGGCTCAGCGTGCCGTGCCGGAACCAGATTAGGGCCTGAAGCCATCCTGCGGTGTTGCGGCCAGGTCACAAGAAAGCAAGTTGAAGAAAGGAGCTCAGGGGCACTGTAATTCACAAACCTGCAGAGTTATAAATGACAGCTATCGTCCAAAAATAGACTGAAGTAAGGCTGCCAAGAGGACTTGAAAGCGGGGCAGAATTGCAGGAAACCGATTTCAGGAGGTAGACTGGAATTGCATTGAAAGCATAGGAAAAGAGGCAGAAAGTCCACAATGATGCACTTGGCCAAAAAGGGCGTATGCGTTTTTTCCTGAATATATTCAGGAAAAAACGCATACGCCCTTTTTGGCCAACCAAGCAAACTTGCAAAGGAAATCTGCACTACAATGAAGTCTCACTTCCCCCCGGTCAAAAGGGCCATCTGAAAAAAGTGTAAAATCCAGAAAGGCAGGACAGGCCATGGAGAACTGGGAGCCTTGTTATGCTGAAGGGCGGGATGTAAATTGCCAACAGACACTCGGGAGAAGTGTATGGTGTTTCCTGAAACATCTAAAAAACAAAGCAACAGAACCTAGGGCACTTCCACTTATGGTCCTATAGCTTAGGGAAATTAAAATCAAAAAGACACAGCCACCCCAAAGTTTGGGACGTCTCCATTTAAAAGAACCTCGTTTACCGTACAAGTTCAATATCACAGAAAGTGAAAAATGGATAAAGAACTTGTGGTACTTACGTACAATGCAGTATCACTCAGCAATGAAATCTATGTCATCAGGCCCGTAGCAGCATAATGAGTGGATTCAGGTACGATGATTCTAACTGAAATAAGTCACACAGAAAAAGAAACATCATAAGATATCACTAATACACGGAATGTAAACTTGGCTACACAGGAACTGCATTCCAAAACAGAACAGGGTCTCAAATTTAGAAAACCAACTTATGCTTGCTTAAGGGGAAAGGTGAGTTGAGGTGCTGCATAAAACCAGAGATTGAAATGAGCACAGATAAAGTTCCTTAAGCCAAATATGGAATAGACAAGAGCTACTCCTTACTCAATGAAATGGACTCAAAACCCCATATTAAACGCCTAAGAATGTACCTGACTAGTAAGTATCTTAAAACCTATGGATTGCTATGTCTCCAAAAGAGAATCAAGCGTGTGTACAGGGGCATAAATGCAGCAGTGATAGGATTGGAGAGGTTCGGGGAGCAAATGAAGACCCTTTGAAGTCATATTGCATGGTACCCATTCCACGGGTTTCAACTACCCAGGTTTTAGGTATTCCTCCTTCAGCTAAAACATGCATGTGGAACCCAGAGTATGATCAACCGTGTGATCGGGAGACGTGTTCAAATATGTCTCAGTTTTCCTCCCCTGGTACTCGGGTGCAACATTCCAGACGCTTTACTAACACTCTCCCGACTTGGAGAGTCAGTCCCTTTAACCTCCTGTTTGGCCCAGTTTGCAATTTCTGCGGAAGATGAACAGGAATAGCGAAAACCAATGAGAGGCTAGCTGGAGGTGTCTGGACAGGCAAATTTAACTCTCATTTCCCACCAGGAAGAGGAATTAACCAAAGGCTCAGCGTGCCGTGCCGGAACCAGATTAGGGCCTGAAGACATCCTGCGGTGTTGCGGCCAGGTCACAAGAAAGCGAGTTGAAGAAAGGAGCTCAGGGGCACTGTAATTCACAAACCTGCAGAGTTATAAATGACAGCTATCGTCCAAAAATAGACTGAAGTAAGGCTGCCAAGAGGACTTGAAAGCGGGGCAGAATTGCAGGAAACCGATTTCAGGAGGTAGACTGGAATTGCATTGAAAGCATAGGAAAAGAGGCAGAACGTCCACAATGATGCACTTGGCCAAAAAGGGCATATGCGTTTTTTCCTGAATATATTCAGGAAAAAACGCATACGCCCTTTTTGGCCAACCAAGCAAGCTTGCAAAGGAAATCTGCACTACAATGAAGTTTCACTTCCCCCCGGTCAAAAGGGCAATCTGAAAAAAGTGTAAAATCCAGAAAGGCAGGACAGGCCATGGAGAACTGGGAGCCTTGTTATGCTGATGGGCGGGATGTAAATTGCCAACAGACACTCCGGAGAGGTGCATGGTGTTTCCTGAAACATCTAAAAAACAAAGCAACAGAGCCTAGGGCACTTCCACTTATGGTCCTATAGCTTAGGGAAATTAAAATCAAAAAGACACAGCCACCCCAAAGTTTGGAACGGCTCTGTTTACAAGAACCTCGTTTACAGTACAAGTTCAACATCGCAGAAAGTGAAAAATGGATAAAGAAGTTGTGGTATTTACTTACAAAGCAATATCACTCAGCAATGAAATCTATGTCATCAGGCCCTTAGCAGCACAATGAGTGGATTCAGGTATGATGATTCTAACTGAAATAAGTCACACAGAAAAAGAAACATCATAAGATATCAGTAATACACGGAATGTAAACTTGGCTACACAGGAACTGAATTACAGAACAGAACAGGGTCTCAAATTTAGAAAACCAACTTATGCTTGCTTAAGGGTAAAGGTGAGTTGGGGTGCTGCATAAAACCAGAGATTGAAATGAGCACAGATAAAGTTCCTTAAGCCAAATATGGAATAGACAAGAGCTACTCCTTGCTCAACGAAATGGACTCAACACCCCATATTAAACGCCTAAGAATGTACCTGACTAGTAAGTATCTTAAAACCTATGGATTGCTATGTCTCCGAAAGAGAATCAAGCGTGTGTACAGGGGCATAAACGCAGCAGTGATAGGATTGGAGAGGTTCGGTGAGCAAATGAAGACCCTTTGAAGTCATATTGCATGGTACCCATTACACGGGTCTCAACTCTCCAGGTTTAAGGTATTCTTCCTTCAGCTAAAACATGCATGTGGAACGCAGAGTATGATCAACCATGTGAACGAGAGACGTGTTCAAATATGTCTCAGTTTTCCTCCCCTGGTACTCGGGTGCAACATTCCAGACGCTTTACTAACACTCTCCCCACTTGGAGAGTCAGCGCCTTTAACCTCCTGTTTGGCCCAGTTTGCAATTTCTGCGGAAGATGAACAGGAATAGCGAGAACCAATGAGAGGCTAGCTGGAGGTGTCTTGACAGGCAAATTTAACACTCATTTCCCACCAGGAAGAGGAAATAACCAAAGCCTCAGCGTGCCGTGCCGGAACCAGATTAGGGCCTGAAGCCATCCTGTGGTGGTGCGGTCAGCTCAAAAGAAAGCGAGTTGAAGAAAGGAGCTCAAGGGCACTGTAATTCACAAACCTGCAGAGTTATAAATGACAGCTATCGTCCAAAAATAGACTGAAGTAAGGCTGCCAAGAGGACTTGAAAGCGGGGCAGAATTGCAGGAAACCGATTTCAGGAGGTAGACTGGAATTGCATTGAAAGCATAGGAAAAGAGGCAGAACGTCCACAATGATGCACTTGGCCAAAAAGGGCGTATGCGTTTTTTCCTGAATATATTCAGGAAAAAACGCATACGCCCTTTTTGGCCAACCAAGCAAACTTGCAAAGGAAATCTGCACTACAATGAAGTCTCACTTCCCCCCGGTCAAAAGGGCCATCTGAAAAAAGTGTAAAATCCAGAAAGGCAGGACAGGCCATGGAGAACTGGGAGCCTTGTTATGCTGAAGGGCGGGATGTAAATTGCCAACAGACACTCAGGAGAAGTGTACGGTGTTTCCTGAAACATCTAAAAAACAAAGCAACAGAACCTAGGGCACTTCCACTTATGGTCCTATAGCTTAGGGAAATTAAAATCAAAAAGACACAGCCACCCCAAAGTTTGGAACGGCTCTGTTTACAAGAACCTCGTTTACAGTACAAGTTCAACATCGCAGAAAGTGAAAAATGGATAAAGAAGTTGTGGTATTTACTTACAAAGCAATATCACTCAGCAATGAAATCTGTGTCATCAGGCCCTTAGTAGCACAATGAGTGGATTCAGGTATGATGATTCTAACTGAAATAAGTCACACAGAAAAAGAAACATCATAAGATATCAGTAATACACGGAATGTAAACTTGGCTACACAGGAACTGAATTACAGAACAGAACAGGGTCTCAAATTTAGAAAACCAACTTATGCTTGCTTAAGGGTAAAGGTGAGTTGGGGTACTGCATAAAACCAGAGATTGAAATGAGCACAGATAAAGTTCCTTAAGCCAAATATGGAATAGACAAGAGCTACTCCTTGCTCAAAGAAATGGACTCAACACCGCATATTAAACGCCTAAGAATGTACCTGACTAGTAAGTATCTTAAAATCTAGGGATTGCTATGTCTCCGAAAGAGAATCAAGCATGTGTACAGGGGCATAAACGCAGCAGTGATAGGATTGGAGAGGTTCGGTGAGCAAATGAAGACCCTTTGAAGTCATATTGCATGGTACCCATTCCACGGGTTTCAACTACCCAGGTTTTAGGTATTCTTCCTTCAGCTAAAACATGCATGTGGAACCCAGAGTATGATCAACCATGTGATCGGGAGACGTGTTGAAATATGTCTCAGTTATCCTCCCCTGGTACTCGGGTGCAACATTCCAGACGCTTTACTAACACTCTCCCCACTTGGAGAGTCAGCGCCTTTAACCTCCTGTTTGGCCCAGTTTGCAATTTCTGCGGAAGATGAACAGGAATAGCGAGAACCAATGAGAGACTAGCTGGAGGTGTCTGGACGGGCAAATTTAAGTCTCATTTCCCACCAGGAAGAGGAAATAACCAGAGGCTCAGCGTGCCGTGCAGGAACCAGATTAGGGCCTGAAGCCATCCTGCGGTGTTGCGGCCAGGTCACAAGAAAGCGAGTTGAAGAAAGGAGCTCAGGGGCACTGTAATTCACAAACCTGCAGAGTTATAAATGACAGCTATCGTCCAAAAATAGACTGAAGTAAGGCTGCCAAGAGGACTTGAAAGCGGGGCAGAATTGCAGGAAACCGATTTCAGGAGGTAGACTGGAATTGCATTGAAAGCATAGGAAAAGAGGCAGAACGTACACAATGATGCACTTGGCCAAAAAGGGCGTATGCGTTTTTTCCTGAATATATTCAGGAAAAAACGCATACGCCCTTTTTGGCCAACCAAGCAAACTTGCAAAGGAAATCTGCACTACAATGAAGTCTCACTTCCCCCCGGTCAAAAGGGCCATCTGAAAAAAGTGTAAAATCCAGAAAGGCAGGACAGGCCATGGAGAACTGGGAGCCTTGTTATGCTGATGGGCGGGATGTAAATTGCCAAGAACCACTTGGGAGAAGTGTATGGTGTTTCCTGAAACAACTAAAAAACACAGCAACAGAACCTAGGGCACTTCCACTTATGGTCCTATAGATTAGGGAAATTAAAATGAAAAAGAAACAGCCACCCCAAAGTTTGGAACGGCTCTGTTTACAAGAACCTCGTTTACAGTACAAGTTCAACATCGCAGAAAGTGAAAAATGGATAAAAAAGTTGTGGTATTTACTTACAAAGCAATATCACTCAGCAATGAAATCTGTGTCATCAGGCCCTTAGTAGCACAATGAGTGGATTCAGGTATGATGATTCTAACTGAAATAAGTCACACAGAAAAAGAAACATCATAAGATATCAGTAATACACGGAATGTAAACTTGGCTACACAGGAACTGAATTACAGAACAGAACAGGGTCTCAAATTTAGAAAAACAACTTATGCTTGCTTAAGGGTAAAGGTGAGTTGGGGTACTGCATAAAACCAGAGATTGAAATGAGCACAGATAAAGTTCCTTAAGCCAAATATGGAATAGACAAGAGCTACTCCTTGCTCAAAGAAATGGACTCAACACCCCATATTAAACGCCTAAGAATGTACCTGACTAGTAAGTATCTTAAAATCTAGGGATTGCTATGTCTCCGAAAGAGAATCAAGCATGTGTACAGGGGCATAAACGCAGCAGTGATAGGATTGGAGAGGTTCGGTGAGCAAATGAAGACCCTTTGAAGTCATATTGCATGGTACCCATTCCACGGGTTTCAACTACCCAGGTTTTAGGTATTCTTCCTTCAGCTAAAACATGCATGTGGAACCCAGAGTATGATCAACCATGTGATCGGGAGACGTGTTGAAATATGTCTCAGTTTTCCTCCCCTGGTACTCGGGTGCAACATTCCAGACGCTTTACTAACACTCTCCCCACTTGGAGAGTCAGCGCCTTTAACCTCCTGTTTGGCCCAGTTTGCAATTTCTGCGGAAGATGAACAGGAATAGCGAGAACCAATGAGAGACTAGCTGGAGGTGTCTGGACGGGCAAATTTAAGTCTCATTTCCCACCAGGAAGAGGAAATAACCAGAGGCTCAGCGTGCCGTGCAGGAACCAGATTAGGGCCTGAAGCCATCCTGCGGTGTTGCGGCCAGGTCACAAGAAAGCGAGTTGAAGAAAGGAGCTCAGGGGCACTGTAATTCACAAACCTGCAGAGTTATAAATGACAGCTATCGTCCAAAAATAGACTGAAGTAAGGCTGCCAAGAGGACTTGAAAGCGGGGCAGAATTGCAGGAAACCGATTTCAGGAGGTAGACTGGAATTGCATTGAAAGCATAGGAAAAGAGGCAGAACGTCCACAATGATGCATTTGGCCAAAAAGGGCGTATGCGTTTTTTCCTGAATATATTCAGGAAAAAACGCATACGCCCTTTTTGGCCAACCAAGCAAGCTTGCAAAGGAAATCTGCACTACAATGAAGTCTCACTTCCCCCCGGTCAAAAGGGCCATCTGAAAAAAGTGTAAAATCCAGAAAGGCAGGACAGGCCATGGAGAACTGGGAGCCTTGTTATGCTGATGGGCGGGATGTAAATTGCCAACAGACACTGGGGAGAAGTGTATGGTGTTTCCTGAAACATCTAAAAAACAAAGCAACAGAACCTAGGGCACTTCCACTTATGGTCCTATAGCTTAGGGAATTTAAAATCAAAAAGACACAGCCACCCCAAAGTTTGGAACGGCTCTGTTTACAGGAACCTCGTTTACAGTACAAGTTCAACATCGCAGAAAGTGAAAAATGGATAAAGAAGTTGTGGTATTTACTTACAAAGCAATATCACTCAGCAATGAAATCTGTGTCATCAGGCCCTTAGAAGCACAATGAGTGGATTCAGGTATGATGATTCTAACTGAAATAAGTCACACAGAAAAAGAAACATCATAAGATATCAGTAATACATGGAACGTAAACTTGGCTACACAGGAACTGAATTACAGAACAGAACAGGGTCTCAAATTTAGAAAACCAACTTATGCTTGCTTAAGGGTAAAGGTGAGTTGGGGTGCTGCATAAAACCAGAGATTGAAATGAGCACAGATAAAGTTCTTAAGTCAAATATGGAATAGACAAGAGCTACTCCTTGCTCAACGAAATGGACTCAACACCGCATATTAAACGCCTAAGAATGTACCTGACTAGTAAGTATCGTAAAACCTATGGATTGCTATGTCTCCAAAAGAGGATCAAGCATGTGTACAGGGGCATAAACGCAGCAGTGATAGGATTGGAGAGGTTCGGTGAGCAAATGAAGACCCTTTGAAGTCATATTGCATGGTACCCATTCCACGGGTTTCAACTACCCAGGTTTAAGGTATTCTTCCTTCAGCTAAAACATGCATGTGGAACCTAGAGTATGATCAACCATGTGATCGGGAGACGTGTTCAAATATGTCCCAGTTTTCGTACCCTGGTACTCGGGTGCAACATTCCAGATGCTTTACTAACACTCTCCCGACTTGGAGAGTCAGTCCCTTTAACCTCCTGTTTGGCCCAGTTTGCAATTTCTGCGGAAGATGAACAGGAATAGCGAGAACCAATGAGAGGCTAGCTGGAGGTGTCTGGACGGGCAAATTTAACTCTCATTTCCCACCAGGAAGAGGAATTAACCAAAGGCTCAGCGTGCCGTTCCGGAACCAGATTAGGGCCTGAAGCCATCCTGCGGTGTTGCGGCCAGCTCAAAAGAAAGCGAGTTGAAGAAAGGAGCTCAGGGGCACTGTAATTCACAAACCTGCAGAGTTATAAATGACAGCTATCGTCCAAAAATAGACTGAAGTAAGGCTGCCAAGAGGACTTGAAAGCGGGGCAGAATTGCAGGAAACCGATTTCAGAAGGTAGACTGGAATTGCATTGAAAGCATAGGAAAAGAGGCAGAACGTCCACAATGATGCACTTGGCCAAAAAGGGCGTATGCGTTTTTTCCTGAATATATTCAGGAAAAAACGCATACGCCCTTTTTGGCCAACCAAGCAAGCTTGCAAAGGAAATCTGCACTACAATGAAGTCTCACTTCCCCCCGGTCAAAAGGGCCATCTGAAAAAAGTGTAAAATCCAGAAAGGCAGGACAGGCCATGGAGAACTGGGAGCCTTGTTATGCTGATGGGCGGGATGTAAATTACCAACAGACACTCAGGAGAAGTGTATGGTGTTTCCTGAAACATCTAAAAAACAAAGCAACAGAGCCTAGGGCACTGCCACTTATGGTCCTATAGCTTAGGGAAATTAAAATCAAAAAGACACAGCCACCCCAAAGTTTGGGACGCCTCTGTTTACAAGAACCTCGTTTACAGTACAAGTTCAACATCGCAGAAAGTGAAAAATGGATAAAGAAGTTGTGGTATTTACTTACAAAGCAATATCACTCAGCAATGAAATCTATGTCATCAGGCCCTTAGGAGCACAATGAGTGGACTCAGGTATGATGATTCTAACTGAAATAAGTCACACAGAAAAAGACACATCATAAGATATCAGTAATACACGGAATGTAAACTTGGCTACACAGGAACTGAATTACAGAACAGAACAGGGTCTCAAATTTAGAAAACCAACTTATGCTTGCTTAAGGGGAAAGGTGAGTTGGGGTGCTGCATAAAACCAGAGATTGAAATGAGCACAGATAAAGTTCCTTAAGCCAAATATGGAATAGACAAGAGCTACTCCTTGCTCAACGAAATGGACTCAACACCGCATATTAAACGCCTAAGAATGTACCTGACTAGTAAGTATCTTAAAACCTATGGATTGCTATGTCTCCGAAAGAGAATCAAGCATGTGTACAGGGGCATAAACGCAGCAGTGATAGGATTGGAGAGGTTCGGTGAGCAAATGAAGACCCTTTGAAGTCATATTGCATGGTACCCATTCCACGGGTTTCAACTACCCAGGTTTAAGGTATTCTTCCTTCAGCTAAAACATGCATGTGGAACCTAGAGTATGATCAACCATGTGATCGGGAGACGTGTTCAAATATGTCCCAGTTTTCGTACCCTGGTACTCGGGTGCAACATTCCAGACGCTTTACTAACACTCTCCCGACTTGGAGAGTCAGTCCCTTTAACCTCCTGTTTGGCCCAGTTTGCAATTTCTGCGGAAGATGAACAGGAATAGCGAGAACCAATGAGAGACTAGCTGGAGGTGTCTGGACGGGCAAATTTAACTCTCATTTCCCACCAGGAAGAGGAATTAACCAAAGTCTCAGCGTGCCGTACCGGAACCAGATTAGGGCCTGAAGCCATCCTGCGGTGTTGCGGCCAGCTCAAAAGAAAGCGAGTTGAAGAAAGGAGCTCAGGGGCACTGTAATTCACAAACCTGCAGAGTTATAAATGACAGCTATCGTCCAAAAATAGACTGAAGTAAGGCTGCCAAGAGGACTTGAAAGCGGGGCAGAATTGCAGGAAACCGATTTCAGGAGGTAGACTGGAATTGCATTGAAAGCATAGGAAAAGAGGCAGAACGTCCACAATGATGCACTTGGCCAAAAAGGGCGTATGCGTTTTTTCCTGAATATATTCAGGAAAAAACGCATACGCCCTTTTTGGCCAACCAAGCAAGCTTGCAAAGGAAATCTGCACTACAATGAAGTCTCACTTCCCCCCGGTCAAAAGGGCCATCTGAAAAAAGTGTAAAATCCAGAAAGGCAGGACAGGCCATGGAGAACTGGGAGCCTTGTTATGCTGATGGGCGGGATGTAAATTGTCAACAACCACTCGGGAGAAGTGTATGGTGTTTCCTGAAACATCTAAAAAACAAAGCAACAGAGCCTAGGGCACTGCCACTTATGGTCCTATAGCTTAGGGAAATTAAAATCAAAAAGACACAGCCACCCCAAAGTTTGGAACGGCTCTGTTTACAGGAACCTCGTTTACAGTACAAGTTCAACATCGCAGAAAGTGAAAAATGGATAAAGAAGTTGTGGTATTTACTTACAAAGCAATATCACTCAGCAATGAAATCTGTGTCATCAGGCCCTTAGCAGCACAATGAGTGGATTCAGGTATGATGATTCTAACTGAAATAAGTCACACAGAAAAAGAAACATCATAAGATATCAGTAATACACGGATTGTAAACTTGGCTACACAGGAACTGAATGACAGAACAGAACAGGGTCTCAAATTTAGAAAACCAACTTATGCTTGCTTAAGGGGAAAGGTGAGTTGGGGTGCTGCATAAAACCAGAGATTGAAATGAGCACAGATAAAGTTCCTTAAGCCAAATATGGAATAGACAAGAGCTACTCCTTGCTCAACGAAATGGACTCAACACCCCATATTAAACACCTAAGAATGTACCTGACTAGTAAGTATCTTAAAACCTATGGATTGCTATGTCTCCGAAAGAGAATCAAGCATGTGTACAGGGGCATAAACGCAGCAGTGATAGGATTGGAGAGGTTCGGTGAGCAAATGAAGACCCTTTGAAGTCATATTGCATGGTACCCATTCCACGGGTTTCAAATACACAGGTTTAAGGTATTCTTCCTTCAGCTAAAACATGCATGTGGAACCCAAGTATGATCAACCATGTGAACGGGAGACGTATTCAAATATGTCTCAGTTTTCCTCCCATGGTACTCGGGTGCAACATTCCAGACGCTTTACTAACACTCTCCCCACTTGGAGAGTCAGTCCCTTTAACTTCTTGTTTGGCCCAGTTTGCAATTTCTGTGGAAGATGAACAGGAATAGCGAGAACCAATGAGAGACTAGCTGGAGGTGTCTGGACGGGCAAATTTAACTCTCATTTCCCACCAGGAAGAGGAATTAACCAAAGGCTCAGCGTGCCGTGCCGGAACCAGATTAGGGCCTGAAGCCATCCTGCGGTGTTGCGGCCAGCTCAAAAGAAAGCGAGTTGAAGAAAGGAGCTCAGGGGCACTGTAATTCACAAACCTGCAGAGTTATAAATGACAGCTATCGTCCAAAAATAGACTGAAGTAAGGCTGCCAAGAGGACTTGAAAGCGGGGCACAATTGCAGGAAACCGATTTCAGGAGGTAGACTGGAATTGCATTGAAAGCATAGGAAAAGAGGCAGAACGTACACAATGATGCACTTGGCCAAAAAGGGCGTATGCGTTTTTTCCTGAATATATTCAGGAAAAAACGCATACGCCCTTTTTGGCCAACCAAGCAAGCTTGCAAAGGAAATCTGCACTACAATGAAGTCTCACTTCCCCCCGGTCAAAAGGGCCATCTGAAAAAAGTGTAAAATCCAGAAAGGCAGGACAGGCCATGGAGAACTGGGAGCCTTGTTATGCTGATGGGCGGGATGTAAATTGCCAAGAACCACTTGGGAGAAGTGTATGGTGTTTCCTGAAACAACTAAAAAACACAGCAACAGAACCTAGGGCACTTCCACTTATGGTCCTATAGATTAGGGAAATTAAAATGAAAAAGAAACAGCCACCCCAAAGTTTGGAACGGCTCTGTTTACAAGAACCTCGTTTACAGTACAAGTTCAACATCGCAGAAAGTGAAAAATGGATAAAAAAGTTGTGGTATTTACTTACAAAGCAATATCACTCAGCAATGAAATCTGTGTCATCAGGCCCTTAGTAGCACAATGAGTGGATTCAGGTATGATGATTCTAACTGAAATAAGTCACACAGAAAAAGAAACATCATAAGATATCAGTAATACACGGAATGTAAACTTGGCTACACAGGAACTGAATTACAGAACAGAACAGGGTCTCAAATTTAGAAAAACAACTTATGCTTGCTTAAGGGTAAAGGTGAGTTGGGGTACTGCATAAAACCAGAGATTGAAATGAGCACAGATAAAGTTCCTTAAGCCAAATATGGAATAGACAAGAGCTACTCCTTGCTCAAAGAAATGGACTCAACACCCCATATTAAACGCCTAAGAATGTACCTGACTAGTAAGTATCTTAAAATCTAGGGATTGCTATGTCTCCGAAAGAGAATCAAGCATGTGTACAGGGGCATAAACGCAGCAGTGATAGGATTGGAGAGGTTCGGTGAGCAAATGAAGACCCTTTGAAGTCATATTGCATGGTACCCATTCCACGGGTTTCAACTACCCAGGTTTTAGGTATTCTTCCTTCAGCTAAAACATGCATGTGGAACCCAGAGTATGATCAACCATGTGATCGGGAGACGTGTTGAAATATGTCTCAGTTTTCCTCCCCTGGTACTCGGGTGCAACATTCCAGACGCTTTACTAACACTCTCCCCACTTGGAGAGTCAGCGCCTTTAACCTCCTGTTTGGCCCAGTTTGCAATTTCTGCGGAAGATGAACAGGAATAGCGAGAACCAATGAGAGACTAGCTGGAGGTGTCTGGACGGGCAAATTTAAGTCTCATTTCCCACCAGGAAGAGGAAATAACCAGAGGCTCAGCGTGCCGTGCAGGAACCAGATTAGGGCCTGAAGCCATCCTGCGGTGTTGCGGCCAGGTCACAAGAAAGCGAGTTGAAGAAAGGAGCTCAGGGGCACTGTAATTCACAAACCTGCAGAGTTATAAATGACAGCTATCGTCCAAAAATAGACTGAAGTAAGGCTGCCAAGAGGACTTGAAAACGGGGCAGAATTGCAGGAAACCGATTTCAGGAGGTAGACTGGAATTGCATTGAAAGCATAGGAAAAGAGGCAGAACGTCCACAATGATGCATTTGGCCAAAAAGGGCGTATGCGTTTTTTCCTGAATATATTCAGGAAAAAACGCATACGCCCTTTTTGGCCAACCAAGCAAGCTTGCAAAGGAAATCTGCACTACAATGAAGTCTCACTTCCCCCCGGTCAAAAGGGCCATCTGAAAAAAGTGTAAAATCCAGAAAGGCAGGACAGGCCATGGAGAACTGGGAGCCTTGTTATGCTGATGGGCGGGATGTAAATTGCCAACAGACACTGGGGAGAAGTGTATGGTGTTTCCTGAAACATCTAAAAAACAAAGCAACAGAACCTAGGGCACTTCCACTTATGGTCCTATAGCTTAGGGAATTTAAAATCAAAAAGACACAGCCACCCCAAAGTTTGGAACGGCTCTGTTTACAGGAACCTCGTTTACAGTACAAGTTCAACATCGCAGAAAGTGAAAAATGGATAAAGAAGTTGTGGTATTTACTTACAAAGCAATATCACTCAGCAATGAAATCTGTGTCATCAGGCCCTTAGAAGCACAATGAGTGGATTCAGGTATGATGATTCTAACTGAAATAAGTCACACAGAAAAAGAAACATCATAAGATATCAGTAATACATGGAACGTAAACTTGGCTACACAGGAACTGAATTACAGAACAGAACAGGGTCTCAAATTTAGAAAACCAACTTATGCTTGCTTAAGGGTAAAGGTGAGTTGGGGTGCTGCATAAAACCAGAGATTGAAATGAGCACAGATAAAGTTCTTAAGTCAAATATGGAATAGACAAGAGCTACTCCTTGCTCAACGAAATGGACTCAACACCGCATATTAAACGCCTAAGAATGTACCTGACTAGTAAGTATCGTAAAACCTATGGATTGCTATGTCTCCAAAAGAGGATCAAGCATGTGTACAGGGGCATAAACGCAGCAGTGATAGGATTGGAGAGGTTCGGTGAGCAAATGAAGACCCTTTGAAGTCATATTGCATGGTACCCATTCCACGGGTTTCAACTACCCAGGTTTAAGGTATTCTTCCTTCAGCTAAAACATGCATGTGGAACCTAGAGTATGATCAACCATGTGATCGGGAGACGTGTTCAAATATGTCCCAGTTTTCATACCCTGGTACTCGGGTGCAACATTCCAGACGCTTTACTAACACTCTCCCGACTTGGAGAGTCAGTCCCTTTAACCTCCTGTTTGGCCCAGTTTGCAATTTCTGCGGAAGATGAACAGGAATAGCGAGAACCAATGAGAGGCTAGCTGGAGGTGTCTGGACGGGCAAATTTAACTCTCATTTCCCACCAGGAAGAGGAATTAACCAAAGGCTCAGCGTGCCGTTCCGGAACCAGATTAGGGCCTGAAGCCATCCTGCGGTGTTGCGGCCAGCTCAAAAGAAAGCGAGTTGAAGAAAGGAGCTCAGGGGCACTGTAATTCACAAACCTGCAGAGTTATAAATGACAGCTATCGTCCAAAAATAGACTGAAGTAAGGCTGCCAAGAGGACTTGAAAGCGGGGCAGAATTGCAGGAAACCGATTTCAGAAGGTAGACTGGAATTGCATTGAAAGCATAGGAAAAGAGGCAGAACGTCCACAATGATGCACTTGGCCAAAAAGGGCGTATGCGTTTTTTCCTGAATATATTCAGGAAAAAACGCATACGCCCTTTTTGGCCAACCAAGCAAGCTTGCAAAGGAAATCTGCACTACAATGAAGTCTCACTTCCCCCCGGTCAAAAGGGCCATCTGAAAAAAGTGTAAAATCCAGAAAGGCAGGACAGGCCATGGAGAACTGGGAGCCTTGTTATGCTGATGGGCGGGATGTAAATTGCCAACAGACACTCCAGAGAAGTGTATGGTGTTTCCTTAAACATCTAAAAAACAAAGCAACAGAGCCTAGGGCACTGCCACTTATGGTCCTATAGCTTAGGGAAATTAAAATCAAAAAGACACAGCCACCCCAAAGTTTGGGACGCCTCTGTTTACAAGAACCTCGTTTACAGTACAAGTTCAACATCGCAGAAAGTGAAAAATGGATAAAGAAGTTGTGGTATTTACTTACAAAGCAATATCACTCAGCAATGAAATCTATGTCATCAGGCCCTTAGGAGCACAATGAGTGGATTCAGGTATGATGATTCTAACTGAAATAAGTCACACAGAAAAAGACACATCATAAGATATCAGTAATACATGGAATGTAAACTTGGCTACACAGGAACTGAATTACAGAACAGAACAGGGTCTCAAATTTAGAAAACCAACTTATGCTTGCTTAAGGGGAAAGGTGAGTTGGGGTGCTGCATAAAACCAGAGATTGAAATGAGCACAGATAAAGTTCCTTAAGCCAAATATGGAATAGACAAGAGCTACTCCTTGCTCAACGAAATGGACTCAACACCGCATATTAAACGCCTAAGAATGTACCTGACTAGTAAGTATCTTAAAACCTATGGATTGCTATGTCTCCGAAAGAGAATCAAGCATGTGTACAGGGGCATAAACGCAGCAGTGATAGGATTGGAGAGGTTCGGTGAGCAAATGAAGACCCTTTGAAGTCATATTGCATGGTACCCATTCCACGGGTTTCAACTACCCAGGTTTAAGGTATTCTTCCTTCAGCTAAAACATGCATGTGGAACCTAGAGTATGATCAACCATGTGATCGGGAGAGTGTTAAGTAAAGTCGTCTGGAATGTTGCACCCGTACTCGGGTGCAACATTCCAGACGCTTTACTAACACTCTCCCGACTTGGAGAGTCAGTCCCTTTAACCTCCTGTTTGGCCCAGTTTGCAATTTCTGCGGAAGATGAACAGGAATAGCGAGAACCAATGAGAGACTAGCTGGAGGTGTCTGGACGGGCAAATTTAACTCTCATTTCCCACCAGGAAGAGGAATTAACCAAAGTCTCAGCGTGCCGTACCGGAACCAGATTAGGGCCTGAAGCCATCCTGCGGTGTTGCGGCCAGCTCAAAAGAAAGCGAGTTGAAGAAAGGAGCTCAGGGGCACTGTAATTCACAAACCTGCAGAGTTATAAATGACAGCTATCGTCCAAAAATAGACTGAAGTAAGGCTGCCAAGAGGACTTGAAAGCGGGGCAGAATTGCAGGAAACCGATTTCAGGAGGTAGACTGGAATTGCATTGAAAGCATAGGAAAAGAGGCAGAACGTCCACAATGATGCACTTGGCCAAAAAGGGCGTATGCGTTTTTTCCTGAATATATTCAGGAAAAAACGCATACGCCCTTTTTGGCCAACCAAGCAAACTTGCAAAGGAAATCTGCACTACAATGAAGTCTCACTTCCCCCCGGTCAAAAGGGCCATCTGAAAAAAGTGTAAAATCCAGAAAGGCAGGACAGGCCATGGAGAACTGGGAGCCTTGTTATGCTGATGGGCGGGATGTAAATTGTCAACAACCACTCGGGAGAAGTGTATGGTGTTTCCTGAAACATCTAAAAAACAAAGCAACAGAGCCTAGGGCACTGCCACTTATGGTCCTATAGCTTAGGGAAATTAAAATCAAAAAGACACAGCCACCCCAAAGTTTGGAACGGCTCTGTTTACAGGAACCTCATTTACAGTACAAGTTCAACATCGCAGAAAGTGAAAAATGGATAAAGAAGTTGTGGTATTTACTTACAAAGCAATATCACTCAGCAATGAAATCTGTGTCATCAGGCCCTTAGCAGCACAATGAGTGGATTCAGGTATGATGATTCTAACTGAAATAAGTCACACAGAAAAAGAAACATCATAAGTTATCAGTAATACACGGATTGTAAACTTGGCTACACAGGAACTGAATGACAGAACAGAACAGGGTCTCAAATTTAGAAAACCAACTTATGCTTGCTTAAGGGGAAAGGTGAGTTGGGGTGCTGCATAAAACCAGAGATTGAAATGAGCACAGATAAAGTTCCTTAAGCCAAATATGGAATAGACAAGAGCTACTCCTTGCTCAACGAAATGGACTCAACACCCCATATTAAACACCTAAGAATGTACCTGACTAGTAAGTATCTTAAAACCTATGGATTGCTATGTCTCCGAAAGAGAATCAAGCATGTGTACAGGGGCATAAACGCAGCAGTGATAGGATTGGAGAGGTTCGGTGAGCAAATGAAGACCCTTTGAAGTCATATTGCATGGTACCCATTCCACGGGTTTCAAATACACAGGTTTAAGGTATTCTTCCTTCAGCTAAAACATGCATGTGGAACCCAAGTATGATCAACCATGTGAACGGGAGACGTATTCAAATATGTCTCAGTTTTCCTCCCATGGTACTCGGGTGCAACATTCCAGACGCTTTACTAACACTCTCCCCACTTGGAGAGTCAGTCCCTTTAACTTCTTGTTTGGCCCAGTTTGCAATTTCTGTGGAAGATGAACAGGAATAGCGAGAACCAATGAGAGACTAGCTGGAGGTGTCTGGACGGGCAAATTTAACTCTCATTTCCCACCAGGAAGAGGAATTAACCAAAGGCTCAGCGTGCCGTGCCGGAACCAGATTAGGGCCTGAAGCCATCCTGCGGTGTTGCGGCCAGCTCAAAAGAAAGCGAGTTGAAGAAAGGAGCTCAGGGGCACTGTAATTCACAAACCTGCAGAGTTATAAATGACAGCTATCGTCCAAAAATAGACTGAAGTAAGGCTGCCAAGAGGACTTGAAAGCGGGGCACAATTGCAGGAAACCGATTTCAGGAGGTAGACTGGAATTGCATTGAAAGCATAGGAAAAGAGGCAGAACGTACACAATGATGCACTTGGCCAAAAAGGGCGTATGCGTTTTTTCCTGAATATATTCAGGAAAAAACGCATACGCCCTTTTTGGCCAACCAAGCAAGCTTGCAAAGGAAATCTGCACTACAATGAAGTCTCACTTCCCCCCAGTCAAAAGGGCCATCTGAAAAAAGTGTAAAATCCAGAAAGGCAGGACAGGCCATGGAGAACTGGGAGCCTTGTTATGCTGATGGGCGGGATGTAAATTGCCAACAGACACTCCAGAGAAGTGTATGGTGTTTCCTTAAACATCTAAAAAACAAAGCAACAGAGCCTAGGGCACTGCCACTTATGGTCCTATAGCTTAGGGAAATTAAAATCAAAAAGACACAGCCACCCCAAAGTTTGGAACGGCTCTGTTTACAGGAACCTCGTTTACAGTACATGTTCAACATCGCAGAAAGTTAAAAATGGATAAAGAAGTTGTGGTATTTACTTACAAAGCAATATCACTCAGCAATGAAATCTGTGTCATCAGGCCCTTAGCAGCACAATGAGTGGATTCAGGTATGATGATTCTAACTGAAATAAGTCACACAGAAAAAGAAACATCATAAGATATCAGTAATACACGGATTGTAAACTTGGCTACACAGGAACTGAATGACAGAACAGAACAGGTTCTCAAATTTAGAAAACCAACTTATGCTTGCTTAAGGGTAAAGGTGAGTTGGGGTGCTGCATAAAACCAGAGATTGAAATGAGCACAGATAAAGTTCCTTAAGCCAAATATGGAATAGACAAGAGCTACTCCTTGCTCAACGAAATGGACTCAACACCCCATATTAAACGCCTAAGAATGTACCTGCCTAGTAAGTATCTTAAAACCTATGGATTGCTATGTTCCGAAAGAGAAACAAGCATGTGTACAGGGGCATAAACGCAGCAGTGATAGGATTGGAGAGGTTCGGTGAGCAAATGAAGACCCTTTGAAGTCATATTGCATGGTACCCATTCCACGGGTTTCAACTACACAGGTTTAAGGTATTCTTCCTTCAGCTAAAACATGCATGTGGAACCTAGAGTATGATCAACCATGTGATCGGGAGACGTGTTCAAATATGTCCCAGTTTTCGTACCCTGGTACTCGGGTGCAATATTCCAGACGCTTTACTAACACTCTCCCGACTTGGAGAGTCAGTCCCTTTAACCTCCTGTTTGGCCCAGTTTGCAATTTCTGCGGAAGATGAACAGGAATAGCGAGAACCAATGAGAGGCTAGCTGGAGGTGTCTGGACGGGCAAATTTAACTCTCATTTCCCACCAGGAAGAGGAATTAACCAAAGGCTCAGCGTGCCGTTCCGGAACCAGATTAGGACCTGAAGCCATCCTGCGGTGTTGCGGCCAGCTCAAAAGAAAGCGAGTTGAAGAAAGGAGCTCAGGGGCACTGTAATTCACAAACCTGCAGAGTTATAAATGACAGCTATTGTCCAAAAATAGACTGAAGTAAGGCTGCCAAGAGGACTTGAAAGCGGGGCAGAATTGCAGGAAACCGATTTCAGAAGGTAGACTGGAATTGCATTGAAAGCATAGGAAAAGAGGCAGAACGTCCACAATGATGCACTTGGCCAAAAAGGGCGTATGCGTTTTTTCCTGAATATATTCAGGAAAAAACGCATACGCCCTTTTTGGCCAACCAAGCAAGCTTGCAAAGGAAATCTGCACTACAATGAAGTCTCACTTCCCCCCGGTCAAAAGGGCCATCTGAAAAAAGTGTAAAATCCAGAAAGGCAGGACAGGCCATGGAGAACTGGGAGCCTTGTTATGCTGATGGGCGGGATGTAAATTACCAACAGACACTCAGGAGAAGTGTATGGTGTTTCCTGAAACATCTAAAAAACAAAGCAACAGAGCCTAGGGCACTGCCACTTATGGTCCTATAGCTTAGGGAAATTAAAATCAAAAAGACACAGCCACCCCAAAGTTTGGGACGCCTCTGTTTACAAGAACCTCATTTACAGTACAAGTTCAACATCGCAGAAAGTGAAAAATGGATAAAGAAGTTGTGGTATTTACTTACAAAGCAATATCACTCAGCAATGAAATCTATGTCATCAGGCCCTTAGGAGCACAATGAGTGGATTCAGGTATGATGATTCTAACTGAAATAAGTCACACAGAAAAAGACACATCATAAGATATCAGTAATACACGGAATGTAAACTTGGCTACACAGGAACTGAATTACAGAACAGAACAGGGTCTCAAATTTAGAAAACCAACTTATGCTTGCTTAAGGGGAAAGGTGAGTTGGGGTGCTGCATAAACCCAGAGATTGAAATGAGCACAGATAAAGTTCCTTAAGCCAAATATGGAATAGACAAGAGCTACTCCTTGCTCAACGAAATGGACTCAACACCGCATATTAAACGCCTAAGAATGTACCTGACTAGTAAGTATCTTAAAACCTATGGATTGCTATGTCTCCGAAAGAGAATCAAGCATGTGTACAGGGGCATAAACGCAGCAGTGATAGGATTGGAGAGGTTCGGTGAGCAAATGAAGACCCTTTGAAGTCATATTGCATGGTACCCATTCCACGGGTTTCAACTACCCAGGTTTAAGGTATTCTTCCTTCAGCTAAAACATGCATGTGGAACCTAGAGTATGATCAACCATGTGATCGGGAGACGTGTTCAAATATGTCCCAGTTTTCGTACCCTGGTACTCGGGTGCAACATTCCAGACGCTTTACTAACACTCTCCCGACTTGGAGAGTCAGTCCCTTTAACCTCCTGTTTGGCCCAGTTTGCAATTTCTGCGGAAGATGAACAGGAATAGCGAGAACCAATGAGAGACTAGCTGGAGGTGTCTGGACGGGCAAATTTAACTCTCATTTCCCACCAGGAAGAGGAATTAACCAAAGGCTCAGCGTGCCGTACCGGAACCAGATTAGGGCCTGAAGCCATCCTGCGGTGTTGCGGCCAGGTCACAAGAAAGCGAGTTGAAGAAAGGAGCTCAGGGGCACTGTAATTCACAAACCTGCAGAGTTAGAAATGACAGCTATCGTCCAAAAATAGACTGAAGTAAGGCTGCCAAGAGGACTTGAAAGCGGGGCAGAATTGCAGGAAAGCGATTTCAGGAGGTAGACTGGAATTGCATTGAAAGCATAGGAAAAGAGGCAGAACATCCACAATGATGCACTTGGCCAAAAAGGGCGTATGCGTTTTTTCCTGAATATATTCAGGAAAAAACGCATACGCCCTTTTTGGCCAACCAAGCAAGCTTGCAAAGGAAATCTGCACTACAATGAAGTCTTACTTCCCCCCGGTCAAAAGGGCCATCTGAAAAAAGTGTAAAATCCAGAAAGGCAGGACAGGCCATGGAGAACTGGGAGCCTTGTTATGCTGAAGGGCGGGATGTAAATTGCCAACAGACACTCGGGAGAAGTGTATGGTGTTTCCTTAAACATCTAAAAAACAAAGCAACAGAGCGTAGGGCACTGCCACTTATGGTCCTATAGCTTAGGGAAATTAAAATCAAAAAGACACAGCCACCCCAAAGTTTGGAACGGCTCTGTTTACAGGAACCTCGTTTACAGTACAAGTTCAACATCGCAGAAAGTGAAAAATGGATAAAGAAGTTGTGGTATTTACTTACAAAGCAATATCACTCAGCAATGAAATCTGTGTCATCAGGCCCTTAGCATCACAATGAGTGGATTCAGGTACGATGATTCTAACTGAAATAAGTCACACAGAAAAAGAAACATCATAAGATATCAGTAATACATGGAATGTAAACTTGGCTACACAGGAACTGAATTACAGAACACAACAGGGTCTCAAATTTAGAAAACCAACTTATGCTTGCTTAAGGGGAAAGGTGAGTTGGGGTGCTGCATAAAACCAGAGATTGAAATGAGCACAGATAAAGTTCCTTAAGCCAAATATGGAATAGACAAGAGCTACTCCTTGCTCAACGAAATGGACTCAAAACCCCATATTAAACCCCTAAGAATGTACCTGACTAGTAAGTATCTTAAAACCTATGGATTGCTATGTCTCCAAAAGAGAATCAAGCGTGTGTACAGGGGAATAAACGCAGCAGTGATAGGATTGGAGAGGTTCGGTGAGCAAATGAAGACCCTTTGAAGTCATATTGCACGGTACCCATTACACGGGTCTCAACTCTCCAGGTTTAAGGTATTCTTCCTTCAGCTAAAACATGCATGTGGAACCCAAGTATGATCAACCATGTGAACGGGAGACGTGTTCAAATATGTCTCAGTTTTCCTCCCCTGGTACTCGGGTGCAACATTCCAGACGCTTTACTAACACTCTCCCCACTTGGAGAGTCAGCGCCTTTAACCTCCTGTTTGGCACAGTTTGCAATTTCTGCGGAAGATGAACAGGAATAGCGAGAACCAATGAGAGACTAGCTGGAGGTGTCTGGACGGGCAAATTTAACTCTCATTTCCCACCAGGAAGAGGAAATAACCAAAGGCTCAGCGTGCCGGTCCGGAACCAGATTAGGGCCTGAAGCCATCCTGCGGTGTTGCGGCCAGGTCACAAGAAAGCAAGTTGAAGAAAGGAGCTCAGGGGCACTATAATTCACAAACCTGCAGAGTTATAAATGACAGCTATCATCCAAAAATAGACTGAAGTAAGGCTGCCAAGAGGACTTGAAAGCGGGGCAGAATTTCAGGAAACCGATTTCAGGAGGTAGACTGGAATTGCATTGAAAGCATAGGAAAAGAGGCAGAACGTCCACAATGATGCACTTGGCCAAAAAGGGCGTATGCGTTTTTTCCTGAATATATTCAGGAAAAAACGCATACGCCCTTTTTGGCCAACCAAGCAAGCTTGCAAATGAAATCTGCACTACAATGAAGTCTCACTTCCCCCCGGGCAAAAGGGCCATCTGAAAAAAGTGTAAAATCCAGAAAGGCAGGACAGGCCATGGAGAACTGGGAGCCTTGTTATGCTGATGGGCGGGATGTAAATTACCAACAGACACTCAGGAGAAGTGTATGGTGTTTCCTGAAACATCTAAAAAACAAAGCAACAGAGCCTAGGGCACTTCCACTTATGGTCCTATAGCTTAGGGAAATTAAAATCAGAAAGACACAGCCACCCCAAAGTTTGGGACGCCTCCGTTTATAAGAACTTCGTTTACCATACAAGTTCAATATCACAGAAAGTGAAAAATGGATAAAGAACTTGTGGTACTTACGTACAATGCAGTATCACTCAGCAATGAAATCTATGTCATCAGGCCCGTAGCAGCATAATGAGTGGATTCAGGTACGATGATTCTAACTGAAATAAGTCACACAGAAAAAGAAACATCATAAGATATCACTAATACATGGAATGTAAACTTGGCTACACAGGAACTGAATTACAGAACAGAACAGGGTCTCAAATTTAGAAAACCAACTTATGCTTGCTTAAGGGGAAAGGTGAGTTGGGGTGCTGCATAAAACCAGAGATTGAAATGAGCACAGATAAAGTTCCTTAAGTCAAATATGGAATAGACAAGAGCTACTCCTTGCTCAACGAAATGGACTCAACACCGCATATTAAACGCCTAAGAATGTACCTGACTAGTAAGTATCGGAAAACCTATGGATTGCTATGTCTCCAAAAGAGAATCAAGCATGTGTACAGGGGCATAAACGCAGCAGTGATAGGATTGGAGAGGTTCGGTGAGCAAATGAAGACCCTTTGAAGTCATATTGCATGGTACGCATTACACGGGTCTCAACTCTCCAGGTTTAAGGTATTCTTCCTTCAGCTAAAACATGCATGTGGAACACAAGTATGATCAACCTTGTGAACGGGAGACGTGTTCAAATATGTCTCAGTTTTCCTCCCCTGGTACTCGGGTGCAACATTCCAGACGCTTTACTAACACTCTCCCCACTTGGAGAGTCAGCGCCTTTAACCTCCTCTTTGGCCCAGTTTGCAGTTTCTGCGGAAGATGAACAGGAATAGCGAGAACCAATGAGAGACTAGCTGGAGGTGTCTGGACGGGCAAATTTAACTCTCATTTCCCACCAGGAAGAGGAATTAACCAAAGGCTCAGCATGCCGGGCCGGAACCAGATTAGGGCCTGAAGCCATCCTGCGGTGTTGCGGCCAGGTCACAAGAAAGCGAGTTGAAGAAAGGAGCTCAGGGGCACTGTAATTCACAAACCTGCAGAGTTATAAATGACAGCTATCGTCCAAAAATAGACTGAAGTAAGGCTGCCAAGAGGACTTGAAAGCGGGGCAGAATTGCAGGAAACCGATTTCAGGAGGTAGACTGGAATTGCATTGAAAGCATAGGAAAAGAGGCAGAACGTCCACAATGATGCACTTGGCCAAAAAGGGCGTATGCGTTTTTTCCTGAATATATTCAGGAAAAAACGCATACGCCCTTTTTGGCCAACCAAGCAAGCTTGCAAAGGAAATCTGCACTACAATGAAGTCTCACTTCCCCCCGGGCAAAAGGGCCATCTGAAAAAAGTGTAAAATCCAGAAAGGCAGGACAGGCCATGGAGAACTGGGAGCCTTGTTATGCTGATGGGCGGGATGTAAATTGCCAACAACCACTCGGGAGAAGTGTATGGTGTTTCCTGAAACATCTAAAAAACAAAGCAACAGAACCTAGGGCACTTCCACTTATGGTCCTATAGCTTAGGGAAATTAAAATCAAAAAGACACAGCCACCCCAAAGTTTGGGACGCCTCTGTTTACAAGAACCTCGTTTACAGTACAAGTTCAACATCGCAGAAAGTGAAAAATGTATAAAGAACTTGTGGTACTTACGTACAATGCAGTATCACTCAGCAATGAAATCTATGTCATCAGGCCCGTAGCAGCATAATGAGTGGATTCAGGTATGATGATTCTAACTGAAATAAGTCACACAGAAAAAGAAACATCATAAGTTATCACTAATACACGGAATGTAAACTTGGCTACACAGGAACTGAATTACATAACAGAACAGGGTCTCAAATTTAGAAAACCAACTTATGCTTGCTTAAGGGGAAAGGTGAGTTGGGGTGCTGCATAAAACCAGAGATTGAAATGAGCACAGATAAAGTTCCTTAAGCCAAATATGGAATAGACAAGAGCTACTCCTTGCTCAACGAAATGGACTCAAAACTCCATATTAAACCCCTAAGAATGTACCTGACTAGTAAGTATCTTAAAACCTATGGATTGCTATGTCTCCAAAAGAGAATCAAGCGTGTGTACAGGGGCATAAACGCAGCAGTGATAGGATTGGAGAGGTTCGGTGAGCAAATGAAGACCCTTTGAAGTCATATTGCATGGTACCCATTCCACGGGTTTCAAATACCCAGGTTTAAGGTATTCTTCCTCAGCTAAAACATGCATGTGGAACCTAGAGTATGATCAACCATGTGATCGCGAGACGTGTTCAAATATGTCTCAGTTTTCCTCCCCTGGTACTCGGGTGCAACATTCCAGACGCTTTACTAACACTCTCCCGACTTGGAGAGTCAGTCCCTTTAACCTCCTGTTTGGCCCAGTTTGCAATTTCTGCGGAAGATGAACAGGAATAGCGAGAACCAATGAGAGACTAGCTGGAGGTGTCTGTACGGGCAAAATTAACTCTCATTTCCCACCAGGAAGAGGAATTAACCAAAGGCTCAGCGTGCCGTGCCAGAACCAGATTAGGGCCTGAAGCCATCCTGCGGTGTTGCGGCCAGGTCACAAGAAAGCGAGTTGAAGAAAGGAGCTCAGGGGCACTGTAATTCACAAACCTGCAGACTTATAAATGACAGCTATCGTCCAAAAATAGACTGAAGTAAGGCTGCCAAGAGGACTTGAAAGCGGGGCAGAATTGCAGGAAACCGATTTCAGGAGGTAGACTGGAATTGCATTGAAAGCATAGGAAAAGAGGCAGAACGTCCACAATGATGCACTTGGCCAAAAAGGGCGTATGCGTTTTTTCCTGAATATATTCAGGAAAAAACGCATACGCCCTTTTTGGCCAACCAAGCAAGCTTGCAAAGGAAATCTGCACTACAATGAAGTCTCACTTCCCCCCGGTCAAAAGGGCCATCTGAAAAAAGTGTAAAATCCAGAAAGGCAAGACAGGCCATGGAGAACTGGGAGCCTTGTTCTGCTGATGGGCGGGATGTAAATTGCCAACAACCACTCGGGAGAAGTGTATGATGTTTCCTGAAACATCTAAAAAACAAAGCAACAGAACCTAGAGCACTTCCACTTATGGTCCTATAGCTTAGGGAAATTAAAATCAAAAAGACACAGCCACCCCAAAGTTTGGAACGGCTCTGTTTACAAGAACCTCGTTTACAGTACAAGTTCAACATCGGAGAAAGTGAAAAATGGATAAAGAACTTGTGGTACTTACGTACAATGCAGTATCACTCAGCAATGAAATCTATGTCATCAGGCCCGTAGCAGCATAATGAGTGGATTCAGGTACGATGATTCTAACTGAAATAAGTCACACAGAAAAAGAAACATCATAAGATACCACTAATACACGGAATGTAAACTTGGCTACACAGGAACTGAATTACAGAACAGAACAGGGTCTCAAATTTAGAAAACCAACTTATGCTTGCTTAAGGGGAAAGGTGAGTTGGGGTGCTGCATAAAACCAGAGATTGAAATGAGCACAGATAAAGTTCCTTAAGCCAAATATGGAATAGACAAGAGCTACTCCTTGCTCAACGAAATGGACTCAACACCGCATATTAAACGCCTAAGAATGTACCTGACTAGTAAGTATCTTAAAACCTATGGATTGCTATGTCTCCGAAAGAGAATCAAGCATGTGTACAGGGGCATAAACGCAGCAGTGATAGGATTGGAGATGTTCGGTGCGCAAATGAAGACCCTTTGAAGTCATATTGCATGGTACCCATTCCACGGGTTTCAAATACCCAGGTTTAAGGTATTCTTCCTCAGCTAAAACATGCATGTGGAACCTAGAGTATGATCAACCATGTGATCGGGAGACGTGTTCAAATATGTCTCAGTTTTCCTCCCCTGGTACTCGGGTGCAACATTCCAGACGCTTTACTAACACTCTCCCGACTTGGAGAGTCAGTCCCTTTAACCTCCTGTTTGGCCCAGTTTGCAATTTCTGCGGAAGATGAACAGGAATAGCGAGAACCAATGAGAGACTAGCTGGAGGTGTCTGGATGGGCAAAATTAACTCTCATTTCCCACCAGGAAGAGGAATTAACCAAAGGCTCAGCGTGCCGTGCCAGAACCAGATTAGGGCCTGAAGCCATCCTGCGGTGTTGCGGCCAGGTCACAAGAAAGCGAGTTGAAGAAAGGAGCTCAGGGGCACTGTAATTCACAAACCTGCAGACTTATAAATGACAGCTATCATCCAAAAATAGACTGAAGTAAGGCTGCCAAGAGGACT
The DNA here is from genome assembly GCF_951394435.1 of Stenella coeruleoalba. NCBI lineage: Eukaryota > Metazoa > Chordata > Mammalia > Artiodactyla > Delphinidae > Stenella > Stenella coeruleoalba. Next base: position 688,312 of record NW_027646306.1, read on the forward strand.
TGAAAGCGGGGCAGAATTGCAGGAAACCGATTTCAGGAGGTAGACTGGAATTGCATTGAAAGCATAGGAAAAGAGGCAGAACGTACACAATGATGCACTTGGCCAAAAAGGGCGTATGCGTTTTTTCCTGAATATATTCAGGAAAAAACGCATACGCCCTTTTTGGCCAACCAAGCAAGCTTGCAAAGGAAATCTGCACTACAATGAAGTCTCACTTCCCCCCGGTCAAAAGGGCCATCTGAAAAAAGTGTAAAATCCAGAAAGGCAAGACAGGCCATGGAGAACTGGGAGCCTTGTTATGCTGATCGGTGGGATGTAAATTGCCAACAACCACTCGGGAGAAGTGTATGGTGTTTCCTGAAACATCTAAAAAACAAAGCAACAGAACCTAGGGCACTTCCACTTATGGTCCTATAGCTTAGGGAAATTAAAATCAAAAAGACACAGCCACCCCAAAGTTTGGAACGGCTCTGTTTACAAGAACCTCGTTTACAGTACAAGTTCAACATCAGAGAAAGTGAAAAATGGATAAAGAACTTGTGGTATTTACTTACAAAGCAATATCACTCAGCAATGAAATCTGTGTCATCAGGCCCTTAGCAGCACAATGAGTGGATTCAGGTATGATGATTCTAACTGAAATAAGTCACACAGAAAAAGAAACATCATAAGATATCACTAATACACGGAATGTAAACTTGGCTACACAGGAACTGAATTCCAAAACAGAACAGTGTCTCAAATTTAGAAAACCAACTTATGCTTGCTTAAGGGGAAAGGTGAGTTGGGGTGCTGCATAAAACCAGAGATTGAAATGAGCACAGATAAAGTTCCTTAAGCCAAATATGGAATAGATAAGAGCTACTCCTTGCTCAACGAAATGGACTCAACACCCCATATTAAACGCCTAAGAATGTACCTGACTAGTAAGTATCTTAAAACCTATGGATAGCTATGTCTCCAAAAGAGAATCAAGCATGTGTACAGGGGCATAAACGCAGCAGTGATAGGATTGGAGAGGTTCGGTGAGCAAATGAAGACCCTTTGAAGTCATATTGCATGGTACGCATTACACGGGTCTCAACTCTCCAGGTTTAAGGTATTCTTCCTTCAGCTAAAACATGCATGTGGAACCCAAGTATGATCAACCATGTGAACGGGAGACGTGTTCAAATATGTCTCAGTTTCCCTCCCCTGGTACTCGGGTGCAACATTCCAGACGCTTTACTAACACTCTCCCCACTTGGAGAGTCAGCGCCTTTAACCTCCTGTTTGGCCCAGTTTGCAATTTCTGCGGAAGATGAACAGGAATAGCGAGAACCAATGAGAGGCTAGCTGGAGGTGTCTGGATGGGCAAATTTAACTCTCATTTCCCACCAGGAAGAGGAAATAACCAAAGGCTCAGCGTGCCGTACCGGAACCAGATTAGGGCCTGAAGCCATCCTGCGGTGTTGCGGCCAGGTCACAAGAAAGCGAGTTGAAGAAAGGAGCTCAGGGGCACTGTAATTCACAAACCTGCAGAGTTATAAATGACAGCTATCGTCCAAAAATAGACTGAAGTAAGGCTGCCAAGAGGACTTGAAAGCGGGGCAGAATTGCAGGAAACCGATTTCAGGAGGTAGACTGGAATTGCATTGAAAGCATAGGAAAAGAGGCAGAACGTCCACAATGATGCACTTGGCCAAAAAGGGCGTATGCGTTTTTTCCTGAATATATTCAGGAAAAAACGCATACGCCCTTTTTGGCCAACCAAGCAAGCTTGCAAAGGAAATCTGCACTACAATGAAGTCTCACTTCCCCCCGGTCAAAAGGGTCATCTGAAAAAAGTGTAAAATCCAGAAAGGCAGGACAGGCCATGGAGAACTGGGAGCCTTGTTATGCTGATGGGCGGGATGTAAATTGCCAACAACCACTCGGGAGAAGTGTATGGTGTTTCCTGAAACATCTAAAAAACAAAGCAACAGAGCCTAGGGCACTGCCACTTATGGTCCTATAGCTTAGGGAAATTAAAATCAAAAAGACACAGCCACCCCAAACTTTCGAACGGCTCTGTTTACAAGAACCTCGTTTACAGTACAAGTTCAACATCGCAGAAAGTGAAAAATGGATAAAGAAATTGTGGTATTTACTTACAAAGCAATATCACTCCGCAATGAAATCTGTGTCATCAGGCCCATAGCAGCAAAATGAGTGGATTCAGGTATGATGATTCTAACTGAAATAAGTCACACAGAAAAAGAAACATCATAAGTTATCACTAATACACGGAATGTAAACTTGGCTGCACAGGAACTGAATTACAGAACAGAACAGGGTCTCAAATTTAGAAAACCAACTTATGCTTGCTTAAGGGGAATGGTGAGTTGGGGTGCTGCATAAAACCAGAGATTGAAATGAGCACAGATAAATTTCCTTAAGCCAAATATGGAATAGACAAGAGCTACTCCTTGCTCAACGAAATAGACTCAACACCCCATATTAAACGCCTAAGAATGCACCTGACTAGTAAGTATCTTAAAACCTATGGATTGCTATGTCTCCAAAAGAGAATCAAGCGTGTGTACAGGGGCATAAACGCAGCAGTGATAGGATTGGAGAGGTTCGGTGAGCAAATGAAGACCCTTTGAAGTCATATTGCATGGTACGCATTACACGGGTCTCAACTCTCCAGGTTTAAGGTATTCTTCCTTCAGCTAAAACATGCATGTGGAACCCAAGTATGATCAACCATGTGAACGGGAGACGTGTTCAAATATGTCTCAGTTTTCCTCCCCTGGTACTCGGGTGCAACATTCCAGACGCTTTACTAACACTCTCCCCACTTGGAGAGTCAGCGCCTTTAACCTCCTGTTTGGCCCAGTTTGCAATTTCTGCGGAAGATGAACAGGAATAGCGAGAACCAATGAGAGGCTAGCTGGAGGTGTCTGTATGGGCAAATTTAACTCTCATTTCCCACCAGGAAGAGGAAATAACCAAAGGCTCAGCGTGCCGTACCGGAACCAGATTAGGGCCTGAAGACATCTTGCGGTGTTGCGGCCAGGTCACAAGAAAGCGAGTTGAAGAAAGGAGCTCAGGGGCACTGTAATTCACAAACCTGCAGAGTTATAAATGACAGCTATCGTCCAAAAATAGACTGAAGTAAGGCTGCCAAGAGGACTTGAAAGCGGGGCAGAATTGCAGGAAACCGATTTCAGGAGGTAGACTGGAATTGCATTGAAAGCATAGGAAAAGAGGCAGAACGTCCACAATGATGCACTTGGCCAAAAAGGGCGTATGCGTTTTTTCCTGAATATATTCAGGAAAAAACGCATACGCCCTTTTTGGCCAACCAAGCAAGCTTGCAAAGGAAATCTGCACTACAATGAAGTCTCACTTCCCCCCGGTCAAAAGGGCCATCTGAAAAAAGTGTAAAATCCAGAAAGGCAGGACAGGCCATGGAGAACTGGGAGCCTTGTTATGCTGATGGGAGGGATGTCAATTGCCAACAGACACTCGGGAGAAGTGTATGGTGTTTCCTGAAACATCTAAAAAACAAAGCAACAGAGCCTAGGGCACTTCCACTTATGGTCCTATAGCTTAGGGAAATTAAAATCAAAAAGACACAGCCACCCCAAAGTTTGGGACGCCTCTGTTTACAAGAACCTCGTTTACCGTACAAGTTCAATATCACAGAAAGTGAAAAATGGATAAAGAACTTGTGGTACTTACGTACAATGCAGTATCACTCAGCAATGAAATCTATGTCATCAGGCCCGTAGCAGCATAATGAGTAGATTCAGGTACGATGATTCTAACTGAAATAAGTCACACAGAAAAAGAAACATCATAAGATATCAGTAATACACGGAATGTAAACTTGGCTACACAGGAACTGAATTACAGAACAGAACAGGTTCTCAAATTTAGAAAACCAACTTATGCTTGCTTAAGGGGAAAGGTGAGTTGGGGTGCTGCATAAAACCAGAGATTGAAATGAGCACAGATAAAGTTCCTTAAGCCAAATATGGAATAGACAAGAGCTACTCCTTGCTCAACGAAATGGACTCAACACCGCATATTAAACGCCTAAGAATGTACCTGACTAGTAAGTATCTTAAAACCTATGGATTGCTATGTCTCCGAAAGAGAATCAAGCATGTGTACAGGGGCATAAACGCAGCAGTGATAGGATTGGAGAGGTTCGGTGAGCAAATGAAGACCCTTTGAAGTCATATTGCATGGTACCCATTCCACGGGTTTCAACTACCCAGGTTTTAGGTATTCCTCCTTCAGCTAAAACATGCATGTGGAACCCAGAGTATGATCAACCGTGTGATCGGGAGACGTGTTCAAATATGTCTCAGTTTTCCTCCCCTGGTACTCGGGTGCAACATTCCAGACGCTTTACTAACACTCTCCCGACTTGGAGAGTCAGCGCCTTTAACCTCCTGTTTGGCACAGTTTGCAATTTCTACGGAAGATGAACAGGAATAGCGAGAACCAATGAGAGGCTAGCTGGAGGTGTCTGGACGGGCAAATTTAACTCTCATTTCCCACCAGGAAGAGGAAATAACCAAAGGCTCAGTGTGCCGTACCGGAACCAGATTAGGGCCTGAAGCCATCCTGCGGTGTTGCGGCCAGCTCAAAAGAAAGCGAGTTGAAGAAAGGAGCTCAGGGGCACTGTAATTCACAAACCTGCAGAGTTATAAATGACAGCTATCGTCCAAAAATAGACTGAAGTTAGGCTGCCAAGAGGACTTGAAAGCGGGGCAGAATTGCAGGAAACCGATTTCAGGAGGTAGACTGGAATTGCATTGAAAGCATAGGAAAAGAGGCAGAACGTCCACAATGATGCACTTGGCCAAAAAGGGCGTATGCGTTTTTTCCTGAATATATTCAGGAAAAAACGCATACGCCCTTTTTGGCCAACCAAGCAAGCTTGCAAAGGAAAACTGCACTACAATGAAGTCTCACTTCCCCCCGGTCAAAAGGGCCATCTGAAAAAAGTGTAAAATCCAGAAAGGCAGGACAGGCCATGGAGAACTGGGAGCCTTGTTATGCTGATGGGCGGGATGTAAATTGCCAACAGACACTCGGGAGAAGTGTATGGTGTTTCCTGAAACATCTAAAAAACAAAGCAACAGAGCCTAGGGCACTTCCACTTATGGTCCTATAGCTTAGGGAAATTAAAATCAAAAAGACACAGCCACCCCAAAGTTTGGGACGCCTCTGTTTACAAGAACCTCATTTACCGTACAAGTTCAATATCACAGAAAGTGAAAAATGGATAAAGAACTTGTGGTACTTACGTACAATGCAGTATCACTCAGCAATGAAATCTATGTCATCAGGCCCGTAGCAGCATAATGAGTAGATTCAGGTACGATGATTCTAACTGAAATAAGTCACACAGAAAAAGAAACATCATAAGATATCAGTAATACACGGAATGTAAACTTGGCTACACAGGAACTGAATTACAGAAGAGAACAGGGTCTCAAATTTAGAAAACCAACTTATGCTTGCTTAAGGGGAAAGGTGAGTTGGGGTGCTGCATAAAACCAGAGATTGAAATGAGCACAGATAAAGTTCCTTAAGCCAAATATGGAATAGACAAGAGCTACTCCTTGCTCAATGAAATGGACTCAACACCCCATATTAAACGCCTAAGAATGTACCTGACTAGTAAGTATCTTAAAACCTATGGATTGCTATGTCTCCGAAAGAGAATCAAGCATGTGTACAGGGGCATAAACGCAGCAGTGATAGGATTGGAGAGGTTCGGTGAGCAAATGAAGACCCTTTGAAGTCATATTGCATGGTACCCATTCCACGGGTTTCAACTACCCTGGTTTAAGGTATTCTTCCTTCAGCTAAAACATGCATGTGGAACCCAGAGTATGATCAACCATGTGATCGGGAGACGTGTTCAAATATGTCTCAGTTTTCCTCCCCTGGTACTCGGGTGCAACATTCCAGACGCTTTACTAACACTCTCCCGACTTGGAGAGTCAGTCCCTTTAACCTCCTGTTTGGCCCAGTTTGCAATTTCTGTGGAAGATGAACAGGAATAGCGAGAACCAATGAGAGACTAGCTGGAGGTGTCTGGATGGGCAAAATTAACTCTCATTTCCCACCAGGAAGAGGAATTAACCAAAGGCTCAGCGTGCCGTGCCAGAACCAGATTAGGGCCTGAAGCCATCCTGCGGTGTTGCGGCCAGTTCACAAGAAAGCGAGTTGAAGAAAGGAGCTCAGGGGCACTGTAATTCACAAACCTGCAGACTTATAAATGACAGCTATCATCCAAAAATAGACTGAAGTAAGGCTGCCAAGAGGACTTGAAAGCGGGGCAGAATTGCAGGAAACCGATTTCAGGAGGTAGACTGGAATTGCATTGAAAGCATAGGAAAAGAGGCAGAACGTACACAATGATGCACTTGGCCAAAAAGGGCGTATGCGTTTTTTCCTGAATATATTCAGGAAAAAACGCATACGCCCTTTTTGGCCAACCAAGCAAGCTTGCAAAGGAAATCTGCACTACAATGAAGTCTCACTTCCCCCCGGTCAAAAGGGCCATCTGAAAAAAGTGTAAAATCCAGAAAGGCAAGACAGGCCATGGAGAACTGGGAGCCTTGTTATGCTGATGGGTGGGATGTACATTGCCAACAACCACTCGGGAGAAGTGTATGGTGTTTCCTGAAACATCTAAAAAACAAAGCAACAGAACCTAGGGCACTTCCACTTATGGTCCTATAGCTTAGGGAAATTAAAATCAAAAAGACACAGCCACCCCAAAGTTTGGAACGGCTCTGTTTACAAGAACCTCGTTTACAGTACAAGTTCAACATCAGAGAAAGTGAAAAATGGATAAAGAACTTGTGGTATTTACTTACAAAGCAATATCACTCAGCAATGAAATCTGTGTCATCAGGCCCTTAGCAGCACAATGAGTGGATTCAGGTATGATGATTCTAACTGAAATAAGTCACACAGAAAAAGAAACATCATAAGATATCACTAATACACGGAATGTAAACTTGGCTACACAGGAACTGAATTCCAAAACAGAACAGTGTCTCAAATTTAGAAAACCAACTTATGCTTGCTTAAGGGGAAAGGTGAGTTGGGGTGCTGCATAAAACCAGAGATTGAAATGAGCACAGATAAAGTTCCTTAAGCCAAATATGGAATAGATAAGAGCTACTCCTTGCTCAACGAAATGGACTCAACACCCCATATTAAACGCCTAAGAATGTACCTGACTAGTAAGTATCTTAAAACCTATGGATTGCTATGTCTCCAAAAGAGAATCAAGCATGTGTACAGGGGCATAAACGCAGCAGTGATAGGATTGGAGAGGTTCGGTGAGCAAATGAAGACCCTTTGAAGTCATATTGCATGGTACGCATTACACGGGTCTCAACTCTCCAGGTTTAAGGTATTCTTCCTTCAGCTAAAACATGCATGTGGAACCCAAGTATGATCAACCATGTGAACGGGAGACGTGTTCAAATATGTCTCAGTTTCCCTCCCCTGGTACTCGGGTGCAACATTCCAGACGCTTTACTAACACTCTCCCCACTTGGAGAGTCAGCGCCTTTAACCTCCTGTTTGGCCCAGTTTGCAATTTCTGCGGAAGATGAACAGGAATAGCGAGAACCAATGAGAGGCTAGCTGGAGGTGTCTGGATGGGCAAATTTAACTCTCATTTCCCACCAGGAAGAGGAAATAACCAAAGGCTCAGCGTGCCGTACCGGAACCAGATTAGGGCCTGAAGCCATCCTGCGGTGTTGCGGCCAGGTCACAAGAAAGCGAGTTGAAGAAAGGAGCTCAGGGGCACTGTAATTCACAAACCTGCAGAGTTATAAATGACAGCTATCGTCCAAAAATAGACTGAAGTAAGGCTGCCAAGAGGACTTGAAAGCGGGGCAGAATTGCAGGAAACCGATTTCAGGAGGTAGACTGGAATTGCATTGAAAGCATAGGAAAAGAGGCAGAACGTCCACAATGATGCACTTGGCCAAAAAGGGCGTATGCGTTTTTTCCTGAATATATTCAGGAAAAAACGCATACGCCCTTTTTGGCCAACCAAGCAAGCTTGCAAAGGAAATCTGCACTACAATGAAGTCTCACTTCCCCCCGGTCAAAAGGGCCATCTGAAAAAAGTGTAAAATCCAGAAAGGCAGGACAGGCCATGGAGAACTGGGAGCCTTGTTATGCTGATGGGCGGGATGTAAATTGCCAACAACCACTCGGGAGAAGTGTATGGTGTTTCCTGAAACATCTAAAAAACAAAGCAACAGAGCCTAGGGCACTGCCACTTATGGTCCTATAGCTTAGGGAAATTGAAATCAAAAAGACACAGCCACCCCAAACTTTCGAACGGCTCTGTTTACAAGAACCTCGTTTACAGTACAAGTTCAACATCGCAGAAAGTGAAAAATGGATAAAGAAATTGTGGTATTTACTTACAAAGCAATATCACTCCGCAATGAAATCTGTGTCATCAGGCCCATAGCAGCACAATGAGTGGATTCAGGTATGATGATTCTAACTGAAATAAGTCACACAGAAAAAGAAACATCATAAGTTATCACTAATACACGGAATGTAAACTTGGCTGCACAGGAACTGAATTACAGAACAGAACAGGGTCTCAAATTTAGAAAACCAACTTATGCTTGCTTAAGGGGAATGGTGAGTTGGGGTGCTGCATAAAACCAGAGATTGAAATGAGCACAGATAAATTTCCTTAAGCCAAATATGGAATAGACAAGAGCTACTCCTTGCTCAACGAAATAGACTCAACACCCCATATTAAACGCCTAAGAATGCACCTGACTAGTAAGTATCTTAAAACCTATGGATTGCTATGTCTCCAAAAGAGAATCAAGCGTGTGTACAGGGGCATAAACGCAGCAGTGATAGGATTGGAGAGGTTCGGTGAGCAAATGAAGACCCTTTGAAGTCATATTTCATGGTACGCATTACACGGGTCTCAACTCTCCAGGTTTAAGGTATTCTTCCTTCAGCTAAAACATGCATGTGGAACCCAAGTATGATCAACCATGTGAACGGGAGACGTGTTCAAATATGTCTCAGTTTTCCTCCCCTGGTACTCGGGTGCAACATTCCAGACGCTTTACTAACACTCTCCCCACTTGGAGAGTCAGCGCCTTTAACCTCCTGTTTGGCCCAGTTTGCAATTTCTGCGGAAGATGAACAGGAATAGCGAGAACCAATGAGAGGCTAGCTGGAGGTGTCTGTATGGGCAAATTTAACTCTCATTTCCCACCAGGAAGAGGAAATAACCAAAGGCTCAGCGTGCCGTACCGGAACCAGATTAGGGCCTGAAGCCATCCTGCGGTGTTGCGGCCAGGTCACAAGAAAGCGAGTTGAAGAAAGGAGCTCAGGGGCACTGTAATTCACAAACCTGCAGAGTTATAAATGACAGCTATCGTCCAAAAATAGACTGAAGTAAGGCTGCCAAGAGGACTTGAAAGCGGGGCAGAATTGCAGGAAACCGATTTCAGGAGGTAGACTGGAATTGCATTGAAAGCATAGGAAAAGAGGCAGAACGTCCACAATGATGCACTTGGCCAAAAAGGGCGTATGCGTTTTTTCCTGAATATATTCAGGAAAAAACGCATACGCCCTTTTTGGCCAACCAAGCAAGCTTGCAAAGGAAATCTGCACTACAATGAAGTCTCACTTCCCCCCGGTCAAAAGGGCCATCTGAAAAAAGTGTAAAATCCAGAAAGGCAGGACAGGCCATGGAGAACTGGGAGCCTTGTTATGCTGATGGGCGGGATGTCAATTGCCAACAGACACTCGGGAGAAGTGTATGGTGTTTCCTGAAACATCTAAAAAACAAAGCAACAGAGCCTAGGGCACTTCCACTTATGGTCCTATAGCTTAGGGAAATTAAAATCAAAAAGACACAGCCACCCCAAAGTTTGGGACGCCTCTGTTTACAAGAACCTCGTTTACCGTACAAGTTCAATATCACAGAAAGTGAAAAATGGATAAAGAACTTGTGGTACTTACGTACAATGCAGTATCACTCAGCAATGAAATCTATGTCATCAGGCCCGTAGCAGCATAATGAGTAGATTCAGGTACGATGATTCTAACTGAAATAAGTCACACAGAAAAAGAAACATCATAAGATATCAGTAATACACGGAATGTAAACTTGGCTACACAGGAACTGAATTACAGAACAGAACAGGTTCTCAAATTTAGAAAACCAACTTATGCTTGCTTAAGGGGAAAGGTGAGTTGGGGTGCTGCATAAAACCAGAGATTGAAATGAGCACAGATAAAGTTCCTTAAGCCAAATATGGAATAGACAAGAGCTACTCCTTGCTCAACGAAATGGACTCAACACCGCATATTAAACGCCTAAGAATGTACCTGACTAGTAAGTATCTTAAAACCTATGGATTGCTATGTCTCCGAAAGAGAATCAAGCATGTGTACAGGGGCATAAACGCAGCAGTGATAGGATTGGAGAGGTTCGGTGAGCAAATGAAGACCCTTTGAAGTCATATTGCATGGTACCCATTCCACGGGTTTCAACTACCCAGGTTTTAGGTATTCCTCCTTCAGCTAAAACATGCATGTGGAACCCAGAGTATGATCAACCGTGTGATCGGGAGACGTGTTCAAATATGTCTCAGTTTTCCTCCCCTGGTACTCGGGTGCAACATTCCAGACGCTTTACTAACACTCTCCCGACTTGGAGAGTCAGTCCCTTTAACCTCCTGTTTGGCCCAGTTTGCAATTTCTGCGGAAGATGAACAGGAATAGCGAGAACCAATGAGAGACTAGCTGGAGGTGTCTGGACGGGCAAATTTAACTCTCATTTCCCACCAGGAAGAGGAATTAACTAAAGGCTCAGCGTGCCGTACCGGAACCAGATTAGGGCCTGAAGCCATCCTGCGGTGTTGCGGCCAGCTCAAAAGAAAGCGAGTTGAAGAAAGGAGCTCAGGGGCACTGTAATTCACAAACCTGCAGAGTTATAAATGACAGCTATCGTCCAAAAATAGACTGAAGTAAGGCTGCCAAGAGGACTTGAAAGCGGGACAGAATTGCAGGAAACCGATTTCAGGAGGTAGACTGGAATTGCATTGAAAGCATAGGAAAAGAGGCAGAACGTCCACAATGATGCACTTGGCCAAAAAGGGCGTATGCGTTTTTTCCTGAATATATTCAGGAAAAAACGCATACGCCCTTTTTGGCCAACCAAGCAAGCTTGCAAAGGAAATCTGCACTACAATGAAGTCTCACTTCCCCCCGGTCAAAAGGGCCATCTGAAAAAAGTGTAAAATCCAGAAAGGCAGGACAGGCCATGGAGAACTGGGAGCCTTGTTATGCTGATGGGCGGGATGTAAATTGCCAACAGACACTCGGGAGAAGTGTATGGTGTTTCCTTAAACATCTAAAAAACAAAGCAACAGAGCCTAGGGCACTGCCACTTATGGTCCTATAGCTTAGGGAAATTAAAATCAAAAAGACACAGCCACCCCAAAGTTTGGGACGCCTCTGTTTACAAGAACCTCGTTTACAGTACAAGTTCAACATCGCAGAAAGTGAAAAATGGATAAAGAAGTTGTGGTATTTACTTACAAAGCAATATCACTCAGCAATGAAATCTATGTCATCAGGCCCTTAGGAGCACAATGAGTGGATTCAGGTATGATGATTCTAACTGAAATAAGTCACACAGAAAAAGACACATCATAAGATATCAGTAATACACGGAATGTAAACTTGGCTACACAGGAACTGAATTACAGAACAGAACAGGGTCTCAAATTTAGAAAACCAACTTATGCTTGCTTAAGGGGAAAGGTGAGTTGGGGTGCTGCATAAAACCAGAGATTGAAATGAGCACAGATAAAGTTCCTTAAGCCAAATATGGAATAGACAAGAGCTACTCCTTGCTCAACGAAATGGACTCAACACCGCATATTAAACGCCTAAGAATGTACCTGACTAATAAGTATCTTAAAACCTATGGATTGCTATGTCTCCGAAAGAGAATCAAGCATGTGTACAGGGGCATAAACGCAGCAGTGATAGGATTGGAGAGGTTCGGTGAGCAAATGAAGACCCTTTGAAGTCATATTGCATGGTACCCATTCCACGGGTTTCAACTACCCAGGTTTAAGGTATTCTTCCTTCAGCTAAAACATGCATGTGGAACCTAGAGTATGATCAACCATGTGATCGGGAGACGTGTTCAAATATGTCCCAGTTTTCGTACCCTGGTACTCGGGTGCAACATTCCAGACGCTTTACTAACACTCTCCCGACTTGGAGAGTCAGTCCCTTTAACCTCCTGTTTGGCCCAGTTTGCAATTTCTGCGGAAGATGAACAGGAATAGCGAGAACCAATGAGAGACTAGCTGGAGGTGTCTGGACGGGCAAATTTAACTCTCATTTCCCATCAGGAAGAGGAATTAACCAAAGTCTCAGCGTGCCGTACCGGAACCAGATTAGGGCCTGAAGCCATCCTGCGGTGTTGCGGCCAGGTCACAAGAAAGCGAGTTGAAGAAAGGAGCTCAGGGGCACTGTAATTCACAAACCTGCAGAGTTATAAATGACAGCTATCGTCCAAAAATAGACTGAAGTAAGGCTGCCAAGAGGACTTGAATGCGGGGCAGAATTGCAGGAAACCGATTTCAGGAGGTAGACTGGAATTGCATTGAAAGCATAGGAAAAGAGGCAGAACGTCCACAATGATGCACTTGGCCAAAAAGGGCGTATGCGTTTTTTCCTGAATATATTCAGGAAAAAACGCATACGCCCTTTTTGGCCAACCAAGCAAGCTTGCAAAGGAAATCTGCACTACAATGAAGTCTCACTTCCCCCCGGTCAAAAGGGCCATCTGAAAAAAGTGTAAAATCCAGAAAGGCAGGACAGGCCATGGAGAACTGGGAGCCTTGTTATGCTGATGGGCGGGATGTAAATTGCCAACAGACACTTGGGAGAAGTGTATGGTGTTTCCTGAAACATCTAAAAAACAAAGCAACAGAGCCTAGGGCACTGCCACTTATGGTCCTATAGCTTAGGGAAATTAAAATCAAAAAGACACAGCCACCCCAAAGTTTGGAACGGCTCTGTTTACAGGAACCTCGTTTACAGTACAAGTTCAACATCGCAGAAAGTGAAAAATGGATAAAGAAGTTGTGGTATTTACTTACAAAGCAATATCACTCAGCAATGAAATCTGTGTCATCAGGCCCTTAGCAGCACAATGAGTGGATTCAGGTATGATGATTCTAACTGAAATAAGTCACACAGAAAAAGAAACATCATAAGATATCAGTAATACACGGATTGTAAACTTGGCTACACAGGAACTGAATGACAGAACAGAACAGGGTCTCAAATTTAGAAAACCAACTTATGCTTGCTTAAGGGTAAAGGTGAGTTGGGGTGCTGCATAAACCCAGAGATTGAAATGAGCACAGATAAAGTTCCTTAAGCCAAATATGGAATAGACAAGAGCTACTCCTTGCTCAACGAAATGGACTCAACACCCCATATTAAACACCTAAGAATGTACCTGACTAGTAAGTATCTTAAAACCTATGGATTGCTATGTCTCCGAAAGAGAATCAAGCATGTGTACAGGGGCATAAACGCAGCAGTGATAGGATTGGAGAGGTTCGGTGAGCAAATGAAGACCCTTTGAAGTCATATTGCATGGTACCCATTCCACGGGTTTCAAATACACAGGTTTAAGGTATTCTTCCTTCAGCTAAAACATGCATGTGGAACCCAAGTATGATCAACCATGTGAACGGGAGACGTGTTCAAATATGTCTCAGTTTTCCTCCCATGGTACTCGGGTACAACATTCCAGACGCTTTACTAACACTCTCCCCACTTGGAGAGTCAGTCCCTTTAACTTCTTGTTTGGCCCAGTTTGCAATTTCTGTGGAAGATGAACAGGAATAGCGAGAACCAATGAGAGACTAGCTGGAGGTGTCTGGACGGGCAAATTTAACTCTCATTTCCCACCAGGAAGAGGAATTAACCAAAGGCTCAGCGTGCCGTACCGGAACCAGATTAGGGCCTGAAGCCATCCTGCGGTGTTGCGGCCAGCTCAAAAGAAAGCGAGTTGAAGAAAGGAGCTCAGGGGCACTGTAATTCACAAACCTGCAGAGTTATAAATGACAGCTATCGTCCAAAAATAGACTGAAGTAAGGCTGCCAAGAGGACTTGAAAGCGGGGCAGAATTGCAGGAAACCGATTTCAGGAGGTAGACTGGAATTGCATTGAAAGCATAGGAAAAGAGGCAGAACATCCACAATGATGCACTTGGCCAAAAAGGGCGTATGCGTTTTTTCCTGAATATATTCAGGAAAAAACGCATACGCCCTTTTTGGCCAACCAAGCAAGCTTGCAAAGGAAATCTGCACTACAATGAAGTCTCACTTCCCCCCGGTCAAAAGGGCCATCTGAAAAAAGTGTAAAATCCAGAAAGGCAGGACAGGCCATGGAGAACTGGGAGCCTTGTTATGCTGATGGGCGGGATGTAAATTGCCAACAGACACTCGGGAGAAGTGTATGGTGTTTCCTTAAACATCTAAAAAACAAAGCAACAGAGCGTAGGGCACTGCCACTTATGGTCCTATAGCTTAGGGAAATTAAAATCAAAAAGACACAGCCACCCCAAAGTTTGGAACGGCTCTGTTTACAGGAACCTCGTTTACAGTACAAGTTCAACATCGCAGAAAGTGAAAAATGGATAAAGAAGTTGTGGTATTTACTTACAAAGCAATATCACTCAGCAATGAAATCTGTGTCATCAGGCCCTTAGCAGCACAATGAGTGGATTCAGGTATGATGATTCTAACTGAAATAAGTCACACAGAAAAAGAAACATCATAAGATATCAGTAATACACGGAATGTAAACTTGGCTACACAGGAACTGAATGACAGAACAGAACAGGTTCTCAAATTTAGAAAACCAACTTATGCTTGCTTAAGGGTAAAGGTGAGTTGCGGTGCTGCATAAAACCAGAGATTGAAATGAGCACAGATAAAGTTCCTTAAGCCAAATATGGAATAGACAAGAGCTACTCCTTGCTCAACGAAATGGACTCAACACCGCATATTAAACGCCTAAGAATGTACCTGACTAGTAAGTATCTTAAAACCTATGGATTGCTATGTCTCCGAAAGAGAATCAAGCATGTGTACAGGGGCATAAACGCAGCAGTGATAGGATTGGAGAGGTTCGGTGAGCAAATGAAGACCCTTTGAAGACATATTGCATGGTACCCATTCCAAGGGTTTCAACTACCCAGGTTTAAGGTATTCTTCCTTCAGCTAAAACATGCATGTGGAACCTAGAGTATGATCAACCATGTGATCGGGAGACGTGTTCAAATATGTCTCAGTTTTCGTACCCTGGTACTTGGGTGCAACATTCCAGACGCTTTACTAACACTCTCCCGACTTGGAGAGTCAGTCCCTTTGACCTCCTGTTTGGCCCAGTTTGCAATTTCTGCGGAAGATGAACAGGAATAGTGAGAACCAATGAGAGACTAGCTGGAGGTGTCTGGACGGGCAAATTTAACTCTCATTTCCCACCAGGAAGAGGAAATAACCAAAGGCTCAGCGTTCCGTACCAGAATCAGATTAGGGCCTGAAGCCATCCTGCGGTGTTGCGGCCAGCTCAAAAGAAAGCGAGTTGAAGAAAGGAGCTCAGGGGCACTGTAATTCACAAACCTGCAGAGTTATAAATGACAGCTATCGTCCAAAAATATACTGAAGTAAGGCTGCCAAGAGGACTTGAAAGCAGGGCAGAATTGCAGGAAACCGATTTCAGGAGGTAGACTGGAATTGCATTGAAAGCATAGGAAAAGAGGCAGAACGTCCACAATGATGCACTTGGCCAAAAAGGGCGTATGCGTTTTTTCCTGAATATATTCAGGAAAAAACGCATACGCCCTTTTTGGCCAACCAAGCAAGCTTGCAAAGGAAATCTGCACTACAATGAAGTCTCACTTCCCCCCGGTCAAAAGGGCCATCTGAAAAAAGTGTAAAATCCAGAAAGGCAGGACAGGCCATGGAGAACTGGGAGCCTTGTTCTGCTGATGGGCGGGATGTAAATTGCCAACAACCACTCGGGAGAAGTGTATGGTGTTTCCTGAAACATCTAAAAAACAAAGCAACAGAACCTAGGGCACTTCCACTTATGGTCCTATAGCTTAGGGAAATTAAAATCAAAAAGACACAGCCACCCCAAAGTTTGGATCGGCTCTGTTTACAAGAACCTCGTTTACAGTACAAGTTCAACATCGCAGAAAGTGAAAAATGGATAAAGAAGTTGTGGTATTTACTTACAAAGCAATATCACTCAGCAATGAAATCTGTGTCATCAGGCCCTTACCAGCACAATGAGTGGATTCAGGTATGATGATTCTAACTGAAATAAGTCACACAGAAAAAGAAACATCATAAGATATCAGTAATACACGGAATGTAAAGTTGGTTACACAGGAACTGAATGACAGAACAGAACAGGTTCTCAAATTTAGAAAACCAACTTATGCTTGCTTAAGGGTAAAGATGAGTTGGGGTGCTGCATAAAACCAGAGATTGAAATGAGCACAGATAAAGTTCCTTAAGCCAAATATGGAATAGACAAGAGCTACTCCTTGCTCAAAGAAATGGACTCAACACCCCATATTAAACGCCTAAGAATGTACCTGACTAGTAAGTATCTTAAAACCTATGGATTGCTATGTCTCCGAAAGAGAATCAAGCATGTGTACAGGGGCATAAACGCAGCAGTGATAGGATTGGAGACGTTCGGTGAGCAAATGAAGACCCTTTGAAGTCATATTGCATGGTACCCATTCCACGGGTTTCAACTACCCAGGTTTAAGGTATTCTTCCTTCAGCTAAAACATGCATGTGGAACCTAGAGTATGATCAACCATGTGATCGGGAGACGTGTTCAAATATGTCCCAGTTTTCGTACCCTGGTACTCCGGTGCAACATTCCAGACGCTTTACTAACACTCTCCCGACTTGGAGAGTCAGTCCCTTTAACCTCCTGTTTGGCCCAGTTTGCAATTTCTGCGGAAGATGAACAGGAATAGCGAGAACCAATGAGAGGCTAGCTGGAGGTGTCTGGACGGGCAAATTTAACTCTCATTTCCCACCAGGAAGAGGAAATAACCAAAGGCTCAGCGTGCCGTGCCGGAACCAGATTAGGGCCTGAAGCCATCCTGCGGTGTTGCGGCCAGGTCACAAGAAAGCGAGTTGAAGAAAGGAGCTCAGGGGCACTGTAATTCACAAACCTGCAGAGTTATAAATGACAGCTATCGTCCAAAAATAGACTGAAGTAAGGCTGCCAAGAGGACTTGAAAGCGGGTCAGAATTGCAGGAAACCGATTTCAGAAGGTAGACTGGAATTGCATTGAAAGCATAGGAAAAGAGGCAGAACGTCCACAATGATGCACTTGGCCAAAAAGTGTGTATGCGTTTTTTCCTGAATATATTCAGGAAAAAACGCATACGCCCTTTTTGGCCAACCAAGCAAGCTTGCAAAGGAAATCTGCACTACAATGAAGTCTCAATTCCCCCCGGTCAAAAGGGCCATCTGAAAAAAGTGTAAAATCCAGAAAGGCAGGACAGGCCATGGAGAACTGGGAGAATTGTTATGCTGATGGGCGGGATGTAAATTACCAACAGACACTCAGGAGAAGTGTAGGGTGTTTCCTGAAACATCTAAAAAACAAAGCAACAGAGCCTAGGGCACTGCCACTTATGGTCCTATAGCTTAGGGAAATTAAAATAAAAAAGACACAGCCACCCCAAAGTTTGGGACGCCTCTGTTTACAAGAACCTCGTTTACAGTACAAGTTCAACATCGCAGAAAGTGAAAAATGGATAAAGAAGTTGTGGTATTTACTTACAAAGCAATATCACTCAGCAATGAAATCTGTGTCATCAGGCCCTTAGCATCACAATGAGTGGAGTCAGGTACGATGATTCTAACTGAAATAAGTCACACAGAAAAAGAAACATCATAAGATATCAGTAATACATGGAATGTAAACTTGGCTACACAGGAACTGAATTACAGAACACAACAGGGTCTCAAATTTAGAAAACCAACTTATGCTTGCTTAAGGGGAAAGGTGAGTTGGGGTGCTGCATAAAACCAGAGATTGAAATGAGCACAGATAAAGTTCCTTAAGCCAAATATGGAATAGACAAGAGCTACTCCTTGCTCAACGAAATGGACTCAAAACCCCATATTAAACCCCTAAGAATGTACCTGACTAGTAAGTATCTTAAAACCTATGGATTGCTATGTCTCCAAAAGAGAATCAAGCGTGTGTACAGGGGAATAAACGCAGCAGTGATAGGATTGGAGAGGTTCGGTGAGCAAATGAAGACCCTTTGAAGTCATATTGCACGGTACCCATTCCACGGGTCTCAACTCTCCAGGTTTAAGGTATTCTTCCTTCAGCTAAAACATGCATGTGGAACCCAAGTATGATCAACCATGTGAACGGGAGACGTGTTCAAATATGTCTCAGTTTTCCTCCCCTGGTACTCGGGTGCAACGTTCCAGACGCTTTACTAACACTCTCCCCACTTGGAGAGTCAGCGCCTTTAACCTCCTGTTTGGCACAGTTTGCAATTTCTGCGGAAGATGAACAGGAATAGCGAGAACCAATGAGAGACTAGCTGGAGGTGTCTGGACGGGCAAATTTAACTCTCATTTCCCACCAGGAAGAGGAAATAACCAAAGGCTCAGCGTGCCGGTCCGGAACCAGATTAGGGCCTGAAGCCATCCTGCGGTGTTGCGGCCAGGTCACAAGAAAGCAAGTTGAAGAAAGGAGCTCAGGGGCACTATAATTCACAAACCTGCAGAGTTATAAATGACAGCTATCATCCAAAAATAGACTGAAGTAAGGCTGCCAAGAGGACTTGAAAGCGGGGCAGAATTTCAGGAAACCGATTTCAGGAGGTAGACTGGAATTGCATTGAAAGCATAGGAAAAGAGGCAGAACGTCCACAATGATGCACTTGGCCAAAAAGGGCGTATGCGTTTTTTCCTGAATATATTCAGGAAAAAACGCATACGCCCTTTTTGGCCAACCAAGCAAGCTTGCAAAGGAAATCTGCACTACAATGAAGTCTCACTTCCCCCCGGGCAAAAGGGCCATCTGAAAAAAGTGTAAAATCCAGAAAGGCAGGACAGGCCATGGAGAACTGGGAGCCTTGTTATGCTGATGGGCGGGATGTAAATTACCAACAGACACTCAGGAGAAGTGTATGGTGTTTCCTGAAACATCTAAAAAACAAAGCAACAGAGCCTAGGGCACTTCCACTTATGGTCCTATAGCTTAGGGAAATTAAAATCAGAAAGACACAGCCACCCCAAAGTTTGGGACGCCTCCGTTTATAAGAACTTCGTTTACCATACAAGTTCAATATCACAGAAAGTGAAAAATGGATAAAGAACTTGTGGTACTTACGTACAATGCAGTATCACTCAGCAATGAAATCTATGTCATCAGGCCCGTAGCAGCATAATGAGTGGATTCAGGTACGATGATTCTAACTGAAATAAGTCACACAGAAAAAGAAACATCATAAGATATCACTAATACATGGAATGTAAACTTGGCTACACAGGAACTGAATTACAGAACAGAACAGGGTCTCAAATTTAGAAAACCAACTTATGCTTGCTTAAGGGGAAAGGTGAGTTGGGGTGCTGCATAAAACCAGAGATTGAAATGAGCACAGATAAAGTTCCTTAAGCCAAATATGGAATAGACAAGAGCTACTCCTTGCTCAACGAAATGGACACAACACCGCATATTAAACGCCTAAGAATGTACCTGACTAGTAAGTATCTTAAAACCTATGGATTGCTATGTCTCCGAAAGAAAATCAAGCATGTGTACAGGGGCATAAACGCAGCAGTGATAGGATTGGAGACGTTCGGTGAGCAAATGAAGACCCTTTGAAGTCATATTGCATGGTACCCATTCCACGGGTTTCAAATACCCAGGTTTCAGGTATTCTTCCTCAGCTAAAACATGCATGTGGAACCTAGAGTATGATCAACCATGTGATCGCGAGACGTGTTCAAATATGTCTCAGTTTTCCTCCCCTGGTACTCGGGTGCAACATTCCAGACGCTTTACTAACACTCTCCCGACTTGGAGAGTCAGTCCCTTTAACCTCCTGTTTGGCCCAGTTTGCAATTTCTGCGGAAGATGAACAGGAATAGCGAGAACCAATGAGAGACTAGCTGGAGGTGTCTGGACGGGCAAATTTAACTCTCATTTCCCACCAGGAAGAGGAATTAACCAAAGGCTCAGTGTGCCGTGCCAGAACCAGATTAGGGCCTGAAGCCATCCTGCGGTGTTGCAGCAAGGTCACAAGAAAGCGAGTTGAAGAAAGGAGCTCAGGGGCACTGTAATTCACAAACCTGCAGACTTATAACTGACAGCTATCGTCCAAAAATAGACTGAAGTAAGGCTGCCAAGAGGACTTGAAAGCGGGGCAGAATTGCAGGAAACCGATTTCAGGAGGTAGACTGGAATTGCATTGAAAGCATAGGAAAAGAGGCAGAACGTACACAATGATGCACTTGGCCAAAAAGGGCGTATACGTTTTTTCCTGAATATATTCAGGAAAAAACGCATACGCCCTTTTTGGCCAACCAAGCAAGCTTGCAAAGGAAATCTGCACTACAATGAAGTCTCACTTCCCCCCGGTCAAAAGGGCCATCTGAAAAAAGTGTAAAATCCAGAAAGGCAAGACAGGCCATGGAGAACTGGGAGCCTTGTTATGCTGATGGGCGGGATGTAAATTGCCAACAACCACTCGGGAGAAGTGTATGGTATTTCCTGAAACATCTAAAAAACAAAGCAACAGAACCTAGGGCACTTCCACTTATGGTCCTATAGCTTAGGGAAATTAAAATCAAAAAGACACAGCCACCCCAAAGTTTGGAACGGCTCTGTTTACAAGAACCTCGTTTACAGTACAAGTTCAACATCGGAGAAAGTGAAAAATGGATAAAGAACTTGTGGTATTTACTTACAAAGCAATATCACTCAGCAATGAAATCTGTGTCATCAGGCCCTTAGCAGCACAATGAGTGGATTCAGGTATGATGATTCTAACTGAAATAAGTCACACAGAAAAAGAAACATCATAAGATATCACTAATACACGGAATGTAAACTTGGCTACACAGGAACTGAATTCCAAAACAGAACAGTGTCTCAAATTTAAAAAACCAACTTATGCTTGCTTAAGGGGAAAGGTGAGTTGGGGTGCTGCATAAAACCAGAGATTGAAATGAGCACAGATAAAGTTCCTTAAGCCAAATATGGAATAGACAAGAGCTACTCCTTGCTCAACGAAATGGACTCAACACCCCATATTAAACCCCTAAGAATGTACCTGACTAGTAAGTATCTTAAAACCTATGGATTGCTATGTCTCCAAAAGAGAATCAAGCGTGTGTACAGGGGCATAAACGCAGCAGTGATAGGATTGGAGAGGTTCGGTGAGCAAATGAAAACCCTTTGAAGTCATATTGCATGGTACCCATTACACGGGTCTCAACTCTCCAGGTTTAAGGTATTCTTCCTTCAGCTAAAACATGCATGTGGAACCCAAGTATGATCAACCATGTGAACGGGAGACGTGTTCAAATATGTCTCAGTTTTCCTCCCCTGGTACTCGGGTGCAACATTCCAGATGCTTTACTAACACTCTCCCCACTTGGAGAGTCAGCGCCTTTAACCTCCTGTTTGGCCCAGTTTGCAATTTCTGCGGAAGATGAACAGGAATAGCGAGAACCAATGAGAGGCTAGCTGGAGGTGTCTGGATGGGCAAATTTAACTCTCATTTCCCACCAGGAAGAGGAAATAACCAAAGGCTCAGCGTGCCGTACCGGAACCAGATTAGGGCCTGAAGACATCCTGCGGTGTTGCGGCCAGCTCACAAGAAAGCGAGTTGAAGAAAGGAGCTCAGGGGCACTGTAATTCACAAACCTGCAGAGTTATAAATGACAGCTATCGTCCAAAAATATACTGAAGTAAGGCTGCCAAGAGGACTTGAAAGCGGGGCAGAATTGCAGGAAACCGATTTCAGGAGGTAGACTGGAATTGCATTGAAAGCATAGGAAAAGAGGCAGAACGTACACAATGATGCACTTGGCCAAAAAGGGCGTATGCGTTTTTTCCTGAATATATTCAGGAAAAAACGCATACGCACCTTTTGGCCAACCAAGCAAGCTTGCAAAGGAAATCTGCACTACAATGAAGTCTCACTTCCCCCCGGTCAAAAGGGCCATCTGAAAAAAGTGTAAAATCCAGAAAGGCAAGACAGGCCATGGAGAACTGGGAGCCTTGTTATGCTGATGGGTGGGATGTAAATTGCCAACAACCACTCGGGAGAAGTGTATGGTGTTTCCTGAAACATCTAAAAAACAAAGCAACAGAGCCTAGGGCACTGCCACTTATGGTCCTATAGCTTAGGGAAATTAAAATCAAAAAGACACAGCCACCCCAAACTTTCGAACGGCTCTGTTTACAAGAACCTCGTTTACAGTACAAGTTCAACATCGCAGAAAGTGAAAAATGGATAAAGAAATTGTGGTATTTACTTACAAAGCAATATCACTCAGCAATGAAATCTGTGTCATCAGGCCCATAGCAGCACAATGAGTGGATTCAGGTATGATGATTCTAACTGAAATAAGTCACACAGAAAAGAAACATCATAAGATATCAGTAATACACGGAATGTAAACTTGGCTACACAGGAACTGAATTACAGAACAGAACAGGGTCTCAAATTTAGAAAACCAACTTATGCTTGCTTAAGGGTAAAGGTGAGTTGGGGTGCTGCATAAAACCAGAGATTGAAATGAGCACAGATAAAGTTCCTTAAGTCAAATATGGAATAGACAAGAGCTACTCCTTGCTCAACGAAATGGACTCAACACCGCATATTAAACGCCTAAGAATGTACCTGACTAGTAAGTATCGGAAAACCTATGGATTGCTATGTCTCCAAAAGAGAATCAAGCATGTGTACAGGGGCATAAACGCAGCAGTGATAGGATTGGAGAGGTTCGGTGAGCAAATGAAGACCCTTTGAAGTCATATTGCATGGTACGCATTACACGGGTCTCAACTCTCCAGGTTTAAGGTATTCTTCCTTCAGCTAAAACATGCATGTGGAACACAAGTATGATCAACCTTGTGAACGGGAGACGTGTTCAAATATGTCTCAGTTTTCCTCCCCTGGTACTCGGGTGCAACATTCCAGACGCTTTACTAACACTCTCCCCACTTGGAGAGTCAGCGCCTTTAACCTCCTCTTTGGCCCAGTTTGCAGTTTCTGCGGAAGATGAACAGGAATAGCGAGAACCAATGAGAGACTAGCTGGAGGTGTCTGGACGGGCAAATTTAACTCTCATTTCCCACCAGGAAGAGGAATTAACCAAAGGCTCAGCATGCCGGGCCGGAACCAGATTAGGGCCTGAAGCCATCCTGCGGTGTTGCGGCCAGGTCACAAGAAAGCGAGTTGAAGAAAGGAGCTCAGGGGCACTGTAATTCACAAACCTGCAGAGTTATAAATGACAGCTATCGTCCAAAAATAGACTGAAGTAAGGCTGCCAAGAGGACTTGAAAGCGGGGCAGAATTGCAGGAAACCGATTTCAGGAGGTAGACTGGAATTGCATTGAAAGCATAGGAAAAGAGGCAGAACGTCCACAATGATGCACTTGGCCAAAAAGGGCGTATGCGTTTTTTCCTGAATATATTCAGGAAAAAACGCATACGCCCTTTTTGGCCAACCAAGCAAGCTTGCAAAGGAAATCTGCACTACAATGAAGTCTCACTTCCCCCCGGGCAAAAGGGCCATCTGAAAAAAGTGTAAAATCCAGAAAGGCAGGACAGGCCATGGAGAACTGAGAGCCTTGTTATGCTGATGGGCGGGATGTAAATTGCCAACAACCACTCGGGAGAAGTGTATGGTGTTTCCTGAAACATCTAAAAAACAAAGCAACAGAACCTAGGGCACTTCCACTTATGGTCCTATAGCTTAGGGAAATTAAAATCAAAAAGACACAGCCACCCCAAAGTTTGGGACGCCTCCGTTTATAAGAACCTCGTTTACCATACAAGTTCAATATCACAGAAAGTGAAAAATGGATAAAGAACTTGTGGTACTTACGTACAATGCAGTATCACTCAGCAATGAAATCTATGTCATCAGGCCTGTAGCAGCATAATGAGTGGATTCAGGTACGATGATTCTAACTGAAATAAGTCACACAGAAAAAGAAACATCATAAGATATCACTAATACACGGAATGTAAACTTGGCTACACAGGAACTGCATTCCAAACCAGAACAGGGTCTCAAATTTAGAAAACCAACTTATGCTTGCTTAAGGGTAAAGGTGAGTTGGGGTGCTGCATAAAACCAGAGATTGAAATGAGCACAGATAAAGTCCCTTAAGTCAAATATGGAATAGACAAGAGCTACTCCTTGCTCAACGAAATGGACTCAACACCGCATATTAAACGCCTAAGAATGTACCTGACTAGTAAGTATCTTAAAACCTATGGATTGCTATGTCTCCGAAAGAGAATCAAGCATGTGTACAGGGGCATAAACGCAGCAGTGATAGGATTGGAGATGTTCGGTGAGCAAATGAAGACCCTTTGAAGTCATATTGCATGGTATCCATTCCACGAGTTTCAACTACCCAGGGTTAAGGTATTCTTCCTTCAGCTAAAACATGCATGTGGAACCTAGAGAATGATCAACCATGTGATCGGGAGACGTGTTCAAATATGTCAGTTTTCGTACCCTGGTACTCGGGTGCAACATTCCAGACGCTTTACTAACACTCTCCCGACTTGGAGAGTCAGTCCCTTTAACCTCCTGTTTCGCCAGGTTTGCAATTTCTGCGGAAGATGAACAGGAATAGCAAGAACCAATGAGAGGCTAGCTGGAGGTGTCTGGACGGGCAAATTTAACTCTCATTTCCCACCAGGAAGAGGAAATTACCAAAGGCTCAGCGTGCCGTACCGGAACCAGATTAGGGCATGAAGCCATCCTGCGGTGTTGCGGCCAGCTCATAAGAAAGCGAGTTGAAGAAAGGAGCTCAGGGGCACTGTAATTCACAAACCTGCAGAGTTATAAATGACAGCTATCGTCCAAAAATAGACTGAAGTAAGGCTGCCAAGAGGACTTGAAAGCGGGGCAGAATTGCAGGAAACCGATTTCAGGAGGTAGACTGGAATTGCATTGAAAGCATAGGAAAAGAGGCAGAACGTCCACAATGATGCACTTGGCCAAAAAGGGCGTATGCGTTTTTTCCTGAATATATTCAGGAAAAAATGCATACGCCCTTTTTGGCCAACCAAGCAAGCTTGCAAAGGAAATCTGCACTACAATGAAGTCTCACTTCCCCCCGGTCAAAAGGGCCATCTGAAAAAAGTGTAAAATCCAGAAAGGCAGGACAGGCCATGGAGAACTGGGAGCCTTGTTATGCTGATGGGCGGGATGTAAATTGCCAACAACCACTCGGGAGAAGTGTATGGTGTTTCCTGAAACATCTAAAAAACAAAGCAACAGAGCCTAGGGCACTGCCACTTATGGTCCTATAGCTTAGGGAAATTAAAATCAAAAAGACACAGCCACCCCAAAGTTTGGGACGCCTCCGTTTATAAGAACCTCGTTTACCATACAAGTTCAATATCACAGAAAGTGAAAAATGGATAAAGAACTTGTGGTACTTACGTACAATGCAGTATCACTCAGCAATGAAATCTATGTCATCAGGCCCGTAGCAGCATAATGAGTGGATTCAGGTACGATGATTCTAACTGAAATAAGTCACACAGAAAAAGAAACATCATAAGATACCACTAATACACGGAATGTAAACTTGGCTACACAGGAACTGAATTACAGAACAGAACAGGGTCTCAAATTTAGAAAACCAACTTATGCTTGCTTAAGGGGAAAGGTGAGTTGGGGTGCTGCATAAAACCAGAGATTGAAATGAGCACAGATAAAGTTCCTTAAGCCAAATATGGAATAGACAAGAGCTACTCCTTGCTCAATGAAATGGACTCAACACCGCATATTAAACGCCTAAGAATGTACCTGACTAGTAAGTATCTTAAAACCTATGGATTGCTATGTCTCCGAGAGAGAATCAAGCATGTGTACAGGGGCATAAACGCAGCAGTGATAGGATTGGAGAGGTTCGGTGAGCAAATGAAGACCCTTTGAAGTCATATTGCATGGTACGCATTACACGGGTCTCAACTCTCCAGGTTTAAGGTATTCTTCCTTCAGCTAAAACATGCATGTGGAACCCAAGTATGATCAACCATGTGAACGGGAGACGTGTTCAAATATGTCTCAGTTTCCCTCCCCTGGTACTCGGGTGCAACATTCCAGACGCTTTACTAACACTCTCCCCACTTGGAGAGTCAGCGCCTTTAACCTCCTGTTTGGCCCAGTTTGCAATTTCTGCGGAAGATGAACAGGAATAGCGAGAACCAATGAGAGGCTAGCTGGAGGTGTCTGGATGGGCAAATTTAACTCTCATTTCCCACCAGGAAGAGGAAATAACCAAAGGCTCAGCGTGCCGTACCGGAACCAGATTAGGGCCTGAAGCCATCCTGCGGTGTTGCGGCCAGGTCACAAGAAAGCGAGTTGAAGAAAGGAGCTCAGGGGCACTGTAATTCACAAACCTGCAGAGTTATAAATGACAGCTATCGTCCAAAAATAGACTGAAGTAAGGCTGCCAAGAGGACTTGAAAGCGGGGCAGAATTGCAGGAAACCGATTTCAGGAGGTAGACTGGAATTGCATTGAAAGCATAGGAAAAGAGGCAGAACGTCCACAATGATGCACTTGGCCAAAAAGGGCGTATGCGTTTTTTCCTGAATATATTCAGGAAAAAACGCATACGCCCTTTTTGGCCAACCAAGCAAGCTTGCAAAGGAAATCTGCACTACAATGAAGTCTCACTTCCCCCCGGTCAAAAGGGCCATCTGAAAAAAGTGTAAAATCCAGAAAGGCAGGACAGGCCATGGAGAACTGGGAGCCTTGTTATGCTGATGGGCGGGATGTAAATTGCCAACAACCACTCGGGAGAAGTGTATGGTGTTTCCTGAAACATCTAAAAAACAAAGCAACAGAGCCTAGGGCACTGCCACTTATGGTCCTATAGCTTAGGGAAATTAAAATCAAAAAGACACAGCCACCCCAAACTTTCGAACGGCTCTGTTTACAAGAACCTCGTTTACAGTACAAGTTCAACATCGCAGAAAGTGAAAAATGGATAAAGAAATTGTGGTATTTACTTACAAAGCAATATCACTCCGCAATGAAATCTGTGTCATCAGGCCCATAGCAGCACAATGAGTGGATTCAGGTATGATGATTCTAACTGAAATAAGTCACACAGAAAAAGAAACATCATAAGTTATCACTAATACACGGAATGTAAACTTGGCTGCACAGGAACTGAATTACCGAACAGAACAGGGTCTCAAATTTAGAAAACCAACTTATGCTTGCTTAAGGGGAATGGTGAGTTGGGGTGCTGCATAAAACCAGAGATTGAAATGAGCACAGATAAATTTCCTTAAGCCAAATATGGAATAGACAAGAGCTACTCCTTGCTCAACGAAATAGACTCAACACCCCATATTAAACGCCTAAGAATGCACCTGACTAGTAAGTATCTTAAAACCTATGGATTGCTATGTCTCCAAAAGAGAATCAAGCGTGTGTACAGGGGCATAAACGCAGCAGTGATAGGATTGGAGAGGTTCGGTGAGCAAATGAAGACCCTTTGAAGTCATATTGCATGGTACGCATTACACGGGTCTCAACTCTCCAGGTTTAAGGTATTCTTCCTTCAGCTAAAACATGCATGTGGAACCCAAGTATGATCAACCATGTGAACGGGAGACGTGTTCAAATATGTCTCAGTTTTCCTCCCCTGGTACTCGGGTGCAACATTCCAGACGCTTTACTAACACTCTCCCCACTTGGAGAGTCAGCGCCTTTAACCTCCTGTTTGGCCCAGTTTGCAATTTCTGCGGAAGATGAACAGGAATAGCGAGAACCAATGAGAGGCTAGCTGGAGGTGTCTGTATGGGCAAATTTAACTCTCATTTCCCACCAGGAAGAGGAAATAACCAAAGGCTCAGCGTGCCGTACCGGAACCAGATTAGGGCCTGAAGACATCTTGCGGTGTTGCGGCCAGGTCACAAGAAAGCGAGTTGAAGAAAGGAGCTCAGGGGCACTGTAATTCACAAACCTGCAGAGTTATAAATGACAGCTATCGTCCAAAAATAGACTGAAGTAAGGCTGCCAAGAGGACTTGAAAGCGGGGCAGAATTGCAGGAAACCGATTTCAGGAGGTAGACTGGAATTGCATTGAAAGCATAGGAAAAGAGGCAGAACGTCCACAATGATGCACTTGGCCAAAAAGGGCGTATGCGTTTTTTCCTGAATATATTCAGGAAAAAACGCATACGCCCTTTTTGGCCAACCAAGCAAGCTTGCAAAGGAAATCTGCACTACAATGAAGTCTCACTTCCCCCCGGTCAAAAGGGCCATCTGAAAAAAGTGTAAAATCCAGAAAGGCAGGACAGGCCATGGAGAACTGGGAGCCTTGTTATGCTGATGGGCGGGATGTCAATTGCCAACAGACACTCGGGAGAAGTGTATGGTGTTTCCTGAAACATCTAAAAAACAAAGCAACAGAGCCTAGGGCACTTCCACTTATGGTCCTATAGCTTAGGGAAATTAAAATCAAAAAGACACAGCCACCCCAAAGTTTGGGACGCCTCTGTTTACAAGAACCTCGTTTACCGTACAAGTTCAATATCACAGAAAGTGAAAAATGGATAAAGAACTTGTGGTACTTACGTACAATGCAGTATCACTCAGCAATGAAATCTATGTCATCAGGCCCGTAGCAGCATAATGAGTAGATTCAGGTACGATGATTCTAACTGAAATAAGTCACACAGAAAAAGAAACATCATAAGATATCAGTAATACACGGAATGTAAACTTGGCTACACAGGAACTGAATTACAGAACAGAACAGGTTCTCAAATTTAGAAAACCAACTTATGCTTGCTTAAGGGGAAAGGTGAGTTGGGGTGCTGCATAAAACCAGAGATTGAAATGAGCACAGATAAAGTTCCTTAAGCCAAATATGGAATAGACAAGAGCTACTCCTTGCTCAACGAAATGGACTCAACACCGCATATTAAACGCCTAAGAATGTACCTGACTAGTAAGTATCTTAAAACCTATGGATTGCTATGTCTCCGAAAGAGAATCAAGCATGTGTACAGGGGCATAAACGCAGCAGTGATAGGATTGGAGAGGTTCGGTGAGCAAATGAAGACCCTTTGAAGTCATATTGCATGGTACCCATTCCACGGGTTTCAACTACCCAGGTTTTAGGTATTCCTCCTTCAGCTAAAACATGCATGTGGAACCCAGAGTATGATCAACCGTGTGATCGGGAGACGTGTTCAAATATGTCTCAGTTTTCCTCCCCTGGTACTCGGGTGCAACATTCCAGACGCTTTACTAACACTCTCCCGACTTGGAGAGTCAGCGCCTTTAACCTCCTGTTTGGCACAGTTTGCAATTTCTACGGAAGATGAACAGGAATAGCGAGAACCAATGAGAGGCTAGCTGGAGGTGTCTGGACGGGCAAATTTAACTCTCATTTCCCACCAGGAAGAGGAAATAACCAAAGGCTCAGTGTGCCGTACCGGAACCAGATTAGGGCCTGAAGCCATCCTGCGGTGTTGCGGCCAGCTCAAAAGAAAGCGAGTTGAAGAAAGGAGCTCAGGGGCACTGTAATTCACAAACCTGCAGAGTTATAAATGACAGCTATCGTCCAAAAATAGACTGAAGTTAGGCTGCCAAGAGGACTTGAAAGCGGGGCAGAATTGCAGGAAACCGATTTCAGGAGGTAGACTGGAATTGCATTGAAAGCATAGGAAAAGAGGCAGAACGTCCACAATGATGCACTTGGCCAAAAAGGGCGTATGCGTTTTTTCCTGAATATATTCAGGAAAAAACGCATACGCCCTTTTTGGCCAACCAAGCAAGCTTGCAAAGGAAAACTGCACTACAATGAAGTCTCACTTCCCCCCGGTCAAAAGGGCCATCTGAAAAAAGTGTAAAATCCAGAAAGGCAGGACAGGCCATGGAGAACTGGGAGCCTTGTTATGCTGATGGGCGGGATGTAAATTGCCAACAGACACTTGGGAGAAGTGTATGGTGTTTCCTGAAACATCTAAAAAACAAAGCAACAGAGCCTAGGGCACTTCCACTTATGGTCCTCTAGCTTAGGGAAATTAAAATCAAAAAGACACAGCCACCCCAAAGTTTGGGACGCCTCTGTTTACAAGAACCTCGTTTACCGTACAAGTTCAATATCACAGAAAGTGAAAAATGGATAAAGAACTTGTGGTACTTACGTACAATGCAGTATCACTCAGCAATGAAATCTATGTCATCTGGCCCGTAGCAGCATAATGAGTAGATTCAGGTACGATGATTCTAACTGAAATAAGTCACACAGAAAAAGAAACATCATAAGATATCAGTAATACACGGAATGTAAACTTGGCTACACAGGAACTGAATTACAGAACAGAACAGGTTCTCAAATTTAGAAAACCAACTTATGCTTGCTTAAGGGGAAAGGTGAGTTGGGGTGCTGCATAAAACCAGAGATTGAAATGAGCACAGATAAAGTTCCTTAAGTCAAATATGGAATAGACAAGAGCTACTCCTTGCTCAACGAAATGGACTCAACACCGCATATTAAACGCCTAAGAATGTACCTGACTAGTAAGTATCTTAAAACCTATGGATTGCTATGTCTCCGAAAGAGAATCAAGCATGTGTACAGGGGCATAAACGCAGCAGTGATAGGATTGGAGAGGTTCGGTGAGCAAATGAAGACCCTTTGAAGTCATATTGCATGGTACCCATTCCACGGGTTTCAACTACCCAGGTTTTAGGTATTCTTCCTTCAGCTAAAACATGCATGTGGAACCCAGAGTATGATCAACCATGTGATCGGGAGACGTGTTCAAATATGTCTCAGTTTTCCTCCCCTGGTACTCGGGTGCAACATTCCAGACGCTTTACTAACACTCTCCCCACTTGGAGAGTCAGCGCCTTTAACCTCCTGTTTGGCACAGTTTGCAATTTCTGCGGAAGATGAACAGGAATAGCGAGAACCAATGAGAGGCTAGCTGGAGGTGTCTGGACGGGCAAATTTAACTCTCATTTCCCACCAGGAAGAGGAAATAACCAAAGGCTCAGTGTGCCGTACCGGAACCAGATTAGGGCCTGAAGCCATCCTGCGGTGTTGCGGCCAGCTCAAAGAAAGCGAGTTGAAGAAAGGAGCTCAGGGGCACTGTAATTCACAAACCTGCAGAGTTATAAATGACAGCTATCGTCCAAAAATAGACTGAAGTTAGGCTGCCAAGAGGACTTGAAAGCGGGGCAGAATTGCAGGAAACCGATTTCAGGAGGTAGACTGGAATTGCATTGAAAGCATAGGAAAAGAGGCAGAACGTCCACAATGATGCACTTGGCCAAAAAGGGCGTATGCGTTTTTTCCTGAATATATTCAGGAAAAAACGCATACGCCCTTTTTGGCCAACCAAGCAAGCTTGCAAAGGAAATCTGCACTACAATGAAGTCTCACTTCCCCCCGGTCAAAAGGGCCATCTGAAAAAAGTGTAAAATCCAGAAAGGCAGGACAGGCCATGGAGAACTGGGAGCCTTGTTATGCTGATGGGCGGGATGTAAATTGCCAAGAACCACTTGGGAGAAGTGTATGGTGTTTCCTGAAACATCTAAAAAACAAAGCAACAGAGCCTAGGGCACTTCCACTTATGGTCCTATAGCTTAGGGAAATTAAAATCAAAAAGACACAGCCACCCCAAAGTTTGGGACGCCTCTGTTTACAAGAACCTCGTTTACCGTACAAGTTCAATATCACAGAAAGTGAAAAATGGATAAAGAACTTGTGGTACTTACGTACAATGCAGTATCACTCAGCAATGAAATCTATGTCATCAGGCCCGTAGCAGCATAATGAGTAGATTCAGGTACGATGATTCTAACTGAAATAAGTCACACAGAAAAAGAAACATCATAAGATATCAGTAATACACGGAATGTAAACTTGGCTACACAGGAATTGAATTACAGAACAGAACAGGTTCTCAAATTTAGAAAACCAACTTATGCTTGCTTAAGGGGAAAGGTGAGTTGGGGTGCTGCATAAAACCAGAGATTGAAATGAGCACAGATAAAGTTCCTTAAGCCAAATATGGAATAGACAAGAGCTACTCCTTGCTCAACGAAATGGACTCAACACCGCATATTAAACGCCTAAGAATGTACCTGACTAGTAAGTATCTTAAAACCTATGGATTGCTATGTCTCCGAAAGAGAATCAAGCATGTGTACAGGGGCATGAACGCAGCAGTGATAGGATTGGAGAGGTTCGGTGAGCAAATGAAGACCCTTTGAAGTCATATTGCATGGTACCCATTCCACGGGTTTCAACTACCCAGGTTTAAGGTATTCTTCCTTCAGCTAAAACATGCATGTGGAACCCAGAGTATGATCAACCATGTGATCGGGAGACGTGTTCAAATATGTCTCAGTTTTCGTACCCTGGTACTCGGGTGCAACATTCCAGATGCTTTACTAACACTCTCCCGAATTGGAGAGTCAGTCCCTTTAACCTCCTGTTTGGCCCAGTTTGCAATTTCTGTGGAAGATGAACAGGAATAGCGAGAACCAATGAGAGACTAGCTGGAGGTGTCTGGATGGGCAAATTTAACTCTCATTTCCCACCAGGAAGAGGAATTAACCAAAGGCTCAGCGTGCCGGGCCGGAACCAGATTAGGGCCTGAAGCCATCCTGCGGTGTTGCGGCCAGGTCACAAGAAAGCGAGTTGAAGAAAGGAGCTCAGGGGCACTGTAATTCACAAACCTGCAGAGTTATAAATGAGAGCTATCGTCCAAAAATAGACTGAAGTAAGGCTGCCAAGAGGACTTGAAAGTGGGGCAGAACTGCAGGAAACCGATTTCAGGAGGTAGACGGGAATTGCATTGAAAGCATAGGAAAAGAGGCAGAACGTCCACAATGATGCACTTGGCCAAAAAGGGCGTATGCGTTTTTTCCTGAATATATTCAGGAAAAAACGCATACGCCCTTTTTGGCCAACCAAGCAAGCTTGCAAAGGAAATCTGCACTACAATGAAGTCTCACTTCCCCCGGTCAAAAGGGCCATCTGAAAAAAGTGTAAAATCCAGAAAGGCAGGACAGGCCATGGAGAACTGGGAGCCTTGTTATGCTGATGGGCGGGATGTAAATTACCAACAGACACTCAGGAGAAATGTATGGTGTTTCCTGAAACATCTAAAAAACAAAGCAACAGAGCCTAGGGCACTGCCACTTATGGTCCTATAGCTTAGGGAAATTAAAATCAAAAAGACACAGCCACCCCAAAGTTTGGGACGCCTCTGTTTACAAGAACTTCGTTTACAGTACAAGTTCAACATCGCAGAAAGTGAAAAATGGATAAAGAAGTTGTGGTATTTACTTACAAAGCAATATCACTCAGCAATGAAATCTATGTCATCAGGCCCTTAGCAGCACAATGAGTGGATTCAGGTATGATGATTCTAACTGAAATAAGTCACACAGAAAAAGAAACATCATAAGATATCAGTAATACACGGAATGTAAACTTGGCTACACAGGAACTGAATTACAGAAGAGAACAGGGTCTCAAATTTAGAAAACCAACTTATGCTTGCTTAAGGGGAAAGGTGAGTTGGGGTGCTGCATAAAACCAGAGATTGAAATGAGCACAGATAAAGTTCCTTAAGCCAAATATGGAATAGACAAGAGCTACTCCTTGCTCAATGAAATGGACTCAACACCCCATATTAAACGCCTAAGAATGTACCTGACTAGTAAGTATCTTAAAACCTATGGATTGCTATGTCTCCGAAAGAGAATCAAGCATGTGTACAGGGGCATAAACGCAGCAGTGATAGGATTGGAGAGGTTCGGTGAGCAAATGAAGACCCTTTGAAGTCATATTGCATGGTACCCATTCCACGGGTCTCAACTCTCCAGGTTTAAGGTATTCTTTCTTCAGCTAAAACATGCATGTGGAACCCAGAGTATGATCAACCATGTGAACGGGAGACGTGTTCAAATATGTCTCAGTTTTCCTCCCCTGGTACTCGGGTTCAACATTCCAGACGCTTTACTAACACTCTCCCGACTTGGAGAGTCAGTCCCTTTAACCTCCTGTTTGGCCCAGTTTGCAATTTCTGTGGAAGATGAACAGGAATAGCGAGAACCAATGAAAGAATAGCTGGAGGTGTCTGGTTGGGCAAATTTAACTCTCATTTCCCACCAGGAAGCGGAAATAACCAAAGACTCAGCGTGCCGTGCCGGAACCAGATTAGGGCCTGAAGCCATCCTGCGGTGTTGCGGCCAGGTCACAAGAAAGCGAGTTGAAGAAACGAGCTCATGGGCACTGTAATTCACAAACCTGCAGAGTTATAAATGAGAGCTATCGTCCAAAAATAGACTGAAGTAAGGCTGCCAAGAGGACTTGAAAGCGGGGCAGAATTGCAGGAAACCGATTTCAGGAGGTAGACTGGAATTGCATTGAAAGCATAGGAAAAGAGGCAGAACGTCCACAATGATGCACTTGGCCAAAAAGGGCGTATGCGTTTTTTCCTGAATATATTCAGGAAAAAACGCATACGCCCTTTTTGGCCAACCAAGCAAGCTTGCAAAGGAAATCTGCACTACAATGAAGTCTCACTTCCCCCCGGTCAAAAGGGCCATCTGAAAAAAGTGTAAAATCCAGAAAGGCAGGACAGGCCATGGAGAACTGGGAGCCTTGTTATGCTGATGGGCGGGATGTAAATTGCCAAGAACCACTTGGGAGAAGTGTATGGTGTTTCCTGAAACATCTAAAAAACAAAGCAACAGAACCTCGGGCACTTCCACTTATGGTCCTATAGCTTAGGGAAATTAAAATCAAAAAGACACAGCCACCCCAAAGTTTGGAACGGCTCTGTTTACAAGAACCTCGTTTACAGTACAAGTTCAACATCGCAGAAAGTGAAAAATGGATAAAGA
This sequence comes from Stenella coeruleoalba, assembly GCF_951394435.1. NCBI lineage: Eukaryota > Metazoa > Chordata > Mammalia > Artiodactyla > Delphinidae > Stenella > Stenella coeruleoalba. Next base: position 723,591 of record NW_027646306.1, read on the forward strand.
AGTTGTGGTATTTACTTACAAAGCAATATCACTCAGCAATGAAATCTGTGTCATCAGGCCCTTAGCAGCACAATGAGTGGATTCAGGTATGATGATTCTAACTGAAATAAGTCACACAGAAAAAGAAACATCATAAGATATCAGTAATACACGGAATGTAAACTTGGCTACACAGGAACTGAATTACAGAACAGAACAGGGTCTCAAATTTAGAAAACCAACTTATGCTTGCTTAAGGGGAAAGGTGAGTTGGGGTGCTGCATAAAACCAGAGATTGAAATGAGCACAGATAAAGTTCCTTAAGCCAAATATGGAATAGACAAGAGCTACTCCTTGCTCAACGAAATGGACTCAAAACCCCATATTAAACGCCTAAGAATGTACCTGACTAGTAAGTATCTTAAAACCTATGGACTGCTATGTCTCCAAAACAGAATCAAGCGTGTGTACAGGGGCATAAACGCAGCAGTGATAGGATTGGAGAGGTTCGGTGAGCAAATGAAGACCCTTTGAAGTCATATTGCATGGTACCCATTCCACGGGTCTCAACTCTCCAGGTTTAAGGTATTCTTTCTTCAGCTAAAACATGCATGTGGAACCCAGAGTATGATCAACCATGTGAACGGGAGACGTGTTCAAATATGTCTCAGTTTTCCTCCCCTGGTACTCGGGTTCAACATTCCAGAGGCTTTACTAACACTCTCCCGACTTGGAGAGTCAGTCCCTTTAACCTCCTGTTTGGCCCAGTTTGCAATTTCTGTGGAAGATGAACAGGAATAGCGAGAACCAATGAAAGAATAGCTGGAGGTGTCTGGTTGGGCAAATTTAACTCTCATTTCCCACCAGGAAGAGGAAATAACCAAAGACTCAGCGTGCCGTGCCGGAACCAGATTAGGGCCTGAAGCCATCCTGCGGTGTTGCGGCCAGGTCACAAGAAAGCGAGTTGAAGAAACGAGCTCAGGGGCACTGTAATTCACAAACCTGCAGAGTTATAAATGAGAGCTATCGTCCAAAAATAGACTGAAGTAAGGCTGCCAAGAGGACTTGAAAGCGGGGCAGAATTGCAGGAAACCGATTTCAGGAGGTAGACTGGAATTGCATTGAAAGCATAGGAAAAGAGGCAGAACGTCCACAATGATGCACTTGGCCAAAAAGGGCGTATGCGTTTTTTCCTGAATATATTCAGGAAAAAACGCATACGCCCTTTTTGGCCAACCAAGCAAGCTTGCAAAGGAAATCTGCACTACAATGAAGTCTCACTTCCCCCCGGTCAAAAGGGCCATCTGAAAAAAGTGTAAAATCCAGAAAGGCAGGACAGGCCATGGAGAACTCGGAGCCTTGTTATGCTGATGGGCGGGATGTAAATTGCCAAGAACCACTTGAGAGAAGTGTATGGTGTTTCCTGAAACAACTAAAAAACACAGCAACAGAACCTAGGGCACTTCCACTTATGGTCCTATAGATTAGGGAAATTAAAATGAAAAAGAAACAGCCACCCCAAAGTTTGGAACGGCTCTGTTTACAAGAACCTCGTTTACAGTACAAGTTCAACATCGCAGAAAGTGAAAAATGGATAAAGAAGTTGTGGTATTTACTTACAAAGCAATATCACTCAGCAATGAAATCTGTGTCATCAGGCCCTTAGCAGCACAATGAGTGGATTCAGGTATGATGATTCTAACTGAAATAAGTCACACAGAAAAAGAAACATCATAAGATATCACTAATACACGGAATTTAAACTTGGCTACACAGGAACTGCATTCCAAAACAGAACAGGGTCTCAAATTTAGAAAACCAACTTATGCTTGCTTAAGGGGAAAGGTGAGTTGGGGTGCTGCATAAAACCAGAGATTGAAATGAGCACAGATAAAGTTCCTTAAGCCAAATATGGAATAGACAAGAGCTACTCCTTGCTCAACGAAATGGACTCAAAACCCCATATTAAACGCCTAAGAATGTACCTGACTAGTAAGTATCTTAAAACCTATGGATTGCTATGTCTCCAAAAGATAATCAAGCGTGTGTACAGGGGCATAAACGCAGCAGTGATAGGATTGGAGAGGTTCGTGAGCAAATGAAGACCCTTTGAAGTCATATTGCATGGTACCCATTCCACGGGTTTCAACTACCCAGGTTTTAGGTATTCTTCCTTCAGCTAAAACATGCATGTGGAACCCAGAGTATGATCAACCATGTGATCGGGAGACGTGTTCAAATATGTCTCAGTTTTCGTACCCTGGTACTCGGGTGCAACATTCCAGACGCTTTACTAACACTCTCCCCACTTGGAGAGTCAGCGCCTTTAACCTCCTGTTTGGCACAGTTTGCAATTTCTGTGGAAGATGAACAGGAATAGCGAGAACCAATGAGAGACTAGCTGGAGGTGTCTGGACGGGCAAATTTAACTCTCATTTCCCACCAGGAAGAGGAAATAACCAAAGGCTCAGCGTGCCGTACCGGAACCAGATTAGGGCCTGAAGCCATCCTGCGGTGTTGCGGCCAGCTCAAAAGAAAGCGAGTTGAAGAAAGGAGCTCAGGGGCACTGTAATTCACAAACCTGCAGAGTTATAAATGACAGCTATCGTCCAAAAATAGACTGAAGTAAGGCTGCCGAGAGGACTTGAAAGCGGGGCAGAATTGCAGGAAACCGATTTCAGGAGGTAGACTGGAATTGCATTGAAAGCATAGGAAAAGAGGCAGAACGTCCACAATGATGCACTTGGCCAAAAATGGCATATGCGTTTTTTCCTGAATATATTCAGGAAAAAACGCATACGCCCTTTTTGGCCAACCAAGCAAGCTTGCAAAGGAAATCTGCACTACAATGAAGTCTCACTTCCCCCCGGTCAAAAGGGCCATCTGAAAAAAGGGTAAAATCCAGAAAGGCAGGACAAGCCATGGAGAACTGGGAGCCTTGTTATGCTGATGGGCGGGATGTAAATTGCCAACAGACACTCTGGAGAAGTGTATGGTGTTTCCTGAAACATCTAAAAAACAAAGCAACAGAGCCTAGGGCACTGCCACTTATGGTCCTATAGCTTAGGGAAATTAAAATCAAAAAGACACAGCCACCCCAAAGTTTGGGACGCCTCTGTTTACAAGAACCTCGTTTACAGTACAAGTTCAACATCGCAGAAAGTGAAAAATGGATAAAGAAGTTGTGGTATTTACTTACAAAGCAATATCACTCAGCAATGAAATCTATGTCATCAGGGCCTTAGCAGCACAATGAGTGGATTCAGGTATGATGATTCTAACTGAAATAAGTCACACAGAAAAAGAAACATCATAAGATATCAGTAATACACGGAATGTAAACTTGGCTACACAGGAACTGAATTACAGAACAGAACAGGGTCTCAAATTTAGAAAACCAACTTATGCTTGCTTAAGGGTAAAGGTGAGTTGGGGTGCTGCATAAAACCAGAGATTGAAATGAGCACAGATAAAGTTCCTTAAGCCCAATATGGAATAGACAAGAGCTACTCCTTGCTCAACGAAATGGACTCAACACCGCATATTAAACGCCTAAGAATGTACCTGACTAGTAAGTATCTTAAAACCTATGGATTGCTATGTCTCCGAAAGAGAATCAAGCATGTGTACAGGGGCATAAACGCAGCAGTGATAGGATTGGAGAGGTTCGGTGAGCAAATGAAGATCCTCTGAAGTCATATTGCATGGTACCCATTCCACGGGTTTCACCTACCCAGGTTTAAGGTATTCTTCCTTCAGCTAAAACATGCATGTGAAACCTAGAGTATGATCAACCATGTGATCGGGAGACGTGTTCAAATATGTCTCAGTTTTCGTACCCTGGTACTCGGGTGCAACATTCCAGACGCTTTACTAACACTCTCCCGACTTGGAGAGTCAGTCCCTTTAACCTCCTGTTTGACCCAGTTTGCAATTTCTGTGGAAGATGAACAGGAATAGCGAGAACCAATGAAAGAATAGCTGGAGGTGTCTGGTTGGGCAAATTTAACTCTCATTTCCCACCAGGAAGAGGAAATAACCAAAGGCTCAGCGTGCCGTGCCGGAACCAGATTAGGGCCTGAAACCATCCTGCGGTGTTGCGGCCAGGTCACAAGAAAGCGAGTTGAATAAAGGAGCTCAGGGGCACTGTAATTCACAAACCTGCAGAGTTATAAATGAGAGCTATCGTCCAAAAATAGACTGAAGTAAGGCTGCCAAGAGGACTTGAAAGCGGGGCAGAATTGCAGGAAACCGATTTCAGGAGGTAGACTGGAATTGCATTGAAAGCATAGGAAAAGAGGCAGAACGTCCACAATGATGCACTTGGCCAAAAAGGGCGTATGCGTTTTTTCCTGAATATATTCAGGAAAAAACGCATACGCCCTTTTTGGCCAACCAAGCAAGCTTGCAAAGGAAATCTGCACTACAATGAAGTCTCACTTCCCCCCGGTCAAAAGGGCCATCTGAAAAAAGTGTAAAATCCAGAAAGGCAGGACAGGCCATGGAGAACTGGGAGCCTTGTTATGCTGATGGGCGGGATGTAAATTGCCAAGAACCACTTGGGAGAAGTGTATGGTGTTTCCTGAAACAACTAAAAAACACAGCAACAGAACCTAGGGCACTTCCACTTATGGTCCTATAGATTAGGGAAATTAAAATGAAAAAGAAACAGCCACCCCAAAGTTTGGAACGGCTCTGTTTACAAGAACCTCGTTTACAGTACAAGTTCAACATCGCAGAAAGTGAAAAATGGATAAAGAAGTTGTGGTATTTACTTACAAAGCAATATCACTCAGCAATGAAATCTGTGTCATCAGGCCCTTAGCAGCACAATGAGTGGATTCAGGTATGATGATTCTAACTGAAATAAGTCACACAGAAAAAGAAACATCATAAGATATCACTAATACACGGAATGTAAACTTGGCTACACAGGAACTGCATTCCAAAACAGAACAGGGTCTCAAATTTAGAAAACCAACTTATGCTTGCTTAAGGGGAAAGGTGAGTTGGGGTGCTGCATAAAACCAGAGATTGAAATGAGCACAGATAAAGTTCCTTAAGCCAAATATGGAATAGACAAGAGCTACTCCTTGCTCAACGAAATGGACTCAAAACCCCATATTAAACGCCTAAGAATGTACCTGACTAGTAAGTATCTTAAAACCTATGGATTGCTATGTCTCCAAAAGAGAATCAAGCGTGTGTACAGGGGCATAAACGCAGCAGTGATAGGATTGGAGAGGTTCGTGAGCAAATGAAGACCCTTTGAAGTCATATTGCATGGTACCCATTCCACGGGTTTCAACTACCCAGGTTTTAGGTATTCTTCCTTCAGCTAAAACATGCATGTGGAACCCAGAGTATGATCAACCATGTGATCGGGAGACGTGTTCAAATATGTCTCAGTTTTCGTACCCTGGTACTCGGGTGCAACATTCCAGACGCTTTACTAACACTCTCCCCACTTGGAGAGTCAGCGCCTTTAACCTCCTGTTTGGCACAGTTTGCAATTTCTGCGGAAGATGAACAGGAATAGCGAGAACCAATGAGAGACTAGCTGGAGGTGTCTGGACGGGCAAATTTAACTCTCATTTCCCACCAGGAAGAGGAAATAACCAAAGGCTCAGCGTGCCGTACCGGAACCAGATTAGGGCCTGAAGCCATCCTGCAGTGTTGCGGCCAGCTCAAAAGAAAGCGAGTTGAAGAAAGGAGCTCAGGGGCACTGTAATTCACAAACCTGCAGAGTTATAAATGACAGCTATCGTCCAAAAATAGACTGAAGTAAGGCTGCCGAGAGGACTTGAAAGCGGGGCAGAATTGCAGGAAACCGATTTCAGGAGGTAGACTGGAATTGCATTGAAAGCATAGGAAAAGAGGCAGAACGTCCACAATGATGCACTTGGCCAAAAATGGCGTATGCGTTTTTTCCTGAATATATTCAGGAAAAAACGCATACGCCCTTTTTGGCCAACCAAGCAAGCTTGCAAAGGAAATCTGCACTACAATGAAGTCTCACTTCCCCCCGGTCAAAAGGGCCATCTGAAAAAAGGGTAAAATCCAGAAAGGCAGGACAAGCCATGGAGAACTGGGAGCCTTGTTATGCTGATGGGCGGGATGTAAATTGCCAATAGACACTCGGGAGAAGTGTATGGTGTTTCCTTAAACATCTAAAAAACAAAGCAACAGAGCCTAGGGCACTGCCACTTATGGTCCTATAGCTTAGGGAAATTAAAATCAAAAAGACACAGCCACCCCAATGTTTGGGACGCCTCTGTTTACAAGAACCTCGTTTACAGTACAAGTTCAACATCGCAGAAAGTGAAAAATGGATAAAGAAGTTGTGGTATTTACTTACAAAGCAATATCACTCAGCAATGAAATCTATGTCATCAGGCCCTTAGCAGCACAATGAGTGGATTCAGGTATGATGATTCTAACTGAAATAAGTCACACAGAAAAAGAAACATCATAAGATATCAGTAATACACAGAATGTAAACTTGGCTACACAGGAACTGAATTACAGAACAGAACAGGGTCTCAAATTTAGAAAACCAACTTATGCTTGCTTAAGGGGAAAGGTGAGTTGGGGTGCTGCATAAAACCAGAGATTGAAATGAGCACAGATAAAGTTCCTTAAGCCCAATATGGAATAGACAAGAGCTACTCCTTGCTCAACGAAATGGACTCAACACCGCATATTAAACGCCTAAGAATGTACCTGACTAGTAAGTATCTTAAAACCTATGGATTGCTATGTCTCCGAAAGAGAATCAAGCATGTGTACAGGGGCATAAACGCAGCAGTGATAGGATTGGAGAGGTTCGGTGAGCAAATGAAGACCCTCTGAAGTCATATTGCATGGTACCCATTCCACGGGTTTCACCTACCCAGGTTTAAGGTATTCTTCCTTCAGCTAAAACATGCATGTGAAACCTAGAGTATGATCAACCATGTGATCGGGAGACGTGTTCAAATATGTCTCAGTTTTCGTACCCTGGTACTCGGGTGCAACATTCCAGACGCTTTACTAACACTCTCCCAACTTGGAGAGTCAGTCCCTTTAACCTCCTGTTTGACCCAGTTTGCAATTTCTGTGGAAGATGAACAGGAATAGCGAGAACCAATGAAAGAATAGCTGGAGGTGTCTGGTTGGGCAAATTTAACTCTCATTTCCCACCAGGAAGAGGAAATAACCAAAGGCTCAGCGTGCCGTGCCGGAACCAGATTAGGGCCTGAAGCCATCCTGCGGTGTTGCGGCCAGGTCACAAGAAAGCGAGTTGAAGAAACGAGCTCAGGGGCACTGTAATTCACAAACCTGCAGAGTTATAAATGAGAGCTATCGTCCAAAAATAGACTGAAGTAAGGCTGCCAAGTGGACTTGAAAGCGGGGCAGAATTGCAGGAAACCAATTTCAGGAGGTAGACTGGAATTGCATTGAAAGCATAGGAAAAGAGGCAGAACGTCCACAATGATGCACTTGGACAAAAAGGGCGTATGCGTTTTTTCCTGAATATATTCAGGAAAAAACGCATACGCCCTTTTTGGCCAACCAAGCAAGCTTGCAAAGGAAATCTGCACTACAATGAAGTCTCACTTCCCCCCGGTCAAAAGGGCCATCTGAAAAAAGTGTAAAATCCAGAAAGGCAGGACAGGCCATGGAGAACTCGGAGCCTTGTTATGCTGATGGGCGGGATGTAAATTGCCAAGAACCACTTGGGAGAAGTGTATGGTGTTTCCTGAAACAACTAAAAAACACAGCAACAGAACCTAGGGCACTTCCACTTATGGTCCTATAGATTAGGGAAATTAAAATGAAAAAGAAACAGCCACCCCAAAGTTTGGAACGGCTCTGTTTACAAGAACCTCGTTTACAGTACAAGTTCAACATCGCAGAAAGTGAAAAATGGATAAAGAACTTGTGGTATTTACTTACAAAGCAATATCACTCAGCAATGAAATCTGTGTCATCAGGCCCTTAGCAGCACAATGAGTGGATTCAGGTATGATGATTCTAACTGAAATAAGTCACACAGAAAAAGAAACATCATAAGATATCACTAATACACGGAATGTAAACTTGGCTACACAGGAACTGCATTCCAAAACAGAACAGGGTCTCAAATTTAGAAAACCAACTTATGCTTGCTTGAGGGTAAAGGTGAGTTGGGGTGCTGCATAAAACCAGAGATTGAAATGAGCACAGATAAAGTTCCTTAAGCCAAATATGGAATAGACAAGAGCTACTCCTTGCTCAACGAAATGGACTCAAAACCCCATATTAAACACCTAAGAATGTACCTGACTAGTAAGTATCTTAAAACCTATGGATTGCTATGTCTCCAAAAGAGAATCAAGCGTGTGTACAGGGGCATAAACGCAGCAGTGATAGGATTGGAGAGGTTCGGTGAGCAAATGAAGACCCTTTGAAGTCATATTGCATGGTACCCATTCCACGGGTCTCAACTCTCCAGGTTTAAGGTATTCTTTCTTCAGCTAAAACATGCATGTGGAACCCAGAGTATGATCAACCATGTGAACGGGAGACGTCTTCAAATATGTCTCAGTTTTCCTCCCCTGGTACTCGGGTGCAACATTCCAGACGCTTTACTAACACTCTCCCGACTTGGAGAGTCAGTCCCTTTAACCTCCTGTTTGGCCCAGTTTGCAATTTCTGTGGAAGATGTACAGGAATAGCGAGAACCAATGAAAGAATAGCTGGAGGTGTCTGGTTGGGCAAATTTATCTCTCATTTCCCACCAGGAAGAGGAAATAACCAAAGACTCAGCGTGCCGTGCCGGAACCAGATTAGGGCCTGAAGCCATCCTGCGGTGTTGCGGCCAGGTCACAAGAAAGCGAGTTGAAGAAAGGAGCTCAGGGGCACTGTAATTCACAAACCTGCAGAGTTATAAATGACAGCTATCGTCCAAAAATAGACTGAAGTAAGGCTGCCAAGAGGACTTGAAAGCGGGGCAGAATTGCAGGAAACCGATTTCAGGAGGTAGACTGGAATTGCATTGAAAGCATAGGAAAAGAGGCAGAACGTCCACAATGATGCACTTGGCCAAAAAGGGCGTATGCGTTTTTTCCTGAATATATTCAGGAAAAAACGCATACGCACTTTTTGGCCAACCAAGCAAGCTTGCAAAGGAAATCTGCACTACAATGAAGTCTCACTTCCCCCCGGTCAAAAGGGCCATCTGAAAAAAGTGTAAAATCCAGAAAGGCAGGACAGGCCATGGAGAACTCGGAGCCTTGTTATGCTGATGGGCGGGATGTAAATTGCCAAGAACCACTTGGGAGAAGTGTATGGTGTTTCCTGAAACAACTAAAAAACACAGCAACAGAACCTAGGGCACTTCCACTTATGGTCCTATAGCTTAGGGAAATTAAAATCAAAAAGACACAGCCACCCCAAAGTTTGGAACGGCTCTGTTTACAAGAACCTCGTTTACAGTACAAGTTCAACATCGCAGAAAGTGAAAAATGGATAAAGAACTTGTGGTATTTACTTACAAAGCAATATCACTCAGCAATGAAATCTGTGTCATCAGGCCCTTAGCAGCACAATGAGTGGATTCAGGTATGATGATTCTAACTGAAATAAGTCACACAGAAAAAGAAACATCATAAGATATCACTAATACACGGAATGTAAACTTGGCTACACAGGAACTGCATTCCAAAACAGAACAGGGTCTCAAATTTAGAAAACCAACTTATGCTTGCTTAAGGGAAAAGGTGAGTTGGGGTGCTGCATAAAACCAGAGATTGAAATGAGCACAGATAAAGTTCCTTAAGCCAAATATGGAATAGACAAGAGCTACTCCTTGCTCAACGAAATGGACTCAAAACTCCATATTAAACCCCTAAGAATGTACCTGACTAGTAAGTATCTTAAAACCTATGGATTGCTATGTCTCCAAAAGAGAATCAAGCGTGTGTACAGGGGCATAAACGCAGCAGTGATAGGATTGGAGAGGTTCAGTGAGCAAATGAAGACCCTTTGAAGTCATATTGCATGGTACCCATTCCACGGGTCTCAACTCTCCAGGTTTAAGGTATTCTTTCTTCAGCTAAAACATGCATGTGGAACCCAGAGTATGATCAACCATGTGAACGGGAGATGTGTTCAAATATGTCTCAGTTTTCCTCCCCTGGTACTCGGGTGCAACATTCCAGACGCTTTACTAACACTCTCCCGACTTGGAGAGTCAGTCCCTTTAACCTCCTGTTTGGCCCAGTTTGCAATTTCTGTGGAAGATGAACAGGAATAGCGAGAACGAATGAGAGGCTAGCTGGAGGTGTCTGGACGGGCAAATTTAACTCTCATTTCCCACCAGGAAGAGGAATTAACCAAAGGCTCAGCGTGCCGGGCCGGAACCAGATTAGGGCCTGAAGCCATCCTGCGGTGTTGCGGCCAGGTCACAAGAAAGCGAGTTGAAGAAAGGAGCTCAGGGGCACTGTAATTCACAAACCTGCAGAGTTATAAATGACAGCTATCGTCCAAAAATAGACTGAAGTTAGGCTGCCAAGAGGACTTGAAAGCGGGGCAGAATTGCAGGAAACCGATTTCAGGAGGTAGACTGGAATTGCATTGAAAGCATAGGAAAAGAGGCAGAACGTCCACAATGATGCACTTGGCCAAAAAGGGCGTATGCGTTTTTTCCTGAATATATTCAGGAAAAAACGCATACGCCCTTTTTGGCCAACCAAGCAAGCTTGCAAAGGAAATCTGCACTACAATGAAGTCTCACTTCCCCCCGGTCAAAAGGGCCATCTGAAAAAACTGTAAAATCCAGAAAGGCAGGACAGGCCATGGAGAACTGGGAGCCTTGTTATGCTGATGGGCGGGATGTAAATTGCCAACAGACACTCGGGAGAAGTGTATGGTGTTTCCTGAAACATCTAAAAAACAAAGCAACAGAACCTCGGGCACTTCCACTTATGGTCCTATAGCTTAGGGAAATTAAAATCAAAAAGACACAGCCACCCCAAAGTTTGGAACGGCTCTGTTTACAAGAACCTCGTTTACAGTACAAGTTCAACATCGCAGAAAGTGAAAAATGGATAAAGAACTTGTGGTATTTACTTACAAAGCAATATCACTCAGCAATGAAATCTGTGTCATCAGGCCCTTAGCAGCACAATGAGTGGATTCAGGTATGATGATTCTAACTGAAATAAGTCACACAGAAAAAGAAACATCATAAGATATCACTAATACACGGAATGTAAACTTGGCTACACAGGAACTGCATTCCAAAACAGAACAGGGTCTCAAATTTAGAAAACCAACTTATGCTTGCTTGAGGGTAAAGGTGAGTTGGGGTGCTGCATAAAACCAGAGATTGAAATGAGCACAGATAAAGTTCCTTAAGCCAAATATGGAATAGACAAGAGCTACTCCTTGCTCAACGAAATGGACTCAAAACCCCATATTAAACACCTAAGAATGTACCTGACTAGTAAGTATCTTAAAACCTATGGATTGCTATGTCTCCAAAAGAGAATCAAGCGTGTGTACAGGGGCATAAACGCAGCAGTGATAGGATTGGAGAGGTTCGGTGAGCAAATGAAGACCCTTTGAAGTCATATTGCATGGTACCCATTCCACGGGTCTCAACCATCCAGGTTTAAGGTATTCTTTCTTCAGCTAAAACATGCATGTGGAACCCAGAGTATGATCAACCATGTGAACGGGAGACGTCTTCAAATATGTCTCAGTTTTCCTCCCCTGGTACTCGGGTGCAACATTCCAGACGCTTTACTAACACTCTCCCGACTTGGAGAGTCAGTCCCTTTAACCTCCTGTTTGGCCCAGTTTGCAATTTCTGTGGAAGATGAACAGGAATAGCGAGAACCAATGAAAGAATAGCTGGAGGTGTCTGGTTGGGCAAATTTATCTCTCATTTCCCACCAGGAAGAGGAAATAACCAAAGACTCAGCGTGCCGTGCCGGAACCAGATTAGGGCCTGAAGCCATCCTGCGGTGTTGCGGCCAGGTCACAAGAAAGCGAGTTGAATAAAGGAGCTCAGGGGCACTGTAATTCACAAACCTGCAGAGTTATAAATGACAGCTATCGTCCAAAAATAGACTGAAGTAAGGCTGCCAAGAGGACTTGAAAGCGGGGCAGAATTGCAGGAAACCGATTTCAGGAGGTAGACTGGAATTGCATTGAAAGCATAGGAAAAGAGGCAGAACGTCCACAATGATGCACTTGGCCAAAAAGGGCGTATGCGTTTTTTCCTGAATATATTCAGGAAAAAACGCATACGCACTTTTTGGCCAACCAAGCAAGCTTGCAAAGGAAATCTGCACTACAATGAAGTCTCACTTCCCCCCGGTCAAAAGGGCCATCTGAAAAAAGTGTAAAATCCAGAAAGGCAGGACAGGCCATGGAGAACTGGGAGCCTTGTTATGCTGATGGGCGGGATGTAAATTGCCAAGAACCACTTGGGAGAAGTGTATGGTGTTTCCTGAAACAACTAAAAAACACAGCAACAGAACCTAGGGCACTTCCACTTATGGTCCTATAGATTACGGAAATTAAAATGAAAAAGAAACAGCCACCCCAAAGTTTGGAACGGCTCTGTTTACAAGAACCTCGTTTACAGTACAAGTTCAACATCGCAGAAAGTGAAAAATGGATAAAGAACTTGTGGTATTTACTTACAAAGCAATATCACTCAGCAATGAAATCTGTGTCATCAGGCCCTTAGTAGCACAATGAGTGGATTCAGGTATGATGATTCTAACTGAAATAAGTCACACAGAAAAAGAAACATCATAAGATATCAGTAATACACGGAATGTAAACTTGGCTACACAGGAACTGAATTACAGAACAGAACAGGGTCTCAAATTTAGAAAACCAACTTATGCTTGCTTAAGGGGAAAGGTGAGTTGGGGTGCTGCATAAAACCAGAGATTGAAATGAGCACAGATAAAGTTCCTTAAGCCCAATATGGAATAGACAAGAGCTACTCCTTGCTCAACGAAATGGACTCAACACCGCATATTAAACGCCTAAGAATGTACCTGACTAGTAAGTATCTTAAAACCTATGGATTGCTATGTCTCCGAAAGAGAATCAAGCATGTGTACAGGGGCATAAACGCAGCAGTGATAGGATTGGAGAGGTTCGGTGAGCAAATGAAGACCCTCTGAAGTCATATTGCATGGTACCCATTCCACGGGTTTCACCTACCCAGGTTTAAGGTATTCTTCCTTCAGCTAAAACATGCATGTGAAACCTAGAGTATGATCAACCATGTGATCGGGAGACGTGTTCAAATATGTCTCAGTTTTCGTACCCTGGTACTCGGGTGCAACATTCCAGACGCTTTACTAACACTCTCCCAACTTGGAGAGTCAGTCCCTTTAACCTCCTGTTTGACCCAGTTTGCAATTTCTGTGGAAGATGAACAGGAATAGCGAGAACCAATGAAAGAATAGCTGGAGGTGTCTGGTTGGGCAAATTTAACTCTCATTTCCCACCAGGAAGAGGAAATAACCAAAGGCTCAGCGTGCCGTGCCGGAACCAGATTAGGGCCTGAAGCCATCCTGCGGTGTTGCGGCCAGGTCACAAGAAAGCGAGTTGAAGAAACGAGCTCAGGGGCACTGTAATTCACAAACCTGCAGAGTTATAAATGAGAGCTATCGTCCAAAAATAGACTGAAGTAAGGCTGCCAAGTGGACTTGAAAGCGGGGCAGAATTGCAGGAAACCAATTTCAGGAGGTAGACTGGAATTGCATTGAAAGCATAGGAAAAGAGGCAGAACGTCCACAATGATGCACTTGGACAAAAAGGGCGTATGCGTTTTTTCCTGAATATATTCAGGAAAAAACGCATACGCCCTTTTTGGCCAACCAAGCAAGCTTGCAAAGGAAATCTGCACTACAATGAAGTCTCACTTCCCCCCGGTCAAAAGGGCCATCTGAAAAAAGTGTAAAATCCAGAAAGGCAGGACAGGCCATGGAGAACTCGGAGCCTTGTTATGCTGATGGGCGGGATGTAAATTGCCAAGAACCACTTGGGAGAAGTGTATGGTGTTTCCTGAAACAACTAAAAAACACAGCAACAGAACCTAGGGCACTTCCACTTATGGTCCTATAGATTAGGGAAATTAAAATGAAAAAGAAACAGCCACCCCAAAGTTTGGAACGGCTCTGTTTACAAGAACCTCGTTTACAGTACAAGTTCAACATCGCAGAAAGTGAAAAATGGATAAAGAACTTGTGGTATTTACTTACAAAGCAATATCACTCAGCAATGAAATCTGTGTCATCAGGCCCTTAGCAGCACAATGAGTGGATTCAGGTATGATGATTCTAACTGAAATAAGTCACACAGAAAAAGAAACATCATAAGATATCACTAATACACGGAATGTAAACTTGGCTACACAGGAACTGCATTCCAAAACAGAACAGGGTCTCAAATTTAGAAAACCAACTTATGCTTGCTTGAGGGTAAAGGTGAGTTGGGGTGCTGCATAAAACCAGAGATTGAAATGAGCACAGATAAAGTTCCTTAAGCCAAATATGGAATAGACAAGAGCTACTCCTTGCTCAACGAAATGGACTCAAAACCCCATATTAAACACCTAAGAATGTACCTGACTAGTAAGTATCTTAAAACCTATGGATTGCTATGTCTCCAAAAGAGAATCAAGCGTGTGTACAGGGGCATAAACGCAGCAGTGATAGGATTGGAGAGGTTCGGTGAGCAAATGAAGACCCTTTGAAGTCATATTGCATGGTACCCATTCCACGGGTCTCAACTCTCCAGGTTTAAGGTATTCTTTCTTCAGCTAAAACATGCATGTGGAACCCAGAGTATGATCAACCATGTGAACGGGAGACGTCTTCAAATATGTCTCAGTTTTCCTCCCCTGGTACTCGGGTGCAACATTCCAGACGCTTTACTAACACTCTCCCGACTTGGAGAGTCAGTCCCTTTAACCTCCTGTTTGGCCCAGTTTGCAATTTCTGTGGAAGATGAACAGGAATAGCGAGAACCAATGAAAGAATAGCTGGAGGTGTCTGGTTGGGCAAATTTATCTCTCATTTCCCACCAGGAAGAGGAAATAACCAAAGACTCAGCGTGCCGTGCCGGAACCAGATTAGGGCCTGAAGCCATCCTGCGGTGTTGCGGCCAGGTCACAAGAAAGCGAGTTGAAGAAAGGAGCTCAGGGGCACTGTAATTCACAAACCTGCAGAGTTATAAATGACAGCTATCGTCCAAAAATAGACTGAAGTAAGGCTGCCAAGAGGACTTGAAAGCGGGGCAGAATTGCAGGAAACCGATTTCAGGAGGTAGACTGGAATTGCATTGAAAGCATAGGAAAAGAGGCAGAACGTCCACAATGATGCACTTGGCCAAAAAGGGCGTATGCGTTTTTTCCTGAATATATTCAGGAAAAAACGCATACGCACTTTTTGGCCAACCAAGCAAGCTTGCAAAGGAAATCTGCACTACAATGAAGTCTCACTTCCCCCCGGTCAAAAGGGCCATCTGAAAAAAGTGTAAAATCCAGAAAGGCAGGACAGGCCATGGAGAACTCGGAGCCTTGTTATGCTGATGGGCGGGATGTAAATTGCCAAGAACCACTTGGGAGAAGTGTATGGTGTTTCCTGAAACAACTAAAAAACACAGCAACAGAACCTAGGGCACTTCCACTTATGGTCCTATAGCTTAGGGAAATTAAAATCAAAAAGACACAGCCACCCCAAAGTTTGGAACGGCTCTGTTTACAAGAACCTCGTTTACAGTACAAGTTCAACATCGCAGAAAGTGAAAAATGGATAAAGAACTTGTGGTATTTACTTACAAAGCAATATCACTCAGCAATGAAATCTGTGTCATCAGGCCCTTAGCAGCACAATGAGTGGATTCAGGTATGATGATTCTAACTGAAATAAGTCACACAGAAAAAGAAACATCATAAGATATCACTAATACACGGAATGTAAACTTGGCTACACAGGAACTGCATTCCAAAACAGAACAGGGTCTCAAATTTAGAAAACCAACTTATGCTTGCTTAAGGGGAAAGGTGAGTTGGGGTGCTGCATAAAACCAGAGATTGAAATGAGCACAGATAAAGTTCCTTAAGCCAAATATGGAATAGACAAGAGCTACTCCTTGCTCAACGAAATGGACTCAAAACTCCATATTAAACCCCTAAGAATGTACCTGACTAGTAAGTATCTTAAAACCTATGGATTGCTATGTCTCCAAAAGAGAATCAAGCGTGTGTACAGGGGCATAAACGCAGCAGTGATAGGATTGGAGAGGTTCAGTGAGCAAATGAAGACCCTTTGAAGTCATATTGCATGGTACCCATTCCACGGGTCTCAACTCTCCAGGTTTAAGGTATTCTTTCTTCAGCTAAAACATGCATGTGGAACCCAGAGTATGATCAACCATGTGAACGGGAGATGTGTTCAAATATGTCTCAGTTTTCCTCCCCTGGTACTCGGGTGCAACATTCCAGACGCTTTACTAACACTCTCCCGACTTGGAGAGTCAGTCCCTTTAACCTCCTGTTTGGCCCAGTTTGCAATTTCTGTGGAAGATGAACAGGAATAGCGAGAACCAATGAGAGGCTAGCTGGAGGTGTCTGGACGGGCAAATTTAACTCTCATTTCCCACCAGGAAGAGGAATTAACCAAAGGCTCAGCGTGCCGGGCCGGAACCAGATTAGGGCCTGAAGCCATCCTGCGGTGTTGCGGCCAGGTCACAAGAAAGCGAGTTGAAGAAAGGAGCTCAGGGGCACTGTAATTCACAAACCTGCAGAGTTATAAATGACAGCTATCGTCCAAAAATAGACTGAAGTTAGGCTGCCAAGAGGACTTGAAAGCGGGGCAGAATTGCAGGAAACCGATTTCAGGAGGTAGACTGGAATTGCATTGAAAGCATAGGAAAAGAGGCAGAACGTCCACAATGATGCACTTGGCCAAAAAGGGCGTATGCGTTTTTTCCTGAATATATTCAGGAAAAAACGCATACGCCCTTTTTGGCCAACCAAGCAAGCTTGCAAAGGAAATCTGCACTACAATGAAGTCTCACTTCCCCCCGGTCAAAAGGGCCATCTGAAAAAAGTGTAAAATCCAGAAAGGCAGGACAGGCCATGGAGAACTGGGAGCCTTGTTATGCTGATGGGCGGGATGTAAATTGCCAACAGACACTCGGGAGAAGTGTATGGTGTTTCCTGAAACATCTAAAAAACAAAGCAACAGAACCTCGGGCACTTCCACTTATGGTCCTATAGCTTAGGGAAATTAAAATCAAAAAGACACAGCCACCCCAAAGTTTGGAACGGCTCTGTTTACAAGAACCTCGTTTACAGTACAAGTTCAACATCGCAGAAAGTGAAAAATGGATAAAGAACTTGTGGTATTTACTTACAAAGCAATATCACTCAGCAATGAAATCTGTGTCATCAGGCCCTTAGCAGCACAATGAGTGGATTCAGGTATGATGATTCTAACTGAAATAAGTCACACAGAAAAAGAAACATCATAAGATATCACTAATACACGGAATGTAAACTTGGCTACACAGGAACTGCATTCCAAAACAGAACAGGGTCTCAAATTTAGAAAACCAACTTATGCTTGCTTGAGGGTAAAGGTGAGTTGGGGTGCTGCATAAAACCAGAGATTGAAATGAGCACAGATAAAGTTCCTTAAGCCAAATATGGAATAGACAAGAGCTACTCCTTGCTCAACGAAATGGACTCAAAACCCCATATTAAACACCTAAGAATGTACCTGACTAGTAAGTATCTTAAAACCTATGGATTGCTATGTCTCCAAAAGAGAATCAAGCGTGTGTACAGGGGCATAAACGCAGCAGTGATAGGATTGGAGAGGTTCGGTGAGCAAATGAAGACCCTTTGAAGTCATATTGCATGGTACCCATTCCACGGGTCTCAACTCTCCAGGTTTAAGGTATTCTTTCTTCAGCTAAAACATGCATGTGGAACCCAGAGTATGATCAACCATGTGAACGGGAGACGTCTTCAAATATGTCTCAGTTTTCCTCCCCTGGTACTCGGGTGCAACATTCCAGACGCTTTACTAACACTCTCCCGACTTGGAGAGTCAGTCCCTTTAACCTCCTGTTTGGCCCAGTTTGCAATTTCTGTGGAAGATGAACAGGAATAGCGAGAACCAATGAAAGAATAGCTGGAGGTGTCTGGTTGGGCAAATTTATCTCTCATTTCCCACCAGGAAGAGGAAATAACCAAAGACTCAGCGTGCCGTGCCGGAACCAGATTAGGGCCTGAAGCCATCCTGCGGTGTTGCGGCCAGGTCACAAGAAAGCGAGTTGAAGAAAGGAGCTCAGGGGCACTGTAATTCACAAACCTGCAGAGTTATAAATGACAGCTATCGTCCAAAAATAGACTGAAGTAAGGCTGCCAAGAGGACTTGAAAGCGGGGCAGAATTGCAGGAAACCGATTTCAGGAGGTAGACTGGAATTGCATTGAAAGCATAGGAAAAGAGGCAGAACGTCCACAATGATGCACTTGGCCAAAAAGGGCGTATGCGTTTTTTCCTGAATATATTCAGGAAAAAACGCATACGCACTTTTTGGCCAACCAAGCAAGCTTGCAAAGGAAATCTGCACTACAATGAAGTCTCACTTCCCCCCGGTCAAAAGGGCCATCTGAAAAAAGTGTAAAATCCAGAAAGGCAGGACAGGCCATGGAGAACTCGGAGCCTTGTTATGCTGATGGGCGGGATGTAAATTGCCAAGAACCACTTGGGAGAAGTGTATGGTGTTTCCTGAAACAACTAAAAAACACAGCAACAGAACCTAGGGCACTTCCACTTATGGTCCTATAGATTACGGAAATTAAAATGAAAAAGAAACAGCCACCCCAAAGTTTGGAACGGCTCTGTTTACAAGAACCTCGTTTACAGTACAAGTTCAACATCGCAGAAAGTGAAAAATGGATAAAGAACTTGTGGTATTTACTTACAAAGCAATATCACTCAGCAATGAAATCTGTGTCATCAGGCCCTTAGCAGCACAATGAGTGGATTCAGGTATGATGATTCTAACTGAAATAAGTCACACAGAAAAAGAAACATCATAAGATATCACTAATACACGGAATGTAAACTTGGCTACACAGGAACTGCATTCCAAAACAGAACAGGGTCTCAAATTTAGAAAACCAACTTATGCTTGCTTAAGGGGAAAGGTGAGTTGGGGTGCTGCATAAAACCAGAGATTGAAATGAGCACAGATAAAGTTCCTTAAGCCCAATATGGAATAGACAAGAGCTACTCCTTGCTCAACGAAATGGACTCAACACCGCATATTAAACGCCTAAGAATGTACCTGACTAGTAAGTATCTTAAAACCTATGGATTGCTATGTCTCCGAAAGAGAATCAAGCATGTGTACAGGGGCATAAACGCAGCAGTGATAGGATTGGAGAGGTTCGGTGAGCAAATGAAGACCCTCTGAAGTCATATTGCATGGTACCCATTCCACGGGTTTCACCTACCCAGGTTTAAGGTATTCTTCCTTCAGCTAAAACATGCATGTGAAACCTAGAGTATGATCAACCATGTGATCGGGAGACGTGTTCAAATATGTCTCAGTTTTCGTACCCTGGTACTCGGGTGCAACATTCCAGACGCTTTACTAACACTCTCCCGACTTGGAGAGTCAGTCCCTTTAACCTCCTGTTTGACCCAGTTTGCAATTTCTGTGGAAGATGAACAGGAATAGCGAGAACCAATGAAAGAATAGCTGGAGGTGTCTGGTTGGGCAAATTTAACTCTCATTTCCCACCAGGAAGAGGAAATAACCAAAGGCTCAGCGTGCCGTGCCGGAACCAGATTAGGGCCTGAAGCCATCCTGCGGTGTTGCGGCCAGGTCACAAGAAAGCGAGTTGAAGAAACGAGCTCAGGGGCACTGTAATTCACAAACCTGCAGAGTTATAAATGAGAGCTATCGTCCAAAAATAGACTGAAGTAAGGCTGCCAAGTGGACTTGAAAGCGGGGCAGAATTGCAGGAAACCGATTTCAGGAGGTAGACTGGAATTGCATTGAAAGCATAGGAAAAGAGGCAGAACGTCCACAATGATGCACTTGGCCAAAAAGGGCGTATGCGTTTTTTCCTGAATATATTCAGGAAAAAACGCATACGCCCTTTTTGGCCAACCAAGCAAGCTTGCAAAGGAAATCTGCACTACAATGAAGTCTCACTTCCCCCCGGTCAAAAGGGCCATCTGAAAAAAGTGTAAAATCCAGAAAGGCAGGACAGGCCATGGAGAACTCGGAGCCTTGTTATGCTGATGGGCGGGATGTAAATTGCCAAGAACCACTTGGGAGAAGTGTATGGTGTTTCCTGAAACAACTAAAAAACACAGCAACAGAACCTAGGGCACTTCCACTTATGGTCCTATAGATTAGGGAAATTAAAATGAAAAAGAAACAGCCACCCCAAAGTTTGGAACGGCTCTGTTTACAAGAACCTCGTTTACAGTACAAGTTCAACATCGCAGAAAGTGAAAAATGGATAAAGAACTTGTGGTATTTACTTACAAAGCAATATCACTCAGCAATGAAATCTGTGTCATCAGGCCCTTAGCAGCACAATGAGTGGATTCAGGTATGATGATTCTAACTGAAATAAGTCACACAGAAAAAGAAACATCATAAGATATCACTAATACACGGAATGTAAACTTGGCTACACAGGAACTGCATTCCAAAACAGAACAGGGTCTCAAATTTAGAAAACCAACTTATGCTTGCTTGAGGGTAAAGGTGAGTTGGGGTGCTGCATAAAACCAGAGATTGAAATGAGCACAGATAAAGTTCCTTAAGCCAAATATGGAATAGACAAGAGCTACTCCTTGCTCAACGAAATGGACTCAAAACCCCATATTAAACACCTAAGAATGTACCTGACTAGTAAGTATCTTAAAACCTATGGATTGCTATGTCTCCAAAATGAGAATCAAGCGTGTGTACAGGGGCATAAACGCAGCAGTGATAGGATTGGAGAGGTTCGGTGAGCAAATGAAGACCCTTTGAAGTCATATTGCATGGTACCCATTCCACGGGTCTCAACTCTCCAGGTTTAAGGTATTCTTTCTTCAGCTAAAACATGCATGTGGAACCCAGAGTATGATCAACCATGTGAACGGGAGACGTCTTCAAATATGTCTCAGTTTTCCTCCCCTGGTACTCGGGTGCAACATTCCAGACGCTTTACTAACACTCTCCCGACTTGGAGAGTCAGTCCCTTTAACCTCCTGTTTGGCCCAGTTTGCAATTTCTGTGGAAGATGAACAGGAATAGCGAGAACCAATGAAAGAATAGCTGGAGGTGTCTGGTTGGGCAAATTTATCTCTCATTTCCCACCAGGAAGAGGAAATAACCAAAGACTCAGCGTGCCGTGCCGGAACCAGATTAGGGCCTGAAGCCATCCTGCGGTGTTGCGGCCAGGTCACAAGAAAGCGAGTTGAAGAAAGGAGCTCAGGGGCACTGTAATTCACAAACCTGCAGAGTTATAAATGACAGCTATCGTCCAAAAATAGACTGAAGTAAGGCTGCCAAGAGGACTTGAAAGCGGGGCAGAATTGCAGGAAACCGATTTCAGGAGGTAGACTGGAATTGCATTGAAAGCATAGGAAAAGAGGCAGAACGTCCACAATGATGCACTTGGCCAAAAAGGGCGTATGCGTTTTTTCCTGAATATATTCAGGAAAAAACGCATACGCCCTTTTTGGCCAACCAAGCAAGCTTGCAAAGGAAATCTGCACTACAATGAAGTCTCACTTCCCCCCGGTCAAAAGGGCCATCTGAAAAAAGTGTAAAATCCAGAAAGGCAGGACAGGCCATGGAGAACTCGGAGCCTTGTTATGCTGATGGGCGGGATGTAAATTGCCAAGAACCACTTGGGAGAAGTGTATGGTGTTTCCTGAAACAACTAAAAAACACAGCAACAGAACCTAGGGCACTTCCACTTACGGTCCTATAGATTACGGAAATTAAAATGAAAAAGAAACAGCCACCCCAAAGTTTGGAACGGCTCTGTTTACAAGAACCTCGTTTACAGTACAAGTTCAACATCGCAGAAAGTGAAAAATGGATAAAGAACTTGTGGTATTTACTTACAAAGCAATATCACTCAGCAATGAAATCTGTGTCATCAGGCCCTTAGCAGCACAATGAGTGGATTCAGGTATGATGATTCTAACTGAAATAAGTCACACAGAAAAAGAAACATCATAAGATATCACTAATACACGGAATGTAAACTTGGCTACACAGGAACTGCATTCCAAAACAGAACAGGGTCTCAAATTTAGAAAACCAACTTATGCTTGCTTAAGGGGAAAGGTGAGTTGGGGTGCTGCATAAAACCAGAGATTGAAATGAGCACAGATAAAGTTCCTTAAGCCAAATATGGAATAGACAAGAGCTACTCCTTGCTCAACGAAATGGACTCAAAACTCCATATTAAACCCCTAAGAATGTACCTGACTAGTAAGTATCTTAAAACCTATGGATTGCTATGTCTCCAAAAGAGAATCAAGCGTGTGTACAGGGGCATAAACGCAGCAGTGATAGGATTGGAGAGGTTCAGTGAGCAAATGAAGACCCTTTGAAGTCATATTGCATGGTACCCATTCCACGGGTCTCAACTCTCCAGGTTTAAGGTATTCTTTCTTCAGCTAAAACATGCATGTGGAACCCAGAGTATGATCAACCATGTGAACGGGAGATGTGTTCAAATATGTCTCAGTTTTCCTCCCCTGGTACTCGGGTGCAACATTCCAGACGCTTTACTAACACTCTCCCGACTTGGAGAGTCAGTCCCTTTAACCTCCTGTTTGGCCCAGTTTGCAATTTCTGTGGAAGATGAACAGGAATAGCGAGAACCAATGAGAGGCTAGCTGGAGGTGTCTGGACGGGCAAATTTAACTCTCATTTCCCACCAGGAAGAGGAATTAACCAAAGGCTCAGCGTGCCGGGCCGGAACCAGATTAGGGCCTGAAGCCATCCTGCGGTGTTGCGGCCAGGTCACAAGAAAGCGAGTTGAAGAAAGGAGCTCAGGGGCACTGTAATTCACAAACCTGCAGAGTTATAAATGACAGCTATCGTCCAAAAATAGACTGAAGTTAGGCTGCCAAGAGGACTTGAAAGCGGGGCAGAATTGCAGGAAACCGATTTCAGGAGGTAGACTGGAATTGCATTGAAAGCATAGGAAAAGAGGCAGAACGTCCACAATGATGCACTTGGCCAAAAAGGGCGTATGCGTTTTTTCCTGAATATATTCAGGAAAAAACGCATACGCCCTTTTTGGCCAACCAAGCAAGCTTGCAAAGGAAATCTGCACTACAATGAAGTCTCACTTCCCCCCGGTCAAAAGGGCCATCTGAAAAAAGTGTAAAATCCAGAAAGGCAGGACAGGCCATGGAGAACTGGGAGCCTTGTTATGCTGATGGGCGGGATGTAAATTGCCAACAGACACTCGGGAGAAGTGTATGGTGTTTCCTGAAACATCTAAAAAACAAAGCAACAGAACCTCGGGCACTTCCACTTATGGTCCTATAGCTTAGGGAAATTAAAATCAAAAAGACACAGCCACCCCAAAGTTTGGAACGGCTCTGTTTACAAGAACCTCGTTTACAGTACAAGTTCAACATCGCAGAAAGTGAAAAATGGATAAAGAAGTTGTGGTATTTACTTACAAAGCAATATCACTCAGCAATGAAATCTATGTCATCAGGCCCTTAGCAGCACAATGAGTGGATTCAGGTATGATGATTCTAACTGAAATAAGTCACACAGAAAAAGAAACATCATAAGATATCAGTAATACACGGAATGTAAACTTGGCTACACAGGAACTGAATTACAGAACAGAACAGGGTCTCAAATTTAGAAAACCAACTTATGCTTGCTTAAGGGGAAAGGTGAGTTGGGGTGCTGCATAAAACCAGAGATTGAAATGAGCACAGATAAAGTTCCTTAAGCCAAATATGGAATAGACAAGAGCTACTCCTTGCTCAACGAAATGGACTCAACACCGCATATTAAACGCCTAAGAATGTACCTGACTAGTAAGTATCTTAAAACCTATGGATTGCTATGTCTCCGAAAGAGAATCAAGCATGTGTACAGGGGCATAAACGCAGCAGTGATAGGATTGGAGAGGTTCGTGAGCAAATGAAGACCCTTTGAAGTCATATTGCATGGTACCCATTCCACGGGTTTCAACTACCAAGGTTTAAGGTATTCTTCCTTCAGCTAAAACATGCATGTGGAACCTAGAGTATGATCAACCATGTGATCGGGAGACGTGTTCAAATATGTCTCAGTTTTCGTACCCTGGTACTCTGGTGCAACATTCCAGACGCTTTACTAACACTCTCCCCATTGGAGAGTCAGTCCCTTTAACCTCCTGTTTGGCCTAGTTTGCAATTTCTGTGGAAGATGAACAGGAATAGCGAGAACCAATGAGAGACTAGCTGGAGGTGTCTGGATGGGCAAATTTAACTCTCATTTCCCACCAGGAAGAGGAATTAACCAAAGGCTCAGCGTGCCGTGCCGGAACCAGATTAGGGCCTGAAGACATCCTGCGGTGTTGCGGCCAGGTCACAAGAAAGCGAGTTGAAGAAAGGAGCTCAGGGGCACTGTAATTCACAAACCTGCAGAGTTATAAATGACAGCTATCGTCCAAAAATAGACTGAAGTAAGGCTGCCAAGAGGACTTGAAAGCGGGGCAGAATTGCAGGAAACCGATTTCAGGAGGTAGACTGGAATTGCATTGAAAGCATAGGAAAAGAGGCAGAACGTCCACAATGATGCACTTGGCCAAAAAGGGCGTATGCGTTTTTTCCTGAATATATTCAGGAAAAAACGCATACGCCCTTTTTGGCCAACCAAGCAAACTTGCAAAGGAAATCTGCACTACAATGAAGTCTCACTTCCCCCCGGTCAAAAGGGCCATCTGAAAAAAGTGTAAAATCCAGAAAGGCAGGACAGGCCATGGAGAACTGGGAGCCTTGTTATGCTGATGGGCGGGATGTAAATTGCCAACAGACACTCGGGAGAAGTGTATGGTGTTTTCTGAAACATCTAAAAAACAAAGCAACAGAACCTCGGGCACTTCCACTTATGGTCCTATAGCTTAGGGAAATTAAAATCAAAAAGACACAGCCACCCCAAAGTTTGGAACGGCTCTGTTTACAAGAACCTCGTTTACAGTACAAGTTCAACATCGCAGAAAGTGAAAAATGGATAAAGAAGTTGTGGTATTTACTTACAAAGCAATATCACTCAGCAATGAAATCTATGTCATCAGGCCCTTAGCAGCACAATGAGTGGATTCAGGTATGATGATTCTAACTGAAATAAGTCACACAGAAAAAGAAACATCATAAGATATCAGTAATACACGGAATGTAAACTTGGCTACACAGGAACTGAATTACAGAACAGAACAGGGTCTCAAATTTAGAAAACCAACTTATGCTTGCTTAAGGGGAAAGGTGAGTTGGGGTGCTGCATAAAACCAGAGATTGAAATGAGCACAGATAAAGTTCCTTAAGCCAAATATGGAATAGACAAGAGCTACTCCTTGCTCAACGAAATGGACTCAACACCCCATATTAAACGCCTAACAATGTACCTGACTAGTAAGTATCTTAAAACCTATGGATTGCTATGTCTCCGAAAGAGAATCAAGCATGTGTACAGGGGCATAAACGCAGCAGTGATAGGATTGGAGAGGTTCGTGAGCAAATGAAGACCCTTTGAAGTCATATTGCATGGTACCCATTCCACGGGTTTCAACTACCCAGGTTTAAGGTATTCTTCCTTCAGCTAAAACATGCATGTGGAACCTAGAGTATGATCAACCATGTGATCGGGAGACGTGTTCAAATATGTCTCAGTTTTCGTACCCTGGTACTCTGGTGCAACATTCCAGACGCTTTACTAACACTCTCCCCATTGGAGAGTCAGTCCCTTTAACCTCCTGTTTGGCCTAGTTTGCAATTTCTGTGGAAGATGAACAGGAATAGCGAGAACCAATGAGAGACTAGCTGGAGGTGTCTGGATGGGCAAATTTAACTCTCATTTCCCACCAGGAAGAGGAATTAACCAAAGGCTCAGCGTGCCGTGCCGGAACCAGATTAGGGCCTGAAGACATCCTGCGGTGTTGCGGCCAGGTCACAAGAAAGCGAGTTGAAGAAAGGAGCTCAGGGGCACTGTAATTCACAAACCTGCAGAGTTATAAATGACAGCTATCGTCCAAAAATAGACTGAAGTAAGGCTGCCAAGAGGACTTGAAAGCGGGGCAGAATTGCAGGAAACCGATTTCAGGAGGTAGACTGGAATTGCATTGAAAGCATAGGAAAAGAGGCAGAACGTCCACAATGATGCACTTGGCCAAAAAGGGCGTATGCGTTTTTTCCTGAATATATTCAGGAAAAAACGCATACGCCCTTTTTGGCCAACCAAGCAAACTTGCAAAGGAAATCTGCACTACAATGAAGTCTCACTTCCCCCCGGTCAAAAGGGCCATCTGAAAAAAGTGTAAAATCCAGAAAGGCAGGACAGGCCATGGAGAACTGGGAGCCTTGTTATGCTGATGGGCGGGATGTAAATTGCCAACAGACACTCGGGAGAAGTGTATGGTGTTTTCTGAAACATCTAAAAAACAAAGCAACAGAACCTCGGGCACTTCCACTTATGGTCCTATAGCTTAGGGAAATTAAAATCAAAAAGACACAGCCACCCCAAAGTTTGGAACGGCTCTGTTTACAAGAACCTCGTTTACAGTACAAGTTCAACATCGCAGAAAGTGAAAAATGGATAAAGAAGTTGTGGTATTTACTTACAAAGCAATATCACTCAGCAATGAAATCTATGTCATCAGGCCCTTAGCAGCACAATGAGTGGATTCAGGTATGATGATTCTAACTGAAATAAGTCACACAGAAAAAGAAACATCATAAGATATCAGTAATACACGGAATGTAAACTTGGCTACACAGGAACTGAATTACAGAACAGAACAGGGTCTCAAATTTAGAAAACCAACTTATGCTTGCTTAAGGGGAAAGGTGAGTTGGGGTGCTGCATAAAACCAGAGATTGAAATGAGCACAGATAAAGTTCCTTAAGCCAAATATGGAATAGACAAGAGCTACTCCTTGCTCAACGAAATGGACTCAACACCCCATATTAAACGCCTAACAATGTACCTGACTAGTAAGTATCTTAAAACCTATGGATTGCTATGTCTCCGAAAGAGAATCAAGCATGTGTACAGGGGCATAAACGCAGCAGTGATAGGATTGGAGAGGTTCGTGAGCAAATGAAGACCCTTTGAAGTCATATTGCATGGTACCCATTCCACGGGTTTCAACTACCCAGGTTTAAGGTATTCTTCCTTCAGCTAAAACATGCATGTGGAACCTAGAGTATGATCAACCATGTGATCGGGAGACGTGTTCAAATATGTCTCAGTTTTCGTACCCTGGTACTCTGGTGCAACATTCCAGACGCTTTACTAACACTCTCCCCATTGGAGAGTCAGTCCCTTTAACCTCCTGTTTGGCCTAGTTTGCAATTTCTGTGGAAGATGAACAGGAATAGCGAGAACCAATGAGAGACTAGCTGGAGGTGTCTGGATGGGCAAATTTAACTCTCATTTCCCACCAGGAAGAGGAATTAACCAAAGGCTCAGCGTGCCGTGCCGGAACCAGATTAGGGCCTGAAGACATCCTGCGGTGTTGCGGCCAGGTCACAAGAAAGCGAGTTGAAGAAAGGAGCTCAGGGGCACTGTAATTCACAAACCTGCAGAGTTATAAATGACAGCTATCGTCCAAAAATAGACTGAAGTAAGGCTGCCAAGAGGACTTGAAAGCGGGGCAGAATTGCAGGAAACCGATTTCAGGAGGTAGACTGGAATTGCATTGAAAGCATAGGAAAAGAGGCAGAACGTCCACAATGATGCACTTGGCCAAAAAGGGCGTATGCGTTTTTTTCTGAATATATTCAGGAAAAAACGCATACGCCCTTTTTGGCCAACCAAGCAAACTTGCAAAGGAAATCTGCACTACAATGAAGTCTCACTTCCCCCCGGTCAAAAGGGCCATCTGAAAAAAGTGTAAAATCCAGAAAGGCAGGACAGGCCATGGAGAACTGGGAGCCTTGTTATGCTGATGGGCGGGATGTAAATTGCCAACAGACACTCAGGAGAAGTGTATGGTGTTTCCTGAAACATCTAAAAAACAAAGCAACAGAGTCTAGGGCACTTCCACTTATGGTCCTCTAGCTTAGGGAAATTAAAATCAAAAAGACACAGCCACCCCAAAGTTTGGGACGCCTCTGTTTACAAGAACCTCGTTTACCGTACAAGTTCAATATCACAGAAAGTGAAAAATGGATAAAGAACTTGTGGTACTTACATACAATGTAGTATCACTCAGCAATGAAATCTGTGTCATCAGGCACTTAGCAGCACAATGAGTGGATTCAGGTATGATGATTCTAACTGAAATAAGTCACACAGAAAAAGAAACATCATAAGATATCAGTAATACACGGAATGTAAACTTGGCTACACAGGAACTGAATTACAGAACAGAACAGGGTCTCAAATTTAGAAAACCAACTTATGCTTGCTTAAGGGTAAAGGTGAGTTGGGGTGCTGCATAAAACCAGAGATTGAAATGAGCACATATAAAGTTCCTTAAGCCAAATATGGAATAGACAAGAGCTACTCCTTGCTCAAAGAAATGGACTCAACACCGCATATTAAACGCCTAAGAATGTACCTGACTAGTAAGTATCTTAAAACCTATGGATTGCTATGTCTCCGAAAGAGAATCAAGCATGTGTACAGGGATATAAACGCAGCAGTGATAGGATTGGAGAGGTTCGGTGAGCAAATGAAGACCCTTTGAAGTCATATTGCATGGTACCCATTCCACGGGTTTCAAATACACAGGTTTAAGGTATTCTTCCTTCAGCTAAAACATGCATGTGGAACCCAAGTATGATCAACCATGTGAACGGGAGACGTGTTCAAATATGTCTCAGTTTTCCTCCCCTGGTACTCGGGTGCAACATTCCAGACGCTTTTCTAACACTCTCCCGACTTGGAGAGTCAGTCCCTTTAACCTCCTGTTTGGCCCAGTTTGCAATTTCTGTGGAAGATGAACAGGAATAGCGAGAACCAATGAGAGACTAGCTGGAGGTGTCTGGATGGGCAAATTTAACTCTCATTTCCCACCAGGAAGAGGAAATAACCAAAGGCTCAGCGTGCCGTGACGGAAACAGATTAGGGCCTGAAGCCATCCTGCGGTGTTGCGGCCAGGTCACAAGAAAGCGAGTTGAAGAAAGGAGCTCAGGGGCACTGTAATTCACAAACCTGCAGAGTTATAAATGACAGCTATCGTCCAAAAATAGACTGAAGTAAGGCTGCCAAGAGGACTTGAAAGCGGGGCAGAATTGCAGGAAACCGATTTCAGGAGGTAGACTGGAATTGCATTGAAAGCATAGGAAAAGAGGCAGAACGTCCACAATGATGCACTTGGCCAAAAAGGGCGTATGCGTTTTTTCCTGAATATATTCAGGAAAAAACGCATACGCCCTTTTTGGCCAACCAAGCAAGCTAGCAAAGGAAATCTGCACTACAATGAAGTCTCACTTCCCCCCGGTCAAAAGGGCCATCTGAAAAAAGTGTAAAATCCAGAAAGGCAGGACAGGCCATGGAGAACTGGGAGCCTTGTTATGCTGATGGGCGGGATGTAAATTGCCAACAACCACTCCGGAGAAGTGTATGGTGTTTCCTGAAACATCTAAAAAACAAAGCAACAGAACCTCGGGCACTTCCACTTATGGTCCTATAGCTTAGGGAAATTAAAATCAAAAAGACACAGCCACCCCAAAGTTTGGAATGGCTCTGTTTACAAGAACCTCGTTTACAGTACAAGTTCAACATCGCAGAAAGTGAAAAATGGATAAAGAAGTTGTGGTATTTACTTACAAAGCAATATCACTCAGCAATGAAATCTGTGTCATCAGGCCCTTAGCAGCACAATGAGTGGATTCAGGTATGATGATTCTAACTGAAATAAGTCACACAGAAAAAGAAACATCATAAGATATCAGTAATACACGGAATGTAAACTTGGCTACACAGGAACTGAATTACAGAACAGAACAGGGTCTCAAATTTAGAAAACCAACTTATGCTTGCTTAAGGGGAAAGGTGAGTTGGGGTGCTGCATAAAACCAGAGATTGAAATGAGCACAGATAAAGTTCCTTAAGCCAAATATGGAATAGACAAGAGCTACTCCTTGCTCAACGAAATGGACTCAACACCCCATATTAAACGCCTAAGAATGTACCTGACTAGTAAGTATATTAAAACCTATGGATTGCTATGTCTCCGAAAGAGAATCAAGCATGTGTACAGGGGCATAAACGCAGCAGTGATAGGATTGGAGAGGTTCAGTGAGCAAATGAAGACCCTTTGAAGTCATATTGCATGGTACCCATTCCACGGGTTTCAACTACCCAGGGTTTAGGTATTCTTCCTTCAGCTAAAACATGCATGTGGAACCCAGAGTATGAGCAACCATGTGATCGGGAGACGTGTTCAAATATGTCTCAGTTTTCGTACCCTGGTACTCGGGTGCAACATTCCAGATGCTTTACTAACACTCTCCCGACTTGGAGAGTCAGTCCCTTTAACCTCCTGTTTGGCCCAGTTTGCAATTTCTGTGGAAGATGAACAGGAATAGCGAGAACCAATGAGAGACTAGCTGGAGGTGTCTGGATGGGCAAATTTAACTCTCATTTCCCACCAGGAAGAGGAATTAACCAAAGGCTCAGCGTGCCGGGCCGGAAACAGATTAGGGCCTGAAGCCATCCTGCGGTGTTGCGGCCAGCTCACAAGAAAGCGAGTTGAACAAAGGAGCTCAGGGGCATTGTAATTCACAAACCTGCAGAGTTATAAATGACAGCTATCGTCCAAAAATAGACTGAAGTAAGGCTGCCAAGAGGACTTGAAAGCGGGGCAGAATTGCAGGAAACCGATTTCAGGAGGTAGACTGGAATTGCATTGAAAGCATAGGAAAAGAGGCAGAACGTCCACAATGATGCACTTGGCCAAAAAGTGCGTATGCGTTTTTTCCTGAATATATTCAGGAAAAAACGCATACGCCCTTTTTGGCCAACCAAGCAAGCTTGCAAAGGAAATCTGCACTACAATGAAGTCTCACTTCCCCCCGGTCAAAAGGGCCATCTGAAAAAAGGGTAAAATCCAGAAAGGCAGGACAGGCCATGGAGAACTGGGAGCCTTGTTATGCTGATGGGCGGGATGTAAATTACCAACAGACACTCAGGAGAAGTGTATGGTGTTTCCTGAAACATCTAAAAAACAAAGCAACAGAGCCTAGGGCACTGCCACTTATGGTCCTATAGCTTAGGGAAATTAAAATCAAAAAGACACAGCCACCCCAAAGTTTGGGATGCCTCTGTTTACAAGAACTTCGTTTACAGTACAAGTTCAACATCGCAGAAAGTGAAAAATGGATAAAGAAGTTGTGGTATTTACTTACAAAGCAATATCACTCAGCAATGAAATCTATGTCATCAGGCCCTTAGCAGCACATTGAGTGGATTCAGGTATGATGATTCTAACTGAAATAAGTCACACAGAAAAAGAAACATCATAAGATATCAGTAATACACGGAATGTAAACTTGGCTACAAAGGAACTGAATTACAGAACAGAACAGGGTCTCAAATTTAGAAAACCAACTTATGCTTGCTTAAGGGGAAAGGTGAGTTGGGGTGCTGCATAAAACCAGAGATTGAAATGAGCACAGATAAAGTTCCTTAAGCCAAATATGGAATAGACAAGAGCTACTCCTTGCTCAACGAAATGGACTCAACACCGCATATTAAATGCCTAAGAATGTACCTGACTAGTAAGTATCTTAAAACCTATGGATTGCTATGTCTCCGAAAGAGAATCAAGCATGTGTACAGGGGCATAAACGCAGCAGTGATAGGATTGGAGAGGTTCGTGAGCAAATGAAGACCCTTTGAAGTCATATTGCATGGTACCCATTCCACGGGTTTCAACTACCCAGGTTTAAGGTATTCTTCCTTCAGCTAAAACATGCATGTGGAACCTAGAGTATGATCAACCATGTGATCGGGAGACGTGTTCAAATATGTCTCAGTTTTCGTACCCTGGTACTCTGGTGCAACATTCCAGACGCTTTACTAACACTCTCCCCACTTGGAGAGTCAGTCCCTTTAACCTCCTGTTTGGCCTAGTTTGCAATTTCTGCGGAAGATGAACAGGAATAGCGAGAACCAATGAGAGACTAGCTGGAGGTGTCTGGATGGGCAAATTTAACTCTCATTTCCCACCAGGAAGAGGAATTAACCAAAGGCTCAGCGTGCCGTGCCGGAACCAGATTAGGGCCTGAAGACATCCTGCGGTGTTGCGGCCAGGTCACAAGAAAGCGAGTTGAAGAAAGGAGCTCAGGGGCACTGTAATTCACAAACCTGCAGAGTTATAAATGACAGCTATCGTCCAAAAATAGACTGAAGTAAGGCTGCCAAGAGGACTTGAAAGCGGGGCAGAATTGCAGGAAACCGATTTCAGGAGGTAGACTGGAATTGCATTGAAAGCATAGGAAAAGAGGCAGAACGTCCACAATGATGCACTTGGCCAAAAAGGGCGTATGCGTTTTTTCCTGAATATATTCAGGAAAAAACGCATACGCCCTTTTTGGCCAACCAAGCAAACTTGCAAAGGAAATCTGCACTACAATGAAGTCTCACTTCCCCCCGGTCAAAAGGGCCATCTGAAAAAAGTGTAAAATCCAGAAAGGCAGGACAGGCCATGGAGAACTGGGAGCCTTGTTATGCTGATGGGCGGGATGTAAATTGCCAAGAACCACTTGGGAGAAGTGTATGGTGTTTCCTGAAACAACTAAAAAACACAGCAACAGAACCTAGGGCACTTCCACTTATGGTCCTATAGATTAGGGAAATTAAAATGAAAAAGAAACAGCCACCCCAAAGTTTGGAACGGCTCTGTTTACAAGAACCTCGTTTACAGTACAAGTTCAACATCGCAGAAAGTGAAAAATGGATAAAGAAGTTGTGGTATTTACTTACAAAGCAATATCACTCAGCAATGAAATCTGTGTCATCAGGCCCTTAGCAGCACAATGAGTGGATTCAGGTATGATGATTCTAACTGAAATAAGTCACACAGAAAAAGAAACATCATAAGATATCACTAATACACGGAATGTAAACTTGGCTACACAGGAACTGAATTACAGAACAGAACAGGGTCTCAAATTTAGAAAACCAACTTATGCTTGCTTAAGGGGAAAGGTGAGTTGGGGTGCTGCATAAAACCAGAGATTGAAATGAGCACAGATAAAGTTCCTTAAGCCAAATATGGAATAGACAAGAGCTACTCCTTGCTCAACGAAATGGACTCAAAACCCCATATTAAACGCCTAAGAATGTACCTGACTAGTAAGTATCTTAAAACCTATGGATTGCTATGTCTCCAAAACAGAATCAAGCGTGTGTACAGGGGCATAAACGCAGCAGTGATAGGATTGGAGAGGTTCGGTGAGCAAATGAAGACCCTTTGAAGTCATATTGCATGGTACCCATTCCACGGGTCTCAACTCTCCAGGTTTAAGGTATTCTTTCTTCAGCTAAAACATGCATGTGGAACCCAGAGTATGATCAACCATGTGAACGGGAGACGTGTTCAAATATGTCTCAGTTTTCCTCCCCTGGTACTCGGGTTCAACATTCCAGACGCTTTACTAACACTCTCCCGACTTGGAGAGTCAGTCCCTTTAACCTCCTGTTTGGCCCAGTTTGCAATTTCTGTGGAAGATGAACAGGAATAGCGAGAACCAATGAAAGAATAGCTGGAGGTGTCTGGTTGGGCAAATTTAACTCTCATTTCCCACCAGGAAGAGGAAATAACCAAAGACTCAGCGTGCCGTGCCGGAACCAGATTAGGGCCTGAAGCCATCCTGCGGTGTTGCGGCCAGGTCACAAGAAAGCGAGTTGAAGAAACGAGCTCATGGGCACTGTAATTCACAAACCTGCAGAGTTATAAATGAGAGCTATCGTCCAAAAATAGACTGAAGTAAGGCTGCCAAGAGGACTTGAAAGCGGGGCAGAATTGCAGGAAACCGATTTCAGGAGGTAGACTGGAATTGCATTGAAAGCATAGGAAAAGAGGCAGAACGTCCACAATGATGCACTTGGCCAAAAAGGGCGTATGCGTTTTTTCCTGAATATATTCAGGAAAAAACGCATACGCCCTTTTTGGCCAACCAAGCAAGCTTGCAAAGGAAATCTGCACTACAATGAAGTCTCACTTCCCCCCGGTCAAAAGGGCCATCTGAAAAAAGTGTAAAATCCAGAAAGGCAGGACAGGCCATGGAGAACTGGGAGCCTTGTTATGCTGATGGGCGGGATGTAAATTGCCAAGAACCACTTGGGAGAAGTGTATGGTGTTTCCTGAAACATCTAAAAAACAAAGCAACAGAACCTCGGGCACTTCCACTTATGGTCCTATAGCTTAGGGAAATTAAAATCAAAAAGACACAGCCACCCCAAAGTTTGGAACGGCTCTGTTTACAAGAACCTCGTTTACAGTACAAGTTCAACATCGCAGAAAGTGAAAAATGGATAAAGAAGTTGTGGTATTTACTTACAAAGCAATATCACTCAGCAATGAAATCTGTGTCATCAGGCCCTTAGCAGCACAATGAGTGGATTCAGGTATGATGATTCTAACTGAAATAAGTCACACAGAAAAAGAAACATCATAAGATATCACTAATACACGGAATGTAAACTTGGCTACACAGGAACTGAATTACAGAACAGAACAGGGTCTCAAATTTAGAAAACCAACTTATGCTTGCTTAAGGGGAAAGGTGAGTTGGGGTGCTGCATAAAACCAGAGATTGAAATGAGCACAGATAAAGTTCCTTAAGCCAAATATGGAATAGACAAGAGCTACTCCTTGCTCAACGAAATGGACTCAAAACCCCATATTAAACGCCTAAGAATGTACCTGACTAGTAAGTATCTTAAAACCTATGGATTGCTATGTCTCCAAAACAGAATCAAGCGTGTGTACAGGGGCATAAACGCAGCAGTGATAGGATTGGAGAGGTTCGGTGAGCAAATGAAGACCCTTTGAAGTCATATTGCATGGTACCCATTCCACGGGTCTCAACTCTCCAGGTTTAAGGTATTCTTTCTTCAGCTAAAACATGCATGTGGAACCCAGAGTATGATCAACCATGTGAACGGGAGACGTGTTCAAATATGTCTCAGTTTTCCTCCCCTGGTACTCGGGTTCAACATTCCAGACGCTTTACTAACACTCTCCCGACTTGGAGAGTCAGTCCCTTTAACCTCCTGTTTGGCCCAGTTTGCAATTTCTGTGGAAGATGAACAGGAATAGCGAGAACCAATGAAAGAATAGCTGGAGGTGTCTGGTTGGGCAAATTTAACTCTCATTTCCCACCAGGAAGAGGAAATAACCAAAGACTCAGCGTGCCGTGCCGGAACCAGATTAGGGCCTGAAGCCATCCTGCGGTGTTGCGGCCAGGTCACAAGAAAGCGAGTTGAAGAAACGAGCTCATGGGCACTGTAATTCACAAACCTGCAGAGTTATAAATGAGAGCTATCGTCCAAAAATAGACTGAAGTAAGGCTGCCAAGAGGACTTGAAAGCGGGGCAGAATTGCAGGAAACCGATTTCAGGAGGTAGACTGGAATTGCATTGAAAGCATAGGAAAAGAGGCAGAACGTCCACAATGATGCACTTGGCCAAAAAGGGCGTATGCGTTTTTTCCTGAATATATTCAGGAAAAAACGCATACGCCCTTTTTGGCCAACCAAGCAAGCTTGCAAAGGAAATCTGCACTACAATGAAGTCTCACTTCCCCCCGGTCAAAAGGGCCATCTGAAAAAAGTGTAAAATCCAGAAAGGCAGGACAGGCCATGGAGAACTGGGAGCCTTGTTATGCTGATGGGCGGGATGTAAATTGCCAAGAACCACTTGGGAGAAGTGTATGGTGTTTCCTGAAACATCTAAAAAACAAAGCAACAGAACCTCGGGCACTTCCACTTATGGTCCTATAGCTTAGGGAAATTAAAATCAAAAAGACACAGCCACCCCAAAGTTTGGAACGGCTCTGTTTACAAGAACCTCGTTTACAGTACAAGTTCAACATCGCAGAAAGTGAAAAATGGATAAAGAAGTTGTGGTATTTACTTACAAAGCAATATCACTCAGCAATGAAATCTGTGTCATCAGGCCCTTAGCAGCACAATGAGTGGATTCAGGTATGATGATTCTAACTGAAATAAGTCACACAGAAAAAGAAACATCATAAGATATCAGTAATACACGGAATGTAAACTTGGCTACACAGGAACTGAATTACAGAACAGAACAGGGTCTCAAATTTAGAAAACCAACTTATGCTTGCTTAAGGGGAAAGGTGAGTTGGGGTGCTGCATAAAACCAGAGATTGAAATGAGCACAGATAAAGTTCCTTAAGCCAAATATGGAATAGACAAGAGCTACTCCTTGCTCAACGAAATGGACTCAAAACCCCATATTAAACGCCTAAGAATGTACCTGACTAGTAAGTATCTTAAAACCTATGGATTGCTATGTCTCCAAAACAGAATCAAGCGTGTGTACAGGGGCATAAACGCAGCAGTGATAGGATTGGAGAGGTTCGGTGAGCAAATGAAGACCCTTTGAAGTCATATTGCATGGTACCCATTCCACGGGTCTCAACTCTCCAGGTTTAAGGTATTCTTTCTTCAGCTAAAACATGCATGTGGAACCCAGAGTATGATCAACCATGTGAACGGGAGACGTGTTCAAATATGTCTCAGTTTTCCTCCCCTGGTACTCGGGTTCAACATTCCAGAGGCTTTACTAACACTCTCCCGACTTGGAGAGTCAGTCCCTTTAACCTCCTGTTTGGCCCAGTTTGCAATTTCTGTGGAAGATGAACAGGAATAGCGAGAACCAATGAAAGAATAGCTGGAGGTGTCTGGTTGGGCAAATTTAACTCTCATTTCCCACCAGGAAGAGGAAATAACCAAAGACTCAGCGTGCCGTGCCGGAACCAGATTAGGGCCTGAAGCCATCCTGCGGTGTTGCGGCCAGGTCACAAGAAAGCGAGTTGAAGAAACGAGCTCAGGGGCACTGTAATTCACAAACCTGCAGAGTTATAAATGAGAGCTATCGTCCAAAAATAGACTGAAGTAAGGCTGCCAAGAGGACTTGAAAGCGGGGCAGAATTGCAGGAAACCGATTTCAGGAGGTAGACTGGAATTGCATTGAAAGCATAGGAAAAGAGGCAGAACGTCCACAATGATGCACTTGGCCAAAAAGGGCGTATGCGTTTTTTCCTGAATATATTCAGGAAAAAACGCATACGCCCTTTTTGGCCAACCAAGCAAGCTTGCAAAGGAAATCTGCACTACAATGAAGTCTCACTTCCCCCCGGTCAAAAGGGCCATCTGAAAAAAGTGTAAAATCCAGAAAGGCAGGACAGGCCATGGAGAACTGGGAGCCTTGTTATGCTGATGGGCGGGATGTAAATTGCCAAGAACCACTTGGGAGAAGTGTATGGTGTTTCCTGAAACAACTAAAAAACACAGCAACAGAACCTAGGGCACTTCCACTTATGGTCCTAAAGATTACGGAAATTAAAATGAAAAAGAAACAGCCACCCCAAAGTTTGGAACGGCTCTGTTTACAAGAACCTCGTTTACAGTACAAGTTCAACATCGCAGAAAGTGAAAAATGGATAAAGAAGTTGTGGTATTTACTTACAAAGCAATATCACTCAGCAATGAAATCTGTGTCATCAGGCCCTTAGCAGCACAATGAGTGGATTCAGGTATGATGATTCTAACTGAAATAAGTCACACAGAAAAAGAAACATCATAAGATATCACTAATACACGGAATGTAAACTTGGCTACACAGGAACTGCATTCCAAAACAGAACAGGGTCTCAAATTTAGAAAACCAACTTATGCTTGCTTAAGGGGAAAGGTGAGTTGGGGTGCTGCATAAAACCAGAGATTGAAATGAGCACAGATAAAGTTCCTTAAGCCAAATATGGAATAGACAAGAGCTACTCCTTGCTCAACGAAATGGACTCAAAACCCCATATTAAACGCCTAAGAATGTACCTGACTAGTAAGTATCTTAAAACCTATGGATTGCTATGTCTCCAAAAGATAATCAAGCGTGTGTACAGGGGCATAAACGCAGCAGTGATAGGATTGGAGAGGTTCGTGAGCAAATGAAGACCCTTTGAAGTCATATTGCATGGTACCCATTCCACGGGTTTCAACTACCCAGGTTTTAGGTATTCTTCCTTCAGCTAAAACATGCATGTGGAACCCAGAGTATGATCAACCATGTGATCGGGAGACGTGTTCAAATATGTCTCAGTTTTCGTACCCTGGTACTCGGGTGCAACATTCCAGACGCTTTACTAACACTCTCCCCACTTGGAGAGTCAGCGCCTTTAACCTCCTGTTTGGCACAGTTTGCAATTTCTGTGGAAGATGAACAGGAATAGCGAGAACCAATGAGAGACTAGCTGGAGGTGTCTGGACGGGCAAATTTAACTCTCATTTCCCACCAGGAAGAGGAAATAACCAAAGGCTCAGCGTGCCGTACCGGAACCAGATTAGGGCCTGAAGCCATCCTGCGGTGTTGCGGCCAGCTCAAAAGAAAGCGAGTTGAAGAAAGGAGCTCAGGGGCACTGTAATTCACAAACCTGCAGAGTTATAAATGACAGCTATCGTCCAAAAATAGACTGAAGTAAGGCTGCCGAGAGGACTTGAAAGCGGGGCAGAATTGCAGGAAACCGATTTCAGGAGGTAGACTGGAATTGCATTGAAAGCATAGGAAAAGAGGCAGAACGTCCACAATGATGCACTTGGCCAAAAAGGGCGTATGCGTTTTTTCCTGAATATATTCAGGAAAAAACGCATACGCCCTTTTTGGCCAACCAAGCAAGCTTGCAAAGGAAATCTGCACTACAATGAAGTCTCACTTCCCCCCGGTCAAAAGGGCCATCTGAAAAAAGGGTAAAATCCAGAAAGGCAGGACAAGCCATGGAGAACTGGGAGCCTTGTTATGCTGATGGGCGGGATGTAAATTGCCAACAGACACTCGGGAGAAGTGTATGGTGTTTCCTGAAACATCTAAAAAACAAAGCAACAGAGCCTAGGGCACTGCCACTTATGGTCCTATAGCTTAGGGAAATTAAAATCAAAAAGACACAGCCACCCCAAAGTTTGGGACGCCTCTGTTTACAAGAACCTCGTTTACAGTACAAGTTCAACATCGCAGAAAGTGAAAAATGGATAAAGAAGTTGTGGTATTTACTTACAAAGCAATATCACTCAGCAATGAAATCTATGTCATCAGGGCCTTAGCAGCACAATGAGTGGATTCAGGTATGATGATTCTAACTGAAATAAGTCACACAGAAAAAGAAACATCATAAGATATCAGTAATACACGGAATGTAAACTTGGCTACACAGGAACTGAATTACAGAACAGAACAGGGTCTCAAATTTAGAAAACCAACTTATGCTTGCTTAAGGGTAAAGGTGAGTTGGGGTGCTGCATAAAACCAGAGATTGAAATGAGCACAGATAAAGTTCCTTAAGCCCAATATGGAATAGACAAGAGCTACTCCTTGCTCAACGAAATGGACTCAACACCGCATATTAAACGCCTAAGAATGTACCTGACTAGTAAGTATCTTAAAACCTATGGATTGCTATGTCTCCGAAAGAGAATCAAGCATGTGTACAGGGGCATAAACGCAGCAGTGATAGGATTGGAGAGGTTCGTGAGCAAATGAAGACCCTTTGAAGTCATATTGCATGGTACCCATTCCACGGGTTTCAACTACCCAGGTTTTAGGTATTCTTCCTTCAGCTAAAACATGCATGTGGAACCCAGAGTATGATCAACCATGTGATCGGGAGACGTGTTCAAATATGTCTCAGTTTTCGTACCCTGGTACTCGGGTGCAACATTCCAGACGCTTTACTAACACTCTCCCCACTTGGAGAGTCAGCGCCTTTAACCTCCTGTTTGGCACAGTTTGCAATTTCTGCGGAAGATGAACAGGAATAGCGAGAACCAATGAGAGACTAGCTGGAGGTGTCTGGACGGGCAAATTTAACTCTCATTTCCCACCAGGAAGAGGAAATAACCAAAGGCTCAGCGTGCCGTACCGGAACCAGATTAGGGCCTGAAGCCATCCTGCAGTGTTGCGGCCAGCTCAAAAGAAAGCGAGTTGAAGAAAGGAGCTCAGGGGCACTGTAATTCACAAACCTGCAGAGTTATAAATGACAGCTATCGTCCAAAAATAGACTGAAGTAAGGCTGCCGAGAGGACTTGAAAGCGGGGCAGAATTGCAGGAAACCGATTTCAGGAGGTAGACTGGAATTGCATTGAAAGCATAGGAAAAGAGGCAGAACGTCCACAATGATGCACTTGGCCAAAAAGGGCGTATGCGTTTTTTCCTGAATATATTCAGGAAAAAACGCATACGCCCTTTTTGGCCAACCAAGCAAGCTTGCAAAGGAAATCTGCACTACAATGAAGTCTCACTTCCCCCCGGTCAAAAGGGCCATCTGAAAAAAGGGTAAAATCCAGAAAGGCAGGACAAGCCATGGAGAACTGGGAGCCTTGTTATGCTGATGGGCGGGATGTAAATTGCCAACAGACACTCGGGAGAAGTGTATGGTGTTTCCTTAAACATCTAAAAAACAAAGCAACAGAGCCTAGGGCACTGCCACTTATGGTCCTATAGCTTAGGGAAATTAAAATCAAAAAGACACAGCCACCCCAAAGTTTGGGACGCCTCTGTTTACAAGAACCTCGTTTACAGTACAAGTTCAACATCGCAGAAAGTGAAAAATGGATAAAGAAGTTGTGGTATTTACTTACAAAGCAATATCACTCAGCAATGAAATCTATGTCATCAGGGCCTTAGCAGCACAATGAGTGGATTCAGGTATGATGATTCTAACTGAAATAAGTCACACAGAAAAAGAAACATCATAAGATATCAGTAATACACGGAATGTAAACTTGGCTACACAGGAACTGAATTACAGAACAGAACAGGGTCTCAAATTTAGAAAACCAACTTATGCTTGCTTAAGGGTAAAGGTGAGTTGGGGTGCTGCATAAAACCAGAGATTGAAATGAGCACAGATAAAGTTCCTTAAGCCCAATATGGAATAGACAAGAGCTACTCCTTGCTCAACGAAATGGACTCAACACCGCATATTAAACGCCTAAGAATGTACCTGACTAGTAAGTATCTTAAAACCTATGGATTGCTATGTCTCCGAAAGAGAATCAAGCATGTGTACAGGGGCATAAACGCAGCAGTGATAGGATTGGAGAGGTTCGGTGAGCAAATGAAGACCCTCTGAAGTCATATTGCATGGTACCCATTCCACGGGTTTCACCTACCCAGGTTTAAGGTATTCTTCCTTCAGCTAAAACATGCATGTGAAACCTAGAGTATGATCAACCATGTGATCGGGAGATGTGTTGAAATATGTCTCAGTTTTCGTACCCTGGTACTCGGGTGCAACATTCCAGACGCTTTACTAACACTCTCCCGACTTGGAGAGTCAGTCCCTTTAACCTCCTGTTTGACCCAGTTTGCAATTTCTGTGGAAGATGAACAGGAATAGCGAGAACCAATGAAAGAATAGCTGGAGGTGTCTGGTTGGGCAAATTTAACTCTCATTTCCCACCAGGAAGAGGAAATAACCAAAGGCTCAGCGTGCCGTGCCGGAACCAGATTAGGGCCTGAAGCCATCCTGCAGTGTTGTGGCCAGGTCACAAGAAAGCGAGTTGAAGAAACGAGCTCAGGGGCACTGTAATTCACAAACCTGCAGAGTTATAAATGAGAGCTATCGTCCAAAAATAGACTGAAGTAAGGCTGCCAAGTGGACTTGAAAGCGGGGCAGAATTGCAGGAAACCGATTTCAGGAGGTAGACTGGAATTGCATTGAAAGCATAGGAAAAGAGGCAGAACGTCCACAATGATGCACTTGGACAAAAAGGGCGTATGCGTTTTTTCCTGAATATATTCAGGAAAAAACGCATACGCCCTTTTTGGCCAACCAAGCAAGCTTGCAAAGGAAATCTGCACTACAATGAAGTCTCACTTCCCCCCGGTCAAAAGGGCCATCTGAAAAAAGTGTAAAATCCAGAAAGGCAGGACAGGCCATGGAGAACTCGGAGCCTTGTTATGCTGATGGGCGGGATGTAAATTGCCAAGAACCACTTGGGAGAAGTGTATGGTGTTTCCTGAAACAACTAAAAAACACAGCAACAGAACCTAGGGCACTTCCACTTATGGTCCTATAGATTAGGGAAATTAAAATGAAAAAGAAACAGCCACCCCAAAGTTTGGAACGGCTCTGTTTACAAGAACCTCGTTTACAGTACAAGTTCAACATCGCAGAAAGTGAAAAATGGATAAAGAACTTGTGGTATTTACTTACAAAGCAATATCACTCAGCAATGAAATCTGTGTCATCAGGCCCTTAGCAGCACAATGAGTGGATTCAGGTATGATGATTCTAACTGAAATAAGTCACACAGAAAAAGAAACATCATAAGATATCACTAATACACGGAATGTAAACTTGGCTACACAGGAACTGCATTCCAAAACAGAACAGGGTCTCAAATTTAGAAAACCAACTTATGCTTGCTTGAGGGTAAAGGTGAGTTGGGGTGCTGCATA
Organism: Stenella coeruleoalba; assembly: GCF_951394435.1. Lineage (NCBI taxonomy): Eukaryota > Metazoa > Chordata > Mammalia > Artiodactyla > Delphinidae > Stenella > Stenella coeruleoalba. The sequence continues at coordinate 766,504 of NW_027646306.1, forward strand.
AAACCAGAGATTGAAATGAGCACAGATAAAGTTCCTTAAGCCAAATATGGAATAGACAAGAGCTACTCCTTGCTCAACGAAATGGACTCAAAACCCCATATTAAACACCTAAGAATGTACCTGACTAGTAAGTATCTTAAAACCTATGGATTGCTATGTCTCCAAAAGAGAATCAAGCGTGTGTACAGGGGCATAAACGCAGCAGTGATAGGATTGGAGAGGTTCGGTGAGCAAATGAAGACCCTTTGAAGTCATATTGCATGGTACCCATTCCACGGGTCTCAACTCTCCAGGTTTAAGGTATTCTTTCTTCAGCTAAAACATGCATGTGGAACCCAGAGTATGATCAACCATGTGAACGGGAGACGTCTTCAAATATGTCTCAGTTTTCCTCCCCTGGTACTCGGGTGCAACATTCCAGACGCTTTACTAACACTCTCCCGACTTGGAGAGTCAGTCCCTTTAACCTCCTGTTTGGCCCAGTTTGCAATTTCTGTGGAAGATGAACAGGAATAGCGAGAACCAATGAAAGAATAGCTGGAGGTGTCTGGTTGGGCAAATTTATCTCTCATTTCCCACCAGGAAGAGGAAATAACCAAAGACTCAGCGTGCCGTGCCGGAACCAGATTAGGGCCTGAAGCCATCCTGCGGTGTTGCGGCCAGGTCACAAGAAAGCGAGTTGAAGAAAGGAGCTCAGGGGCACTGTAATTCACAAACCTGCAGAGTTATAAATGACAGCTATCGTCCAAAAATAGACTGAAGTAAGGCTGCCAAGAGGACTTGAAAGCGGGGCAGAATTGCAGGAAACCGATTTCAGGAGGTAGACTGGAATTGCATTGAAAGCATAGGAAAAGAGGCAGAACGTCCACAATGATGCACTTGGCCAAAAAGGGCGTATGCGTTTTTTCCTGAATATATTCAGGAAAAAACGCATACGCACTTTTTGGCCAACCAAGCAAGCTTGCAAAGGAAATCTGCACTACAATGAAGTCTCACTTCCCCCCGGTCAAAAGGGCCATCTGAAAAAAGTGTAAAATCCAGAAAGGCAGGACAGGCCATGGAGAACTCGGAGCCTTGTTATGCTGATGGCCGGGATGTAAATTGCCAAGAACCACTTGGGAGAAGTGTATGGTGTTTCCTGAAACAACTAAAAAACACAGCAACAGAACCTAGGGCACTTCCACTTATGGTCCTATAGATTACGGAAATTAAAATGAAAAAGAAACAGCCACCCCAAAGTTTGGAACGGCTCTGTTTACAAGAACCTCGTTTACAGTACAAGTTCAACATCGCAGAAAGTGAAAAATGGATAAAGAACTTGTGGTATTTACTTACAAAGCAATATCACTCAGCAATGAAATCTGTGTCATCAGGCCCTTAGCAGCACAATGAGTGGATTCAGGTATGATGATTCTAACTGAAATAAGTCACACAGAAAAAGAAACATCATAAGATATCACTAATACACGGAATGTAAACTTGGCTACACAGGAACTGCATTCCAAAACAGAACAGGGTCTCAAATTTAGAAAACCAACTTATGCTTGCTTAAGGGGAAAGGTGAGTTGGGGTGCTGCATAAAACCAGAGATTGAAATGAGCACAGATAAAGTTCCTTAAGCCAAATATGGAATAGACAAGAGCTACTCCTTGCTCAACGAAATGGACTCAAAACTCCATATTAAACCCCTAAGAATGTACCTGACTAGTAAGTATCTTAAAACCTATGGATTGCTATGTCTCCAAAAGAGAATCAAGCGTGTGTACAGGGGCATAAACGCAGCAGTGATAGGATTGGAGAGGTTCAGTGAGCAAATGAAGACCCTTTGAAGTCATATTGCATGGTACCCATTCCACGGGTCTCAACTCTCCAGGTTTAAGGTATTCTTTCTTCAGCTAAAACATGCATGTGGAACCCAGAGTATGATCAACCATGTGAACGGGAGATGTGTTCAAATATGTCTCAGTTTTCCTCCCCTGGTACTCGGGTGCAACATTCCAGACGCTTTACTAACACTCTCCCGACTTGGAGAGTCAGTCCCTTTAACCTCCTGTTTGGCCCAGTTTGCAATTTCTGTGGAAGATGAACAGGAATAGCGAGAACCAATGAGAGGCTAGCTGGAGGTGTCTGGACGGGCAAATTTAACTCTCATTTCCCACCAGGAAGAGGAATTAACCAAAGGCTCAGCGTGCCGGGCCGGAACCAGATTAGGGCCTGAAGCCATCCTGCGGTGTTGCGGCCAGGTCACAAGAAAGCGAGTTGAAGAAAGGAGCTCAGGGGCACTGTAATTCACAAACCTGCAGAGTTATAAATGACAGCTATCGTCCAAAAATAGACTGAAGTTAGGCTGCCAAGAGGACTTGAAAGCGGGGCAGAATTGCAGGAAACCGATTTCAGGAGGTAGACTGGAATTGCATTGAAAGCATAGGAAAAGAGGCAGAACGTCCACAATGATGCACTTGGCCAAAAAGGGCGTATGCGTTTTTTCCTGAATATATTCAGGAAAAAACGCATACGCCCTTTTTGGCCAACCAAGCAAGCTTGCAAAGGAAATCTGCACTACAATGAAGTCTCACTTCCCCCCGGTCAAAAGGGCCATCTGAAAAAAGTGTAAAATCCAGAAAGGCAGGACAGGCCATGGAGAACTGGGAGCCTTGTTATGCTGATGGGCGGGATGTAAATTGCCAACAGACACTCGGGAGAAGTGTATGCTGTTTCCTGAAACATCTAAAAAACAAAGCAACAGAACCTCGGGCACTTCCACTTATGGTCCTATAGCTTAGGGAAATTAAAATCAAAAAGACACAGCCACCCCAAAGTTTGGAACGGCTCTGTTTACAAGAACCTCGTTTACAGTACAAGTTCAACATCGCAGAAAGTGAAAAATGGATAAAGAAGTTGTGGTATTTACTTACAAAGCAATATCACTCAGCAATGAAATCTATGTCATCAGGCCCTTAGCAGCACAATGAGTGGATTCAGGTATGATGATTCTAACTGAAATAAGTCACACAGAAAAAGAAACATCATAAGATATCAGTAATACACGGAATGTAAACTTGGCTACACAGGAACTGAATTACAGAACAGAACAGGGTCTCAAATTTAGAAAACCAACTTATGCTTGCTTAAGGGGAAAGGTGAGTTGGGGTGCTGCATAAAACCAGAGATTGAAATGAGCACAGATAAAGTTCCTTAAGCCAAATATGGAATAGACAAGAGCTACTCCTTGCTCAACGAAATGGACTCAACACCGCATATTAAACGCCTAAGAATGTACCTGACTAGTAAGTATCTTAAAACCTATGGATTGCTATGTCTCCGAAAGAGAATCAAGCATGTGTACAGGGGCATAAACGCAGCAGTGATAGGATTGGAGAGGTTCGTGAGCAAATGAAGACCCTTTGAAGTCATATTGCATGGTACCCATTCCACGGGTTTCAACTACCCAGGTTTAAGGTATTCTTCCTTCAGCTAAAACATGCATGTGGAACCTAGAGTATGATCAACCATGTGATCGGGAGACGTGTTCAAATATGTCTCAGTTTTCGTACCCTGGTACTCTGGTGCAACATTCCAGACGCTTTACTAACACTCTCCCCATTGGAGAGTCAGTCCCTTTAACCTCCTGTTTGGCCTAGTTTGCAATTTCTGTGGAAGATGAACAGGAATAGCGAGAACCAATGAGAGACTAGCTGGAGGTGTCTGGATGGGCAAATTTAACTCTCATTTCCCACCAGGAAGAGGAATTAACCAAAGGCTCAGCGTGCCGTGCCGGAACCAGATTAGGGCCTGAAGCCATCCTGCGGTGTTGCGGCCAGGTCACAAGAAAGCGAGTTGAAGAAAGGAGCTCAGGGGCACTGTAATTCACAAACCTGCAGAGTTATAAATGACAGCTATCGTCCAAAAATAGACTGAAGTAAGGCTGCCAAGAGGACTTGAAAGCGGGGCAGAATTGCAGGAAACCGATTTCAGGAGGTAGACTGGAATTGCATTGAAAGCATAGGAAAAGAGGCAGAACGTCCACAATGATGCACTTGGCCAAAAAGGGCGTATGCGTTTTTTCCTGAATATATTCAGGAAAAAACGCATACGCCCTTTTTGGCCAACCAAGCAAACTTGCAAAGGAAATCTGCACTACAATGAAGTCTCACTTCCCCCCGGTCAAAAGGGCCATCTGAAAAAAGTGTAAAATCCAGAAAGGCAGGACAGGCCATGGAGAACTGGGAGCCTTGTTATGCTGATGGGCAGGATGTAAATTGCCAACAGACACTCAGGAGAAGTGTATGGTGTTTCCTGAAACATCTAAAAAACAAAGCAACAGAGTCTAGGGCACTTCCACTTATGGTCCTCTAGCTTAGGGAAATTAAAATCAAAAAGACACAGCCACCCCAAAGTTTGGGACGCCTCTGTTTACAAGAACCTCGTTTACCGTACAAGTTCAATATCACAGAAAGTGAAAAATGGATAAAGAACTTGTGGTACTTACATACAATGCAGTATCACTCAGCAATGAAATCTGTGTCATCAGGCCCTTAGCAGCACAATGAGTGGATTCAGGTATGATGATTCTAACTGAAATAAGTCACACAGAAAAAGAAACATCATAAGATATCAGTAATACACGGAATGTAAACTTGGCTACACAGGAACTGAATTACAGAACAGAACAGGGTCTCAAATTTAGAAAACCAACTTATGCTTGCTTAAGGGTAAAGGTGAGTTGGGGTGCTGCATAAAACCAGAGATTGAAATGAGCACAGATAAAGTTCCTTAAGCCAAATATGGAATAGACAAGAGCTACTCCTTGCTCAAAGAAATGGACTCAACACTGCATATTAAACGCCTAAGAATGTACCTGACTAGTAAGTATCTTAAAACCTATGGATTGCTATGTCTCCGAAAGAGAATCAAGCATGTGTACAGGGACATAAACGCAGCAGTGATAGGATTGGAGAGGTTCGGTGAGCAAATGAAGACCCTTTGAAGTCATATTGCATGGTACCCATTCCACGGGTTTCAAATACACAGGTTTAAGGTATTCTTCCTTCAGCTAAAACATGCATGTGGAACCCAAGTATGATCAACCATGTGAACGGGAGACGTGTTCAAATATGTCTCAGTTTTCCTCCCCTGGTACTCGGGTGCAACATTCCAGACGCTTTTCTAACACTCTCCCGACTTGGAGAGTCAGTCCCTTTAACCTCCTGTTTGGCCCAGTTTGCAATTTCTGTGGAAGATGAACAGGAATAGCGAGAACCAATGAGAGACTAGCTGGAGGTGTCTGGATGGGCAAATTTAACTCTCATTTCCCACCAGGAAGAGGAAATAACCAAAGGCTCAGCATGCCGTGCCGGAAACAGATTAGGGCCTGAAGCCATCCTGCGGTGTTGCGGCCAGGTCACAAGAAAGCGAGTTGAAGAAAGGAGCTCAGGGGCACTGTAATTCACAAACCTGCAGAGTTATAAATGACAGCTATCGTCCAAAAATAGACTGAAGTAAGGCTGCCAAGAGGACTTGAAAGCGGGGCAGAATTGCAGGAAACCGATTTCAGGAGGTAGACTGGAATTGCATTGAAAGCATAGGAAAAGAGGCAGAACGTCCACAATGATGCACTTGGCCAAAAAGGGCATATGCGTTTTTTCCTGAATATATTCAGGAAAAAACGCATACGCCCTTTTTGGCCAACCAAGCAAGCTTGCAAAGGAAATCTGCACTACAATGAAGTCTCACTTCCCCCCGGTCAAAAGGGCCATCTGAAAAAAGTGTAAAATCCAGAAAGGCAGGACAGGCCATGGAGAACTGGGAGCCTTGTTATGCTGATGGGCGGGATGTAAATTGCCAACAACCACTCCGGAGAAGTGTATGGTGTTTCCTGAAACATCTAAAAAACAAAGCAACAGAACCTCGGGCACTTCCACTTATGGTCCTATAGCTTAGGGAAATTAAAATCAAAAAGACACAGCCACCCCAAAGTTTGGAATGGCTCTGTTTACAAGAACCTCGTTTACAGTACAAGTTCAACATCGCAGAAAGTGAAAAATGGATAAAGAAGTTGTGGTATTTACTTACAAAGCAATATCACTCAGCAATGAAATCTGTGTCATCAGGCCCTTAGCAGCACAATGAGTGGATTCAGGTATGATGATTCTAACTGAAATAAGTCACACAGAAAAAGAAACATCATAAGATATCAGTAATACACGGAATGTAAACTTGGCTACACAGGAACTGAATTACAGAACAGAACAGGGTCTCAAATTTAGAAAACCAACTTATGCTTGCTTAAGGGGAAAGGTGAGTTGGGGTGCTGCATAAAACCAGAGATTGAAATGAGCACAGATAAAGTTCCTTAAGCCAAATATGGAATAGACAAGAGCTACTCCTTGCTCAACGAAATGGACTCAACACCCCATATTAAACGCCTAAGAATGTACCTGACTAGTAAGTATATTAAAACCTATGGATTGCTATGTCTCCGAAAGAGAATCAAGCATGTGTACAGGGGCATAAACGCAGCAGTGATAGGATTGGAGAGGTTCAGTGAGCAAATGAAGACCCTTTGAAGTCATATTGCATGGTACCCATTCCACGGGTTTCAACTACCCAGGGTTTAGGTATTCTTCCTTCAGCTAAAACATGCATGTGGAACCCAGAGTATGAGCAACCATGTGATCGGGAGACGTGTTCAAATATGTCTCAGTTTTCGTACCCTGGTACTCGGGTGCAACATTCCAGATGCTTTACTAACACTCTCCCGACTTGGAGAGTCAGTCCCTTTAACCTCCTGTTTGGCCCAGTTTGCAATTTCTGTGGAAGATGAACAGGAATAGCGAGAACCAATGAGAGACTAGCTGGAGGTGTCTGGATGGGCAAATTTAACTCTCATTTCCCACCAGGAAGAGGAATTAACCAAAGGCTCAGCGTGCCGGGCCGGAAACAGATTAGGGCCTGAAGCCATCCTGCGGTGTTGCGGCCAGCTCACAAGAAAGCGAGTTGAAGAAAGGAGCTCAGGGGCATTGTAATTCACAAACCTGCAGAGTTATAAATGACAGCTATCGTCCAAAAATAGACTGAAGTAAGGCTGCCAAGAGGACTTGAAAGCGGGGCAGAATTGCAGGAAACCGATTTCAGGAGGTAGACTGGAATTGCATTGAAAGCATAGGAAAAGAGGCAGAACGTCCACAATGATGCACTTGGCCAAAAAGGGCGTATGCGTTTTTTCCTGAATATATTCAGGAAAAAACGCATACGCCCTTTTTGGCCAACCAAGCAAGCTTGCAAAGGAAATCTGCACTACAATGAAGTCTCACTTCCCCCCGGTCAAAAGGGCCATCTGAAAAAAGTGTAAAATCCAGAAAGGCAGGACAGGCCATGGAGAACTGGGAGCCTTGTTATGCTGATGGGCGGGATGTAAATTGCCAACAGACACTCGGGAGAAGTGTATGGTGTTTCCTGAAACATCTAAAAAACAAAGCAACAGAGCCTAGGGCACTGCCACTTATGGTCCTATAGCTTAGGGAAATTAAAATCAAAAAGACACAGCCACCCCAAAGTTTGGGATGCCTCTGTTTACAAGAACTTCGTTTACAGTACAAGTTCAACATCGCAGAAAGTGAAAAATGGATAAAGAAGTTGTGGTATTTACTTACAAAGCAATATCACTCAGCAATGAAATCTATGTCATCAGGCCCTTAGCAGCACAATGAGTGGATTCAGGTATGATGATTCTAACTGAAATAAGTCACACAGAAAAAGAAACATCATAAGATATCAGTAATACACGGAATGTAAACTTGGCTACAAAGGAACTGAATTACAGAACAGAACAGGGTCTCAAATTTAGAAAACCAACTTATGCTTGCTTAAGGGGAAAGGTGAGTTGGGGTGCTGCATAAAACCAGAGATTGAAATGAGCACAGATAAAGTTCCTTAAGCCAAATATGGAATAGACAAGAGCTACTCCTTGCTCAACGAAATGGACTCAACACCGCATATTAAACGCCTAAGAATGTACCTGACTAGTAAGTATCTTAAAACCTATGGATTGCTATGTCTCCGAAAGAGAATCAAGCATGTGTACAGGGGCATAAACGCAGCAGTGATAGGATTGGAGAGGTTCGTGAGCAAATGAAGACCCTTTGAAGTCATATTGCATGGTACCCATTCCACGGGTTTCAACTACCCAGGTTTAAGGTATTCTTCCTTCAGCTAAAACATGCATGTGGAACCTAGAGTATGATCAACCATGTGATCGGGAGACGTGTTCAAATATGTCTCAGTTTTCGTACCCTGGTACTCTGGTGCAACATTCCAGACGCTTTACTAACACTCTCCCCACTTGGAGAGTCAGTCCCTTTAACCTCCTGTTTGGCCTAGTTTGCAATTTCTGTGGAAGATGAACAGGAATAGCGAGAACCAATGAGAGACTAGCTGGAGGTGTCTGGATGGGCAAATTTAACTCTCATTTCCCACCAGGAAGAGGAATTAACCAAAGGCTCAGCGTGCCGTGCCGGAACCAGATTAGGGCCTGAAGACATCCTGCGGTGTTGCGGCCAGGTCACAAGAAAGCGAGTTGAAGAAAGGAGCTCAGGGGCACTGTAATTCACAAACCTGCAGAGTTATAAATGACAGCTATCGTCCAAAAATAGACTGAAGTAAGGCTGCCAAGAGGACTTGAAAGCGGGGCAGAATTGCAGGAAACCGATTTCAGGAGGTAGACTGGAATTGCATTGAAAGCATAGGAAAAGAGGCAGAACGTCCACAATGATGCACTTGGCCAAAAAGGGCGTATGCGTTTTTTCCTGAATATATTCAGGAAAAAACGCATACGCCCTTTTTGGCCAACCAAGCAAACTTGCAAAGGAAATCTGCACTACAATGAAGTCTCACTTCCCCCCGGTCAAAAGGGCCATCTGAAAAAAGTGTAAAATCCAGAAAGGCAGGACAGGCCATGGAGAACTGGGAGCCTTGTTTTGCTGATGGGCGGAATGTAAATTGCCAACAGACACTCAGGAGAAGTGTATGGTGTTTCCTGAAACATCTAAAAAACAAAGCAACAGAGTCTAGGGCACTTCCACTTATGGTCCTCTAGCTTAGGGAAATTAAAATCAAAAAGACACAGCCACCCCAAAGTTTGGGACGCCTCTGTTTACAAGAACCTCGTTTACCGTACAAGTTCAATATCACAGAAAGTGAAAAATGGATAAAGAACTTGTGGTACTTACATACAATGCAGTATCACTCAGCAATGAAATCTGTGTCATCAGGCCCTTAGCAGCACAATGAGTGGATTCAGGTATGATGATTCTAACTGAAATAAGTCACACAGAAAAAGAAACATCATAAGATATCACTAATACACGGAATGTAAACTTGGCTACACAGGAACTGAATTACAGAACAGAACAGGGTCTCAAATTTAGAAAACCAACTTATGCTTGCTTAAGGGTAAAGGTGAGTTGGGGTGCTGCATAAAACCAGAGATTGAAATGAGCACAGATAAAGTTCCTTAAGCCAAATATGGAATAGACAAGAGCTACTCCTTGCTCAAAGAAACGGACTCAACACCGCATATTAAACGCCTAAGAATGTACCTGACTAGTAAGTATCTTAAAACCTATGGATTGCTATGTCTCCGAAAGAGAATCAAGCATGTGTACAGGGACATAAACGCAGCAGTGATAGGATTGGAGAGGTTCGGTGAGCAAATGAAGACCCTTTGAAGTCATATTGCATGGTACCCATTCCACGGGTTTCAAATACACAGGTTTAAGGTATTCTTCCTTCAGCTAAAACATGCATGTGGAACCCAAGTATGATCAACCATGTGAACGGGAGACGTGTTCAAATATGTCTCAGTTTTCCTCCCCTGGTACTCGGGTGCAACATTCCAGACACTTTACTAACACTCTCCCCACTTGGAGAGTCAGCGCCTTTAACCTCCTGTTTGGCCCAGTTTGCAATTTCTGTGGAAGATGAACAGGAATAGCGAGAACCAATGAGAGGCTAGCTGGAGGTGTCTGGACGGGCAAATTTAACTCTCATTTCCCACCAGGAAGAGGAAATAACCAAAGGCTCAGCGTGCCGTGCCGGAACCAGATTAGGGCCTGAAGCCATCCTGCGGTGTTGCGGCCAGGTCACAAGAAAGCAAGTTGAAGAAAGGAGCTCAGGGGCACTGTAATTCACAAACCTGCAGAGTTATAAATGACAGCTATCGTCCAAAAATAGACTGAAGTAAGGCTGCCAAGAGGACTTGAAAGCGGGGCAGAATTGCAGGAAACCGATTTCAGGAGGTAGACTGGAATTGCATTGAAAGCATAGGAAAAGAGGCAGAACGTCCACAATGATGCACTTGGCCAAAAAGGGCGTATGCGTTTTTTCCTGAATATATTCAGGAAAAAACGCATACGCCCTTTTTGGCCAACCAAGCAAGCTTGCAAAGGAAATCTGCACTACAATGAAGTCTCACTTCCCCCCGGTCAAAAGGGCCATCTGAAAAAAGGGTAAAATCCAGAAAGGCAGGACAGGCCATGGAGAACTGGGAGCCTTGTTATGCTGATGGGCGGGATGTAAATTGCCAACAACCACTCGGGAGAAGTGTATGGTGTTTCCTGAAACATCTAAAAAACAAAGCAACAGAACCTAGGGCACTTCCACTTATGGTCCTATAGCTTAGGGAAATTAAAATCAAAAAGACACAGCCACCCCAAAGTTTGGAACGGCTCTGTTTACAAGAACCTCGTTTACAGTACAAGTTCAACATCGCAGAAAGTGAAAAATGGATAAAGAACTTGTGGTACTTACGTACAATGCAGTATCACTCAGCAATGAAATCTATGTCATCAGGCCCGTAGCAGCATAATGAGTGGATTCAGGTACGATGATTCTAACTGAAATAAGTCACACAGAAAAAGAAACATCATAAGATATCACTAATACACGGAATGTAAACTTGGCTATACAGGAACTGAATTACAGAACAGAATAGGGTCTCAAATTTAGAAAACCAACTTATGCTTGCTTAAGGGGAAAGGTGAGTTGGGGTGCTGCATAAAACCAGAGATTGAAATGAGCACAGATAAAGTTCCTTAAGCCAAATATGGAATAGACAAGAGCTACTCCTTGCTCAACGAAATGGACTCAAAACCCCATATTAAATGCCTAAGAATGTACCTGACTAGTAAGTATCTTAAAACCTATGGATTGCTATGCCTCCAAAAGAGAATAAAGCATGTGTACAGGGGCATAAACGCAGCAGTGATAGGATTGGAGAGGTTCGGTGAGCAAATGAAGACCCTTTGAAGTCATATTGCATGGTACCCATTACACGGGTCTCAACTCTCCAGGTTTAAGGTATTCTTCCTTCAGCTAAAACATGCATGTGGAACCCAGAGTATGATCAACCATGTGAACGGGAGACGTGTTCAAATATGTCTCAGTTTTCCTCCCCTGGTACTCGGGTGCAACATTCCAGACGCTTTACTAGCACTCTCCCGACTTGGAGAGTCAGTCCCTTTAACCTCCTGTTTGGCCCAGTTTGCAATTTCTGCGGAAGATGAACAGGAATAGCGAGAACCAATGAGAGGCTAGCTGGAGGTGTCTGGACGGGCAAATTTAACTCTCATTTCCCACCAGGAAGAGGAATTAACCAAAGGCTCAGCATGCCGGGCCAGAACCAGATTAGGGTCTGAAGCCATCCTGCGGTGTTGCGGCCAGCTCACAAGAAAGCGAGTTGAAGAAAGGAGCTCAGGGGCACTGCAATTGACAAACCAGCAGAGTTATAAATGACAGCTATCGTCCAAAAATAGACTGAAGTAAGGCTGCCAAGAGGACTTGAAAGTGGGGCAGAATTGCAGGAAACCGATTTCAGGAGGTAGACTGGAATTGCATTGAAAGCATAGGAAAAGAGGCAGAACGTCCACAATGATGCACTTGGCCAAAAAGGGCGTATGCGTTTTTTCCTGAATATATTCAGGAAAAAACGCATACGCCCTTTTTGGCCAACCAAGCAAGCTTGCAAAGGAAATCTGCACTACAATGAAGTCTCACTTCCCCCCGGTCAAAAGGGCCATCTGAAAAAAGTGTAAAATCCAGAAAGGCAGGACAGGCCATGGAGAACTGGGAGCCTTGTTATGCTGATGGGCGGGATGTAAATTGCCAACAACCACTCGGGAGAAGTGTATGGTGTTTCCTGAAACATCTAAAAAACAAAGCAACAGAGCCTAGGGCACTTCCACTTATGGTCCTATAGCTTAGGGAAATTAATATCAAAAAGACACAGCAACCCCAAAATTTGGGACGGCTCTTTTTACAGGAATCTCTTCTACGGCACAAGTTAAATATCCCAGAGAGCAAATAATGGATAAAGAAGTTGCGGTACTTCTGTACAACAGAATACCACTCAGCAATGAAATCTATGTCACCAGGCCCGTACCAGCATAATGAGTGGATTGAGGCACGATGATTCTAAGTGAAATAAGTCACACAGAAAAAGAAACATCATAAGGTATCACTAATACACGGAATGTGAACTTGGCTACACATGAACTGAATTACAAAACAGAACAGGGTCTCAAGTTTAGAAAACCAACTTATGCCTGCTTAAGGGGGAAGGTGAGTTGGGGTGCTGCATAAAAGCAGAGTTTGAAATTAGCACAGATACCGTTCCATAAGCCAAATATGTAATAGACAAGAGCTACCCCTTGCTCAACGAAATGGATTCAACAATGAGGTATCACCTCACACCTGGTAGAATAGGCATCATTGAAAATCTACAAACAAAAAATGCTGGAAAGGGTGTGGAGAAAAGGAACCCTCTTCCACTATTGTTGGGAATATAAATTGATACAGTCATTATGGAGAACAATATGGAATTTCTTAAGAAACTAACAATAGAATTACCATATGATACAGCAATCCCAGTACTGGACATATACCCAGACAAAACCATAAATCAAAAAGAGTCATTCACCGCAATGTTCATTGCATCACTATTTACAATATCGAGGTAATGGAAGCAACCTAAATGCCCACAGACAGACGAATGCATAAAGCTGTGGTACATATATAAAATGGAATATTACTAAGCCATGAAAAGGAATGAAATTGGGTCATTTGTAGAGACGTCGATGGATCTAGAGACTGTCATACAGAGTGAAGTAAGTCAGAAAGAGAAAAACAAATCTTGTATATTCATGCATATATGTGGAACCTAGAAAAACTGTACAGATTAACCATTTTGCAAGGCATAAACAGAGCAACAGATGTAGACAACAAACGTATGGACAACAAGGGGGGAAAGCTGTTGGGGGGGTGGTGGTGGGAGGAGTTGAGAGACTGGGATTGGCATGTATACATTTATATGTATAAAATAGATAACCAATAAGAACCTGCTGTATAAAAATATAAAATAAAATTCAAAATTAAAAAGAAGTAAAATTTAAAAAATAAAACAGAAAAAACAATTATTCCCTGCACATACATGTATTTATATGAATAAATTATTTCCATGCTTATATCTGTAAATACAAAAAAGAGGAATAAAATCTACCTTGAACCAAAAACGAAAAAGAGAAAAAAAACACAGAACCCACCAGTTCCACAGAGGAAAACCGTATCAGGGCACTTGCTCCAGTTGTAAACAATTCTGAAGTTGGTCAGTGGTGGGGAATCGTCTCCCATTCAGCCAGCAGCCCCCACGCAACAAGCGTCCTCATTGCAAAGCTGGGGCACCGTGCCGAGGCATCTGTGAGTAAACGTGAGCTGAGCCCCAGGCCAGTTGCTGCTGAACTATTCCCACCCGTCCCAGGTAAAACACCTGAATATATACAAGGACTTGAAAGCCTAGAGGAAGGGCCATAGAGCCACACGAGTGACAGCATGCCGGCCGACTTGGTGCCTGCAGGCCAGCCAGGATGGTCCTGGCCCTGGGTGCTCTTCTGGAAGATTTCCATTTCCCTGCCTGAGATACCCGTCCTGTCCCTGCCCCCACTGCTTTTTTCCTTCCTCACCTCTGCCCAGGGAGAAATTCCAGCAGCAGGTATGGGTGACACATCCTCTTCTTTAGCAGGTGGCAGCCTGGCAACTGCTGCAGAAAGTCCAGCAGAGCCCCACTCACACTGGGCCACCCACAAAGCCGTGGCCTCTCACTCCCTCCCACCAGCCCAGCCCCGAGACTGCTGACAGGGCAGAGAAAATGGCGTCAGGCACGGCTGCAGGGGCTCTTGCTGCCTGGAGTGGTATTTATATTGATCTCAACCCAGGCACACCTGGGGAGGGCTGGCCGGCACGGTAAGGCTGCCCAGGTCAGCCAATCATCACCCCTCAGGGGCTCACAGTTGCAGAAAATGGAACTTGCTGAACCGGCCAGGTCCAAGGAACAGGTGTGGGCTCCTGAGAGTCAGGATAGACAAGGGGCTGCAGCTTTGGCTTGTTTTCTAATCATTTTATCTGGCCCATGAGTGGGAGACAACTTCAAGAAAACCCTCTCCTAATGAGAGGAACCCAGGAGTCAGGCAGAGGAGGGGTGGGTGGTGGTTGGAGACAGAGGCCTGGTGCCCCGGGTGCAGTGGAAGTCTCTGGAAGACCAGGTGGAGGGAGGCCTCACGGAGTGATGCCCAGGGTCACAGACCTGTCGCAGCTGCTGTTTGTTAGTTCAAGTCCTGCTCTGAGGTGCTCTGTGTCAGCTCTGAGCGACAGGTGAGCTGGGGGTGCTCTGCAATGAGGGCTATGTGCACGGTTCCTGTGTGCCCAGCCCTGCCACGGTACCTGCAAGGGTAGCTCTGTATCCTGGGAGGGGCCTGACCACGAGAGCCCCGTGGGCTGGGGTGGGGGTGGGGTACCTGCCCAGGTGAGCTCCATATTCTGGGATTGGTCTGACCACGAGAGCCCCATGGGCTGCTGGGGACCTGGTAAAGGATGTCAGGACAGTCAGTGAAGCCACCGAGGATATACCTCCAGTTGCTCCTAATTCCTACACCCTGCTGGTCATTCTACCAACCACCAGGACATGGTATTCTGTATTAGTCTTCAATGATGCCTTCTTTTGTATTCCATTAGTCCCAGAGTCACAAGAAATTTTGGCTTGTGAGTGGCAGGACTCAACATACAACTAAAACAATACTTCCGGGCCGTCTGGCCCCAAGGGTGCAAAAATTCCCACACCATCTTTGGGGAAAGCTTAGCTAAAGACCTAAAAGTTCTACCTCTGGAAAAGGAAACCCTCCTTCAATATGCAGACGACATTCTGATCACCAGCCCTACTAAGGAGGCCTCTGAACTACCAAGCCAATAAAGGATAGAAGTTGTCCAAGAAAAAGCTCAAATATCACAGACTGCGGTGACCTGCCTGGGCTTCATTCTCACAGAAGGTCAGAGAAGCCCATCCCAGGAAAGGGAAGAAACCATTTTCAGCCTTACCCCTTTCTAAAACTAGAAGACAGCTTAGGGGTTCCTGGGGAGGCCAGGGTTTGCTGCTTCTGGATCCCTAACTACAGTCTACTAGCTGGGCCTCTATATGAAACACTGAAAGGAAAAGATGATGATCCTTTTGAATAGAATCCAGAAGTGGCCTTTCAAGAATGGAAAGAGCAGTCAATTCAGACCCTTGCCCTGGAACTCCCTAATTTAGCTAAACCCTTTGACCTTTACATTCCCGGTGAAAGGTGAATCGCCATTGGAGAATTAGTGCAAAAACTGGGACCACTTGAAATGGAACAATGCAAGAATGCCATCCAGGTAGGATAAACTACGGTCACTAAGGGGCTTGGCCCACTGCCACATCTGGCCAAGATACTGGCGGTATCTAAAAACCTGGAAATCAGCAGCCCAAAAGGCCACCTCCCTCCTAAGGGAAAAGGACCCCACGTGGTGATCCTAACCACCAACCATGCCCTGAAGTTGCAGGGTTCGCTCCGTGGGCACACCGACCTCGAGTGAGGAGGCCCTCCAACTCCAACATCCAGAGAGATAACCGGGGGCAACAGGGCACCATGACGACTCGTGTGAACATCACTTGACCTGGAGTTTCTCTCATAAAACAACAAGAGTGTGTCCCAAAAGAGTAGACTACTGCTTGCAGGACTTACTGCACCCAGAGGGGAGCTAATAATCTTGGCGGGGGAACAGTATACCACACTGTCACCATAGAAAAGCCTACAGACACCGTGATGATGGTGGCCAATAAGACCGGCTGGACTCCTGTTTACTTCAAAAGGCTGTTGACTCAGTAGCCATCATGGTCCTTGATCACCACTGACCCTGGACTGTCTGGGAGTTGAGCGGGCAGGGCTCTGACACCTGGTGCTGTTTGTACGTTAATTCAGGGGCCTAACTGAAGAAAGCGCAGACTACTGGTCAGAGCATCTAGGCTGGCAGAGACGGTCAGCCTAAGGTGGCCGAACAAATGTGGGGCGGGGTGAAACCGGCCCCCACAGCGTCTCTGCACATCTCTTTCCTGGACCCTTAAAGGTCATTAGAATCTATAACACTTCCAATGCTGGTGCTCAGGTGGACGAGCAGGGAGGCAGGGGTCCTGGGGACAATCAACGTCACCGGGAGGCTGCTGGGGAGAAGCTCTGACCCTCGCCCCAGGGTATGAGGGCTCCCAACTCAGCACTCAGCAGTTACAGAAGAAGGGTCTGCACCCTCAGCACTCCAAGAATGAGGAACGGGACAAAAGGCAGAGGAGGGGTTTGTCCCCAGCAAAGCCCATTAAAAATCCCTGGGAGATAAAAATAGAATCTGGGCAATAAAGTCAAGTCTAACCTTTTTTATCCTTTGTGCTTTGTCTAATTTCACGTGCTCCTAGGGTCCCGCATGCAGAGGTTCTACACCCGGCACTTCAGACCAGATTTCCTAGTGCAGAATGGCTGGGTCGACACCTCAGCTCCTGGGGCCCAGTGCAGACTCCACGATATAGAGCCTGAGCTACAGCCAACCTGGCCCTCGAGAGCTCCGCCGCCTCCCTCCCTCCCACTGACTCTGACAGGATCTCTACACAGCAGCCCAGCCCACAGCCCACGGGGTAGTGCATGCTCTCACCTCTCCATTCTCTGATCAAAATATAAAGTTTCCTTTGCTTGTGAACCAAACTCAGTCTCGATCTCTTGGCCCCAATGACACTGGGCAGGGGGACACTTGTTGGGGTCCACTCTGGAGGATCAATAACAGAAATTGAGACTATTGTAACCTCAATGAACAGATGTGTGAGCCAAACTGTAGTTAACATAGAACAGTGTATAAGGCTCGGGTAAAATAAGATGTTTTTAACACTTCCATTTGATATTTCCATCACTTTTTATAAGCAAGTTCAGTGAAAAGGTTTGTCTTATTTGTCAGGTCAATATTAGAGAAACGAAGTGATTTCTTTCCAAGGATGTACAGCTAATAATCTTGGTTAAACCTTCAATCTTGTTTTAAATGCTTTTCCATTGAAAATGATACCTCTCTTTCAGCTCCCCCATTTCTGAGAAGTATAAAATCTTATAATTTATTATTACCAAAGGGGAAAGGTGGGAGGAGGGATAAATTAACAGTTTGGAATGAACACATACACACTGCTATGTATAAAATAGATCATCAACAAGGAACTACTGTATAGCACAGGGAACTACACTCAACATTTTGCAATAACCTATAAGGGGAAATAATCTGAAAAAGAATAGATATTTTTATTGACATCATCTATCAATGACAGTTAAAGTGTAGCCTAAGGGAAGCTGGTGGTGAGTGCTTCTGACCCTGAAGACTTCAATCATCTAAAGTTTGGACTCTGCCTACTTCCCAAGGCCCTTAATGAACATATGTGTAGCCGTAGCTTAAAAACTTCCCCAGTTTGGGTTTCGGGGAGACACTGATTTTGAAAAAGCCCTGGTGTTCTCCTTACATGAATGGGACTCTTCCTACTGCTAAAACATGTCTGTCACACCCAGAGGATGGTATACCGTCTGATCGGGAAGAGTTTGGAAAAGGCATCTCATCTCCTCATCTCCTGGTGCTCGGGTTCACCCCTCCAGCGTCTTTACTAACAGTCTCCCCACTTGGAGATGTCAGCACTGTCAACATCCTGTTGCGTACAGTTTGGAATTTGTCCAGAGGATGAAGCGGAAGGATGAGGAACAATGAGAGACAAGTCCTAGGTGTTCAGACAGGCACATGTCACTCTAATTTCCAATCAGGAAGACGAATTGACCAAAGGCTAGGGTTGCCCATGGAAACAGTATAGGGCTTGAGGAAATCCCGCTGCTTTGTGGCCAGTTCCCATAAACACGAGTTGAACAATGGAACTCAGGGGCAGTAAAATTCACAAAACTGCAGAGTTGAAAATATCCATCACTGAAAAATGTCTTGAGGAAAGTCAGAGAAAAGGACTTGTAAGCAAGGGAGAATGGCAGGAAAGGGATTTGAGGAGGTAGAAAGGACTCGCCATTAAGCACAAGAAAAGGAGCTGAACATTGCCAACATTGCAGTTGGCCAAAAAGGGTGTATGCGTTCTTTTCTGTATATATTCAAGAAAAGGGCATACACTTTTTTAGCCAACCAAACAGGTGGGCACTGGAAGTCAATACTACAAAAGATATCACTTCGCATCAGTCAGAAGAGCCATCCTCATAAAGCGTAAACAACAGAAATGCAGGACAGGGCAACGAGAAGAGGGAGCCCTGTGAGACTTATAGTGGAAATGTATATTGCCAACGGCCATTCTGGAGAAGTGTATTGTGTTTACTAAAGCATCTAAAAAATGAGCTACAGAGCATAGGGCACTTGCACTCATGGGCGTATATCTTGGGAAAAACAAAAATCGAGAGGACACAGGCACCCCAATGTTTACCCCCTCTCTGTTTAAAAGATCCTCGACTAGGATATAACTTAAATGTCTCTGGAGGGAAAAAATGGATAGAGATGTGGTACTTAGGTAGAGTGGAATATTATTCAGCCTGGAAATCAATGAAATATGGCCAGTTGTAACGACTCCGGAGGAGTTACGTATGATCATTCTAAGTGACAGAATTCAAAAAGAAAAAGACACATATCATAAGATATCACTTAAAGGTGGAATCCAAAATGGCTACACATGAAATAAATTACAAAACAAAAACATAGTCAAATATGTAGAAAACACGCATAAGGCTGCTAAACGGGAAAGGTGGGGAGGGGTGAGGCATCATCCAGGAGGTTGAAATTAGCAAAGATACCATTCCAAATACCAAACTGATAATCAACAAGGCCTACACGGTAGCTAAAAGAACTGCACTCAGCACACTCAAGTCACCGGAAAAGAATATATACGACTGGTAAGAATCTGAAAAAGAATTTATTGATGTCTCTCTGTACGTGAATCAAGTGGATGTACAGCAGCAAGAAACAGAGCTTTGAAAATCAGCTGTAACCAATATAGTAATAAATTGAAAAAAATAAACGACAGAGAGACAGAGAAAACCTCTTACAACTTTTCCTCAGGGACGGTGATGCAACATGGATTGAACACATCTAGACCCACAGCAGGATGAGACATAAGGCTGGAAACTGTTTGCGCTAAGAGAAATGTGAGGTTGGGTGAGGAAATGCACACCCTTTAAAGTAATACTACCTGGTACCCATTCAATGGGTCCCAAATCTGCAGGTTCAAGGGATCTTCCTACAGCTAAAACATGCATGGAAAACCCAGAGGACTGTACACCATGTGATCGGGAGATGTGTCTAAAATGCACCTCATTTATCCTCTCCTGGTGCTCCTGTTCACCATTCCAGCCACGCTACTTAGAATCTCCCCACTTGGAGAATCAGCACATTTAAACTTCTGTTTCACACATTTTGCAAATTGTGAGGAGGATGAACGGGAAGAGGGGGAACCAATGAGAGAAGAGTTGTAGGGGTTTGGACGGGCACATATCACTCTAATTTCCCATTAAGAATAAGAATTAAAGAAAGGCTCAGCCTGCCTCGCCGGAGCCAAAATAGGGCCTGAAGCAATCCTGTGGGTTTGAGGCCAGCTCACAAAAGAGCAACTTAAAAAATGGAGCTCAGGGTCACTGCAATTCACAAACCTGCAGAGTTATAAATGAAAACTAACGTCCAAAAATATGTTGAGGTAAGGCAAAGAAGAGGATCTGAATGCAAGACAGAATTGCAAGAAACAGATTTCAAGAGATAGATTGGACTCGTCTTTAACGCACATGAAAAGCAGCAGAATTTCGACAATGATGCAGTTGGCCCAAAAGGGCGTATGCGTTTTTTCCTGATTATATCCAGGAAAAAACGCATACGCACTTTATGGGCAATGAAGCAAGCAAGCAATGCAAATGTGCACAACAAAGAAGTCCCACTTCCCACCGGTCAAAAGGGCCATCCTAAAAAATTGTAAAAACCAGAAATGCAGGACAGGCCATGGAGAACAGGGAGCCTTTATACGCTGATGGGCAGTGTGTGAACTGCCGAGAGCCACTCTGGAGAAGTGTATGGTGGTTCCTAAATCATCTAAAAAACAGAGCTACAGAGCATAGGACACTTCCAATCATGGGAGTATATCTAGGGAAGTCTAAAAATCAACAAGACACAAGCACACCACAGTTTAGGGCTACTCTGTTTACAAGAACCTCAACTTCAGTACACCTTAAATATCCCAGGAAAGAGAACAATGATAAAGAAGATGTGGTACTTATGTACAATGGAATATCTCTTCACCATGAAATCAATGTAATAAGGCTAGTAGAAGGATAAAGAGTGGATTTAGGTCCGATAATACTACTTGAAATAAGTCAAACAGAAAAAGAAACATATCATAAGATATCACTTATAGAGGGAGGGTAAATATGGCTGCACAAGAAATGAATTACAGAACAGAACAGTGTCTCACACTTAGAAAACACACTTATGTCAGCTTAAGGGGAAAGGAGAGGTGGGGTGATGCATAAAACCAGAGTTTGAAATTAGCACAGATACCGTTCAATAAACCAAATAGGTATTAGACAAGATCTACACCTTGCTCAATGAACAGGCCTCAACACACCCTATACACCGCAGAGAAATATATCTGAGGAATAAGAATCTTAAAACCCATGTATTGATATATCTCCATAAGGGAATCAAGTGTGTGCAGAGCGGCACAAACACAGCAGTGAAAAGGAGCTAAACCCCATTATAGAAATAAATTTTAAAAACAAAACGCTGAAACAATGAAAGAGAGAAAAATTCTTACAAAATTCGCTCAGGGGCTGTGATGCAACCTGGATTGACCACATATAAACCCACAGCTGGATAAGACATAAGGCTGGACACTTGGGGCTGACAGGATTGGTGAGCTTTGGTGAGCAACTGCCGAAAGTTTAATGCAATACTTCATGCTACTCAGTCCAAGGGTCCCAACACTCCAGGTTGAAGGGAATCTTCCTACAGCTAAACCATGCTTGGGAAACCCAGCGACTGGTATACCATATGATCGGGAAAGGTTTCTAAAACGCACCTCATTTTTCCTCTCCTGGGGCTCCGGATCGACATTCCAGCCGCTTTACTAACAACATCCCCACATGGAGTCAATGCCTTTAAGTTCTGGTATCGCACAGTCTGCAGTTAGTGCAGAGGATGAATGGGAATAGGGGGAACCAGTGAGAAACTAGCTGTAGCGGTTTCAATGGGCACATGTCACTCTAATATCACATCAGTAAGAAGAATTAACCAAAGGCACAGCAGGTGCCCCAGAAGAAAAATAGGGCTTCAAGGAATCCTGTGGTTATGGGGCAATACCACAAAAATAAGAGCTAAAAAATGGAGCTAAGGGTCACTGCAATTCAAAAACCTGCAGAGTTATAAAGGCCAACTATTTTTAAAAAATATATTGAGGTAAGGCCATGAAGAGGCATTGAAAGCAAGGCAGAATTGCAGGAAACCGATTTCAGGAGGTAGACTGGAATTGCATTGAAAGCATATGAAGAGAGTCAGAAACTCGACAATGATGCACTTGGCCAAAAAGGGCGTATGTGTTTTTTCCTGAATATATTCAGGAAAAAACGCATACGCACTTTTTGGCCAACCAAGCAAGCTTGCAAAGGAAATCTGCACTACAATGAAGTCTCATTTCCACCTGGTCAAAAGGGCCATCTGAAAAAAGTGTAAAATCCATAAAGGCACGACAGGACATGGAGAACTGGGAGCCTTCTTATGCTGATGGGCGGGATGTAAATTGCCAACAGCCACTCGGGAGAAGTGTATGGTGTTTCCTGAAACATCTAAAAAACAAAGCAACAGAACCTAGGGCACTTCCACTTATGGTCCTATAGCTTAGGGAAATTAAAATAAAAAAGACACAGCCACCCCAAAGTTTGGGACGGCTCTGTTTACAAGAACCTCGTTTACAGTACAAGTTCAATATTGCAGAAAGTGAAAAATGGATAAAGAACTTGTGGTACTTACGTACAATGCAATATCACTCAGCAATGAAATCTATGTCATCAGGCCCGTAGCAGCATAATGAGTGGATTCAGGTATGATGATTCGAACTGAAATAAGTCACACAGAAAAGAAACATCATAAGGTATCACTAATACACAGAATGTGAACTTGGCTACACATGAACTGAATTACAAAACAGAACAGTGTCTCAAGTTTAGAAAACCAACTTATGCTTGCTTAAGGGGGAAGGTGAGTTGGGGTGCTGCATAAAACCAGAGATTGAAATGAGCACAGATAAAGTTCCTTAAGCCAAATATGGAATAGACAAGAGCTACTCCTTGCTCAACGAAATGGACTCAACACCCCATATTAAACGCCTAAGAATGTACCTGACTAGTAAGTATCTTAAAACCTATGGATTGCTATGTCTCCAAAAGAGAATCAAGCGTGTGTACAGGGGCATAAACGCAGCAGTGATAGGATTGGAGAGGTTCGGTGAGCAAATGAAGACCCTTTGAAGTCATATTGCATGGTACCCATTACACGGGTCTCAACTCTCCAGGTTTAAGGTATTCTTCCTTCAGCTAAAACATGCATGTGGAACCCAGAGTATGATCAACCGTGTGAACGGGAGACGTGTTCAAATATGTCTCAGTTTTCCTCCCCTGGTACTCGGGTGCAACATTCCAGACGCTTTACTAACACTCTCCCCACTTGGAGAGTCAGCACCTTTAACCTCCTGTTTGGCCCCGTTTGCAATTTCTGCAGAAGATGAACAGGAATAGGGAGAACCAATGAGAGACTAGCTGGAGGTGTCTGGACGGGCAAATTTAACTCTCATTTCCCACCAGAAAGAGGAAATAACCAAAGGCTCAGCATGCCGTGCCGGAACCAGATTAGGGCCTGAAGCCATCCAGCGGTGTTGCAGCCAGCTCACAAGAAAACGAGTTGAAGAAAGGAGCTCAGGGGCACTGTAACTCACAAACCTGCAGAGTTATAAATGACAGCTATCGTCCAAAAATAGACTGAAGTAAGGCTGCCAAGAGGACTTGAAAGCGGGGCAGAATTGCAGGAAACCGATTTCAGGAGGTAGACTGGAATTGCATTGAAAGCATAGGAAAAGAGGCAGAACGTCCACAATGATGCACTTGGCCAAAAAGGGCGTATGCGTTTTTTCCTGAATATATTCAGGAAAAAACGCATACGCCCTTTTTGGCCAACCAAGCAAGCTTGCAAAGGAAATCTGCACTACAATGAAGTCTCACTTCCCCCCGGTCAAAAGGGCCATCTGAAAAAAGTGTAAAATCCAGAAAGGCAGGACAGGCCATGGAGAACTGGGAGCCTTGTTATGCTGATGGGCGGGATGTAAATTGCCAACAGACACTCGGGAGAAGTGTATGGTGTTTCCTGAAACATCGAAAAAACAAAGCAACAGAGCCTAGGGCACTTCCACTTATGGTCCTATAGCTTAGGGAAATTAAAATCAAAAAGACACAGCCACCCCAAAGTTTGGGACGACTCCGTTTACAAGTACCTTGTTTACCGTACAAGTTCAATATCACAGAAAGTGAAAAATGGATAAAGAACTTGTGGTACTTACGTACAATGCAGTATCACTCAGCAATGAAATCTATGTCATCAGGCCTGTAGCAGCATAATGAGTGGATTCAGGTACAATGCTTCTAACTGAAATAAGTCACACAGAAAAAGAAACATCATAAGATATCAGTAATACACGGAATGTAAACTTGGCTACACAGGAACTGCATTCCAAAACAGAACAGTGTCTCAAATTTAGAAAACCAACTTATGCTTGCTTAAGGGGAAAGGTGAGTTGGGGTGCTGCATAAAACCAGAGATTGAAATGAGCACAGATAAAGTTCCTTAAGCCAAATATGGAATAGACAATAGCTACTCCTTGCTCAATGAAATGGACTCAACACCGCATATTAAACGCCTAAGAATGTACCTGACTAGTAAGTATCTTAAAACCTATGGATTGCTATGTCTCTGAAAGAGAATCAAGCATGTGTACAGGGGCATAAACGCAGCAGTGATAGGATTGGAGAGGTTCGGTGAGCAAATGAAGACCCTTTGAAGTCATATTGCATGGTACCCATTCCACGGGTTTCAACTACCGAGGTTTAAGGTATTCTTCCTTCAGCTAAAACATGCATGTGGAACCCAGAGTATGATCAACCATGTGATCGGGAGACGTGTTCAAATATGTCTCAGTTTTCGTACCCTGGTACTCGGGTGCAACATTCCAGACGCTTTACTAACACTCTCCCGACTTGGAGAGTCAGTCCCTTTAACCTCCTGTTTGGCCCAGTTTGCAATTTCTACGGAAGATGAACAGGAATAGCGAGAACCAATGAGAGACTAGCTGGAGGTGTCTGGACGGGCAAATTTAACTCTCATTTCCCACCAGGAAGAGGAATTAACCAAAGGCTCAGCGTGCCGTGCCAGAACCAGATTAGGGCCTGAAGCCATCCTGCGGTGTTGTGGCCAGGTCACAAGAAAGCAAGTTGAAGAAAGGAGCTCAGGGGCACTGTAATTCACAAACCTGCAGAGTTATAAATGACAGCTATCGTCCAAAAATAGACTGAAGTAAGGCTGCCAAGAGGACTTCAAAGCGGGGCAGCATTGCAGGAAACCGATTTCAGGAGGTAGACTGGAATTGCATTGAAAGCATAGGAAAAGAGGCAGAACGTCCACAATGATGTACTTGGCCAAAAAGGGCGTATGCGTTTTTTCCTGAATATATTCAGGAAAAAAACGCATACGCCCTTTTTGGCCAACCAAGCAAGCTTACAAAGGAAATCTGCACTACAATGAAGTCTCACTTCCCCCCGATCAAAAGGGCCATCTGAAAAAAGTGTAAAATCCAGAAAGGCAGGACAGGCCATGGAGAACTGGGAGCCTTGTTATGCTGATGGGCGGGATGTAAATTGCCAACAACCACTCGGGAGAAGTGTATGGTGTTTCCTGAAACATCTAAAAAACAAAGCAACAGAGCCTAGGGCACTTCCACTTATGGTCCTATAGCTTAGGGAATTTAAAATCAAAAAGACACAGCCACCCCAAAGTTTGGAACGTCTCTGTTTACAAGAACCTCGTTTACAGTACAAGTTCAACATCGCAGAAAGTGAAAAATGGATAAAGAAGTTGTGGTATTTACTTACAAAGCAATATCACTCAGCAATGAAATCTGTGTCATCAGGCCCTTAGCAGCACAATGAGTGGATTCAGGTATGATGATTCTAACTGAAATAAGTCACACAGAAAAAGAAACATCATAAGATATCAGTAATACACGGAATGTAAACTTGGCTACACAGGAACTGAATTACAGAACAGAACAGGGTCTCAAATTTAGAAAACCAACTTATGCTTGCTTAAGGGGAAAGGTGAGTTGGGGTGCTGCATAAAACCAGAGATTGAAATGAGCACAGATAAAGTTCCTTAAGCCAAATATGGAATAGACAAGAGCTACTCCTTGCTCAACGAAATGGACTCAACACCCCATATTAAACGCCTAAGAATGTACCTGACTAGTAAGTATATTAAAACCTATGGATTGCTATGTCTCCGAAAGAGAATCAAGCATGTGTACAGGGGCATAAACGCAGCAGTGATAGGATTGGAGAGGTTCAGTGAGCAAATGAAGACCCTTTGAAGTCATATTGCATGGTACCCATTCCACGGGTTTCAACTACCCAGGGTTTAGGTATTCTTCCTTCAGCTAAAACATGCATGTGGAACCCAGAGTATGAGCAACCATGTGATCGGGAGACGTGTTCAAATATGTCTCAGTTTTCGTACCCTGGTACTCGGGTGCAACATTCCAGATGCTTTACTAACACTCTCCCGACTTGGAGAGTCAGTCCCTTTAACCTCCTGTTTGGCCCAGTTTGCAATTTCTGTGGAAGATGAACAGGAATAGCGAGAACCAATGAGAGACTAGCTGGAGGTGTCTGGATGGGCAAATTTAACTCTCATTTCCCACCAGGAAGAGGAATTAACCAAAGGCTCAGCGTGCCGGGCCGGAAACAGATTAGGGCCTGAAGCCATCCTGCGGTGTTGCGGCCAGCTCACAAGAAAGCGAGTTGAAGAAAGGAGCTCAGGGGCATTGTAATTCACAAACCTGCAGAGTTATAAATGACAGCTATCGTCCAAAAATAGACTGAAGTAAGGCTGCCAAGAGGACTTGAAAGCGGGGCAGAATTGCAGGAAACCGATTTCAGGAGGTAGACTGGAATTGCATTGAAAGCATAGGAAAAGAGGCAGAACGTCCACAATGATGCACTTGGCCAAAAAGGGCGTATGCGTTTTTTCCTGAATATATTCAGGAAAAAACGCATACGCCCTTTTTGGCCAACCAAGCAAGCTTGCAAAGGAAATCTGCACTACAATGAAGTCTCACTTCCCCCCGGTCAAAAGGGCCATCTGAAAAAAGTGTAAAATCCAGAAAGGCAGGACAGGCCATGGAGAACTGGGAGCCTTGTTATGCTGATGGGCGGGATGTAAATTGCCAACAGACACTCGGGAGAAGTGTATGGTGTTTCCTGAAACATCTAAAAAACAAAGCAACAGAGCCTAGGGCACTGCCACTTATGGTCCTATAGCTTAGGGAAATTAAAATCAAAAAGACACAGCCACCCCAAAGTTTGGGATGCCTCTGTTTACAAGAACTTCGTTTACAGTACAAGTTCAACATCGCAGAAAGTGAAAAATGGATAAAGAAGTTGTGGTATTTACTTACAAAGCAATATCACTCAGCAATGAAATCTATGTCATCAGGCCCTTAGCAGCACAATGAGTGGATTCAGGTATGATGATTCTAACTGAAATAAGTCACACAGAAAAAGAAACATCATAAGATATCAGTAATACACGGAATGTAAACTTGGCTACAAAGGAACTGAATTACAGAACAGAACAGGGTCTCAAATTTAGAAAACCAACTTATGCTTGCTTAAGGGGAAAGGTGAGTTGGGGTGCTGCATAAAACCAGAGATTGAAATGAGCACAGATAAAGTTCCTTAAGCCAAATATGGAATAGACAAGAGCTACTCCTTGCTCAACGAAATGGACTCAACACCGCATATTAAACGCCTAAGAATGTACCTGACTAGTAAGTATCTTAAAACCTATGGATTGCTATGTCTCCGAAAGAGAATCAAGCATGTGTACAGGGGCATAAACGCAGCAGTGATAGGATTGGAGAGGTTCGTGAGCAAATGAAGACCCTTTGAAGTCATATTGCATGGTACCCATTCCACGGGTTTCAACTACCCAGGTTTAAGGTATTCTTCCTTCAGCTAAAACATGCATGTGGAACCTAGAGTATGATCAACCATGTGATCGGGAGACGTGTTCAAATATGTCTCAGTTTTCGTACCCTGGTACTCTGGTGCAACATTCCAGACGCTTTACTAACACTCTCCCCACTTGGAGAGTCAGTCCCTTTAACCTCCTGTTTGGCCTAGTTTGCAATTTCTGTGGAAGATGAACAGGAATAGCGAGAACCAATGAGAGACTAGCTGGAGGTGTCTGGATGGGCAAATTTAACTCTCATTTCCCACCAGGAAGAGGAATTAACCAAAGGCTCAGCGTGCCGTGCCGGAACCAGATTAGGGCCTGAAGACATCCTGCGGTGTTGCGGCCAGGTCACAAGAAAGCGAGTTGAAGAAAGGAGCTCAGGGGCACTGTAATTCACAAACCTGCAGAGTTATAAATGACAGCTATCGTCCAAAAATAGACTGAAGTAAGGCTGCCAAGAGGACTTGAAAGCGGGGCAGAATTGCAGGAAACCGATTTCAGGAGGTAGACTGGAATTGCATTGAAAGCATAGGAAAAGAGGCAGAACGTCCACAATGATGCACTTGGCCAAAAAGGGCGTATGCGTTTTTTCCTGAATATATTCAGGAAAAAACGCATACGCCCTTTTTGGCCAACCAAGCAAACTTGCAAAGGAAATCTGCACTACAATGAAGTCTCACTTCCCCCCGGTCAAAAGGGCCATCTGAAAAAAGTGTAAAATCCAGAAAGGCAGGACAGGCCATGGAGAACTGGGAGCCTTGTTATGCTGATGGGCGGAATGTAAATTGCCAACAGACACTCAGGAGAAGTGTATGGTGTTTCCTGAAACATCTAAAAAACAAAGCAACAGAGTCTAGGGCACTTCCACTTATGGTCCTCTAGCTTAGGGAAATTAAAATCAAAAAGACACAGCCACCCCAAAGTTTGGGACGCCTCTGTTTACAAGAACCTCGTTTACCGTACAAGTTCAATATCACAGAAAGTGAAAAATGGATAAAGAACTTGTGGTACTTACATACAATGCAGTATCACTCAGCAATGAAATCTGTGTCATCAGGCCCTTAGCAGCACAATGAGTGGATTCAGGTATGATGATTCTAACTGAAATAAGTCACACAGAAAAAGAAACATCATAAGATATCACTAATACACGGAATGTAAACTTGGCTACACAGGAACTGAATTACAGAACAGAACAGGGTCTCAAATTTAGAAAACCAACTTATGCTTGCTTAAGGGTAAAGGTGAGTTGGGGTGCTGCATAAAACCAGAGATTGAAATGAGCACAGATAAAGTTCCTTAAGCCAAATATGGAATAGACAAGAGCTACTCCTTGCTCAAAGAAACGGACTCAACACCGCATATTAAACGCCTAAGAATGTACCTGACTAGTAAGTATCTTAAAACCTATGGATTGCTATGTCTCCGAAAGAGAATCAAGCATGTGTACAGGGACATAAACGCAGCAGTGATAGGATTGGAGAGGTTCGGTGAGCAAATGAAGACCCTTTGAAGTCATATTGCATGGTACCCATTCCACGGGTTTCAAATACACAGGTTTAAGGTATTCTTCCTTCAGCTAAAACATGCATGTGGAACCCAAGTATGATCAACCATGTGAACGGGAGACGTGTTCAAATATGTCTCAGTTTTCCTCCCCTGGTACTCGGGTGCAACATTCCAGACACTTTACTAACACTCTCCCCACTTGGAGAGTCAGCGCCTTTAACCTCCTGTTTGGCCCAGTTTGCAATTTCTGTGGAAGATGAACAGGAATAGCGAGAACCAATGAGAGGCTAGCTGGAGGTGTCTGGACGGGCAAATTTAACTCTCATTTCCCACCAGGAAGAGGAAATAACCAAAGGCTCAGCGTGCCGTGCCGGAACCAGATTAGGGCCTGAAGCCATCCTGCGGTGTTGCGGCCAGGTCACAAGAAAGCAAGTTGAAGAAAGGAGCTCAGGGGCACTGTAATTCACAAACCTGCAGAGTTATAAATGACAGCTATCGTCCAAAAATAGACTGAAGTAAGGCTGCCAAGAGGACTTGAAAGCGGGGCAGAATTGCAGGAAACCGATTTCAGGAGGTAGACTGGAATTGCATTGAAAGCATAGGAAAAGAGGCAGAACGTCCACAATGATGCACTTGGCCAAAAAGGGCGTATGCGTTTTTTCCTGAATATATTCAGGAAAAAACGCATACGCCCTTTTTGGCCAACCAAGCAAGCTTGCAAAGGAAATCTGCACTACAATGAAGTCTCACTTCCCCCCGGTCAAAAGGGCCATCTGAAAAAAGGGTAAAATCCAGAAAGGCAGGACAGGCCATGGAGAACTGGGAGCCTTGTTATGCTGATGGGCGGGATGTAAATTGCCAACAACCACTCGGGAGAAGTGTATGGTGTTTCCTGAAACATCTAAAAAACAAAGCAACAGAACCTAGGGCACTTCCACTTATGGTCCTATAGCTTAGGGAAATTAAAATCAAAAAGACACAGCCACCCCAAAGTTTGGAACGGCTCTGTTTACAAGAACCTCGTTTACAGTACAAGTTCAACATCGCAGAAAGTGAAAAATGGATAAAGAACTTGTGGTACTTACGTACAATGCAGTATCACTCAGCAATGAAATCTATGTCATCAGGCCCGTAGCAGCATAATGAGTGGATTCAGGTACGATGATTCTAACTGAAATAAGTCACACAGAAAAAGAAACATCATAAGATATCACTAATACACGGAATGTAAACTTGGCTATACAGGAACTGAATTACAGAACAGAATAGGGTCTCAAATTTAGAAAACCAACTTATGCTTGCTTAAGGGGAAAGGTGAGTTGGGGTGCTGCATAAAACCAGAGATTGAAATGAGCACAGATAAAGTTCCTTAAGCCAAATATGGAATAGACAAGAGCTACTCCTTGCTCAACGAAATGGACTCAAAACCCCATATTAAATGCCTAAGAATGTACCTGACTAGTAAGTATCTTAAAACCTATGGATTGCTATGCCTCCAAAAGAGAATAAAGCATGTGTACAGGGGCATAAACGCAGCAGTGATAGGATTGGAGAGGTTCGGTGAGCAAATGAAGACCCTTTGAAGTCATATTGCATGGTACCCATTACACGGGTCTCAACTCTCCAGGTTTAAGGTATTCTTCCTTCAGCTAAAACATGCATGTGGAACCCAGAGTATGATCAACCATGTGAACGGGAGACGTGTTCAAATATGTCTCAGTTTTCCTCCCCTGGTACTCGGGTGCAACATTCCAGACGCTTTACTAGCACTCTCCCGACTTGGAGAGTCAGTCCCTTTAACCTCCTGTTTGGCCCAGTTTGCAATTTCTGCGGAAGATGAACAGGAATAGCGAGAACCAATGAGAGGCTAGCTGGAGGTGTCTGGACGGGCAAATTTAACTCTCATTTCCCACCAGGAAGAGGAATTAACCAAAGGCTCAGCATGCCGGGCCGGAACCAGATTAGGGTCTGAAGCCATCCTGCGGTGTTGCGGCCAGCTCACAAGAAAGCGAGTTGAAGAAAGGAGCTCAGGGGCACTGCAATTGACAAACCAGCAGAGTTATAAATGACAGCTATCGTCCAAAAATAGACTGAAGTAAGGCTGCCAAGAGGACTTGAAAGTGGGGCAGAATTGCAGGAAACCGATTTCAGGAGGTAGACTGGAATTGCATTGAAAGCATAGGAAAAGAGGCAGAACGTCCACAATGATGCACTTGGCCAAAAAGGGCGTATGCGTTTTTTCCTGAATATATTCAGGAAAAAACGCATACGCCCTTTTTGGCCAACCAAGCAAGCTTGCAAAGGAAATCTGCACTACAATGAAGTCTCACTTCCCCCCGGTCAAAAGGGCCATCTGAAAAAAGTGTAAAATCCAGAAAGGCAGGACAGGCCATGGAGAACTGGGAGCCTTGTTATGCTGATGGGCGGGATGTAAATTGCCAACAACCACTCGGGAGAAGTGTATGGTGTTTCCTGAAACATCTAAAAAACAAAGCAACAGAGCCTAGGGCACTTCCACTTATGGTCCTATAGCTTAGGGAAATTAATATCAAAAAGACACAGCAACCCCAAAATTTGGGACGGCTCTTTTTACAGGAATCTCTTCTACGGCACAAGTTAAATATCCCAGAGAGCAAATAATGGATAAAGAAGTTGCGGTACTTCTGTACAACAGAATACCACTCAGCAATGAAATCTATGTCACCAGGCCCGTACCAGCATAATGAGTGGATTGAGGCACGATGATTCTAAGTGAAATAAGTCACACAGAAAAAGAAACATCATAAGGTATCACTAATACACGGAATGTGAACTTGGCTACACATGAACTGAATTACAAAACAGAACAGGGTCTCAAGTTTAGAAAACCAACTTATGCCTGCTTAAGGGGGAAGGTGAGTTGGGGTGCTGCATAAAAGCAGAGTTTGAAATTAGCACAGATACCGTTCCATAAGCCAAATATGTAATAGACAAGAGCTACCCCTTGCTCAACGAAATGGATTCAACAATGAGGTATCACCTCACACCTGGTAGAATAGGCATCATTGAAAATCTACAAACAAAAAATGCTGGAAAGGGTGTGGAGAAAAGGAACCCTCTTCCACTATTGTTGGGAATATAAATTGATACAGTCATTATGGAGAACAATATGGAATTTCTTAAGAAACTAACAATAGAATTACCATATGATACAGCAATCCCAGTACTGGACATATACCCAGACAAAACCATAAATCAAAAAGAGTCATTCACCGCAATGTTCATTGCATCACTATTTACAATATCGAGGTAATGGAAGCAACCTAAATGCCCACAGACAGACGAATGCATAAAGCTGTGGTACATATATAAAATGGAATATTACTAAGCCATGAAAAGGAATGAAATTGGGTCATTTGTAGAGACGTCGATGGATCTAGAGACTGTCATACAGAGTGAAGTAAGTCAGAAAGAGAAAAACAAATCTTGTATATTCATGCATATATGTGGAACCTAGAAAAACTGTACAGATTAACCATTTTGCAAGGCATAAACAGAGCAACAGATGTAGACAACAAACGTATGGACAACAAGGGGGGAAAGCTGTTGGGGGGGTGGTGGTGGGAGGAGTTGAGAGACTGGGATTGGCATGTATACATTTATATGTATAAAATAGATAACCAATAAGAACCTGCTGTATAAAAATATAAAATAAAATTCAAAATTAAAAAGAAGTAAAATTTAAAAAATAAAACAGAAAAAACAATTATTCCCTGCACATACATGTATTTATATGAATAAATTATTTCCATGCTTATATCTGTAAATACAAAAAAGAGGAATAAAATCTACCTTGAACCAAAAACGAAAAAGAGAAAAAAAACACAGAACCCACCAGTTCCACAGAGGAAAACCGTATCAGGGCACTTGCTCCAGTTGTAAACAATTCTGAAGTTGGTCAGTGGTGGGGAATCGTCTCCCATTCAGCCAGCAGCCCCCACGCAACAAGCGTCCTCATTGCAAAGCTGGGGCACCGTGCCGAGGCATCTGTGAGTAAACGTGAGCTGAGCCCCAGGCCAGTTGCTGCTGAACTATTCCCACCCGTCCCAGGTAAAACACCTGAATATATACAAGGACTTGAAAGCCTAGAGGAAGGGCCATAGAGCCACACGAGTGACAGCATGCCGGCCGACTTGGTGCCTGCAGGCCAGCCAGGATGGTCCTGGCCCTGGGTGCTCTTCTGGAAGATTTCCATTTCCCTGCCTGAGATACCCGTCCTGTCCCTGCCCCCACTGCTTTTTTCCTTCCTCACCTCTGCCCAGGGAGAAATTCCAGCAGCAGGTATGGGTGACACATCCTCTTCTTTAGCAGGTGGCAGCCTGGCAACTGCTGCAGAAAGTCCAGCAGAGCCCCACTCACACTGGGCCACCCACAAAGCCGTGGCCTCTCACTCCCTCCCACCAGCCCAGCCCCGAGACTGCTGACAGGGCAGAGAAAATGGCGTCAGGCACGGCTGCAGGGGCTCTTGCTGCCTGGAGTGGTATTTATATTGATCTCAACCCAGGCACACCTGGGGAGGGCTGGCCGGCACGGTAAGGCTGCCCAGGTCAGCCAATCATCACCCCTCAGGGGCTCACAGTTGCAGAAAATGGAACTTGCTGAACCGGCCAGGTCCAAGGAACAGGTGTGGGCTCCTGAGAGTCAGGATAGACAAGGGGCTGCAGCTTTGGCTTGTTTTCTAATCATTTTATCTGGCCCATGAGTGGGAGACAACTTCAAGAAAACCCTCTCCTAATGAGAGGAACCCAGGAGTCAGGCAGAGGAGGGGTGGGTGGTGGTTGGAGACAGAGGCCTGGTGCCCCGGGTGCAGTGGAAGTCTCTGGAAGACCAGGTGGAGGGAGGCCTCACGGAGTGATGCCCAGGGTCACAGACCTGTCGCAGCTGCTGTTTGTTAGTTCAAGTCCTGCTCTGAGGTGCTCTGTGTCAGCTCTGAGCGACAGGTGAGCTGGGGGTGCTCTGCAATGAGGGCTATGTGCACGGTTCCTGTGTGCCCAGCCCTGCCACGGTACCTGCAAGGGTAGCTCTGTATCCTGGGAGGGGCCTGACCACGAGAGCCCCGTGGGCTGGGGTGGGGGTGGGGTACCTGCCCAGGTGAGCTCCATATTCTGGGATTGGTCTGACCACGAGAGCCCCATGGGCTGCTGGGGACCTGGTAAAGGATGTCAGGACAGTCAGTGAAGCCACCGAGGATATACCTCCAGTTGCTCCTAATTCCTACACCCTGCTGGTCATTCTACCAACCACCAGGACATGGTATTCTGTATTAGTCTTCAATGATGCCTTCTTTTGTATTCCATTAGTCCCAGAGTCACAAGAAATTTTGGCTTGTGAGTGGCAGGACTCAACATACAACTAAAACAATACTTCCGGGCCGTCTGGCCCCAAGGGTGCAAAAATTCCCACACCATCTTTGGGGAAAGCTTAGCTAAAGACCTAAAAGTTCTACCTCTGGAAAAGGAAACCCTCCTTCAATATGCAGACGACATTCTGATCACCAGCCCTACTAAGGAGGCCTCTGAACTACCAAGCCAATAAAGGATAGAAGTTGTCCAAGAAAAAGCTCAAATATCACAGACTGCGGTGACCTGCCTGGGCTTCATTCTCACAGAAGGTCAGAGAAGCCCATCCCAGGAAAGGGAAGAAACCATTTTCAGCCTTACCCCTTTCTAAAACTAGAAGACAGCTTAGGGGTTCCTGGGGAGGCCAGGGTTTGCTGCTTCTGGATCCCTAACTACAGTCTACTAGCTGGGCCTCTATATGAAACACTGAAAGGAAAAGATGATGATCCTTTTGAATAGAATCCAGAAGTGGCCTTTCAAGAATGGAAAGAGCAGTCAATTCAGACCCTTGCCCTGGAACTCCCTAATTTAGCTAAACCCTTTGACCTTTACATTCCCGGTGAAAGGTGAATCGCCATTGGAGAATTAGTGCAAAAACTGGGACCACTTGAAATGGAACAATGCAAGAATGCCATCCAGGTAGGATAAACTACGGTCACTAAGGGGCTTGGCCCACTGCCACATCTGGCCAAGATACTGGCGGTATCTAAAAACCTGGAAATCAGCAGCCCAAAAGGCCACCTCCCTCCTAAGGGAAAAGGACCCCACGTGGTGATCCTAACCACCAACCATGCCCTGAAGTTGCAGGGTTCGCTCCGTGGGCACACCGACCTCGAGTGAGGAGGCCCTCCAACTCCAACATCCAGAGAGATAACCGGGGGCAACAGGGCACCATGACGACTCGTGTGAACATCACTTGACCTGGAGTTTCTCTCATAAAACAACAAGAGTGTGTCCCAAAAGAGTAGACTACTGCTTGCAGGACTTACTGCACCCAGAGGGGAGCTAATAATCTTGGCGGGGGAACAGTATACCACACTGTCACCATAGAAAAGCCTACAGACACCGTGATGATGGTGGCCAATAAGACCGGCTGGACTCCTGTTTACTTCAAAAGGCTGTTGACTCAGTAGCCATCATGGTCCTTGATCACCACTGACCCTGGACTGTCTGGGAGTTGAGCGGGCAGGGCTCTGACACCTGGTGCTGTTTGTACGTTAATTCAGGGGCCTAACTGAAGAAAGCGCAGACTACTGGTCAGAGCATCTAGGCTGGCAGAGACGGTCAGCCTAAGGTGGCCGAACAAATGTGGGGCGGGGTGAAACCGGCCCCCACAGCGTCTCTGCACATCTCTTTCCTGGACCCTTAAAGGTCATTAGAATCTATAACACTTCCAATGCTGGTGCTCAGGTGGACGAGCAGGGAGGCAGGGGTCCTGGGGACAATCAACGTCACCGGGAGGCTGCTGGGGAGAAGCTCTGACCCTCGCCCCAGGGTATGAGGGCTCCCAACTCAGCACTCAGCAGTTACAGAAGAAGGGTCTGCACCCTCAGCACTCCAAGAATGAGGAACGGGACAAAAGGCAGAGGAGGGGTTTGTCCCCAGCAAAGCCCATTAAAAATCCCTGGGAGATAAAAATAGAATCTGGGCAATAAAGTCAAGTCTAACCTTTTTTATCCTTTGTGCTTTGTCTAATTTCACGTGCTCCTAGGGTCCCGCATGCAGAGGTTCTACACCCGGCACTTCAGACCAGATTTCCTAGTGCAGAATGGCTGGGTCGACACCTCAGCTCCTGGGGCCCAGTGCAGACTCCACGATATAGAGCCTGAGCTACAGCCAACCTGGCCCTCGAGAGCTCCGCCGCCTCCCTCCCTCCCACTGACTCTGACAGGATCTCTACACAGCAGCCCAGCCCACAGCCCACGGGGTAGTGCATGCTCTCACCTCTCCATTCTCTGATCAAAATATAAAGTTTCCTTTGCTTGTGAACCAAACTCAGTCTCGATCTCTTGGCCCCAATGACACTGGGCAGGGGGACACTTGTTGGGGTCCACTCTGGAGGATCAATAACAGAAATTGAGACTATTGTAACCTCAATGAACAGATGTGTGAGCCAAACTGTAGTTAACATAGAACAGTGTATAAGGCTCGGGTAAAATAAGATGTTTTTAACACTTCCATTTGATATTTCCATCACTTTTTATAAGCAAGTTCAGTGAAAAGGTTTGTCTTATTTGTCAGGTCAATATTAGAGAAACGAAGTGATTTCTTTCCAAGGATGTACAGCTAATAATCTTGGTTAAACCTTCAATCTTGTTTTAAATGCTTTTCCATTGAAAATGATACCTCTCTTTCAGCTCCCCCATTTCTGAGAAGTATAAAATCTTATAATTTATTATTACCAAAGGGGAAAGGTGGGAGGAGGGATAAATTAACAGTTTGGAATGAACACATACACACTGCTATGTATAAAATAGATCATCAACAAGGAACTACTGTATAGCACAGGGAACTACACTCAACATTTTGCAATAACCTATAAGGGGAAATAATCTGAAAAAGAATAGATATTTTTATTGACATCATCTATCAATGACAGTTAAAGTGTAGCCTAAGGGAAGCTGGTGGTGAGTGCTTCTGACCCTGAAGACTTCAATCATCTAAAGTTTGGACTCTGCCTACTTCCCAAGGCCCTTAATGAACATATGTGTAGCCGTAGCTTAAAAACTTCCCCAGTTTGGGTTTCGGGGAGACACTGATTTTGAAAAAGCCCTGGTGTTCTCCTTACATGAATGGGACTCTTCCTACTGCTAAAACATGTCTGTCACACCCAGAGGATGGTATACCGTCTGATCGGGAAGAGTTTGGAAAAGGCATCTCATCTCCTCATCTCCTGGTGCTCGGGTTCACCCCTCCAGCGTCTTTACTAACAGTCTCCCCACTTGGAGATGTCAGCACTGTCAACATCCTGTTGCGTACAGTTTGGAATTTGTCCAGAGGATGAAGCGGAAGGATGAGGAACAATGAGAGACAAGTCCTAGGTGTTCAGACAGGCACATGTCACTCTAATTTCCAATCAGGAAGACGAATTGACCAAAGGCTAGGGTTGCCCATGGAAACAGTATAGGGCTTGAGGAAATCCCGCTGCTTTGTGGCCAGTTCCCATAAACACGAGTTGAACAATGGAACTCAGGGGCAGTAAAATTCACAAAACTGCAGAGTTGAAAATATCCATCACTGAAAAATGTCTTGAGGAAAGTCAGAGAAAAGGACTTGTAAGCAAGGGAGAATGGCAGGAAAGGGATTTGAGGAGGTAGAAAGGACTCGCCATTAAGCACAAGAAAAGGAGCTGAACATTGCCAACATTGCAGTTGGCCAAAAAGGGTGTATGCGTTCTTTTCTGTATATATTCAAGAAAAGGGCATACACTTTTTTAGCCAACCAAACAGGTGGGCACTGGAAGTCAATACTACAAAAGATATCACTTCGCATCAGTCAGAAGAGCCATCCTCATAAAGCGTAAACAACAGAAATGCAGGACAGGGCAACGAGAAGAGGGAGCCCTGTGAGACTTATAGTGGAAATGTATATTGCCAACGGCCATTCTGGAGAAGTGTATTGTGTTTACTAAAGCATCTAAAAAATGAGCTACAGAGCATAGGGCACTTGCACTCATGGGCGTATATCTTGGGAAAAACAAAAATCGAGAGGACACAGGCACCCCAATGTTTACCCCCTCTCTGTTTAAAAGATCCTCAACTAGGATATAACTTAAATGTCTCTGGAGGGAAAAAATGGATAGAGATGTGGTACTTAGGTAGAGTGGAATATTATTCAGCCTGGAAATCAATGAAATATGGCCAGTTGTAACGACTCCGGAGGAGTTACGTATGATCATTCTAAGTGACAGAATTCAAAAAGAAAAAGACACATATCATAAGATATCACTTAAAGGTGGAATCCAAAATGGCTACACATGAAATAAATTACAAAACAAAAACATAGTCAAATATGTAGAAAACACGCATAAGGCTGCTAAACGGGAAAGGTGGGGAGGGGTGAGGCATCATCCAGGAGGTTGAAATTAGCAAAGATACCATTCCAAATACCAAACTGATAATCAACAAGGCCTACACGGTAGCTAAAAGAACTGCACTCAGCACACTCAAGTCACCGGAAAAGAATATATACGACTGGTAAGAATCTGAAAAAGAATTTATTGATGTCTCTCTGTACGTGAATCAAGTGGATGTACAGCAGCAAGAAACAGAGCTTTGAAAATCAGCTGTAACCAATATAGTAATAAATTGAAAAAAATAAACGACAGAGAGACAGAGAAAACCTCTTACAACTTTTCCTCAGGGACGGTGATGCAACATGGATTGAACACATCTAGACCCACAGCAGGATGAGACATAAGGCTGGAAACTGTTTGCGCTAAGAGAAATGTGAGGTTGGGTGAGGAAATGCACACCCTTTAAAGTAATACTACCTGGTACCCATTCAATGGGTCCCAAATCTGCAGGTTCAAGGGATCTTCCTACAGCTAAAACATGCATGGAAAACCCAGAGGACTGTACACCATGTGATCGGGAGATGTGTCTAAAATGCACCTCATTTATCCTCTCCTGGTGCTCCTGTTCACCATTCCAGCCACGCTACTTAGAATCTCCCCACTTGGAGAATCAGCACATTTAAACTTCTGTTTCACACATTTTGCAAATTGTGAGGAGGATGAACGGGAAGAGGGGGAACCAATGAGAGAAGAGTTGTAGGGGTTTGGACGGGCACATATCACTCTAATTTCCCATTAAGAATAAGAATTAAAGAAAGGCTCAGCCTGCCTCGCCGGAGCCAAAATAGGGCCTGAAGCAATCCTGTGGGTTTGAGGCCAGCTCACAAAAGAGCAACTTAAAAAATGGAGCTCAGGGTCACTGCAATTCACAAACCTGCAGAGTTATAAATGAAAACTAACGTCCAAAAATATGTTGAGGTAAGGCAAAGAAGAGGATCTGAATGCAAGACAGAATTGCAAGAAACAGATTTCAAGAGATAGATTGGACTCGTCTTTAACGCACATGAAAAGCAGCAGAATTTCGACAATGATGCAGTTGGCCCAAAAGGGCGTATGCGTTTTTTCCTGATTATATCCAGGAAAAAACGCATACGCACTTTATGGGCAATGAAGCAAGCAAGCAATGCAAATGTGCACAACAAAGAAGTCCCACTTCCCACCGGTCAAAAGGGCCATCCTAAAAAATTGTAAAAACCAGAAATGCAGGACAGGCCATGGAGAACAGGGAGCCTTTATACGCTGATGGGCAGTGTGTGAACTGCCGAGAGCCACTCTGGAGAAGTGTATGGTGGTTCCTAAATCATCTAAAAAACAGAGCTACAGAGCATAGGACACTTCCAATCATGGGAGTATATCTAGGGAAGTCTAAAAATCAACAAGACACAAGCACACCACAGTTTAGGGCTACTCTGTTTACAAGAACCTCAACTTCAGTACACCTTAAATATCCCAGGAAAGAGAACAATGATAAAGAAGATGTGGTACTTATGTACAATGGAATATCTCTTCACCATGAAATCAATGTAATAAGGCTAGTAGAAGGATAAAGAGTGGATTTAGGTCCGATAATACTACTTGAAATAAGTCAAACAGAAAAAGAAACATATCATAAGATATCACTTATAGAGGGAGGGTAAATATGGCTGCACAAGAAATGAATTACAGAACAGAACAGTGTCTCACACTTAGAAAACACACTTATGTCAGCTTAAGGGGAAAGGAGAGGTGGGGTGATGCATAAAACCAGAGTTTGAAATTAGCACAGATACCGTTCAATAAACCAAATAGGTATTAGACAAGATCTACACCTTGCTCAATGAACAGGCCTCAACACACCCTATACACCGCAGAGAAATATATCTGAGGAATAAGAATCTTAAAACCCATGTATTGATATATCTCCATAAGGGAATCAAGTGTGTGCAGAGCGGCACAAACACAGCAGTGAAAAGGAGCTAAACCCCATTATAGAAATAAATTTTAAAAACAAAACGCTGAAACAATGAAAGAGAGAAAAATTCTTACAAAATTCGCTCAGGGGCTGTGATGCAACCTGGATTGACCACATATAAACCCACAGCTGGATAAGACATAAGGCTGGACACTTGGGGCTGACAGGATTGGTGAGCTTTGGTGAGCAACTGCCGAAAGTTTAATGCAATACTTCATGCTACTCAGTCCAAGGGTCCCAACACTCCAGGTTGAAGGGAATCTTCCTACAGCTAAACCATGCTTGGGAAACCCAGCGACTGGTATACCATATGATCGGGAAAGGTTTCTAAAACGCACCTCATTTTTCCTCTCCTGGGGCTCCGGATCGACATTCCAGCCGCTTTACTAACAACATCCCCACATGGAGTCAATGCCTTTAAGTTCTGGTATCGCACAGTCTGCAGTTAGTGCAGAGGATGAATGGGAATAGGGGGAACCAGTGAGAAACTAGCTGTAGCGGTTTCAATGGGCACATGTCACTCTAATATCACATCAGTAAGAAGAATTAACCAAAGGCACAGCAGGTGCCCCAGAAGAAAAATAGGGCTTCAAGGAATCCTGTGGTTATGGGGCAATACCACAAAAATAAGAGCTAAAAAATGGAGCTAAGGGCCACTGCAATTCAAAAACCTGCAGAGTTATAAAGGCCAACTATTTTTAAAAAATATATTGAGGTAAGGCTATGAAGAGGCATTGAAAGCAAGGCAGAATTGCAGGAAACCGATTTCAGGAGGTAGACTGGAATTGCATTGAAAGCATATGAAGAGAGTCAGAAACTCGACAATGATGCACTTGGCCAAAAAGGGCGTATGTGTTTTTTCCTGAATATATTCAGGAAAAAACGCATACGCACTTTTTGGCCAACCAAGCAAGCTTGCAAAGGAAATCTGCACTACAATGAAGTCTCATTTCCACCTGGTCAAAAGGGCCATCTGAAAAAAGTGTAAAATCCATAAAGGCACGACAGGACATGGAGAACTGGGAGCCTTCTTATGCTGATGGGCGGGATGTAAATTGCCAACAGCCACTCGGGAGAAGTGTATGGTGTTTCCTGAAACATCTAAAAAACAAAGCAACAGAACCTAGGGCACTTCCACTTATGGTCCTATAGCTTAGGGAAATTAAAATCAAAAAGACACAGCCACCCCAAAGTTTGGGACGGCTCTGTTTACAAGAACCTCGTTTACAGTACAAGTTCAATATTGCAGAAAGTGAAAAATGGATAAAGAACTTGTGGTACTTACGTACAATGCAATATCACTCAGCAATGAAATCTATGTCATCAGGCCCGTAGCAGCATAATGAGTGGATTCAGGTATGATGATTCGAACTGAAATAAGTCACACAGAAAAGAAACATCATAAGGTATCACTAATACACAGAATGTGAACTTGGCTACACATGAACTGAATTACAAAACAGAACAGTGTCTCAAGTTTAGAAAACCAACTTATGCTTGCTTAAGGGGGAAGGTGAGTTGGGGTGCTGCATAAAACCAGAGATTGAAATGAGCACAGATAAAGTTCCTTAAGCCAAATATGGAATAGACAAGAGCTACTCCTTGCTCAACGAAATGGACTCAACACCCCATATTAAACGCCTAAGAATGTACCTGACTAGTAAGTATCTTAAAACCTATGGATTGCTATGTCTCCAAAAGAGAATCAAGCGTGTGTACAGGGGCATAAACGCAGCAGTGATAGGATTGGAGAGGTTCGGTGAGCAAATGAAGACCCTTTGAAGTCATATTGCATGGTACCCATTCCACGGGTCTCAACTCTCCAGGTTTAAGGTATTCTTCCTTCAGCTAAAACATGCATGTGGAACCCAGAGTATGATCAACCGTGTGAACGGGAGACGTGTTCAAATATGTCTCAGTTTTCCTCCCCTGGTACTCGGGTGCAACATTCCAGACGCTTTACTAACACTCTCCCCACTTGGAGAGTCAGCACCTTTAACCTCCTGTTTGGCCCCGTTTGCAATTTCTGCAGAAGATGAACAGGAATAGGGAGAACCAATGAGAGACTAGCTGGAGGTGTCTGGACGGGCAAATTTAACTCTCATTTCCCACCAGAAAGAGGAAATAACCAAAGGCTCAGCAT
Source organism: Stenella coeruleoalba (assembly GCF_951394435.1). Lineage (NCBI taxonomy): Eukaryota > Metazoa > Chordata > Mammalia > Artiodactyla > Delphinidae > Stenella > Stenella coeruleoalba. The sequence continues at coordinate 809,274 of NW_027646306.1, forward strand.
GCCGTGCCGGAACCAGATTAGGGCCTGAAGCCATCCAGCGGTGTTGCAGCCAGCTCACAAGAAAACGAGTTGAAGAAAGGAGCTCAGGGGCACTGTAACTCACAAACCTGCAGAGTTATAAATGACAGCTATCGTCCAAAAATAGACTGAAGTAAGGCTGCCAAGAGGACTTGAAAGCGGGGCAGAATTGCAGGAAACCGATTTCAGGAGGTAGACTGGAATTGCATTGAAAGCATAGGAAAAGAGGCAGAACGTCCACAATGATGCACTTGGCCAAAAAGGGCGTATGCGTTTTTTCCTGAATATATTCAGGAAAAAACGCATACGCCCTTTTTGGCCAACCAAGCAAGCTTGCAAAGGAAATCTGCACTACAATGAAGTCTCACTTCCCCCCGGTCAAAAGGGCCATCTGAAAAAAGTGTAAAATCCAGAAAGGCAGGACAGGCCATGGAGAACTGGGAGCCTTGTTATGCTGATGGGCGGGATGTAAATTGCCAACAGACACTCGGGAGAAGTGTATGGTGTTTCCTGAAACATCGAAAAAACAAAGCAACAGAGCCTAGGGCACTTCCACTTATGGTCCTATAGCTTAGGGAAATTAAAATCAAAAAGACACAGCCACCCCAAAGTTTGGGACGCCTCCGTTTACAAGTACCTTGTTTACCGTACAAGTTCAATATCACAGAAAGTGAAAAATGGATAAAGAACTTGTGGTACTTACGTACAATGCAGTATCACTCAGCAATGAAATCTATGTCATCAGGCCTGTAGCAGCATAATGAGTGGATTCAGGTACAATGCTTCTAACTGAAATAAGTCACACAGAAAAAGAAACATCATAAGATATCAGTAATACACGGAATGTAAACTTGGCTACACAGGAACTGCATTCCAAAACAGAACAGTGTCTCAAATTTAGAAAACCAACTTATGCTTGCTTAAGGGGAAAGGTGAGTTGGGGTGCTGCATAAAACCAGAGATTGAAATGAGCACAGATAAAGTTCCTTAAGCCAAATATGGAATAGACAATAGCTACTCCTTGCTCAATGAAATGGACTCAACACCGCATATTAAACGCCTAAGAATGTACCTGACTAGTAAGTATCTTAAAACCTATGGATTGCTATGTCTCTGAAAGAGAATCAAGCATGTGTACAGGGGCATAAACGCAGCAGTGATAGGATTGGAGAGGTTCGGTGAGCAAATGAAGACTCAACTACCCAGGTTTAAGGTATTCTTCCTTCAGCTAAAACATGCATGTGGAACCTAGAGTATGATCAACCATGTGATCGGGAGACGTGTTCAAATATGTCTCAGTTTTCGTACCCTGGTACTCGGGTGCAACATTCCAGACGCTTACTAACACTCTCCCCCCTTGGAGAGTCAGTCCCTTTAACCTCCTGTTTGGCCCAGTTTGCAATTTCTGCGGAAGATGAACAGGAACAGCGAGAATCAATGAGAGACTAGCTGGAGGTGTCTGGACGGGCAAATTTAACTCTCATTTCCCACCAGGAAGAGGAATTAACCAAAGGCTCAGCGTGCCGTGCCAGAACCAGATTAGGGCCTGAAGACATCCTGCGGTGTTGCGGCCAGGTCACAAGAAAGCGAGTTGAAGAAAGGAGCTCAGGGGCACTGTAATTCACAAACCTGCAGAGTTATAAGTGACAGCTATCGTCCAAAAATATACTGAAGTAAGGCTGCCAAGAGGACTTGAAAGCGGGGCAGAATTGCAGGAAACCGATTTCAGGAGGTAGACTGGAATTGCATTGAAAGCATAGGAAAAGAGGCAGAACGTCCACAATGATGCACTTGGCCAAAAAGGGCGTATGCGTTTTTTCCTGAATATATTCAGGAAAAAACGCATACGCCCTTTTTGGCCAACCAAGCAAACTTGCAAAGGAAATCTGCACTACAATGAAGTCTCACTTCTCCCCGGTCAAAAGGTCCATCTGAAAAAAGTGTAAAATCCAGAAAGGCAGGACAGGCCATGGAGAACTGGGAGCCTTGTTATGCTGATGGGCGGGATGTAAATTGCCTACAGACACTCAGGAGAAGTGTATGGTGTTTCCTGAAACATCTAAAAAACAAAGCAACAGAGCCTAGGGCACTGCCACTTATGGTCCTATAGCTTAGGGAAATTAAAATCAAAAAGACACAGCCACCCCAAAGTTTGGGACGGCTCTGTTTACAAGAACCTCGTTTACAGTACAAGTTCAACATCGCAGAAAGTGAAAAATGGATAAAGAAGTTGTGGTATTTACTTACAAAGCAATATCACTCAGCAATGAAATCTATGTCATCAGGCCCTTAGCAGCACAATGAGTGGATTCAGGTATGATGATTCTAACTGAAATAAGTCACACAGAAAAAGAAACATCATAAGATATCAGTAATACACGGAATGTAAACTTGGCTACACAGGAACTGAATTACAGAACAGAACAGGGTCTCAAATTTAGAAAACCAACTTATGCTTGCTTAAGGGGAAAGGTGAGTTGGGGTGCTGCATAAAACCAGAGATTGAAATGAGCACAGATAAAGTTCCTTAAGCCAAATATGGAATAGACAAGAGCTACTCCTTGCTCAACGAAATGGACTCAACACTGCATATTAAACGCCTAAGAATGTACCTGAGTAGTAAGTATCTTAAAACCGATGGATTGCTAAGTCTCCGAAAGAGAATCAAGCATGTGTACAGGGGCATAAACGCAGCAGTGATAGGACTGGAGAGGTTCGTGAGCAAATGAAGACCCTTTGAAGTCATATTGCATGGTACCCATTCCACGGGTTTCAACTACCCAGGTTTAAGGTATTCTTCCTTCAGCTAAAACATGCATGTGGAACCTAGAGTATGATCAACCATGTGATCGGGAGACGTGTTCAAATATGTCTCAGTTTTCGTACCCTGGTACTCGGGTGCAACATTCCAGACGCTTACTAACACTCTCCCCCCTTGGAGAGTCAGTCCCTTTAACCTCCTGTTAGGCCCAGTTTGCAATTTCTGCGGAAGATGAACAGGAACAGTGAGAATCAATGAGAGACTAGCTGGAGGTGTCTGGACGGGCAAATTTAACTCTCATTTCCCACCAGGAAGAGGAATTAACCAAAGGCTCAGCGTGCCGTGCCAGAACCAGATTAGGGCCTGAAGACATCCTGCGGTGTTGCGGCCAGGTCACAAGAAAGCGAGTTGAAGAAAGGAGCTCAGGGGCACTGTAATTCACAAACCTGCAGAGTTATAAGTGACAGCTATCGTCCAAAAATATACTGAAGTAAGGCTGCCAAGAGGACTTGAAAGCGGGGCAGAATTGCAGGAAACCGATTTCAGGAGGTAGACTGGAATTGCATTGAAAGCATAGGAAAAGAGGCAGAACGTCCACAATGATGCACTTGGCCAAAAAGGGCGTATGCGTTTTTTCCTGAATATATTCAGGAAAAAACGCATACGCCCTTTTTGGCCAACCAAGCAAACTTGCAAAGGAAATCTGCACTACAATGAAGTCTCACTTCTCCCCGGTCAAAAGGTCCATCTGAAAAAAGTGTAAAATCCAGAAAGGCAGGACAGGCCATGGAGAACTGGGAGCCTTGTTATGCTGATGGGCGGGATGTAAATTGCCTACAGACACTCAGGAGAAGTGTATGGTGTTTCCTGAAACATCTAAAAAACAAAGCAACAGAGCCTAGGGCACTTCCACTTATGGTCCTATAGCTTAGGGAAATTAAAATCAAAAAGACACAGCCACCCCAAAGTTTGGGACGCCTCCGTTTACAAGTACCTTGTTTACCGTACAAGTTCAATATCACAGAAAGTGAAAAATGGATAAAGAACTTGTGGTACTTACGTACAATGCAGTATCACTCAGCAATGAAATCTATGTCATCAGGCCTGTAGCAGCATAATGAGTGGATTCAGGTACGATGATTCTAACTGAAATAAGTCACACAGAAAAAGAAACATCATAAGATATCAGTAATACACGGAATGTAAACTTGGCTACACAGGAACTGCATTCCAAAACAGAACAGTGTCTCAAATTTAGAAAACCAACTTATGCTTGCTTAAGGGGAAAGGTGAGTTGGGGTGCTGCATAAAACCAGAGATTGAAATGAGCACAGATAAAGTTCCTTAAGCCAAATATGGAATAGACAAGAGCTACTCCTTGCTCAACGAAATGGACTCAACACCGCATATTAAACGCCTAAGAATGTACCTGACTAGTAAGTATCTTTAAACCTATGGATTGCTATGTCTCCGAAAGAGAATCAAGCATGTGTACAGGGGCATAAACGCAGCAGTGATAGGATTGGAGAGGTTCGGTGAGCAAATGAAGACCCTTTGAAGTCATATTGCATGGTACCCATTCCACGGGTTTCAACTACCGAGGTTTAAGGTATTCTTCCTTCAGCTAAAACATGCATGTGGAACCCAGAGTATGATCAACCATGTGATCGGGAGACGTGTTCAAATATGTCTCAGTTTTCGTACCCTGGTACTCGGGTGCAACATTCCAGACGCTTTACTAACACTCTCCTGACTTGGAGAGTCAGTCCCTTTAACCTCCTGTTTGGCCCAGTTTGCAATTTCTACGGAAGATGAACAGGAATAGCGAGAACCAATGAGAGACTAGCTGGAGGTGTCTGGACGGGCAAATTTAACTCTCATTTCCCACCAGGAAGAGGAATTAACCAAAGGCTCAGCGTGCCGTGCCAGAACCAGATTAGGGCCTGAAGCCATCCTGCGGTGTTGTGGCCAGGTCACAAGAAAGCGAGTTGAAGAAAGGAGCTCAGGGGCACTGTAATTCACAAACCTGCAGAGTTATAAATGACAGCTATCGTCCAAAAATAGACTGAAGTAAGCCTGCCAAGAGGACTTGAAAGCGGGGCAGAATTGCAGGAAACCGATTTCAGGAGGTAGACTGGAATTGCATTGAAAGCATAGGAAAAGAGGCAGAACGTCCACAATGATGCACTTGGCCAAAAAGGGCGTATGCGTTTTTTCCTGAATATATTCAGGAAAAAACGCATACGCCCTTTTTGGCCAACCAAGCAAACTTGCAAAGGAAATCTGCACTACAATGAAGTCTCACTTCCCTCTGGTCAAAAGGGCCATCTGAAAAAAGTGTAAAATCCAGAAAGGCAGGACAGGCCATGGAGAACTGGGAGCCTTGTTATGCTGATGGGCGGGATGTAAATTGCCAACAGACACTCGGGAGAAGTGTATCGTGTTTCCTGAAACATCTAAAAAACAAAGCAACAGAGCCTAGGGCACTGCAACTTATGGTCCTATAGCTTAGGGAAATTAAAATCAAAAAGACACAGCCACCCCAAAATTTGGAACGGCTCTGTTTACAAGAACCTCGTTTACAGTACAAGTTCAACATCGCAGAAAGTGAAAAATGGATAAAGAAGTTGTGGTATTTACTTACAAAGCAATATCACTCAGCAATGAAATCTGTGTCATCAGGCCCTTAGCAGCACAATGAGTGGATTCAGGTATGATGATTCTAACTGAAGTAAGTCACACAGAAAAAGAAACATCATAAGGTATCAGTAATACACGGAATGTAAACTTGGCTACACAGGAACTGAATTACAGAACAGAACAGGGTCTCAAATTTAGAAAACCAACTTATGCTTGCTTAAGGGGAAAGGTGAGTTGGGGTGCTGCATAAAACCAGAGATTGAAATGAGCACAGATAAAGTTCCTTAAGCCAAATATGGAATAGACAAGAGCTACTCCTTGCTCAACGAAATGGACTCAACACCGCATATTAAACGCCTAAGAATGTACCTGACTAGTAAGTATCTTAAAACCTATGGATTGCTATGTCTCCGAAAGAGAATCAAGCATGTGTACAGGGGCATAAACGCAGCAGTGATAGGATTGGAGAGGTTCGGTGAGCAAATGAAGACCCTTTGAAGTCATATTGCATGGTACCCATTCCACGGGTTTCAACTACCCAGGTTTTAGGTATTCTTCCTTCAGCTAAAACATGCATGTGGAACCCAAGTATGATCAACCATGTGAACGGGAGACGTGTTCAAATATGTCTCAGTTTTCCTCCCCTGGTACTCAGGTGCAACATTCCAGACGCTTTACTAACACTCTCCCCACTTGGAGAGTCAGCGCCTTTAACCTCCTGTTTGGCCCAGTTTGCAATTTCTGCGGAAGATGAACAGGAATAGCGAGAACCAATGAGAGGCTAGCTGGAGGTGTCTGGACGGGCAAATTTAACTCTCATTTCCCAACAGGAAGAGGAAATAACCAAAGGCTCAGTGTGCCGTACCGGAACCAGATTAGGGCCTGAAGCCATCCTGCGGTGTTGCGGCCACCTCAAAAGAAACCAAGTTGAAGAAAGGAGCTCAGGGGCACTATAATTCACAAACCTGCAGAGTTATAAATGACAGCTATCGTCCAAAAATATACTGAAGTAAGGCTGCCAAGAGGACTTGAAAGCGGGGCAGAATTGCAGGAAACCGATTTCAGGAGGTAGACTGGAATTGCATTGAAAGCATAGGAAAAGAGGCAGAACGTCCACAATGATGCACTTGGCCAAAAAGGGCGTATGCGTTTTTTCCTGAATATATTCAGGAAAAAACGCATACGCCCTTTTTGGCCAACCAAGCAAGCTTGCAAAGGAAATCTGCACTACAATGAAGTCTCACTTCCCCTCGGTCAAAAGGGCCATCTGAAAAAAGTGTAAAATCCAGAAAGGCAGGACAGGCCATGGAGAACTGGGAGCCTTGTTATGCTGATGGGCGGGATGTAAATTGCCAACAGACACTCGGGAGAAGTGTATGGTGTTTCCTGAAACATCTAAAAAACAAAGCAACAGAGCCTAGGGCACTGCCACTTATGGTCCTATAGCTTAGGGAAATTAAAATCAAAAAGACACAGCCACCCCAAAGTTTGGGACGGCTCTGTTTACAAGAACCTCGTTTACAGTACAAGTTCAACATCGCAGAAAGTGAAAAATGGATAAAGAAGTTGTGGTATTTACTTACAAAGCAATATCACTCAGCAATGAAATCTATGTCATCAGGCCCTTAGCAGCACAATGAGTGGATTCAGGTATGATGATTCTAACTGAAATAAGTCACACAGAAAAAGAAACATCATAAGATATCAGTAATACACGGAATGTAAACTTGGCTACACAGGAACTGAATTACAGAACAGAACAGGGTCTCAAATTTAGAAAACCAACTTATGCTTGCTTAAGGGGAAAGGTGAGTTGGGGTGCTGCATAAAACCAGAGATTGAAATGAGCACAGATAAAGTTCCTTAAGCCAAATATGGAATAGACAAGAGCTACTCCTTGCTCAACGAAATGGACTCAACACCGCATATTAAACGCCTAAGAATGTACCTGACTAGTAAGTATCTTAAAACCTATGGATTGCTATGTCTCCGAAAGAGAATCAAGCATGTGTACAGGGGCATAAACGCAGCAGTGATAGGACTGGAGAGGTTCGTGAGCAAATGAAGACCCTTTGAACTCATATTGCATGGTACCCATTCCACGGGTTTCAACTACCCAGGTTTAAGGTATTCTTCCTTCAGCTAAAACATGCATGTGGAACCCAGAGTATGATCAACCATGTGATCGGGAGACGTGTTCAAATATGTCTCAGTTTTCGTACCCTGGTACTCGGGTGCAACATTCCAGACGCTTTACTAACACTCTCCCGTCTTGGAGAGTCAGTCCCTTTAACCTCCTGTTTGGCCCAGTTTGCAATTTCTACGGAAGATGAACAGGAATAGCGAGAAGCAGTGAGAGACTAGCTGGAGGTGTCTGGACGGGCAAATTTAACTCTCATTTCCCACCAGGAAGAGGAATTAACCAAAGGCTCAGCGTGCCGTGCCAGAACCAGATTAGGGCCTGAAGCCATCCTGCGGTGTTGTGGCCAGGTCACAAGAAAGCGAGTTGAAGAAAGGAGCTCAGGGGCACTGTAATTCACAAACCTGCAGAGTTATAAATGACAGCTATCGTCCAAAAATAGACTGAAGTAAGGCTGCCAAGAGGACTTGAAAGCGGGGCAGAATTGCAGGAAAACGATTTCAGGAGGTAGACTGGAATTGCATTGAAAGCATAGGAAAAGAGGCAGAACGTCCACAATGATGCACTTGGCCAAAAAGGGCGTATGCGTTTTTTCCTGAATATATTCAGGAAAAAAACGCATACGCCCTTTTTGGCCAACCAAGCAAGCTTGCAAAGGAAATCTGCACTACAATGAAGTCTCACTTCCCCCCGGTCAAAAGGGCCATCTGAAAAAAGTGTAAAATCCAGAAAGGCAGGACAGGCCATGGAGAACTGGGAGCCTTGTTATGCTGATGGGCGGGATGTAAATTGCCAACAACCACTCGGGAGAAGTGTATGGTGTTTCCTGAAACATCTAAAAAACAAAGCAACAGAGCCTAGGGCACTTCCACTTATGGTCCTATAGCTTAGGGAATTTAAAATCAAAAAGACACAGCCACCCCAAAGTTTGGAACGGCTCTGTTTACAAGAACCTCGTTTACAGTACAAGTTCAACATCGCAGAAAGTGAAAAATGGATAAAGAAGTTGTGGTATTTACTTACAAAGCAATATCACTCAGCAATGAAATCTGTGTCATCAGGCCCTTAGCAGCACAATGAGTGGATTCAGGTATGATGATTCTAACTGAAATAAGTCACACAGAAAAAGAAACATCATAAGATATCAGTAATACACGGAATGTAAACTTGGCTACACAGGAACTGAATTACAGAACAGAACAGGGTCTCAAATTTAGAAAACCAACTTATTCTTGCTTAAGGGGAAAGGTGAGTTGGGGTGCTGCATAAAACCAGAGATTGAAATGAGCACAGATAAAGTTCCTTAAGCCAAATATGGAATAGACAAGAGCTACTCCTTGCTCAACGAAATGGACTCAACACCGCATATTAAACACCTAAGAATGTACCTGTCTAGTAAGTATCTTAAAACCTATGGATTGCTATGTCTCCGAAAGAGAATCAAGCATGTGTACAGGGGCGTAAACGCAGCAGTGATAAGATTGGAAAGGTTCGGTGAGCAAATGAAGACCCTTTGAAGTCATATTGCATGGTACCCATTCCACGGGTTTCAACTACCCAGGTTTTACGTATTCTTCCTTCAGCTAAAACATGCATGTGGAACCCAGAGTATGATCAACCATGTGATCGGGAGACGTGTTCAAATATGTCTCAGTTTTCGTACCCTGGTACTCGGGTGCAACATTCCAGATGCTTTACTAACACTCTCCCGACTTGGAGAGTCAGTCCCTTTAACCTCCTGTTTGGCCCAGTTTGCAATTTCTGCAGAAGATGAACAGGAATAGCGAGAACCAATGAGAGACTAGCTGGAGGTGTCTGGACGGGCAAATTTAACTCTCATTTCCCACCAGGAAGAGGAATTAACCAAAGGCTCAGCGTGCCGTGCCGGAACCAGATTAGGGCCTGTAGCCATCCTGCGGTGTTGCGGCCAGCTCACAAGAAAGCGAGTTGAAGAAAGGAGCTCAGGGGCACTGTAATTCACAAACCTGCAGAGTTATAAATGACAGCTATCGTCCAAAAATATACTGAAGTAAGGCTGCCAAGAGGACTTGAAAGCGGGGCAGAATTGCAGGAAACCGATTTCAGGAGGTAGACTGGAATTGCATTGAAAGCATAGGAAAAGAGGCAGAACGTCCACAATGATGCACTTGGCCAAAAAGGGCGTATGCGTTTTTTCCTGAATATATTCAGGAAAAAACGCATACGCCCTTTTTGGCCAACGAAGCAAGCTTGCAAAGGAAATCTGCACTACAATGAAGTCTCACTTCTCCCCGGTCAAAAGGGCCATCTGAAAAAAGTGTAAAATCCAGAAAGGCAGGACAGGCCATGGAGAACTGGGAGCCTTGTTATGCTGATGGGCGGGATGTAAATTTCCAACAGACACTCGGGAGAAGTGTATGGTGTTTCCTGAAACATCTAAAAAACAAAGCAACAGAGCCTAGGGCACTGCCACTTATGGTCCTATAGCTTAGGGAAATTAAAATCAAAAAGACACAGCCACCCCAAAATTTGGAACGGCTCTGTTTACAAGAACCTCGTTTACAGTACAAGTTCAACATCGCAGAAAGTGAAAAATGGATAAAGAAGTTGTGGTATTTACTTACAAAGCAATATCACTCAGCAATGAAATCTGTGTCATCAGGCCCTTAGCAGCACAATGAGTGGATTCAGGTATGATGATTCTAACTGAAGTAAGTCACACAGAAAGAGAAACATCATAAGATATCAGTAATACACGGAATGTAAACTTGGCTACACAGGAACTGAATTACAGAACAGAACAGGGTCTCAAATTTAGAAAACCAACTTATGCTTGCTTAAGGGTAAAGGTGAGTTGGGGTGCTGCATAAAACCAGAGATTGAAATGAGCACAGATAAAGTTCCTTAAGTCAAATATGGAATAGACAAGAGCTACTCCTTGCTCAACGAAATGGACTCAACACCGCATATTAAACGCCTAAGAATGTACCTGACTAGTAAGTATCGTAAAACCTATGGATTGCTATGTCTCCGAAAGAGAATCAAGCATGTGTACAGGGGCGTAAACACAGCAGTGATAGGATTGGAGAGGTTCGGTGAGCAAATGAAGACCCTTTGAAGTCATATTGCATGGTACCCATTCCACGGGTCTCAACTACCAAGGTTTTAGGTATTCTTCCTTCAGCTAAAACATGCATGTGGAACCCAAGTATGATCAACCATGTGAACGGGAGACGTGTTCAAATATGTCTCAGTTTTCCTCCCCTGGTACTCGGGTGCAACATTCCAGACGCTTTACTAACACTCTCCCCACTTGGAGAGTCAGCGCCTTTAACATTCTGTTTGGCCCAGTTTGCAATTTCTGCGGAAGATGAACAGGAATAGCGAGAACCAATGAGAGGCTAGCTGGAGGTGTCTGGACGGGCAAATTTAACTCTCATTTCCCAACAGGAAGAGGAAATAACCAAAGGCTCAGCGTGCCGTACCGGAACCAGATTAGGGCCTGAAGCCATCCTGCGGTGTTGCGGCCACCTCAAAAGAAACCGAGTTGAAGAAAGGAGCTCAGGGGCACTATAATTCACAAACCTGCAGAGTTATAAATGACAGCTATCGTCCAAAAATAGACTGAAGTAAGGCTGCCAAGAGGACTTGAAAGCGGGGCAGAATTGCAGGAAACCGATTTCAGGAGGTAGACTGGAATTGCATTGAAAGCATAGGAAAAGAGGCAGAACGTCCACAATGATGCACTTGGCCAAAAAGGGCGTATGCGTTTTTTCCTGAATATATTCAGGAAAAAACGCATACGCCCTTTTTGGCCAACCAAGCAAGCTTGCAAAGGAAATCTGCACTACAATGAAGTCTCACTTCCCCCCGGTCAAAAGGGCCAGCTGAAAAAAGTGTAAAATCCAGAAAGGCAGGACAGGCCATGGAGAACTGGGAGCCTTGTTATGCTGATGGGCGGGATGTAAATTGCCAACAACCACTCAGGAGAAGTGTATGGTGTTTCCTGAAACATCTAAAAAACAAAGCAACAGAACCTAGGGCACTTCCACTTATGGTCCTATAGCTTACGGAAATTAAAATCAAAAAGACACAGCCACCCCAAAGTTTGGAACGGCTCTGTTTACAAGAACCTCGTTTACAGTACAAGTTCAACATTGCAGAAAGTGAAAAATGGATAAAGAAGTTGTGGTATTTACTTACAAAGCAATATCACTCAGCAATGAAATCTGTGTCATCAGGCCCTTAGCAGCACAATGAGTGGATTCAGGTATGATGATTCTAACTGAAATAAGTCACACAGAAAAAGAAACATCATAAGATATCAGTAATACACGGAATGTAAACTTGGCTACACAGGAACTGAATTACAGAACAGAACAGGGTCTCAAATTTAGAAAACCAACTTATTCTTGCTTAAGGGTAAAGGTGAGTTGGGGTGCTGCATAAAACCAGAGATTGAAATGAGCACAGATAAAGTTCCTTAAGCCAAATATGGAATAGACAAGAGCTACTCCTTGCTCAACGAAATGGACTCAACACCCCATATTAAACGCCTAAGAATGTACCTGACTAGTAAGTATCTTAAAACCTATGGATTGCTATGTCTCCGAAAGAGAATCAAGCATGTGTACAGGGGCATAAACGCAGCAGTGATAGGATTGGAGAGGTTCGGTGAGCAAATGAAGACCCTTTGAAGTCATATTGCATGGTACCCATTCCACGGGTTTCAACTACCCAGGTTTAAGGTATTCTTCCTTCAGCTAAAATATGCATGTGGAACCCAGAGTATGATCAACCATGTGAACGGGAGACGTGTTCAAATATGTCTCAGTTTTCCTCCCCTGGTACTCGGGTGCAACATTCCAGACGCTTTACTAACACTCTCCCCACTTGGAGAGTCAGTCCCTTTAACCTCCTGTTTGGCCCAGTTTGCAATTTCTGCGGAAGATGAACAGGAATAGCGAGAACCAATGAGAGGCTAGCTGGAGGTGTCTGGACGGGCAAATTTAACTCTCATTTCCCAACAGGAAGAGGAAATAACCAAAGGCTCAGTGTGCCGTACCGGAACCAGATTAGGGCCTGAAGCCATCCTGCGGTGTTGCGGCCAGGTCACAAGAAAGCAAGTTGAAGAAAGGAGCTCAGGGGCACTGTAATTCACAAACCTGCAGAGTTATAAATGACAGCTATCGTCCAAAAATATACTGAAGTAAGGCTGCCAAGAGGACTTGAAAGCGGGGCAGAATTGCAGGAAACCGATTTCAGGAGGTAGACTGGAATTGCATTGAAAGCATAGGAAAAGAGGCAGAACGTCCACAATGATGCACTTGGCCAAAAAGGGCGTATGCGTTTTTTCCTGAATATATTCAGGAAAAAACGCATACGCCCTTTTTGGCTAACCAAGCAAGCTTGCAAAGGAAATCTGCACTACAATGAAGTCTCACTTCCCCCCGGTCAAAAGGGCCATCTGAAAAAAGTGTAAAATCCAGAAAGGCAGGACAGGCCATGGAGAACTGGGAGCCTTGTTATGCTGATGGGCGGGATGTAAATTGCCAACAGACACTCGGGAGAAGTGTATGGTGTTTCCTGAAACATCTAAAAAACAAAGCAACAGAGCCCAGGGCACTGCCACTTATGGTCCTATAGCTTAGGGAAATTAAAATCAAAAAGACACAGCCACCCCAAAGTTTGGGACGGCTCTGTTTACAAGAACCTCGTTTACAGTACAAGTTCAACATCGCAGAAAGTGAAAAATGGATAAAGAAGTTGTGGTATTTACTTACAAAGCAATATCACTCAGCAATGAAATCTGTGTCATCAGGCCCTTAGCAGCACAATGAGTGTATTCAGGTATGATGATTCTAACTGAAGTAAGTCACACAGAAAAAGAAACATCATAAGATATCAGTAATACATGGAATGTAAACTTGGCTACACAGGAACTGAATTACAGAACAGAACAGGGTCTCAAATTTAGAAAACGAACTTATGCTTGCTTAAGGGTAAAGGTGAGTTGGGGTGCTGCATAAAACCAGAGATTGAAATGAGCACAGATAAAGTTCCTTAAGTCAAATATGGAATAGACAAGAGCTACTCCTTGCTCAACGAAATGGACTCAACACTGCATATTAAACGCCTAAGAATGTACCTGACTAGTAAGTATCTTAAAACCTATGGATTGCTATGTCTCCGAAAGAGAATCAAGCATGTGAACAGGGGCATAAACGCAGCAGTGATAGGATTGGAGAGGTTCGGTGAGCAAATGAAGACCCTTTGAAGTCATATTGCATGGTACCCATTACACGGGTCTTAACTCTCCAGGTTTAAGGTATTCTTCCTTCAGCTAAAACATGCATGTGGAACCCAAGTATGATCAACCATGTGAACGGGAGACGTGTTCAAATATGTCTCAGTTTTCCTCCCCTGGTACTCGGGTGCAACATTCCAGACGCTTTAATAACACTCTCCCCACTTGGAGAGTCAGCGCCTTTACCCTCCTGTTTGGCCCAGTTTGCAATTTCTGCGGAAGATGAACAGGAATAGCGAGAACCAATGAGAGGCTAGCTGGAGGTGTCTGGACGGGCAAATTTAACTCTCATTTCCCAACAGGAAGAGGAAATAACCAAAGGCTCAGCGTGCCGTACCGGAACCAGATTAGGGCCTGAAGCCATCCTGCGGTGTTGCGGCCACCTCAAAAGAAACCGAGTTGAAGAAAGGAGCTCAGGGGCACTATAATTCACAAACCTGCAGAGTTATAAATGACAGCTATCGTCCAAAAATAGACTGAAGTTAGGCTGCCAAGAGGACTTGAAAGCGGGGCAGAATTGCAGGAAACCGATTTCAGGAGGTAGACTGGAATTGCATTGAAAGCATAGGAAAAGAGGCAGAACGTCCACAATGATGCACTTGGCCAAAAAGGGCGTATGCGTTTTTTCCTGAATATATTCAGGAAAAAACGCATACGCCCTTTTTGGCCAACCAAGCAAGCTTGCAAAGGAAATCTGCACTACAATGAAGTCTCACTTCCCCCCGGTCAAAAGGGCCATCTGAAAAAAGTGTAAAATCCAGAAAGGCAGGACAGGCCATGGAGAACTGGGAGCCTTGTTATGCTGATGGGCGGGATGTAAATTGCCAACAACCACTCGGGAGAAGTGTATGGTGTTTCCTGAAACATCTAAAAAACAAAGCAACAGAACCTAGGGCACTTCCACTTATGGTCCTATAGCTTAGGGAAATTAAAATCAAAAAGACACAGCCACCCCAAAGTTTGGAACGGCTCTGTTTACAAGAACCTCGTTTACAGTACAAGTTCAACATCGCAGAAAGTGAAAAATGGATAAAGAAGTTGTGGTATTTACTTACAAAGCAATATCACTCAGCAATGAAATCTGTGTCATCAGGCCCTTAGCAGCACAATGAGTGGATTCAGGTATGATGATTCTAACTGAAATAAGTCACACAGAAAAAGAAACATCATAAGATATCAGTAATACACGGAATGTAAACTTGGCTACACAGGAACTGAATTACAGAACAGAACAGGGTCTCAAATTTAGAAAACCAACTTATTCTTGCTTAAGGGTAAAGGTGAGTTGGGGTGCTGCATAAAACCAGAGATTGAAATGAGCACAGATAAAGTTCCTTAAGCCAAATATGGAATAGACAAGAGCTACTCCTTGCTCAACGAAATGGACACAACACCCCATATTAAACGCCTAAGAATGTACCTGACTAGTAAGTATCTTAAAACCTATGGATTGCTATGTCTCCGAAAGAGAATCAAGCATGTGTACAGGGGCATAAACACAGCAGTGATAGGATTGGAGAGGTTCGGTGAGCAAATGAAGACCCTTTGAAGTCATATTGCATGGTACCCATTCCACGGGTTTCAACTACCCAGGTTTTAGGTATTCTTCCTTCAGCTAAAATATGCATGTGGAACCCAGAGTATGATCAACCATGTGAACGGGAGACGTGTTCAAATATGTCTCAGTTTTCCTCCCCTGGTACTCGGGTGCAACATTCCAGACGCTTTACTAACACTCTCCCCACTTGGAGAGTCAGCACCTTTAACCTCCTGTTTGGCCCAGTTTGCAATTTCTGCGGAAGATGAACAGGAATAGCGAGAACCAATGAGAGGCTAGCTGGAGGTGTCTGGACGGGCAAATTTAACTCTCATTTCCCAACAGGAAGAGGAAATAACTAAAGGCTCAGTGTGCCGTACCGGAACCAGATTAGGGCCTGAAGCCATCCTGCGGTGTTGCGGCCAGGTCACAAGAAAGCAAGTTGAAGAAAGGAGCTCAGGGGCACTGTAATTCACAAACCTGCAGAGTTATAAATGACAGCTATCGTCCAAAAATAGACTGAAGTAAGGCTGCCAAGAGGACTTGAAAGCGGGGCAGAATTGCAGGAAACCGATTTCAGGAGGTAGACTGGAATTGCATTGAAAGCATAGGAAAAGAGGCAGAACGTCCACAATGATGCACTTGGCCAAAAAGGGCGTATGCGTTTTTTCCTGAATATATTCAGGAAAAAACGCATACGCCCTTTTTGGCCAACCAAGCAAGCTTGCAAAGGAAATCTGCACTACAATGAAGTCTCACTTCCCCCCGGTCAAAAGGGCCATCTGAAAAAAGTGTAAAATCCAGAAAGGCAGGACAGGCCATGGAGAACTGGGAGCCTTGTTATGCTGATGGGCGGGATGTAAATTGCCAACAGACACTCGGGAGAAGTGTATGGTGTTTCCTGAAACATCTAAAAAACAAAGCAACAGAGCCTAGGGCACTGCCACTTATGGTCCTATAGCTTAGGGAAATTAAAATCAAAAAGACACAGCCACCCCAAAGTTTGGGACGGCTCTGTTTACAAGAACCTCGTTTACAGTACAAGTTCAACATCGCAGAAAGTGAAAAATGGATAAAGAAGTTGTGGTATTTACTTACAAAGCAATATCACTCAGCAATGAAATCTGTGTCATCAGGCCCTTAGCAGCACAATGAGTGTATTCAGGTATGATGATTCTAACTGAAGTAAGTCACACAGAAAAAGAAACATCATAAGATATCAGTAATACATGGAATGTAAACTTGGCTACACAGGAACTGAATTACAGAACAGAACAGGGTCTCAAATTTAGAAAACGAACTTATGCTTGCTTAAGGGTAAAGGTGAGTTGGGGTGCTGCATAAAACCAGAGATTGAAATGAGCACAGATAAAGTTCCTTAAGTCAAATATGGAATAGACAAGAGCTACTCCTTGCTCAACGAAATGGACTCAACACTGCATATTAAACGCCTAAGAATGTACCTGACTAGTAAGTATCTTAAAACCTATGGATTGCTATGTCTCCGAAAGAGAATCAAGCATGTGTACAGGGGCATAAACGCAGCAGTGATAGGATTGGAGAGGTTCGGTGAGCAAATGAAGACCCTTTGAAGTCATATTGCATGGTACCCATTACACGGGTCTTAACTCTCCAGGTTTAAGGTATTCTTCCTTCAGCTAAAACATGCATGTGGAACCCAAGTATGATCAACCATGTGAACGGGAGACGTGTTCAAATATGTCTCAGTTTTCCTCCCCTGGTACTCGGGTGCAACATTCCAGACGCTTTACTAACACTCTCCCCACTTGGAGAGTCAGCGCCTTTAACCTCCTGTTTGGCCCAGTTTGCAATTTCTGCGGAAGATGAACAGGAATAGCGAGAACCAATGAGAGGCTAGCTGGAGGTGTCTGGACGGGCAAATTTAACTCTCATTTCCCAACAGGAAGAGGAAATAACCAAAGGCTCAGCGTGCCGTACCGGAACCAGATTAGGGCCTGAAGCCATCCTGCGGTGTTGCGGCCACCTCAAAAGAAACCGAGTTGAAGAAAGGAGCTCAGGGGCACTATAATTCACAAAACTGCAGAGTTATAAATGACAGCTATCGTCCAAAAATAGACTGAAGTAAGGCTGCCAAGAGGACTTGAAAGCGGGGCAGAATTGCAGGAAACCGATTTCAGGAGGTAGACTGGAATTGCATTGAAAGCATAGGAAAAGAGGCAGAACGTCCACAATGATGCACTTGGCCAAAAAGGGCGTATGCGTTTTTTCCTGAATATATTCAGGAAAAAACGCATACGCCCTTTTTGGCCAACCAAGCAAGCTTGCAAAGGAAATCTGCACTACAATGAAGTCTCACTTCCCCCCGGTCAAAAGGGCCATCTGAAAAAAGTGTAAAATCCAGAAAGGCAGGACAGGCCATGGAGAACTGGGAGCCTTGTTATGCTGATGGGCGGGATGTAAATTGCCAACAACCACTCGGGAGAAGTGTATGGTGTTTCCTGAAACATCTAAAAAACAAAGCAACAGAACCTAGGGCACTTCCACTTATGGTCCTATAGCTTAGGGAAATTAAAATCAAAAAGTCACAGCCACCCCAAAGTTTGGAACGGCTCTGTTTACAAGAACCTCGTTTACAGTACAAGTTCAACATCGCAGAAAGTGAAAAATGGAGAAAGAAGTTGTGGTATTTACTTACAAAGCAATATCACTCAGCAATGAAATCTGTGTCATCAGGCCCTTAGCAGCACAATGAGTGGATTCAGGTATGATGATTCTAACTGAAGTAAGTCACACAGAAAAAGAAACATCATAAGATATCAGTAATACACGGAATGTAAACTTGGCTACACAGGAACTGAATTACCGAACAGAACAGGGTCTCAAATTTAGAAAACCAACTTATGCTTGCTTAAGCGTAAAGGTGAGTTGGGGTGCTGCATAAAACCAGAGATTGAAATGAGCACAGATAAAGTTCCTTAAGCCAAATATGGAATAGACATGAGCTACTGCTTGCTCAACGAAATGGACTCAACACCCCATATTAAAGGCCTAAGAATGTACCTGACTAGTAAGTATCTTAAAACCTATGGATTGCTATGTCTCCGAAAGAGAATCAAGCATGTGTACAGGGGCATAAACGCAGCAGTGATAGGATTGGAGAGGTTCGGTGAGCAAATGAAGACCCTTTGAAGTCATATTGCATGGTACCCATTCCACGGGTTTCAACTACCCAGGTTTTAGGTATTCTTCCTTCAGCTAAAATATGCATGTGGAACCCAGAGTATGATCAACCATGTGAACGGGAGACGTGTTCAAATATGTCTCAGTTTTCCTCCCCTGGTACTCGGGTGCAACATTCCAGACGCTTTACTAACACTCTTCCCACTTGGAGAGTCAGTCCCTTTAACCTCCTGTTTGGCCCAGTTTGCAATTTCTGCGGAAGGTGAACAGGAATAGCGAGAACCAATGAGAGGCTAGCTGGAGGTGTCTGGACGGGCAAATTTAACTCTCATTTCCCACCAGGAAGAGGAAATAACCAAAGGCGCAGTGTGCCGTACCGGAACCAGATTAGGGCCTGAAGCCATCCTGCGGTGTTGCGGCCAGCTCAAAAGAAAGCGAGTTGAAGAAAGGAACTCAGGGGCACTGTAATTCACAAACCTGCAGAGTTATAAATGACAGCTATCGTCCAAAAATAGACTGAAGTAAGGCTGCCAAGAGGACTTGAAAGCGGGGCAGAATTGCAGGAAACCGATTTCAGGAGGTAGACTGGAATTGCATTGAAAGCATAGGAAAAGAGGCAGAACGTCCACAATGATGCACTTGGCAAAAAGGGCGTATGTGTTTTTTCCTGAATATATTCAGGAAAAAACGCATACGCCCTTTTTGGCCAACCAAGCAAGCTTGCAAAGGAAATCTGCACTACAATGAAGTCTCACTTCCCCCCGGTCAAAAGGGCCATCTGAAAAAAGTGTAAAATCCAGAAAGACAGGACAGGCCATGGAGAACTGGGAGCCTTGTTATGCTGATGGGCGGGATGTAAATTGCCAACAACCACTCGGGAGAAGTGTATGGTGTTTCCTGAAACATCTAAAAAACAAAGCAACAGAACCTAGGGCACTTCCACTTATGGTCCTATAGCTTAGGGAAATTAAAATCAAAAAGACACAGCCACCCCAAAGTTTGGAACGGCTCTGTTTACAAGAACCTCGTTTACAGTACAAGTTCAACATCGCAGAAAGTGAAAAATGGAGAAAGAAGTTGTGGTATTTACTTACAAAGCAATATCACTCAGCAATGAAATCTGTGTCATCAGGCCCTTAGCAGCACAATGAGTGTATTCAGGTATGATGATTCTAACTGAAGTAAGTCACACAGAAAAAGAAACATCATAAGATATCAGTAATACACGGAATGTAAACTTGGCTACACAGGAACTGAATTACAGAACAGAACAGGGACTCAAATTTAGAAAACCAACTTATGCTTGCTTAAGGGTAAAGGTGAGTTGGGGTGCTGCATAAAACCAGAGATTGAAATGAGCACAGATAAAGTTCCTTAAGCCAAATATGGAATAGACAAGAGCTACTCCTTGCTCAACGAAATGGACTCAACAACGCATATTAAACGCCTAAGAATGTACCTGACTTGTAAGTATCTTAAAACCTATGGATTGCTATGTCTCCAAAAGAGAATCAAGCATGTGTACAGGGGCATAAACGCAGCAGTGATAGGATTGGAGAGGTTGGGTGAGCAAATGAAGACCCTTTGAAGTCATATTGCAGGGTACCCATTCCACGTGTTTCAACTACCTAGGTTTAAGGTATTCTTCCTTCATCTAAAACATGCATGTGGAACCTAGAGTATGATCAACCATGTGATCGGGAGACGTGTTCAAATATGTCTCAGTTTTCGTACCCTGGTACTCGGGTGCAACATTCCAGACGCTTTACTAACACTCTCCCGACTTGGAGAGTCAGTCCCTTTAACCTCCTGTTTGGCCCAGTTTGCAATTTCTGCGGAAGATGAACAGGAATAGCGAGAACCAATGGAGACTAGCTGGAGGTGTCTGGACGGGCAAATTTAACTCTCATTTCCTACCAGGAAGAGGAATTAACCAAAGGCTCAGCGTGCCATGCCAGAATCAGATTAGGGCCTGAAGCCATCCTGCGGTGTTGCGGCCAGGTCACAAGAAAGCGAGTTGAAGAAAGGAGCTCAGGGGCACTGTAATTCACAAACCTGCAGAGTTATAAATGACAGCTATCGTCCAAAAATAGACTGAAGTAAGGCTGCCAAGAGGACTTGAAAGCGGGGCAGAATTGCAGGAAACCGAGTTCAGGAGGTAGACTGGAATTGCATTGAAAGCATAGGAAAAGAGGCAGAACGTCCACAATGATGCACTTGGCCAAAAAGGGCGTATGCGTTTTTTCCTGAATATATTCAGGAAAAAACGCATACGCCCTTTTTGGCCAACGAAGCAAGCTTGCAAAGGAAATCTGCACTACAATGAAGTCTCACTTCTCCCCGGTCAAAAGGGCCATCTGAAAAAAGTGTAAAATCCAGAAAGGCAGGACAGGCCATGGAGAACTGGGAGCCTTGTTATGCTGATGGGCGGGATGTAAATTTCCAACAGACACTCGGGAGAAGTGTATGGTGTTTACTGAAACATCTAAAAAACAAAGCAACAGAGCCTAGGGCACTGCCACTTATGGTCCTATAGCTTAGGGAAATTAAAATCAAAAAGACACAGCCACCCCAAAATTTGGAACGGCTCTGTTTACAAGAACCTCGTTTACAGTACAAGTTCAACATCGCAGAAAGTGAAAAATGGATAAAGAAGTTGTGGTATTTACTTACAAAGCAATATCACTCAGCAATGAAATCTGTGTCATCAGGCCCTTAGCAGCACAATGAGTGGATTCAGGTATGATGATTCTAACTGAAGTAAGTCACACAGAAAGAGAAACATCATAAGATATCAGTAATACACGGAATGTAAACTTGGCTACACAGGAACTGAATTACAGAACAGAACAGGGTCTCAAATTTAGAAAACCAACTTATGCTTGCTTAAGGGTAAAGGTGAGTTGGGGTGCTGCATAAAACCAGAGATTGAAATGAGCACAGATAAAGTTCCTTAAGTCAAATATGGAATAGACAAGAGCTACTCCTTGCTCAACGAAATGGACTCAACACCGCATATTAAACGCCTAAGAATGTACCTGACTAGTAAGTATCGTAAAACCTATGGATTGCTATGTCTCCGAAAGAGAATCAAGCATGTGTACAGGGGCGTAAACGCAGCAGTGATAGGATTGGAGAGGTTCGGTGAGCAAATGAAGACCCTTTGAAGTCATATTGCATGGTACCCATTCCACGGGTTTCAACTACCAAGGTTTTAGGTATTCTTCCTTCAGCTAAAACATGCATGTGGAACCCAAGTATGATCAACCATGTGAACGGGAGACGTGTTCAAATATGTCTCAGCTTTCCTCCCCTGGTACTCGGGTGCAACATTCCAGACGCTTTACTAACACTCTCCCCACTTGGAGAGTCAGCGCCTTTAACCTTCTGTTTGGCCCAGTTTGCAATTTCTGCGGAAGATGAACAGGAATAGCGAGAACCAATGAGAGGCTAGCTGGAGGTGTCTGGACGGGCAAATTTAACTCTCATTTCCCAACAGGAAGAGGAAATAACCAAAGGCTCAGCGTGCCGTACCGGAACCAGATTAGGGCCTGAAGCCATTCTGCGGTGTTGCGGCCACCTCAAAAGAAACCGAGTTGAAGAAAGGAGCTCAGGGGCACTATAATTCACAAACCTGCAGAGTTATAAATGACAGCTATCGTCCAAAAATAGACTGAAGTAAGGCTGCCAAGATGACTTGAAAGCGGGGCAGAATTGCAGGAAACCGATTTCAGGAGGTAGACTGGAATTGCATTGAAAGCATAGGAAAAGAGGCAGAACGTCCACAATGATGCACTTGGCCAAAAAGGGCGTATGCGTTTTTTCCTGAATATATTCAGGAAAAAACGCATACGCCCTTTTTGGCCAACCAAGCAAGCTTGCAAAGGAAATCTGCACTACAATGAAGTCTCACTTCCCCCCGGTCAAAAGGGCCATCTGAAAAAAGTGTAAAATCCAGAAAGGCAGGGCAGGCCATGGAGAACTGGGAGCCTTGTTATGCTGATGGGCGGGATGTAAATTGCCAACAACCACTCGGGAGAAGTGTATGGTGTTTCCTGAAACATCTAAAAAACAAAGCAACAGAACCTAGGGCACTTCCACTTATGGTCCTATAGCTTAGGGAAATTAAAATCAAAAAGACACAGCCACCCCAAAGTTTGGAACGGCTCTGTTTACAAGAACCTCGTTTACAGTACAAGTTCAACATTGCAGAAAGTGAAAAATGGATAAAGAAGTTGTGGTATTTACTTACAAAGCAATATCACTCAGCAATGAAATCTGTGTCATCAGGCCCTTAGCAGCACAATGAGTGGATTCAGGTATGATGATTCTAACTGAAATAAGTCACACAGAAAAAGAAACATCATAAGATATCAGTAATACACGGAATGTAAACTTGGCTACACAGGAACTGAATTACAGAACAGAACAGGGTCTCAAATTTAGAAAACCAACTTATTCTTGCTTAAGGGTAAAGGTGAGTTGGGGTGCTGCATAAAACCAGAGATTGAAATGAGCACAGATAAAGTTCCTTAAGCCAAATATGGAATAGACAAGAGCTACTCCTTGCTCAACGAAATGGACTCAACACCCCATATTAAACGCCTAAGAATGTACCTGACTAGTAAGTATCTTAAAACCTATGGATTGCTATGTCTCCAAAAGAGAATCAAGCATGTGAACAGGGGCATAAACGCAGCAGTGATAGGATTGGAGAGGTTCGGTGAGCAAATGAAGACCCTTTGAAGTCATATTGCATGGTACCCATTACACGGGTCTTAACTCTCCAGGTTTAAGGTATTCTTCCTTCAGCTAAAACATGCATGTGGAACCCAAGTATGATCAACCATGTGAACGGGAGACGTGTTCAAATATGTCTCAGTTTTCCTCCCCTGGTACTCGGGTGCAACATTCCAGACGCTTTAATAACACTCTCCCCACTTGGAGAGTCAGTCCCTTTAACCTCCTGTTCGGCCCAGTTTGCAATTTCTGCGGAAGATGAACAGGAATAGCGAGAACCAATGAGAGGCTAGCTGGAGGTGTCTGGACGGGCAAATTTAACTCTCATTTCCCAACAGGAAGAGGAAATAACCAAAGGCTCAGCGTGCCGTACCGGAACCAGATTAGGGCCTGAAGCCATCCTGCGGTGTTGCGGCCACCTCAAAAGAAACCGAGTTGAAGAAAGGAGCTCAGGGGCACTATAATTCACAAACCTGCAGAGTTATAAATGACAGCTATCGTCCAAAAATAGACTGAAGTTAGGCTGCCAAGAGGACTTGAAAGCGGGGCAGAATTGCAGGAAACCGATTTCAGGAGGTAGACTGGAATTGCATTGAAAGCATAGGAAGAGAGGCAGAACGTCCACAATGATGCACTTGGCCAAAAAGGGCGTATGCGTTTTTTCCTGAATATATTCAGGAAAAAACGCATACGCCCTTTTTGGCCAACCAAGCAAGCTTGCAAAGGAAATCTGCACTACAATGAAGTCTCACTTCCCCCCGGTCAAAAGGGCCATCTGAAAAAAGTGTAAAATCCAGAAAGGCAGGACAGGCCATGGAGAACTGGGAGCCTTGTTATGCTGATGGGCGGGATGTAAATTGCCAACAACCACTCGGGAGAAGTGTATGGTGTTTCCTGAAACATCTAAAAAACAAAGCAACAGAACCTAGGGCACTTCCACTTATGGTCCTATAGCTTAGGGAAATTAAAATCAAAAAGACACAGCCACCCCAAAGTTTGGAACGGCTCTGTTTACAAGAACCTCGTTTACAGTACAAGTTCAACATCGCAGAAAGTGAAAAATGGATAAAGAAGTTGTGGTATTTACTTACAAAGCAATATCACTCAGCAATGAAATCTGTGTCATCAGGCCCTTAGCAGCACAATGAGTGGATTCAGGTATGATGATTCTAACTGAAATAAGTCACACAGAAAAAGAAACATCATAAGATATCAGTAATACACGGAATGTAAACTTGGCTACACAGGAACTGAATTACAGAACAGAACAGGGTCTCAAATTTAGAAAACCAACTTATTCTTGCTTAAGGGTAAAGGTGAGTTGGGGTGCTGCATAAAACCAGAGATTGAAATGAGCACAGATAAAGTTCCTTAAGCCAAATATGGAATAGACAAGAGCTACTCCTTGCTCAACGAAATGGACACAACACCCCATATTAAACGCCTAAGAATGTACCTGACTAGTAAGTATCTTAAAACCTATGGATTGCTATGTCTCCGAAAGAGAATCAAGCATGTGTACAGGGGCATAAACGCAGCAGTGATAGGATTGGAGAGGTTCGGTGAGCAAATGAAGACCCTTTGAAGTCATATTGCATGGTACCCATTCCACGGGTTTCAACTACCCAGGTTTTAGGTATTCTTCCTTCAGCTAAAATATGCATGTGGAACCCAGAGTATGATCAACCATGTGAACGGGAGACGTGTTCAAATATGTCTCAGTTTTCCTCCCCTGGTACTCGGGTGCAACATTCCAGACGCTTTACTAACACTCTCCCCACTTGGAGAGTCAGCACCTTTAACCTCCTGTTTGGCCCAGTTTGCAATTTCTGCGGAAGATGAACAGGAATAGCGAGAACCAATGAGAGGCTAGCTGGAGGTGTCTGGACGGGCAAATTTAACTCTCATTTCCCAACAGGAAGAGGAAATAACTAAAGGCTCAGTGTGCCGTACCGGAACCAGATTAGGGCCTGAAGCCATCCTGCGGTGTTGCGGCCAGGTCACAAGAAAGCAAGTTGAAGAAAGGAGCTCAGGGGCACTGTAATTCACAAACCTGCAGAGTTATAAATGACAGCTATCGTCCAAAAATAGACTGAAGTAAGGCTGCCAAGAGGACTTGAAAGCGGGGCAGAATTGCAGGAAACCGATTTCAGGAGGTAGACTGGAATTGCATTGAAAGCATAGGAAAAGAGGCAGAACGTCCACAATGATGCACTTGGCCAAAAAGGGCGTATGCGTTTTTTCCTGAATATATTCAGGAAAAAACGCATACGCCCTTTTTGGCCAACCAAGCAAGCTTGCAAAGGAAATCTGCACTACAATGAAGTCTCACTTCCCCCCGGTCAAAAGGGCCAGCTGAAAAAAGTGTAAAATCCAGAAAGGCAGGACAGGCCATGGAGAACTGGGAGCCTTGTTATGCTGATGGGCGGGATGTAAATTGCCAACAGACACTCGGGAGAAGTGTATGGTGTTTCCTGAAACATCTAAAAAACAAAGCAACAGAGCCTAGGGCACTGCCACTTATGGTCCTATAGCTTAGGGAAATTAAAATCAAAAAGACACAGCCACCCCAAAGTTTGGGACGGCTCTGTTTACAAGAACCTCGTTTACAGTACAAGTTCAACATCGCAGAAAGTGAAAAATGGATAAAGAAGTTGTGGTATTTACTTACAAAGCAATATCACTCAGCAATGAAATCTGTGTCATCAGGCCCTTAGCAGCACAATGAGTGGATTCAGGTATGATGATTCTAACTGAAGTAAGTCACACAGAAAAAGAAACATCATAAGATATCAGTAATACATGGAATGTAAACTTGGCTACACAGGAACTGAATTACAGAACAGAACAGGGTCTCAAATTTAGAAAACGAACTTATGCTTGCTTAAGGGTAAAGGTGAGTTGGGGTGCTGCATAAAACCAGAGATTGAAATGAGCACAGATAAAGTTCCTTAAGTCAAATATGGAATAGACAAGAGCTACTCCTTGCTCAACGAAATGGACTCAACACTGCATATTAAACGCCTAAGAATGTACCTGACTAGTAAGTATCTTAAAACCTATGAATTGCTATGTCTCCGAAAGAGAATCAAGCATGTGTACAGGGGCATAAACGCAGCAGTGATAGGATTGGAGAGGTTCGGTGAGCAAATGAAGACCCTTTGAAGTCATATTGCATGGTACCCATTACACGGGTCTTAACTCTCCAGGTTTAAGGTATTCTTCCTTCAGCTAAAACATGCATGTGGAACCCAGAGTATGATCAACCATGTGAACGGGAGACGTGTTCAAATATGTCTCAGTTTTCCTCCCCTGGTACTCGGGTGCAACATTCCAGACGCTTTACTAACACTCTCCCCACTTGGAGAGTCAGCGCCTTTAACCTCCTGTTTGGCCCAGTTTGCAATTTCTGCGGAAGATGAACAGGAATAGCGAGAACCAATGAGAGGCTAGCTGGAGGTGTCTGGACGGGCAAATTTAACTCTCATTTCCCAACAGGAAGAGGAAATAACCAAAGGCTCAGCGTGCCGTACCGGAACCAGATTAGGGCCTGAAGCCATCCTGCGGTGTTGCGGCCACCTCAAAAGAAACCGAGTTGAAGAAAGGAGCTCAGGGGCACTATAATTCACAAACCTGCAGAGTTATAAATGACAGCTATCGTCCAAAAATAGACTGAAGTAAGGCTGCCAAGAGGACT
Organism: Stenella coeruleoalba; assembly: GCF_951394435.1. NCBI lineage: Eukaryota > Metazoa > Chordata > Mammalia > Artiodactyla > Delphinidae > Stenella > Stenella coeruleoalba. The sequence goes on from NW_027646306.1 coordinate 836,255, forward strand.
TGAAAGCGGGGCAGAATTGCAGGAAACCGATTTCAGGAGGTAGACTGGAATTGCATTGAAAGCATAGGAAAAGAGGCAGAACGTCCACAATGATGCACTTGGCCAAAAAGGGCGTATGCGTTTTTTCCTGAATATATTCAGGAAAAAACGCATACGCCCTTTTTGGCCAACCAAGCAAGCTTGCAAAGGAAATCTGCACTACAATGAAGTCTCACTTCCCCCCGGTCAAAAGGGCCATCTGAAAAAAGTGTAAAATCCAGAAAGGCAGGACAGGCCATGGAGAACTGGGAGCCTTGTTATGCTGATGGGCGGGATGTAAATTGCCAACAACCACTCGGGAGAAGTGTATGGTGTTTCCTGAAACATCTAAAAAACAAAGCAACAGAACCTAGGGCACTTCCACTTATGGTCCTATAGCTTAGGGAAATTAAAATCAAAAAGACACAGCCACCCCAAAGTTTGGAACGGCTCTGTTTACAAGAACCTCGTTTACAGTACAAGTTCAACATCGCAGAAAGTGAAAAATGGAGAAAGAAGTTGTGGTATTTACTTACAAAGCAATATCACTCAGCAATGAAATCTGTGTCATCAGGCCCTTAGCAGCACAATGAGTGGATTCAGGTATGATGATTCTAACTGAAGTAAGTCACACAGAAAAAGAAACATCATAAGATATCAGTAATACACGGAATGTAAACTTGGCTACACAGGAACTGAATTACCGAACAGAACAGGGTCTCAAATTTAGAAAACCAACTTATGCTTGCTTAAGGGTAAAGGTGAGTTGGGGTGCTGCATAAAACCAGAGATTGAAATGAGCACAGATAAAGTTCCTTAAGCCAAATATGGAATAGACATGAGCTACTGCTTGCTCAACGAAATGGACTCAACACCCCATATTAAAGGCCTAAGAATGTACCTGACTAGTAAGTATCTTAAAACCTATGGATTGCTATGTCTCCGAAAGAGAATCAAGCATGTGTACAGGGGCATAAACGCAGCAGTGATAGGATTGGAGAGGTTCGGTGAGCAAATGAAGACCCTTTGAAGTCATATTGCATGGTACCCATTCCACGGGTTTCAACTACCCAGGTTTTAGGTATTCTTCCTTCAGCTAAAATATGCATGTGGAACCCAGAGTATGATCAACCATGTGAATGGGAGACGTGTTCAAATATGTCTCAGTTTTCCTCCCCTGGTACTCGGGTGCAACATTCCAGACGCTTTACTAACACTCTTCCCACTTGGAGAGTCAGTCCCTTTAACCTCCTGTTTGGCCCAGTTTGCAATTTCTGCGGAAGGTGAACAGGAATAGCGAGAACCAATGAGAGGCTAGCTGGAGGTGTCTGGACGGGCAAATTTAACTCTCATTTCCCACCAGGAAGAGGAAATAACCAAAGGCGCAGTGTGCCGTACCGGAACCAGATTAGGGCCTGAAGCCATCCTGCGGTGTTGCGGCCAGCTCAAAAGAAAGCGAGTTGAAGAAAGGAGCTCAGGGGCACTGTAATTCACAAACCTGCAGAGTTATAAATGACAGCTATCGTCCAAAAATAGACTGAAGTAAGGCTGCCAAGAGGACTTGAAAGCGGGGCAGAATTGCAGGAAACCGATTTCAGGAGGTAGACTGGAATTGCATTGAAAGCATAGGAAAAGAGGCAGAACGTCCACAATGATGCACTTGGCCAAAAAGGGCGTATGTGTTTTTTCCTGAATATATTCAGGAAAAAACGCATACGCCCTTTTTGGCCAACCAAGCAAGCTTGCAAAGGAAATCTGCACTACAATGAAGTCTCACTTCCCCCCGGTCAAAAGGGCCATCTGAAAAAAGTGTAAAATCCAGAAAGACAGGACAGGCCATGGAGAACTGGGAGCCTTGTTATGCTGATGGGCGGGATGTAAATTGCCAACAACCACTCGGGAGAAGTGTATGGTGTTTCCTGAAACATCTAAAAAACAAAGCAACAGAACCTAGGGCACTTCCACTTATGGTCCTATAGCTTAGGGAAATTAAAATCAAAAAGACACAGCCACCCCAAAGTTTGGAACGGCTCTGTTTACAAGAACCTCGTTTACAGTACAAGTTCAACATCGCAGAAAGTGAAAAATGGAGAAAGAAGTTGTGGTATTTACTTACAAAGCAATATCACTCAGCAATGAAATCTGTGTCATCAGGCCCTTAGCAGCACAATGAGTGGATTCAGGTATGATGATTCTAACTGAAATAAGTCACACAGAAAAAGAAACATCATAAGATATCAGTAATACACGGAATGTAAACTTGGCTACACAGGAACTGAATTACAGAACAAAACAGGGACTCAAATTTAGAAAACCAACTTATGCTTGCTTAAGGGTAAAGGTGAGTTGGGGTGCTGCATAAAACCAGAGATTGAAATGAGCACAGATAAAGTTCCTTAAGCCAAATATGGAATAGACAAGAGCTACTCCTTGCTCAACGAAATGGACTCAACAACGCATATTAAACGCCTAAGAATGTACCTGACTTGTAAGTATCTTAAAACCTATGGATTGCTATGTCTCCAAAAGAGAATCAAGCATGTGTACAGGGGCATAAACGCAGCAGTGATAGGATTGGAGAGGTTGGGTGAGCAAATGAAGACCCTTTGAAGTCATATTGCAGGGTACCCATTCCACGTGTTTCAACTACCTAGGTTTAAGGTATTCTTCCTTCATCTAAAACATGCATGTGGAACCTAGAGTATGATCAACCATGTGATCGGGAGACGTGTTCAAATATGTCTCAGTTTTCGTACCCTGGTACTCGGGTGCAACATTCCAGACGCTTTACTAACACTCTCCCTACTTGGAGAGTCAGTCCCTTTAACCTCCTGTTTGGCCCAGTTTGCAATTTCTGCGGAAGATGAACAGGAATAGCGAGAACCAATGGAGACTAGCTGGAGGTGTCTGGACGGGCAAATTTAACTCTCATTTCCTACCAGGAAGAGGAATTAACCAAAGGCTCAGTGTGCCATGCCAGAATCAGATTAGGGCCTGAAGCCATCCTGCGGTGTTGCGGCCAGGTCACAAGAAAGCGAGTTGAAGAAAGGAGCTCAGGGGCACTGTAATTCACAAACCTGCAGAGTTATAAATGACAGCTATCGTCCAAAAATAGACTGAAGTAAGGCTGCCAAGAGGACTTGAAAGCGGGGCAGAATTGCAGGAAACCGAGTTCAGGAGGTAGACTGGAATTGCATTGAAAGCATAGGAAAAGAGGCAGAACGTCCACAATGATGCACTTGGCCAAAAAGGGCGTATGCGTTTTTTCCTGAATATATTCAGGAAAAAACGCATACGCCCTTTTTGGCCAACCAAGCAAGCTTGCAAAGGAAATCTGCACTACAATGAAGTCTCACTTCCCCCCAGTCAAAAGGGCCATCTGAAAAAAGTGTAAAATCCAGAAAGGCAGGACAGGCCATGGAGAACTGGGAGCCTTGTTATGCTGATGGGCGGGATGTAAATTGCCAACAGACACTCGGGAGAAGTGTATGGTGTTTCCTGAAACATCTAAAAAACAAAGCAACAGAGCCTAGGGCACTGCCACTTATGGTCCTATAGCTTAGGGAAATTAAAATCAAAAAGACACAGCCACCCCAAAGTTTGGGACGCCTCTGTTTACAAGAACCTCGTTTACAGTACAAGTTCAACATCGCAGAAAGTGAAAAATGGATAAAGAAGTTGTGGTATTTACTTACAAAGCAATATCACTCAGCAATGAAATCTATGTCATCAGGCCCTTAGCATCACAATGAGTGGATTCAGGTATGATGATTCTAACTGAAATAAGTCACACAGAAAATGAACCATCATAAGATATCAGTAATACATGGAATGTAAACTTGGCTACACAGGAACTGAATTACAGAACAGAACAGGGTCTCAAATTTAGAAAACCAACTTATGCTTGCTTAAGGGTAAAGGTGAGTTGGGGTGCTGCATAAAACCAGAGATTGAAATGAGCACAGATAAAGTTCCTTAAGTCAAATATGGAATAGACAAGAGCTACTCCTTGCTCAACGAAATGGACTCAACACCGCATATTAAACGCCTAAGAATGTACCTGACTAGTAAGTATCTTAAAACCTATGGATTGCTATGTCTCCGAAAGAGAATCAAGCATGTGTACAGGGGCATAAACGCAGCAGTGATAGGATTGGAGAGGTTCGGTGAGCAAATGAAGACCCTTTGAAGTCATATTGCATGGTACCCATTCCACGGGTCTCAACTCTCCAGGTTTAAGGTATTCTTCCTTCAGCTAAAACATGCATGTGGAACCCAAGTATGATCAACCATGTGAACGGGAGACGTGTTCAAATATGTCTCAGTTTTCCTCCCCTGGTACTCGGGTGCAACATTCCAGACGCTTTACTAACACTCTCCCCACTTGGAGAGTCAGCGCCTTTAACCTCCTGTTTGGCCCAGTTTGCAATTTCTGCGGAAGATGAACAGGAATAGCGAGAACCAATGAGAGGCTAGCTGGAGGTGTCTGGACGGGCAAATTTAACTCTCATTTCCCACCAGGAAGAGGAATTAACCAAAGGCTCAGCGTGCCGTGCCAGAACCAGATTAGGGCCTGAAGCCATCCTGCGGTGTTGTGGCCAGGTCACAAGAAAGCGAGTTGAAGAAAGGAGCTCAGGGGCACTGTAATTCACAAACCTGCAGAGTTATAAATGACAGCTATCGTCCAAAAATAGACTGAAGTAAGGCTGCCAAGAGGACTTGAAAGCGGGGCAGAATTGCAGGAAACCGATTTCAGGAGGTAGACTGGAATTGCATTGAAAGCATAGGAAAAGAGGCAGAACGTCCACAATGATGCACTTGGCCAAAAAGGGCGTATGCGTTTTTTCCTGAATATATTCAGGAAAAAAACGCATACGCCCTTTTTGGCCAACCAAGCAAGCTTGCAAAGGAAATCTGCACTACAATGAAGTCTCACTTCCCCCCGGTCAAAAGGGCCATCTGAAAAAAGTGTAAAATCCAGAAAGGCAGGACAGGCCATGGAGAACTGGGAGCCTTGTTATGCTGATGGGCGGGATGTAAATTGCCAACAACCACTCGGGAGAAGTGTATGGTGTTTCCTGAAACATCTAAAAAACAAAGCAACAGAGCCTAGGGCACTTCCACTTATGGTCCTATAGCTTAGGGAATTTAAAATCAAAAAGACACAGCCACCCCAAAGTTTGGGACGCCTCTGTTTACAAGAACCTCGTTTACAGTACAAGTTCAACATCGCAGAAAGTGAAAAATGGATAAAGAAGTTGTGGTATTTACTTACAAAGCAATATCACTCAGCAATGAAATCTGTGTCATCAGGCCCTTAGCAGCACAATGAGTGGATTCAGGTATGATGATTCTAACTGAAATAAGTCACACAGAAAAAGAAACATCATAAGATATCAGTAATACACGGAATGTAAACTTGGCTACACAGGAACTGAATTACAGAACAGAACAGGGTCTCAAATTTAGAAAACCAACTTATTCTTGCTTAAGGGGAAAGGTGAGTTGGGGTGCTGCATAAAACCAGAGATTGAAATGAGCACAGATAAAGTTCCTTAAGCCAAATATGGAATAGACAAGAGCTACTCCTTGCTCAACGAAATGGACTCAACACCGCATATTAAACACCTAAGAATGTACCTGTCTAGTAAGTATCTTAAAACCTATGGATTGCTATGTCTCCGAAAGAGAATCAAGCATGTGTACAGGGGCGTAAACGCAGCAGTGATAAGATTGGAAAGGTTCGGTGAGCAAATGAAGACCCTTTGAAGTCATATTGCATGGTACCCATTCCACGGGTTTCAACTACCCAGGTTTTACGTATTCTTCCTTCAGCTAAAACATGCATGTGGAACCCAGAGTATGATCAACCATGTGATCGGGAGACGTGTTCAAATATGTCTCAGTTTTCGTACCCTGGTACTCGGGTGCAACATTCCAGATGCTTTACTAACACTCTCCCGACTTGGAGAGTCAGTCCCTTTAACCTCCTGTTTGGCCCAGTTTGCAATTTCTGCAGAAGATGAACAGGAATAGCGAGAACCAATGAGAGACTAGCTGGAGGTGTCTGGACGGGCAAATTTAACTCTCATTTCCCACCAGGAAGAGGAATTAACCAAAGGCTCAGCGTGCCGTGCCGGAACCAGATTAGGGCCTGAAGCCATTCTGCGGTGTTGCGGCCACCTCAAAAGAAACCGAGTTGAAGAAAGGAGCTCAGGGGCACTATAATTCACAAACCTGCAGAGTTATAAATGACAGCTATCGTCCAAAAATAGACTGAAGTAAGGCTGCCAAGAGGACTTGAAAGCGGGGCAGAATTGCAGGAAACCGATTTCAGGAGGTAGACTGGAATTGCATTGAAAGCATAGGAAAAGAGGCAGAACGTCCACAATGATGCACTTGGCCAAAAAGGGCGTATGCGTTTTTTCCTGAATATATTCAGGAAAAAACGCATACGCCCTTTTTGGCCAACCAAGCAAGCTTGCAAAGGAAATCTGCACTACAATGAAGTCTCACTTCCCCCCGGTCAAAAGGGCCATCTGAAAAAAGTGTAAAATCCAGAAAGGCAGGACAGGCCATGGAGAACTGGGAGCCTTGTTATGCTGATGGGCGGGATGTAAATTGCCAACAACCACTCGGGAGAAGTGTATGGTGTTTCCTGAAACATCTAAAAAACAAAGCAACAGAACCTAGGGCACTTCCACTTATGGTCCTATAGCTTAGGGAAATTAAAATCAAAAAGACACAGCCACCCCAAAGTTTGGAACGGCTCTGTTTACAAGAACCTCGTTTACAGTACAAGTTCAACATCGCAGAAAGTGAAAAATGGATAAAGAAGTTGTGGTATTTACTTACAAAGCAATATCACTCAGCAATGAAATCTGTGTCATCAGGCCCTTAGCAGCACAATGAGTGGATTCAGGTATGATGATTCTAACTGAAATAAGTCACACAGAAAAAGAAACATCATAAGATATCAGTAATACACGGAATGTAAACTTGGCTACACAGGAACTGAATTACAGAACAGAACAGGGTCTCAAATTTAGAAAACCAACTTATTCTTGCTTAAGGGTAAAGGTGAGTTGGGGTGCTGCATAAAACCAGAGATTGAAATGAGCACAGATAAAGTTCCTTAAGCCAAATATGGAATAGACAAGAGCTACTCCTTGCTCAACGAAATGGACTCAACACCCCATATTAAACGCCTAAGAATGTACCTGACTAGTAAGTATCTTAAAACCTATGGATTGCTATGTCTCCGAAAGAGAATCAAGCATGTGTACAGGGGCATAAACGCAGCAGTGATAGGATTGGAGAGGTTCGGTGAGCAAATGAAGACCCTTTGAAGTCATATTGCATGGTACCCATTCCACGGGTTTCAACTACCCAGGTTTAAGGTATTCTTCCTTCAGCTAAAATATGCATGTGGAACCCAGAGTATGATCAACCATGTGAACGGGAGACGTGTTCAAATATGTCTCAGTTTTCCTCCCCTGGTACTCGGGTGCAACATTCCAGACGCTTTACTAACACTCTCCCCACTTGGAGAGTCAGTCCCTTTAACCTCCTGTTTGGCCCAGTTTGCAATTTCTGCGGAAGATGAACAGGAATAGCGAGAACCAATGAGAGGCTAGCTGGAGGTGTCTGGACGGGCAAATTTAACTCTCATTTCCCAACAGGAAGAGGAAATAACCAAAGGCTCAGTGTGCCGTACCGGAACCAGATTAGGGCCTGAAGCCATCCTGCGGTGTTGCGGCCAGGTCACAAGAAAGCAAGTTGAAGAAAGGAGCTCAGGGGCACTGTAATTCACAAACCTGCAGAGTTATAAATGACAGCTATCGTCCAAAAATATACTGAAGTAAGGCTGCCAAAAGGACTTGAAAGCGGGGCAGAATTGCAGGAAACCGATTTCAGGAGGTAGACTGGAATTGCATTGAAAGCATAGGAAAAGAGGCAGAACGTCCACAATGATGCACTTGGCCAAAAAGGGTGTATGCGTTTTTTCCTGAATATATTCAGGAAAAAACGCATACGCCCTTTTTGGCCAACCAAGCAAGCTTGCAAAGGAAATCTGCACTACAATGAAGTCTCACTTCCCCCCGGTCAAAAGGGCCATCTGAAAAAAGTGTAAAATCCAGAAAGGCAGGACAGGCCATGGAGAACTGGGAGCCTTGTTATGCTGATGGGCGGGATGTAAATTGCCAACAGACACTCGGGAGAAGTGTATGGTGTTTCCTGAAACATCTAAAAAACAAAGCAACAGAGCCCAGGGCACTGCCACTTATGGTCCTATAGCTTAGGGAAATTAAAATCAAAAAGACACAGCCACCCCAAAGTTTGGGACGGCTCTGTTTACAAGAACCTCGTTTACAGTACAAGTTCAACATCGCAGAAAGTGAAAAATGGATAAAGAAGTTGTGGTATTTACTTACAAAGCAATATCACTCAGCAATGAAATCTGTGTCATCAGGCCCTTAGCAGCACAATGAGTGTATTCAGGTATGATGATTCTAACTGAAGTAAGTCACACAGAAAAAGAAACATCATAAGATATCAGTAATACATGGAATGTAAACTTGGCTACACAGGAACTGAATTACAGAACAGAACAGGGTCTCAAATTTAGAAAACGAACTTATGCTTGCTTAAGTGTAAAGGTGAGTTGGGGTGCTGCATAAAACCAGAGATTGAAATGAGCACAGATAAAGTTCCTTAAGTCAAATATGGAATAGACAAGAGCTACTCCTTGCTCAACGAAATGGACTCAACACTGCATATTAAACGCCTAAGAATGTACCTGACTAGTAAGTATCTTAAAACCTATGGATTGCTATGTCTCCGAAAGAGAATCAAGCATGTGAACAGGGGCATAAACGCAGCAGTGATAGGATTGGAGAGGTTCGGTGAGCAAATGAAGACCCTTTGAAGTCATATTGCATGGTACCCATTACACGGGTCTTAACTCTCCAGGTTTAAGGTATTCTTCCTTCAGCTAAAACATGCATGTGGAACCCAAGTATGATCAACCATGTGAACGGGAGACGTGTTCAAATATGTCTCAGTTTTCCTCCCCTGGTACTCGGGTGCAACATTCCAGACGCTTTAATAACACTCTCCCCACTTGGAGAGTCAGCGCCTTTAACCTCCTGTTTGGCCCAGTTTGCAATTTCTGCGGAAGATGAACAGGAATAGCGAGAACCAATGAGAGGCTAGCTGGAGGTGTCTGGACGGGCAAATTTAACTCTCATTTCCCAACAGGAAGAGGAAATAACCAAAGGCTCAGCGTGCCGTACCGGAACCAGATTAGGGCCTGAAGCCATCCTGCGGTGTTGCGGCCACCTCAAAAGAAACCGAGTTGAAGAAAGGAGCTCAGGGGCACTATAATTCACAAACCTGCAGAGTTATAAATGACAGCTATCGTCCAAAAATAGACTGAAGTTAGGCTGCCAAGAGGACTTGAAAGCGGGGCAGAATTGCAGGAAACCGATTTCAGGAGGTAGACTGGAATTGCATTGAAAGCATAGGAAGAGAGGCAGAACGTCCACAATGATGCACTTGGCCAAAAAGGGCGTATGCGTTTTTTCCTGAATATATTCAGGAAAAAACGCATACGCCCTTTTTGGCCAACCAAGCAAGCTTGCAAAGGAAATCTGCACTACAATGAAGTCTCACTTCCCCCCGGTCAAAAGGGCCATCTGAAAAAAGTGTAAAATCCAGAAAGGCAGGACAGGCCATGGAGAACTGGGAGCCTTGTTATGCTGATGGGCGGGATGTAAATTGCCAACAACCACTCGGGAGAAGTGTATGGTGTTTCCTGAAACATCTAAAAAACAAAGCAACAGAACCTAGGGCACTTCCACTTATGGTCCTATAGCTTAGGGAAATTAAAATCAAAAAGACACAGCCACCCCAAAGTTTGGAACGGCTCTGTTTACAAGAACCTCGTTTACAGTACAAGTTCAACATCGCAGAAAGTGAAAAATGGATAAAGAAGTTGTGGTATTTACTTACAAAGCAATATCACTCAGCAATGAAATCTGTGTCATCAGGCCCTTAGCAGCACAATGAGTGGATTCAGGTATGATGATTCTAACTGAAATAAGTCACACAGAAAAAGAAACATCATAAGATATCAGTAATACACGGAATGTAAACTTGGCTACACAGGAACTGAATTACAGAACAGAACAGGGTCTCAAATTTAGAAAACCAACTTATTCTTGCTTAAGGGTAAAGGTGAGTTGGGGTGCTGCATAAAACCAGAGATTGAAATGAGCACAGATAAAGTTCCTTAAGCCAAATATGGAATAGACAAGAGCTACTCCTTGCTCAACGAAATGGACACAACACCCCATATTAAACGCCTAAGAATGTACCTGACTAGTAAGTATCTTAAAACCTATGGATTGCTATGTCTCCGAAAGAGAATCAAGCATGTGTACAGGGGCATAAACGCAGCAGTGATAGGATTGGAGAGGTTCGGTGAGCAAATGAAGACCCTTTGAAGTCATATTGCATGGTACCCATTCCACGGGTTTCAACTACCCAGGTTTTAGGTATTCTTCCTTCAGCTAAAATATGCATGTGGAACCCAGAGTATGATCAACCATGTGAACGGGAGACGTGTTCAAATATGTCTCAGTTTTCCTCCCCTGGTACTCGGGTGCAACATTCCAGACGCTTTACTAACACTCTCCCCACTTGGAGAGTCAGCACCTTTAACCTCCTGTTTGGCCCAGTTTGCAATTTCTGCGGAAGATGAACAGGAATAGCGAGAACCAATGAGAGGCTAGCTGGAGGTGTCTGGACGGGCAAATTTAACTCTCATTTCCCAACAGGAAGAGGAAATAACTAAAGGCTCAGTGTGCCGTACCGGAACCAGATTAGGGCCTGAAGCCATCCTGCGGTGTTGCGGCCAGGTCACAAGAAAGCAAGTTGAAGAAAGGAGCTCAGGGGCACTGTAATTCACAAACCTGCAGAGTTATAAATGACAGCTATCGTCCAAAAATAGACTGAAGTAAGGCTGCCAAGAGGACTTGAAAGCGGGGCAGAATTGCAGGAAACCGATTTCAGGAGGTAGACTGGAATTGCATTGAAAGCATAGGAAAAGAGGCAGAACGTCCACAATGATGCACTTGGCCAAAAAGGGCGTATGCGTTTTTTCCTGAATATATTCAGGAAAAAACGCATACGCCCTTTTTGGCCAACCAAGCAAGCTTGCAAAGGAAATCTGCACTACAATGAAGTCTCACTTCCCCCTGGTCAAAAGGGCCAGCTGAAAAAAGTGTAAAATCCAGAAAGGCAGGACAGGCCATGGAGAACTGGGAGCCTTGTTATGCTGATGGGCGGGATGTAAATTGCCAACAGACACTCGGGAGAAGTGTATGGTGTTTCCTGAAACATCTAAAAAACAAAGCAACAGAGCCTAGGGCACTGCCACTTATGGTCCTATAGCTTAGGGAAATTAAAATCAAAAAGACACAGCCACCCCAAAGTTTGGGACGGCTCTGTTTACAAGAACCTCGTTTACAGTACAAGTTCAACATCGCAGAAAGTGAAAAATGGATAAAGAAGTTGTGGTATTTACTTACAAAGCAATATCACTCAGCAATGAAATCTGTGTCATCAGGCCCTTAGCAGCACAATGAGTGGATTCAGGTATGATGATTCTAACTGAAGTAAGTCACACAGAAAAAGAAACATCATAAGATATCAGTAATACATGGAATGTAAACTTGGCTACACAGGAACTGAATTACAGAACAGAACAGGGTCTCAAATTTAGAAAACGAACTTATGCTTGCTTAAGGGTAAAGGTGAGTTGGGGTGCTGCATAAAACCAGAGATTGAAATGAGCACAGATAAAGTTCCTTAAGTCAAATATGGAATAGACAAGAGCTACTCCTTGCTCAACGAAATGGACTCAACACTGCATATTAAACGCCTAAGAATGTACCTGACTAGTAAGTATCTTAAAACCTATGAATTGCTATGTCTCCGAAAGAGAATCAAGCATGTGTACAGGGGCATAAACGCAGCAGTGATAGGATTGGAGAGGTTCGGTGAGCAAATGAAGACCCTTTGAAGTGATATTGCATGGTACCCATTACACGGGTCTTAACTCTCCAGGTTTAAGGTATTCTTCCTTCAGCTAAAACATGCATGTGGAACCCAGAGTATGATCAACCATGTGAACGGGAGACGTGTTCAAATATGTCTCAGTTTTCCTCCCCTGGTACTCGGGTGCAACATTCCAGACGCTTTACTAACACTCTCCCCACTTGGAGAGTCAGCGCCTTTAACCTCCTGTTTGGCCCAGTTTGCAATTTCTGCGGAAGATGAACAGGAATAGCGAGAACCAATGAGAGGCTAGCTGGAGGTGTCTGGACGGGCAAATTTAACTCTCATTTCCCAACAGGAAGAGGAAATAACCAAAGGCTCAGCGTGCCGTACCGGAACCAGATTAGGGCCTGAAGCCATCCTGCGGTGTTGCGGCCACCTCAAAAGAAACCGAGTTGAAGAAAGGAGCTCAGGGGCACTATAATTCACAAACCTGCAGAGTTATAAATGACAGCTATCGTCCAAAAATAGACTGAAGTAAGGCTGCCAAGAGGACTTGAAAGCGGGGCAGAATTGCAGGAAACCGATTTCAGGAGGTAGACTGGAATTGCATTGAAAGCATAGGAAAAGAGGCAGAACGTCCACAATGATGCACTTGGCCAAAAAGGGCGTATGCGTTTTTTCCTGAATATATTCAGGAAAAAACGCATACGCCCTTTTTGGCCAACCAAGCAAGCTTGCAAAGGAAATCTGCACTACAATGAAGTCTCACTTCCCCCCGGTCAAAAGGGCCATCTGAAAAAAGTGTAAAATCCAGAAAGGCAGGACAGGCCATGGAGAACTGGGAGCCTTGTTATGCTGATGGGCGGGATGTAAATTGCCAACAACCACTCGGGAGAAGTGTATGGTGTTTCCTGAAACATCTAAAAAACAAAGCAACAGAACCTAGGGCACTTCCACTTATGGTCCTATAGCTTAGGGAAATTAAAATCAAAAAGACACAGCCACCCCAAAGTTTGGAACGGCTCTGTTTACAAGAACCTCGTTTACAGTACAAGTTCAACATCGCAGAAAGTGAAAAATGGAGAAAGAAGTTGTGGTATTTACTTACAAAGCAATATCACTCAGCAATGAAATCTGTGTCATCAGGCCCTTAGCAGCACAATGAGTGGATTCAGGTATGATGATTCTAACTGAAGTAAGTCACACAGAAAAAGAAACATCATAAGATATCAGTAATACACGGAATGTAAACTTGGCTACACAGGAACTGAATTACCGAACAGAACAGGGTCTCAAATTTAGAAAACCAACTTATGCTTGCTTAAGGGTAAAGGTGAGTTGGGGTGCTGCATAAAACCAGAGATTGAAATGAGCACAGATAAAGTTCCTTAAGCCAAATATGGAATAGACATGAGCTACTGCTTGCTCAACGAAATGGACTCAACACCCCATATTAAAGGCCTAAGAATGTACCTGACTAGTAAGTATCTTAAAACCTATGGATTGCTATGTCTCCGAAAGAGAATCAAGCATGTGTACAGGGGCATAAACGCAGCAGTGATAGGATTGGAGAGGTTCGGTGAGCAAATGAAGACCCTTTGAAGTCATATTGCATGGTACCCATTCCACGGGTTTCAACTACCCAGGTTTTAGGTATTCTTCCTTCAGCTAAAATATGCATGTGGAACCCAGAGTATGATCAACCATGTGAACGGGAGACGTGTTCAAATATGTCTCAGTTTTCCTCCCCTGGTACTCGGGTGCAACATTCCAGACGCTTTACTAACACTCTTCCCACTTGGAGAGTCAGTCCCTTTAACCTCCTGTTTGGCCCAGTTTGCAATTTCTGCGGAAGGTGAACAGGAATAGCGAGAACCAATGAGAGGCTAGCTGGAGGTGTCTGGACGGGCAAATTTAACTCTCATTTCCCACCAGGAAGAGGAAATAACCAAAGGCGCAGTGTGCCGTACCGGAACCAGATTAGGGCCTGAAGCCATCCTGCGGTGTTGCGGCCAGCTCAAAAGAAAGCGAGTTGAAGAAAGGAGCTCAGGGGCACTGTAATTCACAAACCTGCAGAGTTATAAATGACAGCTATCGTCCAAAAATAGACTGAAGTAAGGCTGCCAAGAGGACTTGAAAGCGGGGCAGAATTGCAGGAAACCGATTTCAGGAGGTAGACTGGAATTGCATTGAAAGCATAGGAAAAGAGGCAGAACGTCCACAATGATGCACTTGGCCAAAAAGGGCGTATGTGTTTTTTCCTGAATATATTCAGGAAAAAACGCATACGCCCTTTTTGGCCAACCAAGCAAGCTTGCAAAGGAAATCTGCACTACAATGAAGTCTCACTTCCCCCCGGTCAAAAGGGCCATCTGAAAAAAGTGTAAAATCCAGAAAGACAGGACAGGCCATGGAGAACTGGGAGCCTTGTTATGCTGATGGGCGGGATGTAAATTGCCAACAACCACTCGGGAGAAGTGTATGGTGTTTCCTGAAACATCTAAAAAACAAAGCAACAGAACCTAGGGCACTTCCACTTATGGTCCTATAGCTTAGGGAAATTAAAATCAAAAAGACACAGCCACCCCAAAGTTTGGAACGGCTCTGTTTACAAGAACCTCGTTTACAGTACAAGTTCAACATCGCAGAAAGTGAAAAATGGAGAAAGAAGTTGTGGTATTTACTTACAAAGCAATATCACTCAGCAATGAAATCTGTGTCATCAGGCCCTTAGCAGCACAATGAGTGGATTCAGGTATGATGATTCTAACTGAAGTAAGTCACACAGAAAAAGAAACATCATAAGATATCAGTAATACACGGAATGTAAACTTGGCTACACAGGAACTGAATTACAGAACAGAACAGGGACTCAAATTTAGAAAACCAACTTATGCTTGCTTAAGGGTAAAGGTGAGTTGGGGTGCTGCATAAAACCAGAGATTGAAATGAGCACAGATAAAGTTCCTTAAGCCAAATATGGAATAGACAAGAGCTACTCCTTGCTCAACGAAATGGACTCAACAACGCATATTAAACGCCTAAGAATGTACCTGACTTGTAAGTATCTTAAAACCTATGGATTGCTATGTCTCCAAAAGAGAATCAAGCATGTGTACAGGGGCATAAACGCAGCAGTGATAGGATTGGAGAGGTTGGGTGAGCAAATGAAGACCCTTTGAACTCATATTGCAGGGTACCCATTCCACGTGTTTCAACTACCTAGGTTTAAGGTATTCTTCCTTCATCTAAAACATGCATGTGGAACCTAGGGTATGATCAACCATGTGATCGGGAGACGTGTTCAAATATGTCTCAGTTTTCGTACCCTGGTACTCGGGTGCAACATTCCAGACGCTTTACTAACACTCTCCCGACTTGGAGAGTCAGTCCCTTTAACCTCCTGTTTGGCCCAGTTTGCAATTTCTGCGGAAGATGAACAGGAATAGCGAGAACCAATGGAGACTAGCTGGAGGTGTCTGGACGGGCAAATTTAACTCTCATTTCCTACCAGGAAGAGGAATTAACCAAAGGCTCAGCGTGCCATGCCAGAATCAGATTAGGGCCTGAAGCCATCCTGCGGTGTTGCGGCCAGGTCACAAGAAAGCGAGTTGAAGAAAGGAGCTCAGGGGCACTGTAATTCACAAACCTGCAGAGTTATAAATGACAGCTATCGTCCAAAAATAGACTGAAGTAAGGCTGCCAAGAGGACTTGAAAGCGGGGCAGAATTGCAGGAAACCGAGTTCAGGAGGTAGACTGGAATTGCATTGAAAGCATAGGAAAAGAGGCAGAACGTCCACAATGATGCACTTGGCCAAAAAGGGCGTATGCGTTTTTTCCTGAATATATTCAGGAAAAAACGCATACGCCCTTTTTGGCCAACCAAGCAAGCTTGCAAAGGAAATCTGCACTACAATGAAGTCTCACTTCCCCCCAGTCAAAAGGGCCATCTGAAAAAAGTGTAAAATCCAGAAAGGCAGGACAGGCCATGGAGAACTGGGAGCCTTGTTATGCTGATGGGCGGGATGTAAATTGCCAACAGACACTCGGGAGAAGTGTATGGTGTTTCCTGAAACATCTAAAAAACACAGCAACAGAGCCTAGGGCACTGCCACTTATGGTCCTATAGCTTAGGGAAATTAAAATCAAAAAGACACAGCCACCCCAAAGTTTGGGACGCCTCTGTTTACAAGAACCTCATTTACAGTACAAGTTCAACATCGCAGAAAGTGAAAAATGGATAAAGAAGTTGTGGTATTTACTTACAAAGCAATATCACTCAGCAATGAAATCTATGTCATCAGGCCCTTAGCATCACAATGAGTGGATTCAGGTATGATGATTCTAACTGAAATAAGTCACACAGAAAATGAACCATCATAAGATATCAGTAATACATGGAATGTAAACTTGGCTACACAGGAACTGAATTACAGAACAGAACAGGGTCTCAAATTTAGAAAACCAACTTATGCTTGCTTAAGGGTAAAGGTGAGTTGGGGTGCTGCATAAAACCAGAGATTGAAATGAGCACAGATAAAGTTCCTTAAGTCAAATATGGAATAGACAAGAGCTACTCCTTGCTCAACGAAATGGACTCAACACCGCATATTAAACGCCTAAGAATGTACCTGACTAGTAAGTATCTTAAAACCTATGGATTGCTATGTCTCCGAAAGAGAATCAAGCATGTGTACAGGGGCATAAACGCAGCAGTGATAGGATTGGAGAGGTTCGGTGAGCAAATGAAGACCCTTTGAAGTCATATTGCATGGTACCCATTCCACGGGTCTCAACTCTCCAGGTTTAAGGTATTCTTCCTTCAGCTAAAACATGCATGTGGAACCCAAGTATGATCAACCATGTGAACGGGAGACGTGTTCAAATATGTCTCAGTTTTCCTCCCCTGGTACTCGGGTGCAACATTCCAGACGCTTTACTAACACTCTCCCCACTTGGAGAGTCAGCGCCTTTAACCTCCTGTTTGGCCCAGTTTGCAATTTCTGCGGAAGATGAACAGGAATAGCGAGAACCAATGAGAGGCTAGCTGGAGGTGTCTGGACGGGCAAATTTAACTCTCATTTCCCACCAGGAAGAGGAAATAACCAAAGGCTCAGCGTGCCGTACCGGAACCAGATTAGGGCCTGAAGCCATCCTGCGGTGTTGCGGCCAGCTCAAAAGAAAGCGAGTTGAAGAAAGGAGCTCAGGGGCACTGTAATTCACAAACCTGCAGAGTTATAAATGACAGCTATCGTCCAAAAATAGACTGAAGTAAGGCTGCCAAGAGGACTTGAAAGCGGGGCAGAATTGCAGGAAACCGATTTCAGGAGGTAGACTGGAATTGCATTGAAAGCATAGGAAAAGAGGCAGAACGTCCACAATGATGCACTTGGCCAAAAAGGGCGTATGCGTTTTTTCCTGAATATATTCAGGAAAAAACGCATACGCCCTTTTTGGCCAACCAAGCAAGCTTGCAAAGGAAATCTGCACTACAATGAAGTCTCACTTCCCCCCGGTCAAAAGGGCCATCTGAAAAAAGTGTAAAATCCAGAAAGGCAGGACAGGCCATGGACAACTGGGAGCCTTGTTATGCTGATGGGCGGGATGTAAATTGCCAACAACCACTCGGGAGAAGTGTATGGTGTTTCCTGAAACATCTAAAAAACAAAGCAACAGAACCTAGGGCACTTCCACTTATGGTCCTATAGCTTAGGGAAATTAAAATCAAAAAGACACAGCCACCCCAAAGTTTGGAACGGCTCTGTTTACAAGAACCTCGTTTACAGTACAAGTTCAACATCGCAGAAAGTGAAAAATGGAGAAAGAAGTTGTGGTATTTACTTACAAAGCAATATCACTCAGCAATGAAATCTGTGTCATCAGGCCCTTAGCAGCACAATGAGTGGATTCAGGTATGATGATTCTAACTGAAGTAAGTCACACAGAAAAAGAAACATCATAAGATATCAGTAATACACGGAATGTAAACTTGGCTACACAGGAACTGAATTACAGAACAGAACAGGGACTCAAATTTAGAAAACCAACTTATGCTTGCTTAAGGGTAAAGGTGAGTTGGGGTGCTGCATAAAACCAGAGATTGAAATGAGCACAGATAAAGTTCCTTAAGCCAAATATGGAATAGACAAGAGCTACTCCTTGCTCAACGAAATGGACTCAACAACGCATATTAAACGCCTAAGAATGTACCTGACTTGTAAGTATCTTAAAACCTATGGATTGCTATGTCTCCAAAACAGAATCAAGCATGTGTACAGGGGCATAAACGCAGCAGTGATAGGATTGGAGAGGTTGGGTGAGCAAATGAAGACCCTTTGAACTCATATTGCAGGGTACCCATTCCACGTGTTTCAACTACCTAGGTTTAAGGTATTCTTCCTTCAGCTAAAACATGCATGTGGAACCTAGAGTATGATCAACCATGTGATCGGGAGACGTGTTCAAATATGTCTCAGTTTTCGTACCCTGGTACTCGGGTGCAACATTCCAGACGCTTTACTAACACTCTCCCCACTTGGAGAGTCAGTCCCTTTAACCTCCTGTTTGGCCCAGTTTGCAATTTCTGCGGAAGATGAACAGGAATAGCGAGAACCAATGGAGACTAGCTGGAGGTGTCTGGACGGGCAAATTTAACTCTCATTTCCTACCAGGAAGAGGAATTAACCAAAGGCTCAGCGTGCCATGCCAGAATCAGATTAGGGCCTGAAGCCATCCTGCGGTGTTGCGGCCAGGTCACAAGAAAGCGAGTTGAAGAAAGGAGCTCAGGGGCACTGTAATTCACAAACCTGCAGAGTTATAAATGACAGCTATCGTCCAAAAATAGACTGAAGTAAGGCTGCCAAGAGGACTTGAAAACGGGGCAGAATTGCAGGAAACCGATTTCAGGAGGTAGACTGGAATTGCATTGAAAGCATAGGAAAAGAGGCAGAACGTCCACAATGATGCACTTGGCCAAAAAGGGCGTATGCGTTTTTTCCTGAATATATTCAGGAAAAAACGCATACGCCCTTTTTGGCCAACCAAGCAAGCTTGCAAAGGAAATCTGCACTACAATGAAGTCTCACTTCCCCCCAGTCAAAAGGGCCATCTGAAAAAAGTGTAAAATCCAGAAAGGCAGGACAGGCCATGGAGAACTGGGAGCCTTGTTATGCTGATGGGCGGGATGTAAATTGCCAACAGACACTCGGGAGAAGTGTATGGTGTTTCCTGAAACATCTAAAAAACAAAGCAACAGAGCCTAGGGCACTGCCACTTATGGTCCTATAGCTTAGGGAAATTAAAATCAAAAAGACACAGCCACCCCAAAGTTTGGGACGCCTCTGTTTACAAGAACCTCATTTACAGTACAAGTTCAACATCGCAGAAAGTGAAAAATGGATAAAGAAGTTGTGGTATTTACTTACAAAGCAATATCACTCAGCAATGAAATCTATGTCATCAGGCCCTTAGCATCACAATGAGTGGATTCAGGTATGATGATTCTAACTGAAATAAGTCACACAGAAAATGAACCATCATAAGATATCAGTAATACACGGAATGTAAACTTGGCTACACAGGAACTGAATTACAGAACAGAACAGGGTCTCAAATTTAGAAAACCAACTTATGCTTGCTTAAGGGTAAAGGTGAGTTGGGGTGCTGCATAAAACCAGAGATTGAAATGAGCACAGATAAAGTTCCTTAAGTCAAATATGGAATAGACAAGAGCTACTCCTTGCTCAACGAAATGGACTCAACACCGCATATTAAACGCCTAAGAATGTACCTGACTAGTAAGTATCTTAAAACCTATGGATTGCTATGTCTCCGAAAGAGAATCAAGCATGTGTACAGGGGCATAAACGCAGCAGTGATAGGATTGGAGAGGTTCGGTGAGCAAATGAAGACCCTTTGAAGTCATATTGCATGGTACCCATTCCACAGGTCTCGACTCTCCAGGTTTAAGGTATTCTTCCCTCAGCTAAAACATGCATGTGGAACCCAAGTATGATCAACCATGTGAACGGGAGACGTGTTCAAATATGTCTCAGTTTTCGTACCCTGGTACTCGGGTGCAACATTCCAGACGCTTTACTAACACTGCCCCGACTTGGAGAGTCAGTCCCTTTAACCTCCTGTTTGGCCCAGTTTGCAATTTCTGCGGAAGATGAACAGGAATAGCGAGAAGCAATGGAGACTAGCTGGAGGTGTCTGGACGGGCAAATTTAACTCTCATTTCCTACCAGGAAGAGTAATTAACCAAAGGCTCAGCGTGCCATGCCAGAATCAGATTAGGGCCTGAAGCCATCCTGCAGTGTTGCGGCCAGCTCAAAAGAAAGCGAGTTGAAGAAAGGAGCTCAGGGGCACTGTAATTCACAAACCTGCAGAGTTATAAATGACAGCTATCGTCCAAAAATAGACTGAAGTAAGGCTGCCAAGAGGACTTGAAAGTGGGGCAGAATTGCAGGAAACCGATTTCAGGAGGTAGACTGGAATTGCATTGAAAGCATAGGAAAAGAGGCAGAACGTCCACAATGATGCACTTGGCCAAAAGGGCGTATGCGTGTTTTCCTGAATATATTCAGGAAAAAAGGCATACGCCCTTTTTGGCCAACCAAGCAAGCTTGCAAAGGAAATCTGCACTACAATGAAGTCTCACTTCCCCCCGGTTAAAAGGGCCATCTGAAAAAAGTGTAAAATCCAGAAAGGCAGAACAGGCCATGGAGAACTGGGAGCCTTGTTATGCTGATGGGCGGGATGTAAATTGCCAACAACCACTCGGGAGAAGTGTATGGTGTTTCCTGAAACATCTAAAAAACAAAGCAACAGAGCCTAGGGCACTTCCACTTATGGCCCTATAGCTTAGGGAAGTTAAAATCAAAAAGACACAGCCACCCCAAAGTTTGGGACGCCTCCGTTTACAAGAACCTCGTTTACCGTACAAGTTCAATATCACAAAAAGTGAAAAATGGATAAAGAACTTGTGGTACTTACGTACAATGCAGTATCACTCAGCAATGAAATCTATGTCATCAGGCCCGTAGCAGCATAATGAGTGGATTCAGGTACGATGATTCTAACTGAAATAAGTCACACAGAAAAAGAAACATCATAAGATATCACTAATACACGGAATGTAAACTTGGCTACACAGGAACTGCATTCCAAAACAGAACAGGGTCTCAAATTTAGAAAACCAACTTATGCTTGCTTAAGGGTAAAGGTGAGTTGGGGTGCTGCATAAAACCAGAGATTGAAATGAGCACAGATAAAGTTCCTTAAGTCAAATATGGAATAGACAAGAGCTACTCCTTGCTCAACGAAATGGACTCAACACCGCATATTAAACGCCTAAGAATGTACCTGACTAGTAAGTATCTTAAAACCTATGGATTGCTATGTCTCCGAAAGAGAATCAAGCATGTGTACAGGGGCATAAACGCAGCAGTGATAGGATTGGAGAGTTTCGGAGAGCAAATGAAGACCCTTTGAAGTCATATTGCATGGTACCCATTACACGGGTCTCAACTCTCCAGGTTTAAGGTATTCTTCCTTCAGCTAAAACATGCATGTGGAACCCAAGTATGATCAACCATGTGAACGGGAGACGTGTTCAAATATGTCTCAGGTTTTCTCCCCTGGTACTCGGGTGCAACATTCCAGACGCTTTACTAACACTCTCCCCACTTGGAGAGTCAGCGCCTTTAACCTCCTGTTTGGCCCAGTTTGCAATTTCTGCGGAAGATGAACAGGAATAGTGAGAACCAATGAGAGACTAGCTGGAGGTGTCTGGACGGGCAAATTTAACTCTCATTTCCCACCAGGAAGAGGAAATAACCAAAGGCTCAGCGTGCCGTACCGAAACCAGTTTAGGGCCTGAAGCCATCCTGCGGTGTTGCGGCCAGCTCAAAAGAAAGCGAGTTGAAGAAAGGAGCTCAGGGGCACTGTAATTCACAAACCTGCAGAGTTATAAATGACAGCTATTGTCCAAAAATATACTGAAGTAAGGCTGCCAAGAGGACTTGAAAGCGGGGCAGAATTGCAGGAAAGCGATTTCAGGAGGTAGACTGGAATTACATTGAAAGCATAGGAAAAGAGGCAGAACGTCCACAATGATGCACTTCGCCAAAAAGGGCGTATGCGTTTTTTCCTGAATATATTCAGGAAAAAACGCATACGCCCTTTTTGGCCAACCAAGCAAGCTTGCAAAGGAAATCTGCACTACAATGAAGTCTCACTTCCCCCCGGTCAAAAGGGCCATCTGAAAAAAGTGTAAAATCCAGAAAGGCAGGACAGGCCATGGAGAACTGGGAGCCTTGTTATGCTGATGGGCGGGATGTAAATTGCCAACAACCACTCGGGAGAAGTGTATGGTGTTTCCTGAAACATCTAAAAAACAAAGCAACAGAACCTAGGGCACTTCCACTTATGGTCCTATAGCTTAGGGAAATTAAAATCAAAAAGACACAGCCACCCCAAAGTTTGGAACGGCTCTGTTTACAAGAACCTCGTTTACAGTACAAGTTCAACATCGCAGAAAGTGAAAAATGGAGAAAGAAGTTGTGGTATTTACTTACAAAGCAATATCACTCAGCAATGAAATCTGTGTCATCAGGCCCTTAGCAGCACAATGAGTGGATTCAGGTATGATGATTCTAACTGAAGTAAGTCACACAGAAAAAGAAACATCATAAGATATCAGTAATACACGGAATGTAAACTTGGCTACACAGGAACTGAATTACAGAACAGAACAGGGACTCAAATTTAGAAAAACAACTTATGCTTGCTTAAGGGTAAAGGTGAGTTGGGGTGCTGCATAAAACCAGAGATTGAAATGAGCACAGATAAAGTTCCTTAAGCCAAATATGGAATAGACAAGAGCTACTCCTTGCTCAACGAAATGGACTCAACACTGCATATTAAACGCCTAAGAATGTACCTGACTTGTAAGTATCTTAAAACCTATGGATTGCTATGTCTCCAAAAGAGAATCAAGCATGTGTACAGGGGCATAAACGCAGCAGTGATAGGATTGGAGAGGTTCGGTGAGCAAATGAAGACCCTTTGAAGTCATATTGCATGGTACCCATTCCACGGGTTTCAACTACCCAGGTTTAAGGTATTCTTCCTTCAGCTAAAACATGCATGTGGAACCTAGAGTATGATCAACCATGTGATCGGGAGACGTGTTCAAATATGTCTCAGTTTTCGTACCCTGGTACTCGGGTGCAACATTCCAGACGCTTTACTAACACTCTCCCCACTTGGAGAGTCAGTCCCTTTAACCTCATGTTTGGCCCAGTTTGCAATTTCTGCGGAAGATGAACAGGAATAGCGAGAACCAATGGAGACTAGCTGGAGGTGTCTGGACGGGCAAATTTAACTCTCATTTCCTACCAGGAAGAGTAATTAACCAAAGGCTCAGCGTGCCATGCCAGAATCAGATTAGGGCCTGAAGCCATCCTGCGGTGTTGCGGCCAGCTCAAAAGAAAGCGAGTTGAAGAAAGGAGCTCAGGGGCACTGTAATTCACAAACGTGCAGAGTTATAAATGACAGCTATCGTCCAAAAATAGACTGAAGTAAGGCTGCCAAGAGGACTTGAAAGCGGGGCAGAATTGCAGGAAACCGATTTCAGGAGGTAGACTGGAATTGCATTGCAAGCATAGGAAAAGAGGCAGAACGTCCACAATGATGCACTTGGCCAAAAGGGCGTATGCGTTTTTTCCTGAATATATTCAGGAAAAAACGCATACGCACTTTTTGGACAACCAAGCAAGCTTGCAAAGGAAATCTGCACTACAATGAAGTCTCACTTCCCCCCGGTCAAAAGGGCCATCTGAAAAAAGTGTAAAATCCAGAAAGGCAGGACAGGCCATGGAGAACTGGGAGCCTTGTTATGCTGATGGGCGGGATGTAAATTGCCAACAACCACTCGGGAGAAGTGTATGGTGTTTCCTGAAACATCTAAAAAACAAAGCAACAGAGCCTAGGGCACTTCCACTTATGGTCCTATAGCTTAGGGAAATTAAAATCAAAAAGACACAGCCACCCCAAAGTTTGGGACGCCTCCGTTTACAAGAACCTCGTTTACCGTACGAGTTCAATATCACAGAAAGTGAAAAATGGATAAAGAACTTGTGGTACTTACGTACAATGCAGTATCAGTCAGCAATGAAATCTATGTCATCAGGCCCGTAGCAGCATAATGAGTGGATTCAGGTACGATGATTCTAACTGAAATAAGTCACACAGAAAAAGAAACATCATAAGTTATCACTAATACACGGAATGGAAACTTGGCTACACAGGAACTGCATTCCAAAACAGAACAGGGTCTCAAATTTAGAAAACCAACTTATGCTTGCTTAAGGGGAAAGGTGAGTTGGGGTGCTGCATAAAACCAGAGATTGAAATGAGCACAGATAAAGTTCCTTAAGCCAAATATAGAATAGACAAGAGCTACTCCTTGCTCAACGAAATGGACTCAACACCCCATATTAAACGCCTAAGAATGTACCTGACTAGTAAGTATCTTAAAACCTATGGATTGCTATGTCTCCAAAAGAGAATCAAGCGTGTGTACAGGGGCATAAACGCAGCAGTGATAGGATTGGAGAGGTTCAGTGAGCAAATGAAGACCCTTTGAAGTCATATTGCATGGTACCCATTCCACGGGTCTCAACTCTCCAGGTTTAAGGTATTCTTCCTTCAGCTAAAACATGCATGTGGAACCCAGAGTATGATCAACCATGTGATCGGGAGACGTGTTCAAATATGTCTCAGTTTTCCTCCCCTGGTACTCGGGTGCAACATTCCAGACGCTTTACTAACACTCTCCCCACTTGGAGAGTCAGCGCCTTTAACCTCCTGTTTGGCCCAGTTTGCAATTTCTGCGGAAGATGAACAGGAATAGTGAGAACCAATGAGAGACTAGCTGGAGGTGTCTGGACGGGCAAATTTAACTCTCATTTCCCACCAGGAAGAGGAAATAACCAAAGGCTCAGCGTGCCGTACCGGAACCAGTTTAGGGCCTTAAGCCATCCTGCGGTGTTGCGGCCAGCTCAAAAGAAAGCGAGTTGAAGAAAGGAGCTCAGGGGCACTGTAATTCACAAACCTGCAGAGTTATAAATGACAGCTATTGTCCAAAAATATACTGAAGTAAGGCTGCCAAGAGGACTTGAAAGCGGGGCAGAATTGCAGGAAAGCGATTTCAGGAGGTAGACTGGAATTACATTGAAAGCATAGGAAAAGAGGCAGAACGTCCACAATGATGCACTTCGCCAAAAAGGGCGTATGCGTTTTTTCCTGAATATATTCAGGAAAAAACGCATACGCCCTTTTTGGCCAACCAAGCAAGCTTGCAAAGGAAATCTGCACTACAATGAAGTCTCACTTCCCCCCGGTCAAAAGGGCCATCTGAAAAAAGTGTAAAATCCAGAAAGGCAGGACAGGCCATGGAGAACTGGGAGCCTTGTTATGCTGATGGGCGGGATGTAAATTGCCAACAACCACTCGGGAGAAGTGTATGGTGTTTCCTGAAACATCTAAAAAACAAAGCAACAGAACCTAGGGCACTTCCACTTATGGTCCTATAGCTTAGGGAAATTAAAATCAAAAAGACACAGCCACCCCAAAGTTTGGAACGGCTCTGTTTACAAGAACCTCGTTTACAGTACAAGTTCAACATCGCAGAAAGTGAAAAATGGAGAAAGAAGTTGTGGTATTTACTTACAAAGCAATATCACTCAGCAATGAAATCTGTGTCATCAGGCCCTTAGCAGCACAATGAGTGGATTCAGGTATGATGATTCTAACTGAAGTAAGTCACACAGAAAAAGAAACATCATAAGATATCAGTAATACACGGAATGTAAACTTGGCTACACAGGAACTGAATTACAGAACAGAACAGGGACTCAAATTTAGAAAAACAACTTATGCTTGCTTAAGGGTAAAGGTGAGTTGGGGTGCTGCATAAAACCAGAGATTGAAATGAGCACAGATAAAGTTCCTTAAGCCAAATATGGAATAGACAAGAGCTACTCCTTGCTCAACGAAATGGACTCAACACTGCATATTAAACGCCTAAGAATGTACCTGACTTGTAAGTATCTTAAAACCTATGGATTGCTATGTCTCCAAAAGAGAATCAAGCATGTGTACAGGGGCATAAACGCAGCAGTGATAGGATTGGAGAGGTTCGGTGAGCAAATGAAGACCCTTTGAAGTCATATTGCATGGTACCCATTCCACGGGTTTCAACTACCCAGGTTTAAGGTATTCTTCCTTCAGCTAAAACATGCATGTGGAACCTAGAGAATGATCAACCATGTGATCGGGAGACGTGTTCAAATATGTCTCAGTTTTCGTACCCTGGTACTCGGGTGCAACATTCCAGACGCTTTACTAACACTCTCCCCACTTGGAGAGTCAGTCCCTTTAACCTCATGTTTGGCCCAGTTTGCAATTTCTGCGGAAGATGAACAGGAATAGCGAGAACCAATGGAGACTAGCTGGAGGTGTCTGGACGGGCAAATTTAACTCTCATTTCCTACCAGGAAGAGTAATTAACCAAAGGCTCAGCGTGCCATGCCAGAATCAGATTAGGGCCTGAAGCCATCCTGCGGTGTTGCGGCCAGCTCAAAAGAAAGCGAGTTGAAGAAAGGAGCTCAGGGGCACTGTAATTCACAAACGTGCAGAGTTATAAATGACAGCTATCGTCCAAAAATAGACTGAAGTAAGGCTGCCAAGAGGACTTGAAAGCGGGGCAGAATTGCAGGAAACCGATTTCAGGAGGTAGACTGGAATTGCATTGCAAGCATAGGAAAAGAGGCAGAACGTCCACAATGATGCACTTGGCCAAAAGGGCGTATGCGTTTTTTCCTGAATATATTCAGGAAAAAACGCATACGCACTTTTTGGACAACCAAGCAAGCTTGCAAAGGAAATCTGCACTACAATGAAGTCTCACTTCCCCCCGGTCAAAAGGGCCATCTGAAAAAAGTGTAAAATCCAGAAAGGCAGGACAGGCCATGGAGAACTGGGAGCCTTGTTATGCTGATGGGCGGGATGTAAATTGCCAACAACCACTCGGGAGAAGTGTATGGTGTTTCCTGAAACATCTAAAAAACAAAGCAACAGAGCCTAGGGCACTTCCACTTATGGTCCTATAGCTTAGGGAAATTAAAATCAAAAAGACACAGCCACCCCAAAGTTTGGGACGCCTCCGTTTACAAGAACCTCGTTTACCGTACGAGTTCAATATCACAGAAAGTGAAAAATGGATAAAGAACTTGTGGTACTTACGTACAATGCAGTATCAGTCAGCAATGAAATCTATGTCATCAGGCCCGTAGCAGCATAATGAGTGGATTCAGGTACGATGATTCTAACTGAAATAAGTCACACAGAAAAAGAAACATCATAAGATATCACTAATACACGGAATGGAAACTTGGCTACACAGGAACTGCATTCCAAAACAGAACAGGGTCTCAAATTTAGAAAACCAACTTATGCTTGCTTAAGGGGAAAGGTGAGTTGGGGTGCTGCATAAAACCAGAGATTGAAATGAGCACAGATAAAGTTCCTTAAGCCAAATATAGAATAGACAAGAGCTACTCCTTGCTCAACGAAATGGACTCAACACCCCATATTAAACGCCTAAGAATGTACCTGACTAGTAAGTATCTTAAAACCTATGGATTGCTATGTCTCCAAAAGAGAATCAAGCGTGTGTACAGGGGCATAAACGCAGCAGTGATAGGATTGGAGAGGTTCGGTGAGCAAATGAAGACCCTTTGAAGTCATATTGCATGGTACCCATTCCACGGGTCTCAACTCTCCAGGTTTAAGGTATTCTTCCTTCAGCTAAAACATGCATGTGGAACCCAGAGTATGATCAACCATGTGATCGGGAGACGTGTTCAAATATGTCTCAGTTTTCCTCCCCTGGTACTCGGGTGCAACATTCCAGACGCTTTACTAACACTCTCCCCACTTGGAGAGTCAGTCCCTTTAACATCCTGTTTGGCCCAGTTTGCAATTTCTGCGGAAGATGAACAGGAATAGCGAGAACCAATGAGAGGCTAGCTGGAGGTGTCTGGACGGGCAAATTTAACTCTCATTTCCCACCAGGAAGAGGAAATAACCAAAGGCTCAGCGTGCCGTACCGGAACCAGATTAGGGCCTGAAGACATCCTGCGGTGTTGCGGCCAGGTCACAAGAAAGCGAGTTGAAGAAAGGAGCTCAGGGGCACTGTAATTCACAAACCTGCAGAGTTATAAATGACAGCTATCGTCCAAAAATAGACTGAAGTAAGGCTGCCAAGAGGACTTGAAAGCGGGGCAGAATTGCAGGAAACCGATTTCAGGAGGTAGACTGGAATTGCATTGAAAGCATAGGAAAAGAGGCAGAACGTCCACAATGATGCACTTGGCCAAAAAGGGCGTATGCGTTTTTTCCTGACGCATACGCACTTTTTGGCCAACCAAGCAAGCTTGCAAAGGAAATCTGCACTACAATGAAGTCTCACTTCCCCCCGGTCAAAAGGGCCATCTGAAAAAAGTGTAAAATCCAGAAAGGCAGGACAGGCCATGGAGAACTGGGAGCCTTGTTATGCTGATGGGCGGGATGTAAATTGCCAACAACCACTCCGGAGAAGTGTATGGTGTTTCCTGAAACATCTAAAAAACAAAGCAACAGAACCTAGGGCACTTCCACTTATGGTCCTATAGCTTAGGGAAATTAAAATCAAAAAGACACAGCCACCCCAAAGTTTGGAACGGCTCTGTTTACAAGAACCTCGTTTACAGTACAAGTTCAACATCGCAGAAAGTGAAAAATGGATAAAGAAGTTGTGGTATTTACTTACAAAGCAATATCACTCAGCAATGAAATCTGTGTCATCAGGCCCTTAGCAGCACAATGAGTGGATTCAGGTATGATGATTCTAACTGAAGTAAGTCACACAGAAAAAGAAACATCATAAGATATCAGTAATACACGGAATGTAAACTTGGCTACACAGGAACTGAATTACAGAACAGAACAGGGTCTCAAATTTAGAAAAACAACTTATGCTTGCTTAAGGGTAAAGGTGAGTTGGGGTGCTGCATAAAACCAGAGATTGAAATGAGCACAGATAAAGTTCCTTAAGTCAAATATGGAATAGACAAGAGCTACTCCTTGCTCAACGAAATGGACTCAACACCGCATATTAAACGCCTAAGAATGTACCTGACTAGTAAGTATCGTAAAACCTATGGATTGCTATGTCTCCGAAAGAGAATCAAGCATGTGTACAGGGGCATAAACGCAGCAGTGATAGGATTGGAGAGGTGCGGTGAGCAAATGAAGACCCTTTGAAGTCATGTTGCATGGTACCCATTACACGGGTCTCAACTCTCCAGGTTTAAGGTATTCTTCCTTCAGCTAAAACATGCATGTGGAACCCAAGTATGATCAACCATGTGAACGGAAGACGTGTTCAAATATGTGTCAGTTTTCCTCCCCTGGTACTCGGGTGCAACATTCCAGACGTTTTACTAACACTCTCCCCACTTGGAGAGTCAGCGCCTTTAACCTCCTGTTTGGCCCAGTTTGCAATTTCTGCGGAAGATGAACAGGAATAGCGAGAACCAATGAGAGGCTAGCTGGAGGTGTCTGGACGGGCAAATTTAACTCTCATTTCCCACCAGGAAGAGGAATTAACCAAAGGCTCAGCATGCCGTACCGGAACCAGATTATGGCCTGAAGCCATCCTGCGGTGTGGCGGCCAGCTCAAAAGAAAGCGAGTTGAAGAAAGGAGCTCAGGGGCACTGTAATTCACAAACCTGCAGAGTTATAAATGACAGCTATCGTCCAAAAATAGACTGAAGTAAGGCTGCCAAGAGGACTTGAAAAGGGGGCAGAATTGCAGGAAACCGATTTCAGGAGGTAGACTGGAATTGCATTGCAAGCATAGGAAAAGAGGCAGAACGTCCACAATGATGCACTTGGCCAAAAAGGGCGTATGCGTTTTTTCCTGAATATATTCAGGAAAAAACGCATACGCCCTTTTTGGCCAACCAAGCAAGCTTGCAAAGGAAATCTGCACTACAATGAAGTCTCACTTCCCCCCGGTCAAAAGGGCCATCTGAAAAAAGTGTAAAATCCAGAAAGGCAACAGGCCATGGAGAACTGGGAGCCTTGTTATGCTGATGGGCGGGATGTAAATTGCCAACAGACACTTGGGAGAAGTGTATGGTGTTTCCTGAAACATCTAAAAAACAAAGCAACAGAGCCTAGGGCACTGCCACTTACGGTCCTATAGCTTAGGGAAATTAAATTCAAAAAGACACAGCCACCCCAAAGTTTGGAACGGCTCTGTTTACAAGAACCTCGTTTACTGTACAAGTTCAACATCGCAGAAAGTGAAAAATGGATAAAGAAGTTGTGGTATTCACTTACAAAGCAATATCACTCAGCAATGAAATCTATGTCATCAGGCCCTTAGCAGCACAATGAGTGGATTCAGGTATGATGATTCTAACTGAAATAAGTCACACAGAAAAAGAAACATCATAAGATATCAGTAATACACGGAATGTAAACTTGGCTACACAGGAACTGAATTACAGAACAGAACAGGGTCTCAAATTTAGAAAAACAACTTATGCTTGCTTAAGGGTAAAGGTGAGTTGGGGTGCTGCATAAAACCAGAGATTGAAATGAGCACAGATAAAGTTCCTTAAGCCAAATATGGAATAGACAAGAGCTACTCCTTGCTCAACGAAATGGACTCAACACCGCATATTAAACGCCTAAGAATGTACCTGACTAGTAAGTATCTTAAAACCTATGGATTGCTATGTCTCCGAAAGAGAATCAAGCATGTGTACAGGGGCATAAACGCAGCAGTGATAGGATTGGAGAGGTTCGGTGAGCAAATGAAGACCCTTTGAAGTCATATTGCATGGTACCCATTCCACGGGTCTCAACTCTCCAGGTTTAAGGTATTCTTCCTTCAGCTAAAACATGCATGTGGAACCCAAGTATGACCAACCATGTGAACGGGAGACGTGTTCAAATATGTCTCAGTTTTCCTCCCCTGGTACTCGGGTGCAACATTCCAGACGCTTTACTAACACTCTCCCCACTTGGAGAGTCAGCGCCTTTAACCTCCTGTTTGGCCCAGTTTGCAATTTCTGCGGAAGATGAACAGGAATAGCGAGAACCAATGAGAGGCTAGCTGGAGGTGTCTGGACGGGCAAATTTAACTCTCATTTCCCACCAGGAAGAGGAAATAACCAAAGGCTCAGTGTGCCGTACCGGAACCAGATTAGGGCCTGAAGCCATCCTGCGGTGTTGCGGAAAGGTCACAAGAAAACGAGTTGAAGAAAGGAGCTCAGGGGCACTGTAATTCACAAACCTGCAGAGTTATAAATGACAGCTATCGTCCAAAAATAGACTGAAGTAAGGCTGCCAAGAGGACTTGAAAGCGGGGCAGAATTGCAGGAAACCGATTTCAGGAGGTAGACTGGAATTGCATTGAAAGCATAGGAAAAGAGGCAGAACGTCCACAATGATGCACTTGGCCAAAAAGGGCGTATGCGTTTTTTCCTGAATATATTCAGGAAAAAACGCATACGCCCTTTTTGGCCAACCAAGCAAGCTTGCAAAGGAAATCTGCACTACAATGAAGTCTCACTTCCCCCCGGTCAAAAGGGCCATCTGAAAAAAGTGTAAAATCCAGAAAGGCAGGACAGGCCATGGAGAACTGGGAGCCTTGTTATGCTGATGGGCGGGATGTAAATTTCCAACAACCACTCGGGAGAAGTGTATGGTGTTTCCTGAAACATCTAAAAAACAAAGCAACAGAACCTAGGGCACTTCCACTTATGGTCCTATAGCTTAGGGAAATTAAAATCAAAAAGACACAGCCACCCCAAAGTTTGGAACGGCTCTGTTTACAAGAACCTCGTTTACAGTACAAGTTCAACATCGCAGAAAGTGAAAAATGGATAAAGAAGTTGTGGTATTTACTTACAAAGCAATATCACTCAGCAATGAAATCTGTGTCATCAGGCCCTTAGCAGCACAATGAGTGGATTCAGGTATGATTATTCTAACTGTAATAAGTCATGCAGAAAAAGAAACATCATAAGATATCAGTAATACACGGAATGGAAACTTGGCTACACAGGAACTGAATTACAGAACTGAACAGGGTCTCAAATTTAGAAAACCAACTTATGTTTGCTTAAGGGGAAAGGTGAGTTGGGGTGCTGCATAAAACCAGAGATTGAAATGAGCACAGATAAAGTTCCTTAAGCCAAATATGGAATAGACAAGAGCTACTCCTTGCTCAACGAAATGGACTCAACACCGCATATTAAACGCCTAAGAATGTACCTGATTAGTAAGTATCGTAAAACCTATGGATTGCTATGTCTCCGAAAGAGAATCAAGCGTGTGTACAGGGGTATAAACGCAGCAGTGATAGGATTGGAGATGTTCGGTGAGCAAATGAAGTCCCTTTGAAGTCATATTGCATGGTACCCATTCCACGGGTTTCAAATACCCAGGTTTAAGGTATTCTTCCTTCAGCTAAAACATGCATGTGGAACCTAGAGTATGATCAACCATGTGATCGGGAGACGTGTTCAAATATGTCTCAGTTTTCCTCCCCTGGTACTCGGGTGCAACATTCCAGACGCTTTACTAACACTCTCCCCACTTGGAGAGTCAGTCCCTTTAACCTCCTGTTTGGCCCAGTTTGCAATTTCTGCGGAAGATGAACAGGAATAGCGAGAACCAATGAGAGGCTAGCTGGAGGTGTCTGGACGGGCAAATTTAACTCTCATTACCCACCAGGAAGAGGAAATAACCAAAGGCTCATCGTGCCGTGCCGAAACCAGATTAGAGCCTGAAGCCATCCTGCGGTGTTGCGGCCAGCTCAAAAGAAAGCGAGTTGAAGAAAGGAGCTCAGGGGCACTGTAATTCACAAACCTGCAGAGTTATAAATGACAGCTATCGTCCAAAAATAGACTGAAGTAAGGCTGCCAAGAGGACTTGAAAGCAGGGCAGAATTGCAGGAAACCGATTTCAGGAGGTAGACTGGAATTGCATTGAAAGCATAGGAAAAGAGGCAGAACGTCCACAATGATGCACTTGGCCAAAAAGGGCGTATGCGTTTTTTCCTGAATATATTCAGGAATAAACGCATACGCCCTTTTTGGCCAACCAAGCAAGCTTGCAAAGGAAATCTGCACTACAATGAAGTCTCAATTCCCCCCGGTCAAAAGGGCCATCTGAAAAAAGTGTAAAATCCAGAAAGGCAGGACAGGCCATGGAGAACTGGGAGCCTTGTTATGCTGATGGGCGGGATGTAAATTGCCAAGAACCACTCGGGAGAAGTGTATGGTGTTTCCTGAAACATCTAAAAAACAAAGCAACAGAGCCTAGGGCACTTCCACTTATGGTCCTATAGCTTAGGGAAATTAAAATCAAAAAGACACAGCCACCCCAAAGTTTGGGACACCTCCATTTACAAGAATCTCGTTTACCATACAAGTTCAATATCACAGAAAGTGAAAAATGGATAAAGAACTTGTGGTACTTACGTACAATGCAGTATCACTCAGCAATGAAATCTATGTCATCAGGCCCGTAGCAGCATAATGAGTGGATTCAGGTACGATGATTCTAACTGAAATAAGTCACACAGAAAAAGAAACATCATAAGATATCACTAATACACGGAATGTAAACTTGGCTACACAGGAACTGCATTCCAAAACAGAACAGGGTCTCAAATTTAGAAAACCAACTTATGCTTGCTTAAGGGGAAAGGTGAGTTGGGGTGCTGCATAAAACCAGAGATTGAAATGAGCACAGATAAAGTTCCTTAAGCCAAATATGGAATAGACAAGAGCTACTCCTTGCTCAACGAAATGGACTCAACACCCCATATTAAACGCCTAAGAATGTACCTGACTAGTAAGTAGCTTAAAACCTATGGATTTCTATGTCTCCAAAAGAGAATCAAGCGTGTGTACAGGGGCATAAACGCAGCAGTGATAGGATTGGAGAGGTTCAGTGAGCAAATGAAGACCCTTTGAAGTCATATTGCATGGTACCCATTACACGGGTCTCAACTCTCCAGGTTTAAGGTATTCTTCCTTCAGCTAAAACATGCATGTGGAACCCAAGTATGATCAACCATGTGAACGGGAGACGTGTTCAAATATGTCTCAGTTTTCCTCCCCTGGTACTCGGGTGCAACATTCCAGACGCTTTACTAACACTCTCCCCACTTGGAGAGTCAGCGCCTTTAACCTCCTGTTTGGCCCAGTTTGCAATTTCTGCGGAAGATGAACAGGAATAGCGAGAACCAATGAGAGGCTAGCTGGAGGTGTCTGGACGGGCAAATTTAACTCTCATTTCCCACCAGGAAGAGGAAATAACCAAAGGCTCAGCGTGCCGTACCGGAACCAGATTAGGGCCTGAAGACATCCTGCGGTGTTGCGGCCAGGTCACAAGAAAGCGAGTTGAAGAAAGGAGCTCAGGGGCACTGTAATTCACAAACCTGCAGAGTTATAAATGACAGCTATCGTCCAAAAATAGACTGAAGTAAGGCTGCCAAGAGGACTTGAAAGCGGGGCAGAATTGCAGGAAACCGATTTCAGGAGGTAGAGTGGAATTGCATTGAAAGCATAGGAAAAGAGGCAGAACGTCCACAATGATGCACTTGGCCAAAAAGGGCGTATGCGTTTTTTCCTGAATATATTCAGGAAAAAACGCATACGCCCTTTTTGGCCAACCAAGCAAGCTTGCAAAGGAAATCTGCACTACAATGAAGTCTCACTTCCCCCCGGTCAAAAGGGCCATCTGAAAAAAGTGTAAAATCCAGAAAGACAAGACAGGCCATGGAGAACTGGAAGCCTTGTTATGCTGATGGGCGGGATGTAAATTGCCAACAACCACTCGGGAGAAGTGTATGGTGTTTCCTGAAACATGTAAAAAACAAAGCAACAGAACCTAGGGCACTTCCACTTATGGTCCTATAGCTTAGGGAATTTAAAATCAAAAAGACACAGCCACCCCAAAGTTTGGAACGGATCTGTTTACAAGAACCTCGTTTACAGTACAAGTTCAACATTGCAGAAAGTGAAAAATGGATAAAGAAGTTGTGGTATTTACTTACAAAGCAATATCACTCAGCAATGAAATCTGTGTCATCAGGCCCTTAGCAGCACAATGAGTGGATTCAGGTACGATGATTCTAACTGAAATAAGTCACACAGAAAAAGAAACATCATAAGATATCACTAATACACGGAATGTAAACTTGGCTACACAGGAACTGAATTCCAAAACAGAACAGGGTCTCAAATTTAGAAAACCAACTTATGCTTGCTTAAGGGTAAAGGTGAGTTGGGGTGCTGCATAAAACCAGAGATTGAAATGAGCACAGATAAAGTTCCTTAAGCCAAACATGGAATAGACAAGAGCTACTCCTTGCTCAACGAAATGGACTCAACACCCCATATTAAACGCCTAAGAATGTACCTGACTAGTAAGTATCTTAAAACCTATGGATTGCTATGTCTCCAAAAGAGAATCAAGCGTGTGTACAGGGGCATAAACGCAGCAGTGATAGGATTGGAGAGGTTCGGTGAGCAAATGAAGACCCTTTGAAGTCATATTGCATGGTACCCATTCCACGGGTCTCAACTCTCCAGGTTTAAGGTATTCTTCCTTCAGCTAAAACATGCATGTGGAACCCAAGTATGATCAACCATGTGAACGGGAGACGTGTTCAAATATGTCTCAGTTTTCCTCCCCTGGTACTCGGGTGCAACATTCCAGACGCTTTACTAACACTCTCCCCACTTGGAGAGTCAGTCCCTTTAACCTCCTGTTTGGCCCAGTTTGCAATTTCTGCGGAAGATGAACAGGAATAGCGAGAACCAATGAGAGGCTAGCTGGAGGTGTCTGGACGGGCAAATTTAACTCTCATTACCCACCAGGAAGAGGAAATAACCAAAGGCTCATCGTGCCGTGCCGAAACCAGATTAGAGCCTGAAGCCATCCTGCGGTGTTGCGGCCAGCTCAAAAGAAAGCGAGTTGAAGAAAGGAGCTCAGGGGCACTGTAATTCACAAACATGCAGAGTTATAAATGACAGCTATCGTCCAAAAATAGACTGAAGTAAGGCTGCCAAGAGGACTTGAAAGCAGGGCAGAATTGCAGGAAACCGATTTCAGGAGGTAGACTGGAATTGCATTGAAAGCATAGGAAAAGAGGCAGAACGTCCACAATGATGCACTTGGCCAAAAAGGGCGTATGCGTTTTTTCCTGAATATATTCAGGAATAAACGCATACGCCCTTTTTGGCCAACCAAGCAAGCTTGCAAAGGAAATCTGCACTACAATGAAGTCTCAATTCCCCCCGGTCAAAAGGGCCATCTGAAAAAAGTGTAAAATCCAGAAAGGCAGGACAGGCCATGGAGAACTGGGAGCCTTGTTATGCTGATGGGCGGGATGTAAATTGCCAAGAACCACTCGGGAGAAGTGTATGGTGTTTCCTGAAACATCTAAAAAACAAAGCAACAGAGCCTAGGGCACTTCCACTTATGGTCCTATAGCTTAGGGAAATTAAAATCAAAAAGACACAGCCACCCCAAAGTTTGGGACACCTCCATTTACAAGAATCTCGTTTACCATACAAGTTCAATATCACAGAAAGTGAAAAATGGATAAAGAACTTGTGGTACTTACGTACAATGCAGTATCACTCAGCAATGAAATCTATGTCATCAGGCCCGTAGCAGCATAATGAGTGGATTCAGGTACGATGATTCTAACTGAAATAAGTCACACAGAAAAAGAAACATCATAAGATATCACTAATACACGGAATGTAAACTTGGCTACACAGGAACTGCATTCCAAAACAGAACAGGGTCTCAAATTTAGAAAACCAACTTATGCTTGCTTAAGGGGAAAGGTGAGTTGGGGTGCTGCATAAAACCAGAGATTGAAATGAGCACAGATAAAGTTCCTTAAGCCAAATATGGAATAGACAAGAGCTACTCCTTGCTCAACGAAATGGACTCAACACCCCATATTAAACGCCTAAGAATGTACCTGACTAGTAAGTAGCTTAAAACCTATGGATTTCTATGTCTCCAAAAGAGAATCAAGCGTGTGTACAGGGGCATAAACGCAGCAGTGATAGGATTGGAGAGGTTCAGTGAGCAAATGAAGACCCTTTGAAGTCATATTGCATGGTACCCATTACACGGGTCTCAACTCTCCAGGTTTAAGGTATTCTTCCTTCAGCTAAAACATGCATGTGGAACCCAAGTATGATCAACCATGTGAACGGGAGACGTGTTCAAATATGTCTCAGTTTTCCTCCCCTGGTACTCGGGTGCAACATTCCAGACGCTTTACTAACACTCTCCCCACTTGGAGAGTCAGCGCCTTTAACCTCCTGTTTGGCCCAGTTTGCAATTTCTGCGGAAGATGAACAGGAATAGCGAGAACCAATGAGAGGCTAGCTGGAGGTGTCTGGACGGGCAAATTTAACTCTCATTTCCCACCAGGAAGAGGAAATAACCAAAGGCTCAGCGTGCCGTACCGGAACCAGATTAGGGCCTGAAGACATCCTGCGGTGTTGCGGCCAGGTCACAAGAAAGCGAGTTGAAGAAAGGAGCTCAGGGGCACTGTAATTCACAAACCTGCAGAGTTATAAATGACAGCTATCGTCCAAAAATAGACTGAAGTAAGGCTGCCAAGAGGACTTGAAAGCGGGGCAGAATTGCAGGAAACCGATTTCAGGAGGTAGAGTGGAATTGCATTGAAAGCATAGGAAAAGAGGCAGAACGTCCACAATGATGCACTTGGCCAAAAAGGGCGTATGCGTTTTTTCCTGAATATATTCAGGAAAAAACGCATACGCCCTTTTTGGCCAACCAAGCAAGCTTGCAAAGGAAATCTGCACTACAATGAAGTCTCACTTCCCCCCGGTCAAAAGGGCCATCTGAAAAAAGTGTAAAATCCAGAAAGACAAGACAGGCCATGGAGAACTGGAAGCCTTGTTATGCTGATGGGCGGGATGTAAATTGCCAACAACCACTCGGGAGAAGTGTATGGTGTTTCCTGAAACATGTAAAAAACAAAGCAACAGAACCTAGGGCACTTCCACTTATGGTCCTATAGCTTAGGGAATTTAAAATCAAAAAGACACAGCCACCCCAAAGTTTGGAACGGATCTGTTTACAAGAACCTCGTTTACAGTACAAGTTCAACATTGCAGAAAGTGAAAAATGGATAAAGAAGTTGTGGTATTTACTTACAAAGCAATATCACTCAGCAATGAAATCTGTGTCATCAGGCCCTTAGCAGCACAATGAGTGGATTCAGGTACGATGATTCTAACTGAAATAAGTCACACAGAAAAAGAAACATCATAAGATATCACTAATACACGGAATGTAAACTTGGCTACACAGGAACTGAATTCCAAAACAGAACAGGGTCTCAAATTTAGAAAACCAACTTATGCTTGCTTAAGGGTAAAGGTGAGTTGGGGTGCTGCATAAAACCAGAGATTGAAATGAGCACAGATAAAGTTCCTTAAGCCAAACATGGAATAGACAAGAGCTACTCCTTGCTCAACGAAATGGACTCAACACCCCATATTAAACGCCTAAGAATGTACCTGACTAGTAAGTATCTTAAAACCTATGGATTGCTATGTCTCCAAAAGAGAATCAAGCGTGTGTACAGGGGCATAAACGCAGCAGTGATAGGATTGGAGAGGTTCGGTGAGCAAATGAAGACCCTTTGAAGTCATATTGCATGGTACCCATTCCACGGGTCTCAACTCTCCAGGTTTAAGGTATTCTTCCTTCAGCTAAAACATGCATGTGGAACCCAAGTATGATCAACCATGTGAACGGGAGACGTGTTCAAATATGTCTCAGTTTTCCTCCCCTGGTACTCGGGTGCAACATTCCAGACGCTTTACTAACACTCTCCCCACTTGGAGAGTCAGTGCCTTTAACCTCCTGTTTGGCCCAGTTTGCAATTTCTGCGGAAGATGAACAGGAATAGCGAGAACCAATGAGAGACTAGCTGGAGGTGTCTGGACGGGCAAATTTAACTCTCATTTCCCACCAGGAAGAGGAATTAACCAAAGGCTCAGCGTGCCGTGCTGGAACCAGATTAGGGCCTGAAGCCATCCTGCGGTGTTGCGGCCAGGTCACAA
Organism: Stenella coeruleoalba; assembly: GCF_951394435.1. Taxonomy (NCBI): domain Eukaryota; kingdom Metazoa; phylum Chordata; class Mammalia; order Artiodactyla; family Delphinidae; genus Stenella; species Stenella coeruleoalba. The sequence goes on from NW_027646306.1 coordinate 875,606, forward strand.
GAAAGCGAGTTGAAGAAAGGAGCTCAGGGGCACTGTAATTCACAAACCTGCAGAGTTATAAATGACAGCTATCGTCCAAAAATAGACTGAAGTAAGGCTGCCAAGAGGACTTGAAAACGGGGCAGAATTGCAGGAAACCGATTTCAGGAGGTAGACTGGAATTGCATTGAAAGCATAGGAAAAGAGGCAGAACGTCCACAATGATGCACTTGGCCAAAAAGGGCGTATGCGTTTTTTCCTGAATATATTCAGGAAAAAACGCATACGCACTTTTTGGCCAACCAAGCAAGCTTGCAAAGGAAATCTGCACTACAATGAAGTCTCACTTCCCCCTGGTCAAAAGGGCCATCTGAAAAAAGTGTAAAATCCAGAAAGGCAGGACAGGCCATGGAGAACTGGGAGCCTTGTTATGCTGATGGGTGGGATGTAAATTGCCAACAGACACTCGGGAGAAGTGTATGGTGTTTCCTGAAACATCTAAAAAACAAAGCAACAGAGCCTAGGGCACTGCCACTTATGGTCCTATAGCTTAGGGAAATTAAAATCAAAAAGACACAGCCACCCCAAAGTTTGGGACGCCTCTGTTTACAAGAACCTCGTTTACAGTACAAGTTCAACATCGCAGAAAGTGAAAAATGGATAAAGAAGTTGTGTTATTTACTTACAAAGCAATATCACTCAGCAATGAAATCTATGTCATCAGGCCCTTAGCATCACAATGAGTGGATTCAGGTATGATGATTCTACCTGAAATAAGTCACACAGAAAAAGAAACATCATAAGATATCAGTAATACACGGAATGTAAACTTGGCTACACAGGAACTGAATTACAGAACAGAACAGGGTCTCAAATTTAGAAAACCAACTTATGCTTGCTTAAGGGTAAAGGTGAGTTGGGGTGCTGCATAAAACCAGAGATTGAAATGAGCACAGATAAAGTTCCTTAAGTCAAATATGGAATAGACAAGAGCTACTCCTTGCTCAACGAAATGGACTCAACACCGCATATTAAACGCCTAAGAATGTACCTGACTAGTAAGTATCTTAAAACCTATGGATTGCTATGTCTCCAAAAGAGAATCAAGCGTGTGTACAGGGGCATAAACGCAGCAGTGATAGGATTGGAGAGGTTCGGTGAGCAAATGAAGACCCTTTGAAGTCATATTGCATGGTACCCATTACACGGGTCTCAACTCTCCAGGTTTAAGGTATTCTTCCTTCAGCTAAAACATGCATGTGGAACCCAAGTATGATCAACCATGTGAACGGGAGACGTGTTCAAATATGTCTCAGTTTTCCTCCCCTGGTACTCGGGTGCAACATTCCAGACGCTTTACTAACACTCTCCCCACTTGGAGAGTCAGCGCCTTTAACCTCCTGTTTGGCCCAGTTTGCAATTTCTGCGGAAGATGAACAGGAATAGGGAGAACCAATGAGAGGCTAGCTGGAGGTGTCTGGACGGGCAAATTTAACTCTCATTTCCCACCAGGAAGAGGAAATAACCAAAGGCTCAGCGTGCCGTACCGGAACCAGATTAGGGCCTGAAGCCATCCTGCGGTGTTGCGGCCAGCTCAAAAGAAAGCGAGTTGAAGAAAGGAGCTCAGGGGCACTGTAATTCACAAACCTGCAGAGTTATAAATGAGAGCTATCGTCCAAAAATAGACTGAAGTAAGGCTGCCAAGAGGACTTGAAAGCGGGGCAGAATTGCAGGAAACCGATTTCAGTAGGTAGACTGGAATTGCATTGAAAGCATAGGAAAACAGGCAGAACGTCCACAATGATGCACTTGGCCAAAAAGGGCGGATGCGTTTTTTCCTGAATATATTCAGGAAAAAACGCATACGCCCTTTTTTGCCAACCAAGCAAGCTTGCAAAGGAAATCTGCACTACAATGAAGTCTCACTTCCCCCCGGTCAAAAGGGCCATCTGAAAAAAGTGTAAAATCCAGAAAGGGAGGACAGGCCATGGAGAACTGGGAGCCTTGTTATGCTGATGGGCGGGATGTAAATTGCCAACAGACACTCGGGAGAAGTGTATGGTGTTTCCTGAAACATCTAAAAAACAAAGCAACAGAGCCTAGGGCACTGCCACTTATGGTCCTATAGCTTAGGGAAATTAAAATCAAAAAGACACAGCCACCCCAAAGTTTGGGAAGCCTCTGTTTACAAGAACCTCGTTTACAGTACAAGTTCAACATCGCAGAAAGTGAAAAATGGATAAAGAAGTTGTGGTATTTACTTACAAAGCAATATCACTCAGCAATGAAATCTATGTCATCAGGCCCTTAGCATCACAATGAGTGGATTCAGGTATGATGATTCTACCTGAAATAAGTCACACAGAAAAAGAAACATCATAAGATATCAGTAATACACGGAATGTAAACTTGGCTACACAGGAACTGAATTACAGAACAGAACAGGGACTCAAATTTAGAAAACCAACTTATGCTTGCTTAAGGGTAAAGGTGAGTTGGGGTGCTGCATAAAACCAGAGATTGAAATGAGCACAGATAAAGTTCCTTAAGTCAAATATGGAATAGACAAGAGCTACTCCTTGCTCAACGAAATGGACTCAACACCGCATATTAAACGCCTAAGAATGTACCTGACTAGTAAGTATCGTAAAACCTATGGATTGCTATGTCTCCAAAAGAGAATCAAGCATGTGTACAGGGGCATAAACGCAGCAGTGATAGGATTGGAGAGGTTCGGTGACCAAATGAAGACCCTTTGAAGTCATATTGCATGGTACCCATTGCACGGGTCTCAACTCTCCAGGTTTAAGGTATTCTTCCTTCAGCTAAAACATGCATGTGGAACCCAAGTATGATCAACCATGTGAACGGGAGACGTGTTCAAATATGTCTCAGTTTTCCTCCCCTGGTACTCGGGTGCAACATTCCAGACGCTTTACTAACACTCTCCCCACTTGGAGAGTCAGCGCCTTTAACCTCCTGTTTGGCCCAGTTTGCAATTTCTGCGGAAGATGAACAGGAATAGCGAGAACCAATGAGAGACTAGCTGGAGGTGTCTGGACGGGCAAATTTAACTCTCATTTCCCACCAGGAAGAGGAAATAACCAAAGGCTCAGCGTGCCGTGCCGGAACAAGATTAGGGCCTGAAGCCATCCTGCGGTGTTGCGGCCAGGTCACAAGAAAGCGAGTTGAAGAAAGGAGCTCAGGGGCACTGTAATTCACAAACCTGCAGAGTTATAAATGACAGCTATCGTCCAAAAATAGACTGAAGTAAGGCTGCCAAGAGGACTTGAAAGCGGGGCAGAATTGCAGGAAACCGATTTCAGGAGGTAGACTGGAATTGCATTGAAAGCATAGGAAAAGAGGCAGAACGTCCACAATGATGCACTTGGCCAAAAAGGGCGTATGCGTTTTTTCCTGAATATATTCAGGAAAAAACGCATACGCACTTTTTGGCCAACCAAGCAAGCTTGCAAAGGAAATCTGCACTACAATGAAGTCTCACTTCCCCCCGGTCAAAAGGGCCATCTGAAAAAAGTGTAAAATCCAGAAAGGCAGGACAGGCCATGGAGAAATGGGAGCCTTGTTATGCTGATGGGTGGGATGTAAATTGCCAACAGACACTCGGGAGAAGTGTATGGTGTTTCCTGAAACATCTAAAAAACAAAGCAACAGAGCCTAGGGCACTGCCACTTATGGTCCTATAGCTTAGGGAAATTAAAATCAAAAAGACACAGCCACCCCAAAGTTTGGGACGCCTCTGTTTACAAGAACCTCGTTTACAGTACAAGTTCAACATCGCAGAAAGTGAAAAATGGATAAAGAAGTTGTGGTATTTACTTACAAAGCAATATCACTCAGCAATGAAATCTATGTCATCAGGCCCTTAGCATCACAATGAGTGGATTCAGGTATGATGATTCTACCTGAAATAAGTCACACAGAAAAAGAAACATCATAAGATATCAGTAATACACGGAATGTAAACTTGGCTACACAGGAACTGAATTACAGAACAGAACAGGGTCTCAAATTTAGAAAACCAACTTATGCTTGCTTAAGGGTAAAGGTGAGTTGGGGTGCTGCATAAAACCAGAGATTGAAATGAGCACAGATAAAGTTCCTTAAGTCAAATATGGAATAGACAAGAGCTACTCCTTGCTCAACGAAATGGACTCAACACCGCATATTAAACGCCTAAGAATGTACCTGACTAGTAAGTATCTTAAAACCTATGGATTGCTATGTCTCCAAAAGAGAATCAAGCGTGTGTACAGGGGCATAAACGCAGCAGTGATAGGATTGGAGAGGTTCGGTGAGCAAATGAAGACCCTTTGAAGTCATATTGCATGGTACCCATTACACGGGTCTCAACTCTCCAGGTTTAAGGTATTCTTCCTTCAGCTAAAACATGCATGTGGAACCCAAGTATGATCAACCATGTGAACGGGAGACGTGTTCAAATATGTCTCAGTTTTCCTCCCCTGGTACTCGGGTGCAACATTCCAGACGCTTTACTAACACTCTCCCCACTTGGAGAGTCAGCGCCTTTAACCTCCTGTTTGGCCCAGTTTGCAATTTCTGCGGAAGATGAACAGGAATAGGGAGAACCAATGAGAGGCTAGCTGGAGGTGTCTGGACGGGCAAATTTAACTCTCATTTCCCACCAGGAAGAGGAAATAACCAAAGGCTCAGCGTGCCGTACCGGAACCAGATTAGGGCCTGAAGCCATCCTGCGGTGTTGCGGCCAGCTCAAAAGAAAGCGAGTTGAAGAAAGGAGCTCAGGGGCACTGTAATTCACAAACCTGCAGAGTTATAAATGAGAGCTATCGTCCAAAAATAGACTGAAGTAAGGCTGCCAAGAGGACTTGAAAGCGGGGCAGAATTGCAGGAAACCGATTTCAGTAGGTAGACTGGAATTGCATTGAAAGCATAGGAAAACAGGCAGAACGTCCACAATGATGCACTTGGCCAAAAAGGGCGGATGCGTTTTTTCCTGAATATATTCAGGAAAAAACGCATACGCCCTTTTTTGCCAACCAAGCAAGCTTGCAAAGGAAATCTGCACTACAATGAAGTCTCACTTCCCCCCGGTCAAAAGGGCCATCTGAAAAAAGTGTAAAATCCAGAAAGACAAGACAGGCCATGGAGAACTGGGAGCCTTGTTATGCTGATGGGCGGGATGTAAATTGCCAACAACCACTCGGGAGAAGTGTATGGTGTTTCCTGAAACATCTAAAAAACAAAGCAACAGAACCTAGGGCACTTCCACTTATGGTCCTATAGCTTAGGGAAATTAAAATCAAAAAGACACAACCACCCCAAAGTTTGGAACGGATCTGTTTACAAGAACCTCGTTTACAGTACAAGTTCAACATCGCAGAAAGTGAAAAATGGATAAAGAAGTTGTGGTATTTACTTACAAAGCAATATCACTCAGCAATGAAATCTGTGTCATCAGGCCCTTAGCAGCACAATGAGTGGATTCAGGTACGATGATTCTAACTGAAATAAGTCACACAGAAAAAGAAACATCATAAGATATCACTAATACACGGAATGTAAACTTGGCTACACAGGAACTGAATTCCAAAACAGAACAGGGTCTCAAATTTAGAAAACCAACTTATGCTTGCTTAAGGGTAAAGGTGAGTTGGGGTGCTGCATAAAACCAGAGATTGAAATGAGCACAGATAAAGTTCCTTAAGCCAAATATGGAATAGACAAGAGCTACTCCTTGCTCAACGAAATGGACTCAACACCCCATATTAAACGCCTAAGAATGTACCTGACTAGTAAGTATCTTAAAACCTATGGATTGCTATGTCTCCAAAAGAGAATCAAGCGTGTGTACAGGGGCATAAACGCAGCAGTGATAGGATTGGAGAGGTTCGGTGAGCAAATGAAGACCCTTTGAAGTCATATTGCATGGTACCCATTACACGGGTCTCAACTCTCCAGGTTTAAGGTATTCTTCCTTCAGCTAAAACATGCATGTGGAACCCAAGTATGATCAACCATGTGAACGGGAGACGTGTTCAAATATGTCTCAGTTTTCCTCCCCTGGTACTCGGGTGCAACGTTCCAGACGCTTTACTAACACTCTCCCCACTTGGAGAGTCAGCGCCTTTAACCTCCTGTTTGGCCCAGTTTGCAATTTCTGCGGAAGATGAACAGGAATAGCGAGAACCAATGAGAGACTAGCTGGAGGTGTCTGGACGGGCAAATTTAACTCTCATTTCCCACCAGGAAGAGGAAATAACCAAAGGCTCAGCGTGCCGTGCCGGAACCAGATTAGGGCCTGAAGCCATCCTGCGGTGTTGCGGCCAGGTCACAAGAAAGCGAGTTGAAGAAAGGAGCTCAGGGGCACTGTAATTCACAAACCTGCAGAGTTATAAATGACAGCTATCGTCCAAAAATAGACTGAAGTAAGGCTGCCAAGAGGACTTGAAAGCAGGGCAGAATTGCAGGAAACCGATTTCAGGAGGTAGACTGGAATTGCATTGAAAGCATAGGAAAAGAGGCAGAACGTCCACAATGATGCACTTGGCCAAAAAGGGCGTATGCATTTTTTCCTGAATATATTCAGGAAAAAACGCATGCGCCCTTTTTGGCCAACCAAGCAAGCTTGCAAAGGAAATCTGCACTACAATGAAGTCTCACTTCCCCCCGGTCAAAAGGGCCATCTGAAAAAAGTGTAAAATCCAGAAAGGGAGGACAGGCCATGGAGAACTGGGAGCCTTGTTATGCTGATGGGCGGGATGTAAATTGCCAACAGACACTCGGGAGAAGTGTATGGTGTTTCCTGAAACATCTAAAAAACAAAGCAACAGAGCCTAGGGCACTGCCACTTATGGTCCTATAGCTTAGGGAAATTAAAATCAAAAAGACACAGCCACCCCAAAGTTTGGGACGCCTCTGTTTACAAGAACCTCGTTTACAGTACAAGTTCAACATCGCAGAAAGTGAAAAATGGATAAAGAAGTTGTGGTATTTACTTACAAAGCAATATCACTCAGCAATGAAATCTATGTCATCAGGCCCTTAGCATCACAATGAGTGGATTCAGGTATGATGATTCTACCTGAAATAAGTCACACAGAAAAAGAAACATCATAAGATATCAGTAATACACGGAATGTAAACTTGGCTACACAGGAACTGAATTACAGAACAGAACAGGGACTCAAATTTAGAAAACCAACTTATGCTTGCTTAAGGGTAAAGGTGAGTTGGGGTGCTGCATAAAACCAGAGATTGAAATGAGCACAGATAAAGTTCCTTAAGTCAAATATGGAATAGACAAGAGCTACTCCTTGCTCAACGAAATGGACTCAACACCGCATATTGAACGCCTAAGAATGTACCTGACTAGTAAGTATCGTAAAACCTATGGATTGCTATGTCTCCAAAAGAGAATCAAGCATGTGTACAGGGGCATAAACGCAGCAGTGATAGGATTGGAGAGGTTCGGTGACCAAATGAAGACCCTTTGAAGTCATATTGCATGGTACCCATTGCACGGGTCTCAACTCTCCAGGTTTAAGGTATTCTTCCTTCAGCTAAAACATGCATGTGGAACCCAAGTATGATCAACCATGTGAACGGGAGACGTGTTCAAATATGTCTCAGTTTTCCTCCCCTGGTACTCGGGTGCAACATTCCAGACGCTTTACTAACACTCTCCCCACTTGGAGAGTCAGCGCCTTTAACCTCCTGTTTGGCCCAGTTTGCAATTTCTGCGGAAGATGAACAGGAATAGCGAGAACCAATGAGAGACTAGCTGGAGGTGTCTGGACGGGCAAATTTAACTCTCATTTCCCACCAGGAAGAGGAAATAACCAAAGGCTCAGCGTGCCGTGCCGGAACCAGATTAGGGCCTGAAGCCATCCTGCGGTGTTGCGGCCAGGTCACAAGAAAGCGAGTTGAAGAAAGGAGCTCAGGGGCACTGTAATTCACAAACCTGCAGAGTTATAAATGACAGCTATCGTCCAAAAATAGACTGAAGTAAGGCTGCCAAGAGGACTTGAAAGCGGGGCAGAATTGCAGGAAACCGATTTCAGGAGGTAGACTGGAATTGCATTGAAAGCATAGGAAAAGAGGCAGAACGTCCACAATGATGCACTTGGCCAAAAAGGGCGTATGCGTTTTTTCCTGAATATATTCAGGAAAAAACGCATACGCACTTTTTGGCCAACCAAGCAAGCTTGCAAAGGAAATCTGCACTACAATGAAGTCTCACTTCCCCCCGGTCAAAAGGGCCATCTGAAAAAAGTGTAAAATCCAGAAAGGCAGGACAGGCCATGGAGAACTGGGAGCCTTGTTATGCTGATGGGTGGGATGTAAATTGCCAACAGACACTCGGGAGAAGTGTATGGTGTTTCCTGAAACATCTAAAAAACAAAGCAACAGAGCCTAGGGCACTGCCACTTATGGTCCTATAGCTTAGGGAAATTAAAATCAAAAAGACACAGCCACCCCAAAGTTTGGGACGCCTCTGTTTACAAGAACCTCGTTTACAGTACAAGTTCAACATCGCAGAAAGTGAAAAATGGATAAAGAAGTTGTGGTATTTACTTACAAAGCAATATCACTCAGCAATGAAATCTATGTCATCAGGCCCTTAGCATCACAATGAGTGGATTCAGGTATGATGATTCTACCTGAAATAAGTCACACAGAAAAAGAAACATCATAAGATATCAGTAATACACGGAATGTAAACTTGGCTACACAGGAACTGAATTACAGAACAGAACAGGGTCTCAAATTTAGAAAACCAACTTATGCTTGCTTAAGGGTAAAGGTGAGTTGGGGTGCTGCATAAAACCAGAGATTGAAATGAGCACAGATAAAGTTCCTTAAGTCAAATATGGAATAGACAAGAGCTACTCCTTGCTCAACGAAATGGACTCAACACCCCATATTAAACGCCTAAGAATGTACCTGACTAGTAAGTATCTTAAAACCTATGGATTGCTATGTCTCCAAAAGAGAATCAAGCGTGTGTACAGGGGCATAAACGCAGCAGTGATAGGATTGGAGAGGTTCGGTGAGCAAATGAAGACCCTTTGAAGTCATATTGCATGGTACCCATTACACGGGTCTCAACTCTCCAGGTTTAAGGTATTCTTCCTTCAGCTAAAACATGCATGTGGAACCCAAGTATGATCAACCATGTGAACGGGAGACGTGTTCAAATATGTCTCAGTTTTCCTCCCCTGGTACTCGGGTGCAACATTCCAGACGCTTTACTAACACTCTCCCCACTTGGAGAGTCAGCGCCTTTAACCTCCTGTTTGGCCCAGTTTGCAATTTCTGCGGAAGATGAACAGGAATAGGGAGAACCAATGAGAGGCTAGCTGGAGGTGTCTGGACGGGCAAATTTAACTCTCATTTCCCACCAGGAAGAGGAAATAACCAAAGGCTCAGCGTGCCGTACCGGAACCAGATTAGGGCCTGAAGCCATCCTGCGGTGTTGCGGCCAGCTCAAAAGAAAGCGAGTTGAAGAAAGGAGCTCAGGGGCACTGTAATTCACAAACCTGCAGAGTTATAAATGAGAGCTATCGTCCAAAAATAGACTGAAGTAAGGCTGCCAAGAGGACTTGAAAGCGGGGCAGAATTGCAGGAAACCGATTTCAGTAGGTAGACTGGAATTGCATTGAAAGCATAGGAAAACAGGCAGAACGTCCACAATGATGCACTTGGCCAAAAAGGGCGGATGCGTTTTTTCCTGAATATATTCAGGAAAAAACGCATACGCCCTTTTTTGCCAACCAAGCAAGCTTGCAAAGGAAATCTGCACTACAATGAAGTCTCACTTCCCCCCGGTCAAAAGGGCCATCTGAAAAAAGTGTAAAATCCAGAAAGACAAGACAGGCCATGGAGAACTGGGAGCCTTGTTATGCTGATGGGCGGGATGTAAATTGCCAACAACCACTCGGGAGAAGTGTATGGTGTTTCCTGAAACATCTAAAAAACAAAGCAACAGAACCTAGGGCACTTCCACTTATGGTCCTATAGCTTAGGGAAATTAAAATCAAAAAGACACAACCACCCCAAAGTTTGGAACGGATCTGTTTACAAGAACCTCGTTTACAGTACAAGTTCAACATCGCAGAAAGTGAAAAATGGATAAAGAAGTTGTGGTATTTACTTACAAAGCAATATCACTCAGCAATGAAATCTGTGTCATCAGGCCCTTAGCAGCACAATGAGTGGATTCAGGTACGATGATTCTAACTGAAATAAGTCACACAGAAAAAGAAACATCATAAGATATCACTAATACACGGAATGTAAACTTGGCTACACAGGAACTGAATTCCAAAACAGAACAGGGTCTCAAATTTAGAAAACCAACTTATGCTTGCTTAAGGGTAAAGGTGAGTTGGGGTGCTGCATAAAACCAGAGATTGAAATGAGCACAGATAAAGTTCCTTAAGCCAAATATGGAATAGACAAGAGCTACTCCTTGCTCAACGAAATGGACTCAACACCCCATATTAAACGCCTAAGAATGTACCTGACTAGTAAGTATCTTAAAACCTATGGATTGCTATGTCTCCAAAAGAGAATCAAGCGTGTGTACAGGGGCATAAACGCAGCAGTGATAGGATTGGAGAGGTTCGGTGAGCAAATGAAGACCCTTTGAAGTCATATTGCATGGTACCCATTACACGGGTCTCAACTCTCCAGGTTTAAGGTATTCTTCCTTCAGCTAAAACATGCATGTGGAACCCAAGTATGATCAACCATGTGAACGGGAGACGTGTTCAAATATGTCTCAGTTTTCCTCCCCTGGTACTCGGGTGCAACGTTCCAGACGCTTTACTAACACTCTCCCCACTTGGAGAGTCAGCGCCTTTAACCTCCTGTTTGGCCCAGTTTGCAATTTCTGCGGAAGATGAACAGGAATAGCGAGAACCAATGAGAGACTAGCTGGAGGTGTCTGGACGGGCAAATTTAACTCTCATTTCCCACCAGGAAGAGGAATTAACCAAAGGCTCAGCGTGCCGTGCCGGAACCAGATTAGGGCCTGAAGCCATCCTGCGGTGTTGCGGCCAGGTCACAAGAAAGCGAGTTGAAGAAAGGAGCTCAGGGGCACTGTAATTCACAAACCTGCAGAGTTATAAATGACAGCTATCGTCCAAAAATAGACTGAAGTAAGGCTGCCAAGAGGACTTGAAAGCAGGGCAGAATTGCAGGAAACCGATTTCAGGAGGTAGACTGGAATTGCATTGAAAGCATAGGAAAAGAGGCAGAACGTCCACAATGATGCACTTGGCCAAAAAGGGCGTATGCATTTTTTCCTGAATATATTCAGGAAAAAACGCATGCGCCCTTTTTGGCCAACCAAGCAAGCTTGCAAAGGAAATCTGCACTACAATGAAGTCTCACTTCCCCCCGGTCAAAAGGGCCATCTGAAAAAAGTGTAAAATCCAGAAAGGGAGGACAGGCCATGGAGAACTGGGAGCCTTGTTATGCTGATGGGCGGGATGTAAATTGCCAACAGACACTCGGGAGAAGTGTATGGTGTTTCCTGAAACATCTAAAAAACAAAGCAACAGAGCCTAGGGCACTGCCACTTATGGTCCTATAGCTTAGGGAAATTAAAATCAAAAAGACACAGCCACCCCAAAGTTTGGGACGCCTCTGTTTACAAGAACCTCGTTTACAGTACAAGTTCAACATCGCAGAAAGTGAAAAATGGATAAAGAAGTTGTGGTATTTACTTACAAAGCAATATCACTCAGCAATGAAATCTATGTCATCAGGCCCTTAGCATCACAATGAGTGGATTCAGGTATGATGATTCTACCTGAAATAAGTCACACAGAAAAAGAAACATCATAAGATATCAGTAATACACGGAATGTAAACTTGGCTACACAGTAACTGAATTACAGAACAGAACAGGGACTCAAATTTAGAAAACCAACTTATGCTTGCTTAAGGGTAAAGGTGAGTTGGGGTGCTGCATAAAACCAGAGATTGAAATGAGCACAGATAAAGTTCCTTAAGTCAAATATGGAATAGACAAGAGCTACTCCTTGCTCAACGAAATGGACTCAACACCGCATATTAAACGCCTAAGAATGTACCTGACTAGTAAGTATCGTAAAACCTATGGATTGCTATGTCTCCAAAAGAGAATCAAGCATGTGTACAGGGGCATAAACGCAGCAGTGATAGGATTGGAGAGGTTCGGTGACCAAATGAAGACCCTTTGAAGTCATATTGCATGGTACCCATTGCACGGGTCTCAACTCTCCAGGTTTAAGGTATTCTTCCTTCAGCTAAAACATGCATGTGGAACCCAAGTATGATCAACCATGTGAACGGGAGACGTGTTCAAATATGTCTCAGTTTTCCTCCCCTGGTACTCGGGTGCAACATTCCAGACGCTTTACTAACACTCTCCCCACTTGGAGAGTCAGCGCCTTTAACCTCCTGTTTGGCCCAGTTTGCAATTTCTGCGGAAGATGAACAGGAATAGCGAGAACCAATGAGAGACTAGCTGGAGGTGTCTGGACGGGCAAATTTAACTCTCATTTCCCACCAGGAAGAGGAAATAACCAAAGGCTCAGCGTGCCGTGCCGGAACCAGATTAGGGCCTGAAGCCATCCTGCGGTGTTGCGGCCAGGTCACAAGAAAGCGAGTTGAAGAAAGGAGCTCAGGGGCACTGTAATTCACAAACCTGCAGAGTTATAAATGACAGCTATCGTCCAAAAATAGACTGAAGTAAGGCTGCCAAGAGGACTTGAAAGCGGGGCAGAATTGCAGGAAACCGATTTCAGGAGGTAGACTGGAATTGCATTGAAAGCATAGGAAAAGAGGCAGAACGTCCACAATGATGCACTTGGCCAAAAAGGGCGTATGCGTTTTTTCCTGAATATATTCAGGAAAAAACGCATACGCACTTTTTGGCCAACCAAGCAAGCTTGCAAAGGAAATCTGCACTACAATGAAGTCTCACTTCCCCCCGGTCAAAAGGGCCATCTGAAAAAAGTGTAAAATCCAGAAAGGCAGGACAGGCCATGGAGAACTGGGAGCCTTGTTATGCTGATGGGTGGGATGTAAATTGCCAACAGACACTCGGGAGAAGTGTATGGTGTTTCCTGAAACATCTAAAAAACAAAGCAACAGAGCCTAGGGCACTGCCACTTATGGTCCTATAGCTTAGGGAAATTAAAATCAAAAAGACACAGCCACCCCAAAGTTTGGGACGCCTCTGTTTACAAGAACCTCGTTTACAGTACAAGTTCAACATCGCAGAAAGTGAAAAATGGATAAAGAAGTTGTGGTATTTACTTACAAAGCAATATCACTCAGCAATGAAATCTATGTCATCAGGCCCTTAGCATCACAATGAGTGGATTCAGGTATGATGATTCTACCTGAAATAAGTCACACAGAAAAAGAAACATCATAAGATATCAGTAATACACGGAATGTAAACTTGGCTACACAGGAACTGAATTACAGAACAGAACAGGGTCTCAAATTTAGAAAACCAACTTATGCTTGCTTAAGGGTAAAGGTGAGTTGGGGTGCTGCATAAAACCAGAGATTGAAATGAGCACAGATAAAGTTCCTTAAGTCAAATATGGAATAGACAAGAGCTACTCCTTGCTCAACGAAATGGACTCAACACCGCATATTAAACGCCTAAGAATGTACCTGACTAGTAAGTATCTTAAAACCTATGGATTGCTATGTCTCCAAAAGAGAATCAAGCGTGTGTACAGGGGCATAAACGCAGCAGTGATAGGATTGGAGAGGTTCGGTGAGCAAATGAAGACCCTTTGAAGTCATATTGCATGGTACCCATTACACGGGTCTCAACTCTCCAGGTTTAAGGTATTCTTCCTTCAGCTAAAACATGCATGTGGAACCCAAGTATGATCAACCATGTGAACGGGAGACGTGTTCAAATATGTCTCAGTTTTCCTCCCCTGGTACTCGGGTGCAACATTCCAGACGCTTTACTAACACTCTCCCCACTTGGAGAGTCAGCGCCTTTAACCTCCTGTTTGGCCCAGTTTGCAATTTCTGCGGAAGATGAACAGGAATAGGGAGAACCAATGAGAGGCTAGCTGGAGGTGTCTGGACGGGCAAATTTAACTCTCATTTCCCACCAGGAAGAGGAAATAACCAAAGGCTCAGCGTGCCGTACCGGAACCAGATTAGGGCCTGAAGCCATCCTGCGGTGTTGCGGCCAGCTCAAAAGAAAGCGAGTTGAAGAAAGGAGCTCAGGGGCACTGTAATTCACAAACCTGCAGAGTTATAAATGAGAGCTATCGTCCAAAAATAGACTGAAGTAAGGCTGCCAAGAGGACTTGAAAGCGGGGCAGAATTGCAGGAAACCGATTTCAGTAGGTAGACTGGAATTGCATTGAAAGCATAGGAAAACAGGCAGAACGTCCACAATGATGCACTTGGCCAAAAAGGGCGGATGCGTTTTTTCCTGAATATATTCAGGAAAAAACGCATACGCCCTTTTTTGCCAACCAAGCAAGCTTGCAAAGGAAATCTGCACTACAATGAAGTCTCACTTCCCCCCGGTCAAAAGGGCCATCTGAAAAAAGTATAAAATCCAGAAAGACAAGACAGGCCATGGAGAACTGGGAGCCTTGTTATGCTGATGGGCGGGATGTAAATTGCCAACAGCCACTTGATGAAGTGTATGGTGTTTCCTGAAACATCTAAAAAACAAAGCAACAGAGCCTAGGGCACTTCCACTTATGGTCCTATAGCTTAGGGAAATTAAAATCAAAAAGACACAGCCACCCCAAAGTTTGGAACGGCTCTGTTTACAAGAACCTCGTTTACAGTACAAGTTCAACATCGCAGAAAGTGAAAAATGGATAAAGAAGTTGTGGTATTTACTTACAAAGCAATATCACTCAGCAATGAAATCTATGTCATCAGGCCCTTAGCAGCACAATGAGTGGATTCAGGTATGATGATTCTAACTGAAATAAGTCACACAGAAAAAGAAACATCATAAGATATCAGTAATACACGGAATGGAAACTTGGCTACACAGGAACTGAATTACAGAACAGAACAGGGTCTCAAATTTAGAAAACCAACTTATTCTTGCTTAAGGGTAAAGGTGAGCTGGGGTGCTGCATAAAAACAGAGATTGAAATGAGCACAGATAAAGTTCCTTAAGCCAAATATGGAATAGACAAGAGCTACTCCTTGCTCAGCGAAATTGACTCAACACCGCATATTAAACGCCTAAGAATGTACCTGACTAGTAAGTATCTTAAAACCTATGGATTGCTATGTCTCCGAAAGTGAATCAAGCATGTGTACAGGGGCATAAACGCAGCAGTGATAGGATTGGAGAGGTTCGGTGAGCAAATGAAGACCCTTTGAAGTCATATTGCATGGTTCGCATTACACGGGTCTCAACTCTCCAGGTTTAAGGTATTCTTCCTTCAGCTAAAACATGCATGTGGAACCTAGAGTATGATCAACCATGTGATCGGGAGACGTGTTCAAATATGTCTCAGTTTTCCTCCCCTGGTACTCGGGTGCAACATTCCAGACGCTTTACTAACACTCTCCCGACTTGGAGAGTCAGTCCCTTTAACCTCCTGTTTGGCCCAGTTTTCAATTTCTGCGGAAGATGAACAGGAATAGCGAGAACCAATGAGAGACTAGCTGGAGGTGTCTGGACGGGCAAATTTAACTCTCATTTCCCACCAGGAAGAGAAATTAACCAAAGGCTCAGCATGCCGGGCCGGAACCAGATTAGGGCCTGAAGCCATCCTGCGGTGTTGCGGCCAGGTCACAAGAAAGCGAGTTGAAGAAAGGAGCTCAGGGGCACTGTAATTCACAAACCTGCAGAGTTATAAATGACAGCTATCGTCCAAAAATAGACTGAAGTAAGGCTGCCAAGAGGACTTGAAAGCGGGGCAGAATTGCAGGAAACCGATTTCAGGAGGTAGACTGGAATTGCATTGAAAGCATAGGAAAAGAGGCAGAACGTCCACAATGATGCACTTGGCCAAAAAGGGCGTATGCGTTTTTTCCTGAATATATTCAGGAAAAAACGCATACGCCCTTTTTGGCCAACCAAGCAAGCTTGCAAAGGAAATCTGCACTACAATGAAGTCTCACTTCCCCCCGGTCAAAAGGGCCACCTGAAAAAAGTGTAAAATCCAGAAAGACAAGAGAGGCCATGGAGAACTGGGAGCCTTGTTATGCTGATGGGCGGGATGTAAATTGCCAACAACCACTCGGGAGAAGTGTATGGTGTTTCCTGAAACATGTAAAAAACAAAGCAACAGAACCTAGGGCACTTCCACTTATGGTCCTATAGCTTAGGGAAATTAAAATCAAAAAGACACAGCCACCCCAAAGTTTGGAACGGATCTGTTTACAAGAACCTCGTTTACAGTACAAGTTCAACATCGCAGAAAGTGAAAAATGGATAAAGAAGTTGTGGTATTTACTTACAAAGCAATATCACTCAGCAATGTAATCTGTGTCATCAGGCCCTTAGCAGCACAATGAGTGGATTCAGGTACGATGATTCTAACTGAAATAAGTCACACAGAAAGAGAAACATCATAAGATATCACTAATACACGGAATGTAAACTTGGCTACACAGGAACTGCATTCCAAAACAGAACAGGGTCTCAAATTTAGAAAACCAACTTATGCTTGCTTAAGGGGAAAGGTGAGTTGGGGTGCTGCATAAAACCAGAGATTGAAATGAGCACAGATAAAGTTCCTTAAGCCAAATATGGAATAGACAAGAGCTACTCCTTGCTCAACGAAATGGACTCAACACCCCATATTAAACGCCTAAGAATGTACCTGACTAGTAAGTATCTTAAAACCTATGGATTGCTATGTCTCCAAAAGAGAATCAAGCGTGTGTACAGGGGCATAAACGCAGCAGTGATAGGATTGGAGAGGTTTGGTGAGCAAATGAAGACCCTTTGAAGTCATATTGCATGGTACCCATTACACGGGTCTCAACTCTCCAGGTTTAAGGTATTCTTCCTTCAGCTAAAACATGCATGTGGAACCCAAGTATGATCAACCATGTGAACGGGAGACGTGTTCAAATATGTCTCAGTTTTCCTCCCCTGGTACTCGGGTGCAACATTCCAGACGCTTTACTAACACTCTCCCCACTTGGAGAGTCAGCGCCTTTAACCTCCTGTTTGGCCCAGTTTGCAATTTCTGCGGAAGATGAACAGGAATAGCGAGAACCAATGAGAGACTAGCTGGAGGTGTCTGGACGGGCAAATTTAACTCTCATTTCCCACCAGGAAGAGGAATTAACCAAAGGCTCAGCATGCCGGGCCGGAACCAGATTAGGGCCTGAAGCCATCCTGCGGTGTTGCGGCCAGGTCACAAGAAAGCGAGTTGAAGAAAGGAGCTCAGGGGCACTGTAATTCACAAACCTGCAGAGTTATAAATGACAGCTATCGTCCAAAAATAGACTGAAGTAAGGCTGCCAAGAGGACTTGAAAGCGGGGCAGAATTGCAGGAAACCGATTTCAGGAGGTAGACTGGAATTGCATTGAAAGCATAGGAAAAGAGGCAGAACGTCCACAATGATGCACTTGGCCAAAAAGGGCGTATGCGTTTTTTCCTGAATATATTCAGGAAAAAACGCATACGCCCTTTTTGGCCAACCAAGCAAGCTTGCAAAGGAAATCTGCACTACAATGAAGTCTCACTTCCCCCCGGTCAAAAGGGCCATCTGAAAAAAGTGTAAAATCCAGAAAGGCAGGACAGGCCATGGACAACTGGGAGCCTTGTTATGCTGATGGGCGGGATGTAAATTGCCAACAGACACTCGGGAGAAGTGTATGGTGTTTCCTGAAACATCTAAAAAACAAAGCAACAGAGCCTAGGGCACTGCCACTTATGGTCCTATAGCTTAGGGAAATTAAAATCAAAAAGACACAGCCACCCCAAAGTTTGGAACGGCTCTGTTTACAAGAACCTCGTTTACAGTACAAGTTCAACATCACAGAAAGTGAAAAATGGATAAAGAAGTTGTGGTATTTACTTACAAAGCAATATCACTCAGCAATGAAATCTGTGTCATCAGGCCCGTAGCAGCATAATGAGTGGATTCAGGTATGATGATTCTAACTGAAATAAGTCACACAGAAAAGAAACATCATAAGATATCAGTAATACACGGAATGTAAACTTGGCTACACAGGAACTGAATTACAGAACAGAACAGGGTCTCAAATTTAGAAAACCAACTTATGCTTGCTTCAGGGTAAAGGTGAGTTGGGGTGCTGCATAAAACCAGAGACTGAAATGAGCACAGATAAAGTTCCTTAAGTCAAATATGGAATAGACAAGAGCTACTCCTTGCTCAACGAAATGGACTCAACACCGCATATTAAACGCCTAAGAATGTACCTGACTAGTAAGTATCGGAAAACCTATGGATTGCTCTGTCTCCAAAAGAGAATCAAGCATGTGTACAGGGGGATAAACGCAGCAGTGATAGGATTGGAGAGGTTCGGTGAGCAAATGAAGACCCTTTGAAGTCATATTGCATGGTACGCATTACACGGGTCTCAACTCTCCAGGTTTAAGGTATTCTTCCTTCAGCTAAAACATGCATGTGGAACCTAGAGTATGATCAACCATGTGATCGGGAGACGTGTTCAAATATGTCTCAGTTTTCCTCCCCTGGAACTCGGGTGCAACATTCCAGATGCTTTACTAACACTCTCCCGACTTGGAGAGTCAGTCCCTTTAACCTCCTGTTTGGCCCAGTTTGCAATTTCTGTGGAAGATGAACAGGAATAGCGAGAACCAATGAGAGACTAGCTGGAGGTGTCTGGACGGGCAAATTTAACTCTCATTTCCCACCAGGAAGAGGAATTAACCAAAGGCTCAGCATGCCGGGCCGGAACCAGATTAGGGCCTGAAGCCATCCTGCGGTGTTGCGGCCAGGTCACAAGAAAGCGAGTTGAAGAAAGGAGCTCAGGGGCACTGTAATTCACAAACCTGCAGAGTTATAAATGAGAGCTATCGTCCAAAAATAGACTGAAGTAACGCTGCCAAGAGGACTTGAAATCGGGGCAGAATTGCAGGAAACCGATTTCAGGAGGTAGACTGGAATTGCATTGAAAGCATAGGAAAAGAGGCAGAACGTCCACAATGATGCACTTGGCCAAAAAGGGCGGATGCGTTTTTTCCTGAATATATTCAGGAAAAAACGCATACGCCCTTTTTGGCCAACCAAGCAAGCTTGCAAAGGAAATCTGCACTACAATGAAGTCTCACTTCCCCCCGGTCAAAAGGGCCATCTGAAAAAAGTGTAAAATCCAGAAAGACAAGACAGGCCATGGAGAACTGGGAGCCTTGTTATGCTGATGGGCGGGATGTAAATTGCCAACAACCACTCAGGAGAAGTGTATGGTGTTTCCTGAAACATCTAAAAAACAAAGCAACAGAGCCTAGGGCACTGCCACTTATGGTCCTATAGCTTAGGGAAATTAAAATCAAAAAGACACAGCCACCCCAAAGTTTGGAACGGCTCTGTTTACAAGAACCTCGTTTACAGTACAAGTTCAACATCGCAGAAAGTGAAAAATGGATAAAGAAGTTGTGGTATTTACTTACAAAGCAATATCACTCAGCAATGAAATCTATGTCATCAGGCCCTTAGCATCACAATGAGTGGATTCAGGTATGATGATTCTAACTGAAATAAGTCACACAGAAAAAGAAACATCATAAGATATCAGTAATACACGGAATGTAAACTTGGCTACACAGGAACTGAATTATAGAACAGAACCGGGTCTCAAATTTAGAAAACCAACTTATGCTTGCTTAAGGGTAAAGGTGAGTTGGGGTGCTACATAAAACCAGAGATTGAAATGAGCACAGATAAAGTTCCTTAAGCCAAATATGGAATAGACAAGAGCTACTCCTTGCTCAACGAAATGGACTCAACACCCCATATTAAACGCCTAAGAATGTACCTGACTAGTAAGTATCTTAAAACCTATGGATTGCTATGTCTGCAAAAGAGAATCAAGCGTGTGTACAGGGGCATAAACGCAGCAGTGATAGGATTGGAGAGGTTCGGTGAGCAAATGAAGACCCTTTGAAGTCATATTGCATGGTACCCATTACACGGGTCTCAACTCTCCAGGTTTAAGGTATTCTTCCTTCAGCTAAAACATGCATGTGGAACCCAGAGTATGATCAACCATGTGAACGGGAGACGTGTTCAAATATGTCTCAGTTTTCCTCCCCTGGTACTCGGGTGCAACATTCCAGACGCTTTACTAACACTCTTCCGACTTGGAGAGTCAGTCCCTTTAACCTCCTGTTTGGCCCAGTATGCAATTTCTGTGGAAGATGAACAGGAATAGTGAGAACCAATGAGAGACTAGCTGGAGGTGTCTGGACGGGCAAATTTAACTCTCATTTCCCACCAGGAAGAGGAATTAACCAAAGGCTCAGCGTGCCGGGCCGGAACCAGATTAGGGCCTGAATCCATCCTGCGGTGTTGCGGCCAGGTCACAAGAAAGCGAGTTGAAGAAAGGAGCTCAGGGGCACTGTAATTCACAAACCTGCAGAGTTATAAATGACAGCTATCATCCAAAAATAGACTGAAGTAAGGCTGCCAAGAGGACTTGAAAGCGGGGCAGAATTGCAGGAAACCGATTTCAGGAGGTAGACTGGAATTGCATTGAAAGCATAGGAAAAGAGGCAGAACGTCCACAATGATGCAATTGGCCAAAAAGGGCGTATGCGTTTTTTCCTGAATATATTCAAGAAAAAACGCATACGCCCTTTTTGGCCAACCAAGCAAGCTTGCAAAGGAAATCTGCACTACAATGAAGTCTCACTTCCCCCCGGTCAAAAGGGCCATCTGAAAAAAGTGTAAAATCCAGAAAGGGAGGACAGGCCATGGAGAACTGGGAGCCTTGTTATGCTGATGGGCGGGATGTAAATTGCCAACAGACACTCGGGAGAAGTGTATGGTGTTTCCTGAAACATCTAAAAAACAAAGCAACAGAGCCTAGGGCACTGCCACTTATGGTCCTATAGCTTAGGGAAATTAAAATCAAAAAGACACAGCCACCCCAAAGTTTGGGACGCCTCTGTTTACAAGAACCTCGTTTACAGTACAAGTTCAACATCGCAGAAAGTGAAAAATGGATAAAGAAGTTGTGGTATTTACTTACAAAGCAATATCACTCAGCAATGAAATCTATGTCATCAGGCCCTTAGCATAACAATGAGTGGATTCAGGTATGATGATTCTACCTGAAATAAGTCACACAGAAAAAGAAACATCATAAGATATCAGTAATACACGGAATGTAAACTTGGCTACACAGGAACTGAATTACAGAACAGAACAGGGACTCAAATTTAGAAAACCAACTTATGCTTGCTTAAGGGTAAAGGTGAGTTGGGGTGCTGCATAAAACCAGAGATTGAAATGAGCACAGATAAAGTTCCTTAAGTCAAATATGGAATAGACAAGAGCTACTCCTTGCTCAACGAAATGGACTCAACACCGCATATTAAACGCCTAATAATGTACCTGACTAGTAAGTATCGTAAAACCTATGGATTGCTATGTCTCAAAAAGAGAATCAAGCATGTGTACAGGGGCATAAACGCAGCAGTGATAGGATTGGAGAGGTTCGGTGAGCAAATGAAGACCCTTTGAAGTCATATTGCATGGTACCCATTGCACGGGTCTCAACTCTCCAGGTTTAAGGTATTCTTCCTTCAGCTAAAACATGCATGTGGAACCCAAGTATGATCAACCATGTGAACGGGAGACGTGTTCAAATATGTCTCAGTTTTCCTCCCCTGGTACTCGGGTGCAACATTCCAGACGCTTTACTAACACTCTCCCCACTTGGAGAGTCAGCGCCTTTAACCTCCTGTTTGGCCCAGTTTGCAATTTCTGCGGAAGATGAACAGGAATAGCGAGAACCAATGAGAGACTAGCTGGAGGTGTCTGGACGGGCAAATTTAACTCTCATTTCCCACCAGGAAGAGGAAATAACCAAAGGCTCAGCGTGCCGTGCCGGAACCAGATTAGGGCCTGAAGCCATCCTGCGGTGTTGCGGCCAGGTCACAAGAAAGCGAGTTGAAGAAAGGAGCTCAGGGGCACTGTAATTCACAAACCTGCAGAGTTATAAATGACAGCTATCGTCCAAAAATAGACTGAAGTAAGGCTGCCAAGAGGACTTGAAAGTGGGGGAGAATTGCAGGAAACCGATTTCAGGAGGTAGACTGGAATTGCATTGAAAGCATAGGAAAAAGGCAGAACGTCCACAATGATGCACTTGGCCAAAAAGGGCGTATGCGTTTTTACCTGTATATATTCAGGAAAAAACGCATACGCCCTTTTTGGCCAACCAAGCAAGCTTGCAAAGGAAATCTGCACTACAATGAAGTCTCACTTCCCCCCGGCCAAAAGGGCCATCTGAAAAAAGTGTAAAATCCAGAAAGGCAACAGGCCATTGAGAACTGGGAGCCTTGTTATGCTGATGGGCGGGATGTAAATTGCCAACAGACACTTGGGAGAAGTGTATGGTGTTTCCTGAAACATCTAAAAAACAAAGCAACAGAGCCTAGGGCACTGCCACTTATGGTCCTATAGCTTAGGGAAATTAAAATAAAAAAGACACAGCCACCCCAAAGTTTGGAACGGCTCTGTTTACAAGAACCTCGTTTACAGTACAAGTTCAACATCGCAGAAAGTGAAAAATGGATAAAGAAGTTGTGGTATTTACTTACAAAGCAATATCACTCAGCAATGAAATCTGTGTCATCAGGCCCTTAGCAGCACAATGAGTGGATTCAGGTATGATGATTCTAACTGAAATAAGTCACACAGAAAAAGAAACATCATAAGATATCAGTAATACACGGAATGGAAACTTGGCTACACAGGAACTGAATTACAGAACAGAACAGGGTCTCAAATTTAGAAAACCAACTTATTCTTGCTTAAGGGTAAAGGTGAGCTGGGGTGCTGCATAAAAACAGAGATTGAAATGAGCACAGATAAAGTTCCTTAAGCCAAATATGGAATAGAGAAGAGCTACTCCTTGCTCAGCGAAATTGACTCAACACCGCATATTAAACGCCTAAGAATGTACCTGACTAGTAAGTATCTTAAAACCTATGGATTGCTATGTCTCCGAAAGTGAATCAAGCATGTGTACAGGGGCATAAACGCAGCAGTGATAGGATTGGAGAGGTTCGGTGAGCAAATGAAGACCCTTTGAAGTCATATTGCATGGTTCGCATTACACGGGTCTCAACTCTCCAGGTTTAAGGTATTCTTCCTTCAGCTAAAACATGCATGTGGAACCTAGAGTATGATCAACCATGTGATCGGGAGACGTGTTCAAATATGTCTCAGTTTTCCTCCCCTGGTACTCGGGTGCACCATTCCAGACGCTTTACTAACACTCTCCCGACTTGGAGAGTCAGTCCCTTTAACCTCCTGTTTGGCCCAGTTTGCAATTTCTGCGGAAGATGAACAGGAATAGCGAGAACCAATGAGAGACTAGCTGGAGGTGTCTGGACGGGCAAATTTAACTCTCATTTCCCACCAGGAAGAGGAATTAACCAAAGGCTCAGCATGCCGGACCGGAACCAGATTAGGGCCTGAAGCCATCCTGCGGTGTTGCGGCCAGGTCACAAGAAAGCGAGTTGAAGAAAGGAGCTCAGGGGCACTGTAATTCACAAACCTGCAGAGTTATAAATGAGAGCTATCGTCCAAAAATAGACTGAAGTAAGGCTGCCAAGAGGACTTGAAAGCGGGGCAGAATTGCAGGAAACCGATTTCAGGAGGTAGACTGGAATTGCATTGAAAGCATAGGAAAAGAGGCAGAACGTCCACAATGATGCACTTGGCCAAAAAGGGCGTATGCGTTTTTTCCTGAATATATTCAGGAAAAAACGCATACGCCCTTTTTGGCCAACCAAGCAAGCTTGCAAAGGAAATCTGCACTACAATGAAGTCTCACTTCCCCCCGGTCAAAAGGGCCACCTGAAAAAAGTGTAAAATCCAGAAAGACAAGACAGGCCATGGAGAACTGGGAGCCTTGTTATGCTGATGGGCGGGATGTAAATTGCCAACAACCACTCGGGAGAAGTGTATGGTGTTTCCTGAAACATGTAAAAAACAAAGCAACAGAGCCTAGGGCACTGCCACTTATGGTCCTATAGCTTAGGGAAATTAAAATCAAAAAGACACAGCCACCCCAAAGTTTGGAACGGATCTGTTTACAAGAACCTCGTTTACAGTACAAGTTCAACATCGCAGAAAGTGAAAAATGGATAAAGAAGTTGTGGTATTTACTTACAAAGCAATATCACTCAGCAATGTAATCTGTGTCATCAGGCCCTTAGCAGCACAATGAGTGGATTCAGGTACGATGATTCTAACTGAAATAAGTCACACAGAAAAAGAAACATCATAAGATATCACTAATACACGGAATGTAAACTTGGCTACACAGGAACTGCATTCCAAAACAGAACAGGGTCTCAAATTTAGAAAACCAACTTATGCTTGCTTAAGGGGAAAGGTGAGTTGGGGTGCTGCATAAAACCAGAGATTGAAATGAGCACAGATAAAGTTCCTTAAGCCAAATATGGAATAGACAAGAGCTACTCCTTGCTCAACGAAATGGACTCAACACCCCATATTAAACGCCTAAGAATGTACCTGACTAGTAAGTATCTTAAAACCTATGGATTGCTATGTCTCCAAAAGAGAATCAAGCGTGTGTACAGGGGCATAAACGCAGCAGTGATAGGATTGGAGAGGTTTGGTGAGCAAATGAAGACCCTTTGAAGTCATATTGCATGGTACCCATTACACGGGTCTCAACTCTCCAGGTTTAAGGTATTCTTCCTTCAGCTAAAACATGCATGTGGAACCCAAGTATGATCAACCATGTGAACGGGAGACGTGTTCAAATATGTCTCAGTTTTCCTCCCCTGGTACTCGGGTGCAACATTCCAGACGCTTTACTAACACTCTCCCCACTTGGAGAGTCAGCGCCTTTAACCTCCTGTTTGGCCCAGTTTGCAATTTCTGCGGAAGATGAACAGGAATAGCGAGAACCAATGAGAGACTAGCTGGAGGTGTCTGGACGGGCAAATTTAACTCTCATTTCCCACCAGGAAGAGGAATTAACCAAAGGCTCAGCGTGCCGTGCCAGAACCAGATTAGGGCCTGAAGCCATCCTGCGGTGTTGCGGCCAGGTCACAAGAAAGCGAGTTGAAGAAAGGAGCTCAGGGGCACTGTAATTCACAAACCTGCAGAGTTATAAATGACAGGTATCGTCCAAAAATAGACTGAAGAAAGGCTGCCAAGAGGACTTGAAAGCGGGGCAGAATTGCAGGAAACCGATTTCAGGAGGTAGACTGGAATTGCATTGAAAGCATAGGAAAAGAGGCAGAACGTCCACAATGATGCACTTGGCCAAAAAGGGCGTATGCGTTTTTTCCTGAATATATTCAGGAAAAAACGCATACGCCCTTTTTGGCCAACCAAGCAAGCTTGCAAAGGAAATCTGCACTACAATGAAGTCTCACTTCCCCCCGGTCAAAAGGGCCATCTGAAAAAAGTGTAAAATCCAGAAAGGCAGGACAGGCCATGGACAACTGGGAGCCTTGTTATGCTGATGGGCGGGATGTAAATTGCCAACAGACACTCGGGAGAAGTGTATGGTGTTTCCTGAAACATCTAAAAAACAAAGCAACAGAGCCTAGGGCACTGCCACTTATGGTCCTATAGCTTAGGGAAATTAAAATCAAAAAGACACAGCCACCCCAAAGTTTGGAACGGCTCTGTTTACAAGAACCTCGTTTACAGTACAAGTTCAACATCGCAGAAAGTGAAAAATGGATAAAGAAGTTGTGGTATTTACTTACAAAGCAATATCACTCAGCAATGAAATCTGTGTCATCAGGCCCGTAGCAGCACAATGAGTGGATTCAGGTATGATGATTCTAACTGAAATAAGTCACACAGAAAAGAAACATCATAAGATATCAGTAATACACGGAATGTAAACTTGGCTACACAGGAACTGAATTACAGAACAGAACAGGGTCTCAAATTTAGAAAACCAACTTATGCTTGCTTCAGGGTAAAGGTGAGTTGGGGTGCTGCATAAAACCAGAGACTGAAATGAGCACAGATAAAGTTCCTTAAGTCAAATATGGAATAGACAAGAGCTACTCCTTGCTCAACGAAATGGACTCAACACCGCATATTAAACGCCTAAGAATGTACCTGACTAGTAAGTATCGGAAAACCTATGGATTGCTATGTCTCCAAAAGAGAATCAAGCATGTGTACAGGGGGATAAACGCAGCAGTGATAGGATTGGAGAGGTTCGGTGAGCAAATGAAGACCCTTTGAAGTCATATTGCATGGTACGCATTACACGGGTCTCAACTCTCCAGGTTTAAGGTATTCTTCCTTCAGCTAAAACATGCATGTGGAACCTAGAGTATGATCAACCATGTGATCGGGAGACGTGTTCAAATATGTCTCAGTTTTCCTCCCCTGGAACTCGGGTGCAACATTCCAGACGCTTTACTAACACTCTCCCGACTTGGAGAGTCAGTCCCTTTAACCTCCTGTTTGGCCCAGTTTGCAATTTCTGTGGAAGATGAACAGGAATAGCGAGAACCAATGAGAGACTAGCTGGAGGTGTCTGGACGGGCAAATTTAACTCTCATTTCCCACCAGGAAGAGGAATTAACCAAAGGCTCAGCATGCCGGGCCGGAACCAGATTAGGGCCTGAAGCCATCCTGCGGTGTTGCGGCCAGGTCACAAGAAAGCGAGTTGAAGAAAGGAGCTCAGGGGCACTGTAATTCACAAACCTGCAGAGTTATAAATGAGAGCTATCGTCCAAAAATAGACTGAAGTAAGGCTGCCAAGAGGACTTGAAAGCGGGGCAGAATTGCAGGAAACCGATTTCAGGAGGTAGACTGGAATTGCATTGAAAGCATAGGAAAAGAGGCAGAACGTCCACAATGATGCACTTGGCCAAAAAGGGCGGATGCGTTTTTTCCTGAATATATTCAGGAAAAAACGCATACGCCCTTTTTGGCCAACCAAGCAAGCTTGCAAAGGAAATCTGCACTACAATGAAGTCTCACTTCCCCCCGGTCAAAAGGGCCATCTGAAAAAAGTGTAAAATCCAGAAAGGCAGGACAGGCCATGGAGAACTGGGAGCCTTGTTATGCTGATGGGCGGGATGTAAATTGCCAACAGCCACTTGGATGAAGTGTATGGTGTTTCCTGAAACATCTAAAAAACAAAGCAACAGAGCCTAGGGCACTGCCACTTATGGTCCTATAGCTTAGGGAATTTAAAATCAAAAAGACACAGCCACCCCAAAGTTTGGGACGCCTCTGTTTACAAGAACCTCGTTTACAGTACAAGTTCAACATCGCAGAAAGTGAAAAATGGATAAAAAAGTTGTGGTATTTACTTACAAAGCAATATCACTCAGCAATGAAATCTGTGTCATCAGGCCCTTAGTAGCACAATGAGTGGATTCAGGTATGATGATTCTAACTGAAATAAGTCACACAGAAAAAGAAACATCATAAGATATCAGTAATACACGGAATGTAAACTTGGCTACACAGGAACTGAATTATAGAACAGAACCGGGTCTCAAATTTAGAAAACCAACCTATGCTTGCTTAAGGGTAAAGGTGAGTTGGGGTGCTGCATAAAACCAGAGATTGAAATGAGCACAGATAAAGTTCCTTAAGCCAAATATGGAATAGACAAGAGCTACTCCTTGCTCAAAGAAATGGACTCAACACCGCATATTAAACGCCTAAGAATGTACCTGACTAGTAAGTATCTTAAAATCTAGGGATTGCTATGTCTCCGAAAGAGAATCAAGCATGTGTACAGGGGCATAAACGCAGCAGTGATAGGATTGGAGAGGATCGGTGAGCAAATGAAGACCCTTTGAAGTCATATTGCATGGTACGCATTACACGGGTCTCAACTCTCCAGGTTTAAGGTATTCTTCCTTCAGCTAAAACATGCATGTGGAACCTAGAGTATGATCAACCATGTGATCGGCAGACGTGTTCAAATATGTCTCAGTTTTCCTCCCCTGGTACTCGGGTGCAACATTCCAGACGCTTTACTAACACTCTCCCGACTTGGAGAGTCAGTCCCTTTAACCTCCTGTTTGGCCCAGTTTGCAAATTCTGCGGAAGATGAACAGGAATAGCGAGAACCAATGAGAGGCTAGCTGGAGGTGTCTGGACGGGCAAATTTAACTCTCATTTCCCACCAGGAAGAGGAAATAACCAAAGGCTCAGCGTGCCGTACCGGAACCAGATTAGGGCCTGAAGCCTTCCTGCGGTGTTGCGGCCAGCTCAAAAGAAAGCGAGTTGAACAAAGGAGCCCAGTGGCACTGTAATTCACAAACCTGCAGAGTTATAAATGACAGCTATCGTCCAAAAATACACTGAAGTAAGGCTGCCAAGAGGACTTGAAAGCGGGGCAGAATTGCAGGAAACCGATTTCAGGAGGTAGACAGGAATTGCATTGAAAGCATAGGAAAAGAGGCAGAACGTCCACAATGATGCACTTGGCCAAAAAGGGCGTATGCGTTTTTTCCTGAATATATTCAGGAAAAAACGCATACGCCCTTTTTGGCCAACCAAGCAAGCTTGCAAAGGAAATCTGCACTACAATGAAGTCTCACTTCCCCCCCGGTCAAAAGGGCCATCTGAAAAAAGTGTAAAATCCAGAAAGGCAGGACAGGCCATGGAGAACTGGGAGCCTTGTTATGCTGATGGGCAGGATGTAAATTGCCAACAACCACTCGGGAGAAGTATATGGTGTTTCCTGAAACATCTAAAAAACAAAGCAACAGAACCTAGGGCACTTCCACTTATGGTCCTATAGCTTAGGGAAATTAAAATAAAAAAGACACAGCCACCCCAAAATTTGGAATGGCTCTGTTTACAAGAACCTCGTTTACAGTACAAGTTCAACATCGCAGAAAGTGAAAAATGGATAAAGAAGTTGTGGTATTTACTTACAAAGCAATATCACTCAGCAATGAAATCTATGTCATCAGGCCCTTAGCATCACAATGAGTGGATTCAGGTATGATGATTCTAACTGAAATAAGTCACACAGAAAAAGAAACATCATAAGATATCAGTAATACACGGAATGTAAACTTGGCTACACAGGAACTGAATTACAGAGCAGAACAGGGTCTCAAATTTAGAAAACCAACTTATGCTTGCTTAAGGGTAAAGGTGAGTTGGGGTGCTGCATAAAACCAGAGATTGAAATGAGCACAGATAAAGTTCCTTAAGTCAAATATGGAATAGACAAGAGCTACTCCTTGCTCAACGAAATGGACTCAACACCGCATATTAAACGCCTAAGAATGTACCTGACTAGTAAGTATCGTAAAACCTATGGATTGCTATGTCTCTGAAAGAGAATCAAGCATGTGTACAGGGGCATAAACGCAGCAGTGATAGGATTGGAGAGGTTCGGTGAGCAAATGAAGACCCTTTGAAGTCATATTGCATGGTACCCATTACACGGGTCTCAACTCTCCAGGTTTAAGGTATTCTTCCTTCAGCTAAAACATGCATGTGGAACCCAAGTATGATCAACCATGTGAAC
The DNA here is from genome assembly GCF_951394435.1 of Stenella coeruleoalba. Taxonomy (NCBI): domain Eukaryota; kingdom Metazoa; phylum Chordata; class Mammalia; order Artiodactyla; family Delphinidae; genus Stenella; species Stenella coeruleoalba. The sequence continues at coordinate 905,298 of NW_027646306.1, forward strand.
GGGAGACGTGTTCAAATATGTCTCAGTTTTCCTCCCCTGGTACTCGGGTGCAACATTCCAGACGCTTTACTAACACTCTCCCCACTTGGAGAGTCAGCGCCTTTAACCTCCTGTTTGGCCCAGTTTGCAATTTCTGCGGAAGATGAACAGGAATAGCGAGAACCAATGAGAGACTAGCTGGAGGTGTCTGGACGGGCAAATTTAACTCTCATTTCCCACCAGGAAGAGGAAATAACCAAAGGCTCAGCGTGCCGTGCCGGAACCAGATTAGGGCCTGAAGCCATCCTGCGGTGTTGCGGCCAGGTCACAAGAAAGCGAGTTGAAGAAAGGAGCTCAGGGGCACTGTAATTCACAAACCTGCAGAGTTATAAATGAGAGCTATCGTCCAAAAATAGACTGAAGTAAGGCTGCCAAGAGGACTGGAAAGCGGGGCAGAATTGCAGGAAACCGATTTCAGGAGGTAGACTGGAATTGCATTGAAAGCATAGGAAAAGAGGCAGAACGTCCACAATGATGCACTTGGCCAAAAAGGGCATATGCGTTTTTTCCTGAATATATTCAGGAAAAAACGCATACGCCCTTTTTGGCCAACCAAGCAAGCTTGCAAAGGAAATCTGCACTACAATGAAGTCTCACTTCCCCCCGGTCAAAAGGGCCATCTGAAAAAAGTGTAAAATCCAGAAAGGCAGGACAGGCCATGGAGAACTGGGAGCCTTGTTATGCTGATGGGCGGGATGTAAATTGCCAACAACCACTCGGGAGAAGTGTATGGTGTTTCCTGAAACATCTAAAAAACAAAGCAACAGAACCTAGGGCACTTCCACTTATGGTCCTATAGCTTAGGGAAATTAAAATCAAAAAGACACAGCCACCCCAAAGTTTGGAACGGCTCTGTTTACAAGAACCTCGTCTACAGTACAAGTTCAACATCGCAGAAAGTGAAAAATGGATAAAGAAGTTGTGGTATTTACTTACAAAGCAATATCACTCAGCAGTGAAATCTATGTCATCAGGCCCTTAGCAGCGCAATGAGTGGATTCAGGTATGATGATTCTAACTGAAATAAGTCACACAGAAAAAGAAACATCATAAGATATCAGTAATACACGGAATGGAAACTTGGCTACACAGGAACTGAATTACAGAACAGAACAGGGTCTCAAATTTAGAAAACCAACTTATGCTTGCTTAAGTGTAAAGGTGAGTTGGGGTGCTGCATAAAACCAGAGATTGAAATGAGCACAGATAAAGTTCCTTAAGCCAAATATGGAATAGACAAGAGCTACTCCTTGCTCAACGAAATGGACTCAACACCGCATATTAAATGTCTAAGAATGTACCTGACTAGTAAGTATCTTAAAACCTATGGATTGCTATGTCTCCGAAAGAGAATCAAGCATGTGTACAGGTGCATAAACGCAGCAGTGATAGGATTGGAGAGGTTCGGTGAGCAAATGAAGACCCTTTGCAATCATATTGCATGGTACCCATTACACGGGTTTCAACTACCCAGTTTTTAGGTATTCTTCCTTCAGCTAAAACATGCATGTGGAACCTAGAGTATGATCAACCATGTGATCGGGAGACGTGTTCAAATATGTCTCAGTTTTTCTCCCCTGGTACTCGGGTGCAACATTCCAGACGCTTTACTAACACTCTCCCCACTTGGAGAGTCAGCGCCTTTAACCTCCTGTTTGGCACAGTTTGCAATTTCTGCGGAAGATGAACAGGAATAGCGAGAACCAATGAGAGGCTAGCTGGAGGTGTCTTGACGGGCAAATTTAACTCTCATTTCCCACCAGGAAGAGGAAATAACCAAAGGCTCAGCGTGCCGTGCCGGAACCTGATTAGCGCCTGAAGCCATCCTGCGGTGTTGCGGCAGGTCACAAGAAAGCGAGTTGAAGAAACGAGCTCAGGGGCACTGTAATTCACAAACCTGCAGAGTTATAAATGACAGCTATCGTCCAAAAATAGACTGAAGTAAGGCTGCCAAGAGGACTTGAAAGCGGGGCAGAATTGCAGGAAACCGATTTCAGGAGGTAGACTGGAATTGCATTGAAAGCATAGGAAAAGAGGCAGAACGTCCACAATGATGCACTTGGCCGAAAAGGGCATATGCGTTTTTTCCTGAATATATTCAGGAAAAAACGCATACGCACTTTTTGGCCAACCAAGCAAGCTTGCAAAGGAAATCTGCACTACAATGAAGTCTCACTTCCCCCCGGTCAAAAGGGCCATCTGAAAAAAGTGTAAAATCCAGAAAGGCAGGGCAGGCCATGGAGAACTGGGAGCCTTGTTATGCTGATGGGCGGGATGTAAATTGCCAACAACCACTCGGGAGAAGTGTATGGTGTTTCCTGAAACATCTAAAAAACAAAGCAACAGAGCCTAGGGCACTTCCACTTATGGTCCTATCGCTTAGGGAAATTAAAATCAAAAAGACACATCCACCCCAAAGTTTGGGAGGCCTCCGTTTACAAGAACCTCGTTTACAGTACAAGTTCAACATCGCAGAAAGTGAAAAATGGATAAAGAACTTGTGGTACTTACGTACAATGCAGTATCACTCAGCAATGAAATCTGTGTCATCAGGCCCTTAGCAGCACAATGAGTGGATTCAGGTATGATGATTCTAACTGAAATAAGTCACACAGAAAAAGAAACATCATAAGATATCACTAATACACGGAATGTAAACTTGGCTACACAGGAACTGAATTACAGAACAGAACAGGGTCTCAAATTGAGAAAACCAACTTATGCTTGCTTAAGGGGAAAGGTGAGTTGGGGTGCTGCATAAAACCAGAGATTGAAATGAGCACAGATAAAGTTCCTTAAGCCAAATATGGAATAGACAAGAGCTACTCCTTGCTCAACGAAATGGACTCAACACCCCATATTAAACGCCTAAGAATGTACCTGACTAGTAAGTATCTTAAAACCTATGGATTGCTATGTCTCCAAAAGACAATCAAGCGTGTGTACAGGGGCATAAACGCAGCAGTGATAGGATTGGAGAGGTTCGGTGAGCAAATGAAGACCCTTTGAAGTCATATTGCATGGTACCCATTCCACGGGTTTCAACTACCCAGGTTTAAGGTATTCTTCCTTCATCTAAAACATGCATGTGGAACCTAGAGTATGATCAACCATGTGATCGGGAGACGTGTTCAAATATGTCTCAGTTTTCGTACCCTGATACTCGGGTGCAACATTCCAGACGCTTTACTAACACTCTCCCCACTTGGAGAGTCAGTCCCTTTAACCTCCTGTTTGGCCCAGTTTGCAATTTCTGTGGAAGATGAACAGGAATATTGAGAACCAATGAGAGACTAGCTGGAGGTGTCTGGATGGGCAAATTTAACTCTCATTTCCCACCAGGAAGAGGAATTAACCAAAGGCTCAGCATGCCGTGCCAGAACCAGATTAGGGCCTGAAGCCATCCTGCGGTGTTGCGGCCAGGTCACAAGAAAGCGAGTTGAAGAAAGGAGCTCAGGGGCACTGTAATTCACAAACCTGCAGAGTTATAAATGACAGCTATCGTCCAAAAATAGACTGAAGTAAGGCTGCCAAGAGGACTTGAAAGCGGGGCAGAATTGCAGGAAACCGATTTCAGGAGGTAGACTGGAATTGCATTGAAAGCATAGGAAAAGAGGCAGAACGTCCACAATGATGCACTTGGCCAAAAAGGGCATATGCGTTTTTTCCTGAATATATTCAGGAAAAAACGCATACGCCCTTTTTGGCCAACCAAGCAAGCTTGCAAAGGAAATCTGCACTACAATGAAGTCTCACTTCCCCCCGGTCAAAAGGGCCATCTGAAAAAAGTGTAAAATCCAGAAAGGCAGGATAGTCCATGGAGAACTGGGAGCCTTGTTATGCTGATGGGCGGGATGTAAATTGCCAACAGACACTCAGGAGAAGTGTATGGTGTTTCCTGAAACATCTAAAAAACAAAGCAACAGAGCCTAGGGCACTTCCACTTATGGTCCTATAGCTTAGGGAAATTAAAATCAAAAAGACACAGCCACCCCAAAGTTTGGGACGCCTCCATTTACAAGAACCTCGGTTACTGTACAAGTTCAATATCACAGAAAGTGAAAAATGGATAAAGAACTTTTGGTACTTACGTACAATGCAGTATCACTCAGCAATGAAATCTATGTCATCAGGCCAGTAGCAGCATAAGGAGTGGATTCAGGTACGATGATTCTAACTGAAATAAGTCACACTGAAAAAGAAACATCATAAGATATCAGTAATACACGGAATGTAAACTTGGCTACACAGGAACTGCATTCCAAAACAGAACAGGGTCTCAAATTTAGAAAACCAACTTATGCTTGCTTAAGGGGAAAGGTGAGTTGGGGTGCTGCATAAAACCAGAGATTGAAATGAGCACAGATAAAGTTCCTTAAGCCAAATATGGAATAGACAAGAGCTACTCCTGCTCAACGAAATGGACTCAACACCCCATATTAAACGCCTAAGAATGTACCTGACTAGTAAGTATCTTAAAACCTATGGATTGCTATGTCTCCAAAAGAGAATCAAGCGTGTGTACAGGGGCATAAACGCAGCAGTGCTAGGATTGGAGAGGTTCGGTGAGCAAATGAAGACCGTTTGAAGTCATATTGCATGGTACCCATTACACGGGTCTCAACTCTCCAGGTTTAAGGTATTCTTCCTTCAGCTAAAACATGCATGTGGAACCCAGAGTATGATCAACCATGTGAACGGGAGACGTGTTCAAATATGTCTCAGTTTTCCTCCCCTGGTACTCGGGTGCAACATTCCAGACGCTTTCCTAACACTCTCCCCACTTGGAGAGTCAGCGCCTTTAACCTCCTGTTGGCCCAGTTTGCAATTTCTGCGGAAGATGAACAGGAATAGCGAGAACCAATGAGAGACTAGCTGGAGGTGTCTGGACGGGCAAATTTAACTCTCATTTCCCACCAGGAAGAGGAATTAACCAAAGGCTCAGCGTGCCGTGCCAGAACCAGATTAGGGCCTGAAGCCATCCTGCGGTGCTGCGGCCAGGTCACAAGAAAGCGAGTTGAAGAAAGGAGCTCAGGGGCACTGTAATTCACAAACCTGCAGAGTTATAAATGACAGCTATCGTCCAAAAATAGACTGAAGTAAGGCTGCCAAGAGGACTTGAAAGCGGGGCAGAATTGCAGGAAACCGATTTCAGGAGGTAGACTGGAATTGCATTGAAAGCATAGGAAAAGAGGCAGAACGTCCACAATGATGCACTTGGCCAAAAAGGGCGTATGCGTTTTTTCCTGAATATATTCAGGAAAAAACGCATACGCCCTTTTTGGCCAACCAAGCAAGCTTGCAAAGGAAATCTGCACTACAATGAAGTCTCACTTCCCCCCGGTCAAAAGGGCCATCTGAAAAAAGTGTAAAATCCAGAAAGGCAGGATAGGCCATGGAGAACTGGGAGCCTTGTTATGCTGATGGGCGGGATGTAAATTGCCAACAGACACTCAGGAGAAGTGTATGGTGTTTCCTGAAACATCTAAAAAACAAAGCAACAGAGCCTAGGGCACTTGCACTTATGGTCCTATAGCTTAGGGAAATTAAAATCAAAAAGACACAGCCACCCCAAAGTTTGGGACGCCTCCATTTACAAGAACCTCGGTTACTGTACAAGTTCAATATCACAGAAAGTGAAAAATGGATAAAGAACTTTTGGTACTTACGTACAATGCAGTATCACTCAGCAATGAAATCTATGTCATCAGGCCAGTAGCAGCATAAGGAGTGGATTCAGGTACGATGATTCTAACTGAAATAAGTCACACTGAAAAAGAAACATCATAAGATATCAGTAATACACGGAATGTAAACTTGGCTACACAGGAACTGCATTCCAAAACAGAACAGGGTCTCAAATTTAGAAAACCAACTTATGCTTGCTTAAGGGGAAAGGTGAGTTGGGGTGCTGCATAAAACCAGAGATTGAAATGAGCACAGATAAAGTTCCTTAAGCCAAATATGGAATAGACAAGAGCTACTCCTGCTCAACGAAATGGACTCAACACCCCATATTAAACGCCTAAGAATGTACCTGACTAGTAAGTATCTTAAAACCTATGGATTGCTATGTCTCCAAAAGAGAATCAAGCGTGTGCACAGGGGCATAAACGCAGCAGTGATAGGATTGGAGAGGTTCGGTGAGCAAATGAAGACCGTTTGAAGTCATATTGCATGGTACCCATTACACGGGTCTCAACTCTCCAGGTTTAAGGTATTCTTCCTTCAGCTAAAACATGCATGTGGAACCCAAGTATGATCAACCATGTGAACGGGAGACGTGTTCAAATATGTCTCAGTTTTCCTCCCCTGGTACTCGGGTGCAACATTCCAGACGCTTTCCTAACACTCTCCCCACTTGGAGAGTCAGCGCCTTTAACCTCCTGTTGGCCCAGTTTGCAATTTCTGCGGAAGATGAACAGGAATAGCGAGAACCAATGAGAGACTAGCTGGAGGTGTCTGGACGGGCAAATTTAACTCTCATTTCCCACCAGGAAGAGGAAATAACCAAAGGCTCAGCGTGCCGTACCGGAACCAGATTAGGGCCTGAAGCCATCATGCGGTGTTGCGGCCAGCTCAAAAGAAAGCGAGTTGAAGAAAGGAGCTCAGGGGCACTGTAATTCACAAACCTGCAGAGTTATAAATGACAGCTATCGTCCAAAAATAGACTGAAGTAAGGCTGCCAAGAGGACTTGAAAGCGGGGCAGAATTGCAGGAAACCGATTTCAGGAGGTAGACTGGAATTGCATTGAAAGCATAGGAAAAGAGGCAGAACGTCCACAATGATGCACTTGGCCAAAAAGGGCGTATGCGTTTTTTCCTTCAGGAAAAAACGCATACGCCCTTTTTGGCCAACCAAGCAAGCTTGCAAAGGAAATCTGCACTACAATGAAGTCTCACTTCCCCCGGTCAAAAGGGCCATCTGAAAAAAGTGTAAAATGCAGAAAGGCAGGACAGGCCATGGAGAATTGGGAGCCTTGTTATGCTGAAGGGCGGGATGTAAATTGCCAACAAACACTCGGGAGAAGTGTATGGTGTTTCCTGAAACATCTAAAAAACAAAGCAACAGAGCCTAGGGCACTTCCACTTATGGTCCTATAGCTTAGGGAATTTAAAATCAAAAAGACACAGCCACCCCAAAGTTTGGAATGGCTCTGTTTACAAGAACCTCGTTTACAGTACAAGTTCAACATCGCAGAAAGTGAAAAATGGATAAAAAAGTTGTGGTACTTACTTACAAAGCAATATCACTCAGCAATGAAATCTGTGTCATCAGCCCCTTAGCAGCACAATGAGTGGATTCAGGTATGATGATTCTAAGTGAAATAAGTCACACAGAAAAAGAAACATCATAAGATATCAGTAATACACGGAATGTAAACTTGGCTACACAGGAACTCAGTTACAGAACAGAACAGGGTCTCAAATTTAGAAAACCAACTTATGCTTGCTTAAGGGTAAAGGTGAGTTGGGGTGCTGCATAAAACCAGAGATTGAAATGAGCACAGATAAAGTTCCTTAAGCCAAATATGGAATAGACAAGAGCTACTCCTTGCTCAACGAAATGGACTCAACACCGCATATTAAACGCCTAAGAATGTACCTGACTAGTAAGTATCTTAAAACCTATGGATTGCTATGTCTCCGAAAGAGAATCAAGCATGTGTACAGGGGCATAAACGCAGCAGTGATAGGATTGGAGAGGTTCGGTGAGCAAATGAAGACCCTTTGAAGTCATATTGCATGGTACCCATTCCACGGCTTTCAAATACACAGGTTTAAGGTATTCTTCCTTCAGCTAAAACATGCATGTGGAACCCAAGTATGATCAACCATGTGAACGGGAGACGTGTTCAAATATGTCTCAGTTTTCCTCCCCTGGTACTCAGGTGCAACATTCCAGACGCTTTACTAACACTCTCCCGACTTGGAGAGTCAGTCCCTTTAACGTCCTGTTTGGCCCAGTTTGCAATTTCTGCGGAAGATGAACAGGAATAGCGAGAACCAATGAGAGACTAGCTGGAGGGGTCTGGACGGGCAAATTTAACTCTCATTTCCCACCAGGAAGAGGAAATAACCAAAGGCTCAGCGTGCCGTACCGGAACCAGATTAGGGCCTGCAGCCATCCTGCGGTGTTGCGGCCAGCTCAAAAGAAAGCGAGTTGAAGAAAGGAGCTCAGGGGCACTGTAATTCACAAACCTGCAGAGTTATAAATGACAGCTATCGTCCAAAAATAGACTGAAGTAAGGCTGCCAAGAGGACTTGAAAGCGGGGCAGAATTGCAGGAAACCGATTTCAGGAGGTAGACTGGAATTGCATTGAAAGCATAGGAAAAGAGGCAGAACGTCCACAATGATGCACTTGGCCAAAAAGGGCGTATGCGTTTTTTCCTTCAGGAAAAAACGCATACGCCCTTTTTGGCCAACCAAGCAAGCTTGCAAAGGAAATCTGCAGTACAATGAAGTCTCACTTCCCCCGGTCAAAAGGGCCATCTGAAAAAAGTGTAAAATGCAGAAAGGCAGGACAGGCCATGGAGAACTGGGAGCCTTGTTATGCTGAAGGGCGGGATGTAAATTGCCAACAAACACTCGGGAGAAGTGTATGGTGTTTCCTGAAACATCTAAAAAACAAAGCAACAGAGCCTAGGGCACTTCCACTTATGGTCCTATAGCTTAGGGAAATTAAAATCAAAAAGACACAGCCACCCCAAAGTTTGGGACGCCTCCATTTACAAGAACCTCGGTTACTGTACAAGTTCAATATCACAGAAAGTGAAAAATGGATAAAGAACTTTTGGTACTTACGTACAATGCAGTATCACTCAGCAATGAAATCTATGTCATCAGGCCAGTAGCAGCATAATGAGTGGATTCAGGTACGATGATTCTAACTGAAATAAGTCACACTGAAAAAGAAACATCATAAGATATCAGTAATACACGGAATGTAAACTTGGCTACACAGGAACTGCATTCCAAAACAGAACAGGGTCTCAAATTTAGAAAACCAACTTATGCTTGCTTAAGGGTAAAGGTGAGTTGGGGTGCTGCATAAAACCAGAGATTGAAATGAGCACAGATAAAGTTCCTTAAGCCAAATATGGAATAGACAAGAGCTACTCCTGCTCAACGAAATGGACTCAACACCCCATATTAAACGCCTAAGAATGTACCTGACTAGTAAGTATCTTAAAACCTATGGATTGCTATGTCTCCAAAAGAGAATCAAGCGTGTGTACAGGGGCATAAACGCAGCAGTGATAGGATTGGAGAGGTTCGGTGAGCAAATGAAGACCCTTTGAAGTCATATTGCATGGTACCCATTACACGGGTCTCAACTCTCCAGGTTTAAGGTATTCTTCCTTCAGCTAAAACATGCATGTGGAACCCAGAGTATGATCAACCATGTGAACGGGAGACGTGTTCAAATATGTCTCAGTTTTCCTCCCCTGGTACTCGGGTGCAACATTCCAGACGCTTTACTAACACTCTCCGGACTTGGAGAGTCAGTCCCTTTAACTCCCGGTTTGGCCCAGTTTGCAATTTCTGCGGAAGATGAACAGGAATAGCGAGAACCAATGAGAGACTAGCTGGAGGTGTCTGGACGGGCAAATTTAACTCTCATTTCCCACCAGGAAGAGGAAATAACCAAAGGCTCAGCGTGCCGTACCGGAACCAGATTAGGGCCTGCAGCCATCCTGCGGTGTTGCGGCCAGCTCAAAAGAAAGCGAGTTGAAGAAAGGAGCTCAGGGGCACTGTAATTCACAAACCTGCAGAGTTATAAATGACAGCTATCGTCCAAAAATATACTGAAGTAAGGCTGCCAAGAGGACTTGAAAGCGGGGCAGAATTGCAGGAAACCGATTTCAGGAGGTAGACTGGAATTGCACTGAAAGCATAGGAAAAGAGGCAGAACGTCCACAATGATGCACTTGGCCAAAAAGGGCGTATGCGTTTTTTCCTTCAGGAAAAAACGCATACGCCCTTTTTGGCCAACCAAGCAAGCTTGCAAAGGAAATCTGCACTACAATGAAGTCTCACTTCCCCCCGGTCAAAAGGGCCATCTGAAAAAAGTGTAAAATGCAGAAAGGCAGGACAGGCCATGGAGAACTGGGAGCCTTGTTATGCTGAAGGGCGGGATGTAAATTGCCAACAAACACTCGGGAGAAGTGTATGGTGTTTCCTGAAACATCTAAAAAACAAAGCAACAGAGCCTAGGGCACTTCCACTTATGGTCCTATAGCTTAGGGAATTTAAAATCAAAAAGACACAGCCACCCCAAAGTTTGGAACGGCTCTGTTTACAAGAACCTCGTTTACAGTACAAGTTCAACATCGCAGAAAGTGAAAAATGGATAAAAAAGTTGTGGTATTTACTTACAAAGCAATATCACTCAGCAATGAAATCTGTGTCATCAGCCCCTTAGCAGCACAATGAGTGGATTCAGGTATGATGATTCTAACTGAAATAAGTCACACAGAAAAAGAAACATCATAAGATATCAGTAATACACGGAATGTAAACTTGGCTACACAGGAACTCAGTTACAGAACAGAACAGGGTTTCAAATTTAGAAAACCAACTTATGCTTGCTTAAGGGTAAAGGTGAGTTGGGGTGCTGCATAAAACCAGAGATTGAAATGAGCACAGATAAAGTTCCTTAAGCCAAATATGGAATAGACAAGAGCTACTCCTTGCTAAACGAAATGGACTCAACACCGCATATTAAACGCCTAAGAATGTACCTGACTAGTAAGTATCTTAAAACCTATGGATTGCTATGTCTCCGAAAGAGAATCAAGCATGTGTACAGGGGCATAAACGCAGCAGTGATAGGATTGGAGAGGTTCGGTGAGCAAATGAAGACCCTTTGAAGTCATATTGCATGGTACCCATTCCACGGCTTTCAAATACACAGGTTTAAGGTATTCTTCCTTCAGCTAAAACATGCATGTGGAACCCAAGTATGATCAACCATGTGAACGGGAGACGTGTTCAAATATGTCTCAGTTTTCCTCCCCTGGTACTCAGGTGCAACATTCCAGACCCTTTACTAACACTCTCCCGACTTGGAGAGTCAGTCCCTTTAACCTCCTGTTTGTCCCAGTTTGCAATTTCTGTGGAAGATGAACAGGAATAGCGACAACCAATGAGAGACTAGCTGGAGGTGTCTGGACGGGCAAATTGAACTCTCATTTCCCACCAGGAAGAGGAAATAACCAAAGGCTCAGCATGCCGTGCCGGAACCAGATTAGGGCGTGAAGCCATCCTGCGGTGTTGCGGCCAGGTCACAAGAAAGCGAGTTGAAGAAAGGAGCTCAGGGGCACTGTAATTCACAAACCTGCAGAGTTATAAATGACAGCTATCGTCCAAAAATAGACTGAAGTAAGGCTGCCAAGAGGACTTGAAAGCGGGGCAGAATTGCAGGAAACCGATTTCAGGAGGTAGACTGGAATTGCATTGAAAGCATAGGAAAAGAGGCAGAACGTCCACAATGATGCACTTGGCCAAAAAGGGCGTATGCGTTTTTTCCTGAATATATTCAGGAAAAAACGCATACGCCCTTTTTGGCCAACCAAGCAAGCTTGCAAAGGAAATCTGCACTACAATGAAGTCTCACTTCCCCCCCGGTCAAAAGGGCCATCTGAAAAAAGTGTAAAATCCAGAAAGGCAGGACAGGCCATGGAGAACTGGGAGCCTTGTTATGCTGATGGGCGGGATGGAAATTGCCAACAACCACTCGGGAGAAGTGTATGGTGTTTCCTGAAACATCTAAAAAACAAAGCAACAGAGCCTAGGGCACTTCCACTTATGGTCCTATAGCTTAGGGAAATTAAAATCAAAAAGACACAGCCACCCAAACTTTCGAACGGCTCTGTTTACAAGAACCTCGTTTACAGTACAAGTTCAACATCGCAGAAAGTGAAAAATGGATAAAGAAGTTTTAGTATTTACTTACAAAGCAATATCACTCAGCAATGAAATCTGTGTCATCAGGCCCTTAGCATCACAATGAGTGGATTCAGGTATGATGATTCTAACTGAAGTAAGTCACACAGAAAGAGAAACATCATAAGATATCAGTAATACATGGAATGTAAACTTGGCTACACAGGAACTGAATTACAGAACAGAACAGGGTCTCAAATTTAGAAAACCAACTTATGCTTGCTTAAGGGTAAAGGTGAGTTGGGGTGCTGCATAAAACCAGAGATTGAAATGAGCACAGATAAAGTTCCTTAAGTCAAATATGGAATAGACAAGAGCTACTCCTTGCTCAACGAAATGGACTCAACACCGCATATTAAATGCCTAAGAATGTACCTGACTAGTAAGTATCTTAAAAACCTATGGATTTCTATGTCTCCGAAAGAGAATCAAGCATGTGTACAGGGGCATAAACGCAGCAGTGATAGGATTGGAGAAGTTCGGTGAGCAAATGAAGACCCTTTGAAGTCATATTGCATGGTACCCATTACACGGGTCTTAACTCTCCAGGTTTAAGGTATTCTTCCTTCAACTAAAACATGCATGTGGAACCCAAGTATGATCAACCATGTGAACGGGAGACGTGTTCAAATATGTCTCAGTTTTCCTCCCCTGGTACTCGGGTGCAACATTCCAGACGCTTTACTAACACTCTCCCCACTTGGAGAGTCAGCGCCTTTAACCTCCTGTTTGGCCCAGTTTGCAATTTCTGCGGAAGATGAACAGGAATAGCGAGAACCAATGAGAGACTAGCTGAAGGTGTCTGGACGGGCAAATTTAACTCTCATTTCCCACCAGGAAGAGGAATTAACCAAAGGCTCAGCATGCCGTGCCGGAACCAGATTAGGGCCTGAAGCCATCCTGCGGTGTTGCTGCCAGGTCACAAGAAAGCTAGTTTAAGAAAGGAGCTCAGGGGCACTGTAATTCACAAACCTGCAGAGTTATAAATGACAGCTATCGTCCAAAAACAGACTGAAGTAAGGCTGCCAAGAGGACTTGAAAGCGGGGCAGAATTGCAGGAAACCGATTTCAGGAGGTAGACTGGAATTGCATTGAAAGCATAGGAAAAGAGGCAGAACGTCCACAATGATGCACTTGGCCAAAAAGGGCGTATGCATTTTTTCCTGAATATATTCAGGAAAAAACGCATACGCCCTTTTTGGCCAACCAAGCAAGCTTGCAAAGGAAATCTGCACTACAATGAAGTCTCACTTCCCCCCGGTCAAAAGGGCCATCTGAAAAAAGTGTAAAATCCAGAAAGGCAGGACAGGCCATGGAGAACTGGGAGTCTTGTTATGCTGATGGGCGGGATGTAAAACCGCATATGCCCTTTTTGGCCAACCAAGCAAGCTTGCAAAGGAAATCTGCACTACAATGAAGTCTCACTTCCCCCAGGTCAAAAGGGCCATCTGAAAAAAGTGTAAAATCCAGAAAGGCAGGACAGGCCATGGAGAACTGGGAGCCTTTTTATGCTGATGGGCGGGATGTAAATTGCCAACAACCACTCAGGAGAAGTGTATGGTGTTTCCTGAAACATCTAAAAAACAAAGCAACAGAACCTAGGGCACTTCCACTTATGGTCCTATAGCTTAGGGAAATTAAAATCAAAAAGACACAGCCACCCCAAAGTTTGGAACGGCTCTGTTTACAAGAACCTCGTTTACAGTACAAGTTCAACATTGCAGAAAGTGAAAAATGGATAAAGAAGTTGTGGTATTTACTTACAAAGCAATATCACTCAGCAATGAAATCTGTGTCATCAGGCCCTTAGCAGCACAATGAGTGGATTCAGGTATGATGATTCTAACTGAAATAAGTCACACAGAAAAAGAAACATCATAAGATATCAGTAATACACGGAATGTAAACTTGGCTACACAGGAACTGAATTACAGAACAGAACAGGGTCTCAAATTTAGAAAACCAACTTATGCTTGCTTAAGGGTAAAGATGAGTTGGGGTGCTGCATAAAACCAGAGATTGAAATGAGCACAGATAAAGTTCCTTAGGCCAAATATGGAATAGACAAGAGCTACTCCTTGCTCAACGAAATGGACTCAACACCGCATATTAAACGCCTAAGAATGTACCTGACTAGTAAGTATCTTAAAACCTATAGATTGCTATGTCTCCGAAAGAGAATCAAGCATGTGTACAGGGGCATAAACGCAGCAGTGATAGGATTCGAGAGGTTCGGTGAGCAAATGAAGACCCTTTGAAGTCATATTGCATGGTACCCATTCCACGGGTTTCAACTACCCAGGTTTTAGGTATTCTTCCTTCAGCTAAAACATGCATGTGGAACCCAGAGTATGATCAACCATGTGATCGGGAGACGTGTTCAAATATGTCTCAGTTTTCCTCCCCTGGTACTCGGGTGCAACATTCCAGACGCTTTACTAACACTCTCCCCACTTGGAGAGTCAGCGCCTTTAACCTCCTGTTTGGCACAGTTTGCAATTTCTGCGGAAGATGAACAGGAATAGTGAGAACCAATGAGAGGCTAGCTGGAGGTGTCTGGACGGGCAAATTTAACTCTCATTTCCCACCATGAGGAGGAAATAACCAAAGGCTCAGCGTGCCGTGCCAGAACCAGATTAGGGCCTGAAGCCATCCTGCGGTGTTGCGGCCAGGTCACAAGAAAGCGAGTTGAAGAAAGGAGCTCAGGGGCACTGTAATTCACAAACCTGCAGAGTTATAAATGACAGCTATCGTCCAAAAATAGACTGAAGTAAGGCTGCCAAGAGGACTTGAAAGCGGGGCAGAATTGCAGGAAACCGATTTCAGGAGGTAGACTGGAATTGCATTGAAAGCATAGGAAAAGAGGCAGAACGTCCACAATGATGCACTTGGCCAAAAAGGGCGTATGCGTTTTTTCCTGAATATATTCAGGAAAAAACGCATACGCCCTTTTTGGCCAACCAAGCAAGCTTGCAAAGGAAATCTGCACTACAATGAAGTCTCACTTCCCCCCGGTCAAAAGGGCCATCTGAAAAAAGTGTAAAATCCAGAAAGGCAGGACAGGCCATGGACAACTGGGAGCCTTGTTATGCTGATGGGCGGGATGTAAATTGCCAACAACCACTCGGGAGAAGTGTATGGTGTTTCCTGAAACATCTAAAAAACAAAGCAACAGAGCCTAGAGCACTTCAACTTATGGTCCTATAGTTTAGGGTAATTAAAATCAAAAAGACACAGCCACCCCAAAGTTTGGAACGGCTCTGTTTACAAGAACCTCGTTTACAGTACAAGTTCAACATCGCAGAAAGTGAAAAATGTATAAAGAAGTCGTGGTATTTACTTACAAAGCAATATCACTCAGCAATGAAATCTGTGTCATCAGGCCCTTAGCAGCACAATGAGTGGATTCAGGTATGATGATTCTAACTGAAATAAGTCACACAGAAAAAGAAACATCATAGGATATCAGTAATACACGGAATGGAAACTTGGCTACACAGGAACTGAATTACAGAACAGAACAGGGTCTCAAATTTAGAAAACCAACTTATTCTTGCTTAAGGGTAAAGGTGAGTTGGGGTGCTGCATAAAACCAGAGATTGAAATGAGCACAGATAAAGTTCCTTAAGCCAAATATGGAATAGACAAGAGCTACTCCTTGCTCAACGAAATGGACTCAACACCCCACATTAAACGCCTAAGAATGTACCTGACTAGTAAGTATCTTAAAACCTATGGATTGCTATGTCTCCGAAAGAGAATCAAGCATGTGTACAGGGGCATAAACGCAGCAGTGATAGGATTGGAGAGGTGCGGTGAGCAAATGAAGACCCTTTGAAGTCATATTGCATGGTACCCATTCCACGGGTTTCAACTACCCAGGTTTAAGGTATTCTTCCTTCAGCTAAAACATGCATGTGGAACCTAGAGTATGATCAACCATGTGATCGGGAGACGTGTTCAAATATGTCTCAGTTTTCCTCCCCTGGTACTCGGGTGCAACATTCCAGACGCTTTACTAACACTCTCCCCACTTGGAGAGTCAGTCCCTTTAACCTCCTGTTTGGCCCAGTTTGCAATTTCTGCGGAAGATGAACAGGAATAGCGAGAACCAATGAGAGGCTAGCTGGAGGTGTCTGGACGGGCAAATTTAACTCTCATTTCCCACCAGGAAGTGGAATTAACCAAAGGCTCAGTGTGCCGGGCCGGAACCAGATTAGGGCCTGAAGCCATCCTGCGGTGTTGCGGCCAGGTCACAAGAAATCGAGTTGAAGAAAGGAGCTCAGGGGCACTGTAATTCACAAACCTGCAGAGTTATAAATGACAGCTATCGTCCAAAAATAGACTGAAGTAAGGCTGCCAAGAGGACTTGAAAGCGGGGCAGAATTGCAGGAAACCAATTTCAGAAGGTAGACTGGAATTGCATTGAAAGCATAGGAAAAGAGGCAGAACGTCCACAATGATGCACTTGGCCAAAAAGGGCGTATGCGTTTTTTCCTGAATATATTCAGGAAAAAACGCATACGCCCTTTTTGGCCAACCAAGCAAGCTTGCAAAGGAAATCTGCACTACAATGAAGTCTCACTTCCCCCCGGTCAAAAGGGCCATCTGAAAAAAGTGTAAAATCCAGAAAGGCAACAGGCCATTGAGAACTGGGAGCCTTGTTATGCAGATGGGCGGGATGTAAATTGCCAACAGACACTTGGGAGAAGTGTATGGTGTTTCCTGAAACATCTAAAAAACAAAGCAACAGAGCCTAGGGCACTTCCACTTATGGTCCTATAGCTTAGGGAAATTAAAATCAAAAAGACATAGCCACCCCAAAGTTTGGGACGCCTCTGTTTACAAGAACCTCGTTTACAGTACAAGTTCAACATCGCAGAAAGTGAAAAATGGATAAAGAAGTTGTGGTATTCACTTACAAAGCAATATCACTCAGCAATGAAATCTATGTCATCAGGCCCTTAGCAGCACAATGAGTGGATTCAGGTATGATGATTCTAACTGAAATAAGTCACACAGAAAAAGAAACATCATAAGATATCAGTAATACACGGAATGGAAACTTGGCTACACAGGAACTGAATTACAGAACAGAACAGGGTCTCAAATTTAGAAAAACAACTTATGCTTGCTTAAGGGTAAAGGTGAGTTGGGGTGCTGCATAAAACCAGAGATTGAAATGAGCACAGATAAAGTTCCTTAAGCCAAATATGGAATAGACAAGAGCTACTCCTTGCTCAACGAAATGGACTCAACACCGCATATTAAACGCCTAAGAATGTACCTGACTTGTAAGTATCTTAAAACCTATGGATTGCTATGTCTTCGAAACAGAATCAAGCATGTGTACAGGGGCATAAACGCAGCAGTGATAGGATTGGAGAGGTTCGGTGAGCAAATGAAGACCCTTTGAAGTCATATTGCATGGTACCCATTACACGGGTCTCAACTCTCCAGGTTTAAGGTATTCTTCCTTCAGCTAAAACATGCATGTGGAACCCAAGTATGATCAACTATGTGAACGGGAGACGTGTTCAAATATGTCTCAGTTTTCCCCCCCTGGTACTCGGGTGCAACATTCCAGACGCTTTACTAACACTCTCCCCACTTGGAGAGTCAGCGCCTTTAACCTCTTGTTTGGCCCAGTTTGCAATTTCTGCGGAAGATGAACAGGAATAGCGAGAACCAATGAGAGACTAGCTGGAGGTGTCTGGACGGGCAAATTTAACTCTCATTTCCCACCAGGAAGAGGAAATAACCAAAGGCTCAGCGTGCCGTGCCGGAACCAGATTAGGGCCTGAAGCCATCCTGCGGTGTTGCGGCCAGGTCACAAGAAAGCAAGTTGAAGAAAGGAGCTCAGGGGCACTGTAATTCACAAACCTGCAGAGTTATAAATGACAGCTATCGTCCAAAAATAGACTGAAGTAAGGCTGCCAAGAGGACTTGAAAGCGGGGCAGAATTGCAGGAAACCGATTTCAGGAGGTAGACTGGAATTGCATTGAAAGCATAGGAAAAGAGGCAGAACGTCCACAATGATGCACTTGGCCAAAAAGGGCGTATGCGTTTTTTCCTGAATATATTCAGGAAAAAACGCATACGCCCTTTTTGGCCAACCAAGCAAGCTTGCAAAGGAAATCTGCACTACAATGAAGTCTCACTTCCCCCCGGTCAAAAGGGCCATTTGAAAAAAGTGTAAAATGCAGAAAGGCAGGACAGGCCATGGAGAACTGGGAGCCTTGTTATGCTGATGGGCGGGATGTAAATTGCCAACAACCACTCGGGAGAAGTGTATGGTGTTTCCTGAAACATCTAAAAAACAAAGCAACAGAACCTAGGGCACATCCACTTATGGTCCTATAGCTTAGGGAAATTAAAATCAAAAAGACACAGCCACCCCAAAGTTTGGAACGGCTCTGTTTACAAGAACCTCGTTTACAGTACAAGTTCAACATCGCAGAAAGTGAAAAATGGATAAAGAAGTTGTGGTATTTACTTACAAAGCAATATCACTCAGCAATGAAATCTGTGTCATCAGGCCCTTAGCAGCACAATGAGTGGATTCAGGTATGATGATTCTAACTGAAATAAGTCACACAGAAAAAGAAACATCATAAGATATCAGTAATACACGGAATGGAAACTTGGCTACACAGGAACTGAATTACAGAACAGAACAGGGTCTCAAATTTAGAAAACCAACTTATTCTTGCTTAAGGGTAAAGGTGAGTTGGGGTGCTGCATAAAACCAGAGATTGAAATGAGCACAGATAAAGTTCCTTAAGCCAAATATGGAATAGACAAGAGCTACTCCTTGCTCAACGAAATGGACTCAACACCCCATATTAAACGCCTAAGAATGTACCTGACTAGTAAGTATCTTAAAACCTATGGATTGCTATGTCTCCGAAAGAGAATCAAGCATGTGTACAGGGGCATAAACGCAGCAGTGATAGGATTGGAGAGGTTCGGTGAGCAAATGAAGACCCTTTGAAGTCATATTGCATGGTACCCATTCCACGGGTTTCAACTACCCAGGTTTAAGGTATTCTTCCTTCAGCTAAAACATGCATGTGGAACCTAGAGTATGATCAACCATGTGATCGGGAGACATGTTCAAATATGTCTCAGTTTTCCTCCCCTGGTACTCGGGTGCAACATTCCAGACGCTTTACTAACACTCTCCCCACTTGGAGAGTCAGTCCCTTTAACCTCCTGTTTGGCCCAGTTTGCAATTTCTGCGGAAGATGAACAGGAATAGCGAGAACCAATGAGAGGCTAGCTGGAGGTGTCTGGACGGGCAAATTTAACTCTCATTTGCCACCAGGAAGAGGAATTAACCAAAGGCTCAGCGTGCCGGGCCGGAACCAGATTAGGGCCTGAAGCCATCCTGCGGTGTTGCGGCCAGGTCACAAGAAATCGAGTTGAAGAAAGGAGCTCAGGGGCACTGTAATTCACAAACCTGCAGAGTTATAAATGACAGCTATCGTCCAAAAATAGACTGAAGTAAGGCTGCCAAGAGGACTTGAAAGCGGGGCAGAATTGCAGGAAACCAATTTCAGAAGGTAGACTGGAATTGCATTGAAAGCATAGGAAAAGAGGCAGAACGTCCACAATGATGCACTTGGCCAAAAAGGGCGTATGCGTTTTTTCCTGAATATATTCAGGAAAAAACGCATACGCACTTTTTGGCCAACCAAGCAAGCTTGCAAAGGAAATCTGCACTACAATGAAGTCTCACTTCCCCCCGGTCAAAAGGGCCATCTGAAAAAAGTGTAAAATCCAGAAAGGCAACAGGCCATTGAGAACTGGGAGCCTTGTTATGCTGATGGGCGGGATGTAAATTGCCAACAGACACTCGGGAGAAGTGTATGGTGTTTCCTGAAACATCTAAAAAACAAAGCAACAGAGCCTAGGGCACTTCCACTTATGGTCCTATAGCTTAGGGAAATTAAAATCAAAAAGACACAGCCACCCCAAAGTCTGGGATGCCTCTGTTTACAAGAACCTCGTTTACAGTACAAGTTCAACATCGCAGAAAGTGAAAAATGGATAAAGAAGTTGTGGTATTCACTTACAAAGCAATATCACTCAGCAATGAAATCTATGTCATCAGGCCCTTAGCAGCACAATGAGTGGATTCAGGTATGATGATTCTAACTGAAATAAGTCACACAGAAAAAGAAACATCATAAGATATCAGTAATACACGGAATGTAAACTTGGCTACACAGGAACTGAATTACAGAACAGAACAGGGTCTCAAATTTAGAAAAACAACTTATGCTTGCTTAAGGGTAAAGGTGAATTGGGGTGCTGCATAAAACCAGAGATTGAAATGAGTACAGATAAAGTTCCTTAAGCCAAATATGGAATAGACAAGAGCTACTCCTTGCTCAACGAAATGGACTCAACACCGCATATTAAACGCCTAAGAATGTACCTGACTTGTAAGTATCTTAAAACCTATGGATTGCTATGTCTCCGAAAGAGAATCAAGCATGTGTACAGGGGCATAAACGCAGCAGTGATAGGATTGGAGAGGTTCGGTGAGCAAATGAAGACCCTTTGAAGTCATATTGCATGGTACCCATTCCACGGGTTTCAACTACCCAGGTTTAAGGTATTCTTCCTTCAGCTAAAACATGCATGTGGAACCTAGAGTATGATCAACCATGTGATCGGGAGACATGTTCAAATATGTCTCAGTTTTCCTCCCCTGGTACTCGGGTGCAACATTCCAGACGCTTTACTAACACTGCCCCACTTGGAGAGTCAGTCCCTTTAACCTCCTGTTTGGCCCAGTTTGCAATTTCTGCGGAAGATGAACAGGAATAGCGAGAAACAATGAGAGGCTAGCTGGAGGTTTCTGGACGGGCAAATTCAACTCTCATTTGCCACCAGGAAGAGGAATTAACCAAAGGCTCAGCGTGCCGTGCCGGAACCAGATTAGGGCCTGAAGCCATCCTGCGGTGTTGCGGCCAGGTCACAAGAAAGCGAGTTGAAGAAAGGAGCTCAGGGGCACTGTAATTCACAAACCTGCAGACTTATAAATGACAGCTATCGTCCAAAAATAGACTGAAGTAAGGCTGCCAAGAGGACTTGAAAGCGGGGCAGAATTGCAGGAAACCGATTTCAGGAGGTAGACTGGAATTGCATTGAAAGCATAGGAAAAGAGGCAGAACGTCCACAATGATGCACTTGGACAAAAAGGGCGTATGCGTTTTTTCCTGAATATATTCAGGAAAAAACGCATACGCCCTTTTTGGCCAACCAGGCAAGCTTGCAAAGGAAATCTGCACTACAATGAAGTCTCACTTCCCCCCGGTCAAAAGGGGCATCTGAAAAAAGTGTAAAATCCAGAAAGGCAGGACAGGCCATGGAGAACTGGGAGCCTTGTTATGCTGATGGGCGGGATGTAAATTGCCAACAACCACTCGGGAGAAGTGTATGGTGTTTCCTGAAACATCTAAAAAACAAAGCAACAGAGCCTAGGGCACTTCCACTTATGGCCCTATAGCTTAGGGAAATTAAAATCAAAAAGACACAGCCACACCAAAGTTTGGAACGGCTCTGTTTACAAGAACCTCGTTTACAGTACAAGTTCAACATCGCAGAAAGTGAAAAATGGATAAAGAAGTTGTGGTATTCACTTACAAAGCAATATCACTCAGCAATGAAATCTATGTCATCAGGCCCTTAGCAGCACAATGAGTGGATTCAGGTATGATGATTCTAACTGAAATAAGTCACACAGAAAAAGAAACATCATAAGATATCAGTAATACACGGAATGTAAACTTGGCTACACAGGAACTGAATTACAGAACAGAACAGGGTCTCAAATTTAGAAAACCAACTTATTCTTGCTTAAGGGTAAAGGTGAGTTGGGGTGCTGCATAAAACCAGAGATTGAAATGAGCACAGATAAAGTTCCTTAAGCCAAATATGGTATAGACAAGAGCTACTCCTTGCTCAACGAAATGGACTCAACACCCCATTTTAAACGCCTAAGAATGTACCTGACTAGTAAGTATCTTAAAACCTATGGATTGCTATGTCTCCAAAAGAGAATCAAGCATGTGTACAGGGGCATAAATGCAGCAGTGATAGGATTGGAGAGGTTCGGTGAGCAAATGAAGACCCTTTGAAGTCATATTGCATGGTACCCATTCCACGGGTTTCAACTACCCAGGTTTAAGGTATTCTTCCTTCAGCTAAAACATGCATGTGGAACCTAAAGTATGATCAACCATGTGATCGGGAGACGTGTTCAAATATGTCTCAGTTTTCCTCCCCTGGTACTCGGGTGCAACATTCCAGACGCTTTACTAACACTCTCCCCACTTGCAGAGTCAGTCCCTTTAACCTCCTGTTTGGCCCAGTTTGCAATTTCTGCGGAAGATGAACAGGAATAGCGAGAACCAATGAGAGGCTAGCTGGAGGTGTCTGGACGGGCAAATTGAACTCTCATTTCCCACCAGGAAGAGGAATTAACCAAAGGCTCAGCGTGCCGGGCCAGAACCAGATTAGGGCCTGAAGCCATCCTGCGGTGTTGCGGCCAGGTCACAAGAAAGCGAGTTGAAGAAAGGAGCTCAGGGGCACTGTAATTCACAAACCTGCAGAGTTATAAATGACAGCTATCGTCCAAAAATAGACTGAAGTAAGGCTGCCAAGAGGACTTGAAAGCGGGGCAGAATTGCAGGAAACCGATTTCAGGAGGTAGACTGGAATTGCATTGAAAGCATAGGAAAAGAGGCAGAACGTCCACAATGATGCACTTGGCCAAAAAGGGCGTATGCGTTTTTTCCTGAATATATTCAGGAAAAAACGCATACGCCCTTTTTGGCCAACCAAGCAAGCTTGCAAACGAAATCTGCACTACAATGAAGTCTCACTTCCCCCCGGTCAAAAGGGCCATCTGAAAAAAGTGTAAAATCCAGAAAGGCAGGACAGGCCATGGAGAACTGGGAGCCTTGTTATGCTGATGGGCGGGATGTAAATTGCCAACAGACACTCGGGAGAAGTGTATGGTGTTTCCTGAAACATCTAAAAAACAAAGCAACAGAGCCTAGGGCACTGCCACTTATGGTCCTATAGCTTAGGGAAATTAAAATCAAAAAGACACAGCCACCCCATAGTTTGGGACGCCTCTGTTTACAAGAACCTCGTTTACAGTACAAGTTCAACATCGCAGAAAGTGAAAAATGGATAAAGAAGTTGTGGTATTTACTTACAAAGCAATATCACTCAGCAATGAAATCTATGTCATCAGGCCCTTAGCATCACAATGAGTGGATTCAGGTATGATGACTCTAACTGAAATAAGTCACACAGAAAAAGAAACATCATAAGATATCAGTAATACACGGAATGTAAACTTGGCTACACAGGAACTGAATTACAGAACAGAACAGGGTCTCAAATTTAGAAAACCAACTTATGCTTGCTTAAGGGTAAAGGTGAGTTGGGGTGCTGCATAAACCCAGAGATTGAAATGAGCACAGATAAAGTTCCTTAAGTCAAATATGGAATAGACAAGAGCTACTCCTTGCTCAACGAAATGGACTCAACACCGCATATTAAACGCCTAAGAATGTACCTGACTAGTAAGTATCGTAAAACCTATGGATTGCTATGTCTCCAAAAGAGAATCAAGCATGTGTACAGGGGCATAAACGCAGCAGTGATAGGATTGGAGAGGTTCGGTGAGCAAATGAAGACCCTTTGAAGTCATATTGCATGGTACCCATTCCACGGGTCTCAACTCTCCAGGTTTAAGGTATTCTTCCTTCAGCTAAAACATGCATGTGGAACCCAAGTATGATCAACCATGTGAACGGGAGACGTGTTCAAATATGTCTCAGTTTTCCTCCCCTGGTACTCGGGTGCAACATTCCAGACGCTTTACTAACACTCTCCCCACTTGGAGAGTCAGCGCCTTTAACCTCCTGTTTGGCCCAGTTTGCAATTTCTGCGGAAGATGAACAGGAATAGCGAGAACCAATGAGAGCCTAGCTGGAGGTGTCTGGACGGGCAAATTTAACTCTCATTTCCCACCAGGAAGAGGAAATAACCAAAGGCTCAGCGTGCTGTACCGGAACCAGATTAGGGCCTGAAGCCATCCTGCGGTGTTGCGGCCAGCTCAAAAGAAAGCGAGTTGAAGAAAGGAGCTCAGGGGCACTGTAATTCACAAACCTGCAGAGTTATAAATGACAGCTATCGTCCAAAAATAGACTGAAGTAAGGCTGCCAAGAGGACTTGAAAGCGGGGCAGAATTGCAAGAAACCGATTTCAGGAGGTAGACTGGAATTGCATTGAAAGCATAGGAAAAGAGGCAGAACGTCCACAATGATGCACTTGGCCAAAAAGGGCGTATGCGTTTTTTCCTGAATATATTCAGGAAAAAACGCATACGCACTTTTTGGCCAACCAAGCAAGCTTGCAAAGGAAATCTGCACTACAATGAAGTCTCACTTCCCCCCGGTCAAAAGGGCCATCTGAAAAAAGTGTAAAATCCAGAAAGGCAACAGGCCATTGAGAACTGGGAGCCTTGTTATGCTGATGGGCGGGATGTAAATTGCCAACAGACACTTGGGAGAAGTGTATGGTGTTTCCTGAAACATCTAAAAAACAAAGCAACAGAGCCTAGGGCACTTCCACTTATGGTCCTATAGCTTAGGGAAATTGAAATCAAAAAGACACAGCCACCCCAAAGTCTGGGACGCCTCTGTTTCCAAGAACCTCGTTTACAGTACAAGTTCAACATCGCAGAAAGTGAAAAATGGATAAAGAAGTTGTGGTATTCACTTACAAAGCAATATCACTCAGCAATGAAATCTATGTCATCAGGCCCTTAGCAGCACAATGAGTGGATTCAGGTATGATGATTCTAACTGAAATAAGTCACACAGAAAAAGAAACATCATAAGATATCAGTAATACACTGGATGGAAACTTGGCTACACAGGAACTGAATTACAGAACAGAACATGGTCTCAAATTTAGAAAAACAACTTATGCTTGCTTAAGGGTAAAGGTGAGTTGGGGTGCTGCATAAAACCAGAGATTGAAATGAGTACAGATAAAGTTCCTTAAGCCAAATATGGAATAGACAAGAGCTACTCCTTGCTCAACGAAATGGACTCAACACCGCATATTAAACGCCTAAGAATGTACCTGACTTGTAAGTATCTTAAAACCTATGGATTTCTATGTCTCCGAAAGAGAATCAAGCATGTGTACAGGGGTATAAACGCAGCAGTGATAGGATTGGAGAGGTTCGGTGAGCAAATGAAGACCCTTTGAAGTCATATTGCATGGTACCCATTCCACGGGTTTCAACTACCCAGGTTTAAGGTATTCTTCCTTCAGCTAAAACATGCATGTGGAACCTAGAGTATGATCAACCATGTGATCGGGAGACATGTTCAAATATGTCTCAGTTTTCCTCCCCTGGTACTCGGGTGCAACATTCCAGACGCTTTACTAACACTCTCCCCACTTGGAGAGTCAGTCCCTTTAACCTCCTGTTTGGCCCAGTTTGCAATTTCTGCGGAAGATGAACAGGAATAGCGAGAACCAATGAGAGGCTAGCTGGAGGTGTCTGGACGGGCAAATTTAACTCTCATTTCCCACCAGGAAGAGGAATTAACCAAAGGCTCAGCATGCCGGGCCGGAACCACATTAGGGCCTGAAGCCATCCTGCGGTGTTGCGGCCAGGTCACAAGAAATCGAGTTGAAGAAAGGAGCTCAGGGGCACTGTAATTCACAAACCTGCAGAGTTATAAATGACAGCTATCATCCAAAAATAGACTGAAGTAAGGCTGCCAAGAGGACTTGAAAGCGGGGCAGAATTGCAGGAAACCGATTTCAGGAGGTAGACTGGAATTGCATTGAAAGCATAGGAAAAGAGGCAGAACGTCCACAATAATGCACTTGGCCAAAAAGGGCGTATGCGTTTTTTCCTGAATATATTCAGGAAAAAACGCATACGCCCTTTTTGGCCAACCAAGCAAGCTTGCAAAGGAAATCTGCACTACAATGAAGTCTCACTTCCCCTGGTCAAAAGGGCCATCTGAAAAAAGTGTAAAATCCAGAAAGGCAGGACAGGCCATGGAGAACTGGGAGCCTTGTTATGCTGATGGGCGGGATGTAAATTGCCAACAGACACTCGGGAGAAGTGTATGGCGTTTCCTGAAACATCTAAAAAACAAAGCAACAGAGCCTAGGGCACTGCCACTTATGGTCCTATAGCTTAGGGAAATTAAAATCAAAAAGACACAGCCACCCCAAAGTTTGGGACGCCTCTGTTTACAAGAACCTCGTTTACAGTACAAGTTCAACATCGCAGAAAGTGAAAAATGGATAAAGAAGTTGTGGTATTCACTTACAAAGCAATATCACTCAGCAATGAAATCTATGTCATCAGGCCCTTAGCAGCACAATGAGTGGATTCAGGTATGATGATTCTAACTGAAATAAGTCACACAGAAAAAGAAACATCATAAGATATCAGTAATACACGGAATGTAAACTTGGCTACACAGGAACTGAATTACAGAACAGAACAGGGTCTCAAATTTAGAAAACCAACTTATGCTTGCTTAAGGGTAAAGGTGAGTTGGGGTGCTGCATAAAACCAGAGATTGGAATGAGCACAGATAAAGTTCCTTAAGCTAAATATGGAATAGACAAGAGCTACTCCTTGCTAAACGAAATGGACTCAACACCGCATATTAAACGCCTAAGAATGTACCTGACTAGTAAGTATCTTAAAACCTATGGATTGCTATGTCTCCAAAAGAGAATCAAGCATGTGTACAGGGGCATAAACGCAGCAGTGATAGGATTGGAGAGGTTCGGTGAGCAAATGAAGACCCTTTGAAGTCATATTGCATGGTACCCATTCCACGGGTTTCAACTACCCAGGTTTAAGGTATTCTTCCTTCAGCTAAAACATGCATGTGGAACCTAGAGTATGATCAACCATGTGATCGGGAGACGTGTTCAAATATGTCTCAGTTTTCCTCCCCTGGTACTCGGGTGCAACATTCCAGACGCTTTACTAACACTCTCCCCACTTGGAGAGTCAGTCCCTTTAACCTCCTGTTTGGCCCAGTTTGCAATTTCTGCGGAAGATGAACAGGAATAGTGAGAACCAATGAGAGGCTAGCTGGAGGTGTCTGGACGGGCAAATTTAACTCTCATTTCCCACCAGGAAGAGGAATTAACCAAAGGCTCAGCATGCCGGGCCGGAACCAGATTAGGGCCTGAAGCCATCCTGCGGTGTTGCGGCCAGGTCACAAGAAAGCGAGTTGAAGAAAGGAGCTCAGGGGCACTGTAATTCACAAACCTGCAGAGTTATAAATGACAGCTATCGTCCAAAAATAGACTGAAGTAAGGCTGCCAAGAGGACTTGAAAGCGGGGCAGAATTGCAGGAAACCGATTTCAGGAGGTAGACTGGAATTGCATTGAAAGCATAGGAAAAGAGGCAGAACGTCCACAATGATGCACTTGGCCAAAAAGGGCGTATGCGTTTTTTCCTGAATATATTCAGGAAAAAACGCATACGCCCTTTTTGGCCAACCAAGCAAGCTTGCAAAGGAAATCTGCACTACAATGAAGTCTCACTTCCCCCCGGTCAAAAGGGCCATCTGGAAAAAGTGTAAAATCCAGAAAGGCAGGACAGGCCATGGAGAACTGGGAGCCTTGTTATGCTGATGGGCGGGATGTAAATTGCCAACAGACACTTGGGAGAAGTGTATGGTGTTTCCTGAAACATCTAAAAAACAAAGCAACAGAGCCTAGGGCACTGCCACTTATGGTCCTATAGCTTAGGGAAATTAAAATCAAAATGACACAGCCACCCCAAAGTTTGGGACGCCTCTGTTTACAAGAACCTCGTTTACAGTACAAGTTCAACATCGCAGAAAGTGAAAAATGGATAAAGAAGTTGTGGTATTTACTTACAAAGCAATATCACTCAGCAATGAAATCTGTGTCATCAGGCCCTTAGCATCACAATGAGTGGATTCAGGTATGATGATTCTAACTGAAATAAGTCACACAGAAAAAAAACATCATAAGATATCAGTAATACACGGAATGTAAACTTGGCTACACAGGAACTGAATTACAGAACAGAACAGGGTCTCAAATTTAGAAAACCAACTTATGCTTGCTTAAGGGTAAAGGTGAGTTGGGGTGCTGCATAAAACCAGAGATTGAAATTAGCACAGATAAAGTTCCTTAAGTCAAATATGGAATAGACAAGAGCTACTCCTTGCTCAACGAAATGGACTCAACACCGCATATTAAACGCCTAAGAATGTACCTGACTAGTAAGTATCGTAAAACCTATGGATTGCTATGTCTCCGAAAGAGAATCAAGCATGTGTACAGGGGCATAAATGCAGCAGTGATAGGAATGGAGAGGTTCGGTGAGCAAATGAAGACCCTTTGAAGTCATATTGCATGGTACCCATTCCACGGGTTTCAACTACCCAGGTTTAAGGTATTCTTCCTTCAGCTAAAACATGCATGTGGAACCTAGAGTATGATCAACCATGTGATCGGGAGATGTGTTCAAATATGTCTCAGTTTTCCTCCCCTGGTACTCGGGTGCAACATTCCAGACGCTTTACTAACACTCTCCCCACTTGGAGAGTCAGTCCCTTTAACCTCCTGTTTGGCCCAGTTTGCAATTTCTGCGGAAGATGAACAGGAATAGCGAGAACCAATGAGAGGCTAGCTGGAGGTGTCTGGACGGGCAAATTTAACTCTCATTTCCCACCAGGAAGAGGAATTAACCAAAGGCTCAGCATGCCGGGCCAGAACCAGATTAGGGCCTGAAGCCATCCTGCGGTGTTGCGGCCAGGTCACAAGAAAGCGAGTTGAAGAAAGGAGCTCAGGGGCACTGTAATTCACAAACCTGCAGAGTTATAAATGACAGCTATCGTCCAAAAATAGACTGAAGTAAGGCTGCCAAGAGGACTTGAAAGCGGGGCAGAATTGCAGGAAACCGATTTCAGGAGGTAGACTGGAATTGCATTGAAAGCATAGGAAAAGAGGCAGAACGTCCACAATGATGCACTTGGCCAAAAAGGGCGTATGCGTTTTTTCCTGAATATATTCAGGAAAAAACGCATACGCCCTTTTTGGCCAACCAAGCAAGCTTGCAAAGGAAATCTGCACTACAATGAAGTCTCACTTCCCCCCGGTCAAAAGGGCCATCTGGAAAAAGTGTAAAATCCAGAAAGGCAGGACAGGCCATGGAGAACTGGGAGCCTTGTTATGCTGATGGGCGGGATGTAAATTGCCAACAGACACTTGGGAGAAGTGTATGGTGTTTCCTGAAACATCTAAAAAACAAAGCAACAGAGCCTAGGGCACTGCCACTTATGGTCCTGTAGCTTAGGGAAATTAAAATCAAAAAGACACAGCCACCCCAAAGTTTGGGACGCCTCTGTTTCCAAGAACCTCGTTTACAGTACAAGTTCAACATCGCAGAAAGTGAAAAATGGATAAAGAAGTTGTGGTATTTACTTACAAAGCAATATCACTCAGCAATGAAATCTATGTCATCAGGCCCTTAGCATCACAATGAGTGGATTCAGGTATGATGATTCTAACTGAAATAAGTCACACAGAAAAAAAACATCATAAGATATCAGTAATACACGGAATGTAAACTTGGCTACACAGGAACTGAATTACAGAACAGAACAGGGTCTCAAATTTAGAAAACCAACTTATGCTTGCTTAAGGGTAAAGGTGAGTTGGGGTGCTGCATAAAACCAGAGATTGAAATGAGCACAGATAAAGTTCCTTAAGTCAAATATGGAATAGACAAGAGCTACTCCTTGCTCAACGAAATGGACTCAACACCGCATATTAAACGCCTAAGAATGTACCTGACTAGTAAGTATCGTAAAACCTATGGATTGCTATGTCTCCGAAAGAGAATCAAGCATGTGTACAGGGGCATAAATGCAGCAGTGATAGGAATGGAGAGGTTCGGTGAGCAAATGAAGACCCTTTGAAGTCATATTGCATGGTACCCATTCCACGGGTTTCAACTACCCAGGTTTAAGGTATTCTTCCTTCAGCTAAAACATGCATGTGGAACCTAGAGTATGATCAACCATGTGATCGGGAGATGTGTTCAAATATGTCTCAGTTTTCCTCCCCTGGTACTCGGGTGCAACATTCCAGACGCTTTACTAACACTCTCCCCACTTGGAGAGTCAGTCCCTTTAACCTCCTGTTTGGCCCAGTTTGCAATTTCTGCGGAAGATGAACAGGAATAGCGAGAACCAATGAGAGGCTAGCTGGAGGTGTCTGGACGGGCAAATTTAACTCTCATTTCCCACCAGGAAGAGGAATTAACCAAAGGCTCAGCATGCCGGGCCGGAACCACATTAGGGCCTGAAGCCATCCTGCGGTGTTGCGGCCAGGTCACAAGAAAGCGAGTTGAAGAAAGGAGCTCAGGGGCACTGTAATTCACAAACCTGCAGAGTTATAAATGACAGCTATCGTCCAAAAATAGACTGAAGTAAGGCTGCCAAGAGGACTTGAAAGCGGGGCAGAATTGCAGGAAACCGATTTCAGGAGGTAGACTGGAATTGCATTGAAAGCATAGGAAAAGAGGCAGAACGTCCACAATGATGCACTTGGCCAAAAAGGGCGTATGCGTTTTTTCCTGAATATATTCAGGAAAAAACGCATACGCCCTTTTTGGCCAACCAAGCAAGCTTGCAAACGAAATCTGCACTACAATGAAGTCTCACTTCCCCCCGGTCAAAAGGGCCATCTGAAAAAAGTGTAAAATCCAGAAAGGCAGGACAGACCATGGAGAACTGGGAGCCTTGTTATGCTGATGGGCGGGATGTAAATTGCCAACAACCACTCGGGAGAAGTGTATGGTGTTTCCTGAAACATCTAAAAAACAAAGCAACAGAGCCTAGGGCACTGCCACTTATGGTCCTATAGCTTAGGGAAATTAAAATCAAAAAGACACAGCCACCCCAAAGTTTGGGACGCCTCTGTTTACAAGAACCTCGTTTACAGTACAAGTTCAAAATCGCAGAAAGTGAAAAATGGATAAAGAAGTTGTGGTATTTACTTACAAAGCAATATCACTCAGCAATGAAATCTATGTCATCAGGCCCTTAGCATCACAATGAGTGGATTCAGGTATGATGACTCTAACTGAAATAAGTCACACAGAAAAAGAAACATCATAAGATATCAGTAATACACGGAATGTAAACTTGGCTACACAGGAACTGAATTACAGAACAGAACAGGGTCTCAAATTTAGAAAACCAACTTATGCTTGCTTAAGGGTAAAGGTGAGTTGGGGTGCTGCATAAAACCAGAGATTGAAATGAGCACAGATAAAGTTCCTTAAGTCAAATATGGAATAGACAAGAGCTACTCCTTGCTCAACGAAATGGACTCAACACCGCATATTAAACGCCTAAGAATGTACCTGACTAGTAAGTATCGTAAAACCTATGGATTGCTATGTCTCCAAAAGAGAATCAAGCATGTGTACAGGGGCATAAACGCAGCAGTGATAGGATTGGAGAGGTTCGGTGAGCAAATGAAGACCCTTTGAAGTCATATTGCATGGTACCCATTCCACGGGTCTCAACTCTCCAGGTTTAAGGTATTCTTCCTTCAGCTAAAACATGCATGTGGAACCCAAGTATGATCAACCATGTGAACGGGAGACGTGTTCAAATATGTCTCAGTTTTCCTCCCCTGGTACTCGGGTGCAACATTCCAGACGCTTTACTAACACTCTCCCCACTTGGAGAGTCAGCGCCTTTAACCTCCTGTTTGGCCCAGTTTGCAATTTCTGCGGAAGATGAACAGGAATAGCGAGAACCAATGAGAGCCTAGCTGGAGGTGTCTGGACGGGCAAATTTAACTCTCATTTCCCACCAGGAAGAGGAAATAACCAAAGGCTCAGCGTGCTGTACCGGAACCAGATTAGGGCCTGAAGCCATCCTGCGGTGTTGCGGCCAGCTCAAAAGAAAGCGAGTTGAAGAAAGGAGCTCAGGGGCACTGTAATTCACAAACCTGCAGAGTTATAAATGACAGCTATCGTCCAAAAATAGACTGAAGTAAGGCTGCCAAGAGGACTTGAAAGTGGGGCAGAATTGCAAGAAACCGATTTCAGGAGGTAGACTGGAATTGCATTGAAAGCATAGGAAAAGAGGCAGAACGTCCACAATGATGCACTTGGCCAAAAAGGGCGTATGCGTTTTTTCCTGAATATATTCAGGAAAAAACGCATACGCCCTTTTTGGCCAACCAAGCAAGCTTGCAAAGGAAATCTGCACTACAATGAAGTCTCACTTCCCCCCGGTCAAAAGGGCCATCTGAAAAAAGTGTAAAATCCAGAAAGGCAACAGGCCATTGAGAACTGGGAGCCTTGTTATGCTGATGGGCGGGATGTAAATTGCCAACAGACACTTGGGAGAAGTGTATGGTGTTTCCTGAAACATCTAAAAAACAAAGCAACAGAGCCTAGGGCACTTCCACTTATGGTCCTATAGCTTAGGGAAATTGAAATCAAAAAGACACAGCCACCCCAAAGTCTGGGATGCCTCTGTTTCCAAGAACCTCGTTTACAGTACAAGTTCAACATCGCAGAAAGTGAAAAATGGATAAAGAAGTTGTGGTATTCACTTACAAAGCAATATCACTCAGCAATGAAATCTATGTCATCAGGCCCTTAGCAGCACAATGAGTGGATTCAGGTATGATGATTCTAACTGAAATAAGTCACACAGAAAAAGAAACATCATAAGATATCAGTAATACACGGAATGTAAACTTGGCTACACAGGAACTGAATTACAGAACAGAACAGGGTCTCAAATTTAGAAAAACAACTTATGCTTGCTTAAGGGTAAAGGTGAGTTGGGGTGCTGCATAAAACCAGAGATTGAAATGAGTACAGATAAAGTTCCTTAAGCCAAATATGGAATAGACAAGAGCTACTCCTTGCTCAACGACATGGACTCAACACCGCATATTAAACGCCTAAGAATGTACCTGACTTGTAAGTATCTTAAAACCTATGGATTTCTATGTCTCCGAAAGAGAATCAAGCATGTGTACAGGGGTATAAACGCAGCAGTGATAGGATTGGAGAGTTTCGGTGAGCAAATGAAGACCCTTTGAAGTCATATTGCATGGTACCCATTCCACGGGTTTCAACTACCCAGGTTTAAGGTATTCTTCCTTCAGCTAAAACATGCATGTGGAACCTAGAGTATGATCAACCATGTGATCGGGAGACATGTTCAAATATGGCTCAGTTTTCCTCCCCTGGTACTCGGGTGCAACATTCCAGACGCTTTACTAACACTCTCCCCACTTGGAGAGTCAGTCCCTTTAACCTCCTGTTTGGCCCAGTTTGCAATTTCTGCGGAAGATGAACAGGAATAGCGAGAACCAATGAGAGGCTAGCTGGAGGTGTCTGGACGGGCAAATTTAACTCTCATTTCCCACCAGGAAGAGGAATTAACCAAAGGCTCAGCATGCCGGGCCGGAACCACATTAGGGCCTGAAGCCATCCTGCGGTGTTGCGGCCAGGTCACAAGAAAGCGAGTTGAAGAAAGGAGCTCAGGGGCACTGTAATTCACAAACATGCAGAGTTATAAATGACAGCTATCATCCAAAAATAGACTGAAGTAAGGCTGCCAAGAGGACTTGAAAGCGGGGCAGAATTGCAGGAAACCGATTTCAGGAGGTAGACTGGAATTGCATTGAAAGCATAGGAAAAGAGGCAGAACGTCCACAATAATGCACTTGGCCAAAAAGGGCGTATGCGTTTTTTCCTGAATATATTCAGGAAAAAACGCATACGCCCTTTTTGGCCAACCAAGCAAGCTTGCAAAGGAAATCTGCACTACAATGAAGTCTCACTTCCCCCGGTCAAAAGGGCCATCTGAAAAAAGTGTAAAATCCAGAAAGGCAGGACAGGCCATGGAGAACTGGGAGCCTTGTTATGCTGATGGGCGGGATGTAAATTGCCAACAGACACTCGGGAGAAGTGTATGGCGTTTCCTGAAACATCTAAAAAACAAAGCAACAGAGCCTAGGGCACTGCCACTTATGGTCCTATAGCTTAGGGAAATTAAAATCAAAAAGACACAGCCACCCCAAAGTTTGGGACGCCTCTGTTTACAAGAACCTCGTTTACAGTACAAGTTCAACATCGCAGAAAGTGAAAAATGGATAAAGAAGTTGTGGTATTTACTTACAAAGCAATATCACTCAGCAATGAAATCTATGTCATCAGGCCCTTAGCATCACAATGAGTGGATTCAGGTATGATGATTCTAACTGAAATAAGTCACACAGAAAAAGAAACATCATAAGATATCAGTAATACACGGAATGTAAACTTGGCTACACAGGAACTGAATTACAGAACAGAACAGGGTCTCAAATTTAGAAAACCAACTTATGCTTGCTTAAGGGTAAAGGTGAGTTGGGGTGCTGCATAAAACCA
This sequence comes from Stenella coeruleoalba, assembly GCF_951394435.1. Taxonomy (NCBI): domain Eukaryota; kingdom Metazoa; phylum Chordata; class Mammalia; order Artiodactyla; family Delphinidae; genus Stenella; species Stenella coeruleoalba. The sequence goes on from NW_027646306.1 coordinate 939,827, forward strand.
GAGATTGAAATGAGCACAGATAAAGTTCCTTAAGCCAAATATGAAATAGACAAGAGCTACTCCTTGCTCAACGAAATGGATTCAACACCGCATATTAAACGCCTAAGAATGTACCTGACTAGTAAGTATCGTAAAACCTATGGATTGCTATGTCTCCGAAAGAGAATCAAGCATGTGTACAGGGGCATAAATGCAGCAGTGATAGGAATGGAGAGGTTCGGTGAGCAAATGAAGACCCTTTGAAGTCATATTGCATGGTACCCATTCCACGGGTTTCAACTACCCAGGTTTAAGGTATTCTTCCTTCAGCTAAAACATGCATGTGGAACCTAGAGTATGATCAACCATGTGATCGGGAGATGTGTTCAAATATGTCTCAGTTTTCCTCCTCTGGTACTCGGGTGCAACATTCCAGACGCTTTACTAACACTCTCCCCACTTGGAGAGTCAGTCCCTTTAACCTCCTCTTTGGCCCAGTTTGCAATTTCTGCGGAAGATGAACAGGAATAGCGAGAACCAATGAGAGGCTAGCTGGAGGTGTCTGGACGGGCAAATTTAACTCTCATTTCCCACCAGGAAGAGGAATTAACCAAAGGCTCAGCATGCCGGGCCGGAACCAGATTAGGGCCTGAAGACATCCTGCGGTGTTGCGGCCAGGTCACAGGAAAGCGAGTTGAAGAAAGGAGCTCAGGGGCACTGTAATTCACAAACCTGCAGAGTTATAAATGACAGCTATCGTCCAAAAATAGACTGAAGTAAGGCTGCCAAGAGGACTTGAAATCGGGGCAGAATTGCAGGAAACCGATTTCAGGAGGTAGACTGGAATTGCATTGAAAGCATAGGAAAAGAGGCAGAACGTCCACAATGATGCACTTGGCCAAAAAGGGCGTATGCGTTTTTTCCTGAATATATTCAGGAAAAAACGCATACGCCCTTTTTGGCCAACCAAGCAAGCTTGCAAAGGAAATCTGCACTACAATGAAGTCTCACTTCCCCCCGGTCAAAAGGGCCATCTGAAAAAAGTGTAAAATCCAGAAAGGCAGGACAGGCCATGGACAACTGGGAGCCTTGTTATGCTGATGGGCGGGATGTAAATTGCCAACAGACACTCGGGAGAAGTGTATGGTGTTTCCTGAAACATCTAAAAAACAAAGCAACAGAGCCTAGGGCACTGCCACTTATGGTCCTATAGCTTAGGGAAATTAAAATCAAAAAGACACAGCCACCCCAAAGTTTGGGACGCCTCTGTTTACAAGAACCTCGTTTACAGTACAAGTTCAACATCGCAGAAAGTGAAAAATGGATAAAGAAGTTGTGGTATTCACTTACAAAGCAATATCACTCAGCAATGAAATCTATGTCATCAGGCCCTTAGCAGCACAATGAGTGGATTCAGGTATGATGATTCTAACTGAAATAAGTCACACAGAAAAAGAAACATCATAAGATATCAGTAATACACGGAATGTAAACTTGGCTACACAGGAACTGAATTACAGAACAGAACAGGGTCTCAAATTTAGAAAACCAACTTATGCTTGCTTAAGGGTAAAGGTGAGTTGGGGTGCTGCATAAAACCAGAGATTGGAATGAGCACAGATAAAGTTCCTTAAGCCAAATATGGAATAGACAAGAGCTACTCCTTGCTAAACGAAATGGACTCAACACCGCATATTAAACGCCTAAGAATGTACCTGACTTGTAAGTATCTTAAAACCTATGGATTGCTATGTCTCCAAAAGAGAATCAAGCATGTGTACAGAGGCATAAACGCAGCAGTGATAGGATTGGAGAGGTTCGGTGAGCAAATGAAGACCCTTTGAAGTCATATTGCATGGTACCCATTCCACGGGTTTCAACTACCCAGGTTTAAGGTATTCTTCCTTCAGCTAAAACATGCATGTGGAACCTAGAGTATGATCAACCATGTGATCGGGAGACGTGTTCAAATATGTCTCAGTTTTCCTCCCCTGGTACTCGGCTGCAACATTCCAGACGCTTTACTAACACTCTCCCCACTTGGAGAGTCAGTCCCTTTAACCTCCTGTTTGGCCCAGTTTGCAATTTCTGCGGAAGATGAACAGGAATAGCGAGAACCAATGAGAGGCTAGCTGGAGGTGTCTGGACGGGCAAATTTAACTCTCATTTCCCACCAGGAAGAGGAATTAACCAAAGGCTCAGCATGCCGGGCCGGAACCACATTAGGGCCTGAAGCCATCCTGCGGTGTTGCGGCCAGGTCACAAGAAAGCGAGTTGAAGAAAGGAGCTCAGGGGCACTGTAATTCACAAACCTGCAGAGTTATAAATGACAGCTATCGTCCAAAAATAGACTGAAGTAAGGCTGCCAAGAGGACTTGAAAGCGGGGCAGAATTGCAGGAAACCGATTTCAGGAGGTAGACTGGAATTGCATTGAAAGCATAGGAAAAGAGGCAGAACGTCCACAATGATGCACTTGGCCAAAAAGGGCGTATGCGTTTTTTCCTGAATATATTCAGGAAAAAACGCATACGCCCTTTTTGGCCAACCAAGGAAGCTTGCAAACGAAATCTGCACTACAATGAAGTCTCACTTCCCCCCGGTCAAAAGGGCCATCTGAAAAAAGTGTAAAATCCAGAAAGGCAGGACAGGCCATGGAGAACTGGGAGCCTTGTTATGCTGATGGGCGGGATGTAAATTGCCAACAGACACTCGGGAGAAGTGTATGGTGTTTCCTGAAACATCTAAAAAACAAAGCAACAGAGCCTAGGGCACTGCCACTTATGGTCCTATAGCTTAGGGAAATTAAAATCAAAAAGACACAGCCACCCCAAAGTTTGGGACGCCTCTGTTTACAAGAACCTCGTTTACAGTACAAGTTCAACATCGCAGAAAGTGAAAAATGGATAAAGAAGTTGTGGTATTTACTTACAAAGCAATATCACTCAGCAATGAAATCTATGTCATCAGGCCCTTAGCATCACAATGAGTGGATTCAGGTATGATGACTCTAACTGAAATAAGTCACACAGAAAAAGAAACATCATAAGATATCAGTAATACACGGAATGTAAACTTGGCTACACAGGAACTGAATTACAGAACAGAACAGGGTCTCAAATTTAGAAAACCAACTTATGCTTGCTTAAGGGTAAAGGTGAGTTGGGGTGCTGCATAAAACCAGAGATTGAAATGAGCACAGATAAAGTTCCTTAAGTCAAATATGGAATAGACAAGAGCTACTCCTTGCTCAACGAAATGGACTCAACACCGCATATTAAACGCCTAAGAATGTACCTGACTAGTAAGTATCGTAAAACCTATGGATTGCTATGTCTCCAAAAGAGAATCAAGCATGTGTACAGGGGCATAAACGCAGCAGTGATAGGATTGGAGAGGTTCGGTGAGCAAATGAAGACCCTTTGAAGTCATATTGCATGGTACCCATTCCACGGGTCTCAACTCTCCAGGTTTAAGGTATTCTTCCTTCAGCTAAAACATGCATGTGGAACCCAAGTATGATCAACCATGTGAACGGGAGACGTGTTCAAATATGTCTCAGTTTTCCTCCCCTGGTACTCGGGTGCAACATTCCAGACGCTTTACTAACACTCTCCCCACTTGGAGAGTCAGCGCCTTTAACCTCCTGTTTGGCCCAGTTTGCAATTTCTGCGGAAGATGAACAGGAATAGCGAGAACCAATGAGAGCCTAGCTGGAGGTGTCTGGACGGGCAAATTTAACTCTCATTTCCCACCAGGAAGAGGAAATAACCAAAGGCTCAGCGTGCTGTACCGGAACCAGATTAGGGCCTGAAGCCATCCTGCGGTGTTGCGGCCAGCTCAAAAGAAAGCGAGTTGAAGAAAGGAGCTCAGGGGCACTGTAATTCACAAACCTGCAGAGTTATAAATGACAGCTATCGTCCAAAAATAGACTGAAGTAAGGCTGCCAAGAGGACTTGAAAGTGGGGCAGAATTGCAAGAAACCGATTTCAGGAGGTAGACTGGAATTGCATTGAAAGCATAGGAAAAGAGGCAGAACGTCCACAATGATGCACTTGGCCAAAAAGGGCGTATGCGTTTTTTCCTGAATATATTCAGGAAAAAACGCATACGCCCTTTTTGGCCAACCAAGCAAGCTTGCAAAGGAAATCTGCACTACAATGAAGTCTCACTTCCCCCCGGTCAAAAGGGCCATCTGAAAAAAGTGTAAAATCCAGAAAGGCAACAGGCCATTGAGAACTGGGAGCCTTGTTATGCTGATGGGCGGGATGTAAATTGCCAACAGACACTCGGGAGAAGTGTATGGTGTTTCCTGAAACATCTAAAAAACAAAGCAACAGAGCCTAGGGCACTTCCACTTATGGTCCTATAGCTTAGGGAAATTGAAATCAAAAAGACACAGCCACCCCAAAGTCTGGGATGCCTCTGTTTCCAAGAACCTCGTTTACAGTACAAGTTCAACATCGCAGAAAGTGAAAAATGGATAAAGAAGTTGTGGTATTCACTTACAAAGCAATATCACTCAGCAATGAAATCTATGTCATCAGGCCCTTAGCAGCACAATGAGTGGATTCAGGTATGATGATTCTAACTGAAATAAGTCACACAGAAAAAGAAACATCATAAGATATCAGTAATACACGGAATGTAAACTTGGCTACACAGGAACTGAATTACAGAACAGAACAGGGTCTCAAATTTAGAAAAACAACTTATGCTTGCTTAAGGGTAAAGGTGAGTTGGGGTGCTGCATAAAACCAGAGATTGAAATGAGTACAGATAAAGTTCCTTAAGCCAAATATGGAATAGACAAGAGCTACTCCTTGCTAAACGAAATGGACTCAACACCGCATATTAAACGCCTAAGAATGTACCTGACTTGTAAGTATCTTAAAACCTATGGATTTCTATGTCTCCGAAAGAGAATCAAGCATGTGTACAGGGGTATAAACGCAGCAGTGATAGGATTGGAGAGGTTCGGTGAGCAAATGAAGACCCTTTGAAGTCATATTGCATGGTACCCATTCCACGGGTTTCAACTACCCAGGTTTAAGGTATTCTTCCTTCAGCTAAAACATGCATGTGGAACCTAGAGTATGATCAACCATGTGATCGGGAGACATGTTCAAATATGGCTCAGTTTTCCTCCCCTGGTACTCGGGTGCAACATTCCAGACGCTTTACTAACACTCTCCCCACTTGGAGAGTCAGTCCCTTTAACCTCCTGTTTGGCCCAGTTTGCAATTTCTGCGGAAGATGAACAGGAATAGCGAGAACCAATGAGAGGCTAGCTGGAGGTGTCTGGACGGGCAAATTTAACTCTCATTTCCCACCAGGAAGAGGAATTAACCAAAGGCTCAGCATGCCGGGCCGGAACCACATTAGGGCCTGAAGCCATCCTGCGGTGTTGCGGCCAGGTCACAAGAAAGCGAGTTGAAGAAAGGAGCTCAGGGGCACTGTAATTCACAAACCTGCAGAGTTATAAATGACAGCTATCATCCAAAAATAGACTGAAGTAAGGCTGCCAAGAGGACTTGAAAGCGGGGCAGAATTGCAGGAAACCGATTTCAGGAGGTAGACTGGAATTGCATTGAAAGCATAGGAAAAGAGGCAGAACGTCCACAATAATGCACTTGGCCAAAAAGGGCGTATGCGTTTTTTCCTGAATATATTCAGGAAAAAACGCATACGCCCTTTTTGGCCAACCAAGCAAGCTTGCAAAGGAAATCTGCACTACAATGAAGTCTCACTTCCCCCGGTCAAAAGGGCCATCTGAAAAAAGTGTAAAATCCAGAAAGGCAGGAAAGGCCATGGAGAACTGGGAGCCTTGTTATGCTGATGGGCGGGATGTAAATTGCCAACAGACACTCGGGAGAAGTGTATGGCGTTTCCTGAAACATCTAAAAAACAAAGCAACAGAGCCTAGGGCACTGCCACTTATGGTCCTATAGCTTAGGGAAATTAAAATCAAAAAGACACAGCCACCCCAAAGTTTGGGACGCCTCTGTTTACAAGAACCTCGTTTACAGTACAAGTTCAACATCGCAGAAAGTGAAAAATGGATAAAGAAGTTGTGGTATTTACTTACAAAGCAATATCACTCAGCAATGAAATCTATGTCATCAGGCCCTTAGCATCACAATGAGTGGATTCAGGTATGATGATTCTAACTGAAATAAGTCACACAGAAAAAGAAACATCATAAGATATCAGTAATACACGGAATGTAAACTTGGCTACACAGGAACTGAATTACAGAACAGAACAGGGTCTCAAATTTAGAAAACCAACTTATGCTTGCTTAAGGGTAAAGGTGAGTTGGGGTGCTGCATAAAACCAGAGATTGAAATGAGCACAGATAAAGTTCCTTAAGCCAAATATGAAATAGACAAGAGCTACTCCTTGCTCAACGAAATGGACTCAACACCGCATATTAAACGCCTAAGAATGTACCTGACTAGTAAGTATCGTAAAACCTATGGATTGCTATGTCTCCGAAAGAGAATCAAGCATGTGTACAGGGGCATAAATGCAGCAGTGATAGGAATGGAGAGGTTCGGTGAGCAAATGAAGACCCTTTGAAGTCATATTGCATGGTACCCATTCCACGGGTTTCAACTACCCAGGTTTAAGGTATTCTTCCTTCAGCTAAAACATGCATGTGGAACCTAGAGTATGATCAACCATGTGATCGGGAGATGTGTTCAAATATGTCTCAGTTTTCCTCCCCTGGTACTCGGGTGCAACATTCCAGACGCTTTACTAACACTCTCCCCACTTGGAGAGTCAGTCCCTTTAACCTCCTCTTTGGCCCAGTTTGCAATTTCTGCGGAAGATGAACAGGAATAGCGAGAACCAATGAGAGGCTAGCTGTAGGTGTCTGGACGGGCAAATTTAACTCTCATTTCCCACCAGGAAGAGGAATTAACCAAAGGCTCAGCATGCCGGGCCGGAACCAGATTAGGGCCTGAAGACATCCTGCGGTGTTGCGGCCAGGTCACAGGAAAGCGAGTTGAAGAAAGGAGCTCAGGGGCACTGTAATTCACAAACCTGCAGAGTTATAAATGACAGCTATCGTCCAAAAATAGACTGAAGTAAGGCTGCCAAGAGGACTTGAAATCGGGGCAGAATTGCAGGAAACCGATTTCAGGAGGTAGACTGGAATTGCATTGAAAGCATAGGAAAAGAGGCAGAACGTCCACAATGATGCACTTGGCCAAAAAGGGCGTATGCGTTTTTTCCTGAATATATTCAGGAAAAAACGCATACGCCCTTTTTGGCCAACCAAGCAAGCTTGCAAAGGAAATCTGCACTACAATGAAGTCTCACTTCCCCCCGGTCAAAAGGGCCATCTGAAAAAAGTGTAAAATCCAGAAAGGCAGGACAGGCCATGGACAACTGGGAGCCTTGTTATGCTGATGGGCGGGATGTAAATTGCCAACAGACACTCGGGAGAAGTGTATGGTGTTTCCTGAAACATCTAAAAAACAAAGCAACAGAGCCTAGGGCACTGCCACTTATGGTCCTATAGCTTAGGGAAATTAAAATCAAAAAGACACAGCCACCCCAAAGTTTGGGACGCCTCTGTTTACAAGAACCTCGTTTACAGTACAAGTTCAACATCGCAGAAAGTGAAAAATGGATAAAGAAGTTGTGGTATTCACTTACAAAGCAATATCACTCAGCAATGAAATCTATGTCATCAGGCCCTTAGCAGCACAATGAGTGGATTCAGGTATGATGATTCTAACTGAAATAAGTCACACAGAAAAAGAAACATCATAAGATATCAGTAATACACGGAATGTAAACTTGGCTACACAGGAACTGAATTACAGAACAGAACAGGGTCTCAAATTTAGAAAACCAACTTATGCTTGCTTAAGGGTAAAGGTGAGTTGGGGTGCTGCATAAAACCAGAGATTGGAATGAGCACAGATAAAGTTCCTTAAGCCAAATATGGAATAGACAAGAGCTACTCCTTGCTAAACGAAATGGACTCAACACCGCATATTAAACGCCTAAGAATGTACCTGACTTGTAAGTATCTTAAAACCTATGGATTGCTATGTCTCCAAAAGAGAATCAAGCATGTGTACAGGGGCATAAACGCAGCAGTGATAGGATTGGAGAGGTTCGGTGAGCAAATGAAGACCCTTTGAAGTCATATTGCATGGTACCCATTCCACGGGTTTCAACTACCCAGGTTTAAGGTATTCTTCCTTCAGCTAAAACATGCATGTGGAACCTAGAGTATGATCAACCATGTGATCGGGAGACGTGTTCAAATATGTCTCAGTTTTCCTCCCCTGGTACTCGGGTGCAACATTCCAGACGCTTTACTAACACTCTCCCCACTTGGAGAGTCAGTCCCTTTAACCTCCTGTTTGGCCCAGTTTGCAATTTCTGCGGAAGATGAACAGGAATAGCGAGAACCAATGAGAGGCTAGCTGGAGGTGTCTGGACGGGCAAATTTAACTCTCATTTCCCACCAGGAAGAGGAATTAACCAAAGGCTCAGCATGCCGGGCCGGAACCAGATTAGGGCCTGAAGCCATCCTGCGGTGTTGCGGCCAGGTCACAAGAAAGCGAGTTGAAGAAAGGAGCTCAGGGGCACTGTAATTCACAAACGTGCAGAGTTATAAATGACAGCTATCGTCCAAAAATAGACTGAAGTAAGGCTGCCAAGAGGACTTGAAAGCGGGGCAGAATTGCAGGAAACCGATTTCAGGAGGTAGACTGGAATTGCATTGAAAGCATAGGAAAAGAGGCAGAACGTCCACAATGATGCACTTGGCCAAAAAGGGCATATGCGTTTTTTCCTGAATATATTCAGGAAAAAACGCATACGCCCTTTTTGGCCAACCAAGCAAGCTTGCAAAGGAAATCTGCACTACAATGAAGTCTCACTTCCCCCCGGTCAAAAGGGCCATCTGGAAAAAGTGTAAAATCCAGAAAGGCAGGACAGGCCATAGAGAACTGGGAGCCTTGTTATGCTGATGGGCGGGATGTAAATTGCCAACAGACACTCGGGAGAAGTGTATGGTGTTTCCTGAAACATCTAAAAAACAAAGCAACAGAGCCTAGGGCACTGCCACTTATGGTCCTATAGCTTAGGGAAATTAAAATCAAAAAGACACAGCCACCCCAAAGTTTGGGACGCCTCTGTTTACAAGAACCTCGTTTACAGTACAAGTTCAACATCGCAGAAAGTGAAAAATGGATAAAGAAGTTGTGGTATTTACTTACAAAGCAATATCACTCAGCAATGAAATCTATGTCATCAGGCCCTTAGCATCACAATGAGTGGATTCAGGTATGATGATTCTAACTGAAATAAGTCACACAGAAAAAAAACATCATAAGATATCAGTAATACACGGAATGTAAACTTGGCTACACAGGAACTGAATTACAGAACAGAACAGGGTCTCAAATTTAGAAAACCAACTTATGCTTGCTTAAGGGTAAAGGTGAGTTGGGGTGCTGCATAAAACCAGAGATTGAAATGAGCACAGATAAAGTTCCTTAAGCCAAATATGGAATAGACAAGAGCTACTCCTTGCTCAACGAAATGGACTCAACACCCCATATTAAACGCCTAAGAATGTACCTGACTAGTAAGTATCTTAAAACCTATGGATTGCTATGTCTCCGAAAGAGAATCAAGCATGTGTACAGGGGCATAAACGCAGCAGTGATAGGATTGGAGAGGTTCGGTGAGCAAATGAAGACCCTTTGAAGTCATATTGCATGGTACCCATTCCACGGGTTTCAACTACCCAGGTTTAAGGTATTCTTCCTTCAGCTAAAATATGCATGTGGAACCCAGAGTATGATCAACCATGTGAACGGGAGACGTGTTCAAATATGTCTCAGTTTTCCTCCCCTGGTACTCGGGTGCAACATTCCAGACGCTTTACTAACACTCTCCCCACTTGGAGAGTCAGTCCCTTTAACCTCCTGTTTGGCCCAGTTTGCAATTTCTGCGGAAGATGAACAGGAATAGCGAGAACCAATGAGAGGCTAGCTGGAGGTGTCTGGACGGGCAAATTTAACTCTCATTTCCCAACAGGAAGAGGAAATAACCAAAGGCTCAGTGTGCCGTACCGGAACCAGATTAGGGCCTGAAGCCATCCTGCGGTGTTGCGGCCAGGTCACAAGAAAGCAAGTTGAAGAAAGGAGCTCAGGGGCACTGTAATTCACAAACCTGCAGAGTTATAAATGACAGCTATCGTTCAAAAATATACTGAAGTAAGGCTGCCAAGAGGACTTGAAAGCGGGGCAGAATTGCAGGAAACCGATTTCAGGAGGTAGACTGGAATTGCATTGAAAGCATAGGAAAAGAGGCAGAACGTCCACAATGATGCACTTGGCCAAAAAGGGTGTATGCGTTTTTTCCTGAATATATTCAGGAAAAAACGCATACGCCCTTTTTGGCCAACCAAGCAAGCTTGCAAAGGAAATCTGCACTACAATGAAGTCTCACTTCCCCCCGGTCAAAAGGGCCATCTGAAAAAAGTGTAAAATCCAGAAAGGCAGGACAGGCCATGGAGAACTGGGAGCCTTGTTATGCTGATGGGCGGGATGTAAATTGCCAACAGACACTCGGGAGAAGTGTATGGTGTTTCCTGAAACATCTAAAAAACAAAGCAACAGAGCCCAGGGCACTGCCACTTATGGTCCTATAGCTTAGGGAAATTAAAATCAAAAAGACACAGCCACCCCAAAGTTTGGGACGGCTCTGTTTACAAGAACCTCGTTTACAGTACAAGTTCAACATCGCAGAAAGTGAAAAATGGATAAAGAAGTTGTGGTATTTACTTACAAAGCAATATCACTCAGCAATGAAATCTGTGTCATCAGGCCCTTAGCAGCACAATGAGTGTATTCAGGTATGATGATTCTAACTGAAGTAAGTCACACAGAAAAAGAAACATCATAAGATATCAGTAATACATGGAATGTAAACTTGGCTACACAGGAACTGAATTACAGAACAGAACAGGGTCTCAAATTTAGAAAACGAACTTATGCTTGCTTAAGGGTAAAGGTGAGTTGGGGTGCTGCATAAAACCAGAGATTGAAATGAGCACAGATAAAGTTCCTTAAGTCAAATATGGAATAGACAAGAGCTACTCCTTGCTCAACGAAATGGACTCAACACTGCATATTAAACGCCTAAGAATGTACCTGACTAGTAAGTATCTTAAAACCTATGGATTGCTATGTCTCCGAAAGAGAATCAAGCATGTGAACAGGGGCATAAACGCAGCAGTGATAGGATTGGAGAGGTTCGGTGAGCAAATGAAGACCCTTTGAAGTCATATTGCATGGTACCCATTACACGGGTCTTAACTCTCCAGGTTTAAGGTATTCTTCCTTCAGCTAAAACATGCATGTGGAACCCAAGTATGATCAACCATGTGAACGGGAGACGTGTTCAAATATGTCTCAGTTTTCCTCCCCTGGTACTCGGGTGCAACATTCCAGACGCTTTAATAACACTCTCCCCACTTGGAGAGTCAGCGCCTTTAACCTCCTGTTTGGCCCAGTTTGCAATTTCTGCGGAAGATGAACAGGAATAGCGAGAACCAATGAGAGGCTAGCTGGAGGTGTCTGGACGGGCAAATTTAACTCTCATTTCCCAACAGGAAGAGGAAATAACCAAAGGCTCAGCGTGCCGTACCGGAACCAGATTAGGGCCTGAAGCCATCCTGCGGTGTTGCGGCCACCTCAAAAGAAACCGAGTTGAAGAAAGGAGCTCAGGGGCACTATAATTCACAAACCTGCAGAGTTATAAATGACAGCTATCGTCCAAAAATAGACTGAAGTTAGGCTGCCAAGAGGACTTGAAAGCGGGGCAGAATTGCAGGAAACCGATTTCAGGAGGTAGACTGGAATTGCATTGAAAGCATAGGAAGAGAGGCAGAACGTCCACAATGATGCACTTGGCCAAAAAGGGCGTATGCGTTTTTTCCTGAATATATTCAGGAAAAAACGCATACGCCCTTTTTGGCCAACCAAGCAAGCTTGCAAAGGAAATCTGCACTACAATGAAGTCTCACTTCCCCCCGGTCAAAAGGGCCATCTGAAAAAAGTGTAAAATCCAGAAAGGCAGGACAGGCCATGGAGAACTGGGAGCCTTGTTATGCTGATGGGCGGGATGTAAATTGCCAACAACCACTCGGGAGAAGTGTATGGTGTTTCCTGAAACATCTAAAAAACAAAGCAACAGAACCTAGGGCACTTCCACTTATGGTCCTATAGCTTAGGGAAATTAAAATCAAAAAGACACAGCCACCCCAAAGTTTGGAACGGCTCTGTTTACAAGAACCTCGTTTACAGTACAAGTTCAACATCGCAGAAAGTGAAAAATGGATAAAGAAGTTGTGGTATTTACTTACAAAGCAATATCACTCAGCAATGAAATCTGTGTCATCAGGCCCTTAGCAGCACAATGAGTGGATTCAGGTATGATGATTCTAACTGAAATAAGTCACACAGAAAAAGAAACATCATAAGATATCAGTAATACACGGAATGTAAACTTGGCTACACAGGAACTGAATTACAGAACAGAACAGGGTCTCAAATTTAGAAAACCAACTTATTCTTGCTTAAGGGTAAAGGTGAGTTGGGGTGCTGCATAAAACCAGAGATTGAAATGAGCACAGATAAAGTTCCTTAAGCCAAATATGGAATAGACAAGAGCTACTCCTTGCTCAACGAAATGGACACAACACCCCATATTAAACGCCTAAGAATGTACCTGACTAGTAAGTATCTTAAAACCTATGGATTGCTATGTCTCCGAAAGAGAATCAAGCATGTGTACAGGGGCATAAACGCAGCAGTGATAGGATTGGAGAGGTTCGGTGAGCAAATGAAGACCCTTTGAAGTCATATTGCATGGTACCCATTCCACGGGTTTCAACTACCCAGGTTTTAGGTATTCTTCCTTCAGCTAAAATATGCATGTGGAACCCAGAGTATGATCAACCATGTGAACGGGAGACGTGTTCAAATATGTCTCAGTTTTCCTCCCCTGGTACTCGGGTGCAACATTCCAGACGCTTTACTAACACTCTCCCCACTTGGAGAGTCAGCACCTTTAACCTCCTGTTTGGCCCAGTTTGCAATTTCTGCGGAAGATGAACAGGAATAGCGAGAACCAATGAGAGGCTAGCTGGAGGTGTCTGGACGGGCAAATTTAACTCTCATTTCCCAACAGGAAGAGGAAATAACTAAAGGCTCAGTGTGCCGTACCGGAACCAGATTAGGGCCTGAAGCCATCCTGCGGTGTTGCGGCCAGGTCACAAGAAAGCAAGTTGAAGAAAGGAGCTCAGGGGCACTGTAATTCACAAACCTGCAGAGTTATAAATGACAGCTATCGTCCAAAAATAGACTGAAGTAAGGCTGCCAAGAGGACTTGAAAGCGGGGCAGAATTGCAGGAAACCGATTTCAGGAGGTAGACTGGAATTGCATTGAAAGCATAGGAAAAGAGGCAGAACGTCCACAATGATGCACTTGGCCAAAAAGGGCGTATGCGTTTTTTCCTGAATATATTCAGGAAAAAACGCATACGCCCTTTTTGGCCAACCAAGCAAGCTTGCAAAGGAAATCTGCACTACAATGAAGTCTCACTTCCCCCCGGTCAAAAGGGCCAGCTGAAAAAAGTGTAAAATCCAGAAAGGCAGGACAGGCCATGGAGAACTGGGAGCCTTGTTATGCTGATGGGCGGGATGTAAATTGCCAACAGACACTCGGGAGAAGTGTATGGTGTTTCCTGAAACATCTAAAAAACAAAGCAACAGAGCCTAGGGCACTGCCACTTATGGTCCTATAGCTTAGGGAAATTAAAATCAAAAAGACACAGCCACCCCAAAGTTTGGGACGGCTCTGTTTACAAGAACCTCGTTTACAGTACAAGTTCAACATCGCAGAAAGTGAAAAATGGATAAAGAAGTTGTGGTATTTACTTACAAAGCAATATCACTCAGCAATGAAATCTGTGTCATCAGGCCCTTAGCAGCACAATGAGTGGATTCAGGTATGATGATTCTAACTGAAGTAAGTCACACAGAAAAAGAAACATCATAAGATATCAGTAATACATGGAATGTAAACTTGGCTACACAGGAACTGAATTACAGAACAGAACAGGGTCTCAAATTTAGAAAACGAACTTATGCTTGCTTAAGGGTAAAGGTGAGTTGGGGTGCTGCATAAAACCAGAGATTGAAATGAGCACAGATAAAGTTCCTTAAGTCAAATATGGAATAGACAAGAGCTACTCCTTGCTCAACGAAATGGACTCAACACTGCATATTAAACGCCTAAGAATGTACCTGACTAGTAAGTATCTTAAAACCTATGAATTGCTATGTCTCCGAAAGAGAATCAAGCATGTGTACAGGGGCATAAACGCAGCAGTGATAGGATTGGAGAGGTTCGGTGAGCAAATGAAGACCCTTTGAAGTCATATTGCATGGTACCCATTACACGGGTCTTAACTCTCCAGGTTTAAGGTATTCTTCCTTCAGCTAAAACATGCATGTGGAACCCAGAGTATGATCAACCATGTGAACGGGAGACGTGTTCAAATATGTCTCAGTTTTCCTCCCCTGGTACTCGGGTGCAACATTCCAGACGCTTTACTAACACTCTCCCCACTTGGAGAGTCAGCGCCTTTAACCTCCTGTTTGGCCCAGTTTGCAATTACTGCGGAAGATGAACAGGAATAGCGAGAACCAATGAGAGGCTAGCTGGAGGTGTCTGGACGGGCAAATTTAACTCTCATTTCCCAACAGGAAGAGGAAATAACCAAAGGCTCAGCGTGCCGTACCGGAACCAGATTAGGGCCTGAAGCCATCCTGCGGTGTTGCGGCCACCTCAAAAGAAACCGAGTTGAAGAAAGGAGCTCAGGGGCACTATAATTCACAAACCTGCAGAGTTATAAATGACAGCTATCGTCCAAAAATAGACTGAAGTAAGGCTGCCAAGAGGACTTGAAAGCGGGGCAGAATTGCAGGAAACCGATTTCAGGAGGTAGACTGGAATTGCATTGAAAGCATAGGAAAAGAGGCAGAACGTCCACAATGATGCACTTGGCCAAAAAGGGCGTATGCGTTTTTTCCTGAATATATTCAGGAAAAAACGCATACGCCCTTTTTGGCCAACCAAGCAAGCTTGCAAAGGAAATCTGCACTACAATGAAGTCTCACTTCCCCCCGGTCAAAAGGGCCATCTGAAAAAAGTGTAAAATCCAGAAAGGCAGGACAGGCCATGGAGAACTGGGAGCCTTGTTATGCTGATGGGCGGGATGTAAATTGCCAACAACCACTCGGGAGAAGTGTATGGTGTTTCCTGAAACATCTAAAAAACAAAGCAACAGAACCTAGGGCACTTCCACTTATGGTCCTATAGCTTAGGGAAATTAAAATCAAAAAGACACAGCCACCCCAAAGTTTGGAACGGCTCTGTTTACAAGAACCTCGTTTACAGTACAAGTTCAACATCGCAGAAAGTGAAAAATGGAGAAAGAAGTTGTGGTATTTACTTACAAAGCAATATCACTCAGCAATGAAATCTGTGTCATCAGGCCCTTAGCAGCACAATGAGTGGATTCAGGTATGATGATTCTAACTGAAGTAAGTCACACAGAAAAAGAAACATCATAAGATATCAGTAATACACGGAATGTAAACTTGGCTACACAGGAACTGAATTACCGAACAGAACAGGGTCTCAAATTTAGAAAACCAACTTATGCTTGCTTAAGGGTAAAGGTGAGTTGGGGTGCTGCATAAAACCAGAGATTGAAATGAGCACAGATAAAGTTCCTTAAGCCAAATATGGAATAGACATGAGCTACTGCTTGCTCAACGAAATGGACTCAACACCCCATATTAAAGGCCTAAGAATGTACCTGACTAGTAAGTATCTTAAAACCTATGGATTGCTATGTCTCCGAAAGAGAATCAAGCATGTGTACAGGGGCATAAACGCAGCAGTGATAGGATTGGAGAGGTTCGGTGAGCAAATGAAGACCCTTTGAAGTCATATTGCATGGTACCCATTCCACGGGTTTCAACTACCCAGGTTTTAGGTATTCTTCCTTCAGCTAAAATATGCATGTGGAACCCAGAGTATGATCAACCATGTGAACGGGAGACGTGTTCAAATATGTCTCAGTTTTCCTCCCCTGGTACTCGGGTGCAACATTCCAGACGCTTTACTAACACTCTTCCCACTTGGAGAGTCAGTCCCTTTAACCTCCTGTTTGGCCCAGTTTGCAATTTCTGCGGAAGGTGAACAGGAATAGCGAGAACCAATGAGAGGCTAGCTGGAGGTGTCTGGACGGGCAAATTTAACTCTCATTTCCCACCAGGAAGAGGAAATAACCAAAGGCGCAGCGTGCCGTACCGGAACCAGATTAGGGCCTGAAGCCATCCTGCGGTGTTGCGGCCAGCTCAAAAGAAAGCGAGTTGAAGAAAGGAGCTCAGGGGCACTGTAATTCACAAACCTGCAGAGTTATAAATGACAGCTATCGTCCAAAAATAGACTGAAGTAAGGCTGCCAAGAGGACTTGAAAGCGGGGCAGAATTGCAGGAAACCGATTTCAGGAGGTAGACTGGAATTGCATTGAAAGCATAGGAAAAGAGGCAGAACGTCCACAATGATGCACTTGGCCAAAAAGGGCGTATGTGTTTTTTCCTGAATATATTCAGGAAAAAACGCATACGCCCTTTTTGGCCAACCAAGCAAGCTTGCAAAGGAAATCTGCACTACAATGAAGTCTCACTTCCCCCCGGTCAAAAGGGCCATCTGAAAAAAGTGTAAAATCCAGAAAGACAGGACAGGCCATGGAGAACTGGGAGCCTTGTTATGCTGATGGGCGGGATGTAAATTGCCAACAACCACTCGGGAGAAGTGTATGGTGTTTCCTGAAACATCTAAAAAACAAAGCAACAGAACCTAGGGCACTTCCACTTATGGTCCTATAGCTTAGGGAAATTAAAATCAAAAAGACACAGCCACCCCAAAGTTTGGAACGGCTCTGTTTACAAGAACCTCGTTTACAGTACAAGTTCAACATCGCAGAAAGTGAAAAATGGAGAAAGAAGTTGTGGTATTTACTTACAAAGCAATATCACTCAGCAATGAAATCTGTGTCATCAGGCCCTTAGCAGCACAATGAGTGGATTCAGGTATGATGATTCTAACTGAAGTAAGTCACACAGAAAAAGAAACATCATAAGATATCAGTAATACACGGAATGTAAACTTGGCTACACAGGAACTGAATTACAGAACAGAACAGGGACTCAAATTTAGAAAACCAACTTATGCTTGCTTAAGGGTAAAGGTGAGTTGGGGTGCTGCATAAAACCAGAGATTGAAATGAGCACAGATAAAGTTCCTTAAGCCAAATATGGAATAGACAAGAGCTACTCCTTGCTCAACGAAATGGACTCAACAACGCATATTAAACGCCTAAGAATGTACCTGACTTGTAAGTATCTTAAAACCTATGGATTGCTATGTCTCCAAAAGAGAATCAAGCATGTGTACAGGGGCATAAACGCAGCAGTGATAGGATTGGAGAGGTTGGGTGAGCAAATGAAGACCCTTTGAACTCATATTGCAGGGTACCCATTCCACGTGTTTCAACTACCTAGGTTTAAGGTATTCTTCCTTCATCTAAAACATGCATGTGGAACCTAGGGTATGATCAACCATGTGATCGGGAGACGTGTTCAAATATGTCTCAGTTTTCGTACCCTGGTACTCGGGTGCAACATTCCAGACGCTTTACTAACACTCTCCCGACTTGGAGAGTCAGTCCCTTTAACCTCCTGTTTGGCCCAGTTTGCAATTTCTGCGGAAGATGAACAGGAATAGCGAGAACCAATGGAGACTAGCTGGAGGTGTCTGGACGGGCAAATTTAACTCTCATTTCCTACCAGGAAGAGGAATTAACCAAAGGCTCAGCGTGCCATGCCAGAATCAGATTAGGGCCTGAAGCCATCCTGCGGTGTTGCGGCCAGGTCACAAGAAAGCGAGTTGAAGAAAGGAGCTCAGGGGCACTGTAATTCACAAACCTGCAGAGTTATAAATGACAGCTATCGTCCAAAAATAGACTGAAGTAAGGCTGCCAAGAGGACTTGAAAACGGGGCAGAATTGCAGGAAACCGATTTCAGGAGGTAGACTGGAATTGCATTGAAAGCATAGGAAAAGAGGCAGAACGTCCACAATGATGCACTTGGCCAAAAAGGGCGTATGCGTTTTTTCCTGAATATATTCAGGAAAAAACGCATACGCCCTTTTTGGCCAACCAAGCAAGCTTGCAAAGGAAATCTGCACTACAATGAAGTCTCACTTCCCCCCAGTCAAAAGGGCCATCTGAAAAAAGTGTAAAATCCAGAAAGGCAGGACAGGCCATGGAGAACTGGGAGCCTTGTTATGCTGATGGGCGGGATGTAAATTGCCAACAGACACTCGGGAGAAGTGTATGGTGTTTCCTGAAACATCTAAAAAACAAAGCAACAGAGCCTAGGGCACTGCCACTTGTGGTCCTATAGCTTAGGGAAATTAAAATCAAAAAGACACAGCCACCCCAAAGTTTGGGACGCCTCTGTTTACAAGAACCTCATTTACAGTACAAGTTCAACATCGCAGAAAGTGAAAAATGGATAAAGAAGTTGTGGTATTTACTTACAAAGCAATATCACTCAGCAATGAAATCTATGTCATCAGGCCCTTAGCATCACAATGAGTGGATTCAGGTATGATGATTCTAACTGAAATAAGTCACACAGAAAATGAACCATCATAAGATATCAGTAATACACGGAATGTAAACTTGGCTACACAGGAACTGAATTACAGAACAGAACAGGGTCTCAAATTTAGAAAACCAACTTATGCTTGCTTAAGGGTAAAGGTGAGTTGGGGTGCTGCATAAAACCAGAGATTGAAATGAGCACAGATAAAGTTCCTTAAGTCAAATATGGAATAGACAAGAGCTACTCCTTGCTCAACGAAATGGACTCAACACCGCATATTAAACGCCTAAGAATGTACCTGACTAGTAAGTATCTTAAAACCTATGGATTGCTATGTCTCCGAAAGAGAATCAAGCATGTGTACAGGGGCATAAACGCAGCAGTGATAGGATTGGAGAGGTTCGATGAGCAAATGAAGACCCTTTGAAGTCATATTGCATGGTACCCATTCCACAGGTCTCGACTCTCCAGGTTTAAGGTATTCTTCCTTCAGCTAAAACATGCATGTGGAACCCAAGTATGATCAACCATGTGAACGGGAGACGTGTTCAAATATGTCTCAGTTTTCCTCCCCTGGTACTCGGGTGCAACATTCCAGACGCTTTACTAACACTCTCCCCACTTGGAGAGTCAGCGCCTTTAACCTCCTGTTTGGCCCAGTTTGCAATTTCTGCGGAAGATGAACAGGAATAGCGAGAACCAATGAGAGGCTAGCTGGAGGTGTCTGGACGGGCAAATTTAACTCTCATTTCCCACCAGGAAGAGGAAATAACCAAAGGCTCAGCGTGCCGTACCGGAACCAGATTAGGGCCTGAAGCCATCCTGCGGTGTTGCGGCCAGCTCAAAAGAAAGCGAGTTGAAGAAAGGAGCTCAGGGGCACTGTAATTCACAAACCTGCAGAGTTATAAATGACAGCTATCGTCCAAAAATATACTGAAGTAAGGCTGCCAAGAGGACTTGAAAGCGGGGCAGAATTGCAGGAAACCGATTTCAGGAGGTAGACTGGAATTGCATTGAAAGCATAGGAAAAGAGGCAGAACGTCCACAATGATGCACTTGGCCAAAAAGGGCGTATGCGTTTTTTCCTGAATATATTCAGGAAAAAACGCATACGCCCTTTTTGGCCAACCAAGCAAGCTTGCAAAGGAAATCTGCACTACAATGAAGTCTCACTTCCCCCCGGTCAAAAGGGCCATCTGAAAAAAGTGTAAAATCCAGAAAGGCAGGACAGGCCATGGAGAACTGGGAGCCTTGTTATGCTGATGGGCGGGATGTAAATTGCCAACAACCACTCGGGAGAAGTGTATGGTATTTCCTGAAACATCTAAAAAACAAAGCAACAGAACCTAGGGCACTTCCATTTATGGTCCTATAGCTTAGGGAAATTAAAATCAAAAAGACACAGCCACCCCAATGTTTGGAACGGCTCTGTTTACAAGAACCTCGTTTACAGTACAAGTTCAACATCGCAGAAAGTGAAAAATGGAGAAAGAAGTTGTGGTATTTACTTACAAAGCAATATCACTCAGCAATGAAATCTGTGTCATCAGGCCCTTGGCAGCACAATGAGTGGATTCAGGTATGATGATTCTAACTGAAGTAAGTCACACAGAAAAAGAAACATCATAAGATATCAGTAATACACGGAATGTAAACTTGGCTACACAGGAACTGAATTACAGAACAGAACAGGGACTCAAATTTAGAAAAACAACTTATGCTTGCTTAAGGGTAAAGGTGAGTTGGGGTGCTGCATAAAACCAGAGATTGAAATGAGCACAGATAAAGTTCCTTAAGCCAAATATGGAATAGACAAGAGCTACTCCTTGCTCAACGAAATGGACTCAACACTGCATATTAAACGCCTAAGAATGTACCTGACTTGTAAGTATCTTAAAACCTATGGATTGCTATGTCTCCAAAAGAGAATCAAGCATGTGTACAGGGGCATAAACGCAGCAGTGATAAGATTGGAGAGGTTCGGTGAGCAAATGAAGACCCTTTGAAGTCATATTGCATGGTACCCATTCCACGGGTTTCAACTACCCAGGTTTAAGGTATTCTTCCTTCAGCTAAAACATGCATGTGGAACCCAGAGTATGATCAACCATGTGATCGGGAGACGTGTTCAAATATGTCTCAGTTTTCGTACCCTGGTACTCGGGTGCAACATTCCAGACGCTTTACTAACACTCTCCCGACTTGGAGAGTCAGTCCCTTTAACCTCCTGTTTGGCCCAGTTTGCAATTTCTGCGGAAGATGAACAGGAATAGCGAGAAGCAATGGAGACTAGCTGGAGGTGTCTGGACGGGCAAATTTAACTCTCATTTCCTACCAGGAAGAGTAATTAACCAAAGGCTCAGCGTGCCATGCCAGAATCAGATTAGGGCCTGAAGCCATCCTGCAGTGTTGCGGCCAGCTCAAAAGAAAGCGAGTTGAAGAAAGGAGCTCAGGGGCACTGTAATTCACAAACCTGCAGAGTTATAAATGACAGCTATCGTCCAAAAATAGACTGAAGTAAGGCTGCCAAGAGGACTTGAAAGTGGGGCAGAATTGCAGGAAACCGATTTCAGGAGGTAGACTGGAATTGCATTGAAAGCATAGGAAAAGAGGCAGAACGTCCACAATGATGCACTTGGCCAAAAGGGCGTATGCGTGTTTTCCTGAATATATTCAGGAAAAAAGGCATACGCCCTTTTTGGCCAACCAAGCAAGCTTGCAAAGGAAATCTGCACTACAATGAAGTCTCACTTCCCCCCGGTTAAAAGGGCCATCTGAAAAAAGTGTAAAATCCAGAAAGGCAGAACAGGCCATGGAGAACTGGGAGCCTTGTTATGCTGATGGGCGGGATGTAAATTGCCAACAACCACTCGGGAGAAGTGTATGGTGTTTCCTGAAACATCTAAAAAACAAAGCAACAGAGCCTAGGGCACTTCCACTTATGGCCCTATAGCTTAGGGAAGTTAAAATCAAAAAGACACAGCCACCCCAAAGTTTGGGACGCCTCCGTTTACAAGAACCTCGTTTACCGTACAAGTTCAATATCACAAAAAGTGAAAAATGGATAAAGAACTTGTGGTACTTACGTACAATGCAGTATCACTCAGCAATGAAATCTATGTCATCAGGCCCGTAGCAGCATAATGAGTGGATTCAGGTACGATGATTCTAACTGAAATAAGTCACACAGAAAAAGAAACATCATAAGATATCACTAATACACGGAATGTAAACTTGGCTACACAGGAACTGCATTCCAAAACAGAACAGGGTCTCAAATTTAGAAAACCAACTTATGCTTGCTTAAGGGTAAAGGTGAGTTGGGGTGCTGCATAAAACCAGAGATTGAAATGAGCACAGATAAAGTTCCTTAAGTCAAATATGGAATAGACAAGAGCTACTCCTTGCTCAACGAAATGGACTCAACACCGCATATTAAACGCCTAAGAATGTACCTGACTAGTAAGTATCTTAAAACCTATGGATTGCTATGTCTCCGAAAGAGAATCAAGCATGTGTACAGGGGCATAAACGCAGCAGTGATAGGATTGGAGAGTTTCGGAGAGCAAATGAAGACCCTTTGAAGTCATATTGCATGGTACCCATTACACGGATCTCAACTCTCCAGGTTTAAGGTATTCTTCCTTCAGCTAAAACATGCATGTGGAACCCAAGTATGATCAACCATGTGAACGGGAGACGTGTTCAAATATGTCTCAGGTTTTCTCCCCTGGTACTCGGGTGCAACATTCCAGACGCTTTACTAACACTCTCCCCACTTGGAGAGTCAGCGCCTTTAACCTCCTGTTTGGCCCAGTTTGCAATTTCTGCGGAAGATGAACAGGAATAGTGAGAACCAATGAGAGACTAGCTGGAGGTGTCTGGACGGGCAAATTTAACTCTCATTTCCCACCAGGAAGAGGAAATAACCAAAGGCTCAGCGTGCCGTACCGGAACCAGTTTAGGGCCTGAAGACATCCTGCGGTGTTGCGGCCAGGTCACAAGAAAGCGAGTTGAAGAAAGGAGCTCAGGGGCACTGTAATTCACAAACCTGCAGAGTTATAAATGACAGCTATCGTCCAAAAATAGACTGAAGTAAGGCTGCCAAGAGGACTTGAAAACGGGGCAGAATTGCAGGAAACCGATTTCAGGAGGTAGACTGGAATTGCATTGCAAGCATAGGAAAAGAGGCAGAACGTCCACAATGATGCACTTGGCCAAAAGGGCGTATGCGTTTTTTCCTGAATATATTCAGGAAAAAACGCATACGCACTTTTTGGACAACCAAGCAAGCTTGCAAAGGAAATCTGCACTACAATGAAGTCTCACTTCCCCCCGGTCAAAAGGGCCATCTGAAAAAAGTGTAAAATCCAGAAAGGCAGGACAGGCCATGGAGAACTGGGAGCCTTGTTATGCTGATGGGCGGGATGTAAATTGCCAACAACCACTCGGGAGAAGTGTATGGTGTTTCCTGAAACATCTAAAAAACAAAGCAACAGAGCCTAGGGCACTTCCACTTATGGTCCTATAGCTTAGGGAAATTAAAATCAAAAAGACACAGCCACCCCAAAGTTTGGGACGCCTCCGTTTACAAGAACCTCGTTTACCGTACGAGTTCAATATCACAGAAAGTGAAAAATGGATAAAGAACTTGTGGTACTTACGTACAATGCAGTATCAGTCAGCAATGAAATCTATGTCATCAGGCCCGTAGCAGCATAATGAGTGGATTCAGGTACGATGACTCTAACTGAAATAAGTCACACAGAAAAAGAAACATCATAAGATATCACTAATACACGGAATGGAAACTTGGCTACACAGGAACTGCATTCCAAAACAGAACAGGGTCTCAAATTTAGAAAACCAACTTATGCTTGCTTAAGGGGAAAGGTGAGTTGGGGTGCTGCATAAAACCAGAGATTGAAATGAGCACAGATAAAGTTCCTTAAGCCAAATATAGAATAGACAAGAGCTACTCCTTGCTCAACGAAATGGACTCAACACCCCATATTAAACGCCTAAGAATGTACCTGACTAGTAAGTATCTTAAAACCTATGGATTGCTATGTCTCCAAAAGAGAATCAAGCGTGTGTACAGGGGCATAAACGCAGCAGTGATAGGATTGGAGAGGTTCGGTGAGCAAATGAAGACCCTTTGAAGTCATATTGCATGGTACCCATTCCACGGGTCTCAACTCTCCAGGTTTAAGGTATTCTTCCTTCAGCTAAAACATGCATGTGGAACCCAGAGTATGATCAACCATGTGATCGGGAGACGTGTTCAAATATGTCTCAGTTTTCCTCCCCTGGTACTCGGGTGCAACATTCCAGACGCTTTACTAACACTCTCCCCACTTGGAGAGTCAGCGCCTTTAACCTCCTGTTTGGCCCAGTTTGCAATTTCTGCGGAAGATGAACAGGAATAGTGAGAACCAATGAGAGACTAGCTGGAGGTGTCTGGACGGGCAAATTTAACTCTCATTTCCCACCAGGAAGAGGAAATAACCAAAGGCTCAGCGTGCCGTACCGGAACCAGTTTAGGGCCTGAAGCCATCCTGCGGTGTTGCGGCCAGCTCAAAAGAAAGCGAGTTGAAGAAAGGAGCTCAGGGGCACTGTAATTCACAAACCTGCAGAGTTATAAATGACAGCTATTGTCCAAAAATATACTGAAGTAAGGCTGCCAAGAGGACTTGAAAGCGGGGCAGAATTGCAGGAAAGCGATTTCAGGAGGTAGACTGGAATTACATTGAAAGCATAGGAAAAGAGGCAGAACGTCCACAATGATGCACTTTGCCAAAAAGGGCGTATGCGTTTTTTCCTGAATATATTCAGGAAAAAACGCATACGCCCTTTTTGGCCAACCAAGCAAGCTTGCAAAGGAAATCTGCACTACAATGAAGTCTCACTTCCCCCCGGTCAAAAGGGCCATCTGAAAAAAGTGTAAAATCCAGAAAGGCAGGACAGGCCATGGAGAACTGGGAGCCTTGTTATGCTGATGGGCGGGATGTAAATTGCCAACAACCACTCGGGAGAAGTGTATGGTGTTTCCTGAAACATCTAAAAAACAAAGCAACAGAACCTAGGGCACTTCCACTTATGGTCCTATAGCTTAGGGAAATTAAAATCAAAAAGACACAGCCACCCCAAAGTTTGGAACGGCTCTGTTTACAAGAACCTCGTTTACAGTACAAGTTCAACATCGCAGAAAGTGAAAAATGGAGAAAGAAGTTGTGGTATTTACTTACAAAGCAATATCACTCAGCAATGAAATCTGTGTCATCAGGCCCTTAGCAGCACAATGAGTGGATTCAGGTATGATGATTCTAACTGAAGTAAGTCACACAGAAAAAGAAACATCATAAGATATCAGTAATACACGGAATGTAAACTTGGCTACACAGGAACTGAATTACAGAACAGAACAGGGACTCAAATTTAGAAAAACAACTTATGCTTGCTTAAGGGTAAAGGTGAGTTGGGGTGCTGCATAAAACCAGAGATTGAAATGAGCACAGATAAAGTTCCTTAAGCCAAATATGGAATAGACAAGAGCTACTCCTTGCTCAACGAAATGGACTCAACACTGCATATTAAACGCCTAAGAATGTACCTGACTTGTAAGTATCTTAAAACCTATGGATTGCTATGTCTCCAAAAGAGAATCAAGCATGTGTACAGGGGCATAAACGCAGCAGTGATAGGATTGGAGAGGTTCGGTGAGCAAATGAAGACCCTTTGAAGTCATATTGCATGGTACCCATTCCACGGGTTTCAACTACCCAGGTTTAAGGTATTCTTCCTTCAGCTAAAACATGCATGTGGAACCTAGAGTATGATCAACCATGTGATCGGGAGACGTGTTCAAATATGTCTCAGTTTTCGTACCCTGGTACTCGGGTGCAACATTCCAGACGCTTTACTAACACTCTCCCCACTTGGAGAGTCAGTCCCTTTAACCTCATGTTTGGCCCAGTTTGCAATTTCTGCGGAAGATGAACAGGAATAGCGAGAACCAATGGAGACTAGCTGGAGGTGTCTGGACGGGCAAATTTAACTCTCATTTCCTACCAGGAAGAGTAATTAACCAAAGGCTCAGCGTGCCATGCCAGAATCAGATTAGGGCCTGAAGCCATCCTGCGGTGTTGCGGCCAGCTCAAAAGAAAGCGAGTTGAAGAAAGGAGCTCAGGGGCACTGTAATTCACAAACGTGCAGAGTTATAAATGACAGCTATCGTCCAAAAATAGACTGAAGTAAGGCTGCCAAGAGGACTTGAAAGCGGGGCAGAATTGCAGGAAACCGATTTCAGGAGGTAGACTGGAATTGCATTGCAAGCATAGGAAAAGAGGCAGAACGTCCACAATGATGCACTTGGCCAAAAGGGCGTATGCGTTTTTTCCTGAATATATTCAGGAAAAAACGCATACGCACTTTTTGGACAACCAAGCAAGCTTGCAAAGGAAATCTGCACTACAATGAAGTCTCACTTCCCCCCGGTCAAAAGGGCCATCTGAAAAAAGTGTAAAATCCAGAAAGGCAGGACAGGCCATGGAGAACTGGGAGCCTTGTTATGCTGATGGGCGGGATGTAAATTGCCAACAACCACTCGGGAGAAGTGTATGGTGTTTCCTGAAACATCTAAAAAACAAAGCAACAGAGCCTAGGGCACTTCCACTTATGGTCCTATAGCTTAGGGAAATTAAAATCAAAAAGACACAGCCACCCCAAAGTTTGGGACGCCTCCGTTTACAAGAACCTCGTTTACCGTACGAGTTCAATATCACAGAAAGTGAAAAATGGATAAAGAACTTGTGGTACTTACGTACAATGCAGTATCAGTCAGCAATGAAATCTATGTCATCAGGCCCGTAGCAGCATAATGAGTGGATTCAGGTACGATGACTCTAACTGAAATAAGTCACACAGAAAAAGAAACATCATAAGATATCACTAATACACGGAATGGAAACTTGGCTACACAGGAACTGCATTCCAAAACAGAACAGGGTCTCAAATTTAGAAAACCAACTTATGCTTGCTTAAGGGGAAAGGTGAGTTGGGGTGCTGCATAAAACCAGAGATTGAAATGAGCACAGATAAAGTTCCTTAAGCCAAATATAGAATAGACAAGAGCTACTCCTTGCTCAACGAAATGGACTCAACACCCCATATTAAACGCCTAAGAATGTACCTGACTAGTAAGTATCTTAAAACCTATGGATTGCTATGTCTCCAAAAGAGAATCAAGCGTGTGTACAGGGGCATAAACGCAGCAGTGATAGGATTGGAGAGGTTCGGTGAGCAAATGAAGACCCTTTGAAGTCATATTGCATGGTACCCATTCCACGGGTCTCAACTCTCCAGGTTTAAGGTATTCTTCCTTCAGCTAAAACATGCATGTGGAACCCAGAGTATGATCAACCATGTGATCGGGAGACGTGTTCAAATATGTCTCAGTTTTCCTCCCCTGGTACTCGGGTGCAACATTCCAGACGCTTTACTAACACTCTCCCCACTTGGAGAGTCAGCGCCTTTAACCTCCTGTTTGGCCCAGTTTGCAATTTCTGCGGAAGATGAACAGGAATAGTGAGAACCAATGAGAGACTAGCTGGAGGTGTCTGGACGGGCAAATTTAACTCTCATTTCCCACCAGGAAGAGGAAATAACCAAAGGCTCAGCGTGCCGTACCGGAACCAGTTTAGGGCCTGAAGCCATCCTGCGGTGTTGCGGCCAGCTCAAAAGAAAGCGAGTTGAAGAAAGGAGCTCAGGGGCACTGTAATTCACAAACCTGCAGAGTTATAAATGACAGCTATTGTCCAAAAATATACTGAAGTAAGGCTGCCAAGAGGACTTGAAAGCGGGGCAGAATTGCAGGAAAGCGATTTCAGGAGGTAGACTGGAATTACATTGAAAGCATAGGAAAAGAGGCAGAACGTCCACAATGATGCACTTTGCCAAAAAGGGCGTATGCGTTTTTTCCTGAATATATTCAGGAAAAAACGCATACGCCCTTTTTGGCCAACCAAGCAAGCTTGCAAAGGAAATCTGCACTACAATGAAGTCTCACTTCCCCCCGGTCAAAAGGGCCATCTGAAAAAAGTGTAAAATCCAGAAAGGCAGGACAGGCCATGGAGAACTGGGAGCCTTGTTATGCTGATGGGCGGGATGTAAATTGCCAACAACCACTCGGGAGAAGTGTATGGTGTTTCCTGAAACATCTAAAAAACAAAGCAACAGAACCTAGGGCACTTCCACTTATGGTCCTATAGCTTAGGGAAATTAAAATCAAAAAGACACAGCCACCCCAAAGTTTGGAACGGCTCTGTTTACAAGAACCTCGTTTACAGTACAAGTTCAACATCGCAGAAAGTGAAAAATGGAGAAAGAAGTTGTGGTATTTACTTACAAAGCAATATCACTCAGCAATGAAATCTGTGTCATCAGGCCCTTAGCAGCACAATGAGTGGATTCAGGTATGATGATTCTAACTGAAGTAAGTCACACAGAAAAAGAAACATCATAAGATATCAGTAATACACGGAATGTAAACTTGGCTACACAGGAACTGAATTACAGAACAGAACAGGGACTCAAATTTAGAAAAACAACTTATGCTTGCTTAAGGGTAAAGGTGAGTTGGGGTGCTGCATAAAACCAGAGATTGAAATGAGCACAGATAAAGTTCCTTAAGCCAAATATGGAATAGACAAGAGCTACTCCTTGCTCAACGAAATGGACTCAACACTGCATATTAAACGCCTAAGAATGTACCTGACTTGTAAGTATCTTAAAACCTATGGATTGCTATGTCTCCAAAAGAGAATCAAGCATGTGTACAGGGGCATAAACGCAGCAGTGATAGGATTGGAGAGGTTCGGTGAGCAAATGAAGACCCTTTGAAGTCATATTGCATGGTACCCATTCCACGGGTTTCAACTACCCAGGTTTAAGGTATTCTTCCTTCAGCTAAAACATGCATGTGGAACCTAGAGTATGATCAACCATGTGATCGGGAGACGTGTTCAAATATGTCTCAGTTTTCGTACCCTGGTACTCGGGTGCAACATTCCAGACGCTTTACTAACACTCTCCCCACTTGGAGAGTCAGTCCCTTTAACCTCATGTTTGGCCCAGTTTGCAATTTCTGCGGAAGATGAACAGGAATAGCGAGAACCAATGGAGACTAGCTGGAGGTGTCTGGACGGGCAAATTTAACTCTCATTTCCTACCAGGAAGAGTAATTAACCAAAGGCTCAGCGTGCCATGCCAGAATCAGATTAGGGCCTGAAGCCATCCTGCGGTGTTGCGGCCAGCTCAAAAGAAAGCGAGTTGAAGAAAGGAGCTCAGGGGCACTGTAATTCACAAACGTGCAGAGTTATAAATGACAGCTATCGTCCAAAAATAGACTGAAGTAAGGCTGCCAAGAGGACTTGAAAGCGGGGCAGAATTGCAGGAAACCGATTTCAGGAGGTAGACTGGAATTGCATTGCAAGCATAGGAAAAGAGGCAGAACGTCCACAATGATGCACTTGGCCAAAAGGGCGTATGCGTTTTTTCCTGAATATATTCAGGAAAAAACGCATACGCACTTTTTGGACAACCAAGCAAGCTTGCAAAGGAAATCTGCACTACAATGAAGTCTCACTTCCCCCCGGTCAAAAGGGCCATCTGAAAAAAGTGTAAAATCCAGAAAGGCAGGACAGGCCATGGAGAACTGGGAGCCTTGTTATGCTGATGGGCGGGATGTAAATTGCCAACAACCACTCGGGAGAAGTGTATGGTGTTTCCTGAAACATCTAAAAAACAAAGCAACAGAGCCTAGGGCACTTCCACTTATGGTCCTATAGCTTAGGGAAATTAAAATCAAAAAGACACAGCCACCCCAAAGTTTGGGACGCCTCCGTTTACAAGAACCTCGTTTACCGTACGAGTTCAATATCACAGAAAGTGAAAAATGGATAAAGAACTTGTGGTACTTACGTACAATGCAGTATCAGTCAGCAATGAAATCTATGTCATCAGGCCCGTAGCAGCATAATGAGTGGATTCAGGTACGATGATTCTAACTGAAATAAGTCACACAGAAAAAGAAACATCATAAGATATCACTAATACACGGAATGGAAACTTGGCTACACAGGAACTGCATTCCAAAACAGAACAGGGTCTCAAATTTAGAAAACCAACTTATGCTTGCTTAAGGGGAAAGGTGAGTTGGGGTGCTGCATAAAACCAGAGATTGAAATGAGCACAGATAAAGTTCCTTAAGCCAAATATAGAATAGACAAGAGCTACTCCTTGCTCAACGAAATGGACTCAACACCCCATATTAAACGCCTAAGAATGTACCTGACTAGTAAGTATCTTAAAACCTATGGATTGCTATGTCTCCAAAAGAGAATCAAGCGTGTGTACAGGGGCATAAACGCAGCAGTGATAGGATTGGAGAGGTTCGGTGAGCAAATGAAGACCCTTTGAAGTCATATTGCATGGTACCCATTCCACGGGTCTCAACTCTCCAGGTTTAAGGTATTCTTCCTTCAGCTAAAACATGCATGTGGAACCCAGAGTATGATCAACCATGTGATCGGGAGACGTGTTCAAATATGTCTCAGTTTTCCTCCCCTGGTACTCGGGTGCAACATTCCAGACGCTTTACTAACACTCTCCCCACTTGGAGAGTCAGTCCCTTTAACATCCTGTTTGGCCCAGTTTGCAATTTCTGCGGAAGATGAACAGGAATAGCGAGAACCAATGAGAGGCTAGCTGGAGGTGTCTGGACGGGCAAATTTAACTCTCATTTCCCACCAGGAAGAGGAAATAACCAAAGGCTCAGCGTGCCGTACCGGAACCAGATTAGGGCCTGAAGACATCCTGCGGTGTTGCGGCCAGGTCACAAGAAAGCGAGTTGAAGAAAGGAGCTCAGGGGCACTGTAATTCACAAACCTGCAGAGTTATAAATGACAGCTATCGTCCAAAAATAGACTGAAGTAAGGCTGCCAAGAGGACTTGAAAGCGGGGCAGAATTGCAGGAAACCGATTTCAGGAGGTAGACTGGAATTGCATTGAAAGCATAGGAAAAGAGGCAGAACGTCCACAATGATGCACTTGGCCAAAAAGGGCGTATGCGTTTTTTCCTGACGCATACGCACTTTTTGGCCAACCAAGCAGGCTTGCAAAGGAAATCTGCACTACAATGAAGTCTCACTTCCCCCCGGTCAAAAGGGCCATCTGAAAAAAGTGTAAAATCCAGAAAGGCAGGACAGGCCATGGAGAACTGGGAGCCTTGTTATGCTGATGGGCGGGATGTAAATTGCCAACAACCACTCCGGAGAAGTGTATGGTGTTTCCTGAAACATCTAAAAAACAAAGCAACAGAACCTAGGGCACTTCCACTTATGGTCCTATAGCTTAGGGAAATTAAAATCAAAAAGACACAGCCACCCCAAAGTTTGGAACGGCTCTGTTTACAAGAACCTCGTTTACAGTACAAGTTCAACATCGCAGAAAGTGAAAAATGGATAAAGAAGTTGTGGTATTTACTTACAAAGCAATATCACTCAGCAATGAAATCTGTGTCATCAGGCCCTTAGCAGCACAATGAGTGGATTCAGGTATGATGATTCTAACTGAAGTAAGTCACACAGAAAAAGAAACATCATAAGATATCAGTAATACACGGAATGTAAACTTGGCTACACAGGAACTGAATTACAGAACAGAACAGGGTCTCAAATTTAGAAAAACAACTTATGCTTGCTTAAGGGTAAAGGTGAGTTGGGGTGCTGCATAAAACCAGAGATTGAAATGAGCACAGATAAAGTTCCTTAAGTCAAATATGGAATAGACAAGAGCTACTCCTTGCTCAACGAAATGGACTCAACACCGCATATTAAACGCCTAAGAATGTACCTGACTAGTAAGTATCGTAAAACCTATGGATTGCTATGTCTCCGAAAGAGAATCAAGCATGTGTACAGGGGCATAAACGCAGCAGTGATAGGATTGGAGAGGTGCGGTGAGCAAATGAAGACCCTTTGAAGTCATGTTGCATGGTACCCATTACACGGGTCTCAACTCTCCAGGTTTAAGGTATTCTTCCTTCAGCTAAAACATGCATGTGGAACCCAAGTATGATCAACCATGTGAACGGCAGACGTGTTCAAATATGTGTCAGTTTTCCTCCCCTGGTACTCGGGTGCAACATTCCAGACGTTTTACTAACACTCTCCCCACTTGGAGAGTCAGCGCCTTTAACCTCCTGTTTGGCCCAGTTTGCAATTTCTGCGGAAGATGAACAGGAATAGCGAGAACCAATGAGAGGCTAGCTGGAGGTGTCTGGACGGGCAAATTTAACTCTCATTTCCCACCAGGAAGAGGAATTAACCAAAGGCTCAGCATGCCGTACCGGAACCAGATTATGGCCTGAAGCCATCCTGCGGTGTGGCGGCCAGCTCAAAAGAAAGCGAGTTGAAGAAAGGAGCTCAGGGGCACTGTAATTCACAAACCTGCAGAGTTATAAATGACAGCTATCGTCCAAAAATAGACTGAAGTAAGGCTGCCAAGAGGACTTGAAAAGGGGGCAGAATTGCAGGAAACCGATTTCAGGAGGTAGACTGGAATTGCATTGCAAGCATAGGAAAAGAGGCAGAACGTCCACAATGATGCACTTGGCCAAAAAGGGCGTATGCGTTTTTTCCTGAATATATTCAGGAAAAAACGCATACGCCCTTTTTGGCCAACCAAGCAAGCTTGCAAAGGAAATCTGCACTACAATGAAGTCTCACTTCCCCCCGGTCAAAAGGGCCATCTGAAAAAAGTGTAAAATCCAGAAAGGCAA
Source organism: Stenella coeruleoalba (assembly GCF_951394435.1). Classification (NCBI taxonomy): domain Eukaryota; kingdom Metazoa; phylum Chordata; class Mammalia; order Artiodactyla; family Delphinidae; genus Stenella; species Stenella coeruleoalba. The sequence continues at coordinate 972,436 of NW_027646306.1, forward strand.
CAGGCCATGGAGAACTGGGAGCCTTGTTATGCTGATGGGCGGGATGTAAATTGCCAACAGACACTTGGGAGAAGTGTATGGTGTTTCCTGAAACATCTAAAAAACAAAGCAACAGAGCCTAGGGCACTGCCACTTACGGTCCTATAGCTTAGGGAAATTAAATTCAAAAAGACACAGCCACCCCAAAGTTTGGAACGGCTCTGTTTACAAGAACCTCGTTTACTGTACAAGTTCAACATCGCAGAAAGTGAAAAATGGATAAAGAAGTTGTGGTATTCACTTACAAAGCAATATCACTCAGCAATGAAATCTATGTCATCAGGCCCTTAGCAGCACAATGAGTGGATTCAGGTATGATGATTCTAACTGAAATAAGTCACACAGAAAAAGAAACATCATAAGATATCAGTAATACACGGAATGTAAACTTGGCTACACAGGAACTGAATTACAGAACAGAACAGGGTCTCAAATTTAGAAAAACAACTTATGCTTGCTTAAGGGTAAAGGTGAGTTGGGGTGCTGCATAAAACCAGAGATTGAAATGAGCACAGATAAAGTTCCTTAAGCCAAATATGGAATAGACAAGAGCTACTCCTTGCTCAACGAAATGGACTCAACACCGCATATTAAACGCCTAAGAATGTACCTGACTAGTAAGTATCTTAAAACCTATGGATTGCTATGTCTCCGAAAGAGAATCAAGCATGTGTACAGGGGCATAAACGCAGCAGTGATAGGATTGGAGAGGTTCGGTGAGCAAATGAAGACCCTTTGAAGTCATATTGCATGGTACCCATTCCACGGGTCTCAACTCTCCAGGTTTAAGGTATTCTTCCTTCAGCTAAAACATGCATGTGGAACCCAAGTATGACCAACCATGTGAACGGGAGACGTGTTCAAATATGTCTCAGTTTTCCTCCCCTGGTACTCGGGTGCAACATTCCAGACGCTTTACTAACACTCTCCCCACTTGGAGAGTCAGCGCCTTTAACCTCCTGTTTGGCCCAGTTTGCAATTTCTGCGGAAGATGAACAGGAATAGCGAGAACCAATGAGAGGCTAGCTGGAGGTGTCTGGACGGGCAAATTTAACTCTCATTTCCCACCAGGAAGAGGAAATAACCAAAGGCTCAGTGTGCCGTACCGGAACCAGATTAGGGCCTGAAGCCATCCTGCGGTGTTGCGGAAAGGTCACAAGAAAACGAGTTGAAGAAAGGAGCTCAGGGGCACTGTAATTCACAAACCTGCAGAGTTATAAATGACAGCTATCGTCCAAAAATAGACTGAAGTAAGGCTGCCAAGAGGACTTGAAAGCGGGGCAGAATTGCAGGAAACCGATTTCAGGAGGTAGACTGGAATTGCATTGAAAGCATAGGAAAAGAGGCAGAACGTCCACAATGATGCACTTGGCCAAAAAGGGCGTATGCGTTTTTTCCTGAATATATTCAGGAAAAAACGCATACGCCCTTTTTGGCCAACCAAGCAAGCTTGCAAAGGAAATCTGCACTACAATGAAGTCTCACTTCCCCCCGGTCAAAAGGGCCATCTGAAAAAAGTGTAAAATCCAGAAAGGCAGGACAGGCCATGGAGAACTGGGAGCCTTGTTATGCTGATGGGCGGGATGTAAATTTCCAACAACCACTCGGGAGAAGTGTATGGTGTTTCCTGAAACATCTAAAAAACAAAGCAACAGAACCTAGGGCACTTCCACTTATGGTCCTATAGCTTAGGGAAATTAAAATCAAAAAGACACAGCCACCCCAAAGTTTGGAACGGCTCTGTTTACAAGAACCTCGTTTACAGTACAAGTTCAACATCGCAGAAAGTGAAAAATGGATAAAGAAGTTGTGGTATTTACTTACAAAGCAATATCACTCAGCAATGAAATCTGTGTCATCAGGCCCTTAGCAGCACAATGAGTGGATTCAGTTATGATGATTCTAACTGTAATAAGTCATGCAGAAAAAGAAACATCATAAGATATCAGTAATACACGGAATGGAAACTTGGCTACACAGGAACTGAATTACAGAACTGAACAGGGTCTCAAATTTAGAAAACCAACTTATGTTTGCTTAAGGGGAAAGGTGAGTTGGGGTGCTGCATAAAACCAGAGATTGAAATGAGCACAGATAAAGTTCCTTAAGCCAAATATGGAATAGACAAGAGCTACTCCTTGCTCAACGAAATGGACTCAACACCGCATATTAAACGCCTAAGAATGTACCTGATTAGTAAGTATCGTAAAACCTATGGATTGCTATGTCTCCGAAAGAGAATCAAGCGTGTGTACAGGGGTATAAACGCAGCAGTGATAGGATTGGAGATGTTCGGTGAGCAAATGAAGTCCCTTTGAAGTCATATTGCATGGTACCCATTCCACGGGTTTCAAATACCCAGGTTTAAGGTATTCTTCCTTCAGCTAAAACATGCATGTGGAACCTAGAGTATGATCAACCATGTGATCGGGAGACGTGTTCAAATATGTCTCAGTTTTCCTCCCCTGGTACTCGGGTGCAACATTCCAGACGCTTTACTAACACTCTCCCCACTTGGAGAGTCAGTCCCTTTAACCTCCTGTTTGGCCCAGTTTGCAATTTCTGCGGAAGATGAACAGGAATAGCGAGAACCAATGAGAGGCTAGCTGGAGGTGTCTGGACGGGCAAATTTAACTCTCATTACCCACCAGGAAGAGGAAATAACCAAAGGCTCATCGTGCCGTGCCGAAACCAGATTAGAGCCTGAAGCCATCCTGCGGTGTTGCGGCCAGCTCAAAAGAAAGCGAGTTGAAGAAAGGAGCTCAGGGGCACTGTAATTCACAAACCTGCAGAGTTATAAATGACAGCTATCGTCCAAAAATAGACTGAAGTAAGGCTGCCAAGAGGACTTGAAAGCAGGGCAGAATTGCAGGAAACCGATTTCAGGAGGTAGACTGGAATTGCATTGAAAGCATAGGAAAAGAGGCAGAACGTCCACAATGATGCACTTGGCCAAAAAGGGCGTATGCGTTTTTTCCTGAATATATTCAGGAATAAACGCATACGCCCTTTTTGGCCAACCAAGCAAGCTTGCAAAGGAAATCTGCACTACAATGAAGTCTCAATTCCCCCCGGTCAAAAGGGCCATCTGAAAAAAGTGTAAAATCCAGAAAGGCAGGACAGGCCATGGAGAACTGGGAGCCTTGTTATGCTGATGGGCGGGATGTAAATTGCCAAGAACCACTCGGGAGAAGTGTATGGTGTTTCCTGAAACATCTAAAAAACAAAGCAACAGAGCCTAGGGCACTTCCACTTATGGTCCTATAGCTTAGGGAAATTAAAATCAAAAAGACACAGCCACCCCAAAGTTTGGGACACCTCCATTTACAAGAATCTCGTTTACCATACAAGTTCAATATCACAGAAAGTGAAAAATGGATAAAGAACTTGTGGTACTTACGTACAATGCAGTATCACTCAGCAATGAAATCTATGTCATCAGGCTCGTAGCAGCATAATGAGTGGATTCAGGTACGATGATTCTAACTGAAATAAGTCACACAGAAAAAGAAACATCATAAGATATCACTAATACACGGAATGTAAACTTGGCTACACAGGAACTGCATTTCAAAACAGAACAGGGTCTCAAATTTAGAAAACCAACTTATGCTTGCTTAAGGGGAAAGGTGAGTTGGGGTGCTGCATAAAACCAGAGATTGAAATGAGCACAGATAAAGTTCCTTAAGCCAAATATGGAATAGACAAGAGCTACTCCTTGCTCAACGAAATGGACTCAACACCCCATATTAAACGCCTAAGAATGTACCTGACTAGTAAGTAGCTTAAAACCTATGGATTTCTATGTCTCCAAAAGAGAATCAAGCGTGTGTACAGGGGCATAAACGCAGCAGTGATAGGATTGGAGAGGTTCAGTGAGCAAATGAAGACCCTTTGAAGTCATATTGCATGGTACCCATTACACGGGTCTCAACTCTCCAGGTTTAAGGTATTCTTCCTTCAGCTAAAACATGCATGTGGAACCCAAGTATGATCAACCATGTGAACGGGAGACGTGTTCAAATATGTCTCAGTTTTCCTCCCCTGGTACTCGGGTGCAACATTCCAGACGCTTTACTAACACTCTCCCCACTTGGAGAGTCAGCGCCTTTAACCTCCTGTTTGGCCCAGTTTGCAATTTCTGCGGAAGATGAACAGGAATAGCGAGAACCAATGAGAGACTAGCTGGAGGTGTCTGGACGGGCAAATTTAACTCTCATTTCCCACCAGGAAGAGGAATTAACCAAAGGCTCAGCGTGCCGTGCCGGAACCAGATTAGGGCCTGAAGCCATCCTGCGGTGTTGCGGCCAGGTCACAAGAAAGCGAGTTGAAGAAAGGAGCTCAGGGGCACTGTAATTCACAAACCTGCAGAGTTATAAATGACAGCTATCGTCCAAAAATAGACTGAAGTAAGGCTGCCAAGAGGACTTGAAAACGGGGCAGAATTGCAGGAAACCGATTTCAGGAGGTAGACTGGAATTGCATTGAAAGCATAGGAAAAGAGGCAGAACGTCCACAATGATGCACTTGGCCAAAAAGGGCGTATGCGTTTTTTCCTGAATATATTCAGGAAAAAACGCATACGCACTTTTTGGCCAACCAAGCAAGCTTGCAAAGGAAATCTGCACTACAATGAAGTCTCACTTCCCCCCGGTCAAAAGGGCCATCTGAAAAAAGTGTAAAATCCAGAAAGGCAGGACAGGCCATGGAGAACTGGGAGCCTTGTTATGCTGATGGGTGGGATGTAAATTGCCAACAGACACTCGGGAGAAGTGTATGGTGTTTCCTGAAACATCTAAAAAACAAAGCAACAGAGCCTAGGGCACTGCCACTTATGGTCCTATAGCTTAGGGAAATTAAAATCAAAAAGACACAGCCACCCCAAAGTTTGGGACGCCTCTGTTTACAAGAACCTCGTTTACAGTACAAGTTCAACATCGCAGAAAGTGAAAAATGGATAAAGAAGTTGTGGTATTTACTTACAAAGCAATATCACTCAGCAATGAAATCTATGTCATCAGGCCCTTAGCATCACAATGAGTGGATTCAGGTATGATGATTCTACCTGAAATAAGTCACACAGAAAAAGAAACATCATAAGATATCAGTAATACACGGAATGTAAACTTGGCTACACAGGAACTGAATTACAGAACAGAACAGGGTCTCAAATTTAGAAAACCAACTTATGCTTGCTTAAGGGTAAAGGTGAGTTGGGGTGCTGCATAAAACCAGAGATTGAAATGAGCACAGATAAAGTTCCTTAAGTCAAATATGGAATAGACAAGAGCTACTCCTTGCTCAACGAAATGGACTCAACACCGCATATTAAACGCCTAAGAATGTACCTGACTAGTAAGTATCTTAAAACCTATGGATTGCTATGTCTCCAAAAGAGAATCAAGCGTGTGTACAGGGGCATAAACGCAGCAGTGATAGGATTGGAGAGGTTCGGTGAGCAAATGAAGACCCTTTGAAGTCATATTGCATGGTACCCATTACACGGGTCTCAACTCTCCAGGTTTAAGGTATTCTTCCTTCAGCTAAAACATGCATGTGGAACCCAAGTATGATCAACCATGTGAACGGGAGACGTGTTCAAATATGTCTCAGTTTTCCTCCCCTGGTACTCGGGTGCAACATTCCAGACGCTTTACTAACACTCTCCCCACTTGGAGAGTCAGCGCCTTTAACCTCCTGTTTGGCCCAGTTTGCAATTTCTGCGGAAGATGAACAGGAATAGGGAGAACCAATGAGAGGCTAGCTGGAGGTGTCTGGACGGGCAAATTTAACTCTCATTTCCCACCAGGAAGAGGAAATAACCAAAGGCTCAGCGTGCCGTACCGGAACCAGATTAGGGCCTGAAGCCATCCTGCGGTGTTGCGGCCAGCTCAAAAGAAAGCGAGTTGAAGAAAGGAGCTCAGGGGCACTGTAATTCACAAACCTGCAGAGTTATAAATGAGAGCTATCGTCCAAAAATAGACTGAAGTAAGGCTGCCAAGAGGACTTGAAAGCGGGGCAGAATTGCAGGAAACCGATTTCAGTAGGTAGACTGGAATTGCATTGAAAGCATAGGAAAACAGGCAGAACGTCCACAATGATGCACTTGGCCAAAAAGGGCGGATGCGTTTTTTCCTGAATATATTCAGGAAAAAACGCATACGCCCTTTTTTGCCAACCAAGCAAGCTTGCAAAGGAAATCTGCACTACAATGAAGTCTCACTTCCCCCCGGTCAAAAGGGCCATCTGAAAAAAGTGTAAAATCCAGAAAGACAAGACAGGCCATGGAGAACTGGGAGCCTTGTTATGCTGATGGGCGGGATGTAAATTGCCAACAACCACTCGGGAGAAGTGTATGGTGTTTCCTGAAACATCTAAAAAACAAAGCAACAGAACCTAGGGCACTTCCACTTATGGTCCTATAGCTTAGGGAAATTAAAATCAAAAAGACACAACCACCCCAAAGTTTGGAACGGATCTGTTTACAAGAACCTCGTTTACAGTACAAGTTCAACATCGCAGAAAGTGAAAAATGGATAAAGAAGTTGTGGTATTTACTTACAAAGCAATATCACTCAGCAATGAAATCTGTGTCATCAGGCCCTTAGCAGCACAATGAGTGGATTCAGGTACGATGATTCTAACTGAAATAAGTCACACAGAAAAAGAAACATCATAAGATATCACTAATACACGGAATGTAAACTTGGCTACAAAGGAACTGAATTCCAAAACAGAACAGGGTCTCAAATTTAGAAAACCAACTTATGCTTGCTTAAGGGTAAAGGTGAGTTGGGGTGCTGCATAAAACCAGAGATTGAAATGAGCACAGATAAAGTTCCTTAAGCCAAATATGGAATAGACAAGAGCTACTCCTTGCTCAACGAAATGGACTCAACACCCCATATTAAACGCCTAAGAATGTACCTGACTAGTAAGTATCTTAAAACCTATGGATTGCTATGTCTCCAAAAGAGAATCAAGCGTGTGTACAGGGGCATAAACGCAGCAGTGATAGGATTGGAGAGGTTCGGTGAGCAAATGAAGACCCTTTGAAGTCATATTGCATGGTACCCATTACACGGGTCTCAACTCTCCAGGTTTAAGGTATTCTTCCTTCAGCTAAAACATGCATGTGGAACCCAAGTATGATCAACCATGTGAACGGGAGACGTGTTCAAATATGTCTCAGTTTTCCTCCCCTGGTACTCGGCTGCAACGTTCCAGATGCTTTACTAACACTCTCCCCACTTGGAGAGTCAGCGCCTTTAACCTCCTGTTTGGCCCAGTTTGCAATTTCTGCGGAAGATGAACAGGAATAGCGAGAACCAATGAGAGACTAGCTGGAGGTGTCTGGACGGGCAAATTTAACTCTCATTTCCCACCAGGAAGAGGAAATAACCAAAGGCTCAGCGTGCCGTGCCGGAACCAGATTAGGGCCTGAAGCCATCCTGCGGTGTTGCGGCCAGGTCACAAGAAAGCGAGTTGAAGAAAGGAGCTCAGGGGCACTGTAATTCACAAACCTGCAGAGTTATAAATGACAGCTATCGTCCAAAAATAGACTGAAGTAAGGCTGCCAAGAGGACTTGAAAGCAGGGCAGAATTGCAGGAAACCGATTTCAGGAGGTAGACTGGAATTGCATTGAAAGCATAGGAAAAGAGGCAGAACGTCCACAATGATGCACTTGGCCAAAAAGGGCGTATGCATTTTTTCCTGAATATATTCAGGAAAAAACGCATGCGCCCTTTTTGGCCAACCAAGCAAGCTTGCAAAGGAAATCTGCACTACAATGAAGTCTCACTTCCCCCCGGTCAAAAGGGCCATCTGAAAAAAGTGTAAAATCCAGAAAGGGAGGACAGGCCATGGAGAACTGGGAGCCTTGTTATGCTGATGGGCGGGATGTAAATTGCCAACAGACACTCGGGAGAAGTGTATGGTGTTTCCTGAAACATCTAAAAAACAAAGCAACAGAGCCTAGGGCACTGCCACTTATGGTCCTATAGCTTAGGGAAATTAAAATCAAAAAGACACAGCCACCCCAAAGTTTGGGACGCCTCTGTTTACAAGAACCTCGTTTACAGTACAAGTTCAACATCGCAGAAAGTGAAAAATGGATAAAGAAGTTGTGGTATTTACTTACAAAGCAATATCACTCAGCAATGAAATCTATGTCATCAGGCCCTTAGCATCACAATGAGTGGATTCAGGTATGATGATTCTACCTGAAATAAGTCACACAGAAAAAGAAACATCATAAGATATCAGTAATACACGGAATGTAAACTTGGCTACACAGGAACTGAATTACAGAACAGAACAGGGACTCAAATTTAGAAAACCAACTTATGCTTGCTTAAGGGTAAAGGTGAGTTGGGGTGCTGCATAAAACCAGAGATTGAAATGAGCACAGATAAAGTTCCTTAAGTCAAATATGGAATAGACAAGAGCTACTCCTTGCTCAACGAAATGGACTCAACACCGCATATTGAACGCCTAAGAATGTACCTGACTAGTAAGTATCGTAAAACCTATGGATTGCTATGTCTCCAAAAGAGAATCAAGCATGTGTACAGGGGCATAAACGCAGCAGTGATAGGATTGGAGAGGTTCGGTGACCAAATGAAGACCCTTTGAAGTCATATTGCATGGTACCCATTGCACGGGTCTCAACTCTCCAGGTTTAAGGTATTCTTCCTTCAGCTAAAACATGCATGTGGAACCCAAGTATGATCAACCATGTGAACGGGAGACGTGTTCAAATATGTCTCAGTTTTCCTCCCCTGGTACTCGGGTGCAACATTCCAGACGCTTTACTAACACTCTCCCCACTTGGAGAGTCAGCGCCTTTAACCTCCTGTTTGGCCCAGTTTGCAATTTCTGCGGAAGATGAACAGGAATAGCGAGAACCAATGAGAGACTAGCTGGAGGTGTCTGGACGGGCAAATTTAACTCTCATTTCCCACCAGGAAGAGGAAATAACCAAAGGCTCAGCGTGCCGTGCCGGAACCAGATTAGGGCCTGAAGCCATCCTGCGGTGTTGCGGCCAGGTCACAAGAAAGCGAGTTGAAGAAAGGAGCTCAGGGGCACTGTAATTCACAAACCTGCAGAGTTATAAATGACAGCTATCGTCCAAAAATAGACTGAAGTAAGGCTGCCAAGAGGACTTGAAAGCGGGGCAGAATTGCAGGAAACCGATTTCAGGAGGTAGACTGGAATTGCATTGAAAGCATAGGAAAAGAGGCAGAACGTCCACAATGATGCACTTGGCCAAAAAGGGCGTATGCGTTTTTTCCTGAATATATTCAGGAAAAAACGCATACGCACTTTTTGGCCAACCAAGCAAGCTTGCAAAGGAAATCTGCACTACAATGAAGTCTCACTTCCCCCCGGTCAAAAGGGCCATCTGAAAAAAGTGTAAAATCCAGAAAGGCAGGACAGGCCATGGAGAACTGGGAGCCTTGTTATGCTGATGGGTGGGATGTAAATTGCCAACAGACACTCGGGAGAAGTGTATGGTGTTTCCTGAAACATCTAAAAAACAAAGCAACAGAGCCTAGGGCACTGCCACTTATGGTCCTATAGCTTAGGGAAATTAAAATCAAAAAGACACAGCCACCCCAAAGTTTGGGACGCCTCTGTTTACAAGAACCTCGTTTACAGTACAAGTTCAACATCGCAGAAAGTGAAAAATGGATAAAGAAGTTGTGGTATTTACTTACAAAGCAATATCACTCAGCAATGAAATCTATGTCATCAGGCCCTTAGCATCACAATGAGTGGATTCAGGTATGATGATTCTACCTGAAATAAGTCACACAGAAAAAGAAACATCATAAGATATCAGTAATACACGGAATGTAAACTTGGCTACACAGGAACTGAATTACAGAACAGAACAGGGTCTCAAATTTAGAAAACCAACTTATGCTTGCTTAAGGGTAAAGGTGAGTTGGGGTGCTGCATAAAACCAGAGATTGAAATGAGCACAGATAAAGTTCCTTAAGTCAAATATGGAATAGACAAGAGCTACTCCTTGCTCAACGAAATGGACTCAACACCGCATATTAAACGCCTAAGAATGTACCTGACTAGTAAGTATCTTAAAACCTATGGATTGCTATGTCTCCAAAAGAGAATCAAGCGTGTGTACAGGGGCATAAACGCAGCAGTGATAGGATTGGAGAGGTTCGGTGAGCAAATGAAGACCCTTTGAAGTCATATTGCATGGTACCCATTACACGGGTCTCAACTCTCCAGGTTTAAGGTATTCTTCCTTCAGCTAAAACATGCATGTGGAACCCAAGTATGATCAACCATGTGAATGGGAGACGTGTTCAAATATGTCTCAGTTTTCCTCCCCTGGTACTCGGGTGCAACATTCCAGACGCTTTACTAACACTCTCCCCACTTGGAGAGTCAGCGCCTTTAACCTCCTGTTTGGCCCAGTTTGCAATTTCTGCGGAAGATGAACAGGAATAGGGAGAACCAATGAGAGGCTAGCTGGAGGTGTCTGGACGGGCAAATTTAACTCTCATTTCCCACCAGGAAGAGGAAATAACCAAAGGCTCAGCGTGCCGTACCGGAACCAGATTAGGGCCTGAAGCCATCCTGCGGTGTTGCGGCCAGCTCAAAAGAAAGCGAGTTGAAGAAAGGAGCTCAGGGGCACTGTAATTCACAAACCTGCAGAGTTATAAATGAGAGCTATCGTCCAAAAATAGACTGAAGTAAGGCTGCCAAGAGGACTTGAAAGCGGGGCAGAATTGCAGGAAACCGATTTCAGTAGGTAGACTGGAATTGCATTGAAAGCATAGGAAAACAGGCAGAACGTCCACAATGATGCACTTGGCCAAAAAGGGCGGATGCGTTTTTTCCTGAATATATTCAGGAAAAAACGCATACGCCCTTTTTTGCCAACCAAGCAAGCTTGCAAAGGAAATCTGCACTACAATGAAGTCTCACTTCCCCCCGGTCAAAAGGGCCATCTGAAAAAAGTGTAAAATCCAGAAAGACAAGACAGGCCATGGAGAACTGGGAGCCTTGTTATGCTGATGGGCGGGATGTAAATTGCCAACAACCACTCGGGAGAAGTGTATGGTGTTTCCTGAAACATCTAAAAAACAAAGCAACAGAACCTAGGGCACTTCCACTTATGGTCCTATAGCTTAGGGAAATTAAAATCAAAAAGACACAACCACCCCAAAGTTTGGAACGGATCTGTTTACAAGAACCTCGTTTACAGTACAAGTTCAACATCGCAGAAAGTGAAAAATGGATAAAGAAGTTGTGGTATTTACTTACAAAGCAATATCACTCAGCAATGAAATCTGTGTCATCAGGCCCTTAGCAGCACAATGAGTGGATTCAGGTACGATGATTCTAACTGAAATAAGTCACACAGAAAAAGAAACATCATAAGATATCACTAATACACGGAATGTAAACTTGGCTACACAGGAACTGAATTCCAAAACAGAACAGGGTCTCAAATTTAGAAAACCAACTTATGCTTGCTTAAGGGTAAAGGTGAGTTGGGGTGCTGCATAAAACCAGAGATTGAAATGAGCACAGATAAAGTTCCTTAAGCCAAATATGGAATAGACAAGAGCTACTCCTTGCTCAACGAAATGGACTCAACACCCCATATTAAACGCCTAAGAATGTACCTGACTAGTAAGTATCTTAAAACCTATGGATTGCTATGTCTCCAAAAGAGAATCAAGCGTGTGTACAGGGGCATAAACGCAGCAGTGATAGGATTGGAGAGGTTCGGTGAGCAAATGAAGACCCTTTGAAGTCATATTGCATGGTACCCATTACACGGGTCTCAACTCTCCAGGTTTAAGGTATTCTTCCTTCAGCTAAAACATGCATGTGGAACCCAAGTATGATCAACCATGTGAACGGGAGACGTGTTCAAATATGTCTCAGTTTTCCTCCCCTGGTACTCGGGTGCAACATTCCAGACGCTTTACTAACACTCTCCCCACTTGGAGAGTCAGCGCCTTTAACCTCCTGTTTGGCCCAGTTTGCAATTTCTGCGGAAGATGAACAGGAATAGCGAGAACCAATGAGAGACTAGCTGGAGGTGTCTGGACGGGCAAATTTAACTCTCATTTCCCACCAGGAAGAGGAAATAACCAAAGGCTCAGCGTGCCGTGCCGGAACCAGATTAGGGCCTGAAGCCATCCTGCGGTGTTGCGGCCAGGTCACAAGAAAGCGAGTTGAAGAAAGGAGCTCAGGGGCACTGTAATTCACAAACCTGCAGAGTTATAAATGACAGCTATCGTCCAAAAATAGACTGAAGTAAGGCTGCCAAGAGGACTTGAAAGCAGGGCAGAATTGCAGGAAACCGATTTCAGGAGGTAGACTGGAATTGCATTGAAAGCATAGGAAAAGAGGCAGAACGTCCACAATGATGCACTTGGCCAAAAAGGGCGTATGCATTTTTTCCTGAATATATTCAGGAAAAAACGCATGCGCCCTTTTTGGCCAACCAAGCAAGCTTGCAAAGGAAATCTGCACTACAATGAAGTCTCACTTCCCCCCGGTCAAAAGGGCCATCTGAAAAAAGTGTAAAATCCAGAAAGGGAGGACAGGCCATGGAGAACTGGGAGCCTTGTTATGCTGATGGGCGGGATGTAAATTGCCAACAGACACTCGGGAGAAGTGTATGGTGTTTCCTGAAACATCTAAAAAACAAAGCAACAGAGCCTAGGGCACTGCCACTTATGGTCCTATAGCTTAGGGAAATTAAAATCAAAAAGACACAGCCACCCCAAAGTTTGGGACGCCTCTGTTTACAAGAACCTCGTTTACAGTACAAGTTCAACATCGCAGAAAGTGAAAAATGGATAAAGAAGTTGTGGTATTTACTTACAAAGCAATATCACTCAGCAATGAAATCTATGTCATCAGGCCCTTAGCATCACAATGAGTGGATTCAGGTATGATGATTCTACCTGAAATAAGTCACACAGAAAAAGAAACATCATAAGATATCAGTAATACACGGAATGTAAACTTGGCTACACAGGAACTGAATTACAGAACAGAACAGGGACTCAAATTTAGAAAACCAACTTATGCTTGCTTAAGGGTAAAGGTGAGTTGGGGTGCTGCATAAAACCAGAGATTGAAATGAGCACAGATAAAGTTCCTTAAGTCAAATATGGAATAGACAAGAGCTACTCCTTGCTCAATGAAATGGACTCAACACCGCATATTGAACGCCTAAGAATGTACCTGACTAGTAAGTATCGTAAAACCTATGGATTGCTATGTCTCCAAAAGAGAATCAAGCATGTGTACAGGGGCATAAACGCAGCAGTGATAGGATTGGAGAGGTTCGGTGACCAAATGAAGACCCTTTGAAGTCATATTGCATGGTACCCATTGCACGGGTCTCAACTCTCCAGGTTTAAGGTATTCTTCCTTCAGCTAAAACATGCATGTGGAACCCAAGTATGATCAACCATGTGAACGGGAGACGTGTTCAAATATGTCTCAGTTTTCCTCCCCTGGTACTCGGGTGCAACATTCCAGACGCTTTACTAACACTCTCCCCACTTGGAGAGTCAGCGCCTTTAACCTCCTGTTTGGCCCAGTTTGCAATTTCTGCGGAAGATGAACAGGAATAGCGAGAACCAATGAGAGACTAGCTGGAGGTGTCTGGACGGGCAAATTTAACTCTCATTTCCCACCAGGAAGAGGAAATAACCAAAGGCTCAGCGTGCCGTGCCGGAACCAGATTAGGGCCTGAAGCCATCCTGCGGTGTTGCGGCCAGGTCACAAGAAAGCGAGTTGAAGAAAGGAGCTCAGGGGCACTGTAATTCACAAACCTGCAGAGTTATAAATGACAGCTATCGTCCAAAAATAGACTGAAGTAAGGCTGCCAAGAGGACTTGAAAGCGGGGCAGAATTGCAGGAAACCGATTTCAGGAGGTAGACTGGAATTGCATTGAAAGCATAGGAAAAGAGGCAGAACGTCCACAATGATGCACTTGGCCAAAAAGGGCGTATGCGTTTTTTCCTGAATATATTCAGGAAAAAACGCATACGCACTTTTTGGCCAACCAAGCAAGCTTGCAAAGGAAATCTGCACTACAATGAAGTCTCACTTCCCCCCGGTCAAAAGGGCCATCTGAAAAAAGTGTAAAATCCAGAAAGGCAGGACAGGCCATGGAGAACTGGGAGCCTTGTTATGCTGATGGGTGGGATGTAAATTGCCAACAGACACTCGGGAGAAGTGTATGGTGTTTCCTGAAACATCTAAAAAACAAAGCAACAGAGCCTAGGGCACTGCCACTTATGGTCCTATAGCTTAGGGAAATTAAAATCAAAAAGACACAGCCACCCCAAAGTTTGGGACGCCTCTGTTTACAAGAACCTCGTTTACAGTACAAGTTCAACATCGCAGAAAGTGAAAAATGGATAAAGAAGTTGTGGTATTTACTTACAAAGCAATATCACTCAGCAATGAAATCTATGTCATCAGGCCCTTAGCATCACAATGAGTGGATTCAGGTATGATGATTCTACCTGAAATAAGTCACACAGAAAAAGAAACATCATAAGATATCAGTAATACACGGAATGTAAACTTGGCTACACAGGAACTGAATTACAGAACAGAACAGGGTCTCAAATTTAGAAAACCAACTTATGCTTGCTTAAGGGTAAAGGTGAGTTGGGGTGCTGCATAAAACCAGAGATTGAAATGAGCACAGATAAAGTTCCTTAAGTCAAATATGGAATAGACAAGAGCTACTCCTTGCTCAACGAAATGGACTCAACACCGCATATTAAACGCCTAAGAATGTACCTGACTAGTAAGTATCTTAAAACCTATGGATTGCTATGTCTCCAAAAGAGAATCAAGCGTGTGTACAGGGGCATAAACGCAGCAGTGATAGGATTGGAGAGGTTCGGTGAGCAAATGAAGACCCTTTGAAGTCATATTGCATGGTACCCATTACACGGGTCTCAACTCTCCAGGTTTAAGGTATTCTTCCTTCAGCTAAAACATGCATGTGGAACCCAAGTATGATCAACCATGTGAACGGGAGACGTGTTCAAATATGTCTCAGTTTTCCTCCCCTGGTACTCGGGTGCAACATTCCAGACGCTTTACTAACACTCTCCCCACTTGGAGAGTCAGCGCCTTTAACCTCCTGTTTGGCCCAGTTTGCAATTTCTGCGGAAGATGAACAGGAATAGGGAGAACCAATGAGAGGCTAGCTGGAGGTGTCTGGACGGGCAAATTTAACTCTCATTTCCCACCAGGAAGAGGAAATAACCAAAGGCTCAGCGTGCCGTACCGGAACCAGATTAGGGCCTGAAGCCATCCTGCGGTGTTGCGGCCAGCTCAAAAGAAAGCGAGTTGAAGAAAGGAGCTCAGGGGCACTGTAATTCACAAACCTGCAGAGTTATAAATGAGAGCTATCGTCCAAAAATAGACTGAAGTAAGGCTGCCAAGAGGACTTGAAAGCGGGGCAGAATTGCAGGAAACCGATTTCAGTAGGTAGACTGGAATTGCATTGAAAGCATAGGAAAACAGGCAGAACGTCCACAATGATGCACTTGGCCAAAAAGGGCGGATGCGTTTTTTCCTGAATATATTCAGGAAAAAACGCATACGCCCTTTTTTGCCAACCAAGCAAGCTTGCAAAGGAAATCTGCACTACAATGAAGTCTCACTTCCCCCCGGTCAAAAGGGCCATCTGAAAAAAGTGTAAAATCCAGAAAGACAAGACAGGCCATGGAGAACTGGGAGCCTTGTTATGCTGATGGGCGGGATGTAAATTGCCAACAACCACTCGGGAGAAGTGTATGGTGTTTCCTGAAACATCTAAAAAACAAAGCAACAGAACCTAGGGCACTTCCACTTATGGTCCTATAGCTTAGGGAAATTAAAATCAAAAAGACACAACCACCCCAAAGTTTGGAACGGATCTGTTTACAAGAACCTCGTTTACAGTACAAGTTCAACATCGCAGAAAGTGAAAAATGGATAAAGAAGTTGTGGTATTTACTTACAAAGCAATATCACTCAGCAATGAAATCTGTGTCATCAGGCCCTTAGCAGCACAATGAGTGGATTCAGGTACGATGATTCTAACTGAAATAAGTCACACAGAAAAAGAAACATCATAAGATATCACTAATACACGGAATGTAAACTTGGCTACACAGGAACTGAATTCCAAAACAGAACAGGGTCTCAAATTTAGAAAACCAACTTATGCTTGCTTAAGGGTAAAGGTGAGTTGGGGTGCTGCATAAAACCAGAGATTGAAATGAGCACAGATAAAGTTCCTTAAGCCAAATATGGAATAGACAAGAGCTACTCCTTGCTCAACGAAATGGACTCAACACCCCATATTAAACGCCTAAGAATGTACCTGACTAGTAAGTATCTTAAAACCTATGGATTGCTATGTCTCCAAAAGAGAATCAAGCGTGTGTACAGGGGCATAAACGCAGCAGTGATAGGATTGGAGAGGTTCGGTGAGCAAATGAAGACCCTTTGAAGTCATATTGCATGGTACCCATTACACGGGTCTCAACTCTCCAGGTTTAAGGTATTCTTCCTTCAGCTAAAACATGCATGTGGAACCCAAGTATGATCAACCATGTGAACGGGAGACGTGTTCAAATATGTCTCAGTTTTCCTCCCCTGGTACTCGGGTGCAACGTTCCAGACGCTTTACTAACACTCTCCCCACTTGGAGAGTCAGCGCCTTTAACCTCCTGTTTGGCCCAGTTTGCAATTTCTGCGGAAGATGAACAGGAATAGCGAGAACCAATGAGAGACTAGCTGGAGGTGTCTGGACGGGCAAATTTAACTCTCATTTCCCACCAGGAAGAGGAAATAACCAAAGGCTCAGCGTGCCGTGCCGGAACCAGATTAGGGCCTGAAGCCATCCTGCGGTGTTGCGGCCAGGTCACAAGAAAGCGAGTTGAAGAAAGGAGCTCAGGGGCACTGTAATTCACAAACCTGCAGAGTTATAAATGACAGCTATCGTCCAAAAATAGACTGAAGTAAGGCTGCCAAGAGGACTTGAAAGCAGGGCAGAATTGCAGGAAACCGATTTCAGGAGGTAGACTGGAATTGCATTGAAAGCATAGGAAAAGAGGCAGAACGTCCACAATGATGCACTTGGCCAAAAAGGGCGTATGCATTTTTTCCTGAATATATTCAGGAAAAAACGCATGCGCCCTTTTTGGCCAACCAAGCAAGCTTGCAAAGGAAATCTGCACTACAATGAAGTCTCACTTCCCCCCGGTCAAAAGGGCCATCTGAAAAAAGTGTAAAATCCAGAAAGGGAGGACAGGCCATGGAGAACTGGGAGCCTTGTTATGCTGATGGGCGGGATGTAAATTGCCAACAGACACTCGGGAGAAGTGTATGGTGTTTCCTGAAACATCTAAAAAACAAAGCAACAGAGCCTAGGGCACTGCCACTTATGGTCCTATAGCTTAGGGAAATTAAAATCAAAAAGACACAGCCACCCCAAAGTTTGGGACGCCTCTGTTTACAAGAACCTCGTTTACAGTACAAGTTCAACATCGCAGAAAGTGAAAAATGGATAAAGAAGTTGTGGTATTTACTTACAAAGCAATATCACTCAGCAATGAAATCTATGTCATCAGGCCCTTAGCATCACAATGAGTGGATTCAGGTATGATGATTCTACCTGAAATAAGTCACACAGAAAAAGAAACATCATAAGATATCAGTAATACACGGAATGTAAACTTGGCTACACAGGAACTGAATTACAGAACAGAACAGGGTCTCAAATTTAGAAAACCAACTTATGCTTGCTTAAGGGTAAAGGTGAGTTGGGGTGCTGCATAAAACCAGAGATTGAAATGAGCACAGATAAAGTTCCTTAAGTCAAATATGGAATAGACAAGAGCTACTCCTTGCTCAACGAAATGGACTCAACACCGCATATTAAACGCCTAAGAATGTACCTGACTAGTAAGTATCGTAAAACCTATGGATTGCTATGTCTCCAAAAGAGAATCAAGCATGTGTACAGGGGCATAAACGCAGCAGTGATAGGATTGGAGAGGTTCGGTGACCAAATGAAGACCCTTTGAAGTCATATTGCATGGTACCCATTGCACGGGTCTCAACTCTCCAGGTTTAAGGTATTCTTCCTTCAGCTAAAACATGCATGTGGAACCCAAGTATGATCAACCATGTGAACGGGAGACGTGTTCAAATATGTCTCAGTTTTCCTCCCCTGGTACTCGGGTGCAACATTCCAGACGCTTTACTAACACTCTCCCCACTTGGAGAGTCAGCGCCTTTAACCTCCTGTTTGGCCCAGTTTGCAATTTCTGCGGAAGATGAACAGGAATAGCGAGAACCAATGAGAGACTAGCTGGAGGTGTCTGGACGGGCAAATTTAACTCTCATTTCCCACCAGGAAGAGGAAATAACCAAAGGCTCAGCGTGCCGTGCCGGAACCAGATTAGGGCCTGAAGCCATCCTGCGGTGTTGCGGCCAGGTCACAAGAAAGCGAGTTGAAGAAAGGAGCTCAGGGGCACTGTAATTCACAAACCTGCAGAGTTATAAATGACAGCTATCGTCCAAAAATAGACTGAAGTAAGGCTGCCAAGAGGACTTGAAAGCGGGGCAGAATTGCAGGAAACCGATTTCAGGAGGTAGACTGGAATTGCATTGAAAGCATAGGAAAAGAGGCAGAACGTCCACAATGATGCACTTGGCCAAAAAGGGCGTATGCGTTTTTTCCTGAATATATTCAGGAAAAAACGCATACGCACTTTTTGGCCAACCAAGCAAGCTTGCAAAGGAAATCTGCACTACAATGAAGTCTCACTTCCCCCCGGTCAAAAGGGCCATCTGAAAAAAGTGTAAAATCCAGAAAGGCAGGACAGGCCATGGAGAACTGGGAGCCTTGTTATGCTGATGGGTGGGATGTAAATTGCCAACAGACACTCGGGAGAAGTGTATGGTGTTTCCTGAAACATCTAAAAAACAAAGCAACAGAGCCTAGGGCACTGCCACTTATGGTCCTATAGCTTAGGGAAATTAAAATCAAAAAGACACAGCCACCCCAAAGTTTGGGACGCCTCTGTTTACAAGAACCTCGTTTACAGTACAAGTTCAACATCGCAGAAAGTGAAAAATGGATAAAGAAGTTGTGGTATTTACTTACAAAGCAATATCACTCAGCAATGAAATCTATGTCATCAGGCCCTTAGCATCACAATGAGTGGATTCAGGTATGATGATTCTACCTGAAATAAGTCACACAGAAAAAGAAACATCATAAGATATCAGTAATACACGGAATGTAAACTTGGCTACACAGGAACTGAATTACAGAACAGAACAGGGTCTCAAATTTAGAAAACCAACTTATGCTTGCTTAAGGGTAAAGGTGAGTTGGGGTGCTGCATAAAACCAGAGATTGAAATGAGCACAGATAAAGTTCCTTAAGTCAAATATGGAATAGACAAGAGCTACTCCTTGCTCAACGAAATGGACTCAACACCGCATATTAAACGCCTAAGAATATACCTGACTAGTAAGTATCTTAAAACCTATGGATTGCTATGTCTCCAAAAGAGAATCAAGCGTGTGTACAGGGGCATAAACGCAGCAGTGATAGGATTGGAGAGGTTCGGTGAGCAAATGAAGACCCTTTGAAGTCATATTGCATGGTACCCATTACACGGGTCTCAACTCTCCAGGTTTAAGGTATTCTTCCTTCAGCTAAAACATGCATGTGGAACCCAAGTATGATCAACCATGTGAACGGGAGACGTGTTCAAATATGTCTCAGTTTTCCTCCCCTGGTACTCGGGTGCAACATTCCAGACGCTTTACTAACACTCTCCCCACTTGGAGAGTCAGCGCCTTTAACCTCCTGTTTGGCCCAGTTTGCAATTTCTGCGGAAGATGAACAGGAATAGGGAGAACCAATGAGAGGCTAGCTGGAGGTGTCTGGACGGGCAAATTTAACTCTCATTTCCCACCAGGAAGAGGAAATAACCAAAGGCTCAGCGTGCCGTACCGGAACCAGATTAGGGCCTGAAGCCATCCTGCGGTGTTGCGGCCAGCTCAAAAGAAAGCGAGTTGAAGAAAGGAGCTCAGGGGCACTGTAATTCACAAACCTGCAGAGTTATAAATGAGAGCTATCGTCCAAAAATAGACTGAAGTAAGGCTGCCAAGAGGACTTGAAAGCGGGGCAGAATTGCAGGAAACCGATTTCAGTAGGTAGACTGGAATTGCATTGAAAGCATAGGAAAACAGGCAGAACGTCCACAATGATGCACTTGGCCAAAAAGGGCGGATGCGTTTTTTCCTGAATATATTCAGGAAAAAACGCATACGCCCTTTTTTGCCAACCAAGCAAGCTTGCAAAGGAAATCTGCACTACAATGAAGTCTCACTTCCCCCCGGTCAAAAGGGCCATCTGAAAAAAGTGTAAAATCCAGAAAGACAAGACAGGCCATGGAGAACTGGGAGCCTTGTTATGCTGATGGGCGGGATGTAAATTGCCAACAACCACTCGGGAGAAGTGTATGGTGTTTCCTGAAACATCTAAAAAACAAAGCAACAGAGCCTAGGGCACTTCCACTTATGGTCCTATAGCTTAGGGAAATTAAAATCAAAAAGACACAGCCACCCCAAAGTTTGGAACGGCTCTGTTTACAAGAACCTCGTTTACAGTACAAGTTCAACATCGCAGAAAGTGAAAAATGGATAAAGAAGTTGTGGTATTTACTTACAAAGCAATATCACTCAGCAATGAAATCTATGTCATCAGGCCCTTAGCAGCACAATGAGTGGATTCAGGTATGATGATTCTAACTGAAATAAGTCACACAGAAAAAGAAACATCATAAGATATCAGTAATACACGGAATGGAAACTTGGCTACACAGGAACTGAATTACAGAACAGAACAGGGTCTCAAATTTAGAAAACCAACTTATTCTTGCTTAAGGGTAAAGGTGAGCTGGGGTGCTGCATAAAAACAGAGATTGAAATGAGCACAGATAAAGTTCCTTAAGCCAAATATGGAATAGACAAGAGCTACTCCTTGCTCAGCGAAATTGACTCAACACCGCATATTAAACGCCTAAGAATGTACCTGACTAGTAAGTATCTTAAAACCTATGGATTGCTATGTCTCCGAAAGTGAATCAAGCATGTGTACAGGGGCATAAACGCAGCAGTGATAGGATTGGAGAGGTTCGGTGAGCAAATGAAGACCCTTTGAAGTCATATTGCATGGTTCGCATTACACGGGTCTCAACTCTCCAGGTTTAAGGTATTCTTCCTTCAGCTAAAACATGCATGTGGAACCTAGAGTATGATCAACCATGTGATCGGGAGACGTGTTCAAATATGTCTCAGTTTTCCTCCCCTGGTACTCGGGTGCAACATTCCAGACGCTTTACTAACACTCTCCCGACTTGGAGAGTCAGTCCCTTTAACCTCCTGTTTGGCCCAGTTTTCAATTTCTGCGGAAGATGAACAGGAATAGCGAGAACCAATGAGAGACTAGCTGGAGGTGTCTGGACGGGCAAATTTAACTCTCATTTCCCACCAGGAAGAGAAATTAACCAAAGGCTCAGCATGCCGGGCCGGAACCAGATTAGGGCCTGAAGCCATCCTGCGGTGTTGCGGCCAGGTCACAAGAAAGCGAGTTGAAGAAAGGAGCTCAGGGGCACTGTAATTCACAAACCTGCAGAGTTATAAATGACAGCTATCGTCCAAAAATAGACTGAAGTAAGGCTGCCAAGAGGACTTGAAAGCGGGGCAGAATTGCAGGAAACCGATTTCAGGAGGTAGACTGGAATTGCATTGAAAGCATAGGAAAAGAGGCAGAACGTCCACAATGATGCACTTGGCCAAAAAGGGCGTATGCGTTTTTTCCTGAATATATTCAGGAAAAAACGCATACGCCCTTTTTGGCCAACCAAGCAAGCTTGCAAAGGAAATCTGCACTACAATGAAGTCTCACTTCCCCCCGGTCAAAAGGGCCACCTGAAAAAAGTGTAAAATCCAGAAAGACAAGAGAGGCCATGGAGAACTGGGAGCCTTGTTATGCTGATGGGCGGGATGTAAATTGCCAACAACCACTCGGGAGAAGTGTATGGTGTTTCCTGAAACATGTAAAAAACAAAGCAACAGAACCTAGGGCACTTCCACTTATGGTCCTATAGCTTAGGGAAATTAAAATCAAAAAGACACAGCCACCCCAAAGTTTGGAACGGATCTGTTTACAAGAACCTCGTTTACAGTACAAGTTCAACATCGCAGAAAGTGAAAAATGGATAAAGAAGTTGTGGTATTTACTTACAAAGCAATATCACTCAGCAATGTAATCTGTGTCATCAGGCCCTTAGCAGCACAATGAGTGGATTCAGGTACGATGATTCTAACTGAAATAAGTCACACAGAAAGAGAAACATCATAAGATATCACTAATACACGGAATGTAAACTTGGCTACACAGGAACTGAATTACCGAACAGAACAGGGTCTCAAATTTAGAAAACCAACTTATGCTTGCTTAAGGGGAAAGGTGAGTTGGGGTGCTGCATAAAACCAGAGATTGAAATGAGCACAGATAAAGTTCCTTAAGCCAAATATGGAATAGACAAGAGCTACTCCTTGCTCAACGAAATGGACTCAACACCCCATATTAAACGCCTAAGAATGTACCTGACTAGTAAGTATCTTAAAACCTATGGATTGCTATGTCTCCAAAAGAGAATCAAGCGTGTGTACAGGGGCATAAACGCAGCAGTGATAGGATTGGAGAGGTTTGGTGAGCAAATGAAGACCCTTTGAAGTCATATTGCATGGTACCCATTACACGGGTCTCAACTCTCCAGGTTTAAGGTATTCTTCCTTCAGCTAAAACATGCATGTGGAACCCAAGTATGATCAACCATGTGAACGGGAGACGTGTTCAAATATGTCTCAGTTTTCCTCCCCTGGTACTCGGGTGCAACATTCCAGACGCTTTACTAACACTCTCCCCACTTGGAGAGTCAGCGCCTTTAACCTCCTGTTTGGCCCAGTTTGCAATTTCTGCGGAAGATGAACAGGAATAGCGAGAACCAATGAGAGACTAGCTGGAGGTGTCTGGACGGGCAAATTTAACTCTCATTTCCCACCAGGAAGAGGAATTAACCAAAGGCTCAGCATGCCGGGCCGGAACCAGATTAGGGCCTGAAGCCATCCTGCGGTGTTGCGGCCAGGTCACAAGAAAGCGAGTTGAAGAAAGGAGCTCAGGGGCACTGTAATTCACAAACCTGCAGAGTTATAAATGACAGCTATCGTCCAAAAATAGACTGAAGTAAGGCTGCCAAGAGGACTTGAAAGCGGGGCAGAATTGCAGGAAACCGATTTCAGGAGGTAGACTGGAATTGCATTGAAAGCATAGGAAAAGAGGCAGAACGTCCACAATGATGCACTTGGCCAAAAAGGGCGTATGCGTTTTTTCCTGAATATATTCAGGAAAAAACGCATACGCCCTTTTTGGCCAACCAAGCAAGCTTGCAAAGGAAATCTGCACTACAATGAAGTCTCACTTCCCCCCGGTCAAAAGGGCCATCTGAAAAAAGTGTAAAATCCAGAAAGGCAGGACAGGCCATGGACAACTGGGAGCCTTGTTATGCTGATGGGCGGGATGTAAATTGCCAACAGACACTCGGGAGAAGTGTATGGTGTTTCCTGAAACATCTAAAAAACAAAGCAACAGAGCCTAGGGCACTGCCACTTATGGTCCTATAGCTTAGGGAAATTAAAATCAAAAAGACACAGCCACCCCAAAGTTTGGAACGGCTCTGTTTACAAGAACCTCGTTTACAGTACAAGTTCAACATCACAGAAAGTGAAAAATGGATAAAGAAGTTGTGGTATTTACTTACAAAGCAATATCACTCAGCAATGAAATCTGTGTCATCAGGCCCGTAGCAGCATAATGAGTGGATTCAGGTATGATGATTCTAACTGAAATAAGTCACACAGAAAAGAAACATCATAAGATATCAGTAATACACGGAATGTAAACTTGGCTACACAGGAACTGAATTACAGAACAGAACAGGGTCTCAAATTTAGAAAACCAACTTATGCTTGCTTCAGGGTAAAGGTGAGTTGGGGTGCTGCATAAAACCAGAGACTGAAATGAGCACAGATAAAGTTCCTTAAGTCAAATATGGAATAGACAAGAGCTACTCCTTGCTCAACGAAATGGACTCAACACCGCATATTAAACGCCTAAGAATGTACCTGACTAGTAAGTATCGGAAAACCTATGGATTGCTATGTCTCCAAAAGAGAATCAAGCATGTGTACAGGGGGATAAACGCAGCAGTGATAGGATTGGAGAGGTTCGGTGAGCAAATGAAGACCCTTTGAAGTCATATTGCATGGTACGCATTACACGGGTCTCAACTCTCCAGGTTTAAGGTATTCTTCCTTCAGCTAAAACATGCATGTGGAACCTAGAGTATGATCAACCATGTGATCGGGAGACGTGTTCAAATATGTCTCAGTTTTCCTCCCCTGGAACTCGGGTGCAACATTCCAGATGCTTTACTAACACTCTCCCGACTTGGAGAGTCAGTCCCTTTAACCTCCTGTTTGGCCCAGTTTGCAATTTCTGTGGAAGATGAACAGGAATAGCGAGAACCAATGAGAGACTAGCTGGAGGTGTCTGGACGGGCAAATTTAACTCTCATTTCCCACCAGGAAGAGGAATTAACCAAAGGCTCAGCATGCCGGGCCGGAACCAGATTAGGGCCTGAAGCCATCCTGCGGTGTTGCGGCCAGGTCACAAGAAAGCGAGTTGAAGAAAGGAGCTCAGGGGCACTGTAATTCACAAACCTGCAGAGTTATAAATGAGAGCTATCGTCCAAAAATAGACTGAAGTAACGCTGCCAAGAGGACTTGAAAGCGGGGCAGAATTGCAGGAAACCGATTTCAGGAGGTAGACTGGAATTGCATTGAAAGCATAGGAAAAGAGGCAGAACGTCCACAATGATGCACTTGGCCAAAAAGGGCGGATGCGTTTTTTCCTGAATATATTCAGGAAAAAACGCATCCGCCCTTTTTGGCCAACCAAGCAAGCTTGCAAAGGAAATCTGCACTACAATGAAGTCTCACTTCCCCCCGGTCAAAAGGGCCATCTGAAAAAAGTGTAAAATCCAGAAAGACAAGACAGGCCATGGAGAACTGGGAGCCTTGTTATGCTGATGGGCGGGATGTAAATTGCCAACAACCACTCGGGAGAAGTGTATGGTGTTTCCTGAAACATCTAAAAAACAAAGCAACAGAGCCTAGGGAACTTCCACTTATGGTCCTATAGCTTAGGGAAATTAAATTCAAAAAGACACAGCCACCCCAAAGTTTGGAACGGCTCTGTTTACAAGAACCTCGTTTACAGTACAAGTTCAACATCGCAGAAAGTGAAAAATGGATAAAGAACATGTCGTACTTACGTACAATGCAGTATCACTCAGCAATGAAATCTGTGTCATCAGGCCCGTAGCAGCATAATGAGTGGTTTCAGGTACGATGATTCTAACTGAAATAAGTCACACAGAAAAAGAAACATCATAAGATATCACTAATACACGGAATGTAAACTTGGCTACACAGGAACTGCATTCCAAAACAGAACAGGGTCTCAAATTTAGAAAACCAACTTATGCTTGCTTAAGGGGAAAGGTGAGTTGGGGTGCTACATAAAACCAGAGATTGAAATGAGCACAGATAAAGTTCCTTAAGCCAAATATGGAATAGACAAGAGCTACTCCTTGCTCAACGAAATGGACTCAACACCCCATATTAAACGCCTAAGAATGTACCTGACTAGTAAGTATCTTAAAACCTATGGATTGCTATGTCTGCAAAAGAGAATCAAGCGTGTGTACAGGGGCATAAACGCAGCAGTGATAGGATTGGAGAGGTTCGGTGAGCAAATGAAGACCCTTTGAAGTCATATTGCATGGTACCCATTACACGGGTCTCAACTCTCCAGGTTTAAGGTATTCTTCCTTCAGCTAAAACATGCATGTGGAACCCAGAGTATGATCAACCATGTGAACGGGAGACGTGTTCAAATATGTCTCAGTTTTCCTCCCCTGGTACTCGGGTGCAACATTCCAGACGCTTTACTAACACTCTTCCGACTTGGAGAGTCAGTCCCTTTAACCTCCTGTTTGGCCCAGTATGCAATTTCTGTGGAAGATGAACAGGAATAGTGAGAACCAATGAGAGACTAGCTGGAGGTGTCTGGACGGGCAAATTTAACTCTCATTTCCCACCAGGAAGAGGAATTAACCAAAGGCTCAGCGTGCCGGGCCGGAACCAGATTAGGGCCTGAATCCATCCTGCGGTGTTGCGGCCAGGTCACAAGAAAGCGAGTTGAAGAAAGGAGCTCAGGGGCACTGTAATTCACAAACCTGCAGAGTTATAAATGACAGCTATCATCCAAAAATAGACTGAAGTAAGGCTGCCAAGAGGACTTGAAAGCGGGGCAGAATTGCAGGAAACCGATTTCAGGAGGTAGACTGGAATTGCATTGAAAGCATAGGAAAAGAGGCAGAACGTCCACAATGATGCAATTGGCCAAAAAGGGCGTATGCGTTTTTTCCTGAATATATTCAAGAAAAAACGCATACGCCCTTTTTGGCCAACCAAGCAAGCTTGCAAAGGAAATCTGCACTACAATGAAGTCTCACTTCCCCCCGGTCAAAAGGGCCATCTGAAAAAAGTGTAAAATCCAGAAAGGCAGGACAGGCCATGGAGAACTGGGAGCCTTGTTATGCTGATGGGCGGGATGTAAATTGCCAACAGACACTCGGGAGAAGTGTATGGTGTTTCCTGAAACATCTAAAAAACAAAGCAACAGAGCCTAGGGCACTGCCACTTATGGTCCTATAGCTTAGGGAAATTAAAATCAAAAAGACACAGCCACCCCAAAGTTTGGGACGCCTCTGTTTACAAGAACCTCGTTTACAGTACAAGTTCAACATCGCAGAAAGTGAAAAATGGATAAAGAAGTTGTGGTATTTACTTACAAAGCAATATCACTCAGCAATGAAATCTATGTCATCAGGCCCTTAGCATAACAATGAGTGGATTCAGGTATGATGATTCTACCTGAAATAAGTCACACAGAAAAAGAAACATCATAAGATATCAGTAATACACGGAATGTAAACTTGGCTACACAGGAACTGAATTACAGAACAGAACAGGGACTCAAATTTAGAAAACCAACTTATGCTTGCTTAAGGGTAAAGGTGAGTTGGGGTGCTGCATAAAACCAGAGATTGAAATGAGCACAGATAAAGTTCCTTAAGTCAAATATGGAATAGACAAGAGCTACTCCTTGCTCAACGAAATGGACTCAACACCGCATATTAAACGCCTAATAATGTACCTGACTAGTAAGTATCGTAAAACCTATGGATTGCTATGTCTCAAAAAGAGAATCAAGCATGTGTACAGGGGCATAAACGCAGCAGTGATAGGATTGGAGAGGTTCGGTGAGCAAATGAAGACCCTTTGAAGTCATATTGCATGGTACCCATTGCACGGGTCTCAACTCTCCAGGTTTAAGGTATTCTTCCTTCAGCTAAAACATGCATGTGGAACCCAAGTATGATCAACCATGTGAACGGGAGACGTGTTCAAATATGTCTCAGTTTTCCTCCCCTGGTACTCGGGTGCAACATTCCAGACGCTTTACTAACACTCTCCCCACTTGGAGAGTCAGCGCCTTTAACCTCCTGTTTGGCCCAGTTTGCAATTTCTGCGGAAGATGAACAGGAATAGCGAGAACCAATGAGAGACTAGCTGGAGGTGTCTGGACGGGCAAATTTAACTCTCATTTCCCACCAGGAAGAGGAAATAACCAAAGGCTCAGCGTGCCGTGCCGGAACCAGATTAGGGCCTGAAGCCATCCTGCGGTGTTGCGGCCAGGTCACAAGAAAGCGAGTTGAAGAAAGGAGCTCAGGGGCACTGTAATTCACAAACCTGCAGAGTTATAAATGACAGCTATCGTCCAAAAATAGACTGAAGTAAGGCTGCCAAGAGGACTTGAAAGTGGGGCAGAATTGCAGGAAACCGATTTCAGGAGGTAGACTGGAATTGCATTGAAAGCATAGGAAAAAGGCAGAACGTCCACAATGATGCACTTGGCCAAAAAGGGCGTATGCGTTTTTACCTGTATATATTCAGGAAAAAACGCATACGCCCTTTTTGGCCAACCAAGCAAGCTTGCAAAGGAAATCTGCACTACAATGAAGTCTCACTTCCCCCCGGCCAAAAGGGCCATCTGAAAAAAGTGTAAAATCCAGAAAGGCAACAGGCCATTGAGAACTGGGAGCCTTGTTATGCTGATGGGCGGGATGTAAATTGCCAACAGACACTTGGGAGAAGTGTATGGTGTTTCCTGAAACATCTAAAAAACAAAGCAACAGAGCCTAGGGCACTGCCACTTATGGTCCTATAGCTTAGGGAAATTAAAATAAAAAAGACACAGCCACCCCAAAGTTTGGAACGGCTCTGTTTACAAGAACCTCGTTTACAGTACAAGTTCAACATCGCAGAAAGTGAAAAATGGATAAAGAAGTTGTGGTATTTACTTACAAAGCAATATCACTCAGCAATGAAATCTGTGTCATCAGGCCCTTAGCAGCACAATGAGTGGATTCAGGTATGATGATTCTAACTGAAATAAGTCACACAGAAAAAGAAACATCATAAGATATCAGTAATACACGGAATGGAAACTTGGCTACACAGGAACTGAATTACAGAACAGAACAGGGTCTCAAATTTAGAAAACCAACTTATTCTTGCTTAAGGGTAAAGGTGAGCTGGGGTGCTGCATAAAAACAGAGATTGAAATGAGCACAGATAAAGTTCCTTAAGCCAAATATGGAATAGACAAGAGCTACTCCTTGCTCAGCGAAATTGACTCAACACCGCATATTAAACGCCTAAGAATGTACCTGACTAGTAAGTATCTTAAAACCTATGGATTGCTATGTCTCCGAAAGTGAATCAAGCATGTGTACAGGGGCATAAACGCAGCAGTGATAGGATTGGAGAGGTTCGGTGAGCAAATGAAGACCCTTTGAAGTCATATTGCATGGTTCGCATTACACGGGTCTCAACTCTCCAGGTTTAAGGTATTCTTCCTTCAGCTAAAACATGCATGTGGAACCTAGAGTATGATCAACCATGTGATCGGGAGACGTGTTCAAATATGTCTCAGTTTTCCTCCCCTGGTACTCGGGTGCAACATTCCAGACGCTTTACTAACACTCTCCCGACTTGGAGAGTCAGTCCCTTTAACCTCCTGTTTGGCCCAGTTTGCAATTTCTGCGGAAGATGAACAGGAATAGCGAGAACCAATGAGAGACTAGCTGGAGGTGTCTGGACGGGCAAATTTAACTCTCATTTCCCACCAGGAAGAGGAATTAACCAAAGGCTCAGCATGCCGGGCCGGAACCAGATTAGGGCCTGAAGCCATCCTGCGGTGTTGCGGCCAGGTCACAAGAAAGCGAGTTGAAGAAAGGAGCTCAGGGGCACTGTAATTCACAAACCTGCAGAGTTATAAATGAGAGCTATCGTCCAAAAATAGACTGAAGTAAGGCTGCCAAGAGGACTTGAAAGCGGGGCAGAATTGCAGGAAACCGATTTCAGGAGGTAGACTGGAATTGCATTGAAAGCATAGGAAAAGAGGCAGAACGTCCACAATGATGCACTTGGCCAAAAAGGGCGTATGCGTTTTTTCCTGAATATATTCAGGAAAAAACGCATACGCCCTTTTTGGCCAACCAAGCAAGCTTGCAAAGGAAATCTGCACTACAATGAAGTCTCACTTCCCCCCGGTCAAAAGGGCCACCTGAAAAAAGTGTAAAATCCAGAAAGACAAGACAGGCCATGGAGAACTGGGAGCCTTGTTATGCTGATGGGCGGGATGTAAATTGCCAACAACCACTCGGGAGAAGTGTATGGTGTTTCCTGAAACATGTAAAAAACAAAGCAACAGAACCTAGGGCACTTCCACTTATGGTCCTATAGCTTAGGGAAATTAAAATCAAAAAGACACAGCCACCCCAAAGTTTGGAACGGATCTGTTTACAAGAACCTCGTTTACAGTACAAGTTCAACATCGCAGAAAGTGAAAAATGGATAAAGAAGTTGTGGTATTTACTTACAAAGCAATATCACTCAGCAATGTAATCTGTGTCATCAGGCCCTTAGCAGCACAATGAGTGGATTCAGGTACGATGATTCTAACTGAAATAAGTCACACAGAAAAAGAAACATCATAAGATATCACTAATACACGGAATGTAAACTTGGCTACACAGGAACTGCATTCCAAAACAGAACAGGGTCTCAAATTTAGAAAACCAACTTATGCTTGCTTAAGGGGAAAGGTGAGTTGGGGTGCTGCATAAAACCAGAGATTGAAATGAGCACAGATAAAGTTCCTTAAGCCAAATATGGAATAGACAAGAGCTACTCCTTGCTCAACGAAATGGACTCAACACCCCATATTAAACGCCTAAGAATGTACCTGACTAGTAAGTATCTTAAAACCTATGGATTGCTATGTCTCCAAAAGAGAATCAAGCGTGTGTACAGGGGCATAAACGCAGCAGTGATAGGATTGGAGAGGTTTGGTGAGCAAATGAAGACCCTTTGAAGTCATATTGCATGGTACCCATTACACGGGTCTCAACTCTCCAGGTTTAAGGTATTCTTCCTTCAGCTAAAACATGCATGTGGAACCCAAGTATGATCAACCATGTGAACGGGAGACGTGTTCAAATATGTCTCAGTTTTCCTCCCCTGGTACTCGGGTGCAACATTCCAGACGCTTTACTAACACTCTCCCCACTTGGAGAGTCAGCGCCTTTAACCTCCTGTTTGGCCCAGTTTGCAATTTCTGCGGAAGATGAACAGGAATAGCGAGAACCAATGAGAGACTAGCTGGAGGTGTCTGGACGGGCAAATTTAACTCTCATTTCCCACCAGGAAGAGGAATTAACCAAAGGCTCAGCGTGCCGTGCCAGAACCAGATTAGGGCCTGAAGCCATCCTGCGGTGTTGCGGCCAGGTCACAAGAAAGCGAGTTGAAGAAAGGAGCTCAGGGGCACTGTAATTCACAAACCTGCAGAGTTATAAATGACAGGTATCGTCCAAAAATAGACTGAAGAAAGGCTGCCAAGAGGACTTGAAAGCGGGGCAGAATTGCAGGAAACCGATTTCAGGAGGTAGACTGGAATTGCATTGAAAGCATAGGAAAAGAGGCAGAACGTCCACAATGATGCACTTGGCCAAAAAGGGCGTATGCGTTTTTTCCTGAATATATTCAGGAAAAAACGCATACGCCCTTTTTGGCCAACCAAGCAAGCTTGCAAAGGAAATCTGCACTACAATGAAGTCTCACTTCCCCCCGGTCAAAAGGGCCATCTGAAAAAAGTGTAAAATCCAGAAAGGCAGGACAGGCCATGGAGAACTGGGAGCCTTGTTATGCTGATGGGCGGGATGTAAATTGCCAACAGACACTCGGGAGAAGTGTATGGTGTTTCCTGAAACATCTAAAAAACAAAGCAACAGAGCCTAGGGCACTGCCACTTATGGTCCTATAGCTTAGGGAAATTAAAATCAAAAAGACACAGCCACCCCAAAGTTTGGAACGGCTCTGTTTACAAGAACCTCGTTTACAGTACAAGTTCAACATCGCAGAAAGTGAAAAATGGATAAAGAAGTTGTGGTATTTACTTACAAAGCAATATCACTCAGCAATGAAATCTGTGTCATCAGGCCCGTAGCAGCACAATGAGTGGATTCAGGTATGATGATTCTAACTGAAATAAGTCACACAGAAAAGAAACATCATAAGATATCAGTAATACACGGAATGTAAACTTGGCTACACAGGAACTGAATTACAGAACAGAACAGGGTCTCAAATTTAGAAAACCAACTTATGCTTGCTTCAGGGTAAAGGTGAGTTGGGGTGCTGCATAAAACCAGAGACTGAAATGAGCACAGATAAAGTTCCTTAAGTCAAATATGGAATAGACAAGAGCTACTCCTTGCTCAACGAAATGGACTCAACACCGCATATTAAACGCCTAAGAATGTACCTGACTAGTAAGTATCGGAAAACCTATGGATTGCTATGTCTCCAAAAGAGAATCAAGCATGTGTACAGGGGGATAAACGCAGCAGTGATAGGATTGGAGAGGTTCGGTGAGCAAATGAAGACCCTTTGAAGTCATATTGCATGGTACGCATTACACGGGTCTCAACTCTCCAGGTTTAAGGTATTCTTCCTTCAGCTAAAACATGCATGTGGAACCTAGAGTATGATCAACCATGTGATCGGGAGACGTGTTCAAATATGTCTCAGTTTTCCTCCCCTGGAACTCGGGTGCAACATTCCAGACGCTTTACTAACACTCTCCCGACTTGGAGAGTCAGTCCCTTTAACCTCCTGTTTGGCCCAGTTTGCAATTTCTGTGGAAGATGAACAGGAATAGCGAGAACCAATGAGAGACTAGCTGGAGGTGTCTGGACGGGCAAATTTAACTCTCATTTCCCACCAGGAAGAGGAATTAACCAAAGGCTCAGCATGCCGGGCCGGAACCAGATTAGGGCCTGAAGCCATCCTGCGGTGTTGCGGCCAGGTCACAAGAAAGCGAGTTGAAGAAAGGAGCTCAGGGGCACTGTAATTCACAAACCTGCAGAGTTATAAATGAGAGCTATCGTCCAAAAATAGACTGAAGTAAGGCTGCCAAGAGGACTTGAAAGCGGGGCAGAATTGCAGGAAACCGATTTCAGGAGGTAGACTGGAATTGCATTGAAAGCATAGGAAAAGAGGCAGAACGTCCACAATGATGCACTTGGCCAAAAAGGGCGGATGCGTTTTTTCCTGAATATATTCAGGAAAAAACGCATACGCCCTTTTTGGCCAACCAAGCAAGCTTGCAAAGGAAATCTGCACTACAATGAAGTCTCACTTCCCCCCGGTCAAAAGGGCCATCTGAAAAAAGTGTAAAATCCAGAAAGACAAGACAGGCCATGGAGAACTGGGAG
Source organism: Stenella coeruleoalba (assembly GCF_951394435.1). Classification (NCBI taxonomy): domain Eukaryota; kingdom Metazoa; phylum Chordata; class Mammalia; order Artiodactyla; family Delphinidae; genus Stenella; species Stenella coeruleoalba. The sequence goes on from NW_027646306.1 coordinate 1,005,617, forward strand.
CCTTGTTATGCTGATGGGCGGGATGTTAATTGCCAACAACCACTCGGGAGAAGTGTATGGTGTTTCCTGAAACATCTAAAAAACAAAGCAACAGAGCCTAGGGAACTTCCAGTTATGGTCCTATAGCTTAGGGAAATTAAATTCAAAAAGACACAGCCACCCCAAAGTTTGGAACGGCTATGTTTACAAGAACCTCGTTTACAGTACAAGTTCAACATCGCAGAAAGTGAAAAATGGATAAAGAACTTGTCGTACTTACGTACAATGCAGTATAACTCAGCAATGAAATCTGTGTCATCAGGCCCGTAGCAGCATAATGAGTGGATTCAGGTACGATGATTCTAACTGAAATAAGTCACACAGAAAAAGAAACATCATAAGATATCACTAATACACGGAATGTAAACTTGGCTACACAGGAACTGCATTCCAAAACAGAACAGGGTCTCAAATTTAGAAAACCAACTTATGCTTGCTTAAGGGGAAAGGTGAGTTGGGGTGCTACATAAAACCAGAGATTGAAATGAGCACAGATAAAGTTCCTTAAGTCAAATATGGAATAGACAAGAGCTACTCCTTGCTCAACGAAATGGACTCAACACCCCATATTAAACGCCTAAGAATGTACCTGACTAGTAAGTATCGGAAAACCTATGGATTGCTATGTCTCCAAAAGAGAATCAAGCATGTGTACAGGGGCATAAACGCAGCAGTGATAGGATTGGAGAGGATCGGTGAGCAAATGAAGACCCTTTGAAGTCATATTGCATGGTACGCATTACACGGGTCTCAACTCTCCAGGTTTAAGGTATTCTTCCTTCAGCTAAAACATGCATGTGGAACCTAGAGTATGATCAACCATGTGATCGGCAGACGTGTTCAAATATGTCTCAGTTTTCCTCCCCTGGTACTCGGGTGCAACATTCCAGACGCTTTACTAACACTCTCCCGACTTGGAGAGTCAGTCCCTTTAACCTCCTGTTTGGCCCAGTTTGCAAATTCTGCGGAAGATGAACAGGAATAGCGAGAACCAATGAGAGGCTAGCTGGAGGTGTCTGGACGGGCAAATTTAACTCTCATTTCCCACCAGGAAGAGGAAATAACCAAAGGCTCAGCGTGCCGTACCGGAACCAGATTAGGGCCTGAAGCCTTCCTGCGGTGTTGCGGCCAGCTCAAAAGAAAGCGAGTTGAACAAAGGAGCCCAGTGGCACTGTAATTCACAAACCTGCAGAGTTATAAATGACAGCTATCGTCCAAAAATACACTGAAGTAAGGCTGCCAAGAGGACTTGAAAGCGGGGCAGAATTGCAGGAAAACGATTTCAGGAGGTAGACAGGAATTGCATTGAAAGCATAGGAAAAGAGGCAGAACGTCCACAATGATGCACTTGGCCAAAAAGGGCGTATGCGTTTTTTCCTGAATATATTCAGGAAAAAACGCATACGCCCTTTTTGGCCAACCAAGCAAGCTTGCAAAGGAAATCTGCACTACAATGAAGTCTCACTTCCCCCCCGGTCAAAAGGGCCATCTGAAAAAAGTGTAAAATCCAGAAAGGCAGGACAGGCCATGGAGAACTGGGAGCCTTGTTATGCTGATGGGCAGGATGTAAATTGCCAACAACCACTCGGGAGAAGTATATGGTGTTTCCTGAAACATCTAAAAAACAAAGCAACAGAACCTAGGGCACTTCCACTTATGGTCCTATAGCTTAGGGAAATTAAAATAAAAAAGACACAGCCACCCCAAAATTTGGAATGGCTCTGTTTACAAGAACCTCGTTTACAGTACAAGTTCAACATCGCAGAAAGTGAAAAATGGATAAAGAAGTTGTGGTATTTACTTACAAAGCAATATCACTCAGCAATGAAATCTATGTCATCAGGCCCTTAGCATCACAATGAGTGGATTCAGGTATGATGATTCTAACTGAAATAAGTCACACAGAAAAAGAAACATCATAAGATATCAGTAATACACGGAATGTAAACTTGGCTACACAGGAACTGAATTACAGAGCAGAACAGGGTCTCAAATTTAGAAAACCAACTTATGCTTGCTTAAGGGTAAAGGTGAGTTGGGGTGCTGCATAAAACCAGAGATTGAAATGAGCACAGATAAAGTTCCTTAAGTCAAATATGGAATAGACAAGAGCTACTCCTTGCTCAACGAAATGGACTCAACACCGCATATTAAACGCCTAAGAATGTACCTGACTAGTAAGTATCGTAAAACCTATGGATTGCTATGTCTCTGAAAGAGAATCAAGCATGTGTACAGGGGCATAAACGCAGCAGTGATAGGATTGGAGAGGTTCGGTGAGCAAATGAAGACCCTTTGAAGTCATATTGCATGGTACCCATTCCACGGGTTTCAACTACCCAGGTTTAACGTATTCTTTCTTTAGCTAAAACATGCAAGTGGAACCTAGAGTATGATCAACCATGTGATCGGGAGACGTGTTCAAATATGTCTCAGTTTTCCTCCCCTGGTACTCGGGTGCAACATTCCAGACGCTTTACTAACACTCTCCCCACTTGGAGAGTCAGTCCCTTTAACCTCCTGTTTGGCCCAGTTTGCAATTTCTGCGGAAGATGAACAGGAATAGCGAGAACCAATGAGAGGCTAGCTGGAGGTGTCTGGACAGGTAAATTTAACTCTCATTTCCCACCAGGATGAGGAATTAACCAAAGGCTCAGCGTGCCGGGCCGGAACCAGATTAGGGCCTGAAGCCATCCTGCAGTGTTGCGGCCAGCTCAAAAGAAAGCGAGTTGAAGAAAGGAGCTCAGGGGCACTGTAATTCACAAACCTGCAGAGTTATAAATGAGAGCTATCGTCCAAAAATAGACTGAAGTAAGGCTGCCAAGAGGACTTGAAAGCGGGGCAGAATTGCAGGAAACCGATTTCAGGAGGTAGACTGGAATTGCATTGAAAGCATAGGAAAAGAGGCAGAACGTCCACAATGATGCACTTGGCCAAAAAGGGCGTATGCGTTTTTTCCTGAATATATTCAGGAAAAAACGCATACGCCCTTTTTGGCCAACCAAGCAAGCTTGCAAAGGAAATCTGCACTACAATGAAATCTCACTTCCCCCCGGTCAAAAGGGCCATGTGAAAAACGTGTAAAATCCAGAAAGGCAGGACAGGCCATGGACAACTGGGAGCCTTGTTATGCTGATGGGCGGGATGTAAATTGCCAACAGACACTCGGGAGAAGTGTATGGTGTTTCCTGAAACATCTAAAAAACAAAGCAACAGAGCCTAGGGCACTGCCACTTATGGTCCTATAGCTTAGGGAAATTAAAATCAAAAAGACACAGCCACCCCAAAGTTTGGAACGGCTCTGTTTACAAGAACCTCGTTTACAGTACAAGTTCAACATCCCAGAAAGTGAAAAATGGATAAAGAAGTTGTGGTATTTACTTAAAAAGCAATATCACTCAGCAATGAAATCTATGTCATCAGGCCCTTAGCATCACAATGAGTGGATTCAGGTATGATGATTCTAACTGAAATAAGTCACACAGAAAAAGAAACATCATAAGATATCAGTAATACACGGAAAGTAAACTTGGCTACACAGGAACTGAATTCCAAAACAGAACAGGGTCTCAAATTTAGAAAACCAACTTATGCTTGCTTAAGGGTAAAGGTGAGTTGGGGTGCTGCATAAAACCAGAGATTGAAATGAGCACAGATAAAGTTCCTTAAGTCAAATATGGAATAGACAAGAGCTACTCCTTGCTCAACGAAATGGACTCAACACCGCATATTAAACGCCTAAGAATGTACCTGACTAGTAAGTATCGTAAAACCTATGGATTGCTATGTCTCTGAAAGAGAATCAAGCATGTGTACAGGGGCATAAACGCAGCAGTGATAGGATTGGAGAGGTTCGGTGAGCAAATGAAGACCCTTTGAAGTCATATTGCATGGTACCCATTACACGGGTCTCAACTCTCCAGGTTTAAGGTATTCTTCCTTCAGCTAAAACATGCATGTGGAACCCAAGTATGATCAACCATGTGAACGGGAGACGTGTTCAAATATGTCTCAGTTTTCCTCCCCTGGTACTCGGGTGCAACATTCCAGATGCTTTACTAACACTCTCCCCACTTGGAGAGTCAGCGCCTTTAACCTCCTGTTTGGCCCAGTTTGCAATTTCTGCGGAAGATGAACAGGAATAGCGAGAACCAATGAGAGACTAGCTGGAGGTGTCTGGACGGGCAAATTTAACTCTCATTTCCCACCAGGAAGAGGAAATAACCAAAGGCTCAGCGTGCCGTGCCGGAACCAGATTAGGGCCTGAAGCCATCCTGCGGTGTTGCGGCCAGGTCACAAGAAAGCGAGTTGAAGAAAGGAGCTCAGGGGCACTGTAATTCACAAACCTGCAGAGTTATAAATGAGAGCTATCGTCCAAAAATAGACTGAAGTAAGGCTGCCAAGAGGACTTGAAAGCGGGGCAGAATTGCAGGAAACCGATTTCAGGAGGTAGACTGGAATTGCATTGAAAGCATAGGAAAAGAGGCAGAACGTCCACAATGATGCACTTGGCCAAAAAGGGCATATGCGTTTTTTCCTGAATATATTCAGGAAAAAACGCATACGCCCTTTTTGGCCAACCAAGCAAGCTTGCAAAGGAAATCTGCACTACAATGAAGTCTCACTTCCCCCCGGTCAAAAGGGCCATCTGAAAAAAGTGTAAAATCCAGAAAGGCAGGACAGGCCATGGAGAACTGGGAGCCTTGTTATGCTGATGGGCGGGATGTAAATTGCCAACAACCACTCGGGAGAAGTGTATGGTGTTTCCTGAAACATCTAAAAAACAAAGCAACAGAACCTAGGGCACTTCCACTTATGGTCCTATAGCTTAGGGAAATTAAAATCAAAAAGACACAGCCACCCCAAAGTTTGGAACGGCTCTGTTTACAAGAACCTCGTCTACAGTACAAGTTCAACATCGCAGAAAGTGAAAAATGGATAAAGAAGTTGTGGTATTTACTTACAAAGCAATATCACTCAGCAGTGAAATCTATGTCATCAGGCCCTTAGCAGCGCAATGAGTGGATTCAGGTATGATGATTCTAACTGAAATAAGTCACACAGAAAAAGAAACATCATAAGATATCAGTAATACACGGAATGGAAACTTGGCTACACAGGAACTGAATTACAGAACAGAACAGGGTCTCAAATTTAGAAAACCAACTTATGTTTGCTTAAGGGTAAAGGTGAGTTGGGGTGCTGCATAAAACCAGAGATTGAAATGAGCACAGATAAAGTTCCTTAAGCCAAATATGGAATAGACAAGAGCTACTCCTTGCTCAACGAAATGGACTCAACACCGCATATTAAATGTCTAAGAATGTACCTGACTAGTAAGTATCTTAAAACCTATGGATTGCTATGTCTCCGAAAGAGAATCAAGCATGTGTACAGGTGCATAAACGCAGCAGTGATAGGATTGGAGAGGTTCGGTGAGCAAATGAAGACCCTTTGCAATCATATTGCATGGTACCCATTACACGGGTTTCAACTACCCAGTTTTTAGGTATTCTTCCTTCAGCTAAAACATGCATGTGGAACCTAGAGTATGATCAACCATGTGATCGGGAGACGTGTTCAAATATGTCTCAGTTTTTCTCCCCTGGTACTCGGGTGCAACATTCCAGACGCTTTACTAACACTCTCCCCACTTGGAGAGTCAGCGCCTTTAACCTCCTGTTTGGCACAGTTTGCAATTTCTGCGGAAGATGAACAGGAATAGCGAGAACCAATGAGAGGCTAGCTGGAGGTGTCTTGACGGGCAAATTTAACTCTCATTTCCCACCAGGAAGAGGAAATAACCAAAGGCTCAGCGTGCCGTGCCGGAACCTGATTAGCGCCTGAAGCCATCCTGCGGTGTTGCGGCAGGTCACAAGAAAGCGAGTTGAAGAAACGAGCTCAGGGGCACTGTAATTCACAAACCTGCAGAGTTATAAATGACAGCTATCGTCCAAAAATAGACTGAAGTAAGGCTGCCAAGAGGACTTGAAAGCGGGGCAGAATTGCAGGAAACCGATTTCAGGAGGTAGACTGGAATTGCATTGAAAGCATAGGAAAAGAGGCAGAACGTCCACAATGATGCACTTGGCCGAAAAGGGCATATGCGTTTTTTCCTGAATATATTCAGGAAAAAACGCATACGCACTTTTTGGCCAACCAAGCAAGCTTGCAAAGGAAATCTGCACTACAATGAAGTCTCACTTCCCCCCGGTCAAAAGGGCCATCTGAAAAAAGTGTAAAATCCAGAAAGGCAGGGCAGGCCATGGAGAACTGGGAGCCTTGTTATGCTGATGGGCGGGATGTAAATTGCCAACAACCACTCGGGAGAAGTGTATGGTGTTTCCTGAAACATCTAAAAAACAAAGCAACAGAGCCTAGGGCACTTCCACTTATGGTCCTATCGCTTAGGGAAATTAAAATCAAAAAGACACATCCACCCCAAAGTTTGGGAGGCCTCCGTTTACAAGAACCTCGTTTACAGTACAAGTTCAACATCGCAGAAAGTGAAAAATGGATAAAGAACTTGTGGTACTTACGTACAATGCAGTATCACTCAGCAATGAAATCTGTGTCATCAGGCCCTTAGCAGCACAATGAGTGGATTCAGGTATGATGATTCTAACTGAAATAAGTCACACAGAAAAAGAAACATCATAAGATATCACTAATACACGGAATGTAAACTTGGCTACACAGGAACTGAATTACAGAACAGAACAGGGTCTCAAATTTAGAAAACCAACTTATGCTTGCTTAAGGGTAAAGGTGAGTTGGGGTGCTGCATAAAACCAGAGATTGAAATGAGCACAGATAAAGTTCCTTAAGCCAAATATGGAATAGACAAGAGCTACTCCTTGGTCAACGAAATGGACTCAACACCCCATATTAAAGGCCTAAGAATGTACCTGACTAGTAAGTATCTTAAAACCTATGGATTGCTATGTCTCCAAAAGAAAATCAAGCGTGTGTACAGGGGCATAAACGCAGCAGTGATAGGATTGGAGAGGTTCGGTGAGCAAATGAAGACCCTTTGAAGTCATATTGCATGGTACCCATTCCACGGGTTTCAACTACCCAGGTTTAAGGTATTCTTCCTTCATCTAAAACATGCATGTGGAACCTAGAGTATGATCAACCATGTGATCGGGAGACGTGTTCAAATATGTCTCAGTTTTCGTACCCTGATACTCGGGTGCAACATTCCAGACGCTTTACTAACACTCTCCCCACTTGGAGAGTCAGTCCCTTTAACCTCCTGTTTGGCCCAGTTTGCAATTTCTGTGGAAGATGAACAGGAATATTGAGAACCAATGAGAGACTAGCTGGAGGTGTCTGGATGGGCAAATTTAACTCTCATTTCCCACCAGGAAGAGGAATTAACCAAAGGCTCAGCGTGCCGTGCCAGAACCAGATTAGGGCCTGAAGCCATCCTGCGGTGTTGCGGCCAGGTCACAAGAAAGCGAGTTGAAGAAAGGAGCTCAGGGGCACTGTAATTCACAAACCTGCAGAGTTATAAATGACAGCTATCGTCCAAAAATAGACTGAAGTAAGGCTGCCAAGAGGACTTGAAAGCGGGGCAGAATTGCAGGAAACCGATTTCAGGAGGTAGACTGGAATTGCATTGAAAGCATAGGAAAAGAGGCAGAACGTCCACAATGATGCACTTGGCCAAAAAGGGCATATGCGTTTTTTCCTGAATATATTCAGGAAAAAACGCATACGCCCTTTTTGGCCAACCAAGCAAGCTTGCAAAGGAAATCTGCACTACAATGAAGTCTCACTTCCCCCCGGTCAAAAGGGCCATCTGAAAAAAGTGTAAAATCCAGAAAGGCAGGATAGTCCATGGAGAACTGGGAGCCTTGTTATGCTGATGGGCGGGATGTAAATTGCCAACAGACACTCAGGAGAAGTGTATGGTGTTTCCTGAAACATCTAAAAAACAAAGCAACAGAGCCTAGGGCACTTCCACTTATGGTCCTATAGCTTAGCGAAATTAAAATCAAAAAGACACAGCCACCCCAAAGTTTGGGACGCCTCCATTTACAAGAACCTCGGTTACTGTACAAGTTCAATATCACAGAAAGTGAAAAATGGATAAAGAACTTTTGGTACTTACGTACAATGCAGTATCACTCAGCAATGAAATCTATGTCATCAGGCCAGTAGCAGCATAAGGAGTGGATTCAGGTACGATGATTCTAACTGAAATAAGTCACACTGAAAAAGAAACATCATAAGATATCAGTAATACACGGAATGTAAACTTGGCTACACAGGAACTGCATTCCAAAACAGAACAGGGTCTCAAATTTAGAAAACCAACTTATGCTTGCTTAAGGGGAAAGGTGAGTTGGGGTGCTGCATAAAACCAGAGATTGAAATGAGCACAGATAAAGTTCCTTAAGCCAAATATGGAATAGACAAGAGCTACTCCTGCTCAACGAAATGGACTCAACACCCCATATTAAACGCCTAAGAATGTACCTGACTAGTAAGTATCTTAAAACCTATGGATTGCTATGTCTCCAAAAGAGAATCAAGCGTGTGTACAGGGGCATAAACGCAGCAGTGATAGGATTGGAGAGGTTCGGTGAGCAAATGAAGACCGTTTGAAGTCATATTGCATGGTACCCATTACACGGGTCTCAACTCTCCAGGTTTAAGGTATTCTTCCTTCAGCTAAAACATGCATGTGGAACCCAGAGTATGATCAACCATGTGAACGGGAGACGTGTTCAAATATGTCTCAGTTTTCCTCCCCTGGTAATCGGGTGCAACATTCCAGACGCTTTCCTAACACTCTCCCCACTTGGAGAGTCAGCGCCTTTAACCTCCTGTTGGCCCAGTTTGCAATTTCTGCGGAAGATGAACAGGAATAGCGAGAACCAATGAGAGACTAGCTGGAGGTGTCTGGACGGGCAAATTTAACTCTCATTTCCCACCAGGAAGAGGAATTAACCAAAGGCTCAGCGTGCCGTGCCAGAACCAGATTAGGGCCTGAAGCCATCCTGCGGTGCTGCGGCCAGGTCACAAGAAAGCGAGTTGAAGAAAGGAGCTCAGGGGCACTGTAATTCACAAACCTGCAGAGTTATAAATGACAGCTATCGTCCAAAAATAGACTGAAGTAAGGCTGCCAAGAGGACTTGAAAGCGGGGCAGAATTGCAGGAAACCGATTTCAGGAGGTAGACTGGAATTGCATTGAAAGCATAGGAAAAGAGGCAGAACGTCCACAATGATGCACTTGGCCAAAAAGGGCGTATGCGTTTTTTCCTGAATATATTCAGGAAAAAACGCATACGCCCTTTTTGGCCAACCAAGCAAGCTTGCAAAGGAAATCTGCACTACAATGAAGTCTCACTTCCCCCCGGTCAAAAGGGCCATCTGAAAAAAGTGTAAAATCCAGAAAGGCAGGATAGGCCATGGAGAACTGGGAGCCTTGTTATGCTGATGGGCGGGATGTAAATTGCCAACAGACACTCAGGAGAAGTGTATGGTGTTTCCTGAAACATCTAAAAAACAAAGCAACAGAGCCTAGGGCACTTCCACTTATGGTCCTATAGCTTAGGGAAATTAAAATCAAAAAGACACAGCCACCCCAAAGTTTGGGACGCCTCCATTTACAAGAACCTCGGTTACTGTACAAGTTCAATATCACAGAAAGTGAAAAATGGATAAAGAACTTTTGGTACTTACGTACAATGCAGTATCACTCAGCAATGAAATCTATGTCATCAGGCCAGTAGCAGCATAAGGAGTGGATTCAGGTACGATGATTCTAACTGAAATAAGTCACACTGAAAAAGAAACATCATAAGATATCAGTAATACACGGAATGTAAACTTGGCTACACAGGAACTGCATTCCAAAACAGAACAGGGTCTCAAATTTAGAAAACCAACTTATGCTTGCTTAAGGGGAAAGGTGAGTTGGGGTGCTGCATAAAACCAGAGATTGAAATGAGCACAGATAAAGTTCCTTAAGCCAAATATGGAATAGACAAGAGCTACTCCTGCTCAACGAAATGGACTCAACACCCCATATTAAACGCCTAAGAATGTACCTGACTAGTAAGTATCTTAAAACCTATGGATTGCTATGTCTCCAAAAGAGAATCAAGCGTGTGCACAGGGGCATAAACGCAGCAGTGATAGGATTGGAGAGGTTCGGTGAGCAAATGAAGACCGTTTGAAGTCATATTGCATGGTACCCATTACACGGGTCTCAACTCTCCAGGTTTAAGGTATTCTTCCTTCAGCTAAAACATGCATGTGGAACCCAAGTATGATCAACCATGTGAACGGGAGACGTGTTCAAATATGTCTCAGTTTTCCTCCCCTGGTACTCGGGTGCAACATTCCAGATGCTTTCCTAACACTCTCCCCACTTGGAGAGTCAGCGCCTTTAACCTCCTGTTGGCCCAGTTTGCAATTTCTGCGGAAGATGAACAGGAATAGCGAGAACCAATGAGAGACTAGCTGGAGGTGTCTGGACGGGCAAATTTAACTCTCATTTCCCACCAGGAAGAGGAAATAACCAAAGGCTCAGCGTGCCGTACCGGAACCAGATTAGGGCCTGCAGCCATCCTGCGGTGTTGCGGCCAGCTCAAAAGAAAGCGAGTTGAAGAAAGGAGCTCAGGGGCACTGTAATTCACAAACCTGCAGAGTTATAAATGACAGCTATCGTCCAAAAATATACTGAAGTAAGGCTGCCAAGAGGACTTGAAAGCGGGGCAGAATTGCAGGAAACCGATTTCAGGAGGTAGACTGGAATTGCACTGAAAGCATAGGAAAAGAGGCAGAACGTCCACAATGATGCACTTGGCCAAAAAGGGCGTATGTGTTTTTTCCTTCAGGAAAAAACGCATACGCCCTTTTTGGCCAACCAAGCAAGCTTGCAAAGGAAATCTGCACTACAATGAAGTCTCACTTCCCCCCGGTCAAAAGGGCCATCTGAAAAAAGTGTAAAATGCAGAAAGGCAGGACAGGCCATGGAGAACTGGGAGCCTTGTTATGCTGAAGGGCGGGATGTAAATTGCCAACAAACACTCGGGAGAAGTGTATGGTGTTTCCTGAAACATCTAAAAAACAAAGCAACAGAGCCTAGGGCACTTCCACTTATGGTCCTATAGCTTAGGGAATTTAAAATCAAAAAGACACAGCCACCCCAAAGTTTGGAATGGCTCTGTTTACAAGAACCTCGTTTACAGTACAAGTTCAACATCGCAGAAAGTGAAAAATGGATAAAAAAGTTGTGGTACTTACTTACAAAGCAATATCACTCAGCAATGAAATCTGTGTCATCAGCCCCTTAGCAGCACAATGAGTGGATTCAGGTATGATGATTCTAACTGAAATAAGTCACACAGAAAAAGAAACATCATAAGATATCAGTAATACACGGAATGTAAACTTGGCTACACAGGAACTCAGTTACAGAACAGAACAGGGTCTCAAATTTAGAAAACCAACTTATGCTTGCTTAAGGGTAAAGGTGAGTTGGGGTGCTGCATAAAACCAGAGATTGAAATGAGCACAGATAAAGTTCCTTAAGCCAAATATGGAATAGACAAGAGCTACTCCTTGCTCAACGAAATGGACTCAACACCGCATATTAAACGCCTAAGAATGTACCTGACTAGTAAGTATCTTAAAACCTATGGATTGCTATGTCTCCGAAAGAGAATCAAGCATGTGTACAGGGGCATAAACGCAGCAGTGATAGGATTGGAGAGGTTCGGTGAGCAAATGAAGACCCTTTGAAGTCATATTGCATGGTACCCATTCCACGGCTTTCAAATACACAGGTTTAAGGTATTCTTCCTTCAGCTAAAACATGCATGTGGAACCCAAGTATGATCAACCATGTGAACGGGAGACGTGTTCAAATATGTCTCAGTTTTCCTCCCCTGGTACTCAGGTGCAACATTCCAGACGCTTTACTAACACTCTCCCGACTTGGAGAGTCAGTCCCTTTAACGTCCTGTTTGGCCCAGTTTGCAATTTCTGCGGAAGATGAACAGGAATAGCGAGAACCAATGAGAGACTAGCTGGAGGTGTCTGGACGGGCAAATTTAACTCTCATTTCCCACCAGGAAGAGGAAATAACCAAAGGCTCAGCGTGCCGTACCGGAACCAGATTAGGGCCTGCAGCCATCCTGCGGTGTTGCGGCCAGCTCAAAAGAAAGCGAGTTGAAGAAAGGAGCTCAGGGGCACTGTAATTCACAAACCTGCAGAGTTATAAATGACAGCTATCGTCCAAAAATAGACTGAAGTAAGGCTGCCAAGAGGACTTGAAAGCGGGGCAGAATTGCAGGAAACCGATTTCAGGAGGTAGACTGGAATTGCATTGAAAGCATAGGAAAAGAGGCAGAACGTCCACAATGATGCACTTGGCCAAAAAGGGCGTATGCGTTTTTTCCTTCAGGAAAAAACGCATACGCCCTTTTTGGCCAACCAAGCAAGCTTGCAAAGGAAATCTGCAGTACAATGAAGTCTCACTTCCCCCGGTCAAAAGGGCCATCTGAAAAAAGTGTAAAATGCAGAAAGGCAGGACAGGCCATGGAGAACTGGGAGCCTTGTTATGCTGAAGGGCGGGATGTAAATTGCCAACAAACACTCGGGAGAAGTGTATGGTGTTTCCTGAAACATCTAAGAAACAAAGCAACAGAGCCTAGGGCACTTCCACTTATGGTCCTATAGCTTAGGGAAATTAAAATCAAAAAGACACAGCCACCCCAAAGTTTGGGACGCCTCCATTTACAAGAACCTCGGTTACTGTACAAGTTCAATATCACAGAAAGTGAAAAATGGATAAAGAACTTTTGGTACTTACGTACAATGCAGTATCACTCAGCAATGAAATCTATGTCATCAGGCCAGTAGCAGCATAATGAGTGGATTCAGGTACGATGATTCTAACTGAAATAAGTCACACTGAAAAAGAAACATCATAAGATATCAGTAATACACGGAATGTAAACTTGGCTACACAGGAACTGCATTCCAAAACAGAACAGGGTCTCAAATTTAGAAAACCAACTTATGCTTGCTTAAGGGTAAAGGTGAGTTGGGGTGCTGCATAAAACCAGAGATTGAAATGAGCACAGATAAAGTTCCTTAAGCCAAATATGGAATAGACAAGAGCTACTCCTGCTCAACGAAATGGACTCAACACCCCATATTAAACGCCTAAGAATGTACCTGACTAGTAAGTATCTTAAAACCTATGGATTGCTATGTCTCCAAAAGAGAATCAAGCGTGTGTACAGGGGCATAAACGCAGCAGTGATAGGATTGGAGAGGTTCGGTGAGCAAATGAAGACCCTTTGAAGTCATATTGCATGGTACCCATTACACGGGTCTCAACTCTCCAGGTTTAAGGTATTCTTCCTTCAGCTAAAACATGCATGTGGAACCCAGAGTATGATCAACCATGTGAACGGGAGACGTGTTCAAATATGTCTCAGTTTTCCTCCCCTGGTACTCGGGTGCAACATTCCAGACGCTTTACTAACACTCTCCGGACTTGGAGAGTCAGTCCCTTTAACTCCCGGTTTGGCCCAGTTTGCAATTTCTGCGGAAGATGAACAGGAATAGCGAGAACCAATGAGAGACTAGCTGGAGGTGTCTGGACGGGCAAATTTAACTCTCATTTCCCACCAGGAAGAGGAAATAACCAAAGGCTCAGCGTGCCGTACCGGAACCAGATTAGGGCCTGCAGCCATCCTGCGGTGTTGCGGCCAGCTCAAAAGAAAGCGAGTTGAAGAAAGGAGCTCAGGGGCACTGTAATTCACAAACCTGCAGAGTTATAAATGACAGCTATCGTCCAAAAATATACTGAAGTAAGGCTGCCAAGAGGACTTGAAAGCGGGGCAGAATTGCAGGAAACCGATTTCAGGAGGTAGACTGGAATTGCACTGAAAGCATAGGAAAAGAGGCAGAACGTCCACAATGATGCACTTGGCCAAAAAGGGCGTATGTGTTTTTTCCTTCAGGAAAAAACGCATACGCCCTTTTTGGCCAACCAAGCAAGCTTGCAAAGGAAATCTGCACTACAATGAAGTCTCACTTCCCCCCGGTCAAAAGGGCCATCTGAAAAAAGTGTAAAATGCAGAAAGGCAGGACAGGCCATGGAGAACTGGGAGCCTTGTTATGCTGAAGGGCGGGATGTAAATTGCCAACAAACACTCGGGAGAAGTGTATGGTGTTTCCTGAAACATCTAAAAAACAAAGCAACAGAGCCTAGGGCACTTCCACTTATGGTCCTATAGCTTAGGGAATTTAAAATCAAAAAGACACAGCCACCCCAAAGTTTGGAACGGCTCTGTTTACAAGAACCTCGTTTACAGTACAAGTTCAACATCGCAGAAAGTGAAAAATGGATAAAAAAGTTGTGGTATTTACTTACAAAGCAATATCACTCAGCAATGAAATCTGTGTCATCAGCCCCTTAGCAGCACAATGAGTGGATTCAGGTATGATGATTCTAACTGAAATAAGTCACACAGAAAAAGAAACATCATAAGATATCAGTAATACACGGAATGTAAACTTGGCTACACAGGAACTCAGTTACAGAACAGAACAGGGTCTCAAATTTAGAAAACCAACTTATGCTTGCTTAAGGGTAAAGGTGAGTTGGGGTGCTGCATAAAACCAGAGATTGAAATGAGCACAGATAAAGTTCCTTAAGCCAAATATGGAATAGACAAGAGCTACTCCTTGCTAAACGAAATGGACTCAACACCGCATATTAAACGCCTAAGAATGTACCTGACTAGTAAGTATCTTAAAACCTATGGATTGCTATGTCTCCGAAAGAGAATCAAGCATGTGTACAGGGGCATAAACGCAGCAGTGATAGGATTGGAGAGGTTCGGTGAGCAAATGAAGACCCTTTGAAGTCATATTGCATGGTACCCATTCCACGGCTTTCAAATACACAGGTTTAAGGTATTCTTCCTTCAGCTAAAACATGCATGTGGAACCCAAGTATGATCAACCATGTGAACGGGAGACGTGTTCAAATATGTCTCAGTTTTCCTCCCCTGGTACTCAGGTGCAACATTCCAGACCCTTTACTAACACTCTCCCGACTTGGAGAGTCAGTCCCTTTAACCTCCTGTTTGTCCCAGTTTGCAATTTCTGTGGAAGATGAACAGGAATAGCGACAACCAATGAGAGACTAGCTGGAGGTGTCTGGACGGGCAAATTTAACTCTCATTTCCCACCAGGAAGAGGAAATAACCAAAGGCTCAGCATGCCGTGCCGGAACCAGATTAGGGCGTGAAGCCATCCTGCGGTGTTGCGGCCAGGTCACAAGAAAGCGAGTTGAAGAAAGGAGCTCAGGGGCACTGTAATTCACAAACCTGCAGAGTTATAAATGACAGCTATCGTCCAAAAATAGACTGAAGTAAGGCTGCCAAGAGGACTTGAAAGCGGGGCAGAATTGCAGGAAACCGATTTCAGGAGGTAGACTGGAATTGCATTGAAAGCATAGGAAAAGAGGCAGAACGTCCACAATGATGCACTTGGCCAAAAAGGGCGTATGCGTTTTTTCCTGAATATATTCAGGAAAAAACGCATACGCCCTTTTTGGCCAACCAAGCAAGCTTGCAAAGGAAATCTGCACTACAATGAAGTCTCACTTCCCCCCCGGTCAAAAGGGCCATCTGAAAAAAGTGTAAAATCCAGAAAGGCAGGACAGGCCATGGAGAACTGGGAGCCTTGTTATGCTGATGGGCGGGATGGAAATTGCCAACAACCACTCGGGAGAAGTGTATGGTGTTTCCTGAAACATCTAAAAAACAAAGCAACAGAGCCTAGGGCACTTCCACTTATGGTCCTATAGCTTAGGGAAATTAAAATCAAAAAGACACAGCCACCCAAACTTTCGAACGGCTCTGTTTACAAGAACCTCGTTTACAGTACAAGTTCAACATCGCAGAAAGTGAAAAATGGATAAAGAAGTTTTAGTATTTACTTACAAAGCAATATCACTCAGCAATGAAATCTGTGTCATCAGGCCCTTAGCATCACAATGAGTGGATTCAGGTATGATGATTCTAACTGAAGTAAGTCACACAGAAAGAGAAACATCATAAGATATCAGTAATACATGGAATGTAAACTTGGCTACACAGGAACTGAATTACAGAACAGAACAGGGTCTCAAATTTAGAAAACCAACTTATGCTTGCTTAAGGGTAAAGGTGAGTTGGGGTGCTGCATAAAACCAGAGATTGAAATGAGCACAGATAAAGTTCCTTAAGTCAAATATGGAATAGACAAGAGCTACTCCTTGCTCAACGAAATGGACTCAACACCGCATATTAAATGCCTAAGAATGTACCTGACTAGTAAGTATCTTAAAAACCTATGGATTTCTATGTCTCCGAAAGAGAATCAAGCATGTGTACAGGGGCATAAACGCAGCAGTGATAGGATTGGAGAAGTTCGGTGAGCAAATGAAGACCCTTTGAAGTCATATTGCATGGTACCCATTACACGGGTCTTAACTCTCCAGGTTTAAGGTATTCTTCCTTCAACTAAAACATGCATGTGGAACCAAAGTATGATCAACCATGTGAACGGGAGACGTGTTCAAATATGTCTCAGTTTTCCTCCCCTGGTACTCGGGTGCAACATTCCAGACGCTTTACTAACACTCTCCCCACTTGGAGAGTCAGCGCCTTTAACCTCCTGTTTGGCCCAGTTTGCAATTTCTGCGGAAGATGAACAGGAATAGCGAGAACCAATGAGAGACTAGCTGAAGGTGTCTGGACGGGCAAATTTAACTCTCATTTCCCACCAGGAAGAGGAATTAACCAAAGGCTCAGCATGCCGTGCCGGAACCAGATTAGGGCCTGAAGCCATCCTGCGGTGTTGCTGCCAGGTCACAAGAAAGCTAGTTTAAGAAAGGAGCTCAGGGGCACTGTAATTCACAAACCTGCAGAGTTATAAATGACAGCTATCGTCCAAAAATAGACTGAAGTAAGGCTGCCAAGAGGACTTGAAAGCGGGGCAGAATTGCAGGAAACCGATTTCAGGAGGTAGACTGGAATTGCATTGAAAGCATAGGAAAAGAGGCAGAACGTCCACAATGATGCACTTGGCCAAAAAGGGCGTATGCATTTTTTCCTGAATATATTCAGGAAAAAACGCATACGCCCTTTTTGGCCAACCAAGCAAGCTTGCAAAGGAAATCTGCACTACAATGAAGTCTCACTTCCCCCCGGTCAAAAGGGCCATCTGAAAAAAGTGTAAAATCCAGAAAGGCAGGACAGGCCATGGAGAACTGGGAGTCTTGTTATGCTGATGGGCGGGATGTAAAACCGCATATGCCCTTTTTGGCCAACCAAGCAAGCTTGCAAAGGAAATCTGCACTACAATGAAGTCTCACTTCCCCCAGGTCAAAAGGGCCATCTGAAAAAAGTGTAAAATCCAGAAAGGCAGGACAGGCCATGGAGAACTGGGAGCCTTTTTATGCTGATGGGCGGGATGTAAATTGCCAACAACCACTCAGGAGAAGTGTATGGTGTTTCCTGAAACATCTAAAAAACAAAGCAACAGAACCTAGGGCACTTCCACTTATGGTCCTATAGCTTAGGGAAATTAAAATCAAAAAGACACAGCCACCCCAAAGTTTGGAACGGCTCTGTTTACAAGAACCTCGTTTACAGTACAAGTTCAACATCGCAGAAAGTGAAAAATGGATAAAGAAGTTGTGGTATTTACTTACAAAGCAATATCACTCAGCAATGAAATCTGTGTCATCAGGCCCTTAGCAGCACAATGAGTGGATTCAGGTATGATGATTCTAACTGAAATAAGTCACACAGAAAAAGAAACATCATAAGATATCAGTAATACACGGAATGTAAACTTGGCTACACAGGAACTGAATTACAGAACAGAACAGGGTCTCAAATTTAGAAAACCAACTTATGCTTGCTTAAGGGTAAAGATGAGTTGGGGTGCTGCATAAAACCAGAGATTGAAATGAGCACAGATAAAGTTCCTTAGGCCAAATATGGAATAGACAAGAGCTACTCCTTGCTCAACGAAATGGACTCAACACCGCATATTAAACGCCTAAGAATGTACCTGACTAGTAAGTATCTTAAAACCTATAGATTGCTATGTCTCCGAAAGAGAATCAAGCATGTGTACAGGGGCATAAACGCAGCAGTGATAGGATTCGAGAGGTTCGGTGAGCAAATGAAGACCCTTTGAAGTCATATTGCATGGTACCCATTCCACGGGTTTCAACTACCCAGGTTTTAGGTATTCTTCCTTCAGCTAAAACATGCATGTGGAACCCAGAGTATGATCAACCATGTGATCGGGAGACGTGTTCAAATATGTCTCAGTTTTCCTCCCCTGGTACTCGGGTGCAACATTCCAGACGCTTTACTAACACTCTCCCCACTTGGAGAGTCAGCGCCTTTAACCTCCTGTTTGGCACAGTTTGCAATTTCTGCGGAAGATGAACAGGAATAGTGAGAACCAATGAGAGGCTAGCTGGAGGTGTCTGGACGGGCAAATTTAACTCTCATTTCCCACCATGAGGAGGAAATAACCAAAGGCTCAGCGTGCCGTGCCAGAACCAGATTAGGGCCTGAAGCCATCCTGCGGTGTTGCGGCCAGGTCACAAGAAAGCGAGTTGAAGAAAGGAGCTCAGGGGCACTGTAATTCACAAACCTGCAGAGTTATAAATGACAGCTATCGTCCAAAAATAGACTGAAGTAAGGCTGCCAAGAGGACTTGAAAGCGGGGCAGAATTGCAGGAAACCGATTTCAGGAGGTAGACTGGAATTGCATTGAAAGCATAGGAAAAGAGGCAGAACGTCCACAATGATGCACTTGGCCAAAAAGGGCGTATGCGTTTTTTCCTGAATATATTCAGGAAAAAACGCATACGCCCTTTTTGGCCAACCAAGCAAGCTTGCAAAGGAAATCTGCACTACAATGAAGTCTCACTTCCCCCCGGTCAAAAGGGCCATCTGAAAAAAGTGTAAAATCCAGAAAGGCAACAGGCCATTGAGAACTGGGAGCCTTGTTATGCAGATGGGCGGGATGTAAATTGCCAACAGACACTTGGGAGAAGTGTATGGTGTTTCCTGAAACATCTAAAAACAAAGCAACAGAGCCTAGGGCACTTCCACTTATGGTCCTACAGCTTAGGGAAATTAAAATCAAAAAGACATAGCCACCCCAAAGTTTGGGACGCCTCTGTTTACAAGAACCTCGTTTA
Source organism: Stenella coeruleoalba (assembly GCF_951394435.1). Taxonomy (NCBI): domain Eukaryota; kingdom Metazoa; phylum Chordata; class Mammalia; order Artiodactyla; family Delphinidae; genus Stenella; species Stenella coeruleoalba. Next base: position 1,024,915 of record NW_027646306.1, read on the forward strand.
CAGTACAAGTTCAACATCGCAGAAAGTGAAAAATGGATAAAGAAGTTGTGGTATTCACTTACAAAGCAATATCACTCAGCAATGAAATCTATGTCATCAGGCCCTTAGCAGCACAATGAGTGGATTCAGGTATGATGATTCTAACTGAAATAAGTCACACAGAAAAAGAAACATCATAAGATATCAGTAATACACGGAATGGAAACTTGGCTACACAGGAACTGAATTACAGAACAGAACAGGGTCTCAAATTTAGAAAAACAACTTATGCTTGCTTAAGGGTAAAGGTGAGTTGGGGTGTTGCATAAAACCAGAGATTGAAATGAGCACAGATAAAGTTCCTTAAGCCAAATATGGAATAGACAAGAGCTACTCCTTGCTCAACGAAATGGACTCAACACCGCATATTAAACGCCTAAGAATGTACCTGACTTGTAAGTATCTTAAAACCTATGGATTGCTATGTCTTCGAAAGAGAATCAAGCATGTGTACAGGGGCATAAACGCAGCAGTGATAGGATTGGAGAGGTTCGGTGAGAAAATGAAGACCCTTTGAAGTCATATTGCATGGTACCCATTCCACGGGTCTCAACTCTCCAGGTTTAAGGTATTCTTCCTTCAGCTAAAACATGCATGTGGAACCCAAGTATGATCAACCATGTGATCGGGAGACGTGTTCAAATATGTCTCAGTTTTCCTCCCCTGGTACTCGGGTGCAACATTCCAGACGCTTTACTAACACTCTCCCGACTTGGAGAGTCAGCGCCTTTAACCTCCTGTTTGGCCCAGTTTGCAATTTCTGCGGAAGATGAACAGGAATAGCGAGAACCAATGAGAGGCTAGCTGAAGGTGTCTGGACGGGCAAATTTAACTCTCATTTCCCACCAGGAAGAGGAAATAACCAAAGGCTCAGCGTGCCATGCCGGAACCAGATTAGGGCCTGAAGCCATCCTGCGGTGTTGCGGCCAGGTCACAAGAAAGCAAGTTGAAGAAAGGAGCTCAGGGGCACTGTAATTCACAAACCTGCAGAGTTATAAATGACAGCTATCGTCCAAAAATAGACTGAAGTAAGGCTGCCAAGAGGACTTGAAAGCGGGGCAGAATTGCAGGAAACCGATTTCAGGAGGTAGACTGGAATTGCATTGAAAGCATAGGAAAAGAGGCAGAACGTCCACAATGATGCACTTGGCCAAAAAGGGCGTATGCGTTTTTTCCTGAATATATTCAGGAAAAAACGCATACGCCCTTTTTGGCCAACCAAGCAAGCTTGCAAAGGAAATCTGCACTACAATGAAGTCTCACTTCCCCCCGGTCAAAAGGGGCATCTGAAAAAAGTGTAAAATCCAGAAAGGCAGGACAGGCCATGGAGAACTGGGAGCCTTGTTATGCTGATGGGCGGGATGTAAATTGCCAACAACCACTCGGGAGAAGTGTATGGTGTTTCCTGAAACATCTAAAAAACAAAGCAACAGACCCTAGGGCACTTCCACTTATGGCCCTATAGCTTAGGGAAATTAAAATCAAAAAGACACAGCCACACCAAAGTTTGGAACGGCTCTGTTTACAAGAACCTCGTTTACAGTACAAGTTCAACATCGCAGAAAGTGAAAAATGGATAAAGAAGTTGTGGTATTTACTTACAAAGCAATATCACTCAGCAATGAAATCTGTGTCATCAGGCCCTTAGCATCACAATGAGTGGATTCAGGTATGATGATTCTAACTGAAATAAGTCACACAGAAAAAGAAACATCATAAGATATCAGTAATACACGGAATGTAAACTTGGCTACACAGGAACTGAATTACAGAACAGAACAGGGTCTCAAATTTAGAAAACCAACTTATTCTTGCTTAAGGGTAAAGGTGAGTTGGGGTGCTGCATAAAACCAGAGATTGAAATGAGCACAGATAAAGTTCCTTAAGCCAAATATGGTATAGACAAGAGCTACTCCTTGCTCAACGAAATGGACTCAACACCCCATTTTAAACGCCTAAGAATGTACCTGACTAGTAAGTATCTTAAAACCTATGGATTGCTATGTCTCCAAAAGAGAATCAAGCATGTGTACAGGGGCATAAACGCAGCAGTGATAGGATTGGAGAGGTTCGGTGAGCAAATGAAGACCCTTTGAAGTCATATTGCATGGTACCCATTCCACGGGTTTCAACTACCCAGGTTTAAGGTATTCTTCCTTCAGCTAAAACATGCATGTGGAACCTAAAGTATGATCAACCATGTGATCGGGAGACGTGTTCAAATATGTCTCAGTTTTCCTCCCCTGGTACTCGGGTGCAACATTCCAGACGCTTTACTAACACTCTCCCCACTTGCAGAGTCAGTCCCTTTAACCTCCTGTTTGGCCCAGTTTGCAATTTCTGCGGAAGATGAACAGGAATAGCGAGAACCAATGAGAGGCTAGCTGGAGGTGTCTGGACGGGCAAATTGAACTCTCATTTCCCACCAGGAAGAGGAATTAACCAAAGGCTCAGTGTGCCGGGCCAGAACCAGATTAGGGCCTGAAGCCATCCTGCGGTGTTGCGGCCAGGTCACAAGAAAGCGAGTTGAAGAAAGGAGCTCAGGGGCACTGTAATTCACAAACCTGCAGAGTTATAAATGACAGCTATCGTCCAAAAATAGACTGAAGTAAGGCTGCCAAGAGGACTTGAAAGCGGGGCAGAATTGCAGGAAACCGATTTCAGGAGGTAGACTGGAATTGCATTGAAAGCATAGGAAAAGAGGCAGAACGTCCACAATGATGCACTTGGCCAAAAAGGGCGTATGCGTTTTTTCCTGAATATATTCAGGAAAAAACGCATACGCCCTTTTTGGCCAACCAAGCAAGCTTGCAAACGAAATCTGCACTACAATGAAGTCTCACTTCCCCCCGGTCAAAAGGGCCATCTGAAAAAAGTGTAAAATCCAGAAAGGCAGGACAGGCCATGGAGAACTGGGAGCCTTGTTATGCTGATGGGCGGGATGTAAATTGCCAACAGACACTCGGGAGAAGTGTATGGTGTTTCCTGAAACATCTAAAAAACAAAGCAACAGAGCCTAGGGCACTGCCACTTATGGTCCTATAGCTTAGGGAAATTAAAATCAAAAAGACACAGCCACCCCAAAGTTTGGGACGCCTCTGTTTACAAGAACCTCGTTTACAGTACAAGTTCAACATCGCAGAAAGTGAAAAATGGATAAAGAAGTTGTGGTATTTACTTACAAAGCAATATCACTCAGCAATGAAATCTATGTCATCAGGCCCTTAGCATCACAATGAGTGGATTCAGGTATGATGACTCTAACTGAAATAAGTCACACAGAAAAAGAAACATCATAAGATATCAGTAATACACGGAATGTAAACTTGGCTACACAGGAACTGAATTACAGAACAGAACAGGGTCTCAAATTTAGAAAACCAACTTATGCTTGCTTAAGGGTAAAGGTGAGTTGGGGTGCTGCATAAACCCAGAGATTGAAATGAGCACAGATAAAGTTCCTTAAGTCAAATATGGAATAGACAAGAGCTACTCCTTGCTCAACGAAATGGACTCAACACCGCATATTAAACGCCTAAGAATGTACCTGACTAGTAAGTATCGTAAAACCTATGGATTGCTATGTCTCCAAAAGAGAATCAAGCATGTGTACAGGGGCATAAACGCAGCAGTGATAGGATTGGAGAGGTTCGGTGAGCAAATGAAGACCCTTTGAAGTCATATTGCATGGTACCCATTCCACGGGTCTCAACTCTCCAGGTTTAAGGTATTCTTCCTTCAGCTAAAACATGCATGTGGAACCCAAGTATGATCAACCATGTGAACGGGAGACGTGTTCAAATATGTCTCAGTTTTCCTCCCCTGGTACTCGGGTGCAACATTCCAGACGCTTTACTAACACTCTCCCCACTTGGAGAGTCAGCGCCTTTAACCTCCTGTTTGGCCCAGTTTGCAATTTCTGCGGAAGATGAACAGGAATAGCGAGAACCAATGAGAGCCTAGCTGGAGGTGTCTGGACGGGCAAATTTAACTCTCATTTCCCACCAGGAAGAGGAAATAACCAAAGGCTCAGCGTGCTGTACCGGAACCAGATTAGGGCCTGAAGCCATCCTGCGGTGTTGCGGCCAGCTCAAAAGAAAGCGAGTTGAAGAAAGGAGCTCAGGGGCACTGTAATTCACAAACCTGCAGAGTTATAAATGACAGCTATCGTCCAAAAATAGACTGAAGTAAGGCTGCCAAGAGGACTTGAAAGCGGGGCAGAATTGCAAGAAACCGATTTCAGGAGGTAGACTGGAATTGCATTGAAAGCATAGGAAAAGAGGCAGAACGTCCACAATGATGCACTTGGCCAAAAAGGGCGTATGCGTTTTTTCCTGAATATATTCAGGAAAAAACGCATACGCACTTTTTGGCCAACCAAGCAAGCTTGCAAAGGAAATCTGCACTACAATGAAGTCTCACTTCCCCCGGTCAAAAGGGCCATCTGAAAAAAGTGTAAAATCCAGAAAGGCAGGACAGGCCATGGAGAACTGGGAGCCTTGTTATGCTGATGGGCGGGATGTAAATTGCCAACAGACACTCGGGAGAAGTGTATGGCGTTTCCTGAAACATCTAAAAAACAAAGCAACAGAGCCTAGGGCACTGCCACTTATGGTCCTATAGCTTAGGGAAATTAAAATCAAAAAGACACAGCCACCCCAAAGTTTGGGACGCCTCTGTTTACAAGAACCTCGTTTACAGTACAAGTTCAACATCGCAGAAAGTGAAAAATGGATAAAGAAGTTGTGGTATTTACTTACAAAGCAATATCACTCAGCAATGAAATCTATGTCATCAGGCCCTTAGCATCACAATGAGTGGATTCAGGTATGATGATTCTAACTGAAATAAGTCACACAGAAAAAGAAACATCATAAGATATCAGTAATACACGGAATGTAAACTTGGCTACACAGGAACTGAATTACAGAACAGAACAGGGTCTCAAATTTAGAAAACCAACTTATGCTTGCTTAAGGGTAAAGGTGAGTTGGGGTGCTGCATAAAACCAGAGATTGAAATGAGCACAGATAAAGTTCCTTAAGCCAAATATGAAATAGACAAGAGCTACTCCTTGCTCAACGAAATGGACTCAACACCGCATATTAAACGCCTAAGAATGTACCTGACTAGTAAGTATCGTAAAACCTATGGATTGCTATGTCTCCGAAAGAGAATCAAGCATGTGTACAGGGGCATAAATGCAGCAGTGATAGGAATGGAGAGGTTCGGTGAGCAAATGAAGACCCTTTGAAGTCATATTGCATGGTACCCATTCCACAGGTTTCAACTACCCAGGTTTAAGGTATTCTTCCTTCAGCTAAAACATGCATGTGGAACCTAGAGTATGATCAACCATGTGATCGGGAGATGTGTTCAAATATGTCTCAGTTTTCCTCCCCTGGTACTCGGGTGCAACATTCCAGACGCTTTACTAACACTCTCCCCACTTGGAGAGTCAGTCCCTTTAACCTCCTGTTTGGCCCAGTTTGCAATTTCTGCGGAAGATGAACAGGAATAGCGAGAACCAATGAGAGGCTAGCTGGAGGTGTCTGGACGGGCAAATTTAACTCTCATTTCCCACCAGGAAGAGGAATTAACCAAAGGCTCAGCATGCCGGGCCGGAACCAGATTAGGGCCTGAAGACATCCTGCGGTGTTGCGGCCAGGTCACAGGAAAAAGAGTTGAAGAAAGGAGCTCAGGGGCACTGTAATTCACAAACCTGCAGAGTTATAAATGACAGCTATCGTCCAAAAATAGACTGAAGTAAGGCTGCCAAGAGGACTTGAAAGCGGGGCAGAATTGCAGGAAACCGATTTCAGGAGGTAGACTGGAATTGCATTGAAAGCATAGGAAAAGAGGCAGAACGTCCACAATGATGCACTTGGCCAAAAAGGGCGTATGCGTTTTTTCCTGAATATATTCAGGAAAAAACGCATACGCACTTTTTGGCCAACCAAGCAAGCTTGCAAACGAAATCTGCACTACAATGAAGTCTCACTTCCCCCCGGTCAAAAGGGCCATCTGAAAAAAGTGTAAAATCCAGAAAGGCAGGACAGGCCATGGAGAACTGGGAGCCTTGTTATGCTGATGGGCGGGATGTAAATTGCCAACAACCACTCGGGAGAAGTGTATGGTGTTTCCTGAAACATCTAAAAAACAAAGCAACAGAGCCTAGGGCACTGCCACTTATGGTCCTATAGCTTAGGGAAATTAAAATCAAAAAGACACAGCCACCCCAAAGTTTGGGACGCCTCTGTTTACAAGAATCTCGTTTACAGTACAAGTTCAACATCGCAGAAAGTGAAAAATGGATAAAGAAGTTGTGGTATTCACTTACAAAGCAATATCACTCAGCAATGAAATCTATGTCATCAGGCCCTTAGCAGCACAATGAGTGGATTCAGGTATGATGATTCTAACTGAAATAAGTCACACAGAAAAAGAAACATCATAAGATATCAGTAATACACGGAATGTAAACTTGGCTACACAGGAACTGAATTACAGAACAGAACAGGGTCTCAAATTTAGAAAACCAACTTATGCTTGCTTAAGGGTAAAGGTGAGTTGGGGTGCTGCATAAAACCAGAGATTGGAATGAGCACAGATAAAGTTCCTTAAGCTAAATATGGAATAGACAAGAGCTACTCCTTGCTAAACGAAATGGACTCAACACCGCATATTAAACGCCTAAGAATGTACCTGACTTGTAAGTATCTTAAAACCTATGGATTGCTATGTCTCCAAAAGAGAATCAAGCATGTGTACAGGGGCATAAACGCAGCAGTGATAGGATTGGAGAGGTTCGGTGAGCAAATGAAGACCCTTTGAAGTCATATTGCATGGTACCCATTCCACGGGTTTCAACTACCCAGGTTTAAGGTATTCTTCCTTCAGCTAAAACATGCATGTGGAACCTAGAGTATGATCAACCATGTGATCGGGAGACGTGTTCAAATATGTCTCAGTTTTCCTCCCCTGGTACTCGGGTGCAACATTCCAGACGCTTTACTAACACTCTCCCCACTTGGAGAGTCAGTCCCTTTAACCTCCTGTTTGGCCCAGTTTGCAATTTCTGCGGAAGATGAACAGGAATAGTGAGAACCAATGAGAGGCTAGCTGGAGGTGTCTGGACGGGCAAATTTAACTCTCATTTCCCACCAGGAAGAGGAATTAACCAAAGGCTCAGCATGCCGGGCCGGAACCAGATTAGGGCCTGAAGCCATCCTGCGGTGTTGCGGCCAGGTCACAAGAAAGCGAGTTGAAGAAAGGAGCTCAGGGGCACTGTAATTCACAAACCTGCAGAGTTATAAATGACAGCTATCGTCCAAAAATAGACTGAAGTAAGGCTGCCAAGAGGACTTGAAAGCGGGGCAGAATTGCAGGAAACCGATTTCAGGAGGTAGACTGGAATTGCATTGAAAGCATAGGAAAAGAGGCAGAACGTCCACAATGATGCACTTGGCCAAAAAGGGCGTATGCGTTTTTTCCTGAATATATTCAGGAAAAAACGCATACGCCCTTTTTGGCCAACCAAGCAAGCTTGCAAAGGAAATCTGCACTACAATGAAGTCTCACTTCCCCCCGGTCAAAAGGGCCATCTGGAAAAAGTGTAAAATCCAGAAAGGCAGGACAGGCCATGGAGAACTGGGAGCCTTGTTATGCTGATGGGCGGGATGTAAATTGCCAACAGACACTTGGGAGAAGTGTATGGTGTTTCCTGAAACATCTAAAAAACAAAGCAACAGAGCCTAGGGCACTGCCACTTATGGTCCTATAGCTTAGGGAAATTAAAATCAAAAAGACACAGCCACCCCAAAGTTTGGGACGCCTCTGTTTACAAGAACCTCGTTTACAGTACAAGTTCAACATCGCAGAAAGTGAAAAATGGATAAAGAAGTTGTGGTATTTACTTACAAAGCAATATCACTCAGCAATGAAATCTGTGTCATCAGGCCCTTAGCATCACAATGAGTGGATTCAGGTATGATGATTCTAACTGAAATAAGTCACACAGAAAAAAAACATCATAAGATATCAGTAATACACGGAATGTAAACTTGGCTACACAGGAACTGAATTACAGAACAGAACAGGGTCTCAAATTTAGAAAACCAACTTATGCTTGCTTAAGGGTAAAGGTGAGTTGGGGTGCTGCATAAAACCAGAGATTGAAATTAGCACAGATAAAGTTCCTTAAGTCAAATATGGAATAGACAAGAGCTACTCCTTGCTCAACGAAATGGACTCAACACCGCATATTAAACGCCTAAGAATGTACCTGACTAGTAAGTATCGTAAAACCTATGGATTGCTATGTCTCCGAAAGAGAATCAAGCATGTGTACAGGGGCATAAATGCAGCAGTGATAGGAATGGAGAGGTTCGGTGAGCAAATGAAGACCCTTTGAAGTCATATTGCATGGTACCCATTCCACGGGTTTCAACTACCCAGGTTTAAGGTATTCTTCCTTCAGCTAAAACATGCATGTGGAACCTAGAGTATGATCAACCATGTGATCGGGAGATGTGTTCAAATATGTCTCAGTTTTCCTCCCCTGGTACTCGGGTGCAACATTCCAGACGCTTTACTAACACTCTCCCCACTTGGAGAGTCAGTCCCTTTAACCTCCTGTTTGGCCCAGTTTGCAATTTCTGCGGAAGATGAACAGGAATAGCGAGAACCAATGAGAGGCTAGCTGGAGGTGTCTGGACGGGCAAATTTAACTCTCATTTCCCACCAGGAAGAGGAATTAACCAAAGGCTCAGCATGCCGGGCCAGAACCAGATTAGGGCCTGAAGCCATCCTGCGGTGTTGCGGCCAGGTCACAAGAAAGCGAGTTGAAGAAAGGAGCTCAGGGGCACTGTAATTCACAAACCTGCAGAGTTATAAATGACAGCTATCGTCCAAAAATAGACTGAAGTAAGGCTGCCAAGAGGACTTGAAAGCGGGGCAGAATTGCAGGAAACCGATTTCAGGAGGTAGACTGGAATTGCATTGAAAGCATAGGAAAAGAGGCAGAACGTCCACAATGATGCACTTGGCCAAAAAGGGCGTATGCGTTTTTTCCTGAATATATTCAGGAAAAAACGCATACGCCCTTTTTGGCCAACCAAGCAAGCTTGCAAAGGAAATCTGCACTACAATGAAGTCTCACTTCCCCCCGGTCAAAAGGGCCATCTGGAAAAAGTGTAAAATCCAGAAAGGCAGGACAGGCCATGGAGAACTGGGAGCCTTGTTATGCTGATGGGCGGGATGTAAATTGCCAACAGACACTTGGGAGAAGTGTATGGTGTTTCCTGAAACATCTAAAAAACAAAGCAACAGAGCCTAGGGCACTGCCACTTATGGTCCTATAGCTTAGGGAAATTAAAATCAAAAAGACACAGCCACCCCAAAGTTTGGGACGCCTCTGTTTCCAAGAACCTCGTTTACAGTACAAGTTCAACATCGCAGAAAGTGAAAAATGGATAAAGAAGTTGTGGTATTTACTTACAAAGCAATATCACTCAGCAATGAAATCTATGTCATCAGGCCCTTAGCATCACAATGAGTGGATTCAGGTATGATGATTCTAACTGAAATAAGTCACACAGAAAAAAAACATCATAAGATATCAGTAATACACGGAATGTAAACTTGGCTACACAGGAACTGAATTACAGAACAGAACAGGGTCTCAAATTTAGAAAACCAACTTATGCTTGCTTAAGGGTAAAGGTGAGTTGGGGTGCTGCATAAAACCAGAGATTGAAATGAGCACAGATAAAGTTCCTTAAGTCAAATATGGAATAGACAAGAGCTACTCCTTGCTCAACGAAATGGACTCAACACCGCATATTAAACGCCTAAGAATGTACCTGACTAGTAAGTATCGTAAAACCTATGGATTGCTATGTCTCCGAAAGAGAATCAAGCATGTGTACAGGGGCATAAATGCAGCAGTGATAGGAATGGAGAGGTTCGGTGAGCAAATGAAGACCCTTTGAAGTCATATTGCATGGTACCCATTCCACGGGTTTCAACTACCCAGGTTTAAGGTATTCTTCCTTCAGCTAAAACATGCATGTGGAACCTAGAGTATGATCAACCATGTGATCGGGAGATGTGTTCAAATATGTCTCAGTTTTCCTCCCCTGGTACTCGGGTGCAACATTCCAGACGCTTTACTAACACTCTCCCCACTTGGAGAGTCAGTCCCTTTAACCTCCTGTTTGGCCCAGTTTGCAATTTCTGCGGAAGATGAACAGGAATAGCGAGAACCAATGAGAGGCTAGCTGGAGGTGTCTGGACGGGCAAATTTAACTCTCATTTCCCACCAGGAAGAGGAATTAACCAAAGGCTCAGCATGCCGGGCCGGAACCACATTAGGGCCTGAAGCCATCCTGCGGTGTTGCGGCCAGGTCACAAGAAAGCGAGTTGAAGAAAGGAGCTCAGGGGCACTGTAATTCACAAACCTGCAGAGTTATAAATGACAGCTATCGTCCAAAAATAGACTGAAGTAAGGCTGCCAAGAGGACTTGAAAGCGGGGCAGAATTGCAGGAAACCGATTTCAGGAGGTAGACTGGAATTGCATTGAAAGCATAGGAAAAGAGGCAGAACGTCCACAATGATGCACTTGGCCAAAAAGGGCGTATGCGTTTTTTCCTGAATATATTCAGGAAAAAACGCATACGCCCTTTTTGGCCAACCAAGCAAGCTTGCAAACGAAATCTGCACTACAATGAAGTCTCACTTCCCCCCGGTCAAAAGGGCCATCTGAAAAAAGTGTAAAATCCAGAAAGGCAGGACAGGCCATGGAGAACTGGGAGCCTTGTTATGCTGATGGGCGGGATGTAAATTGCCAACAGACACTCGGGAGAAGTGTATGGTGTTTCCTGAAACATCTAAAAAACAAAGCAACAGAGCCTAGGGCACTGCCACTTATGGTCCTATAGCTTAGGGAAATTAAAATCAAAAAGACACAGCCACCCCAAAGTTTGGGACGCCTCTGTTTACAAGAACCTCGTTTACAGTACAAGTTCAACATCGCAGAAAGTGAAAAATGGATAAAGAAGTTGTGGTATTTACTTACAAAGCAATATCACTCAGCAATGAAATCTATGTCATCAGGCCCTTAGCATCACAATGAGTGGATTCAGGTATGATGACTCTAACTGAAATAAGTCACACAGAAAAAGAAACATCATAAGATATCAGTAATACACGGAATGTAAACTTGGCTACACAGGAACTGAATTACAGAACAGAACAGGGTCTCAAATTTAGAAAACCAACTTATGCTTGCTTAAGGGTAAAGGTGAGTTGGGGTGCTGCATAAAACCAGAGATTGAAATGAGCACAGATAAAGTTCCTTAAGTCAAATATGGAATAGACAAGAGCTACTCCTTGCTCAACGAAATGGACTCAACACCGCATATTAAACGCTTAAGAATGTACCTGACTAGTAAGTATCGTAAAACCTATGGATTGCTATGTCTCCAAAAGAGAATCAAGCATGTGTACAGGGGCATAAACGCAGCAGTGATAGGATTGGAGAGGTTCGGTGAGCAAATGAAGACCCTTTGAAGTCATATTGCATGGTACCCATTCCACGGGTCTCAACTCTCCAGGTTTAAGGTATTCTTCCTTCAGCTAAAACATGCATGTGGAACCCAAGTATGATCAACCATGTGAACGGGAGACGTGTTCAAATATGTCTCAGTTTTCCTCCCCTGGTACTCGGGTGCAACATTCCAGACGCTTTACTAACACTCTCCCCACTTGGAGAGTCAGCGCCTTTAACCTCCTGTTTGGCCCAGTTTGCAATTTCTGCGGAAGATGAACAGGAATAGCGAGAACCAATGAGAGCCTAGCTGGAGGTGTCTGGACGGGCAAATTTAACTCTCATTTCCCACCAGGAAGAGGAAATAACCAAAGGCTCAGCGTGCTGTACCGGAACCAGATTAGGGCCTGAAGCCATCCTGCGGTGTTGCGGCCAGCTCAAAAGAAAGCGAGTTGAAGAAAGGAGCTCAGGGGCACTGTAATTCACAAACCTGCAGAGTTATAAATGACAGCTATCGTCCAAAAATAGACTGAAGTAAGGCTGCCAAGAGGACTTGAAAGTGGGGCAGAATTGCAAGAAACCGATTTCAGGAGGTAGACTGGAATTGCATTGAAAGCATAGGAAAAGAGGCAGAACGTCCACAATGATGCACTTGGCCAAAAAGGGCGTATGCGTTTTTTCCTGAATATATTCAGGAAAAAACGCATACGCCCTTTTTGGCCAACCAAGCAAGCTTGCAAAGGAAATCTGCACTACAATGAAGTCTCACTTCCCCCCGGTCAAAAGGGCCATCTGAAAAAAGTGTAAAATCCAGAAAGGCAACAGGCCATTGAGAACTGGGAGCCTTGTTATGCTGATGGGCGGGATGTAAATTGCCAACAGACACTTGGGAGAAGTGTATGGTGTTTCCTGAAACATCTAAAAAACAAAGCAACAGAGCCTAGGGCACTTCCACTTATGGTCCTATAGCTTAGGGAAATTGAAATCAAAAAGACACAGCCACCCCAAAGTCTGGGATGCCTCTGTTTCCAAGAACCTCGTTTACAGTACAAGTTCAACATCGCAGAAAGTGAAAAATGGATAAAGAAGTTGTGGTATTCACTTACAAAGCAATATCACTCAGCAATGAAATCTATGTCATCAGGCCCTTAGCAGCACAATGAGTGGATTCAGGTATGATGATTCTAACTGAAATAAGTCACACAGAAAAAGAAACATCATAAGATATCAGTAATACACGGAATGTAAACTTGGCTACACAGGAACTGAATTACAGAACAGAACAGGGTCTCAAATTTAGAAAAACAACTTATGCTTGCTTAAGGGTAAAGGTGAGTTGGGGTGCTGCATAAAACCAGAGATTGAAATGAGTACAGATAAAGTTCCTTAAGCCAAATATGGAATAGACAAGAGCTACTCCTTGCTCAACGAAATGGACTCAACACTGCATATTAAACGCCTAAGAATGTACCTGACTTGTAAGTATCTTAAAACCTATGGATTTCTATGTCTCCGAAAGAGAATCAAGCATGTGTACAGGGGTATAAACGCAGCAGTGATAGGATTGGAGAGGTTCGGTGAGCAAATGAAGACCCTTTGAAGTCATATTGCATGGTACCCATTCCACGGGTTTCAACTACCCAGGTTTAAGGTATTCTTCCTTCAGCTAAAACATGCATGTGGAACCTAGAGTATGATCAACCATGTGATCGGGAGACATGTTCAAATATGGCTCAGTTTTCCTCCCCTGGTACTCGGGTGCAACATTCCAGACGCTTTACTAACACTCTCCCCACTTGGAGAGTCAGTCCCTTTAACCTCCTGTTTGGCCCAGTTTGCAATTTCTGCGGAAGATGAACAGGAATAGCGAGAACCAATGAGAGGCTAGCTGGAGGTGTCTCGACGGGCAAATTTAACTCTCATTTCCCACCAGGAAGAGGAATTAACCAAAGGCTCAGCATGCCGGGCCGGAACCACATTAGGGCCTGAAGCCATCCTGCGGTGTTGCGGCCAGGTCACAAGAAAGCGAGTTGAAGAAAGGAGCTCAGGGGCACTGTAATTCACAAACATGCAGAGTTATAAATGACAGCTATCATCCAAAAATAGACTGAAGTAAGGCTGCCAAGAGGACTTGAAAGCGGGGCAGAATTGCAGGAAACCGATTTCAGGAGGTAGACTGGAATTGCATTGAAAGCATAGGAAAAGAGGCAGAACGTCCACAATAATGCACTTGGCCAAAAAGGGCGTATGCGTTTTTTCCTGAATATATTCAGGAAAAAACGCATACGCCCTTTTTGGCCAACCAAGCAAGCTTGCAAAGGAAATCTGCACTACAATGAAGTCTCACTTCCCCCGGTCAAAAGGGCCATCTGAAAAAAGTGTAAAATCCAGAAAGGCAGGACAGGCCATGGAGAACTGGGAGCCTTGTTATGCTGATGGGCGGGATGTAAATTGCCAACAGACACTCGGGAGAAGTGTATGGCGTTTCCTGAAACATCTAAAAAACAAAGCAACAGAGCCTAGGGCACTGCCACTTATGGTCCTATAGCTTAGGGAAATTAAAATCAAAAAGACACAGCCACCCCAAAGTTTGGGACGCCTCTGTTTACAAGAACCTCGTTTACAGTACAAGTTCAACATCGCAGAAAGTGAAAAATGGATAAAGAAGTTGTGGTATTTACTTACAAAGCAATATCACTCAGCAATGAAATCTATGTCATCAGGCCCTTAGCATCACAATGAGTGGATTCAGGTATGATGATTCTAACTGAAATAAGTCACACAGAAAAAGAAACATCATAAGATATCAGTAATACACGGAATGTAAACTTGGCTACACAGGAACTGAATTACAGAACAGAACAGGGTCTCAAATTTAGAAAACCAACTTATGCTTGCTTAAGGGTAAAGGTGAGTTGGGGTGCTGCATAAAACCAGAGATTGAAATGAGCACAGATAAAGTTCCTTAAGCCAAATATGAAATAGACAAGAGCTACTCCTTGCTCAACGAAATGGACTCAACACCGCATATTAAACGCCTAAGAATGTACCTGACTAGTAAGTATCGTAAAACCTATGGATTGCTATGTCTCCGAAAGAGAATCAAGCATGTGTACAGGGGCATAAATGCAGCAGTGATAGGAATGGAGAGGTTCGGTGAGCAAATGAAGACCCTTTGAAGTCATATTGCATGGTACCCATTCCACGGGTTTCAACTACCCAGGTTTAAGGTATTCTTCCTTCAGCTAAAACATGCATGTGGAACCTAGAGTATGATCAACCATGTGATCGGGAGATGTGTTCAAATATGTCTCAGTTTTCCTCCTCTGGTACTCGGGTGCAACATTCCAGACGCTTTACTAACACTCTCCCCACTTGGAGAGTCAGTCCCTTTAACCTCCTCTTTGGCCCAGTTTGCAATTTCTGCGGAAGATGAACAGGAATAGCGAGAACCAATGAGAGGCTAGCTGGAAGTGTCTGGACGGGCAAATTTAACTCTCATTTCCCACCAGGAAGAGGAATTAACCAAAGGCTCAGCATGCCGGGCCGGAACCAGATTAGGGCCTGAAGACATCCTGCGGTGTTGCGGCCAGGTCACAGGAAAGCGAGTTGAAGAAAGGAGCTCAGGGGCACTGTAATTCACAAACCTGCAGAGTTATAAATGACAGCTATCGTCCAAAAATAGACTGAAGTAAGGCTGCCAAGAGGACTTGAAATCGGGGCAGAATTGCAGGAAACCAATTTCAGGAGGTAGACTGGAATTGCATTGAAAGCATAGGAAAAGAGGCAGAACGTCCACAATGATGCACTTGGCCAAAAAGGGCGTATGCGTTTTTTCCTGAATATATTCAGGAAAAAACGCATACGCCCTTTTTGGCCAACCAAGCAAGCTTGCAAAGGAAATCTGCACTACAATGAAGTCTCACTTCCCCCCGGTCAAAAGGGCCATCTGAAAAAAGTGTAAAATCCAGAAAGGCAGGACAGGCCATGGACAACTGGGAGCCTTGTTATGCTGATGGGCGGGATGTAAATTGCCAACAGACACTCGGGAGAAGTGTATGGTGTTTCCTGAAACATCTAAAAAACAAAGCAACAGAGCCTAGGGCACTGCCACTTATGGTCCTATAGCTTAGGGAAATTAAAATCAAAAAGACACAGCCACCCCAAAGTTTGGGACGCCTCTGTTTACAAGAACCTCGTTTACAGTACAAGTTCAACATCGCAGAAAGTGAAAAATGGATAAAGAAGTTGTGGTATTCACTTACAAAGCAATATCACTCAGCAATGAAATCTATGTCATCAGGCCCTTAGCAGCACAATGAGTGGATTCAGGTATGATGATTCTAACTGAAATAAGTCACACAGAAAAAGAAACATCATAAGATATCAGTAATACACGGAATGTAAACTTGGCTACACAGGAACTGAATTACAGAACAGAACAGGGTCTCAAATTTAGAAAACCAACTTATGCTTGCTTAAGGGTAAAGGTGAGTTGGGGTGCTGCATAAAACCAGAGATTGGAATGAGCACAGATAAAGTTCCTTAAGCCAAATATGGAATAGACAAGAGCTACTCCTTGCTAAACGAAATGGACTCAACACCGCATATTAAACGCCTAAGAATGTACCTGACTTGTAAGTATCTTAAAACCTATGGATTGCTATGTCTCCAAAAGAGAATCAAGCATGTGTACAGGGGCATAAACGCAGCAGTGATAGGATTGGAGAGGTTCGGTGAGCAAATGAAGACCCTTTGAAGTCATATTGCATGGTACCCATTCCACGGGTTTCAACTACCCAGGTTTAAGGTATTCTTCCTTCAGCTAAAACATGCATGTGGAACCTAGAGTATGATCAACCATGTGATCGGGAGACGTGTTCAAATATGTCTCAGTTTTCCTCCCCTGGTACTCGGGTGCAACATTCCAGACGCTTTACTAACACTCTCCCCACTTGGAGAGTCAGTCCCTTTAACCTCCTGTTTGGCCCAGTTTGCAATTTCTGCGGAAGATGAACAGGAATAGCGAGAACCAATGAGAGGATAGCTGGAGGTGTCTGGACGGGCAAATTTAACTCTCATTTCCCACCAGGAAGAGGAATTAACCAAAGGCTCAGCATGCCGGGCCGGAACCACATTAGGGCCTGAAGCCATCCTGCGGTGTTGCGGCCAGGTCACAAGAAAGCGAGTTGAAGAAAGGAGCTCAGGGGCACTGTAATTCACAAACCTGCAGAGTTATAAATGACAGCTATCGTCCAAAAATAGACTGAAGTAAGGCTGCCAAGAGGACTTGAAAGCGGGGCAGAATTGCAGGAAACCGATTTCAGGAGGTAGACTGGAATTGCATTGAAAGCATAGGAAAAGAGGCAGAACGTCCACAATGATGCACTTGGCCAAAAAGGGCGTATGCGTTTTTTCCTGAATATATTCAGGAAAAAACGCATACGCCCTTTTTGGCCAACCAAGGAAGCTTGCAAACGAAATCTGCACTACAATGAAGTCTCACTTCCCCCCGGTCAAAAGGGCCATCTGAAAAAAGTGTAAAATCCAGAAAGGCAGGACAGGCCATGGAGAACTGGGAGCCTTGTTATGCTGATGGGCGGGATGTAAATTGCCAACAGACACTCCGGAGAAGTGTATGGTGTTTCCTGAAACATCTAAAAAACAAAGCAACAGAGCCTAGGGCACTGCCACTTATGGTCCTATAGCTTAGGGAAATTAAAATCAAAAAGACACAGCCACCCCAAAGTTTGGGACGCCTCTGTTTACAAGAACCTCGTTTACAGTACAAGTTCAACATCGCAGAAAGTGAAAAATGGATAAAGAAGTTGTGGTATTTACTTACAAAGCAATATCACTCAGCAATGAAATCTATGTCATCAGGCCCTTAGCATCACAATGAGTGGATCCAGGTATGATGACTCTAACTGAAATAAGTCACACAGAAAAAGAAACATCATAAGATATCAGTAATACACGGAATGTAAACTTGGCTACACAGGAACTGAATTACAGAACAGAACAGGGTCTCAAATTTAGAAAACCAACTTATGCTTGCTTAAGGGTAAAGGTGAGTTGGGGTGCTGCATAAAACCAGAGATTGAAATGAGCACAGATAAAGTTCCTTAAGTCAAATATGGAATAGATAAGAGCTACTCCTTGCTCAACGAAATGGACTCAACACCGCATATTAAACGCCTAAGAATGTACCTGACTAGTAAGTATCGTAAAACCTATGGATTGCTATGTCTCCAAAAGAGAATCAAGCATGTGTACAGGGGCATAAACGCAGCAGTGATAGGATTGGAGAGGTTCGGTGAGCAAATGAAGACCCTTTGAAGTCATATTGCATGGTACCCATTCCACGGGTCTCAACTCTCCAGGTTTAAGGTATTCTTCCTTCAGCTAAAACATGCATGTGGAACCCAAGTATGATCAACCATGTGAACGGGAGACGTGTTCAAATATGTCTCAGTTTTCCTCCCCTGGTACTCGGGTGCAACATTCCAGACGCTTTACTAACACTCTCCCCACTTGGAGAGTCAGCGCCTTTAACCTCCTGTTTGGCCCAGTTTGCAATTTCTGCGGAAGATGAACAGGAATAGCGAGAACCAATGAGAGCCTAGCTGGAGGTGTCTGGACGGGCAAATTTAACTCTCATTTCCCACCAGGAAGAGGAAATAACCAAAGGCTCAGCGTGCTGTACCGGAACCAGATTAGGGCCTGAAGCCATCCTGCGGTGTTGCGGCCAGCTCAAAAGAAAGCGAGTTGAAGAAAGGAGCTCAGGGGCACTGTAATTCACAAACCTGCAGAGTTATAAATGACAGCTATCGTCCAAAAATAGACTGAAGTAAGGCTGCCAAGAGGACTTGAAAGTGGGGCAGAATTGCAAGAAACCGATTTCAGGAGGTAGACTGGAATTGCATTGAAAGCATAGGAAAAGAGGCAGAACGTCCACAATGATGCACTTGGCCAAAAAGGGCGTATGCGTTTTTTCCTGAATATATTCAGGAAAAAACGCATACGCCCTTTTTGGCCAACCAAGCAAGCTTGCAAAGGAAATCTGCACTACAATGAAGTCTCACTTCCCCCCGGTCAAAAGGGCCATCTGAAAAAAGTGTAAAATCCAGAAAGGCAACAGGCCATTGAGAACTGGGAGCCTTGTTATGCTGATGGGCGGGATGTAAATTGCCAACAGACACTTGGGAGAAGTGTATGGTGTTTCCTGAAACATCTAAAAAACAAAGCAACAGAGCCTAGGGCACTTCCACTTATGGTCCTATAGCTTAGGGAAATTGAAATCAAAAAGACACAGCCACCCCAAAGTCTGGGACGCCTCTGTTTCCAAGAACCTCGTTTACAGTACAAGTTCAACATCGCAGAAAGTGAAAAATGGATAAAGAAGTTGTGGTATTCACTTACAAAGCAATATCACTCAGCAATGAAATCTATGTCATCAGGCCCTTAGCAGCACAATGAGTGGATTCAGGTATGATGATTCTAACTGAAATAAGTCACACAGAAAAAGAAACATCATAAGATATCAGTAATACACGGAATGTAAACTTGGCTACACAGGAACTGAATTACAGAACAGAACAGGGTCTCAAATTTAGAAAAACAACTTATGCTTGCTTAAGGGTAAAGGTGAGTTGGGGTGCTGCATAAAACCAGAGATTGAAATGAGTACAGATAAAGTTCTTTAAGCCAAATATGGAATAGACAAGAGCTACTCCTTGCTCAACGAAATGGACTCAACACCGCATATTAAACGCCTAAGAATGTACCTGACTTGTAAGTATCTTAAAACCTATGGATTTCTATGTCTCCGAAAGAGAATCAAGCATGTGTACAGGGGTATAAACGCAGCAGTGATAGGATTGGAGAGGTTCGGTGAGCAAATGAAGACCCTTTGAAGTCATATTGCATGGTACCCATTCCACGGGTTTCAACTACCCAGGTTTAAGGTATTCTTCCTTCAGCTAAAACATGCATGTGGAACCTAGAGTATGATCAACCATGTGATCGGGAGACATGTTCAAATATGGCCAGTTTTCCTCCCCTGGTACTCGGGTGCAACATTCCAGACGCTTTACTAACACTCTCCCCACTTGGAGAGTCAGTCCCTTTAACCTCCTGTTTGGCCCAGTTTGCAATTTCTGCGGAAGATGAACAGGAATAGCGAGAACCAATGAGAGGCTAGCTGGAGGTGTCTGGACGGGCAAATTTAACTCTCATTTCCCACCAGGAAGAGGAATTAACCAAAGGCTCAGCATGCCGGGCCGGAACCACATTAGGGCCTGAAGCCATCCTGCGGTGTTGCGGCCAGGTCACAAGAAAGCGAGTTGAAGAAAGGAGCTCAGGGGCACTGTAATTCACAAACCTGCAGAGTTATAAATGACAGCTATCATCCAAAAATAGACTGAAGTAAGGCTGCCAAGAGGACTTGAAAGCGGGGCAGAATTGCAGGAAACCGATTTCAGGAGGTAGACTGGAATTGCATTGAAAGCATAGGAAAAGAGGCAGAACGTCCACAATAATGCACTTGGCCAAAAAGGGCGTATGCGTTTTTTCCTGAATATATTCAGGAAAAAACGCATACGCCCTTTTTGGCCAACCAAGCAAGCTTGCAAAGGAAATCTGCACTACAATGAAGTCTCACTTCCCCCGGTCAAAAGGGCCATCTGAAAAAAGTGTAAAATCCAGAAAGGCAGGACAGGCCATGGAGAACTGGGAGCCTTGTTATGCTGATGGGCGGGATGTAAATTGCCAACAGACACTCGGGAGAAGTGTATGGCGTTTCCTGAAACATCTAAAAAACAAAGCAACAGAGCCTAGGGCACTGCCACTTATGGTCCTATAGCTTAGGGAAATTAAAATCAAAAAGACACAGCCACCCCAAAGTTTGGGACGCCTCTGTTTACAAGAACCTCGTTTACAGTACAAGTTCAACATCGCAGAAAGTGAAAAATGGATAAAGAAGTTGTGGTATTTACTTACAAAGCAATATCACTCAGCAATGAAATCTATGTCATCAGGCCCTTAGCATCACAATGAGTGGATTCAGGTATGATGATTCTAACTGAAATAAGTCACACAGAAAAAGAAACATCATAAGATATCAGTAATACACGGAATGTAAACTTGGCTACACAGGAACTGAATTACAGAACAGAACAGGGTCTCAAATTTAGAAAACCAACTTATGCTTGCTTAAGGGTAAAGGTGAGTTGGGGTGCTGCATAAAACCAGAGATTGAAATGAGCACAGATAAAGTTCCTTAAGCCAAATATGAAATAGACAAGAGCTACTCCTTGCTCAACGAAATGGACTCAACACCGCATATTAAACGCCTAAGAATGTACCTGACTAGTAAGTATCGTAAAACCTATGGATTGCTATGTCTCCGAAAGAGAATCAAGCATGTGTACAGGGGCATAAATGCAGCAGTGATAGGAATGGAGAGGTTCGGTGAGCAAATGAAGACCCTTTGAAGTCATATTGCATGGTACCCATTCCACGGGTTTCAACTACCCAGGTTTAAGGTATTCTTCCTTCAGCTAAAACATGCATGTGGAACCTAGAGTATGATCAACTATGTGATCGGGAGATGTGTTCAAATATGTCTCAGTTTTCCTCCTCTGGTACTCGGGTGCAACATTCCAGACGCTTTACTAACACTCTCCCCACTTGGAGAGTCAGTCCCTTTAACCTCCTCTTTGGCCCAGTTTGCAATTTCTGCGGAAGATGAACAGGAATAGCGAGAACCAATGAGAGGCTAGCTGTAGGTGTCTGGACGGGCAAATTTAACTCTCATTTCCCACCAGGAAGAGGAATTAACCAAAGGCTCAGCATGCCGGGCCGGAACCAGATTAGGGCCTGAAGACATCCTGCGGTGTTGCGGCCAGGTCACAGGAAAGCGAGTTGAAGAAAGGAGCTCAGGGGCACTGTAATTCACAAACCTGCAGAGTTATAAATGACAGCTATCGTCCAAAAATAGACTGAAGTAAGGCTGCCAAGAGGACTTGAAATCGGGGCAGAATTGCAGGAAACCGATTTCAGGAGGTAGACTGGAATTGCATTGAAAGCATAGGAAAAGAGGCAGAACGTCCACAATGATGCACTTGGCCAAAAAGGGCGTATGCGTTTTTTCCTGAATATATTCAGGAAAAAACGCATACGCCCTTTTTGGCCAACCAAGCAAGCTTGCAAAGGAAATCTGCACTACAATGAAGTCTCACTTCCCCCCGGTCAAAAGGGCCATCTGAAAAAAGTGTAAAATCCAGAAAGGCAGGACAGGCCATGGACAACTGGGAGCCTTGTTATGCTGATGGGCGGGATGTAAATTGCCAACAGACACTCGGGAGAAGTGTATGGTGTTTCCTGAAACATCTAAAAAACAAAGCAACAGAGCCTAGGGCACTGCCACTTATGGTCCTATAGCTTAGGGAAATTAAAATCAAAAAGACACAGCCACCCCAAAGTTTGGGACGCCTCTGTTTACAAGAACCTCGTTTACAGTACAAGTTCAACATCGCAGAAAGTGAAAAATGGATAAAGAAGTTGTGGTATTCACTTACAAAGCAATATCACTCAGCAATGAAATCTATGTCATCAGGCCCTTAGCAGCACAATGAGTGGATTCAGGTATGATGATTCTAACTGAAATAAGTCACACAGAAAAAGAAACATCATAAGATATCAGTAATACACGGAATGTAAACTTGGCTACACAGGAACTGAATTACAGAACAGAACAGGGTCTCAAATTTAGAAAACCAACTTATGCTTGCTTAAGGGTAAAGGTGAGTTGGGGTGCTGCATAAAACCAGAGATTGGAATGAGCACAGATAAAGTTCCTTAAGCCAAATATGGAATAGACAAGAGCTACTCCTTGCTAAACGAAATGGACTCAACACCGCATATTAAACGCCTAAGAATGTACCTGACTTGTAAGTATCTTAAAACCTATGGATTGCTATGTCTCCAAAAGAGAATCAAGCATGTGTACAGGGGCATAAACGCAGCAGTGATAGGATTGGAGAGGTTCGGTGAGCAAATGAAGACCCTTTGAAGTCATATTGCATGGTACCCATTCCACGGGTTTCAACTACCCAGGTTTAAGGTATTCTTCCTTCAGCTAAAACATGCATGTGGAACCTAGAGTATGATCAACCATGTGATCGGGAGACGTGTTCAAATATGTCTCAGTTTTCCTCCCCTGGTACTCGGGTGCAACATTCCAGACGCTTTACTAACACTCTCCCCACTTGGAGAGTCAGTCCCTTTAACCTCCTGTTTGGCCCAGTTTGCAATTTCTGCGGAAGATGAACAGGAATAGCGAGAACCAATGAGAGGCTAGCTGGAGGTGTCTGGACGGGCAAATTTAACTCTCATTTCCCACCAGGAAGAGGAATTAACCAAAGGCTCAGCATGCCGGGCCGGAACCAGATTAGGGCCTGAAGCCATCCTGCGGTGTTGCGGCCAGGTCACAAGAAAGCGAGTTGAAGAAAGGAGCTCAGGGGCACTGTAATTCACAAACGTGCAGAGGTATAAATGACAGCTATCGTCCAAAAATAGACTGAAGTAAGGCTGCCAAGAGGACTTGAAAGCGGGGCAGAATTGCAGGAAACCGATTTCAGGAGGTAGACTGGAATTGCATTGAAAGCATAGGAAAAGAGGCAGAACGTCCACAATGATGCACTTGGCCAAAAAGGGCATATGCGTTTTTTCCTGAATATATTCAGGAAAAAACGCATACGCCCTTTTTGGCCAACCAAGCAAGCTTGCAAAGGAAATCTGCACTACAATGAAGTCTCACTTCCCCCCGGTCAAAAGGGCCATCTGGAAAAAGTGTAAAATCCAGAAAGGCAGGACAGGCCATGGAGAACTGGGAGCCTTGTTATGCTGATGGGCGGGATGTAAATTGCCAACAGACACTTGGGAGAAGTGTATGGTGTTTCCTGAAACATCTAAAAAACAAAGCAACAGAGCCTAGGGCACTGCCACTTATGGTCCTATAGCTTAGGGAAATTAAAATCAAAAAGACACAGCCACCCCAAAGTTTGGGACGCCTCTGTTTACAAGAACCTCGTTTACAGTACAAGTTCAACATCGCAGAAAGTGAAAAATGGATAAAGAAGTTGTGGTATTTACTTACAAAGCAATATCACTCAGCAATGAAATCTATGTCATCAGGCCCTTAGCATCACAATGAGTGGATTCAGGTATGATGATTCTAACTGAAATAAGTCACACAGAAAAAAAACATCATAAGATATCAGTAATACACGGAATGTAAACTTGGCTACACAGGAACTGAATTACAGAACAGAACAGGGTCTCAAATTTAGAAAACCAACTTATGCTTGCTTAAGGGTAAAGGTGAGTTGGGGTGCTGCATAAAACCAGAGATTGAAATGAGCACAGATAAAGTTCCTTAAGTCAAATATGGAATAGACAAGAGCTACTCCTTGCTCAACGAAATGGACTCAACACCGCATATTAAACGCCTAAGAATGTACCTGACTAGTAAGTATCGTAAAACCTATGGATTGCTATGTCTCCGAAAGAGAATCAAGCATGTGTACAGGGGCATAAATGCAGCAGTGATAGGAATGGAGAGGTTCGGTGAGCAAATGAAGACCCTTTGAAGTCATATTGCATGGTACCCATTCCACGGGTTTCAACTACCCAGGTTTAAGGTATTCTTCCTTCAGCTAAAACATGCATGTGGAACCTAGAGTATGATCAACCATGTGATCGGGAGATGTGTTCAAATATGTCTCAGTTTTCCTCCCCTGGTACTCGGGTGCAACATTCCAGACGCTTTACTAACACTCTCCCCACTTGGAGAGTCAGTCCCTTTAACCTCCTGTTTGGCCCAGTTTGCAATTTCTGCGGAAGATGAACAGGAATAGCGAGAACCAATGAGAGGCTAGCTGGAGGTGTCTGGACGGGCAAATTTAACTCTCATTTCCCACCAGGAAGAGGAATTAACCAAAGGCTCAGCATGCCGGGCCGGAACCAGATTAGGGCCTGAAGACATCCTGCGGTGTTGCGGCCAGGTCACAGGAAAGCGAGTTGAAGAAAGGAGCTCAGGGGCACTGTAATTCACAAACCTGCAGAGTTATAAATGACAGCTATCGTCCAAAAATAGACTGAAGTAAGGCTGCCAAGAGGACTTGAAAGCGGGGCAGAATTGCAGGAAACCGATTTCAGGAGGTAGACTGGAATTGCATTGAAAGCATAGGAAAAGAGGCAGAACGTCCACAATGATGCACTTGGCCAAAAAGGGCGTATGCGTTTTTTCCTGAATATATTCAGGAAAAAACGCATACGCCCTTTTTGGCCAACCAAGCAAGCTTGCAAAGGAAATCTGCACTACAATGAAGTCTCACTTCCCCCCGGTCAAAAGGGCCATCTGAAAAAAGTGTAAAATCCAGAAAGGCAGGACAGGCCATGGAGAACTGGGAGCCTTGTTATGCTGATGGGCGGGATGTAAATTGCCAACAACCACTCGGGAGAAGTGTATGGTGTTTCCTGAAACATCTAAAAAACAAAGCAACAGAACCTAGGGCACTTCCACTTATGGTCCTATAGCTTAGGGAAATTAAAATCAAAAAGACACAGCCACCCCAAAGTTTGGAACGGCTCTGTTTACAAGAACCTCGTTTACAGTACAAGTTCAACATCGCAGAAAGTGAAAAATGGATAAAGAAGTTGTGGTATTTACTTACAAAGCAATATCACTCAGCAATGAAATCTGTGTCATCAGGCCCTTAGCAGCACAATGAGTGGATTCAGGTATGATGATTCTAACTGAAGTAAGTCACACAGAAAAAGAAACATCATAAGATATCAGTAATACACGGAATGTAAACTTGGCTACACAGGAACTGAATTACCGAACAGAACAGGGTATCAAATTTAGAAAACCAACTTATGCTTGCTTAAGGGTAAAGGTGAGTTGGGGTGCTGCATAAAACCAGAGATTGAAATGAGCACAGATAAAGTTCTTAAGTCAAATATGGAATAGACAAGAGCTACTCCTTGCTCAACGAAATGGACTCAACACCGCATATTAAACGCCTAAGAATGTACCTGACTAGTAAGTATCGTAAAACCTATGGATTGCTATGTCTCCAAAAGACAATCAAGCATGTGTACAGGGGCATAAACGAAGCAGTGATAGGATTGGAGAGGTTCAGTGAGCAAATGAAGACCCTTTGAAATCATATTACATGGTACCCATTCCACGGGTCTCAACTCTCCAGGTTTAAGGTATTCTTCCTTCAGCTAAAACATGCATGTGGAACCCAAGTATGATCAACCATGTGAACGGGAGACGTGTTCAAATATGTCTCAGTTTTCCTCCCCTGGTACTCGGGTGCAACATTCCAGACGCTTTACTAACACTCTCCCCACTTGGAGAGTCAGCGCCTTTAACCTCCTGTTTGGCCCAGTTTGCAATTTCTGCGGAAGATGAACAGGAATAGCGAGAACCAATGAGAGGCTAGCTGGAGGTGTCTGGACGGGCAAATTATTCCTGAATATATTCAGGAAAAAACGCATACGCCCTTTTTGGCCAACCAAGCAAGCTTGCAAAGGAAATCTGCACTACAATGACGTCTCACTTCCCCCCGGTCAAAAGGGCCATCTGAAAAAAGTGTAAAATCCGGAAAGGCAGGACAGGCCATGGAGAACTGGGAGCCTTGTTATGCTGATGGGCGGGATGTAAATTGCCAACAGACACTCGGGAGAAGTGTATGGTGTTTCCTGAAACATCTAAAAAACAAAGCAACAGAGCCTAGGGCACTGCCGCTTATGGTCCTATAGCTTAGGGAAATTAAAATCAAAAAGACACAGCCACCCCAAAGTTTGGGATGCCTCTGTTTACAAGAACCTCGTTTACAGTACAAGTTCAACATCGCAGAAAGTGAAAAATGGATAAAGAAGTTGTGGTATTTACTTACAAAGCAATATCACTCAGCAATGAAATCTATGTCATCAGGCCCTTAGCATCACAATGAGTGGATTCAGGTATGATGATTCTAACTGAAATAAGTCACACAGAAAAAGAAACATCATAAGATATCAGTAATACACGGAATGTAAACTTGGCTACACAGGAACTGAATTACAGAACAGAACAGGGTCTCAAATTTAGAAAACCAACTTATGCTTGCTTAAGGGTAAAGGTGAGTTGGGGTGCTGCATAAAACCAGAGATTGAAATGAGCACAGATAAAGTTCCTTAAGTCAAATATGGAATAGACAAGAGCTACTCCTTGCTCAACGAAATGGACTCAACACCGCATATTAAACGCCTAAGAATGTACCTGACTAGTAAGTATTGTAAAACCTATGGATTGCTATGTCTCCAAAAGAGAATCAAGCATGTGTACAGGGGCATAAACGCAGCAGTGATAGGATTGGAGAGGTTCGGTGAGCAAATGAAGACCCTTTGAAGTCATATTGCATGGTACCCATTCCACGGGTCTCAACTCTCCAGGTTTAAGGTATTCTTCCTTCAGCTAAAACATGCATGTGGAACCCAAGAATGATCAACCATGTGAACGGGAGACGTGTTCAAATATGTCTCAGTTTTCCTCCCCTGATACTCGGGTGCAACATTCCAGACGCTTTACTAACACTCTCCCCACTTGGAGAGTCAGCGCCTTTAACCTCCTGTTTGGCCCAGTTTGCAATTTCTGCGGAAGATGAACAGGAATAGCGAGAAGCAATGAGAGGCTAGCTGGAGGTGTCTGGACGGGCAAATTTAACTCTCATTTCCCACCAGGAAGAGGAAATAACCAAAGGCTCAGTGTGCCGTACCGGAACCAGATTAGGGCCTGAAGCCATCCTGCGGTGTTGCGGCCAGCTCAAAAGAAAGCGAGTTGAAGAAAGGAGCTCAGGGGCACTGTAATTCACAAACCTGCAGAGTTATAAATGACAGCTATCGTCCAAAAATAGACGGAAGTAAGGCTGCCAAGAGGACTTGAAAGCGGGGCAGAATTGCAGGAAACCGATTTCAGGAGGTAGACTGGAATTGCATTGAAAGCATAGGAAAAGAGGCAGAACGTCCACAATGATGCACTTGGCCAAAAAGGGCGTATGCGTTTTTTCCTGAATATATTCAGGAAAAAACGCATACGCCCTTTTTGGCCAACCAAGCAAGCTTGCAAAGGAAATCTGCACTACAATGAAGTCTCACTTCCCCCCGGTCAAAAGGGCCATCTGAAAAAAGTGTAAAATCCAGAAAGGCAGGACAGGCCATGGAGAACTGGGAGCCTTGTTATGCTGATGGGCGGGATGTAAATTGCCAACAACCACTCGGGAGAAGTGTATGGTGTTTCCTGAAACATCTAAAAAACAAAGCAACAGAACCTAGGGCACTTCCACTTATGGTCCTATAGCTTAGGGAAATTAAAATCAAAAAGACACAGCCACCCCAAAGTTTGGAACGGCTCTGTTTACAAGAACCTCGTTTACAGTACAAGTTCAACATCGCAGAAAGTGAAAAATGGATAAAGAAGTTGTGGTATTTACTTACAAAGCAATATCACTCAGCAATGAAATCTGTGTCATCAGGCCCTTAGCAGCACAATTAGTGGATTCAGGTATGATGATTCTAACTGAAGTAAGTCACACAGAAAAAGAAACATCATAAGATATCAGTAATACACGGAATGTAAACTTGGCTACACAGGAACTGAATTACAGAACAGAACAGGGTCTCAAATTTAGAAAACCAACTTATGCTTGCTTATGGGGAAAGGTGAGTTGGGGTGCTGCATAAAAGCACAGATTGAAATGAGCACAGATAAAGTTCCTTAAGTCAAATATGGAATAGACAAGAGCTACTCCTTGCTCAAAGAAATGGACTCAACACCGCATATTAAACGCCTAAGAATGTACCTGACTAGTAAGTATCTTAAAACCTATGGATTGCTATGTCTCCGAAAGAGAATCAAGCATGTGTACAGGGGCATAAACGCAGCAGTGATAGGATTGGAGAGGTTCGGTGAACAAATGAAGACCCTTTGAAGTCATATTGCATGGTACCCATTACACGGGTCTTAACTCTCCGGGTTTAAGGTATTCTTCCTTCAGCTAAAACATGCATGTGGAACCCAAGTATGATCAACCATGTGAACGGGAGACGTGTTCAAATATGTCTCAGTTTTCCTCCCCTGGTACTCGGGTGCAACATTCCAGACGCTTTACTAACACTCTCCCCACTTGGAGAGTCAGCGCATTTAACCTCCTGTTTAGCCCAGTTTGCAATTTCTGCGGGAGATGAACAGGAATAGCGAGAACCAATGAGAGACTAGCTGGAGGTGTCTGGACGGGCAAATTTAACTCTCATTTCCCACCAGGAAGAGGAAATAATGAAAGGCTCAGCGTGCCGTGCCGGAACCAGATTAGGGCCTGAAGCCATCATGCGGTGTTGCGGCCAGGTCACAAGAAAGCGAGTTGAAGAAAGGAGCTCAGGGGCACTGTAATTCACAAACCTGCAGAGTTATAAATGACAGCTATCGTCCAAAAATAGACGGAAGTAAGGCTGCCAAGAGGACTTGAAAGCAGGGCAGAATTGCAGGAAACCGATTTCAGGAGGTAGACTGGAATTGCATTGAAAGCATAGGAAAAGAGGCAGAACGTCCACAATGATGCACTTGGCCAAAAAGTGCGTATGCGTTTTTTCCTGAATATATTCAGGAAAAAACGCATACGCCCTTTTTGGCCAACCAAGCAAGCTTGCAAAGGAAATCTGCACTACAATGAAGTCTCACTTCCCCCCGGTCAAAAGGGCCATCTGAAAAAAGTGTAAAATCCAGAAAGGCAGGACAGGCCATGGAGAACTGGGAGCCTTGTTATGCTGATGGGCGGGATGTAAATTGCCAACAACCACTGGGGAGAAGTGTATGGTGTTTCCTGAAACATCTAAAAAACAAAGCAACAGAACCTAGGGCACTTCCACTTATGGTCCTATAGCTTAGGGAAATTAAAATCAAAAAGACACAGCCACCCCAAAGTTTGGAACGGCTCTGTTTACAAGAACCTCGTTTACAGTACAAGTTCAACATCGCAGAAAGTGAAAAATGGATAAAGAAGTTGTGGTATTTACTTACAAAGCAATATCACTCAGCAATGAAATCTGTGTCATCAGGCCCTTAGCAGCACAATGAGTGGATTCAGGTATGATGATTCTAACTGAAGTAAGTCACACAGAAAAAGAAACATCATAAGATATCAGTAATACACGGAATGTAAACTTGGCTACACAGGAACTGAATTACAGAACAGAACAGGGTCTCAAATTTAGAAAACCAACTTATGCTTGCTTAAGGGGAAAGGTGAGTTGGGGTGCTGCATAAAACCAGAGATTGAAATGAGCACAGATAAAGTTCCTTAAGTCAAATATGGAAGAGACAAGAGCTACTCCTTGCTCAAAGAAATGGACTCAACACCGCATATTAAACGCCTAAGAATGTACCTGACTAGTAAGTATCTTAAAACCTATGGATTGCTATGTCTACGAAAGAGAATCAAGCATGTGTACAGGGGCATAAACGCAGCAGTGATAGGATTGGAGAGGTTCGGTGAACAAATGAAGACCTTTTGAAGTCATATTGCATGGTACCCATTACACGGGTCTTAACTCTCCAGGTTTAAGGTATTCTTCCTTCAGCTAAAACATGCATGTGGAACCCAAGTATGATCAACCATGTGAACGGGAGACGTGTTCAAATATGTCTCAGTTTTCCTCCCCTGGTACTCGGGTGCAACATTCCAGACGCTTTACTAACACTCTCCCCACTTGGAGAGTCAGCGCCTTTAACCTCCTGTTTGGCCCAGTTTGCAATTTCTGCGGAAGATGAACAGGAATAGCGAGAACCAATGAGAGACTAGCTGGAGGTGTCTGGACGGGCAAATTTAACTCTCATTTCCCACCAGGAAGAGGAAATAATGAAAGGCTCAGCGTGCCGTGCCGGAACCAGATTAGGGCCTGAAGCCATCCTGCGGTGTTGCGGCCAGGTCACAAGAAAGCGAGTTGAAGAAAGGAGCTCAGGGGCACTGTAATTCACAAACCTGCAGAGTTTTAAATGACAGCTATCGTCCAAAAATAGACGGAAGTAAGGCTGCCAAGAGGACTTGAAAGCAGGGCAGAATTGCAGGAAACCGATTTCAGGAGGTGGACTGGAATTGCATTGAAAGCATAGGAAAAGAGGCAGAACGTCCACAATGATGCACTTGGCCAAAAAGGGCGTATGCGTTTTTTCCTGAATATATTCAGGAAAAAACGCATACGCCCTTTTTGGCCAACCAAGCAAGCTTGCAAAGGAAATCTGCACTACAATGAAGTCTCACTTCCCCCCGGTCAAAAGGGCCATCTGAAAAAAGTGTAAAATCCAGAAAGGCAGGACAGGCCATGGAGAACTGGGAGCCTTGTTATGCTGATGGGCGGGATGTAAATTGCCAACAACCACTCGGGAGAAGTGTATGGTGTTTCCTGAAACATCTAAAAAACAAAGCAACAGAACCTAGGGCACTTCCACTTATGGTCCTATAGCTTAGGGAAATTAAAATCAAAAAGACACAGCCACCCCAAAGTTTGGAACGGCTCTGTTTACAAGAACCTCGTTTACAGTACAAGTTCAACATCGCAGAAAGTGAAAAATGGATAAAGAAGTTGTGGTATTTACTTACAAAGCAATATCACTCAACAATGAAATCTGTGTCATCACGCCCTTAGCAGCACAATGAGTGGATTCAGGTATGATGATTCTAACTGAAATAAGTCACACAGAAAAAGAAACATCATAAGATATCAGTAATACACGGAATGGAAACTTGGCTACACAGGAACTGAATTACAGAACAGAACAGGGTCTCAAATTTAGAAAACCAACTTATGCTTGCTTAAGGGTAAAGGTGAGTTGGGGTGCTGCATAAAACCAGAGATTGAAATGAGCACAGATAAAGTTCCTTAAGCCAAATATGGAATAGACATGAGCTACTCCTTGCTCAACGAAATGGACTCAAAACCCCATATTAAACGCCTAAGAATGTACCTGACTAGTAAGTATCTTAAAACCTATGGATTGCTATGTCTCCGAAAGAGAATCAAGCATGTGTACAGGGGCATAAACGCAGCAGTGATAGGATTGGAGAGGTTCGGTGAGCAAATGAAGACCCTTTGAAGTCATATTGCATGGTACCCATTCCACGGGTTTCAACTACCCAGGTTTAAGGTATTCTTCCTTCAGCTAAAACATGCATGTGGAACCTAGAGTATGATCAACCATGTGATCGGGAGACGTGTTCAAATATGTCTCAGTTTTCCTCCCCTGGTACTCGGGTGCAACATTCCAGACGCTTTACTAACACTCTCCCCACTTGGAGAGTCAGTCCCTTTAACCTCCTGTTTGGCCCAGTTTGCAATTTCTGCGGAAGATGAACAGGAATAGCGAGAACCAATGAGAGGCTAGCTGGAGGTGTCTGGACGGGCAAATTTAACTCTCATTTCCCACCAGGAAGAGGAAATAACCAAAGGCTCAGCGTGCCGTACCGGAACCAGATTAGGGCCTGAAGCCATCCTGCGGTGTTGCGGCCAGGTCACAAGAAAGCGAGTTGAAGAAAGGAGCTCAGGGGCACTGTAATTCACAAACCTGCAGAGTTATAAATGACAGCTATCGTCCAAAAATAGACTGAAGTAAGGCTGCCAAGAGGACTTGAAAGCGGGGCAGAATTGCAGGAAACCGATTTCAGGAGGTAGACTGGAATTGCATTGAAAGCATAGGAAAAGAGGCAGAACGTCCACAATGATGCACTTGGCCAAAAAGGGCGTATGCGTTTTTTCCTGAATATATTCAGGAAAAAACGCATACGCCCTTTTTGGCCAACCAAGCAAGCTTGCAAAGGAAATCTGCACTACAATGAAGTCTCACTTCCCCCCGGTCAAAAGGGCCATCTGAAAAAAGTGTAAAATCCAGAAAGGCAGGACAGGCCATGGAGAACTGGGAGCCTTGTTATGCTGATGGGCGGGATGTAAATTGCCAACAGACACTCGGGAGAAGTGTATGGTGTTTCCTGAAACATCTAAAAAACAAAGCAACAGAGCCTAGGGCACTGCCACTTATGGTCCTATAGCTTAGGGAAATTAAAATCAAAAAGACACAGCCACTCCAAAGTTTGGGACGCCTCTGTTTACAAGAACCTCGTTTACAGTACAAGTTCAACATCGCAGAAAGTGAAAAATGGATAAAGAAGTTGTGGTATTTACTTACAAAGCAATATCACTCAGCAATGAAATCTATGTCATCAGGCCCTTAGCATCACAATGAGTGGATTCAGGTATGATGATTCTAACTGAAATAAGTCACACAGAAAAAGAAACATCATAAGATATCAGTAATACACGGAATGTAAACTTGGCTACACAGGAACTGAATTACAAAACAGAACAGGGTCTCAAATTTAGAAAACCAACTTATGCTTGCTTAAGGGTAAAGGTGAGTTGGGGTGCTGCATAAAACCAGAGATTGAAATGAGCACAGATAAAGTTCCTTAAGTCAAATATGGAATAGACAAGAGCTACTCCTTGCTCAACGAAATGGACTCAACACCGCATATTAAACGCCTAAGAATGTACCTGACTAGTAAGTATCGTAAAACCTATGGATTGCTATGTCTCCAAAAGAGAATCAAGCATGTGTACAGGGGCATAAACGCAGCAGTGATAGGATTGGAGAGGTTCGGTGAGCAAATGAAGACCCTTTGAAGTCATATTGCATGGTACCCATTACACGGGTCTCAACTCTCCAGGTTTAAGGTATTCTTCCTTCAGCTAAAACATGCATGTGGAACCTAGAGTATGATCAACCATGTGATCGGGAGACGTGTTCAAATATGTCTCAGTTTTCGTACCCTGGTACTCGGGTGCAACATTCCAGACGCTTTACTAACACTCTCCCCACTTGGAGAGTCAGTCCCTTTAACCTCCTGTTTGGCCCAGTTTGCAATTTCTGCGGAAGATGAACAGGAATAGCGAGAACCAATGAGAGACTAGCTGGAGGTGTCTGGACGGGCAAATTTAACTCTCATTTCCCACCAGGAAGAGGAATTAACCAAAGGCTCAGCGAGCCGTGCCGGATCCAGATTAGGGCCTGAAGCCATCCTGCGGTGTTGCGGCCAGGTCACAAGAAAGCGAGTTGAAGAAAGGAGCTCAGGGTCACTGAAATTCACAAACCTGCAGAGTTATAAATGACAGCTATTGTCCAAAAATAGACTGAAGTAAGGCTGCCAAGAGGACTTGAAAGCGGGGCAGAATTGCAGGAAACCGATTTCAGGAGGTAGACTGGAATTGCATTGAAAGCATAGGAAAAGAGGCAGAACGTCCACAATGATGCACTTGGCCAAAAAGGGCGTATGCGTTTTTTCCTGAATATATTCAGGAAAAAACGCATACGCCCTTTTTGGCCAACCAAGCAAGCTTGCAAAGGAAATCTGCACTACAATGAAGTCTCACTTCCCCCCGGTCAAAAGGGGCATCTGAAAAAAGTGTAAAATCCAGAAAGGCAGGACAGGCCATGGAGAACTGGGAGCCTTGTTATGCTGATGGGCGGGATGTAAATTGCCAACAACCACTCGGGAGAAGTGTATGGTGTTTCCTGAAACATCTAAAAAACAAAGCAACAGAACCTAGGGCACTTCCACTTATGGTCCTATAGCTTAGGGAAATTAAAATCAAAAAGACATAGCCACCCCAAAGTTTGGAACGGCTCTGTTTACAAGAACCTCGTTTACAGTACAAGTTCAACATCGCAGAAAGTGAAAAATGGATAAAGAAGTTGTGGTATTTACTTACAAAGCAATATCACTCAGCAATGAAATCTGTGTCATCAGGCCCTTAGCAGCACAATGAGTGGATTCAGGTATGATGATTCTAACTGAAATAAGTCACACAGAAATAGAAACATCATAAGATATCAGTAATACACGGAATGTAAACTTGGCTACACAGGAACTGAATTACAGAACAGAACAGGGTCTCAAATTTAGAAAACCAACTTATGCTTGCTTAAGGGTAAAGGTGAGTTGGGGTGCTGCATAAAACCAGAGATTGAAATGAGCACAGATAAAGTTCCTTAAGTCAAATATGGAATAGACAAGAGCTACTCCTTGCTCAACGAAATGGACTCAACACCGCATATTAAACGCCTAAGAATGTACCTGACTAGTAAGTATCGTAAAACCTATGGATTGCTATGTCTCCAAAAGAGAATCAAGCATGTGTACAGGGGCATAAACGCAGCAGTGATAGGATTGGAGAGGTTCGGTGAGCAAATGAAGACCCTTTGAAGTCATATTGCATGGTACCCATTACACGGGTCTCAACTCTCCAGGTTTAAGGTATTCTTCCTTCAGCTAAAACATACATGTGGAACCCAAGTATGATCAACCATGTGAACGGGAGACGTGTTCAAATATGTCTCAGTTTTCCTCCCCTGGTACTCGGGTGCAACATTCCAGACGCTTTACTAACACTCTCCCCACTTGGAGAGTCAGCGCCTTTAACCTCCTGTTTGGCCCAGTTTGCAATTTCTGCGGAAGAGGAACAGGAATAGCGAGAACCAATGAGAGGCTAGCTGGAGGTGTCTGGACGGGCAAATTATTCCTGAATATATTCAGGAAAAAACGCATACGCCCTTTTTGGCCAACCAAGCAAGCTTGCAAAGGAAATCTGCAGTACAATGAAGTCTCACTTCCCCCCGGTCAAAAGGGCCATCTGAAAAAAGTGTAAAATCCGGAAAGGCAGGACAGGCCATGGAGAACTGGGAG
Organism: Stenella coeruleoalba; assembly: GCF_951394435.1. Taxonomy (NCBI): domain Eukaryota; kingdom Metazoa; phylum Chordata; class Mammalia; order Artiodactyla; family Delphinidae; genus Stenella; species Stenella coeruleoalba. Next base: position 1,060,349 of record NW_027646306.1, read on the forward strand.
CCTTGTTATGCTGATGGGCGGGATGTAAATTGCCAACAGACACTCGGGAGAAGTGTATGGTGTTTCCTGAAACATCTAAAAAACAAAGCAACAGAGCCTAGGGCACTGCCGCTTATGGTCCTATAGCTTAGGGAAATTAAAATCAAAAAGACACAGCCACCCCAAAGTTTGGGATGCCTCTGTTTACAAGAACCTCGTTTACAGTACAAGTTCAACATCGCAGAAAGTGAAAAATGGATAAAGAAGTTGTGGTATTTACTTACAAAGCAATATCACTCAGCAATGAAATCTATGTCATCAGGCCCTTAGCATCACAATGAGTGGATTCAGGTATGATGATTCTAACTGAAATAAGTCACACAGAAAAAGAAACATCATAAGATATCAGTAATACACGGAATGTAAACTTGGCTACACAGGAACTGAATTACAGAACAGAACAGGGTCTCAAATTTAGAAAACCAACTTATGCTTGCTTAAGGGTAAAGGTGAGTTGGGGTGCTGCATAAAACCAGAGATTGAAATGAGCACAGATAAAGTTCCTTAAGTCAAATATGGAATAGACAAGAGCTACTCCTTGCTCAACGAAATGGACTCAACACCGCATATTAAACGCCTAAGAATGTACCTGACTAGTAAGTATTGTAAAACCTATGGATTGCTATGTCTCCAAAAGAGAATCAAGCATGTGTACAGGGGCATAAACGCAGCAGTGATAGGATTGGAGAGGTTCGGTGAGCAAATGAAGACCCTTTGAAGTCATATTGCATGGTACCCATTCCACGGGTCTCAACTCTCCAGGTTTAAGGTATTCTTCCTTCAGCTAAAACATGCATGTGGAACCCAAGAATGATCAACCATGTGAACGGGAGATGTGTTCAAATATGTCTCAGTTTTCCTCCCCTGATACTCGGGTGCAACATTCCAGACGCTTTACTAACACTCTCCCCACTTGGAGAGTCAGCGCCTTTAACCTCCTGTTTGGCCCAGTTTGCAATTTCTGCGGAAGATGAACAGGAATAGCGAGAAGCAATGAGAGGCTAGCTGGAGGTGTCTGGACGGGCAAATTTAACTCTCATTTCCCACCAGGAAGAGGAAATAACCAAAGGCTCAGTGTGCCGTACCGGAACCAGATTAGGGCCTGAAGCCATCCTGCGGTGTTGCGGCCAGCTCAAAAGAAAGCGAGTTGAAGAAAGGAGCTCAGGGGCACTGTAATTCACAAACCTGCAGAGTTATAAATGACAGCTATCGTCCAAAAATAGACTGAAGTAAGGCTGCCAAGAGGACTTGAAAGCGGGGCAGAATTGCAGGAAACCGATTTCAGGAGGTAGACTGGAATTGCATTGAAAGCATAGGAAAAGAGGCAGAACGTCCACAATGATGCACTTGGCCAAAAAGGGCGTATGCGTTTTTTCCTGAATATATTCAGGAAAAAACGCATACGCCCTTTTTGGCCAACCAAGCAAGCTTGCAAAGGAAATCTGCACTACAATGAAGTCTCACTTCCCCCCGGTCAAAAGGGCCATCTGAAAAAAGTGTAAAATCCAGAAAGGCAGGACAGGCCATGGAGAACTGGGAGCCTTGTTATGCTGATGGGCGGGATGTAAATTGCCAACAACCACTCGGGAGAAGTGTATGGTGTTTCCTGAAACATCTAAAAAACAAAGCAACAGAACCTAGGGCACTTCCACTTATGGTCCTATAGCTTAGGGAAATTAAAATCAAAAAGACACAGCCACCCCAAAGTTTGGAACGGCTCTGTTTACAAGAACCTCGTTTACAGTACAAGTTCAACATCGCAGAAAGTGAAAAATGGATAAAGAAGTTGTGGTATTTACTTACAAAGCAATATCACTCAGCAATGAAATCTGTGTCATCAGGCCCTTAGCAGCACAATGAGTGGATTCAGGTATGATGATTCTAACTGAAGTAAGTCACACAGAAAAAGAAACATCATAAGATATCAGTAATACACGGAATGTAAACTTGGCTACACAGGAACTGAATTACAGAACAGAACAGGGTCTCAAATTTAGAAAACCAACTTATGCTTGCTTATGGGGAAAGGTGAGTTGGGGTGCTGCATAAAAGCACAGATTGAAATGAGCACAGATAAAGTTCCTTAAGTCAAATATGGAATAGACAAGAGCTACTCCTTGCTCAAAGAAATGGACTCAACACCGCATATTAAACGCCTAAGAATGTACCTGACTAGTAAGTATCTTAAAACCTATGGATTGCTATGTCTCCGAAAGAGAATCAAGCATGTGTACAGGGGCATAAACGCAGCAGTGATAGGATTGGAGAGGTTCGGTGAGCAAATGAAGACCCTTTGAAGTCATATTGCATGGTACCCATTACACGGGTCTTAACTCTCCGGGTTTAAGGTATTCTTCCTTCAGCTAAAACATGCATGTGGAACCCAAGTATGATCAACCATGTGAACGGGAGACGTGTTCAAATATGTCTCAGTTTTCCTCCCCTGGTACTCGGGTGCAACATTCCAGACGCTTTACTAACACTCTCCCCACTTGGAGAGTCAGCGCATTTAACCTCCTGTTTAGCCCAGTTTGCAATTTCTGCGGGAGATGAACAGGAATAGCGAGAACCAATGAGAGACTAGCTGGAGGTGTCTGGACGGGCAAATTTAACTCTCATTTCCCACCAGGAAGAGGAAATAATGAAAGGCTCAGCGTGCCGTGCCGGAACCAGATTAGGGCCTGAAGCCATCATGCGGTGTTGCGGCCAGGTCACAAGAAAGCGAGTTGAAGAAAGGAGCTCAGGGGCACTGTAATTCACAAACCTGCAGAGTTATAAATGACAGCTATCGTCCAAAAATAGACGGAAGTAAGGCTGCCAAGAGGACTTGAAAGCAGGGCAGAATTGCAGGAAACCGATTTCAGGAGGTAGACTGGAATTGCATTGAAAGCATAGGAAAAGAGGCAGAACGTCCACAATGATGCACTTGGCCAAAAAGGGCGTATGCGTTTTTTCCTGAATATATTCAGGAAAAAACGCATACGCCCTTTTTGGCCAACCAAGCAAGCTTGCAAAGGAAATCTGCACTACAATGAAGTCTCACTTCCCCCCGGTCAAAAGGGGCATCTGAAAAAAGTGTAAAATCCAGAAAGGCAGGACAGGCCATGGAGAACTGGGAGCCTTGTTATGCTGATGGGCGGGATGTAAATTGCCAACAACCACTCGGGAGAAGTGTATGGTGTTTCCTGAAACATCTAAAAAACAAAGCAACAGAACCTAGGGCACTTCCACTTATGGTCCTATAGCTTAGGGAAATTAAAATCAAAAAGACACAGCCACCCCAAAGTTTGGAACGGCTCTGTTTACAAGAACCTCGTTTACAGTACAAGTTCAACATCGCAGAAAGTGAAAAATGGATAAAGAAGTTGTGGTATTTACTTACAAAGCAATATCACTCAGCAATGAAATCTGTGTCATCAGGCCCTTAGCAGCACAATGAGTGGATTCAGGTATGATGATTCTAACTGAAATAAGTCACACAGAAATAGAAACATCATAAGATATCAGTAATACACGGAATGTAAACTTGGCTACACAGGAACTGAATTACAGAACAGAACAGGGTCTCAAATTTAGAAAACCAACTTATGCTTGCTTAAGGGTAAAGGTGAGTTGGGGTGCTGCATAAAACCAGAGATTGAAATGAGCACAGATAAAGTTCCTTAAGTCAAATATGGAATAGACAAGAGCTACTCCTTGCTCAACGAAATGGACTCAACACCGCATATTAAACGCCTAAGAATGTACCTGACTAGTAAGTATCGTAAAACCTATGGATTGCTATGTCTCCAAAAGAGAATCAAGCATGTGTACAGGGGCATAAACGCAGCAGTGATAGGATTGGAGAGGTTCGGTGAGCAAATGAAGACCCTTTGAAGTCATATTGCATGGTACCCATTACACGGGTCTCAACTCTCCAGGTTTAAGGTATTCTTCCTTCAGCTAAAACATGCATGTGGAACCCAAGTATGATCAACCATGTGAACGGGAGACGTGTTCTAATATGTCTCAGTTTTCCTCCCCTGGTACTCGGGTGCAACATTCCAGACGCTTTACTAACACTCTCCCCACTTGGAGAGTCAGCGCCTTTAACCTCCTGTTTGGCCCAGTTTGCAATTTCTGCGGAAGAGGAACAGGAATAGCGAGAACCAATGAGAGGCTAGCTGGAGGTGTCTGGACGGGCAAATTATTCCTGAATATATTCAGGAAAAAACGCATACGCCCTTTTTGGCCAACCAAGCAAGCTTGCAAAGGAAATCTGCAGTACAATGAAGTCTCACTTCCCCCCGGTCAAAAGGGCCATCTGAAAAAAGTGTAAAATCCGGAAAGGCAGGACAGGCCATGGAGAACTGGGAGCCTTGTTATGCTGATGGGCGGGATGTAAATTGCCAACAGACACTCGGGAGAAGTGTATGGTGTTTCCTGAAACATCTAAAAAACAAAGCAACAGAGCCTAGGGCACTGCCGCTTATGGTCCTATAGCTTAGGGAAATTAAAATCAAAAAGACACAGCCACCCCAAAGTTTGGGATGCCTCTGTTTACAAGAACCTCGTTTACAGTACAAGTTCAACATCGCAGAAAGTGAAAAATGGATAAAGAAGTTGTGGTATTTACTTACAAAGCAATATCACTCAGCAATGAAATCTATGTCATCAGGCCCTTAGCATCACAATGAGTGGATTCAGGTATGATGATTCTAACTGAAATAAGTCACACAGAAAAGAAACATCATAAGATATCAGTAATACACGGAATGTAAACTTGGCTACACAGGAACTGAATTACAGAACAGAACAGGGTCTCAAATTTAGAAAACCAACTTATGCTTGCTTAAGGGTAAAGGTGAGTTGGGGTGCTGCATAAAACCAGAGATTGAAATGAGCACAGATAAAGTTCCTTAAGTCAAATATGGAATAGACAAGAGCTACTCCTTGCTCAACGAAATGGACTCAACACCGCATATTAAACGCCTAAGAATGTACCTGACTAGTAAGTATTGTAAAACCTATGGATTGCTATGTCTCCAAAAGAGAATCAAGCATGTGTACAGGGGCATAAACGCAGCAGTGATAGGATTGGAGAGGTTCGGTGAGCAAATGAAGACCCTTTGAAGTCATATTGCATGGTACCCATTCCACGGGTCTCAACTCTCCAGGTTTAAGGTATTCTTCCTTCAGCTAAAACATGCATGTGGAACCCAAGAATGATCAACCATGTGAACGGGAGATGTGTTCAAATATGTCTCAGTTTTCCTCCCCTGATACTCGGGTGCAACATTCCAGACGCTTTACTAACACTCTCCCCACTTGGAGAGTCAGCGCCTTTAACCTCCTGTTTGGCCCAGTTTGCAATTTCTGCGGAAGATGAACAGGAATAGCGAGAAGCAATGAGAGGCTAGCTGGAGGTGTCTGGACGGGCAAATTTAACTCTCATTTCCCACCAGGAAGAGGAAATAACCAAAGGCTCAGTGTGCCGTACCGGAACCAGATTAGGGCCTGAAGCCATCCTGCGGTGTTGCGGCCAGCTCAAAAGAAAGCGAGTTGAAGAAAGGAGCTCAGGGGCACTGTAATTCACAAACCTGCAGAGTTATAAATGACAGCTATCGTCCAAAAATAGACTGAAGTAAGGCTGCCAAGAGGACTTGAAAGCGGGGCAGAATTGCAGGAAACCGATTTCAGGAGGTAGACTGGAATTGCATTGAAAGCATAGGAAAAGAGGCAGAACGTCCACAATGATGCACTTGGCCAAAAAGGGCGTATGCGTTTTTTCCTGAATATATTCAGGAAAAAACGCATACGCCCTTTTTGGCCAACCAAGCAAGCTTGCAAACGAAATCTGCACTACAATGAAGTCTCACTTCCCCCCGGTCAAAAGGGCCATCTGAAAAAAGTGTAAAATCCAGAAAGGCAGGACAGGCCATGGAGAACTGGGAGCCTTGTTATGCTGATGGGCGGGATGTAAATTGCCAACAACCACTCGGGAGAAGTGTATGGTGTTTCCTGAAACATCTAAAAAACAAAGCAACAGAACCTAGGGCACTTCCACTTATGGTCCTATAGCTTAGGGAAATTAAAATCAAAAAGACACAGCCACCCCAAAGTTTGGAACGGCTCTGTTTACAAGAACCTCGTTTACAGTACAAGTTCAACATCGCAGAAAGTGAAAAATGGATAAAGAAGTTGTGGTATTTACTTACAAAGCAATATCACTCAGCAATGAAATCTGTGTCATCAGGCCCTTAGCAGCACAATTAGTGGATTCAGGTATGATGATTCTAACTGAAGTAAGTCACACAGAAAAAGAAACATCATAAGATATCAGTAATACACGGAATGTAAACTTGGCTACACAGGAACTGAATTACAGAACAGAACAGGGTCTCAAATTTAGAAAACCAACTTATGCTTGCTTATGGGGAAAGGTGAGTTGGGGTGCTGCATAAAAGCACAGATTGAAATGAGCACAGATAAAGTTCCTTAAGTCAAATATGGAATAGACAAGAGCTACTCCTTGCTCAAAGAAATGGACTCAACACCGCATATTAAACGCCTAAGAATGTACCTGACTAGTAAGTATCTTAAAACCTATGGATTGCTATGTCTCCGAAAGAGAATCAAGCATGTGTACAGGGGCATAAACGCAGCAGTGATAGGATTGGAGAGGTTCGGTGAACAAATGAAGACCCTTTGAAGTCATATTGCATGGTACCCATTACACGGGTCTTAACTCTCCGGGTTTAAGGTATTCTTCCTTCAGCTAAAACATGCATGTGGAACCCAAGTATGATCAACCATGTGAACGGGAGACGTGTTCAAATATGTCTCAGTTTTCCTCCCCTGGTACTCGGGTGCAACATTCCAGACGCTTTACTAACACTCTCCCCACTTGGAGAGTCAGCGCATTTAACCTCCTGTTTAGCCCAGTTTGCAATTTCTGCGGGAGATGAACAGGAATAGCGAGAACCAATGAGAGACTAGCTGGAGGTGTCTGGACGGGCAAATTTAACTCTCATTTCCCACCAGGAAGAGGAAATAATGAAAGGCTCAGCGTGCCGTGCCGGAACCAGATTAGGGCCTGAAGCCATCATGCGGTGTTGCGGCCAGGTCACAAGAAAGCGAGTTGAAGAAAGGAGCTCAGGGGCACTGTAATTCACAAACCTGCAGAGTTATAAATGACAGCTATCGTCCAAAAATAGACGGAAGTAAGGCTGCCAAGAGGACTTGAAAGCAGGGCAGAATTGCAGGAAACCGATTTCAGGAGGTAGACTGGAATTGCATTGAAAGCATAGGAAAAGAGGCAGAACGTCCACAATGATGCACTTGGCCAAAAAGGGCGTATGCGTTTTTTCCTGAATATATTCAGGAAAAAACGCATACGCCCTTTTTGGCCAACCAAGCAAGCTTGCAAAGGAAATCTGCACTACAATGAAGTCTCACTTCCCCCCGGTCAAAAGGGCCATCTGAAAAAAGTGTAAAATCCAGAAAGGCAGGACAGGCCATGGAGAACTGGGAGCCTTGTTATGCTGATGGGCGGGATGTAAATTGCCAACAACCACTCGGGAGAAGTGTATGGTGTTTCCTGAAACATCTAAAAAACAAAGCAACAGAACCTAGGGCACTTCCACTTATGGTCCTATAGCTTAGGGAAATTAAAATCAAAAAGACACAGCCACCCCAAAGTTTGGAACGGCTCTGTTTACAAGAACCTCGTTTACAGTACAAGTTCAACATCGCAGAAAGTGAAAAATGGATAAAGAAGTTGTGGTATTTACTTACAAAGCAATATCACTCAGCAATGAAATCTGTGTCATCAGGCCCTTAGCAGCACAATGAGTGGATTCAGGTATGATGATTCTAACTGAAATAAGTCACACAGAAATAGAAACATCATAAGATATCAGTAATACACGGAATGTAAACTTGGCTACACAGGAACTGAATTACAGAACAGAACAGGGTCTCAAATTTAGAAAACCAACTTATGCTTGCTTAAGGGGAAAGGTGAGTTGGGGTGCTGCATAAAACCAGAGATTGAAATGAGCACAGATAAAGTTCCTTAAGCCAAATATGGAATAGACAAGAGCTACTCCTTGCTCAACGAAATGGACTCAACACCGCATATTAAACGCCTAAGAATGTACCTGACTAGTAAGTATCGTAAAACCTATGGATTGCTATGTCTCCAAAAGAGAATCAAGCATGTGTACAGGGGCATAAACGCAGCAGTGATAGGATTGGAGAGGTTCGGTGAGCAAATGAAGACCCTTTGAAGTCATATTGCATGGTACCCATTACACGGGTCTCAACTCTCCAGGTTTAAGGTATTCTTCCTTCAGCTAAAACATGCATGTGGAACCCAAGTATGATCAACCATGTGAACGGTAGACGTGTTCAAATATGTCTCAGTTTTCCTCCCCTGGTACTCGGGTGCAACATTCCAGACGCTTTACTAACACTCTCCCCACTTGGAGAGTCAGCGCCTTTAACCTCCTGTTTGGCCCAGTTTGCAATTTCTGCGGAAGAGGAACAGGAATAGCGAGAACCAATGAGAGGCTAGCTGGAGGTGTCTGGACGGGCAAATTATTCCTGAATATATTCAGGAAAAAACGCATACGCCCTTTTTGGCCAACCAAGCAAGCTTGCAAAGGAAATCTGCAGTACAATGAAGTCTCACTTCCCCCCGGTCAAAAGGGCCATCTGAAAAAAGTGTAAAATCCGGAAAGGCAGGACAGGCCATGGAGAACTGGGAGCCTTGTTATGCTGATGGGCGGGATGTAAATTGCCAACAGACACTCGGGAGAAGTGTATGGTGTTTCCTGAAACATCTAAAAAACAAAGCAACAGAGCCTAGGGCACTGCCGCTTATGGTCCTATAGCTTAGGGAAATTAAAATCAAAAAGACACAGCCACCCCAAAGTTTGGGATGCCTCTGTTTACAAGAACCTCGTTTACAGTACAAGTTCAACATCGCAGAAAGTGAAAAATGGATAAAGAAGTTGTGGTATTTACTTACAAAGCAATATCACTCAGCAATGAAATCTATGTCATCAGGCCCTTAGCATCACAATGAGTGGATTCAGGTATGATGATTCTAACTGAAATAAGTCACACAGAAAAAGAAACATCATAAGATATCAGTAATACACGGAATGTAAACTTGGCTACACAGGAACTGAATTACAGAACAGAACAGGGTCTCAAATTTAGAAAACCAACTTATGTTTGCTTAAGGGTAAAGGTGAGTTGGGGTGCTGCATAAAACCAGAGATTGAAATGAGCACAGATAAAGTTCCTTAAGTCAAATATGGAATAGACAAGAGCTACTCCTTGCTCAACGAAATGGACACAACACCGCATATTAAACGCCTAAGAATGTACCTGACTAGTAAGTATTGTAAAACCTATGGATTGCTATGTCTCCAAAAGAGAATCAAGCATGTGTACAGGGGCATAAACGCAGCAGTGATAGGATTGGAGAGGTTCGGTGAGCAAATGAAGACCCTTTGAAGTCATATTGCATGGTACCCATTCCACGGGTCTCAACTCTCCAGGTTTAAGGTATTCTTCCTTCAGCTAAAACATGCATGTGGAACCCAAGAATGATCAACCATGTGAACGGGAGACGTGTTCAAATATGTCTCAGTTTTCCTCCCCTGATACTCGGGTGCAACATTCCAGACGCTTTACTAACACTCTCCCCACTTGGAGAGTCAGCGCCTTTAACCTCCTGTTTGGCCCAGTTTGCAATTTCTGCGGAAGATGAACAGGAATAGCGAGAAGCAATGAGAGGCTAGCTGGAGGTGTCTGGACGGGCAAATTTAACTCTCATTTCCCACCAGGAAGAGGAAATAACCAAAGGCTCAGTGTGCCGTACCGGAACCAGATTAGGGCCTGAAGCCATCCTGCGGTGTTGCGGCCAGCTCAAAAGAAAGCGAGTTGAAGAAAGGAGCTCAGGGGCACTGTAATTCACAAACCTGCAGAGTTATAAATGACAGCTATCGTCCAAAAATAGACTGAAGTAAGGCTGCCAAGAGGACTTGAAAGCGGGGCAGAATTGCAGGAAACCGATTTCAGGAGGTAGACTGGAATTGCATTGAAAGCATAGGAAAACAGGCAGAACGTCCACAATGATGCACTTGGCCAAAAAGGGCGTATGCGTTTTTTCCTGAATATATTCAGGAAAAAACGCATATGCCCTTTTTGGCCAACCAAGCAAGCTTGCAAAGGAAATCTGCACTACAATGAAGTCTCACTTCCCCCCGGTCAAAAGGGCCATCTGAAAAAAGTGTAAAATCCAGAAAGGCAGGACAGGCCATGGAGAACTGGGAGCCTTGTTATGCTGATGGGCGGGATGTAAATTGCCAACAACCACTCGGGAGAAGTGTATGGTGTTTCCTGAAACATCTAAAAAACAAAGCAACAGAACCTAGGGCACTTCCACTTATGGTCCTATAGCTTAGGGAAATTAAAATCAAAAAGACACAGCCACCCCAAAGTTTGGAACGGCTCTGTTTACAAGAACCTCGTTTACAGTACAAGTTCAACATCGCAGAAAGTGAAAAATGGATAAAGAAGTTGTGGTATTTACTTACAAAGCAATATCACTCAACAATGAAATCTGTGTCATCACGCCCTTAGCAGCACAATGAGTGGATTCAGGTATGATGATTCTAACTGAAATAAGTCACACAGAAAAAGAAACATCATAAGATATCAGTAATACACGGAATGGAAACTTGGCTACACAGGAACTGAATTACAGAACAGAACAGGGTCTCAAATTTAGAAAACCAACTTATGCTTGCTTAAGGGTAAAGGTGAGTTGGGGTGCTGCATAAAACCAGAGATTGAAATGAGCACAGATAAAGTTCCTTAAGCCAAATATGGAATAGACATGAGCTACTCCTTGCTCAACGAAATGGACTCCAAACCCCATATTAAACGCCTAAGAATGTACCTGACTAGTAAGTATCTTAAAACCTATGGATTGCTATGTCTCCGAAAGAGAATCAAGCATGTGTACAGGGGCATAAACGCAGCAGTGATAGGATTGGAGAGGTTCGGTGAGCAAATGAAGACCCTTTGAAGTCATATTGCATGGTACCCATTCCACGGGTTTCAACTACCCAGGTTTAAGGTATTCTTCCTTCAGCTAAAACATGCATGTGGAACCTAGAGTATGATCAACCATGTGATCGGGAGACGTGTTCAAATATGTCTCAGTTTTCCTCCCCTGGTACTCGGGTGCAACATTCCAGACGCTTTACTAACACTCTCCCCACTTGGAGAGTCAGTCCCTTTAACCTCCTGTTTGGCCCAGTTTGCAATTTCTGCGGAAGATGAACAGGAATAGCGAGAACCAATGAGAGGCTAGCTGGAGGTGTCTGGACGGGCAAATTTAACTCTCATTTCCCACCAGGAAGAGGAAATAACCAAAGGCTCAGCGTGCCGTACCGGAACCAGATTAGGGCCTGAAGCCATCCTGCGGTGTTGCGGCCAGGTCACAAGAAAGCGAGTTGAAGAAAGGAGCTCAGGGGCACTGTAATTCACAAACCTGCAGAGTTATAAATGACAGCTATCGTCCAAAAATAGACTGAAGTAAGGCTGCCAAGAGGACTTGAAAGCGGGGCAGAATTGCAGGAAACCGATTTCAGGAGGTAGACTGGAATTGCATTGAAAGCATAGGAAAAGAGGCAGAACGTCCACAATGATGCACTTGGCCAAAAAGGGCGTATGCGTTTTTTCCTGAATATATTCAGGAAAAAACGCATACGCCCTTTTTGGCCAACCAAGCAAGCTTGCAAAGGAAATCTGCACTACAATGAAGTCTCACTTCCCCCCGGTCAAAAGGGCCATCTGAAAAAAGTGTAAAATCCAGAAAGGCAGGACAGGCCATGGAGAACTGGGAGCCTTGTTATGCTGATGGGCGGGATGTAAATTGCCAACAACCACTCGGGAGAAGTGTATGGTGTTTCCTGAAACATCTAAAAAACAAAGCAACAGAACCTAGGGCACTTCCACTTATGGTCCTATAGCTTAGGGAAATTAAAATCAAAAAGACACAGCCACCCCAAAGTTTGGAACGGCTCTGTTTACAAGAACCTCGTTTACAGTACAAGTTCAACATCGCAGAAAGTGAAAAATGGATAAAGAAGTTGTGGTATTTACTTACAAAGCAATATCACTCAACAATGAAATCTGTGTCATCACGCCCTTAGCAGCACAATGAGTGGATTCAGGTATGATGATTCTAACTGAAATAAGTCACACAGAAAAAGAAACATCATAAGATATCAGTAATACACGGAATGGAAACTTGGCTACACAGGAACTGAATTACAGAACAGAACAGGGTCTCAAATTTAGAAAACCAACTTATGCTTGCTTAAGGGTAAAGGTGAGTTGGGGTGCTGCATAAAACCAGAGATTGAAATGAGCACAGATAAAGTTCCTTAAGCCAAATATGGAATAGACATGAGCTACTCCTTGCTCAACGAAATGGACTCCAAACCCCATATTAAACGCCTAAGAATGTACCTGACTAGTAAGTATCTTAAAACCTATGGATTGCTATGTCTCCGAAAGAGAATCAAGCATGTGTACAGGGGCATAAACGCAGCAGTGATAGGATTGGAGAGGTTCGGTGAGCAAATGAAGACCCTTTGAAGTCATATTGCATGGTACCCATTCCACGGGTTTCAACTACCCAGGTTTAAGGTATTCTTCCTTCAGCTAAAACATGCATGTGGAACCTAGAGTATGATCAACCATGTGATCGGGAGACGTGTTCAAATATGTCTCAGTTTTCCTCCCCTGGTACTCGGGTGCAACATTCCAGACGCTTTACTAACACTCTCCCCACTTGGAGAGTCAGTCCCTTTAACCTCCTGTTTGGCCCAGTTTGCAATTTCTGCGGAAGATGAACAGGAATAGCGAGAACCAATGAGAGGCTAGCTGGAGGTGTCTGGACGGGCAAATTTAACTCTCATTTCCCACCAGGAAGAGGAAATAACCAAAGGCTCAGCGTGCCGTACCGGAACCAGATTAGGGCCTGAAGCCATCCTGCGGTGTTGCGGCCAGGTCACAAGAAAGCGAGTTGAAGAAAGGAGCTCAGGGGCACTGTAATTCACAAACCTGCAGAGTTATAAATGACAGCTATCGTCCAAAAATAGACTGAAGTAAGGCTGCCAAGAGGACTTGAAAGCGGGGCAGAATTGCAGGAAACCGATTTCAGGAGGTAGACTGGAATTGCATTGAAAGCATAGGAAAAGAGGCAGAACGTCCACAATGATGCACTTGGCCAAAAAGGGCGTATGCGTTTTTTCCTGAATATATTCAGGAAAAAACGCATACGCCCTTTTTGGCCAACCAAGCAAGCTTGCAAAGGAAATCTGCACTACAATGAAGTCTCACTTCCCCCCGGTCAAAAGGGCCATCTGAAAAAAGTGTAAAATCCAGAAAGGCAGGACAGGCCATGGAGAACTGGGAGCCTTGTTATGCTGATGGGCGGGATGTAAATTGCCAACAACCACTCGGGAGAAGTGTATGGTGTTTCCTGAAACATCTAAAAAACAAAGCAACAGAACCTAGGGCACTTCCACTTATGGTCCTATAGCTTAGGGAAATTAAAATCAAAAAGACACAGCCACCCCAAAGTTTGGAACGGCTCTGTTTACAAGAACCTCGTTTACAGTACAAGTTCAACATCGCAGAAAGTGAAAAATGGATAAAGAAGTTGTGGTATTTACTTACAAAGCAATATCACTCAGCAATGAAATCTGTGTCATCAGGCCCTTAGCAGCACAATGAGTGGATTCAGGTATGATGATTCTAACTGAAGTAAGTCACACAGAAAAAGAAACATCATAAGATATCAGTAATACACGGAATGTAAACTTGGCTACACAGGAACTGAATTACCGAACAGAACAGGGTCTCAAATTTAGAAAACCAACTTATGCTTGCTTAAGGGTAAAGGTGAGTTGGGGTGCTGCATAAAACCAGAGATTGAAATGAGCACAGATAAAGTTCTTAAGTCAAATATGGAATAGACAAGAGCTACTCCTTGCTCAACGAAATGGACTCAACACCGCATATTAAACGCCTAAGAATGTACCTGACTAGTAAGTATCGTAAAACCTATGGATTGCTATGTCTCCAAAAGACAATCAAGCATGTGTACAGGGGCATAAACGAAGCAGTGATAGGATTGGAGAGGTTCAGTGAGCAAATGAAGACCCTTTGAAATCATATTACATGGTACCCATTCCACGGGTTTCAACTACCCAGGTTTAAGGTATTCTTCCTTCAGCTAAAACATGCATGTGGAACCTAGAGTATGATCAACCATGTGATCGGGAGACGTGTTCAAATATGTCTCAGTTTTCGTACCCTGGTACTCGGGTGCAACATTCCAGACGCTTTACTAACACTCTCCCGACTTGGAGAGTCAGTCCCTTTAACCTCCTGTTTGGCCCAGTTTGCAATTTCTGCGGAAGATGAACAGGAATAGCGAGAACCAATGAGAGACTAGCTGGAGGTGTCTGGACGGGCAAATTTAACTCTCATTTCCCACCAGGAAGAGGAATTAACCAAAGGCTCAGCGAGCCGTGCCGGATCCAGATTAGGGCCTGAAGCCATCCTGCGGTGTTGCGGCCAGGTCACAAGAAAGCGAGTTGAAGAAAGGAGCTCAGGGGCACTGAAATTCACAAACCTGCAGAGTTATAAATGACAGCTATCGTCCAAAAATAGACTGAAGTAAGGCTGCCAAGAGGACTTGAAAGCGGGGCAGAATTGCAGGAAACCGATTTCAGGAGGTAGACTGGAATTGCATTGAAAGCATAGGAAAAGAGGCAGAACGTCCACAATGATGCACTTGGCCAAAAAGGGCGTATGCGTTTTTTCCTGAATATATTCAGGAAAAAACGCATACGTCCTTTTTGGCCAACCAAGCAAGCTTGCAAAGGAAATCTGCACTACAATGAAGTCTCACTTCCCCCCGGTCAAAAGGGGCATCTGAAAAAAGTGTAAAATCCAGAAAGGCAGGACAGGCCATGGAGAACTGGGAGCCTTGTTATGCTGATGGGCGGGATGTAAATTGCCAACAACCACTCGGGAGAAGTGTATGGTGTTTCCTGAAACATCTAAAAAACAAAGCAACAGAACCTAGGGCACTTCCACTTATGGTCCTATAGCTTAGGGAAATTAAAATCAAAAAGACACAGCCACCCCAAAGTTTGGAACGGCTCTGTTTACAAGAACCTCGTTTACAGAACAAGTTCAACATCGCAGAAAGTGAAAAATGGATAAAGAAGTTGTGGTATTTACTTACAAAGCAATATCACTCAGCAATGAAATCTGTGTCATCAGGCCCTTAGCAGCACAATGAGTGGATTCAGGTATGATGATTCTAACTGAAATAAGTCACACAGAAAAAGAAACATCATAAGATATCAGTAATACACGGAATGTAAACTTGGCTACACAGGAACTGAATTACAGAACAGAACAGGGTCTCAAATTTAGAAAACCAACTTATGCTTGCTTAAGGGTAAAGGTGAGTTGGGGTGCTGCATAAAACCAGAGATTGAAATGAGCACAGATAAAGTTCCTTAAGCCAAATATGGAATAGACAAGAGCTACTCCTTGCTCAACGAAATGGACTCAACACCGCATATTAAACGCCTAAGAATGTACCTGAGTAGTAAGTATCTTAAAACCTATGGATTGCTAAGTCTCCGAAAGAGAATCAAGCATGTGTACAGGGGCATAAACGCAGCAGTGATAGGATTGGAGAGGTTCGGTGAGCAAATGAAGACCCTTTGAAGTCATATTGCATGGTTCCCATTACACGGGTCTCAACTCTCCAGATTTAAGGTATTCTTCCTTCAGCTAAAACATGCATGTGGAACCCAAGTATGATCAACCATGTGAACGGGAGACGTGTTCAAATATGTCTCAGTTTTCCTCCCCTGGTACTCGGGTGCAACATTCCAGACGCTTTACTAACACTCTCCCCACTTGGAGGGTCAGCGCCTTTAACCTCCTGTTTGGCCCAGTTTGCAATTTCTGCGGAAGATGAACAGGAATAGCAAGAACCAATGAGAGACTAGCTGGAGGTGTCTGGACGGGCAAATTTAACTCTCATTTCCCACCAGGAAGAGGAAATAACCAAAGGCTCAGCGTGCCGTACCGGAACCAGATTAGGGCCTGAAGCCATCCTGCGGTGTTGCGGCCAGCTCAAAAGAAAGCGAGTTGAAGAAAGGAGCTCAGGGGCACTGTAATTCACAAACCTGCAGAGTTATAAATGACAGCTATCGTCCAAAAATAGACTGAAGTAAGGCTGCCAAGAGGACTTGAAAGCGGGGCAGAATTGCAGGAAACCGATTTCAGGAGGTAGACTGGAATTGCATTGAAAGCATAGGAAAAGAGGCAGAACGTCCACAATGATGCACTTGGCCAAAAAGGGCGTATGCGTTTTTTCCTGAATATATTCAGGAAAAAACGCATACGCCCTTTTTGGCCAACCAAGCAAGCTTGCAAAGGAAATCTGCACTACAATGAAGTCTCACTTCCCCCCGGTCAAAAGGGCCATCTGAAAAAAGTGTAAAATCTAGAAAGGCAGGACACGCCATGGAGAACTGGGAGCCTTGTTATGCTGATGGGCGGGATGTAAATTGCCAACAACCACTCGGGAGAAGTGTATGGTGTTTCCTGAAACATCTAAAAAACAAAGCAACAGAGCCTAGGGCACTTCCACTTATGGTCCTATAGCTTAGGGAAATTAAAATCAAAAAGACACAGCCACCCCAAAGTTTGGAACGGCTTTGTTTACAAGAACCTCGTTTACAGTACAAGTTCAATATCGCAGAAAGTGAAAAATGGATAAAGAAGTTGTGGTATTTACTTACAAAGCAATATCACTCAGCAATGAAATCTGTGTCATCAGGCCCTTAGCAGCACAATGAGTGGATTCAGGTATGATGATTCTAACTGAAATAAGTCACACAGAAAAAGAAACATCATAAGATATCAGTAATACACGGAATGTAAACTTGGCTACACAGGAACTGAATTACAGAACAGAACAGGGTCTCAAATTTAGAAAACCAACTTATGCTTGCTTAAGGGTAAAGGTGAGTTGGGGTGCTGCATAAAACCAGAGATTGAAATGAGCACAGATAAAGTTCCTTAAGCCAAATATGGAATAGACAAGAGCTACTCCTTGCTCAACGAAATGGACTCAACACCCCATATTAAACGCCTAAGAATGTACCAGACTAGTAAGTATCTTAAAACCTATGGATTGCTATGTCTCCGAAAGAGAATCAAGCATGTGTACAGGGGCATAAACGCAGCAGTGATAGGATTGGAGAGGTTCGGTGAGCAAATGAAGACCCTTTGAAGTCATATTGCATGGTACCCATTCCACGGGTTTCAACTACCCAGGTTTAAGGTATTCTTCCTTCAGCTAAAACATGCATGTGGAACCTAGAGTATGATCAACCATGTGATCGGGAGACGTGTTCAAATATGTCTCAGTTTTCCTCCCCTGGTACTCGGGTGCAACATTCCAGACGCTTTACTAACACTCTCCCCACTTGGAGAGTCAGTCCCTTTAACCTCCTGTTTGGCCCAGTTTGCAATTTCTGCGGAAGATGAACAGGAATAGCGAGAACCAATGAGAGGCTAGCTGGAGGTGTCTGGACGGGCAAATTTAACTCTCATTTCCCACCAGGAAGAGGAATTAACCAAAGGCACAGCATGCAGGGCCGGAACCAGATTAGGGCCTGAAGCCATCCTGCGGTGTTGCGGCCAGGTCACAAGAAAGCGAGTTGAAGATAGGAGCTCAGGGGCACTGTAATTCACAAACCTGCAGAGTTATAAATGACAGCTATCGTCCAAAAATAGACTGAAGTAAGGCTGCCAAGAGGACTTGAAAGCGGGGCAGAATTGCAGGAAACCGATTTCAGGAGGTAGACTGGAATTGCATTGAAAGCATAGGAAAAGAGGCAGAACGTCCACAATGATGCACTTGGCCAAAAAGGGCGTATGCGTTTTTTCCTGAATATATTCAGGAAAAAACGCATACGCCCTTTTTGGCCAACCAAGCAAGCTTGCAAAGGAAATCTGCACTACAATGAAGTCTCACTTCCCCCCAGCCAAAAGGGCCATCTGAAAAAAGTGTAAAATCCAGAAAGGCAACAGGCCATTGAGAACTGGGAGCCTTGTTATGCTGATGGGCGGGATGTAAATTGCCAACAGACACCTGGGAGAAGTGTATGGTGTTTCCTGAAACATCTAAAAAACAAAGCAACAGAGCCTAGGGCACTTCCACTTATGGTCCTATAGCTTAGGGAAATTAAAATCAAAAAGACACAGCCACCCCAATGTTTGGAACGGCTCTGTTTACAAGAACCTCGTTTACAGTACAAGTTCAACATCGCAGAAAGTGAAAAATGGATAAAGAAGTTGTGGTATTTACTTACAAAGCAATATCACGCAGCAATGAAATCTGTGTCATCAGGCCCTTAGCAGCACAATGAGTGGATTCAGGTATGATGATTCTAACTGAAATAAGTCACACAGAAAAAGAAACATCATAAGATATCAGTAATACACGGAATGTAAACTTGGCTACACAGGAACTGAATTACAGAACAGAACAGGGTCTCAAATTTAGAAAACCAACTTATTCTTGCTTAAGGGTAAAGGTGAGTTGGGGTGCTGCATAAAACCAGAGATTGAAATGAGCACAGATAAAGTTCCTTAAGCCAAATATGGAATAGACAAGAGCTACTCCTTGCTCAACGAAATGGACTCAACACCCCATATTAAACGCCTAAGAATGTACCTGACTAGTAAGTATCTTAAAACCTATGGATTGCTATGTCTCCGAAAGAGAATCAAGCATGTGTACAGGGGCATAAACGCAGCAGTGATAGGATTGGAGAGGTTCGGTGAGCAAATGAAGACCCTTTGAAGTCATATTGCATGGTACCCATTCCACGGGTTTCAACTACCCAGGTTTAAGGTATTCTTCCTTCAGCTAAAACATGCATGTGGAACCTAGAGTATGATCAACCATGTGATTGGGAGACGTGTTCAAATATGTTTCAGTTTTCCTCCCCTGGTACTCGGGTGCAACATTCCAGACGCTTTACTAACACTCTCCCCACTTGGAGAGTCAGTCCCTTTAACCTCCTGTTTGGCCCAGTTTGCAATTTCTGCGGAAGATGAACAGGAATAGCGAGAACCAATGAGAGGCTAGCTGGAGGTGTCTGGACGGGCAAATTTAACTCTCATTTCCCACCAGGAAGTGGAATTAACCAAAGGCTCAGCATGCCGGGCCGGAACCAGATTAGGGCCTGAAGCCATCCTGCGGTGTTGCGGCCAGGTCACAAGAAAGCGAGTTGAAGAAAGGAGCACAGGGGCACTGTAATTCACAAACCTGCAGAGTTATAAATGACAGCTATCGTCCAAAAATAGACGGAAGTAAGGCTGCCAAGAGGACTTGAAAGCGGGGCAGAATTGCAGGACACCGATTTCAAGAGGTAGACTGGAATTGCATTGAAAGCATAGGAAAAGAGGCAGAACGTCCACAATGATGCACTTGGCCAAAAAGGGCGTATGCGTTTTTTCCTGAATATATTCAGGAAAAAACGCATACGCCCTTTTTGGCCAACCAAGCAAGCTTGCAAAGGAAATCTGCACTACAATGAAGTCTCACTTCCCCCCGGTCAAAAGGGCCATCTGAAAAAAGTGTAAAATCCAGAAAGGCAGGACAGGCCATGGAGAACTGGGAGCCTTGTTATGCTGATGGGTGGGATGTAAATTGCCAACAACCACTCGGGAGAAGTGTATGGTGTTTCCTGAAACATCTAAAAAACAAAGCAACAGAGCCTAGGGCACTTCCACTTATGGTCCTATAGCTTAGGGAAATTAAAATCAAAAAGACACAGCCACCCCAAAGTTTGGAACGGCTCTGTTTACAAGAACCTCGTTTACAGTACAAGTTCAACATCGCAGAAAGTGAAAAATGGATAAAGAAGTTGTGGTATTTACTTACAAAGCAATATCACTCAGCAATGAAATCTGTGTCATCAGGCCCTTAGCAGCACAATGAGTGGATTCAGGTATGATGATTCTAACTGAAATAAGTCACACAGAAAAAGAAACATCATAAGATATCAGTAATAC
This sequence comes from Stenella coeruleoalba, assembly GCF_951394435.1. NCBI lineage: Eukaryota > Metazoa > Chordata > Mammalia > Artiodactyla > Delphinidae > Stenella > Stenella coeruleoalba. The sequence goes on from NW_027646306.1 coordinate 1,080,587, forward strand.
ACGGAATGTAAACTTGGCTACACAGGAACTGAATTACAGAACAGAACAGGGTCTCAAATTTAGAAAACCAACTTATTCTTGCTTAAGGGTAAAGGTGAGTTGGGGTGCTGCATAAAACCAGAGATTGAAATGAGCACAGATAAAGTTCCTTAAGCCAAATATGGAATAGACAAGAGCTACTCCTTGCTCAACGAAATGGACTCAACAACGCATATTAAACACCTAAGAATGTACCTGACTAGTAAGTATCTTAAAACCTATGGATTGCTATGTCTCCGAAAGAGAATCAAGCATGTGTACAGGGGCATAAACGCAGCAGTGATAGGATTGGAGAGGTTCGGTGAGCAAATGAAGACCCTTTGAAGTCATATTGCATGGTACCCATTACACGGGTCTTAACTCTCCAGGTTTAAGGTATTCTTCCTTCAGCTAAAACATGCATGTGGAACCTAGAGTATGATCAACCATGTGATCGGGAGACGTGTTCAAATATGTCTCAGTTTTCCTCCCCTGGAACTCGGGTGCAACATTCCAGACGCTTTACTAACACTCTCCCCACTTGGAGAGTCAGCGCCTTTAACCTCCTCTTTGGCCCAGTTTGCAATTTCTGCGGAAGATGAACAGGAATAGCGAGAACCAATGAGAGACTAGCTGGAGGTGTCTGGACGGGCAAATTTAACTCTCATTTCCCACCAGGAAGAGGAAATAACCAAAGGCTCAGCGTGCCGTACCGGAACCAGATTAGGGCCTGAAGCCATCCTGCGGTGTTGCGGCCAGGTCACAAGAAAGCGAGTTGAAGAAAGGAGCTCACGGGCACTGTAATTCACAAACCTGCAGAGTTATAAATGACAGCTATCGTCCAAAAATAGACTGAAGTAAGGCTGCCAAGAGGACTTGAAAGCGGGGCAGAATTGCAGGAAACCGATTTCAGGAGGTAGACTGGAATTGCATTGAAAGCATAGGAAAAGAGGCAGAACGTCCACAATGATGCACTTGGCCAAAAAGTGCGTATTCGTTTTTTCCTGAATATATTCAGGAAAAAACGCATACGCCCTTTTTGGCCAACCAAGCAAGCTTGCAAAGGAAATCTGCACTACAATGAAGTCTCACTTCCCCCCGGTCAAAAGGGGCATCTGAAAAAAGTGTAAAATCCAGAAAGGCAGGACAGGCCATGGAGAACTGGGAGCCTTGTTATGCTGATGGGCGGGATGTAAATTGCCAACAACCACTCGGGAGAAGTGTATGGTGTTTCCTGAAACATCTAAAAAACAAAGCAACAGAGCCTAGGGCACTGCCACTTATGGTCCTATAGCTTAGGGAAATTAAAATAAAAAAGACACAGCCACCCCAAAGTTTGGAACGGCTCTGTTTACAAGAACCTCGTTTACAGTACAAGTTCAACATCGCAGAAAGTGAAAAATGGATAAAGAAGTTGTGGTATTTACTTACAAAGCAATATCACTCAGCAATGAAATCTGTGTCATCAGGCCCTTAGCAGCACAATGAGTGGATTCAGGTATGATGATTCTAACTGAAATAAGTCACACAGAAAAAGAAACATCATAAGATATCAGTAATACACGGAATGTAAACTTGGCTACACAGGAACTGAATTACAGAACAGAACAGGGTCTCAAATTTAGAAAACCAACTTATTCTTGCTTAAGGGTAAAGGTGAGTTGGGGTGCTGCATAAAACCAGAGATTGAAATGAGCACAGATAAAGTTCCTTAAGCCAAATATGGAATAGACAAGAGCTACTCCTTGCTCAACGAAATGGACTCAACACCGCATATTAAACGCCTAAGAATGTACGTGACTTGTAAGTATCTTAAAACCTATGGATTGCTATGTCTCCGAAAGAGAATCAAGCATGTGTACAGGGGCATAAACGCAGCAGTGATAGGATTAGAGAGGTTCGGTGAGCAAATGAAGACCCTTTGAAGTCATGTTGCATGGTACCCATTACACGGGTTTCAACTACCCAGGTTTAAGGTATTCTTCCTTCAGCTAAAACATGCATGTGGAACCTAGAGTATGATCAACCATGTGATCGGGAGACGTGTTCAAATATGTCTCAGTTTTCCTCCCCTGGTACTCGGGTGCAACATTCCAGACGCTTTACTAACACTCTCCCCACTTGGAGAGTCAGTCCCTTTAACCTCCTGTTTGGCCCAGTTTGCAATTTCTGCGGAGGATGATCAGGAATAGCGAGAACCAATGAGAGGCTAGTTGGAGGTGTCTGGACGGGCAAATTTAACTCTCATTTCCCACCAGGAAGAGGAATTAACCAAAGGCTCAGCATGCTGGGCCGGAACCAGATTAGGGCCTGAAGCCATCCTGCGGTGTTGCGGCCAGGTCACAAGAAAGCGAGTTGAAGAAAGGAGCTCAGGGGCACTGTAATTCACAAACCTGCAGAGTTATAAATGACAGCTATCGTCCAAAAATAGACTAAAGTAAGGCTGCCAAGAGGACTTGAAAGAGGGGCAGAATTGCAGGAAACCGATTTCAGGAGGTAGACTGGAATTGCATTGAAAGCATAGGAAAAGAGGCAGAACGTCCACAATGATGCACTTGGCCAAAAAGGGCGTATGCGTTTTCTCCTGAATATATTCAGGAAAAAACGCATACGCCCTTTTTGGCCAACCAAGCAAGCTTGCAAAGGAAATCTGCACTACAATGAAGTCTCACTTCCCCCCGGCCAAAAGGGCCATCTGAAAAAAGTGTAAAATCCAGAAAGGCAACAGGCCATTGAGAACTGGGAGCCTTGTTATGCTGATGGGCGGGATGTAAATTGCCAACAGACACTTGGGAGAAGTGTATGGTGTTTCCTGAAACATCTAAAAAACAAAGCAACAGAGCCTAGGGCACTTCCACTTATGGTCCTATAGCTTAGGGAAATTAAAATAAAAAAGACACAGCCACCCCAAAGTTTGGAACGGCTCTGTTTACAAGAACCTCGTTTACAGTACAAGTTCAACATCGCAGAAAGTGAAAAATGGATAAAGAAGTTGTGGTATTTACTTACAAAGCAATATCACTCAGCAATGAAATCTATGTCATCAGGCCCGGAGCAGCACAATGAGTGGATTCAGGTATGATGATTCTAACTGAAATAAGTCACACAGAAAAAGAAACATCATAAGATATCAGTAATACACGGAATGGAAACTTGGCTACACAGGAACTGAATTACAGAACAGAACAGGGTCTCAAATTTAGAAAACCAACTTATGCTTGCTTAAGGGTAAAGGTGAGTTGGGGTGCTGCATAAAACCAGAGATTGAAATGAGCACAGATAAAGTTCCTTAAGCCAAATATGGAATAGACAAGAGCTACTCCTTGCTCAACGAAATGGACTCAACACCCCATATTAAACGCCTAAGAATGTACCTGACTAGTAAGTATCTTAAAACCTATGGATTGCTATGTCTCCGAAAGAGAATCAAGCATGTGTACAGGGGCATAAACGCAGCAGTGATAGGATTGGAGAGGTGCGGTGAGCAAATGAAGACCCTTTGAAGTCATATTGCATGGTACCCATTCCACGGGTTTCAACTACCCAGGTTTAAGGTATTCTTCCTTCAGCTAAAACATGCATGTGGAACCTAGAGTATGATCAACCATGTGATTGGGAGACGTGTTCAAATATGTCTCAGTTTTCCTCCCCTGGTACTCGGGTGCAACATTCCAGACGCTTTACTAACACTCTCCCCACTTGGAGAGTCAGTCCCTTTAACCTCCTGTTTGGCCCAGTTTGCAATTTCTGTGGAAGATGAACAGGAATAGCGAGAACCAATGAGAGGCTAGCTGGAGGTGTCTGGACGGGCAAATTTAACTCTCATTTCCCACCAGGAAGAGGAATTAACCAAAGGCTCAGCATGCCGGGCCGGAACCAGATTAGGGCCTGAAGCCATCCTGCGGTGTTGCGGCCAGGTCACAAGAAAGCGAGTTGAAGAAAGGAGCTCAGGGGCACTGTAATTCACAAACCTGCAGAGTTATAAATGACAGCTATCGTCCAAAAATAGACTGAAGTAAGGCTGCCAAGAGGACTTGAAAGCGGGGCAGAATTGCAGGAAACCGATTTCAGGAGGTAGACTGGAATTGCATTGAAAGCATAGGAAAAGAGGCAGAACGTCCACAATGATGCACTTGGCCAAAAAGGGCGTATGCGTTTTTTCCTGAATATATTCAGGAAAAAACGCATACGCCCTTTTTGGCCAACCAAGCAAGCTTGCAAAGGAAATCTGCACTACAATGAAGTCTCACTTCCCCCCGGCCAAAAGGGCCATCTGAAAAAAGTGTAAAATCCAGAAAGGCAGGACAGGCCATGGAGAACTGGGAGCCTTGTTATGCTGATGGGCGGGATGTAAATTGCCAACAACCACTTGGGAGAAGTGTATGGTGTTTCCTGAAACATCTAAAAAACAAAGCAACAGAACCTAGGGCACTTCCACTTATGGTCCTATAGCTTAGGGAAATTAAAATCAAAAAGACACAGCCACCCCAAAGTTTGGAACGGCTCTGTTTACAAGAACCTCGTTTACAGTACAAGTTCAACATCGCAGAAAGTGAAAAATGGATAAAGAAGTTGTGGTATTTACTTACAAAGCAATATCACTCAGCAATGAAATCTGTGTCATCAGGCCCTTAGCAGCACAATGAGTGGATTCAGGTATGATGATTCTAACTGAAGTAAGTCACACAGAAAAAGAAACATCATAAGATATCAGTAATACACGGAATGTAAACTTGGCTACACAGGAACTGAATTACAGAACAGAACAGGGTCTCAAATTTAGAAAACCAACTTATGCTTGCTTAAGGGTAAAGGTGAGTTGGGGTGCTGCATAAAACCAGAGATTGAAATGAGCACAGATAAAGTTCCTTAAGCCAAATATGGAATAGACAAGAGCTACTCCTTGCTCAACGAAATGGACTCAACACCGCATATTAAACGCCTAAGAATGTACCTGACTAGTAAGTATCTTAAAACCTATGGATTGCTATGTCTCCGAAAGAGAATCAAGCATGTGTACAGGGGCATAAACGCAGCAGTGATAGGATTGGAGAGGTGTGGTGAGCAAATGAAGACCCTTTGAAGTCATATTGCATGGTACCCATTCCATGGGTTTCAACTACCCAGGTTTAAGGTATTCTTCCTTCAGCTAAAACATGCATGTGGAACCTAGAGTATGATCAACCATGTGATCGGGAGACGTGTTCAAATATGTCTCAGTTTTCCTCCCCTGGTACTCGGGTGCAACATTCCAGACGCTTTACTAACACTCTCCCCACTTGGAGAGTCAGTCCCTTTAACCTCCTGTTTGGCCCAGTTTGCAATTTCTGCGGAAGATGAACAGGAATAGCGAGAACCAATGAGAGGCTAGCTGGAGGTGTCTGTACGGGCAAATTTAACTCTCATTTCCCACCAGGAAGAGGAATTAACCAAAGGCTCAGCATGCCGGGCCGGAACCATATTAGGGCCTGAAGCCATCCTGCGGTGTTGCGGCCAGCTCAAAAGAAAGCGAGTTGAAGAAAGGAGCTCAGGGGCACTGTAATTCACAAACCTGCAGAGTTATAAATGACAGCTATCGTCCAAAAATAGACTTAAGTAAGGCTGCCAAGAGGACTTGAAAGCGGGGCAGAATTGCAGGAAACCGATTTCAGGAGGTAGACTGGAATTGCATTGAAAGCATAGGAAAAGAGGCAGAACGTCCACAATGATGCACTTGGCCAAAAAGGGCGTATGCGTTTTTTCCTGAATATATTCAGGAAAAAACGCATACGCCCTTTTTGGCCAACCAAGCAAGCTTGCAAAGGAAATCTGCACTACAATGAAGTCTCACTTCCCCCCGGCCAAAAGGGCCATCTGAAAAAAGTGTAAAATCCAAAAAGGCAACAGGCCATTGAGAACTGGGAGCCTTGTTATGCTGATGGGCGGGGTGTAAATTGCCAACAGACACTTGGGAGAAGTGTATGGTGTTTCCTGAAACATCTAAAAAACAAAGCAACAGAGCCTAGGGCACTTCCACTTATGGTCCTATAGCTTAGGGAAATTAAAATAAAAAAGACACAGCCACCCCAAAGTTTGGAACGGCTCTGTTTACAAGAACCTCGTTTACAGTACAAGTTCAACATCGCAGAAAGTGAAAAATGGATAAAGAAGTTGTGGTATTTACTTACAAAGCAATATCACTCAGCAATGAAATCTGTGTCATCAGGCCCTTAGCAGCACAATGAGTGGATTCAGGTATGATGATTCTAACTGAAATAAGTCACACAGAAAAAGAAACATCATAAGATATCAGTAATACACGGAATGTAAACTTGGCTACACAGGAACTGAATTACAGAACAGAACAGGGTCTCAAATTTAGAAAACCAACTTATTCTTGCTTAAGGGTAAAGGTGAGTTGGGGTGCTGCATAAAACCAGAGATTGAAATGAGCACAGATAAAGTTCCTTAAGCCAAATATGGAATAGACAAGAGCTACTCCTTGCTCAACGAAATGGACTCAACACCGCATATTAAACGCCTAAGAATGTACCTGACTTGTAAGTATCTTAAAACCTATGGATTGCTATGTCTCCGAAAGAGAATCAAGCATGTGTACAGGGGCATAAACGCAGCAGTGATAGGATTAGAGAGGTTCGGTGAGCAAATGAAGACCCTTTGAAGTCATGTTGCATGGTACCCATTACACGGGTTTCAACTACCCAGGTTTAAGGTATTCTTCCTTCAGCTAAAACATGCATGTGGAACCTAGAGTATGATCAACCATGTGATCGGGAGACGTGTTCAAATATGTCTCAGTTTTCCTCCCCTGGTACTCGGGTGCAACATTCCAGACGCTTTACTAACACTCTCCCCACTTGGAGAGTCAGTCCCTTTAACCTCCTGTTTGGCCCAGTTTGCAATTTCTGCGGAGGATGAACAGGAATAGCGAGAACCAATGAGAGGCTAGTTGGAGGTGTCTGGACGGGCAAATTTAACTCTCATTTCCCACCAGGAAGAGGAATTAACCAAAGGCTCAGCATGCTGGGCCGGAACCAGATTAGGGCCTGAAGCCATCCTGCGGTGTTGCGGCCAGGTCACAAGAAAGCGAGTTGAAGAAAGGAGCTCAGGGGCACTGTAATTCACAAACCTGCAGAGTTATAAATGACAGCTATCGTCCAAAAATAGACTGAAGTAAGGCTGCCAAGAGGACTTGAAAGAGGGGCAGAATTGCAGGAAACCGATTTCAGGAGGTAGACTGGAATTGCATTGAAAGCATAGGAAAAGAGGCAGAACGTCCACAATGATGCACTTGGCCAAAAAGGGCGTATGCGTTTTCTCCTGAATATATTCAGGAAAAAACGCATACGCCCTTTTTGGCCAACCAAGCAAGCTTGCAAAGGAAATCTGCACTACAATGAAGTCTCACTTCCCCCCGGCCAAAAGGGCCATCTGAAAAAAGTGTAAAATCCAGAAAGGCAACAGGCCATTGAGAACTGGGAGCCTTGTTATGCTGATCGGCGGGATGTAAATTGCCAACAGACACTTGGGAGAAGTGTATGGTGTTTCCTGAAACATCTAAAAAACAAAGCAACAGAGCCTAGGGCACTTCCACTTATGGTCCCATAGCTTAGGGAAATTAAAATAAAAAAGACACAGCCACCCCAAAGTTTGGAACGGCTCTGTTTACAAGAACCTCGTTTACAGTACAAGTTCAACATCGCAGAAAGTGAAAAATGGATAAAGAAGTTGTGGTATTTACTTACAAAGCAATATCACTCAGCAATGAAATCTGTGTCATCAGGCCCGGAGCAGCACAATGAGTGGATTCAGGTATGATGATTCTAACTGAAATAAGTCACACAGAAAAAGAAACATCATAAGATATCAGTAATACACGGAATGGAAACTTGGCTACACAGGAACTGAATTACAGAACAGAACAGGGTCTCAAATTTAGAAAACCAACTTATGCTTGCTTAAGGGTAAAGGTGAGTTGGGGTGCTGCATAAAACCAGAGATTGAAATGAGCACAGATAAAGTTCCTTAAGCCAAATATGGAATAGACAAGAGCTACTCCTTGCTCAACGAAATGGACTCAACACCGCATATTAAACGCCTAAGAATGTACCTGACTAGTAAGTATCTTAAAACCTATGGATTGCTATGTCTCCGAAAGAGAATCAAGCATGTGTACAGGGGCATAAACGCAGCAGTGATAGGATTGGAGAGGTGCGGTGAGCAAATGAAGACCCTTTGAAGTCATATTGCATGGTACCCATTCCACGGGTTTCAACTACCCAGGTTTAAGGTATTCTTCCTTCAGCTAAAACATGCATGTGGAACCTAGAGTATGATCAACCATGTGATTGGGAGACGTGTTCAAATATGTCTCAGTTTTCCTCCCCTGGTACTCGGGTGCAACATTCCAGACGCTTTACTAACACTCTCCCCACTTGGAGAGTCAGTCCCTTTAACCTCCTGTTTGGCCCAGTTTGCAATTTCTGTGGAAGATGAACAGGAATAGCGAGAACCAATGAGAGGCTAGCTGGAGGTGTCTGGACGGGCAAATTTAACTCTCATTTCCCACCAGGAAGAGGAATTAACCAAAGGCTCAGCATGCCGGGCCGGAACCAGATTAGGGCCTGAAGCCATCCTGCGGTGTTGCGGCCAGGTCACAAGAAAGCGAGTTGAAGAAAGGAGCTCAGGGGCACTGTAATTCACAAACCTGCAGAGTTATAAATGACAGCTATCGTCCAAAAATAGACTGAAGTAAGGCTGCCAAGAGGACTTGAAAGCGGGGCAGAATTGCAGGAAACCGATTTCAGGAGGTAGACTGGAATTGCATTGAAAGCATAGGAAAAGAGGCAGAACGTCCACAATGATGCACTTGGCCAAAAAGGGCGTATGCGTTTTTTCCTGAATATATTCAGGAAAAAACGCATACGCCCTTTTTGGCCAACCAAGCAAGCTTGCAAAGGAAATCTGCACTACAATGAAGTCTCACTTCCCCCCGGCCAAAAGGGCCATCTGAAAAAAGTGTAAAATCCAGAAAGGCAGGACAGGCCATGGAGAACTGGGAGCCTTGTTATGCTGATGGGCGGGATGTAAATTGCCAACAACCACTTGGGAGAAGTGTATGGTGTTTCCTGAAACATCTAAAAAACAAAGCAACAGAACCTAGGGCACTTCCACTTATGGTCCTATAGCTTAGGGAAATTAAAATCAAAAAGACACAGCCACCCCAAAGTTTGGAACGGCTCTGTTTACAAGAACCTCGTTTACAGTACAAGTTCAACATCGCAGAAAGTGAAAAATGGATAAAGAAGTTGTGGTATTTACTTACAAAGCAATATCACTCAGCAATGAAATCTGTGTCATCAGGCCCGGAGCAGCACAATGAGTGGATTCAGGTATGATGATTCTAACTGAAGTAAGTCACACAGAAAAAGAAACATCATAAGATATCAGTAATACACGGAATGTAAACTTGGCTACACAGGAACTGAATTACAGAACAGAACAGGGTCTCAAATTTAGAAAACCAACTTATGCTTGCTTAAGGGTAAAGGTGAGTTGGGGTGCTGCATAAAACCAGAGATTGAAATGAGCACAGATAAAGTTCCTTAAGCCAAATATGGAATAGACAAGAGCTACTCCTTGCTCAACGAAATGGACTCAACACCGCATATTAAATGCCTAAGAATGTACCTGACTAGTAAGTATCTTAAAACCTATGGATTGCTATGTCTCCGAAAGAGAATCAAGCATGTGTACAGGGGCATAAACGCAGCAGTGATAGGATTGGAGAGGTGTGGTGAGCAAATGAAGACCCTTTGAAGTCATATTGCATGGTACCCATTCCATGGGTTTCAACTACCCAGGTTTAAGGTATTCTTCCTTCAGCTAAAACATGCATGTGGAACCTAGAGTATGATCAACCATGTGATCGGGAGACGTGTTCAAATATGTCTCAGTTTTCCTCCCCTGGTACTCGGGTGCAACATTCCAGACGCTTTACTAACACTCTCCCCACTTGGAGAGTCAGTCCCTTTAACCTCCTGTTTGGCCCAGTTTGCAATTTCTGCGGAAGATGAACAGGAATAGCGAGAACCAATGAGAGGCTAGCTGGAGGTGTCTGTACGGGCAAATTTAACTCTCATTTCCCACCAGGAAGAGGAATTAACCAAAGGCTCAGCATGCCGGGCCGGAACCAGATTAGGGCCTGAAGCCATCCTGCGGTGTTGCGGCCAGGTCACAAGAAAGCGAGTTGAAGAAAGGAGCTCAGGGGCACTGTAATTCACAAACCTGCAGAGTTATAAATGACAGCTATCGTCCAAAAATAGACTGAAGTAAGGCTGCCAAGAGGACTTGAAAGCGGGGCAGAATTGCAGGAAACCGATTTCAGGAGGTAGACTGGAATTGCATTGAAAGCATAGGAAAAGAGGCAGAACGTCCACAATGATGCACTTGGCCAAAAAGGGCGTATGCGTTTTTTCCTGAATATATTCAGGAAAAAACGCATACGCCCTTTTTGGCCAACCAAGCAAGCTTGCAAAGGAAATCTGCACTACAATGAAGTCTCACTTCCCCCCGGCCAAAAGGGCCATCTGAAAAAAGTGTAAAATCCAGAAAGGCAACAGGCCATTGAGAACTGGGAGCCTTGTTATGCTGATGGGCGGGATGTAAATTGCCAACAGACACTTGGGAGAAGTGTATGGTGTTTCCTGAAACATCTAAAAAACAAAGCAACAGAGCCTAGGGCACTTCCACTTATGGTCCTATAGCTTAGGGAAATTAAAATAAAAAAGACACAGCCACCCCAAAGTTTGGAACGGCTCTGTTTGCAGTAACCTCGTTTACAGTACAAGTTCAACATCGCAGAAAGTGAAAAATGGATAAAGAAGTTGTGGTATTTACTTACAAAGCAATATCACTCAGCAATGAAATCTGTGTCATCAGGCCCTTAGCAGCACAATGAGTGGATTCAGGTATGATGATTCTAACTGAAATAAGTCACACAGAAAAAGAAACATCATAAGATATCAGTAATACACGGAATGTAAACTTGGCTACACAGGAACTGAATTACAGAACAGAACAGGGTCTCAAATTTAGAAAACCAACTTATTCTTGCTTAAGGGTAAAGGTGAGTTGGGGTGCTGCATAAAACCAGAGATTGAAATGAGCACAGATAAATTTCCTTAAGCCAAATATGGAATAGACAAGAGCTACTCCTTGCTCAACGAAATGGACTCAACACCCCATATTAAACGCCTAAGAATGTACCTGACTAGTAAGTATCTTAAAACCTATGGATTGCTATGTCTCCGAAAGAGAATCAAGCATGTGTACAGGGGCATAAACGCAGCAGTGATAGGATTGGAGAGGTTCGGTGAGCAAATGAAGACCCTTTGAAGTCATATTGCATGGTACCCATTCCACGGGTTTCAACTACCCAGGTTTAAGGTATTCTTCCTTCAGCTAAAACATGCATGTGGAACCTAGAGTATGATCAACCATGTGATCGGGAGACGTGTTCAAATATGTCTCAGTTTTCCTCCCCTGGTACTCGGGTGCAACATTCCAGACGCTTTACTAACACTCTCCCCACTTGGAGAGTCAGTCCCTTTAACCTCCTGTTTGGCCCAGTTTGCAATTTCTGCGGAAGATGAACAGGAATAGCGAGAACCAATGAGAGGCTAGTTGGAGGTGTCTGGACGGGCAAATTTAACTCTCATTTCCCACCAGGAAGAGGAATTAACCAAAGGCTCAGCATGCTGGGCCGGAACCAGATTAGGGCCTGAAGCCATCCTGCGGTGTTGCGGCCAGGTCACAAGAAAGCGAGTTGAAGAAAGGAGCTCAGGGGCACTGTAATTCACAAACCTGCAGAGTTATAAATGACAGCTATCGTCCAAAAATAGACTAAAGTAAGGCTGCCAAGAGGACTTGAAAGAGGGGCAGAATTGCAGGAAACCGATTTCAGGAGGTAGACTGGAATTGCATTGAAAGCATAGGAAAAGAGGCAGAACGTCCACAATGATGCACTTGGCCAAAAAGGGCGTATGCGTTTTCTCCTGAATATATTCAGGAAAAAACGCATACGCACTTTTTGGCCAACCAAGCAAGCTTGCAAAGGAAATCTGCACTACAATGAAGTCTCACTTCCCCCCGGCCAAAAGGGCCATCTGAAAAAAGTGTAAAATCCAGAAAGGCAACAGGCCATTGAGAACTGGGAGCCTTGTTATGCTGATCGGCGGGATGTAAATTGCCAACAGACACTTGGGAGAAGTGTATGGTGTTTCCTGAAACATCTAAAAAACAAAGCAACAGAGCCTAGGGCACTTCCACTTATGGTCCTATAGCTTAGGGAAATTAAAATAAAAAAGACACAGCCACCCCAAAGTTTGGAACGGCTCTGTTTACAAGAACCTCGTTTACAGTACAAGTTCAACATCGCAGAAAGTGAAAAATGGATAAAGAAGTTGTGGTATTTACTTACAAAGCAATATCACTCAGCAATGAAATCTGTGTCATCAGGCCCGGAGCAGCACAATGAGTGGATTCAGGTATGATGATTCTAACTGAAGTAAGTCACACAGAAAAAGAAACATCATAAGATATCAGTAATACACGGAATGTAAACTTGGCTACACAGGAACTGAATTACAGAACAGAACAGGGTCTCAAATTTAGAAAACCAACTTATGCTTGCTTAAGGGTAAAGGTGAGTTGGGGTGCTGCATAAAACCAGAGATTGAAATGAGCACAGATAAAGTTCCTTAAGCCAAATATGGAATAGACAAGAGCTACTCCTTGCTCAACGAAATGGACTCAACACCGCATATTAAACGCCTAAGAATGTACCTGACTAGTAAGTATCTTAAAACCTATGGATTGCTATGTCTCCGAAAGAGAATCAAGCATGTGTACAGGGGCATAAACGCAGCAGTGATAGGATTGGAGAGGTTCGGTGAGCAAATGAAGACCCTTTGAAGTCATATTGCATGGTACCCATTACACGGGTCTTAACTCTCCAGGTTTAAGGTATTCTTCCTTCAGCTAAAACATGCATGTGGAACCCAAGTATGATCAACCATGTGAACGGGAGACGTGTTCAAATATGTCTCAGTTTTCCTCCCCTGGTACTCGGGTGCAACATTCCAGACGCTTTACTAACACTCTCCCCACTTGGAGATTCAGCGCCTTTAACCTCCTGTTTGGCACAGTTTGCAATTTCTGCGGAAGATGAACAGGAATAGCGAGAACCAATGAGAGACTAGCTGGAGGTGTCTGGACAGGCAAATTTAACTCTCATTTCCCACCAGGAAGAGGAAATAACCAAAGGATCAGCGTGCCGGGCCGGAACCAGATTAGGGCCTGAAGCCATCCTGCGGTGTTGCGGCCAGGTCACAAGAAAGCGAGTTGAAGAAAGGAGCTCAGGGGCACTGTAATTCACAAACCTGCAGAGTTATAAATGACAGCTATCGTCCAAAAATAGACTGAAGTAAGGCTGCCAAGAGGACTTGAAAGCGGGGCAGAATTGCAGGAAACCGATTTCAGGAGGTAGACTGGAATTGCATTGAAAGCATAGGAAAAGAGGCAGAACGTCCACAATGATACACTTGGCCAAAAAGGGCGTATGCGTTTTCTCCTGAATATATTCAGGAAAAAACGCATACGCCCTTTTTGGCCAACCAAGCAAGCTTGCAAAGGAAATCTGCACTACAATGAAGTCTCACTTCCCCCCGGCCAAAAGGGCCATCTGAAAAAAGTGTAAAATCCAGAAAGGCAACAGGCCATTGAGAACTGGGAGCCTTGTTATGCTGATGGGCGGGATGTAAATTGCCAACAGACACTTGGGAGAAGTGTATGGTGTTTCCTGAAACATCTAAAAAACAAAGCAACAGAGCCTAGGGCACTTCCACTTATGGTCCTATAGCTTAGGGAAATTAAAATAAAAAAGACACAGCCACCCCAAAGTTTGGAACGGCTCTGTTTACAAGAACCTCGTTTACAGTACAAGTTCAACATCGCAGAAAGTGAAAAATGGATAAAGAAGTTGTGGTATTTACTTACAAAGCAATATCACTCAGCAATGAAATCTGTGTCATCAGGCCCGGAGCAGCACAATGAGTGGATTCAGGTATGATGATTCTAACTGAAATAAGTCACACAGAAAAAGAAACATCATAAGATATCAGTAATACACGGAATGGAAACTTGGCTACACAGGAACTGAATTACAGAACAGAACAGGGTCTCAAATTTAGAAAACCAACTTATGCTTGCTTAAGGGTAAAGGTGAGTTGGGGTGCTGCATAAAACCAGAGATTGAAATGAGCACAGATAAAGTTCCTTAAGCCAAATATGGAATAGACAAGAGCTACTCCTTGCTCAACGAAATGGACTCAACACCCCATATTAAACGCCTAAGAATGTACCTGACTAGTAAGTATCTTAAAACCTATGGATTGCTATGTCTCCGAAAGAGAATCAAACATGTGTACAGGGGCATAAACGCAGCAGTGATAGGATTGGAGAGGTGCGGTGAGCAAATGAAGACCCTTTGAAGTCATATTGCATGGTACCCATTCCACGGGTTTCAACTACCCAGGTTTAAGGTATTCTTCCTTCAGCTAAAACATGCATGTGGAACCTAGAGTATGATCAACCATGTGATCGGGAGACGTGTTCAAATATGTCTCAGTTTTCCTCCCCTGGTACTCGGGTGCAACATTCCAGACGCTTTACTAACACTCTCCCCACTTGGAGAGTCAGTCCCTTTAACCTCCTGTTTGGCCCAGTTTGCAATTTCTGCGGAAGATGAACAGGAATAGCGAGAACCAATGAGAGGCTAGCTGGAGGTGTCTGGACGGGCAAATTTAACTCTCATTTCCCACCAGGAAGAGGAATTAACCAAAGGCTCAGCATGCCGGGCCGGAACCAGATTAGGGCCTGAAGCCATCCTGCAGTGTTGCGGCCAGCTCAAAAGAAAGCGAGTTGAAGAAAGGAGCTCAGGGGCACTGTAATTCACAAACCTGCAGAGTTATAAATGACAGCTATCGTCCAAAAATAGACTGAAGTAAGGCTGCCAAGAGGACTTGAAAGCGGGGCAGAATTGCAGGAAACGGATTTCAGGAGGTAGACTGGAATTGCATTGAAAGCATAGGAAAAGAGGCAGAACGTCCACAATGATGCACTTGGCCAAAAAGGGCGTATGCGTTTTTTCCTGAATATATTCAGGAAAAAACGCATACGCCCTTTTTGGCCAACCAAGCAAGCTTGCAAAGGAAATCTGCACTACAATGAAGTCTCACTTCCCCCCGGTCAAAAGGGCCATCTGAAAAAAGTGTAAAATCCAGAAAGGCAACAGGCCATTGAGAACTGGGAGCCTTGTTATGCTGATGGGCGGGATGTAAATTGCCAACAGCCACTTGGGAGAAGTGTATGATGTTTCCTGAAACATCTAAAAAACAAAGCAACAGAGCCTAGGGCACTGCCACTTATGGTCCTATAGCTTAGGGAAATTAAAATCAAAAAGACACAGCCACCCCAAAGTTTGGAACGGCTCTGTTTACAAGAACCTCGTTTACAGTACAAGTTCAACATCGCAGAAAGTGAAAAATTGATAAAGAAGTTGTGGTATTTACTTACAAAGCAATATCACTCAGCAATGAAATCTGTGTCATCAGGCCCTTAGCAGCACAATGAGTGGATTCAGGTATGATGATTCTAACTGAAATAAGTCACACAGAAAAAGAAACATCATAAGATATCAGTATTACACGGAATGTAAACTTGGCTACACAGGAACTGAATTACAGAACAGAACAGGGTCTCAAATTTAGAAAACCAACTTATTCTTGCTTAAGGGTAAATGTGAGTTGGGGTGCTGCATAAAAACAGAGATTGAAATGAGCACAGATAAAGTTCCTTAAGCCAAATATGGAATAGACAAGAGCTACTCCTTGCTCAACGAAATTGACTCAACACCGCATATTAAACGCCTAAGAATGTACCTGACTAGTAAGTATCTTAAAACCTATGGATTGCTATGTCTCCGAAAGAGAATCAAGCATGTGTACAGGGGCATAAACGCAGCAGTGATAGGATTGGAGAGGTTCGGTGAGCAAATGAAGACCCTTTGAAGTCATATTGCATGGTACCCATTGTACGGGTTTCAACTACCCAGGTTTAAGGTATTCTTCCTTCAGCTAAAACATGCATGTGAAACCTAGAGTATGATCAACCATGTGATCGGGAGACGTGTTCAAATATGTCTCAGTTTTCCTCCCCTGGTACTCGGGTGCAACATTCCAGACGCTTTACTAACACTCTCCCCACTTGGAGAGTCAGTCCCTTTAACCTCCTGTTTGGCCCAGTTTGCAATTTCTGCGGAAGATGAACAGGAATAGCGAGAACCAATGAGAGACTAGCTGGAGGTGTCTGTACGGGCAAATTTAACTCTCATTATCCACCAGGAAGAGGAAATAACCAAAGGCTCAGCGTGCCGTGCCGGAACCAGATTAGGGCCTGAAGCCATCCTGCGGTGTTGCGGCCAGGTCACAAGAAAGCGAGTTGAAGAAAGGAGCTCAGGGGCACTGTAATTCACAAACCTGCAGAGTTATAAATGACAGCTATCGTCCAAAAATAGACTGAAGTAAGGCTGCCAAGAGGACTTGAAAGCGGGGCAGAATTGCCGGAAACCGATTTCAGGAGGTAGACTGGAATTGCATTGCAAGCATAGGAAAAGAGGCAGAACGTCCACAATGATGCACTTGGCCAAAAAGGGCGTATGCGTTTTTTCCTGAATATATTCAGGAAAAAACGCATACGCACTTTTTGGCCAACCAAGCAAGCTTGCAAAGGAAATCTGCACTACAATGAAGTCTCACTTCCCCCCGGTCAAAAGGGCCATCTGAAAAAAGTGTAAAATCCAGAAAGGCAGGACAGGTCATGGAGAACTGGGATCCTTGTTATGCTGATGGGCGGGATGTAAATTGCCAACAACCACTTGGGAGAAGTGTATGGTGTTTCCTGAAACATCTAAAAACAAAGCAACAGAACCTAGGGCACTTCCACTTATGGTCCTATAGCTTAGGGAAATTAAAATCAAAAAGACACAGCCACCCCAAAGTTTGGAACGGCTCTGTTTACAAGAACCTCGTTTACAGTACAAGTTCAACATCACAGAAAGTGAAAAATGGATAAAGAAGTTGTGGTATTTACTTACAAAGCAATATCACTCAGCAATGAAATCTGTGTCATCAGGCCCTTAGCAGCACAATGAGTGGATTCAGGTATGATGATTCTAACTGAAGTAAGTCACACAGAAAAAGAAACATCATAAGATATCAGTAATACACGGAATGTAAACTTGGCTACACAGGAACTGAATTACAGAACAGAACATGGTCTCAAATTTAGAAAACCAACTTATGCTTGCTTAAGGGTAAAGGTGAGTTGGGGTGCTGCATAAAACCAGAGATTGAAATGAGCACAGATAAAGTTCCTTAAGCCAAATATGGAATAGACAAGAGCTACTCCTTGCTCAACGAAATGGACTCAACACCGCATATTAAACGCCTAAGAATGTACCTGACTAGTAAGTATCTTAAAACCTATGGATTGCTATGTCTCCGAAAGAGAATCAAGCATGTGTACAGGGGCATAAACGCAGCAGTGATAGGATTGGAGAGGTTCGGTGAGCAAATGAAGACCCTTTGAAGTCATATTGCATGGTACCCATTACACGGGTCTTAACTCTCCAGGTTTAAGGTATTCTTCCTTCAGCTAAAACATGCATGTGGAACCCAAGTATGATCAACCATGTGAACGGGACACGTGTTCAAATATGTCTCAGTTTTCCTCCCCTGGTACTCGGGTGCAACATTCCAGACGCTTTACTAACACTCTCCCCACTTGGAGATTCAGCGCCTTTAACCTCCTGTTTGGCACAGTTTGCAATTTCTGCGGAAGATGAACAGGAATAGCGAGAACCAATGAGAGACTAGCTGGAGGTGTCTGGACGGGCAAATTTAACTCTCATTTCCCACCAGGAAGAGGAAATAACCAAAGGATCAGCGTGCCGGGCCGGAACCAGATTAGGGCCTGAAGCCATCCTGCGGTGTTGCGGCCAGGTCACAAGAAAGCGAGTTGAAGAAAGGAGCTCAGGGGCACTGTAATTCACAAACCTGCAGAGTTATAAATGACAGCTATCGTCCAAAAATAGACTGAAGTAAGGCTGCCAAGAGGACTTGAAAGCGGGGCAGAATTGCAGGAAACCGATTTCAGGAGGTAGACTGGAATTGCATTGAAAGCATAGGAAAAGAGGCAGAACGTCCACAATGATGCACTTGGCCAAAAAGGGCGTATGCGTTTTCTCCTGAATATATTCAGGAAAAAACGCATACGCCCTTTTTGGCCAACCAAGCAAGCTTGCAAAGGAAATCTGCACTACAATGAAGTCTCACTTCCCCCCGGCCAAAAGGGCCATCTGAAAAAAGTGTAAAATCCAGAAAGGCAACAGGCCATTGAGAACTGGGAGCCTTGTTATGCTGATGGGCGGGATGTAAATTGCCAACAGACACTTGGGAGAAGTGTATGGTGTTTCCTGAAACATCTAAAAAACAAAGCAACAGAGCCTAGGGCACTTCCACTTATGGTCCTATAGCTTAGGGAAATTAAAATAAAAAAGACACAGCCACCCCAAAGTTTGGAACGGCTCTGTTTACAAGAACCTCGTTTACAGTACAAGTTCAACATCGCAGAAAGTGAAAAATGGATAAAGAAGTTGTGGTATTTACTTACAAAGCAATATCACTCAGCAATGAAATCTGTGTCATCAGGCCCGGAGCAGCACAATGAGTGGATTCAGGTATGATGATTCTAACTGAAATAAGTCACACAGAAAAAGAAACATCATAAGATATCAGTAATACACGGAATGGAAACTTGGCTACACAGGAACTGAATTACAGAACAGAACAGGGTCTCAAATTTAGAAAACCAACTTATGCTTGCTTAAGGGTAAAGGTGAGTTGGGGTGCTGCATAAAACCAGAGATTGAAATGAGCACAGATAAAGTTCCTTAAGCCAAATATGGAATAGACAATAGCTACTCCTTGCTCAACGAAATGGACTCAACACCCCATATTAAACGCCTAAGAATGTACCTGACTAGTAAGTATCTTAAAACGTATGGATTGCTATGTCTCCGAAAGAGAATCAAACATGTGTACAGGGGCATAAACGCAGCAGTGATAGGATTGGAGAGGTGCGGTGAGCAAATGAAGACCCTTTGAAGTCATATTGCATGGTACCCATTCCACGGGTTTCAACTACCCAGGTTTAAGGTATTCTTCCTTCAGCTAAAACATGCATGTGGAACCTAGAGTATGATCAACCATGTGATCGGGAGACGTGTTCAAATATGTCTCAGTTTTCCTCCCCTGGTACTCGGGTGCAACATTCCAGACGCTTTACTAACACTCTCCCCACTTGGAGAGTCAGTCCCTTTAACCTCCTGTTTGGCCCAGTTTGCAATTTCTGCGGAAGATGAACAGGAATAGCGAGAACCAATGAGAGGCTAGCTGGAGGTGTCTGGACGGGCAAATTTAACTCTCATTTCCCACCAGGAAGAGGAATTAACCAAAGGCTCAGCATGCCGGGCCGGAACCAGATTAGGGCCTGAAGCCATCCTGCGGTGTTGCGGCCAGCTCAAAAGAAAGCGAGTTGAAGAAAGGAGCTCAGGGGCACTGTAATTCACAAACCTGCAGAGTTATAAATGACAGCTATCGTCCAAAAATAGACTGAAGTAAGGCTGCCAAGAGGACTTGAAAGCGGGGCAGAATTGCAGGAAACCGATTTCAGGAGGTAGACTGGAATTGCATTGAAAGCATAGGAAAAGAGGCAGAACGTCCACAATGATGCACTTGGCCAAAAAGGGCGTATGCGTTTTTTCCTGAATATATTCAGGAAAAAACGCATACGCCCTTTTTGGCCAACCAAGCAAGCTTGCAAAGGAAATCTGCACTACAATGAAGTCTCACTTCCCCCCGGTCAAAAGGGCCATCTGAAAAAAGTGTAAAATCCAGAAAGGCAACAGGCCATTGAGAACTGGGAGCCTTGTTATGCTGATGGGCGGGATGTAAATTGCCAACAGACACTTGGGAGAAGTGTATGGTGTTTCCTGAAACATCTAAAAAACAAAGCAACAGAGCCTAGGGCACTGCCACTTATGGTCCTATAGCTTAGGGAAATTAAAATCAAAAAGACACAGCCACCCCAAAGTTTGGAACGGCTCTGTTTACAAGAACCTCGTTTACAGTACAAGTTCAACATCGCAGAAAGTGAAAAATTGATAAAGAAGTTGTGGTATTTACTTACAAAGCAATATCACTCAGCAATGAAATCTGTGTCATCAGGCCCTTAGCAGCACAATGAGTGGATTCAGGTATGATGATTCTAACTGAAATAAGTCACACAGAAAAAGAAACATCATAAGATATCAGTAATACACGGAATGTAAACTTGGCTACACAGGAACTGAATTACAGAACAGAACAGGGTCTCAAATTTAGAAAACCAACTTATTCTTGCTTAAGGGTAAATGTGAGTTGGGGTGCTGCATAAAAACAGAGATTGAAAGGAGCACAGATAAAGTTCCTTAAGCCAAATATGGAATAGACAAGAGCTACTCCTTGCTCAACGAAATTGACTCAACACCGCATATTAAACGCCTAAGAATGTACCTGACTAGTAAGTATCTTAAAACCTATGGATTGCTATGTCTCCGAAAGAGAATCAAGCATGTGTACAGGGGCATAAACGCAGCAGTGATAGGATTGGAGAGGTTCGGTGAGCAAATGAAGACCCTTTGAAGTCATATTGCATGGTACCCATTGTACGGGTTTCAACTACCCAGGTTTAAGGTATTCTTCCTTCAGCTAAAACATGCATGTGAAACCTAGAGTATGATCAACCATGTGATCGGGAGACGTGTTCAAATATGTCTCAGTTTTCCTCCCCTGGTACTCGGGTGCAACATTCCAGACGCTTTACTAACACTCTCCCCACTTGGAGAGTCAGTCCCTTTAACCTCCTGTTTGGCCCAGTTTGCAATTTCTGCGGAAGATGAACAGGAATAGCGAGAACCAATGAGAGACTAGCTGGAGGTGTCTGTACGGGCAAATTTAACTCTCATTTCCCACCAGGAAGAGGAAATAACCAAAGGCTCAGCGTGCCGTGCCGGAACCAGATTAGGGCCTGAAGCCATCCTGCGGTGTTGCGGCCAGGTCACAAGAAAGCGAGTTGAAGAAAGGAGCTCAGGGGCACTGTAATTCACAAACCTGCAGAGTTATAAATGACAGCTATCGTCCAAAAATAGACTGAAGTAAGGCTGCCAAGAGGACTTGAAAGCGGGGCAGAATTGCCGGAAACCGATTTCAGGAGGTAGACTGGAATTGCATTGCAAGCATAGGAAAAGAGGCAGAACGTCCACAATGATGCACTTGGCCAAAAAGGGCGTATGCGTTTTTTCCTGAATATATTCAGGAAAAAACGCATACGCACTTTTTGGCCAACCAAGCAAGCTTGCAAAGGAAATCTGCACTACAATGAAGTCTCACTTCCCCCCGGTCAAAAGGGCCATCTGAAAAAAGTGTAAAATCCAGAAAGGCAGGACAGGTCATGGAGAACTGGGATCCTTGTTATGCTGATGGGCGGGATGTAAATTGCCAACAACCACTTGGGAGAAGTGTATGGTGTTTCCTGAAACATCTAAAAACAAAGCAACAGAACCTAGGGCACTTCCACTTATGGTCCTATAGCTTAGGGAAATTAAAATCAAAAAGACACAGCCACCCCAAAGTTTGGAACGGCTCTGTTTACAAGAACCTCGTTTACAGTACAAGTTCAACATCACAGAAAGTGAAAAATGGATAAAGAAGTTGTGGTATTTACTTACAAAGCAATATCACTCAGCAATGAAATCTGTGTCATCAGGCCCTTAGCAGCACAATGAGTGGATTCAGGTATGATGATTCTAACTGAAGTAAGTCACACAGAAAAAGAAACATCATAAGATATCAGTAATACACGGAATGTAAACTTGGCTACACAGGAACTGAATTACAGAACAGAACATGGTCTCAAATTTAGAAAACCAACTTATGCTTGCTTAAGGGTAAAGGTGAGTTGGGGTGCTGCATAAAACCAGAGATTGAAATGAGCACAGATAAAGTTCCTTAAGCCAAATATGGAATAGACAAGAGCTACTCCTTGCTCAACGAAATGGACTCAACACCGCATATTAAACGCCTAAGAATGTACCTGACTAGTAAGTATCTTAAAACCTATGGATTGCTATGTCTCCGAAAGAGAATCAAGCATGTGTACAGGGGCATAAACGCAGCAGTGATAGGATTGGAGAGGTGCGGTGAGCAAATGAAGACCCTTTGAAGTCATATTGCATGGTACCCATTCCACGGGTTTCAACTACCCAGGTTTAAGGTATTCTTCCTTC
This sequence comes from Stenella coeruleoalba, assembly GCF_951394435.1. NCBI lineage: Eukaryota > Metazoa > Chordata > Mammalia > Artiodactyla > Delphinidae > Stenella > Stenella coeruleoalba. Next base: position 1,103,112 of record NW_027646306.1, read on the forward strand.
AGCTAAAACATGCATGTGGAACCTAGAGTATGATCAACCATGTGATCGGGAGACGTGTTCAAATATGTCTCAGTTTTCCTCCCCTAGTACTCGGGTGCAACATTCCAGACGCTTTACTAACACTCTCCCGACTTGGAGAGTCAGTCCCTTTAACCTCCTGTTTGGCCCAGTTTGCAATTTCTGCGGAAGATGAACAGGAATAGCGAGAACCAATTAGAGACTAGCTGGAGGTGTCTGGACGGGCAAATTTAACTCTCATTTCCCACCAGGAAGAGGCATTAACCAAAGGCTCAGCGTGCCGTGCCGGAACCAGATTAGGGCCTGAAGCCATCCTGCGGTGTTGCGGCCAGGTTACAAGAAAGCGAGTTGAAGAAAGGAGCTCAGGGGCACTGTAATTCACAAACCTGCAGAGTTATAAATGACAGCTATCGTCCAAAAATAGACTGAAGTAAGGCTGCCAAGAGGACTTGAAAGCGGGGCAGAATTGCAGGAAACCGATTTCAGGAGGTAGACTGGAATTGCATTGAAAGCATAGGAAAAGAGGCAGAACGTCCACAATGATGCACTTGGCCAAAAAGGGCGTATGCGTTTTTTCCTGAATATATTCAGGAAAAAACGCATACGCCCTTTTTGGCCAACCAAGCAAGCTTGCAAAGGAAATCTGCACTACAATGAAGTCTCACTTCCCCCCGGTCAAAAGGGCCATCTGAAAAAAGTGTAAAATCCAGAAAGGCAACAGGCCATTGAGAACTGGGAGCCTTGTTATGCTGATGGGCGGGATGTAAATTGCCAACAGACACCTGGGAGAAGTGTATGGTGTTTCCTGAAACATCTAAAAAACAAAGCAACAGAGCCTAGGGCACTTCCACTTATGGTCCTATAGCTTAGGGAAATTAAAATCAAAAAGACACAGCCACCCCAAAGTTTGGAACGGCTGTTTACAAGAACCTCGTTTACAGTACAAGTTCAACATCGCAGAAAGTGAAAAATGGATAAAGAACCTGTGGTACTTACGTACAATGCAGTATCACTCAGCAATGAAATCTATGTCATCAGGCCCGTAGCAGCATAATGAGTAGATTCAGGTACGATGATTCTAACTGAAATAAGTCACACAGAAAAAGAAACATCATAAGATATCAGTTATACACGGAATGTAAACTTGGCTACACAGGAACTGAATTCCAAAACAGAACAGGGTCTCAAATTTAGAAAACCAACTTATGCTTGCTTAAGGGGAAAGGTGAGTTGGGTTGCTGTAAGAAACCAGAGATTGAAATGAGCACAGATAAAGTTCCTTAAGCCAAATATGGTATAGACAAGAGTTACTCCTTGCTCAACGAAATGGACTCAACACCACATATTAAACGCCTAAGAATGTACCTGACTAGTAAGTATCTTAAAACCTATGGATTGCTATGTCCCCGAAAGAGAATCAAGCATGTGTACAGGGGCATAAACGCAGCAGTGATAGGATTGGAGAGGTTCGGTGAGCAAATGAAGACCCTTTGAAGTCATATTGCATGGTACCCATTCCACGGGTTTCAACTACCCAGGTTTTAGGTATTCTTCCTTCAGCTAAAACATGCATGTGGAACCCAGAGTATGATCAACCATGTGATTGGGAGACGTGTTCAAATATGTCTCAGTTTTCCTCCCCTGGTACTCGGGTGTAACATTCCAGACGCTTTACTAACACTCTCCCCACTTGGAGAGTCAGCGCCTTTAACCTCCAGTTTGGCACAGTTTGCAATTTCTGCGGAAGATGAACAGGAATAGCGAGAACCAATGAGAGGCTAGCTGGAGGTGTCTGGACGGGCAAATTTAACTCTCATTTCCCACCAGGAAGAGGAAATAACCAAAGGCTCAGCGTGCCGTACCGGAACCAGATTAGGGCCTGAAGCCATCATGCGGTGTTGCGGCCAGCTCAAAAGAAAGCGAGTTGAAGAAAGGAGCTCAGGGGCACTGTAATTCACAAACCTGCAGAGTTATAAATGACAGCTATCGTCCAAAAATAGACTGAAGTAAGGCTGCCAAGAGGACTTGAAAGCGGGGCAGAATTGCAGGAAACCGATTTCAGGAGGTAGACTGGAATTGCATTGAAAGCATAGGAAAAGAGGCAGAACGTCCACAATGATGTACTTGGCCAAAAAGGGCGTATGCGTTTTTTCCTGAATATATTCAGGAAAAAACGCATACGCCCTTTTTGGCCAACCAAGCAAGCTTGCAAAGGAAATCTGCACTACAATGAAGTCTCACTTCCCCCCAGTCAAAAGGGCCATCTGAAAAAAGTGTAAAATTCAGAAAGGCAGGACAGGCCATGGAGAACTGGGAGCCTTGTTATGCTGATGGGCGGGATGTAAATTGCCAACAACCACTCGGGAGAAGTGTATGGTGTTTCCTGAAACATCTAAAAAACAAAGCAACAGAACCTAGGGCACTTCCACTTATGGTCCTATAGCTTAGGGAAATTAAAATCAAAAAGACACAGCCACCCCAAAGTTTGGAACGGCTCTGTTTACAAGAACCTCGTTTACAGTACAAGTTCAACATCGCAGAAAGTGAAAAATGGATAAAGAACTTGTGGTATTTACTTACAAAGCAATATCACTCAGCAATGAAATCTGTGTCATCAGGCCCTTAGCAGCACAATGAGTGGATTCAGGTATGATGATTCTAACTGAAGTAAGTCACACAGAAAAAGAAACATCATAAGATATCAGTAATACACGGAATGTAAACTTGGCTACTCAGGAACTGAAATACAGAACAGAACAGGGTCTCAAATTTAGAAAACCAACTTATGCTTGCTTAACGGTAAAGGTGAGGTGGGGTGCTGCATAAAACCAGAGATTGAAATGAGCACATATAAAGTTCCTTAAGTCAAATATGGAATAGACAAGAGCTACTCCTTGCTCAACGAAATGGACTCAACACCGCATATTAAACGCCTAAGAATGTACCTGACTAGTAAGTATCTTAAAACCTATGGATTGCTATGTCTCCGAAAGAGAATCAAGCATGTGTACAGGGGCATAAACGCAGCAGTGATAGGATTGGAGAGGTTCGGTGAGCAAATGAAGACCCTTTGAAGTCATATTGCATGGTACCCATTCCACGGGTCTCAACTCTCCAGGTTTAAGGTATTCTTCCTTCAGCTAAAACATGCATGTGGAACCCAAGTATGATCAACCATGTGAACGGGAGACGTGTTCAAATATGTCTCAGTTTTCCTCCCCTGGTACTCGGGTGCAACATTCCAGACGCTTTACTAACACTCTCCCCACTTGGAGAGTCAGCGCCTTTAACCTCCTGTTTGGCCCAGTTTGCAATTTCTGCGGAAGATGAACAGGAAGAGCAAGAACCAATGAGAGGCTAGCTGGAGGTGTCTGGACGGGCAAATTTAACTCTCATTTCCCACCAGGAAGAGGAAATAACCAAAGGCTCAGCGTGCCGTACCGGAACCAGATTAGGGCCTGAAGCCATCCTGCGGTGTTGCGGCCAGCTCAAAAGAAAGCGAGTTGAAGAAAGGAGCTCAGGGGCACTGTAATTCACAAACCCGCAGAGTTATAAATGACAGCTATCGTCCAAAAATAGACTGAAGTAAGGCTGCCAAGAGGACTTGAAAGCGGGGCAGAATTGCAGGAAACCGATTTCAGGAGGTAGACTGGAATTGCATTGAAAGCATAGGAAAAGAGGCAGAACGTCCACAATGATGCACTTGGCCAAAAAGGGCGTATGCGTTTTTTCCTGAATATATTCAGGAAAAAACGCATACGCCCTTTTTGGCCAACCAAGCAAGCTTGCAAAGGAAATCTGCACTACAATGAAGTCTCACTTCCCCCCGGTCAAAAGGGCCATCTGAAAAAGTGTAAAATCCAGAAAGGCAACAGGCCATTGAGAACTGGGAGCCTTGTTATGCTGATGGGCGGGATGTAAATTGCCAACAACCACTCGGGAGAAGTGTATGGTGTTTCCTGAAACATCTAAAAAACAAAGCAACAGAACCTAGGGCACTTCCACTTATGGTCCTATAGCTTAGGGAAATTAAAATCAAAAAGACACAGCCACCCCAAAGTTTGGAACGGCTCTGTTTACAAGAACCTCGTTTACAGTACAAGTTCAACATCGCAGAAAGTGAAAAATGGATAAAGAAGTTGTGGTATTTACTTACAAAGCAATATCACTCAGCAATGAAATCTGTGTCATCAGGCCCTTAGCAGCACAATGAGTGGATTCAGGTATGATGATTCTAACTGAAATAAGTCACACAGAAAAAGAAACATCATAAGATATCAGTAATACACGGAATGTAAACTTGGCTACACAGGAACTGAATTACAGAACAGAACAGGGTCTCAAATTTAGAAAACCAACTTATGCTTGCTTAAGGGGAAAGGTGAGTTGGGGTGCTGCATAAAACCAGAGATTGAAATGAGCACAGATAAAGTTCCTTAAGCCAAATATGGAATAGACAAGAGCTACTCCTTGCTCAACGAAATGGACTCAACACCGCATATTAAACGCCTAAGAATGTACCTGACTAGTAAGTATCTTAAAACCTATGGATTGCTATGTCTCCGAAAGAGAATCAAGCATGTGTACAGGGGCATAAATGCAGCAGTGATAGGATTGGAGAGGTTCGGTGAGCAAATGAAGACCCTTTGAAGTCATATTGCATGGTACCCATTCCACGGGTTTCAACTACCCAGGTTTAAGGTATTCTTCCTTCAGCTAAAACATGCATGTGGAACCTAGAGTATGATCAACCATGTGATCGGGAGACGTGTTCAAATATGTCTCAGTTTTCCTCCCCTGGTACTCGGGTGCAACATTCCAGACGCTTTACTAACACTCTCCCCACTTGGAGAGTCAGTCCCTTTAACCTCCTGTTTGGCCCAGTTTGCAATTTCTGCGGAAGATGAACAGGAATAGCGAGAACCAATGAGAGGCTAGCTGGAGGTGTCTGGACGGGCAAATTTAACTCTCATTTCCCACCAGGAAGAGGAAATAACCAAAGGCTCAGCGTGCCGTGCCGGAACCAGATTAGGGCCTGAAGCCATCCTGTCGTGTTGCGGCCAGGTCACAAGAAAGCGAGTTGAAGAAAGGAGCTCAGGGGCACTGTAATTCACAAACCTGCAGAGTTATAAATGACAGCTATCGTCCAAAAATAGACTGAAGTAAGGCTGCCAAGAGGACTTGAAAGCGGGGCAGAATTGCAGGAAACCGATTTCAGGAGGTAGACTGGAATTGCATTGAAAGCATAGGAAAAGAGGCAGAACGTCCACAATGATGCACTTGGCCAAAAAGGGCGTATGCGTTTTATCCTGAATATATTCAGGAAAAAATGCATACGCCCTTTTTGGCCAACCAAGCAAGCTTGCAAAGGAAATCTGCACTACAATGAAGTCTCACTTCCCCCCGGTCAAAAGGGCCATCTGAAAAAAGTGTAAAATCCAGAAAGGCAACAGGCCATGGAGAACTGGGAGCCTTGTTATGCTGATGGGCGGGATGTAAATTGCCAACAGACACTTGGGAGAAGTGTATGGTGTTTCCTGAAACATCTAAAAAACAAAGCAACAGAGCCTAGGGCACTGCCACTTATGGTCCTATAGCTTAGGGAAATTATATTCAAAAAGACACAGCCACCCCAAAGTTTGGAACGGCTCTGTTTACAAGAACCTCGTTTACAGTACAAGTTCAACATCGCAGAAAGTGAAAAATGGATAAAGAAGTTGTGGTATTCACTTACAAAGCAATATCACTCAGCAATGAAATCTATGTCATCAGGCCCTTAGCAGCACAATGAGTGGATTCAGGTATGATGATTCTAACTGAAATAAGTCACACAGAAAAAGAAACATCATAAGATATCAGTAATACACGGAATGTAAACTTGGCTACACAGGAACTGAATTACAGAACAGAACAGGGTCTCAAATTTAGAAAAACAACTTATGCTTGCTTAAGGGGAAAGGTGAGTTGGGGTGCTGCATAAAACCAGAGATTGAAATGAGCACAGATAAAGTTCCTTAAGCCAAATATGGAATAGACAAGAGCTACTCCTTGCTCAACGAAATGGACTCAACACCGCATATTAAACGCCTAAGAATGTACCTGACTAGTAAGTATCTTAAAACCTATGGATTGCTATGTCTCCGAAAGAGAAACAAGCATGTGTACAGGGGCATAAATGCAGCAGTGATAGGATTGGAGAGGTTCGGTGAGCAAATGAAGACCCTTTGAAGTCATATTGCATGGTACCCATTCCACTACCCAGGCTTAAGGTATTCTTCCTTCAGCTAAAACATGCATGTGGAACCTAGAGTATGATCAACCATGTGATCGGGAGACGTGTTCAAATATGTCTCAGTTTTCCTCCCCTGGTACTCGTGTGCAACATTCCAGACGCTTTACTAACACTCTCCCCACTTGGAGAGTCAGTCCCTTTAACCTCCTGTTTGGCCCAGTTTGCAATTTCTGCGGAAGATAAACAGGAATAGCGAGAACCAATGAGAGGCTAGCTGGAGGTGTCTGGACGGGCAAATTTAACTCTCATTTCCCACCAGGAAGAGGAAATAACCAAAGGCTCAGCGTGCCGTGCCGGAACCAGATTAGGGCCTGAAGCCATCCTGTGGTGTTGCGGCCAGGTCACAAGAAAGCGAGTTGAAGAAAGGAGCTCAGGGGCACTGTAATTCACAAACCTGCAGAGTTATAAATGACAGCTATCGTCCAAAAATAGACTGAAGTAAGGCTGCCAAGAGGACTTGAAAGCGGGGCAGAATTGCAGGAAACCGATTTCAGGAGGTAGACTGGAATTGCATTGAAAGCATAGGAAAAGAGGCAGAACGTCCACAATGATGCATTTGGCCAAAAAGGGCGTATGCGTTTTATCCTGAATATATTCAGGAAAAAACGCATACGCCCTTTTTGGCCAACCAAGCAAGCTTGCAAAGGAAATCTGCACTACAATGAAGTCTCACTTCCCCCCGGTCAAAAGGGCCATCTGAAAAAAGTGTAAAATCCAGAAAGGCAACAGGCCATGGAGAACTGGGAGCCTTGTTATGCTGATGGGCGGGATGTAAATTGCCAACAGACACTTGGGAGAAGTGTATGGTGTTTCCTGAAACATCTAAAAAACAAAGCAACAGAGCCTAGGGCACTGCCACTTATGGTCCTATAGCTTAGGGAAATTAAATTCAAAAAGACACAGCCACCCCAAAGTTTGGAACGGCTCTGTTTACAAGAACCTCGTTTACAGTACAAGTTCAACATCGCAGAAAGTGAAAAATGGATAAAGAAGTTGTGGTATTCACTTACAAAGCAATATCACTCAGCAATGAAATCTATGTCATCAGGCCCTTAGCAGCACAATGAGTGGATTCAGGTATGATGATTCTAACTGAAATAAGTCACACAGAAAAAGAAACAACATAAGATATCAGTAATACACGGGATGTAAACTTGGCTACATAGGAACTGAATTACAGAACAGAACAGGGTCTCAAATTTAGAAAAACAACTTATGCTTGCTTAAGGGTAAAGGTGAGTTGGGGTGCTGCATAAAACCAGAGATTGAAATGAGCACAGATAAAGTTCCTTAAGCCAAATATGGAATAGACAAGAGCTACTCCTTGCTCAACGAAATGGACTCAACACTGCATATTAAACGCCTAAGAATGTACCTGACTAGTAAGTATCTTAAAACCTATGGATTGCTATGTCTCCGAAAGAGAATCAAGCATGTGTACAGGGGCATAAACGCAGCAGTGATAGGATTGGAGAGGTTCGGTGAGCAAATGAAGACCCTTTGAAGTCATATTGCATGGTACCCATTCCACGGGTTTCAACTACCCAGGTTTAAGGTATTCTTCCTTCAGCTAAAACATGCATGTGGAACCTAGAGTATGATCAACCATGTGATCGGGAGACGTGTTCAAATATGTCTCAGTTTTCCTCCCCTGGTACTCGGGTGCAACATTCCAGACGCTTTACTAACACTCTCCCCACTTGGAGAGTCAGTCCCTTTAACCTCCTGTTTGGCCCAGTTTGCAATTTCTGCGGAAGATGAACAGGAATAGCGAGAACCAATGAGAGGCTAGCTGGAGGTGTCTGGACGGGCAAATTTAACTCTCATTTCCCACCAGGAAGAGGAAATAACCAAAGGGCCAGCGTGCCGTGCCGGAACCAGATTAGGGCCTGAAGCCATCCTGCGGTGTTGCGGCCAGGTCACAAGAAAGCGAGTTGAAGAAAGGAGCTCAGGGGCACTGTAATTCACAAACCTGCAGAGTTAGAAATGACAGCTATCGTCCAAAAATAGACTGAAGTAAGGCTGCCAAGAGGACTTGAAAGCGGGGCAGAATTGCAGGAAACCGATTTCAGGAGGTAGACTGGAATTGCATTGAAAGCATAGGAAAAGAGGCAGAACGTCCACAATGATGCACTTGGCCAAAAAGGGCGTATGCGTTTTTTCCTGAATATATTCAGGAAAAAACGCATACCTCCCTTTTGGCCAACCAAGCAAGCTTGCAAAGGAAATCTGCACTACAATGAAGTCTCACTTCCCCCCGGTCAAAAGGGCCATCTGAAAAAAGTGTAAAATCCAGAAAGGCAACAGGCCATTGAGAACTGGGAGCCTTGTTATGCTGATGGGCGGGATGTAAATTGCCAACAACCACTCGGGAGAAGTGTATGGTGTTTCCTGAAACATCTAAAAAACAAAGCAACAGAACCTAGGGCACTTCCACTTATGGTCCTATAGCTTAGGGAAATTAAAATCAAAAAGACACAGCCACCCCAAAGTTTGGAACAGCTCTGTTTACAAGAACCTCGTTTACAGTACAAGTTCAACATCGCAGAAAGCGAAAAATGGATAAAGAAGTTGTGGTATTTACTTACAAAGCAATATCACTCAGCAATGAAATCTGTGTCATCAGGCCCTTAGCAGCACAATGAGTGGATTCAGGTATGATGATTCTAACTGAAATAAGTCACACAGAAAAAGAAACATCATAAGATATCAGTAATACACGGAATGTAAACTTGGCTACACAGGAACTGAATTACAGAACAGAACAGGGTCTCAAATTTAGAAAAACAACTTATTCTTGCTTAAGGGTAAAGGTGAGTTGGGGTGCTGCATAAAACCAGAGATTGAAATGAGCACAGATAAAGTTCCTTAAGCCAAATATGGAATAGACAAGAGCTACTCCTTGCTCAACGAAATGGACTCAACACCGCATATTAAACGCCTAAGAATGTACCTGACTAGTAAGTATCTTAAAACCTATGGATTGCTATGTCTCCGAAAGAGAATCAAGCATGTGTACAGGGGCATAAACGCAGCAGTGATAGGATTGGAGAGGTTCGGTGAGCAAATGAAGACCCTTTGAAGTCATATTGCATGGTACCCATTACACGGGTCTTAACTCTCCAGGTTTAAGGTATTCTTCCTTCAGCTAAAACATGCATGTGGAACCCAAGTATGATCAACCATGTGAACGGGAGACGTGTTCCAATATGTCTCAGTTTTCCTCCCCTAGTACTCGGGTGCAACATTCCAGACACTTTACTAACACTCTCCCCACTTGGAGAGTCAGTCCCTTTAACCTCCTGTTTGGCTCAGTTTGCAATTTCTGCGGAAGATGAACAGGAATAGCGAGAACCAATGAGAGACTAGCTGGAGGTGTCTGGACGGGCAAATTTAACTCTCATTTCCCACCAGGAAGAGGAATTAACCAAAGGCTCAGCATGCCGGGCCGGAACCAGATTAGGGCCTGAAGCCATCCTGCGGTGTTGCGGCCAGGTCACAAGAAAGCGAGTTGAAGAAAGGAGCTCAGGGGCACTGTAATTCACAAACCTGCAGAGTTATAAATGACAGCTATCGTCCAAAAATAGACTGAAGTAAGGCTGCCAAGAGGACTTGAAAGCGGGGCAGAATTGCAGGAAACCGATTTCAGGAGGTAGACTGGAATTGCATTGAAAGCATAGGAAAAGAGGCAGAACGTCCACAATGATGCACTTGGCCGAAAATTGCGTATGCGTTTTATCCTGAATATATTCAGGAAAAAACGCATACGCACTTTTTGGCCAACCAAGCAAGCTTGCAAAGGAAATCTGCACTACAATGAAGTCTCACTTCCCCCCGGTCAAAAGGGCCATCTGAAAAAAGTGTAAAATCCAGAAAGGCAACAGGCCATGGAGAACTGGGAGCCTTGTTATGCTGATGGGCGGGATGTAAATTGCCAACAGACACTTGGGAGAAGTGTATGGTGTTTCCTGAAACATCTAAAAAACAAAGCAACAGAGCCTAGGGCACTGCCACTTATGGTCCTATAGCTTAGGGAAATTAAATTCAAAAAGACACAGCCACCCCAAAGTTTGGAACGGCTCTGTTTACAAGAACCTCGTTTACAGTACAAGTTCAACATCGCAGAAAGTGAAAAATGGATAAAGAAGTTGTGGTATTCACTTACAAAGCAATATCACTCAGCAATGAAATCTATGTCATCAGGCCCTTAGCAGCACAATGAGTGGATTCAGGTATGATGATTCTAACTGAAATAAGTCACACAGAAAAATAAACATCATAAGATATCAGTAATACACGGAATGTAAACTTGGCTACACAGGAACTGAATTACAGAACAGAACAGGGTCTCAAATTTAGAAAAACAACTTATGCTTGCTTAAGGGGAAAGGTGAGTTGGGGTGCTGCATAAAACCAGAGATTGAAATGAGCACAGATAAAGTTCCTTAAGCCAAATATGGAATAGACAAGAGCTACTCCTTGCTCAAAGAAATGGACTCAACACCGCATATTAAACCCCTAAGAATGTACCTGACTAGTAAGTATCTTAAAACCTATGGATTGCTATGTCTCCGAAAGAGAATCAAGCATGTGTACAGGGGCATAAATGCAGCAGTGATAGGATTGGAGAGGTTCGGTGAGCAAATGAAGACCCTTTGAAGTCATATTGCATGGTACCCATTCCACGGGTTTCAACTACCCAGGTTTAAGGTATTCTTCCTTCAGCTAAAACATGCATGTGGAACCTAGAGTATGATCAACCATGTGATCGGGAGATGTGTTCAAATATGTCTCAGTTTTCCTCCCCTGGTACTCGGGTGCAACATTCCAGACGCTTTACTAACACTCTCCCCACTTGGAGAGTCAGTCCCTTTAACCTCCTGTTTGGCCCAGTTTGCAATTTCTGCGGAAGATGAACAGGAATAGCGAGAACCAATGAGAGGCTAGCTGGAGGTGTCTGGACGGGCAAATTTAACTCTCATTTCCCACCAGGAAGAGGAAATAACCAAAGGCTCAGCGTGCCGTGCCGGAACCAGATTAGGGCCTGAAGCCATCCTGTGGTGTTGCGGCCAGGTCACAAGAAAGCGAGTTGAAGAAAGGAGCTCAGGGGCACTGTAATTCACAAACCTGCAGAGTTATAAATGACAGCTATCGTCCAAAAATAGACTGAAGTAAGGCTGCCAAGAGGACTTGAAAGCGGGGCAGAATTGCAGGAAACCGATTTCAGGAGGTAGACTGGAATTGCATTGAAAGCATAGGAAAAGAGGCAGAACGTCCACAATGATGCACTTGGCCAAAAAGGGCGTATGCGTTTTATCCTGAATATATTCAGGAAAAAACGCATACGCCCATTTTGGCCAACCAAGCAAGCTTGCAAAGGAAATCTGCACTACAATGAAGTCTCACTTCCCCCCGGTCAAAAGGGCCATCTGAAAAAAGTGTAAAATCCAGAAAGGCAACAGGCCATGGAGAACTGGGAGCCTTGTTATGCTGATGGGTGGGATGTAAATTGCCAACAGACACTTGGGAGAAGTGTATGGTGTTTCCTGAAACATCTAAAAAACAAAGCAACAGAGCCTAGGGCACTGCCACTTATGGTCCTATAGCTTAGGGAAATTAAATTCAAAAAGACACAGCCACCCCAAAGTTTGGAACGGCTCTGTTTACAAGAACCTCGTTTACAGTACAAGTTCAACATCGCAGAAAGTGAAAAATGGATAAAGAAGTTGTGGTATTCACTTACAAAGCAATATCACTCAGCAATGAAATCTATGTCATCAGGCCCTTAGCAGCACAATGAGTGGATTCAGGTATGATGATTCTAACTGAAATAAGTCACACAGAAAAAGAAACATCATAAGATATCAGTAATACACGGAATGTAAACTTGGCTACACAGGAACTGAATTACAGAACAGAACAGGGTCTCAAATTTAGAAAACCAACTTATGCTTGCTTAAGGGTAAAGGTGAGTTGGGGTGCTGCATAAAACCAGAGATTGAAATGAGCACAGATAAAGTTCCTTAAGCCAAATATGGAATAGACAAGAGCTACTCCTTGCTCAACGAAATGGACTCAACACCGCATATTAAACGCCTAAGAATGTACCTGACTAGTAAGTATCTTAAAACCTATGGATTGCTATGTCTCCGAAAGAGAATCAAGCATGTGTACAGGGGCATAAACGCAGCAGTGATAGGATTGGAGAGGTTCGGTGAGCAAATGAAGACCCTTTGAAGTCATATTGCATGGTACCCATTCCACGGGTTTCAACTACCCAGGTTTAAGGTATTCTTCCTTCAGCTAAAACATGCATGTGGAACCTAGAGTATGATCAACCATGTGATCGGGAGACGTGTTCAAATATGTCTCAGTTTTCCTCCCCTGGTACTCGGGTGCAACATTCCAGACGCTTTACTAACACTCTCCCCACTTGGAGAGTCAGTCCCTTTAACCTCCTGTTTGGCCCAGTTTGCAATTTCTGCGGAAGATGAACAGGAATAGCGAGAACCAATGAGAGGCTAGCTGGAGGTGTCTGGACGGGCAAATTTAACTCTCATTTCCCACCAGGAAGAGGAAATAACCAAAGGCTCAGCGTGCCGTGCCGGAACCAGATTAGGGCCTGAAGCCATCCTGCGGTGTTGCGGCCAGGTCACAAGAAAGCGAGTTGAAGAAAGGAGCTCAGGGGCACTGTAATTCACAAACCTGCAGAGTTAGAAATGACAGCTATCGTCCAAAAATAGACTGAAGTAAGGCTGCCAAGAGGACTTGAAAGCGGGGCAGACTTGCAGGAAACCGATTTCAGGAGGTAGACTGGAATTGCATTGAAAGCATAGGAAAAGAGGCAGAACGTCCACAATGATGCACTTGGCCAAAAAGGGCGTATGCGTTTTTTCCTGAATATATTCAGGAAAAAACGCATACGCCCTTTTTGGCCAACCAAGCAAGCTTGCAAAGGAAATCTGCACTACAATGAAGTCTCACTTCTCCCCGGTCAAAAGGGCCATCTGAAAAAAGTGTAAAATCCAGAAAGGCAGGACAGGCCATGGAGAACTGGGAGCCTTGTTATGCTGATGGGCGGGATGTAAATTGCCAACAACCACTTGGGAGAAGTGTATGGTGTTTCCTGAAACATCTAAAAAACAAAGCAACAGAACCTAGGGCACTTCCACTTATGGTCCTATAGCTTAGGGAAATTAAAATCAAAAAGACACAGCCACCCCAAAGTTTGGAACAGCTCTGTTTACAAGAACCTCGTTTACAGTACAAGTTCAACATCGCAGAAAGTGAAAAATGGATAAAGAAGTTGTGGTATTTACTTACAAAGCAATATCACTCAGCAATGAAATCTGTGTCATCAGGCCCTTAGCAGCACAATGAGTGGATTCAGGTATGATGATTCTAACTGAAGTAAGTCACACAGAAAAAGAAACATCATAAGATATCAGTAATACACGGAATGTAAACTTGGCTACACAGGAACTGAATTACCGAACAGAACAGGGTGTCAAATTTAGAAAACCAACTTATGCTTGCTTAAGGGTAAAGGTGAGTTGGGGTGCTGCATAAAACCAGAGATTGAAATGAGCACAGATAAAGTTCCTTAAGCCAAATATGGAATAGACAAGAGCTACTCCTTGCTCAACGAAATGGACTCAACACCGCATATTAAACGCCTAAGAATGTACCTGACTAGTAAGTATCGTAAAACCTATGGATTGCTATGTCTCCGAAAGAGAATCAAGCATGTGTACAGGGGCATAAACGCAGCAGTGATAGGATTGGAGAGGTTCGGTGAGCAAATGAAGACCCTTTGAAGTCATATTGCATGGTTCCCATTACACGGGTCTCAACTCTCCAGATTTAAGGTATTCTTCCTTCAGCTAAAACATGCATGTGGAACCCAAGTATGATCAACCATGTGAACGGGAGACGTGTTCAAATATGTCTCAGTTTTCCTCCCCTGGTACTCGGGTGCAACATTCCAGACGCTTTACTAACACTCTCCCCACTTGGAGAGTCAGCGCCTTTAACCTCCTGTTTGGCCCAGTTTGCAATTTCTGCGGAAGATGAACAGGAATAGCGAGAACCCATGAGAGGCTAGCTGGAGGTGTCTGGACGGGCAAATTTAACTCTCATTTCCCACCAGGAAGAGGAAATAACCAAAGGCTCAGCGTGCCGTACCGGAACCAGATTAGGGCCTGAAGCCATCCTGCGGTGTTGCGGCCAGCTCAAAAGAAAGCGAGTTGAAGAAAGGAGCTCAGGGGCACTGTAATTCACAAACCTGCAGAGTTATAAATGACAGCTATCGTCCAAAAATAGACTGAAGTAAGGCTGCCAAGAGGACTTGAAAGCGGGGCAGAATTGCAGGAAACCGATTTCAGGAGGTAGACTGGAATTGCATTGAAAGCATAGGAAAAGAGGCAGAACGTCCACAATGATGCACTTGGCCAAAAAGGGCGTATGCGTTTTTTCCTGAATATATTCAGGAAAAAACGCATACGCCCTTTTTGGCCAACCAAGCAAGCTTGCAAAGGAAATCTGCACTACAATGAAGTCTCACTTCCCCCCGGTCAAAAGGGCCATCTGAAAAAGTGTAAAATCCAGAAAGGCAGGACAGGCCATGGAGAACTGGGAGCCTTGTTATGCTGATGGGCGGGATGTAAATTGCCAACAGACACTTGGGAGAAGTGTATGGTGTTTCCTGAAACATCTAAAAAACAAAGCAACAGAGCCTAGGGCACTGCCACTTATGGTCCTATAGCTTAGGGAAATTAAAATCAAAAAGACACAGCCACCCCAAAGTTTGGAACGGCTCTGTTTACAAGAACCTCGTTTACAGTACAAGTTCAACATCGCAGAAAGTGAAAAATGGATGAAGAACTTGTGGTACTTACGTACAATGCAGTATCAGTCAGCAATGAAATCTGTGTCATCAGGCCCGTAGCAGCATAATGAGTAGATTCATGTACGATGATTCTAACTGAAATAAGTCACACAGAAAAAGAAACCTCATAAGATATCACTAATACACGGAATGTAAACTTGGCTACACAGGAACTGAATTCCAAAACAGAACAGGTTCTCAAATTTAGAAAACCAACTTATGCTTGCTTAAGGGGAAAGGTGAGTTGGGTTGCTGCATAAAACCAGAGATTGAAATGAGCACAGATAAAGTTCCTTAAGCCAAATATGGAATAGACAAGAGCTACTCCTTGCTCAACGAAATGGACTCAACACCGCATATTAAACGCCTAAGAATGTACCTGACTAGTAAGTATCTTAAAACCTATGGATTGCTATGTCTCCGAAAGAGAATCAAGCATGTGTACAGGGGCATAAACGCAGCAGTGATAGGATTGGAGAGGTTCGGTGAGCAAATGAAGACCCTTTGAAGTCATATTGCATGGTACCCATTCCACGGGTTTCAACTACCCAGGTTTTAGGTATTCTTCCTTCAGCTAAAATATGCATGTGGAACCCAGAGTATGGTCAACCATGTGATCGGGAGACGTGTTCAAATATGTCTCAGTTTTCCTCCCCTGGTACTCGGGTGCAACATTCCAGACGCTTTACTAACACTCTCCCCACTTGGAGAGTCAGCGCCTTTAACCTCCTGTTTGGCCCAGTTTGCAATTTCTGCGGAAGATGAACAGGAATAGCAAGAACCAATGAGAGGCTAGCTGGAGGTGTCTGGACGGGCAAATTTAACTCTCATTTCCCACCAGGAAGAGGAAATAACCAAAGGCTCAGCGTGCCGTACCGGAACCAGATTAGGGCATGAAGCCATCCTGCGGTGTTGCGGCCAGGTCACAAGAAAGCGAGTTGAAGAAAGGAGCTCAGGGGCACTGTAATTCACAAACCTGCAGAGTTATAAATGACAGCTATCGTCCAAAAATAGACTGAAGTAAGGCTGCCAAGAGGACTTGAAAGCGGGGCAGAATTGCAGGAAACCGATTTCAGGAGGTAGACTGGAATTGCATTGAAAGCATAGGAAAAGAGGCAGAACGTCCACAATGATGCACTTGGCCAAAAAGGGCGTATGCGTTTTTTCCTGAATATATTCAGGAAAAAACGCATACGCCCTTTTTGGCCAACCAAGCAAGCTTGCAAAGGAAATCTGCACTACAATGAAGTCTCACTTCCCCCCGGTCAAAAGGGCCAGCTGAAAAAAGTGTAAAATCCAGAAAGGCAACAGGCCATGGAGAACTGGGAGCCTTGTTATGCTGATGGGCGGGATGTAAATTGCCAACAGACACTTGGGAGAAGTGTATGGTGTTTCCTGAAACATCTAAAAAACAAAGCAACAGAGCCTAGGGCACTGCCACTTATGGTCCTATAGCTTAGGGAAATTAAATTCAAAAAGACACAGCCACCCCAAAGTTTGGAACGGCTCTGTTTACAAGAACCTCGTTTACAGTACAACTTCAACATCGCAGAAAGTGAAAAATGGATAAAGAAGTTGTGGTATTCACTTACAAAGCAATATCACTCAGCAATGAAATCTATGTCATCAGGCCCTTAGCAGCACAATGAGTGGATTCAGGTATGATGATTCTAACTGAAATAAGTCACACAGAAAAAGAAACATCATAAGATATCAGTAATACACGGAATGTAAACTTGGCTACACAGGAACTGAATTACAGAACAGAACAGGGTCTCAAATTTAGAAAAACAACTTATGCTTGCTTAAGGGTAAAGGTGAGTTGGGGTGCTGCATAAAACCAGAGATTGAAATGATCACAGATAAAGTTCCTTAAGCCAAATATGGAATAGACAAGAGCTACTCCTTGCTCAACGAAATGGACTCAACACCGCATATTAAACGCCTAAGAATGTACCTGACTAGTAAGTATCTTAAAACCTATGGATTGCTATGTCTCCGAAAGAGAATCAAGCATGTGTACAGGGGCATAAACGCAGCAGTGATAGGATTGGAGAGGTTCGGTGAGCAAATGAAGACCCTTTGAAGTCATATTGCATGGTACCCATTCCACGGGTTTCAACTACCCAGGTTTAAGGTATTCTTCCTTCAGCTAAAACATGCATGTGGAACCTAGAGTATGATCAACCATGTGATCGGGAGACGTGTTCAAATATGTCTCAGTTTTCCTCCCCTGGTACTCGGGTGCAACATTCCAGACGCTTTACTAACACTCTCCCCACT
This sequence comes from Stenella coeruleoalba, assembly GCF_951394435.1. NCBI lineage: Eukaryota > Metazoa > Chordata > Mammalia > Artiodactyla > Delphinidae > Stenella > Stenella coeruleoalba. The sequence continues at coordinate 1,120,592 of NW_027646306.1, forward strand.
TGGAGAGTCAGTCCCTTTAACCTCCTGTTTGGCCCAGTTTGCAATTTCTGCGGAAGATGAACAGGAATAGCGAGAACCAATGAGAGGCTAGCTGGAGGTGTCTGGACGGGCAAATTTAACTCTCATTTCCCACCAGGAAGAGGAAATAACCAAAGGCTCAGCGTGCCGTGCCGGAACCAGATTAGGGCCTGAAGCCATCCTGCGGTGTTGCGGCCAGGTCACAAGAAAGCGAGTTGAAGAAAGGAGCTCAGGGGCACTGTAATTCACAAACCTGCAGAGTTATAAATGACAGCTATCGTCCAAAAATAGACTGAAGTAAGGCTGCCAAGAGGACTTGAAAGCGGGGCAGAATTGCAGGAAACCGATTTCAGGAGGTAGACTGGAATTGCATTGAAAGCATAGGAAAAGAGGCAGAACGTCCACAATGATGCACTTGGCCAAAAAGGGCGTATGCGTTTTTTCCTGAATATATTCAGGAAAAAACGCATACGCCCTTTTTGGCCAACCAAGCAAGCTTGCAAAGGAAATCTGCACTACAATGAAGTCTCACTTCCCCCCGGTCAAAAGGGCCATCTGAAAAAAGTGTAAAATCCAGAAAGGCAACAGGCCATGGAGAACTGGGAGCCTTGTTATGCTGATGGGCGGGATGTAAATTGCCAACAGACACTTGGGAGAAGTGTATGGTGTTTCCTGAAACATCTAAAAAACAAAGCAACAGAGCCTAGGGCACTGCCACTTATGGTCCTATAGCTTAGGGAAATTAAATTCAAAAAGACACAGCCACCCCAAAGTTTGGAACGGCTCTGTTTACAAGAACCTCGTTTACAGTACAAGTTCAACATCGCAGAAAGTGAAAAATGGATAAAGAAGTTGTGGTATTCACTTACAAAGCAATATCACTCAGCAATGAAATCTATGTCATCAGGCCCTTAGCAGCACAATGAGTGGATTCAGGTATGATGATTCTAACTGAAATAAGTCACACAGAAAAAGAAACATCATAAGATATCAGTAATACACGGGATGTAAACTTGGCTACACAGGAACTGAATTACAGAACAGAACAGGGTCTCAAATTTAGAAAAACAACTTATGCTTGCTTAAGGGTAAAGGTGAGTTGGGGTGCTGCATAAAACCAGAGATTGAAATGAGCACAGATAAAGTTCCTTAAGCCAAATATGGAATAGACAAGAGCTACTCCTTGCTCAACGAAATGGACTCAACACCGCATATTAAACGCCTAAGAATGTACCTGACTAGTAAGTATCTTAAAACCTATGGATTGCTATGTCTCCGAAAGAGAATCAAGCATGTGTACAGGGGCATAAACGCAGCAGTGATAGGATTGGAGAGGTTCGGTGAGCAAATGAAGACCCTTTGAAGTCATATTGCATGGTACCCATTCCACGGGTTTCAACTACCCAGGTTTAAGGTATTCTTCCTTCAGCTAAAACATGCATGTGGAACCTAGAGTATGATCAACCATGTGATCGGGAGACGTGTTCAAATATGTCTCAGTTTTCCTCCCCTGGTACTCGGGTGCAACATTCCAGACGCTTTACTAACACTCTCCCCACTTGGAGAGTCAGTCCCTTTAACCTCCTGTTTGGCCCAGTTTGCAATTTCTGCGGAAGATGAACAGGAATAGCGAGAACCAATGAGAGGCTAGCTGGAGGTGTCTGGACGGGCAAATTTAACTCTCATTTCCCACCAGGAAGAGGAAGTAACCAAAGGCTCAGCGTGCCGTGCCGGAACCAGATTAGGGCCTGAAGCCATCCTGCGGTGTTGCGGCCAGGTCACAAGAAAGCGAGTTGAAGAAAGGAGCTCAGGGGCACTGTAATTCACAAACCTGCAGAGTTATAAATGACAGCTATCGTCCAAAAATAGACTGAAGTAAGGCTGCCAAGAGGACTTGAAAGCGGGGCAGAATTGCAGGAAACCGATTTCAGGAGGTAGACTGGAATTGCATTGAAAGCATAGGAAAAGAGGCAGAACGTCCACAATGATGCACTTGGCCAAAAAGGGCGTATGCGTTTTTTCCTGAATATATTCAGGAAAAAACGCATACGCCCTTTTTGGCCAACCAAGCAAGCTTGCAAAGGAAATCTGCACTACAATGAAGTCTCACTTCTCCCCGGTCAAAAGGGCCATCTGAAAAAAGTGTAAAATCCAGAAAGGCAGGACAGGCCATGGAGAACTGGGAGCCTTGTTATGCTGATGGGCGGGATGTAAATTGCCAACAACCACTTGGGAGAAGTGTATGGTGTTTCCTGAAACATCTAAAAAACAAAGCAACAGAACCTAGGGCACTTCCACTTATGGTCCTATAGCTTAGGGAAATTAAAATCAAAAAGACACAGCCACCCCAAAGTTTGGAACAGCTCTGTTTACAAGAACCTCGTTTACAGTACAAGTTCAACATCGCAGAAAGTGAAAAATGGATAAAGAAGTTGTGGTATTTACTTACAAAGCAATATCACTCAGCAATGAAATCTGTGTCATCAGGCCCTTAGCAGCGCAATGAGTGGATTCAGGTATGATGATTCTAACTGAAGTAAGTCACACAGAAAAAGAAACATCATAAGATATCAGTAATACACGGAATGTAAACGTGGCTACACAGGAACTGAATTACCGAACAGAACAGGGTCTCAAATTTAGAAAACCAACTTATGCTTGCTTAAGGGTAAAGGTGAGTTGGGGTGCTGCATAAAACCAGAGATTGAAATGAGCACAGATAAAGTTCCTTAAGCCAAATATGGAATAGACAAGAGCTACTCCTTGCTCAACGAAATGGACTCAACACCGCATATTTAACGCCTAAGAATGTACCTGACTAGTAAGTATCGTAAAACCTATGGATTGCTATGTCTCCGAAAGAGAATCAAGCATGTGTACAGGGGCATAAACGCAGCAGTGATAGGATTGGAGAGGTTCGGTGAGCAAATGAAGACCCTTTGAAGTCATATTGCATGGTTCCCATTACACGGGTCTCAACTCTCCAGATTTAAGGTATTCTTCCTTCAGCTAAAACATGCATGTGGAACCCAAGTATGATCAACCATGTGAACGGGAGACGTGTTCAAATATGTCTCAGTTTTCCTCCCCTGGTACTCGGGTGCAACATTCCAGACGCTTTACTAACACTCTCCCCACTTGGAGAGTCAGCGCCTTTAACCTCCTGTTTGGCCCAGTTTGCAATTTCTGCGGAAGATGAACAGGAATAGCGAGAACCCATGAGAGGCTAGCTGGAGGTGTCTGGACGGGCAAATTTAACTCTCATTTCCCACCAGGAAGAGGAAATAACCAAAGGCTCAGCGTGCCGTACCGGAACCAGATTAGGGCCTGAAGCCATCCTGCGGTGTTGCGGCCAGCTCAAAAGAAAGCGAGTTGAAGAAAGGAGCTCAGGGGCACTGTAATTCACAAACCTGCAGAGTTATAAATGACAGCTATCGTCCAAAAATAGACTGAAGTAAGGCTGCCAAGAGGACTTGAAAGCGGGGCAGAATTGCAGGAAACCGATTTCAGGAGGTAGACTGGAATTGCATTGAAAGCATAGGAAAAGAGGCAGAACGTCCACAATGATGCACTTGGCCAAAAAGGGCGTATGCGTTTTTTCCTGAATATATTCAGGAAAAAACGCATACGCCCTTTTTGGCCAACCAAGCAAGCTTGCAAAGGAAATCTGCACTACAATGAAGTCTCAATTCCCCCCGGTCAAAAGGGCCATCTGAAAAAAGTGTAAAATCCAGAAAGGCAGGACAGGCCATGGAGACTGGGAGCCTTGTTATGCTGATGGGCGGGATGTAAATTGCCAACAGACACCTGGGAGAAGTGTATGGTGTTTCCTGAAACATCTAAAAAACAAAGCAACAGAGCCTAGGGCACTGCCACTTATGGTCCTATAGCTTAGGGAAATTAAAATCAAAAAGACACAGCCACCCCAAAGTTTGGAACGGCTCTGTTTACAAGAACCTCGTTTACAGTACAAGTTCAACATCGCAGAAAGTGAAAAATGGATGAAGAACTTGTGGTACTTACGTACAATGCAGTATCACTCAGCAATGAAATCTGTGTCATCAGGCCCGTAGCAGCATAATGAGTAGATTCATGTACGATGATTCTAACTGAAATAAGTCACACAGAAAAAGAAACCTCATAAGATATCACTAATACACGGAATGTAAACTTGGCTACACAGGAACTGAATTCCAAAACAGAACAGGTTCTCAAATTTAGAAAACCAACTTATGCTTGCTTAAGGGGAAAGGTGAGTTGGGTTGCTGCATAAAACCAGAGATTGAAATGAGCACAGATAAAGTTCCTTAAGCCAAATATGGAATAGACAAGAGCTACTCCTTGCTCAACGAAATGGACTCAACACCGCATATTAAACGCCTAAGAATGTACCTGACTAGTAAGTATCTTAAAACCTATGGATTGCTATGTCTCCGAAAGAGAATCAAGCATGTGTACAGGGGCATAAACGCAGCAGTGATAGGATTGGAGAGGTTCGGTGAGCAAATGAAGACCCTTTGAAGTCATATTGCATGGTACCCATTCCACGGGTTTCAACTACCCAGGTTTTAGGTATTCTTCCTTCAGCTAAAATATGCATGTGGAACCCAGAGTATGGTCAACCATGTGATCGGGAGACGTGTTCAAATATGTCTCAGTTTTCCTCCCCTGGTACTCGGGTGCAACATTCCAGACGCTTTACTAACACTCTCCCCACTTGGAGAGTCAGCGCCTTTAACCTCCTGTTTGGCCCAGTTTGCAATTTCTGCGGAAGATGAACAGGAATAGCAAGAACCAATGAGAGGCTAGCTGGAGGTGTCTGGACGGGCAAATTTAACTCTCATTTCCCACCAGGAAGAGGAAATAACCAAAGCCTCAGCGTGCCGTACCGGAACCAGATTAGGGCCTGAAGCCATCCTGCGGTGTTGCGGCCAGGTCACAAGAAAGCGAGTTGAAGAAAGGAGCTCAGGGGCACTGTAATTCACAAACCTGCAGAGTTATAAATGACAGCTATCGTCCAAAAATAGACTGAAGTAAGGTTGCCAAGAGGACTTGAAAGCGGGGCAGAATTGCAGGAAACCGATTTCAGGAGGTAGACTGGAATTGCATTGAAAGCATAGGAAAAGAGGCAGAACGTCCACAATGATGCACTTGGCCAAAAAGGGCGTATGCGTTTTTTCCTGAATATATTCAGGAAAAAACGCATACGCCCTTTTTGGCCAACCAAGCAAGCTTGCAAAGGAAATCTGCACTACAATGAAGTCTCACTTCCCCCCGGTCAAAAGGGCCATCTGAAAAAAGTGTAAAATCCAGAAAGGCAACAGGCCATGGAGAACTGGGAGCCTTGTTATGCTGATGGGCGGGATGTAAATTGCCAACAGACACTTGGGAGAAGTGTATGGTGTTTCCTGAAACATCTAAAAAACAAAGCAACAGAGCCTAGGGCACTGCCACTTATGGTCCTATAGCTTAGGGAAATTAAATTCAAAAAGACACAGCCACCCCAAAGTTTGGAACGGCTCTGTTTACAAGAACCTCGTTTACAGTACAAGTTCAACATCGCAGAAAGTGAAAAATGGATAAAGAAGTTGTGGTATTCACTTACAAAGCAATATCACTCAGCAATGAAATCTATGTCATCAGGCCCTTAGCAGCACAATGAGTGGATTCAGGTATGATGATTCTAACTGAAATAAGTCACACAGAAAAAGAAACATCATAAGATATCAGTAATACACGGAATGTAAACTTGGCTACACAGGAACTGAATTACAGAACAGAACAGGGTCTCAAATTTAGAAAAACAACTTATGCTTGCTTAAGGGTAAAGGTGAGTTGGGGTGCTGCATAAAACCAGAGATTGAAATGATCACAGATAAAGTTCCTTAAGCCAAATATGGAATAGACAAGAGCTACTCCTTGCTCAACGAAATGGACTCAACACCGCATATTAAACGCCTAAGAATGTACCTGACTAGTAAGTATCTTAAAACCTATGGATTGCTATGTCTCCGAAAGAGAATCAAGCATGTGTACAGGGGCATAAACGCAGCAGTGATAGGATTGGAGAGGTTCGGTGAGCAAATGAAGACCCTTTGAAGTCATATTGCATGGTACCCATTCCACGGGTTTCAACTACCCAGGTTTAAGGTATTCTTCCTTCAGCTAAAACATGCATGTGGAACCTAGAGTATGATCAACCATGTGATCGGGAGACGTGTTCAAATATGTCTCAGTTTTCCTCCCCTGGTACTCGGGTGCAACATTCCAGACGCTTTACTAACACTCTCCCCACTTGGAGAGTCAGTCCCTTTAACCTCCTGTTTGGCCCAGTTTGCAATTTCTGCGGAAGATGAACAGGAATAGCGAGAACCAATGAGAGGCTAGCTGGAGGTGTCTGGACGGGCAAATTTAACTCTCATTTCCCACCAGGAAGAGGAAATAACCAAAGGCTCAGCGTGCCGTGCCGGAACCAGATTAGGGCCTGAAGCCATCCTGCGGTGTTGCGGCCAGGTCACAAGAAAGCGAGTTGAAGAAAGGAGCTCAGGGGCACTGTAATTCACAAACCTGCAGAGTTATAAATGACAGCTATCGTCCAAAAATAGACTGAAGTAAGGCTGCCAAGAGGACTTGAAAGCGGGGCAGAATTGCAGGAAACCGATTTCAGGAGGTAGACTGGAATTGCATTGAAAGCATAGGAAAAGAGGCAGAACGTCCACAATGATGCACTTGGCCAAAAAGGGCGTATGCGTTTTTTCCTGAATATATTCAGGAAAAAACGCATACGCCCTTTTTGGCCAACCAAGCAAGCTTGCAAAGGAAATCTGCACTACAATGAAGTCTCACTTCCCCCCGGTCAAAAGGGCCATCTGAAAAAAGTGTAAAATCCAGAAAGGCAACAGGCCATGGAGAACTGGGAGCCTTGTTATGCTGATGGGCGGGATGTAAATTGCCAACAGACACTTGGGAGAAGTGTATGGTGTTTCCTGAAACATCTAAAAAACAAAGCAACAGAGCCTAGGGCACTGCCACTTATGGTCCTATAGCTTAGGGAAATTAAATTCAAAAAGACACAGCCACCCCAAAGTTTGGAACGGCTCTGTTTACAAGAACCTCGTTTACAGTACAAGTTCAACATCGCAGAAAGTGAAAAATGGATAAAGAAGTTGTGGTATTCACTTACAAAGCAATATCACTCAGCAATGAAATCTATGTCATCAGGCCCTTAGCAGCACAATGAGTGGATTCAGGTATGATGATTCTAACTGAAATAAGTCACACAGAAAAAGAAACATCATAAGATATCAGTAATACACGGGATGTAAACTTGGCTACACAGGAACTGAATTACAGAACAGAACAGGGTCTCAAATTTAGAAAAACAACTTATGCTTGCTTAAGGGTAAAGGTGAGTTGGGGTGCTGCATAAAACCAGAGATTGAAATGAGCACAGATAAAGTTCCTTAAGCCAAATATGGAATAGACAAGAGCTACTCCTTGCTCAACGAAATGGACTCAACACCGCATATTAAACGCCTAAGAATGTACCTGACTAGTAAGTATCTTAAAACCTATGGATTGCTATGTCTCCGAAAGAGAATCAAGCATGTGTACAGGGGCATAAACGCAGCAGTGATAGGATTGGAGAGGTTCGGTGAGCAAATGAAGACCCTTTGAAGTCATATTGCATGGTACCCATTCCACGGGTTTCAACTACCCAGGTTTAAGGTATTCTTCCTTCAGCTAAAACATGCATGTGGAACCTAGAGTATGATCAACCATGTGATCGGGAGACGTGTTCAAATATGTCTCAGTTTTCCTCCCCTGGTACTCGGGTGCAACATTCCAGACGCTTTACTAACACTCTCCCCACTTGGAGAGTCAGTCCCTTTAACCTCCTGTTTGGCCCAGTTTGCAATTTCTGCGGAAGATGAACAGGAATAGCGAGAACCAATGAGAGGCTAGCTGGAGGTGTCTGGACGGGCAAATTTAACTCTCATTTCCCACCAGGAAGAGGAAGTAACCAAAGGCTCAGCGTGCCGTGCCGGAACCAGATTAGGGCCTGAAGCCATCCTGCGGTGTTGCGGCCAGGTCACAAGAAAGCGAGTTGAAGAAAGGAGCTCAGGGGCACTGTAATTCACAAACCTGCAGAGTTATAAATGACAGCTATCGTCCAAAAATAGACTGAAGTAAGGCTGCCAAGAGGACTTGAAAGTGGGGCAGAATTGCAGGAAACCGATTTCAGGAGGTAGACTGGAATTGCATTGAAAGCATAGGAAAAGAGGCAGAACGTCCACAATGATGCACTTGGCCAAAAAGGGCGTATGCGTTTTTTCCTGAATATATTCAGGAAAAAACGCATACGCCCTTTTTGGCCAACCAAGCAAGCTTGCAAAGGAAATCTGCACTACAATGAAGTCTCACTTCTCCCCGGTCAAAAGGGCCATCTGAAAAAAGTGTAAAATCCAGAAAGGCAGGACAGGCCATGGAGAACTGGGAGCCTTGTTATGCTGATGGGCGGGATGTAAATTGCCAACAACCACTTGGGAGAAGTGTATGGTGTTTCCTGAAACATCTAAAAAACAAAGCAACAGAACCTAGGGCACTTCCACTTATGGTCCTATAGCTTAGGGAAATTAAAATCAAAAAGACACAGCCACCCCAAAGTTTGGAACAGCTCTGTTTACAAGAACCTCGTTTACAGTACAAGTTCAACATCGCAGAAAGTGAAAAATGGATAAAGAAGTTGTGGTATTTACTTACAAAGCAATATCACTCAGCAATGAAATCTGTGTCATCAGGCCCTTAGCAGCACAATGAGTGGATTCAGGTATGATGATTCTAACTGAAGTAAGTCACACAGAAAAAGAAACATCATAAGATATCAGTAATACACGGAATGTAAACTTGGCTACACAGGAACTGAATTACCGAACAGAACAGGGTCTCAAATTGAGAAAACCAACTTATGCTTGCTTAAGGGTAAAGGTGAGTTGGGGTGCTGCATAAAACCAGAGATTGAAATGAGCACAGATAAAGTTCCTTAAGCCAAATATGGAATAGACAAGAGCTACTCCTTGCTCAACGAAATGGACTCAACACCGCATATTTAACGCCTAAGAATGTACCTGACTAGTAAGTATCGTAAAACCTATGGATTGCTATGTCTCCGAAAGAGAATCAAGCATGTGTACAGGGGCATAAACGCAGCAGTGATAGGATTGGAGAGGTTCGGTGAGCAAATGAAGACCCTTTGAAGTCATATTGCATGGTTCCCATTACACGGGTCTCAACTCTCCAGATTTAAGGTATTCTTCCTTCAGCTAAAACATGCATGTGGAACCCAAGTATGATCAACCATGTGAACGGGAGACGTGTTCAAATATGTCTCAGTTTTCCTCCCCTGGTACTCGGGTGCAACATTCCAGACGCTTTACTAACACTCTCCCCACTTGGAGAGTCAGCGCCTTTAACCTCCTGTTTGGCCCAGTTTGCAATTTCTGCGGAAGATGAACAGGAATAGCGAGAACCCATGAGAGGCTAGCTGGAGGTGTCTGGACGGGCAAATTTAACTCTCATTTCCCACCAGGAAGAGGAAATAACCAAAGGCTCAGCGTGCCGTACCGGAACCAGATTAGGGCCTGAAGCCATCCTGCGGTGTTGCGGCCAGCTCAAAAGAAAGCGAGTTGAAGAAAGGAGCTCAGGGGCACTGTAATTCACAAACCTGCAGAGTTATAAATGACAGCTATCGTCCAAAAATAGACTGAAGTAAGGCTGCCAAGAGGACTTGAAAGCGGGGCAGAATTGCAGGAAACCGATTTCAGGAGGTAGACTGGAATTGCATTGAAAGCATAGGAAAAGAGGCAGAACGTCCACAATGATGCACTTGGCCAAAAAGGGCGTATGCGTTTCTTCCTGAATATATTCAGGAAAAAACGCATACGCCCTTTTTGGCCAACCAAGCAAGCTTGCAAAGGAAATCTGCACTACAATGAAGTCTCAATTCCCCCCGGTCAAAAGGGCCATCTGAAAAAAGTGTAAAATCCAGAAAGGCAGGACAGGCCATGGAGAACTGGGAGCCTTGTTATGCTGATGGGCGGGATGTAAATTGCCAACAGACACTTGGGAGAAGTGTATGGTGTTTCCTGAAACATCTAAAAAACAAAGCAACAGAGCCTAGGGCACTGCCACTTATGGTCCTATAGCTTAGGGAAATTAAAATCAAAAAGACACAGCCACCCCAAAGTTTGGAACGGCTCTGTTTACAAGAACCTCGTTTACAGTACAAGTTCAACATCGCAGAAAGTGAAAAATGGATGAAGAACTTGTGGTACTTACGTACAATGCAGTATCACTCAGCAATGAAATCTGTGTCATCAGGCCCGTAGCAGCATAATGAGTAGATTCATGTACGATGATTCTAACTGAAATAAGTCACACAGAAAAAGAAACCTCATAAGATATCACTAATACACGGAATGTAAACTTGGCTACACAGGAACTGAATTCCAAAACAGAACAGGTTCTCAAATTTAGAAAACCAACTTATGCTTGCTTAAGGGGAAAGGTGAGTTGGGTTGCTGCATAAAACCAGAGATTGAAATGAGCACAGATAAAGTTCCTTAAGCCAAATATGGAATAGACAAGAGCTACTCCTTGCTCAACGAAATGGACTCAACACCGCATATTAAACGCCTAAGAATGTACCTGACTAGTAAGTATCTTAAAACCTATGGATTGCTATGTCTCCGAAAGAGAATCAAGCATGTGTACAGGGGCATAAACGCAGCAGTGATAGGATTGGAGAGGTTCGGTGAGCAAATGAAGACCCTTTGAAGTCATATTGCATGGTACCCATTCCACGGGTTTCAACTACCCAGGTTTTAGGTATTCTTCCTTCAGCTAAAATATGCATGTGGAACCCAGAGTATGGTCAACCATGTGATCGGGAGACGTGTTCAAATATGTCTCAGTTTTCCTCCCCTGGTACTCGGGTGCAACATTCCAGACGCTTTACTAACACTCTCCCCACTTGGAGAGTCAGCGCCTTTAACCTCCTGTTTGGCCCAGTTTGCAATTTCTGCGGAATATGAACAGGAATAGCAAGAACCAATGAGAGGCTAGCTGGAGGTGTCTGGACGGGCAAATTTAACTCTCATTTCCCACCAGGAAGAGGAAATAACCAAAGGCTCAGAGTGCCGTACCGGAACCAGATTAGGGCCTGAAGCCATCCTGCGGTGTTGCGGCCAGGTCACAAGAAAGCGAGTTGAAGAAAGGAGCTCAGGGGCACTGTAATTCACAAACCTGCAGAGTTATAAATGACAGCTATCGTCCAAAAATAGACTGAAGTAAGGCTGCCAAGAGGACTTGAAAGCGGGGCAGAATTGCAGGAAACCGATTTCAGGAGGTAGACTGGAATTGCATTGAAAGCATAGAAAAAGAGGCAGAACGTCCACAATGATGCACTTGGCCAAAAAGGGCGTATGCGTTTTTTCCTGAATATATTCAGGAAAAAACGCATACGCCCTTTTTGGCCAACCAAGCAAGCTTGCAAAGGAAATCTGCACTACAATGAAGTCTCACTTCCCCCCGGTCAAAAGGGCCATCTGAAAAAAGTGTAAAATCCAGAAAGGCAGGACAGGCCATGGAGAACTGGGAGCCTTGTTATGCTGATGGGCGGGATGTAAATTGCCAACAACCACTTGGGAGAAGTGTATGGTGTTTCCTGAAACATCTAAAAAACAAAGCAACAGAGCCTAGGGCACTTCCACTTATGGTCCTATAGCTTAGGGAAATTAAATTCAAAAAGACACAGCCACCCCAAAGTTTGGAACGGCTCTGTTTACAAGAACCTCGTTTACAGTACAAGTTCAACATCGCAGAAAGTGAAAAATGGATAAAGAAGTTGTGGTATTTACTTACAAAGCAATATCACTCAGCAATGAAATCTGTGTCATCAGGCCCTTAGCAGCACAATGAGTGGATTCAGGTATGATGATTCTAACTGAAATAAGTCACACAGAAAAAGAAACATCATAAGATATCAGTAATACACGGAATGTAAACTTGGCTACACAGGAACTGAATTACAGAACAGAACAGGGTCTCAAATTTAGAAAACCAACTTATGCTTGCTTAAGGGTAAAGGTGAGTTGGGGTGCTGCATAAAACCAGAGATTGAAATGAGCACAGATAAAGTTCCTTAAGCCAAATATGGAATAGACAAGAGCTACTCCTTGCTCAACGAAAAGGACTCAACACCGCATATTTAACGCCTAAGAATGTACCTGACTAGTAAGTATCGTAAAACCTATGGATTGCTATGTCTCCGAAAGAGAATCAAGCATGTGTACAGGGGCATAAACGCAGCAGTGATAGGATTGGAGAGGTTCGGTGAGCAAATGAAGACCCTTTGAAGTCATATTGCATGGTTCCCATTACACGGGTCTCAACTCTCCAGATTTAAGGTATTCTTCCTTCAGCTAAAACATGCATGTGGAACCCAAGTATGATCAACCATGTGAATGGGAGACGTGTTCAAATATGTCTCAGTTTTCCTCCCCTGGTACTCGGGTGCAACATTCCAGACGCTTTACTAACACTCTCCCCACTTGGAGAGTCAGCGCCTTTAACCTCCTGTTTGGCCCAGTTTGCAATTTCTGCGGAAGATGAACAGGAATAGCGAGAACCAATGAGAGGCTAGCTGGAGGTGTCTGGACGGGCAAATTTAACTCTCATTTCCCACCAGGAAGAGGAATTAACCAAAGGCTCAGCGTGCCGTACCGGAACCAGATTAGGGCCTGAAGCCATCCTGCGGTGTTGCGGCCAGCTCAAAAGAAAGCGAGTTGAAGAAAGGAGCTCAGGGGCACTGTAATTCACAAACCTGCAGAGTTATAAATGACAGCTATCGTCCAAAAATAGACTGAAGTAAGGCTGCCAAGAGGACTTGAAAGCGGGGCAGAATTGCAGGAAACCGATTTCAGGAGGTAGACTGGAATTGCATTGAAAGCATAGGAAAAGAGGCAGAACGTCCACAATGATGCACTTGGCCAAAAAGGGCGTATGCGTTTTTTCCTGAATATATTCAGGAAAAAACGCATACGCCCTTTTTGGCCAACCAAGCAAGCTTGCAAAGGAAATCTGCACTACAATGAAGTCTCACTTCCCCCTGGTCAAAAGGGCCATCTGAAAAAAGTGTAAAATCCAGAAAGGCAACAGGCCATGGAGAACTGGGAGCCTTGTTATGCTGATGGGCGGGATGTAAATTGCCAACAGACACTTGGGAGAAGTGTATGGTGTTTCCTGAAACATCTAAAAAACAAAGCAACAGAGCCTAGGGCACTGCCACTTATGGTCCTATAGCTTAGGGAAATTAAATTCAAAAAGACACAGCCACCCCAAAGTTTGGAACGGCTCTGTTTACAAGAACCTCGTTTACAGTACAAGTTCAACATCACAGAAAGTGAAAAATGGATAAAGAAGTTGTGGTATTCACTTACAAAGCAATATCACTCAGCAATGAAATCTATGTCATCAGGCCCTTAGCAGCACAATGAGTGGATTCAGGTATGATGATTCTAACTGAAATAAGTCACACAGAAAAAGAAACATCATAAGATATCAGTAATACACGGAATGTAAACTTGGCTACACAGGAACTGAATTACAGAACAGAACAGGGTCTCAAATTTAGAAAAACAACTTATGCTTGCTTAAGGGTAAAGGTGAGTTGGGGTGCTGCATAAAACCAGAGATTGAAATGAGCACAGATAAAGTTCCTTAAGCCAAATATGGAATAGACAAGAGCTACTCCTTGCTCAACGAAATGGACTCAACACCGCATATTAAACGCCTAAGAATGTACCTGACTAGTAAGTATCTTAAAACCTATGGATTGCTATGTCTCCGAAAGAGAATCAAGCATGTGTACAGGGGCATAAACGCAGCAGTGATAGGATTGGAGAGGTTCGGTGAGCAAATGAAGACCCTTTGAAGTCATATTGCATGGTACCCATTCCACGGGTTTCAACTACCCAGGTTTAAGGTATTCTTCCTTCAGCTAAAACATGCATGTGGAACCTAGAGTATGATCAACCATGTGATCGGGAGACGTGTTCAAATATGTCTCAGTTTTCCTCCCCTGGTACTCGGGTGCAACATTCCAGACGCTTTACTAACACTCTCCCCACTTGGAGAGTCAGTCCCTTTAACCTCCTGTTTGGCCCAGTTTGCAATTTCTGCGGAAGATGAACAGGAATAGCGAGAACCAATGAGAGGCTAGCTGGAGGTGTCTGGACGGGCAAATTTAACTCTCATTTCCCACCAGGAAGAGGAAATAACCAAAGGCTCAGCGTGCCGTACCGGAACCAGATTAGGGCCTGAAGCCATCCTGCGGTTTTGCGGCCAGGTCACAAGAAAGCGAGTTGAAGAAAGGAGCTCAGGGGCACTGTAATTCACAAACCTGCAGAGTTAGAAATGACAGCTATCGTCCAAAAATAGACTGAAGTAAGGCTGCCAAGAGGACTTGAAAGCGGGGCAGAATTGCAGGAAACCGATTTCAGGAGGTAGACTGGAATTGCATTGAAAGCATAGGAAAAGAGGCAGAACGTCCACAATGATGCACTTGGCCAAAAAGGGCGTATGCGTTTTTTCCTGAATATATTCAGGAAAAAACGCATACGCCCTTTTTGGCCAACCAAGCAAGCTTGCAAAGGAAATCTGCACTACAATGAAGTCTCACTTCCCCCCGGTCAAAAGGGCCATCTGAAAAAAGTGTAAAATCCAGAAAGGCAACAGGCCATGGAGAACTGGGAGCCTTGTTATGCTGATGGGCGGGATGTAAATTGCCAACAGACACTTGGGAGAAGTGTATGGTGTTTCCTGAAACATCTAAAAAACAAAGCAACAGAGCCTAGGGCACTGCCACTTATGGTCCTATAGCTTAGGGAAATTAAATTCAAAAAGACACAGCCACCCCAAAGTTTGGAACGGCTCTGTTTACAAGAACCTCGTTTACAGTACAAGTTCAACATCGCAGAAAGTGAAAAATGGATAAAGAAGTTGTGGTATTCACTTACAAAGCAATATCACTCAGCAATGAAATCTATGTCATCAGGCCCTTAGCAGCACAATGAGTGGATTCAGGTATGATGATTCTAACTGAAATAAGTCACACAGAAAAAGAAACATCATAAGATATC
This sequence comes from Stenella coeruleoalba, assembly GCF_951394435.1. Taxonomy (NCBI): domain Eukaryota; kingdom Metazoa; phylum Chordata; class Mammalia; order Artiodactyla; family Delphinidae; genus Stenella; species Stenella coeruleoalba. The sequence goes on from NW_027646306.1 coordinate 1,135,810, forward strand.
AGTAATACACGGAATGTAAACTTGGCTACACAGGAACTGAATTACAGAACAGAACAGGGTCTCAAATTTAGAAAACCAACTTATTCTTGCTTAAGGGTAAAGGTGAGTTGGGGTGCTGCATAAAAACAGAGATTGAAATGAGCACAGATAAAGTTCCTTAAGCCAAATATGGAATAGACAAGAGCTACTCCTTGCTCAGCGAAATGGACTCAACACCGCATATTAAACGCCTAAGAATGTACCTGACTAGTAAGTATCTTAAAACCTATGGATTGCTATGTCTCCAAAAGAGAATCAAGCATGTGTACAGGGGCATAAACGCAGCAGTGATAGGATTGGAGAGGTTCGGTGAGCAAATGAAGACCCTTTGAAGTCATATTGCATGGTACCCATTACACGGGTCTTAACTCTCCAGGTTTAAGGTATTCTTCCTTCAGCTAAAACATGCATGTGGAACCTAGAGTATGATCAACCATGTGATCGGGAGACGTGTTCAAATATGTCTCAGTTTTCCTCCCCTGGAACTCGGGTGCAACATTCCAGACGCTTTACTAACACTCTCCCCACTTGGAGAGTCAGCGCCTTTAACCTCCTGTTTGGCCCAGTTTGCAATTTCTGCGGAAGATGAACAGGAATAGCGAGAACCAATGAGAGGCTAGCTGGAGGTGTCTGGACGGGCAAATTTAACTCTCATTTCCCACCAGGAAGAGGAATTAACCAAAGGCTCAGCATGCTGGGCCGGAACCAGATTAGGGCCTGAAGCCATCCTGCGGTGTTGCGGCCAGGTCACAAGAAAGCGAGTTGAAGAAAGGAGCTCAGGGGCACTGTAATTCACAAACCTGCAGAGTTATAAATGACAGCTATCGTCCAAAAATAGACTGAAGTAAGGCTGCCAAGAGGACTTGAAAGAGGGGCAGAATTGCAGGAAACCGATTTCAGGAGGTAGACTGGAATTGCATTGAAAGCATAGGAAAAGAGGCAGAACGTCCACAATGATGCACTTGGCCAAAAAGGGCGTATGCGTTTTCTCCTGAATATATTCAGGAAAAAACGCATACGCCCTTTTTGGCCAACCAAGCAAGCTTGCAAAGGAAATCTGCACTACAATGAAGTCTCACTTCCCCCCGGCCAAAAGGGCCATCTGAAAAAAGTGTAAAATCCAGAAAGGCAACAGGCCATTGAGAACTGGGAGCCTTGTTATGCTGATCGGCGGGATGTAAATTGCCAACAGACACTTGGGAGAAGTGTATGGTGTTTCCTGAAACATCTAAAAAACAAAGCAACAGAACCTAGGGCACTTCCACTTATGGTCCTATAGCTTAGGGAAATTAAAATAAAAAAGACACAGCCACCCCAAAGTTTGGAACGGCTCTGTTTACAAGAACCTCGTTTACAGTAGAAGTTCAACATCGCAGAAAGTGAAAAATGGATAAAGAAGTTGTGGTATTTACTTACAAAGCAATATCACTCAGCAATGAAATCTGTGTCATCAGGCCCGGAGCAGCACAATGAGTGGATTCAGGTATGATGATTCTAACTGAAATAAGTCACACAGAAAAAGAAACATCATAAGATATCAGTAATACACGGAATGTAAACTTGGCTACACAGGAACTGAATTACAGAACAGAACAGGGTCTCAAATTTAGAAAACCAACTTATGCTTGCTTAAGGGTAAAGGTGAGTTGGGGTGCTGCATAAAACCAGAGATTGAAATGAGCACAGATAAAGTTCCTTAAGCCAAATATGGAATAGACAAGAGCTACTCCTTGCTCAACGAAATGGACTCAACACCGAATATTAAACGCCTAAGAATGTACCTGACTAGTAAGTATCTTAAAACCTATGGATTGCTATGTCTCCGAAAGAGAATCAAGCATGTGTACAGGGGCATAAACGCAGCAGTGATAGGATTGGAGAGGTTCGGTGAGCAAATGAAGACCCTTTGAAGTCATATTGCATGGTACCCATTGTACGGGTTTCAACTACCCAGGTTTAAGGTATTCTTCCTTCAGCTAAAACATGCATGTGGAACCTAGAGTATGATCAACCATGTGATCGGGAGACGTGTTCAAATATGTCTCAGTTTTCCTCCCCTGGTACTCGGGTGCAACATTCCAGACGCTTTACTAACACTCTCCCCACTTGGAGAGTCAGTCCCTTTAACCTCCTGTTTGGCCCAGTTTGCAATTTCTGCGGAAGATGAACAGGAATAGCGAGAACCAATGAGAGACTAGCTGGAGGTGTCTGGACGGGCAAATTTAACTCTCATTTCCCACCAGGAAGAGGAAATAACCAAAGGCTCAGCGTGCCGTGCCGGAACCAGATTAGGGCCTGAAGCCATCCTGCGGTGTTGCGGCCAGGTCACAAGAAAGCGAGTTGAAGAAAGGAGCTCAGGGGCACTGTAATTCACAAACCTGCAGAGTTATAAATGACAGCTATCGTCCAAAAATAGACTGAAGTAAGGCTGCCAAGAGGACTTGAAAGCGGGGCAGAATTGCAGGAAACCGATTTCAGGAGGTAGACTGGAATTGCATTGAAAGCATAGGAAAAGAGGCAGAACGTCCACAATGATGCACTTGGCCAAAAAAGGGCGTATGCGTTTTTTCCTGAATATATTCAGGAAAAAACGCATACGCACTTTTTGGCCAACCAAGCAAGCTTGCAAAGGAAATCTGCACTACACTGAAGTCTCACTTCCCCCCAGTCAAAAGGGCCATCTGAAAAAAGTGTAAAATCCAGAAAGGCAGGACAGGTCATGGAGAACTGGGAGCCTTGTTATGCTGATGGGCGGGATGTAAATTGCCAACAACCACTTGGGAGAAGTGTATGGTGTTTCCTGAAACATCTAAAAAACAAAGCAACAGAGCCTAGGGCACTTCCACTTATGGTCCTATAGCTTAGGGAAATTAAAATCAAAAAGACACAGCCACCCCAAAGTTTGGAACGGCTCTGTTTACAAGAACCTCGTTTACAGTACAAGTTCAACATCACAGAAAGTGAAAAATGGATAAAGAAGTTGTGGTATTTACTTACAAAGCAATATCACTCAGCAATGAAATCTGTGTCATCAGGCCCTTAGCAGCACAATGAGTGGATTCAGGTATGATGATTCTAACTGAAGTAAGTCACACAGAAAAAGAAACATCATAAGATATCAGTAATACACGGAATGTAAACTTGGCTACACAGGAACTGAATTACAGAACAGAACAGGGTCTCAAATTTAGAAAACCAACTTATGCTTGCTTAAGGGTAAAGGTGAGTTGGGGTGCTGCATAAAACCAGAGATTGAAATGAGCACAGATAAAGTTCCTTAAGCCAAATATGGAATAGACAAGAGCTACTCCTTGCTCAACGAAATGGACTCAACACCGCATATTAAACGCCTAAGAATGTACCTGACTAGTAAGTATCTTAAAACCTATGGATTGCTATGTCTCCGAAAGAGAATCAAGCATGTGTACAGGGGCATAAACGCAGCAGTGATAGGATTGGAGAGGTGCGGTGAGCAAATGAAGACCCTTTGAAGTCATATTGCATGGTACCCATTCCACGGGTTTCAAGTACCCAGGTTTAAGGTATTCTTCCTTCAGCTAAAACATGCATGTGGAACCTAGAGTATAATCAACCATGTGATCGGGAGACGTGTTCAAATATGTCTCAGTTTTCCTCCCCTGGTACTCGGGTGCAACATTCCAGACGCTTTCCTAAAACTCTCCCCACTTGGAGAGTCAGTCCCTTTAACCTCCTGTTTGGCCCAGTTTGCAATTTCTGCGGAAGATGAACAGGAATAGCGAAAACCAATGAGAGGCTAGCTGGAGGTGTCTGGACAGGCAAATTTAACTCTCATTTCCCACCAGGAAGAGGAATTAACCAAAGGCTCAGCATGCCGGGCCGGAACCAGATTAGGGCCTGAAGCCATCCTGCGGTGTTGCGGCCAGGTCACAAGAAAGCGAGTTGAAGAAAGGAGCTCAGGGGCACTGTAATTCACAAACCTGCAGAGTTATAAATGACAGCTATCGTCCAAAAATAGACTGAAGTAAGGCTGCCAAGAGGACTTGAAAGCGGGGCAGAATTGCAGGAAACCGATTTCAGGAGGTAGACTGGAATTGCATTGAAAGCATAGGAAAAGAGGCAGAACGTCCACAATGATGCACTTGGCCAAAAAGGGCGTATGCGTTTTTTCCTAAATATATTCAGGAAAAAACGCATACGCCCTTTTTGGCCAACCAAGCAAGCTTGCAAAGGAAATCTGCACTACAATGAAGTCTCACTTCCCCCCGGTCAAAAGGGCCATCTGAAAAAAGTGTAAAATCCAGAAAGGCAGGACAGGCCATGGAGAACTGGGAGCCTTGTTATGCTGATGGGCGGGATGTAAATTGCCAACAACCACTCGGGAGAAGTGTATGGTGTTTCCTGAAACATCTAAAAAACAAAGCAACAGAACCTAGGGCACTTCCACTTATGGTCCTATAGCTTAGGGAAATTAAAATCAAAAAGACACAGCCACCCCAAAGTTTGGAACGGCTCCGTTTACAAGCACCTCGTTTACAGTACAAGTTCAACATCGCAGAAAGTGAAAAATGGATAAAGAAGTTGTGGTATTTACTTACAAAGCAATATCACTCAGCAATGAAATCTGTGTCATCAGGCCCTTAGCAGCACAATGAGTGGATTCAGGTATGATGATTCTAACTGAAGTAAGTCACACAGAAAAAGAAACATCATAAGATATCAGTAATACACGGAATGTAAACTTGGCTACACAGGAACTGAATTACAGAACAGAACAGGGTCTCAAATTTAGAAAACCAACTTATGCTTGCTTAAGGGTAAAGGTGAGTTGGGGTGCTGCATAAAACCAGAGATTGAAATGAGCACAGATAAAGTTCCTTAAGCCAAATATGGAATAGACAAGAGCTACTCCTTGCTCAACGAAATGGACTCAACACCGCATATTAAACGCCTAAGAATGTACCTGACTTGTAAGTATCTTAAAACCTATGGATTGCTATGTCTCCGAAAGAGAATCAAGCATGTGTACAGGGGCATAAACGCAGCAGTGATAGGATTGGAGAGGTGCGGTGAGCAAATGAAGAACCTTTGAAGTCATATTGCATGGTACCCATTCCACGGGTTTCAAGTACCCAGGTTTAAGGTATTCTTCCTTCAGCTAAAACATGCATGTGGAACCTAGAGTATAATCAACCATGTGATCGGGAGACGTGTTCAAATATGTCTCAGTTTTCCTCCCCTGGTACTCGGGTGCAACATTCCAGACGCTTTCCTAACACTCTCCCCACTTGGAGAGTCAGTCCCTTTAACCTCCTGTTTGGCCCAGTTTGCAATTTCTGCGGAAGATGAACAGGAATAGCGAAAACCAATGAGAGGCTAGCTGGAGGTGTCTGGACAGGCAAATTTAACTCTCATTTCCCACCAGGAAGAGGAATTAACCAAAGGCTCAGCATGCTGGGCCGGAACCAGATTAGGGCCTGAAGCCATCCTGCGGTGTTGCGGCCAGCTCAAAAGAAAGCGAGTTGAAGAAAGGAGCTCAGGGGCACTGTAATTCACAAACCTGCAGAGTTATAAATGACAGCTATCGTCCAAAAATAGACTGAAGTAAGGCTGCCAAGAGGACTTGAAAGCGGGGCAGAATTGCAGGAAACCGATTTCAGGAGGTAGACTGGAATTGCATTGAAAGCATAGGAAAAGAGGCAGAACGTCCACAATGATGCACTTGGCCAAAAAGGGCGTATGCGTTTTTTCCTGAATATATTCAGGAAAAAACGCATACGCCCTTTTTGGCCAACCAAGCAAGCTTGCAAAGGAAATCTGCACTACAATGAAGTCTCAATTCCCCCCGGCCAAAAGGGCCATCTGAAAAAAGTGTAAAATCCAGAAAGGCAACAGGCAATTGAGAACTGGGAGCCTTGTTATGCTGATGTGCGGGATGTAAATTGCCAACAGACACTTGGGAGAAGTGTATGGTGTTTCCTGAAACATCTAAAAAACAAAGCAACAGAGCCTAGGGCACTGCCACTTATGGTCCTATAGCTTAGGGAAATTAAAATCAAAAAGACACAGCCACCCCAAAGTTTGGGACGCCTCTGTTTACAAGAACCTCGTTTACAGTACAAGTTCAACATCACAGAAAGTGAAAAATGGATAAAGAAGTTGTGGTATTCACTTACAAAGCAATATCACTCAGCAATGAAATCTATGTCATCAGGCCCTTAGCAGCACAATGAGTGGATTCAGGTATGATGATTCTAACTGAAATAAGTCACACAGAAAAAGAAACATCATAAGATATCAGTAATACACGGAATGTAAACTTGGCTACACAGGAACTGAATTACAGAACAGAACAGGGTCTCAAATTTAGAAAACCATCTTATTCTTGCTTAAGGGTAAATGTGAGTTGGGGTGCTGCATAAAAACAGAGATTGAAATGAGCACAGATAAAGTTCCTTAAGCCAAATATGGAATAGACAAGAGCTACTCCTTGCTCAACGAAATTGACTCAACACCGCATATTAAACGCCTAAGAATGTACCTGACTAGTAAGTATCTTAAAACCTATGGATTGCTATGTCTCCGAAAGAGAATCAAGCATGTGTACAGGGGCATAAATGCAGCAGTGATAGGATTGGAGAGGTTCGGTGAGCAAATGAAGACCCTTTGAAGTCATATTGCATGGTACCCATTGCACGGGTTTCAACTACCCAGGTTTAAGGTATTCTTCCTTCAGCTAAAACATGCATGTGGAACCTAGAGTATGATCAACCATGTGATCGGGAGACGTGTTCAAATATGTCTCAGTTTTCCTGCCCTGGTACTCGGGTGCAACATTCCAGACGCTTTACTAACACTCTCCCCACTTGGAGAGTCAGTCCCTTTAACCTCCTGTTTGGCCCAGTTTGCAATTTCTGTGGAAGATGAACAGGAATAGCGAGAACCAATGAGAGGCTAGCTGGAGGTGTCTGGACGGGCAAATTTAACTCTCATTTCCCACCAGGAAGAGGAAATAACCAAAGGCTCAGCGTGCCGTGCCGGAACCAGATTAGGGCCTGAAGCCATCCTGCGGTGTTGCGGCCAGGTCACAAGAAAGCGAGTTGAAGAAAGGAGCTCAGGGGCACTGTAATTCACAAACCTGCAGAGTTATAAATGACAGCTATCGTCCAAAAATAGACTGAAGTAAGGCTGCCAAGAGGACTTGAAAGCGGGGCAGAATTGCAGGAAACCGATTTCAGGAGGTAGACTGGAATTGCATTGAAAGCATAGGAAAAGAGGCAGAACGTCCACAATGATGCACTTGGCCAAAAAGGGCGTATGCGTTTTTTCCTGAATATATTCAGGAAAAAACGCATACGCCCTTTTTGGCCAACCAAGCAAGCTTGCAAAGGAAATCTGCACTACAATGAAGTCTCAATTCCCCCCGGCCAAAAGGGCCATCTGAAAAAAGTGTAAAATCCAGAAAGGCAACAGGCAATTGAGAACTGGGAGCCTTGTTATGCTGATGTGCGGGATGTAAATTGCCAACAGACACTTGGGAGAAGTGTATGGTGTTTCCTGAAACATCTAAAAAACAAAGCAACAGAGCCTAGGGCACTGCCACTTATGGTCCTATAGCTTAGGGAAATTAAAATCAAAAAGACACAGCCACCCCAAAGTTTGGGACGCCTCTGTTTACAAGAACCTCGTTTACAGTACAAGTTCAACATCGCAGAAAGTGAAAAATGGATAAAGAAGTTGTGGTATTCACTTACAAAGCAATATCACTCAGCAATGAAATCTATGTCATCAGGCCCTTAGCAGCACAATGAGTGGATTCAGGTATGATGATTCTAACTGAAATAAGTCACACAGAAAAAGAAACATCATAAGATATCAGTAATACACGGAATGCAAACTTGGCTACACAGGAACTGAATTACAGAACAGAACAGGGTCTCAAATTTAGAAAAACATCTTATGCTTGCTTAAGGGTAAAGGTGAGTTGGGGTGCTGCATAAAACCAGAGATTGAAATGAGCACAGATAAAGTTCCTTAAGCCAAATATGGAATAGACAAGAGCTACTCCTTGCTCAACGAAATGGACTCAACACCGCATATTAAACGCCTAAGAATGTACCTGACTTGTAAGTATCTTAAAACCTATGGATTGCTATGTCTCCGAAAGAGAATCAAGCATGTGTACAGGGGCATAAACGCAGCAGTGATAGGATTGGAGAGGTGCGGTGAGCAAATGAAGACCCTTTGAAGTCATATTGCATGGTACCCATTCCACGGGTTTCAACTACCCAGGTTTAAGGTATTCTTCCTTCAGCTAAAACATGCATGTGGAACCTAGAGTATAATCAACCATGTGATCGGGAGACGTGTTCAAATATGTCTCAGTTTTCCTCCCCTGGTACTCGGGTGCAACATTCCAGACGCTTTCCTAACACTCTCCCCACTTGGAGAGTCAGTCCCTTTAACCTCCTGTTTGGCCCAGTTTGCAATTTCTGCGGAAGATGAACAGGAATAGCGAGAACCAATGAGAGACTAGCTGGAGGTGTCTGGACGGGCAAATTTAACTCTCATTTCCCACCAGGAAGAGGAAATAACCAAAGGCTCAGCATGCCGTGCCGGAACCAGATTAGGGCCTGAAGCCATCCTGCGGTGTTGCGGCCAGGTCACAAGAAAGTGAGTTGAAGAAAGGAGCTCAGGAGCACTGTAATTCACAAACCTGCAGAGTTATAAATGACAGCTATCGTCCAAAAATAGACTGAAGTAAGGCTGCCAAGAGGACTTGAAAGCGGGGCAGAATTGCAGGAAACCGATTTCAGGAGGTAGACTGGAATTGCATTGAAAGCATAGGAAAAGAGGCAGAACGTCCACAATGATGCACTTGGCCAAAAAGGGCGTATGCGTTTTTTCCTGAATATATTCAGGAAAAAACGCATACGCCCTTTTTGGCCAACCAAGCAAGCTTGCAAAGGAAATCTGCACTACAATGAAGTCTCACTTCCCCCCGGTCAAAAGGGCCATCTGAAAAAAGTGTAAAATCCAGAAAGGCAGGAGAGGTCATGGAGAACTGGGAGCCTTGTTATGCTGATGGGCGGGATGTAAATTGCCAACAACCACTTGGGAGAAGTGTATGGTGTTTCCTGAAACATCTAAAAAACAAAGCAACAGAACCTAGGGCACTTCCACTTATGGTCCTATAGCTTAGGGAAATTAAAATGAAAAAGACACAGCCACCCCAAAGTTTGGAACGGCTCTGTTTACAAGAACCTCGTTTACAGTACAAGTTCAACATCGCAGAAAGTGAAAAATGGATAAAGAAGTTGTGGTATTTACTTACAAAGCAATATCACTCAGCAATGAAATCTGTGTCATCAGGCCCTTAGAAGCTCAATGAGTGGATTCAGGTATGATGATTCTAACTGAAGTAAGTCACACAGAAAAAGAAACATCATAAGATATCAGTAATACACGGAATGTAAACTTGGCTACACAGGAACTGAATTACAGAACAGAACAGGGTCTCAAATTTAGAAAACCAACTTATGCTTGCTTAAGGGTAAAGGTGAGTTGGGGTGCTGCATAAAACCAGAGATTGAAATGAGCACAGATAAAGTTCCTTAAGCCAAATATGGAATAGACAAGAGCTACTCCTTGCTCAACGAAATGGACTCAACACCGCATATTAAACGCCTAAGAATGTACCTGACTTGTAAGTATCTTAAAACCTATGGATTGCTATGTCTCCGAAAGAGAATCAAGCATGTGTACAGGGGCATAAACGCAGCAGTGATAGGATTGGAGAGGTGCGGTGAGCAAATGAAGACCCTTTGAAGTCATATTGCATGGTACCCATTCCACGGGTTTCAACTACCCAGTTTTAAGGTATTCTTCCTTCAGCTAAAACATGCATGTGGAACCTAGAGTATAATCAACCATGTGATCGGGAGACGTGTTCAAATATGTCTCAGTTTTCCTCCCCTGGTACTCGGGTGCAACATTCCAGACGCTTTACTAACACTCTCCCGACTTGGAGAGTCAGTCCCTTTAACCTCCTGTTTGGCCCAGTTTGCAATTTCTGCGGAAGATGAACAGGAATAGCGAGAACCAATGAGAGACTAGCTGGAGGTGTCTGGACGGGCAAATTTAACTCTCATTTCCCACCAGGAAGAGGAAATAACCAAAGGCTCAGCGTGCCGTGCCGGAACCAGATTAGGGCCTGAAGCCATCCTGCGGTGTTGCGGCCAGGTCACAAGAAAGCGAGTTGAAGAAAGGAGCTCAGGGGCACTGTAATTCACAAACCTGCAGAGTTATAAATGACAGCTATCGTCCAAAAATAGACTGAAGTAAGGCTGCCAAGAGGACTTGAAAGCGGGGCAGAATTGCAGGAAACCGATTTCAGGAGGTAGACTGGAATTGCATTGAAAGCATAGGAAAAGAGGCAGAACGTCCACAATGATGCACTTGGCCAAAAAGGGCGTATGCGTTTTTTCCTGAATATATTCAGGAAAAAACGCATACGCCCTTTTTGGCCAACCAAGCAAGCTTGCAAAGGAAATCTGCACTACAATGAAGTCTCACTTCCCCCCGGTCAAAAGGGCCATCTGAAAAAAGTGTAAAATCCAGAAAGGCAGGACAGGTCATGGAGAACTGGGAGCCTTGTTATGCTGATGGGCGGGATGTAAATTGCCAACAACCACTTGGGAGAAGTGTATGGTGTTTCCTGAAACATCTAAAAAACAAAGCAACAGAACCTAGGGAACTTCCACTTATGGTCCTATAGCTTAGGGAAATTAAAATGAAAAAGACACAGCCACCCCAAAGTTTGGAACGGCTCTGTTTACAAGAACCTCGTTTACAGTACAAGTTCAACATCGCAGAAAGTGAAAAATGGATAAAGAAGTTGTGGTATTTACTTACAAAGCAATATCACTCAGCAATGAAATCTGTGTCATCAGGCCCTTAGAAGCTCAATGAGTGGATTCAGGTATGATGATTCTAACTGAAGTAAGTCACACAGAAAAAGAAACATCATAAGATATCAGTAATACACGGAATGTAAACTTGGCTACACAGGAACTGAATTACAGAACAGAACAGGGTCTCAAATTTAGAAAACCAACTTATGCTTGCTTAAGGGTAAAGGTGAGTTGGGGTGCTGCATAAAACCAGAGATTGAAATGAGCACAGATAAAGTTCCTTAAGCCAAATATGGAATAGACAAGAGCTACTCCTTGCTCAACGAAATGGACTCAACACCGCATATTAAACGCCTAAGAATGTACCTGACTTGTAAGTATCTTAAAACCTATGGATTGCTATGTCTCCGAAAGAGAATCAAGCATGTGTACAGGGGCATAAACACAGCAGTGATAGGATTGGAGAGGTGCGGTGAGCAAATGAAGACCCTTTGAAGTCATATTGCATGGTACCCATTCCACGGGTTTCAACTACCCAGGTTTAAGGTATTCTTCCTTCAGCTAAAACATGCATGTGGAACCTAGAGTATAATCAACCATGTGATCGGGAGACGTGTTCAAATATGTCTCAGTTTTCGTACCCTGGTACTCGGGTGCAACATTCCAGACGCTTTACTAACACTCTCCCCACTTGGAGAGTCAGTCCCTTTAACCTCCTGTTTGGCCCAGTTTGCAATTTCTGCGGAAGATGAACAGGAATAGCGAGAACCAATGAGAGACTAGCTGGAGGTGTCTGGACGGGCAAATTTAACTCTCATTTCCCACCAGGAAGAGGAAATAACCAAAGGCTCAGCGTGCCGTGCCGGAACCAGATTAGGGCCTGAAGCCATCCTGCGGTGTTGCGGCCAGGTCACAAGAAAGCGAGTTGAAGAAAGGAGCTCAGGGGCACTGTAATTCACAAACCTGCAGAGTTATAAATGACAGCTATCGTCCAAAAATAGACTGAAGTAAGGCTGCCAAGAGGACTTGAAAGCGGGGCAGAATTGCAGGAAACCGATTTCAGGAGGTAGACTGGAATTGCATTGAAAGCATAGGAAAAGAGGCAGAACGTCCACAATGATGCACTTGGCCAAAAAGGGCGTATGCGTTTTTTCCTGAATATATTCAGGAAAAAACGCATACGCACTTTTTGGCCAACCAAGCAAGCTTGCAAAGGAAATCTGCACTACAATGAAGTCTCACTTCCCCCCGGTCAAAAGGGCCATCTGAAAAAAGTGTAAAATTCAGAAAGGCAGGACAGGTCATGGAGAACTGGGAGCCTTGTTATGCTGATGGGCGGGATGTAAATTGCCAACAACCACTTGGGAGAAGTGTATGGTGTTTCCTGAAACATCTAAAAAACAAAGCAACAGAACCTAGGGCACTTCCACTTATGGTCCTATAGCTTAGGGAAATTAAAATGAAAAAGACACAGCCACCCCAAAGTTTGGAACGGCTCTGTTTACAAGAACCTCGTTTACAGTACAAGTTCAACATCGCAGAAAGTGAAAAATGGATAAAGAAGTTGTGGTATTTACTTACAAAGCAATATCACTCAGCAATGAAATCTGTGTCATCAGGCCCTTAGAAGCACAATGAGTGGATTCAGGTATGATGATTCTAACTGAAGTAAGTCACACAGAAAAAGAAACATCATAAGATATCAGTAATACACGGAATGTAAACTTGGCTACACAGGAACTGAATTACAGAACAGAACAGGGTCTCAAATTTAGAAAACCAACTTATGCTTGCTTAAGGGTAAAGGTGAGTTGGGGTGCTGCATAAAACCAGAGATTGAAATGAGCACAGATAAAGTTCCTTAAGCCAAATATGGAATAGACAAGAGCTACTCCTTGCTCAACGAAATGGACTCAACACCCCATATTAAACGCCTAAGAATGTACCTGACTTGTAAGTATCTTAAAACCTATGGATTGCTATGTCTCCGAAAGAGAATCAAGCATGTGTACAGGGGCATAAACGCAGCAGTGATAGGATTGGAGAGGTGCGGTGAGCAAATGAAGACCCTTTGAAGTCATATTGCATGGTACCCATTCCACGGGTTTCAACTATCCAGGTTTAAGGTATTCTTCCTTCAGCTAAAACATGCATGTGGAACCTAGAGTATAATCAACCATGTGATCGGGAGACGTGTTCAAATATGTCTCAGTTTTCCTCCCCTGGTACTCGGGTGCAACATTCCAGACGCTTTCCTAACACTCTCCCCACTTGGAGAGTCAGTCCCTTTAACATCCTGTTTGGCCCAGTTTGCAATTTCTGCGGAAGATGAACAGGAATAGCGAGAACCAATGAGAGGCTAGCTGGAGGTGTCTGGACGGGCAAATTTAACTCTCATTTCCCACCAGGAAGAGGAATTAACCAAAGGCTCAGCGTGCCGGGCCGGAACCAGATTAGGGCCTGAAGCCATCCTGCGGTGTTGCGGCCAGGTCACAAGAAAGCGAGTTGAAGAAAGGAGCTCAGGGGCACTGTAATTCACAAACCTGCAGAGTTATAAATGACAGCTATCGTCCAAAAATAGACTGAAGTAAGGCTGCCAAGAGGACTTGAAAGCGGGGCAGAATTGCAGGAAACCGATTTCAGGAGGTAGACTGGAATTGCATTGAAAGCATAGGAAAAGAGGCAGAACGTCCACAATGATGCACTTGGCCAAAAAGGGCGTATGCGTTTTTTCCTGAATATATTCAGGAAAAAACGCATACGCCCTTTTTGGCCAACCAAGCAAGCTTGCAAAGGAAATCTGCACTACAATGAAGTCTCACTTCCCCCCGGTCAAAAGGGCCATCTGAAAAAAGTGTAAAATCCAGAAAGGCAGGACAGGCCATGGAGAACTGGGAGCCTTGTTATGCTGATGGGCGGGATGTAAATTGCCAACAGACACTCGGGAGAAGTGTATGGTGTTTCCTGAAACATCTAAAAAACAAAGCAACAGAGCCTAGGGCACTGCCACTTATGGTCCTATAGCTTAGGGAAATTAAAATCAAAAAGACACAGCCACCCCAAAGTTTGGGATGCCTCTGTTTACAAGAACCTCGTTTACAGTACAAGTTCAACATCGCAGAAAGTGAAAAATGGATAAAGAAGTTGTGGTATTTACTTACAAAGCAATATCACTCAGCAATGAAATCTGTGTCATCAGGCCCTTAGCATCACAATGAGTGGATTCAGGTATGATGATTCTAACTGAAATAAGTCACACAGAAAAAGAAACATCATAAGATATCAGTAATACACGGAATGTAAACTTGGTTACACAGGAACTGAATTACAGAACAGAACAGGGTCTCAAATTTACAAAACCAACTTATGCTTGCTTAAGGGTAAAGGTGAGTTGGGGTGCTGCATAAAACCAGAGATTGAAATGAGCACAGATAAAGTTCCTTAAGCCAAATATGGAATAGACAAGAGCTACTCCTTGCTCAACGAAATGGACTCAACACCGCATATTAAACGCCTAAGAATGTACCTGACTAGTAAGTATCTTAAAACCTATGGATTGCTATGTCTCCGAAAGAGAATCAAGCATGTGTACAGGGGCATAAACGCAGCAGTGATAGGATTGGAGAGGTTCGGTGAGCAAATGAAGACCCTTTGAAGTCATATTGCATGGTACCCATTCCACGGGTTTCAACTACCCAGGTTTAAGGTATTCTTCCTTCAGCTAAAACATGCATGTGGAACCTAGAGTATGATCAACCATGTGATCGGGAGACGTGTTCAAATATGTCTCAGTTTTCCTCCCCTGGTACTCGGGTGCAACATTCCAGACGCTTTACTAACACTCTCCCCACTTGGAGAGTCAGTCCCTTTAACCTCCTGTTTGGCCCAGTTTGCAATTTCTGCGGAAGATGAACAGGAATAGCGAGAACCAATGAGAGACTAGCTGGAGGTGTCTGGACGGGCAAATTTAACTCTCATTTCCCACCAGGAAGAGGAAATAACCAAAGGCTCAGCGTGCCGTGCCGGAACCAGATTAGGGCCTGAAGCCATCCTGCGGTGTTGCGGCCAGGTCACAAGAAAGTGAGTTGAAGAAAGGAGCTCAGGAGCACTGTAATTCACAAACCTGCAGAGTTATAAATGACAGCTATCGTCCAAAAATAGACTGAAGTAAGGCTGCCAAGAGGACTTGAAAGCGGGGCAGAATTGCAGGAAACCGATTTCAGGAGGTAGACTGGAATTGCATTGAAAGCATAGGAAAAGAGGCAGAACGTCCACAATGATGCACTTGGCCAAAAAGGGCGTATGCGTTTTTTCCTGAATATATTCAGGAAAAAACGCATACGCCCTTTTTGGCCAACCAAGCAAGCTTGCAAAGGAAATCTGCACTACAATGAAGTCTCACTTCCCCCCGGTCAAAAGGGCCATCTGAAAAAAGTGTAAAATCCAGAAAGGCAGGACAGGTCATGGAGAACTGGGAGCCTTGTTATGCTGATGGGCGGGATGTAAATTGCCAACAACCACTTGGGAGAAGTGTATGGTGTTTCCTGAAACATCTAAAAAACAAAGCAACAGAACCTAGGGCACTTCCACTTATGGTCCTATAGCTTAGGGAAATTAAAATGAAAAAGACACAGCCACCCCAAAGTTTGGAACGGCTCTGTTTACAAGAACCTCGTTTACAGTACAAGTTCAACATCGCAGAAAGTGAAAAATGGATAAAGAAGTTGTGGTATTTACTTACAAAGCAATATCACTCAGCAATGAAATCTGTGTCATCAGGCCCTTAGCAGCACAATGAGTGGATTCAGGTATGATGATTCTAACTGAAGTAAGTCACACAGAAAAAGAAACATCATAAGATATCAGTAATACACGGAATGTAAACTTGGCTACACAGGAACTGAATTACAGAACAGAACAGGGTCTCAAATTTAGAAAACCAACTTATGCTTGCTTAAGGGTAAAGGTGAGTTGGGGTGCTGCATAAAACCAGAGATTGAAATGAGCACAGATAAAGTTCCTTAAGCCAAATATGGAATAGACAAGAGCTACTCCTTGCTCAACGAAATGGACTCAACACCGCATATTAAACGCCTAAGAATGTACCTGACTTGTAAGTATCTTAAAACCTATGGATTGCTGTCTCCGAAAGAGAATCAAGCATGTGTACAGGGGCATAAACGCAGCAGTGATAGGATTGGAGAGGTGCGGTGAGCAAATGAAGACCCTTTGAAGTCATATTGCATGGTACCCATTCCACGGGTTTCAACTACCCAGGTTTAAGGTATTCTTCCTTCAGCTAAAACATGCATGTGGAACCTAGAGTATAATCAACCATGTGATCGGGAGACGTGTTCAAATATGTCTCAGTTTTCCTCCCCTGGTACTCGGGTGCAACATTCCAGACACTTTACTAACACTCTCCCCACTTGGAGAGTCAGTCCCTTTAACCTCCTGTTTGGCCCAGTTTGCAATTTCTGCGGAAGATGAACAGGAATAGCGAGAACCAATGAGAGACTAGCTGGAGGTGTCTGGACGGGCAAATTTAACTCTCATTTCCCACCAGGAAGAGGAAATAACCAAAGGCTCAGCGTGCCGTGCCGGAACCAGATTAGGGCCTGAAGCCATCCTGCGGTGTTGCGGCCAGGTCACAAGAAAGCGAGTTGAAGAAAGGAGCTCAGGGGCACTGTAATTCACAAACCTGCAGAGTTATAAATGACAGCTATCGTCCAAAAATAGACTGAAGTAAGGCTGCCAAGAGGACTTGAAAGCGGGGCAGAATTGCAGGAAACCGATTTCAGGAGGTAGACTGGAATTGCATTGAAAGCATAGGAAAAGAGGCAGAACGTCCACAATGATGCACTTGGCCAAAAAGGGCGTATGCGTTTTTTCCTGAATATATTCAGGAAAAAACGCATACGCCCTTTTTGGCCAACCAAGCAAGCTTGCAAAGGAAATCTGCACTACAATGAAGTCTCACTTCCCCCCGGTCAAAAGGGCCATCTGAAAAAAGTGTAAAATCCAGAAAGGCAGGACAGGTCATGGAGAACTGGGAGCCTTGTTATGCTGATGGGCGGGATGTAAATTGCCAACAACCACTTGGGAGAAGTGTATGGTGTTTCCTGAAACATCTAAAAAACAAAGCAACAGAACCTAGGGCACTTCCACTTATGGTCCTATAGCTTAGGGAAATTAAAATCAAAAAGACACAGCCACCCCAAAGTTTGGAACGGCTCTGTTTACAAGAACCTCGTTTACAGTACAAGTTCAACATCGCAGAAAGTGAAAAATGGATAAAGAAGTTGTGGTATTTACTTACAAAGCAATATCACTCAGCAATGAAATCTGTGTCATCAGGCCCTTAGAAGCACAATGAGTGGATTCAGGTATGATGATTCTAACTGAAGTAAGTCACACAGAAAAAGAAACATCATAAGATATCAGTAATACACGGAATGTAAACTTGGCTACACAGGAACTGAATTACAGAACAGAACAGGGTCTCAAATTTAGAAAACCAACTTATGCTTGCTTAAGGGTAAAGGTGAGTTGGGGTGCTGTATAAAACCAGAGATTGAAATGAGCACAGATAAAGTTCCTTAAGCCAAATATGGAATAGACAAGAGCTACTCCTTGCTCAACGAAATGGACTCAACACCGCATATTAAACGCCTAAGAATGTACCTGACTTGTAAGTATCTTAAAACCTATGGATTGCTATGTCTCCGAAAGAGAATCAAGCATGTGTACAGGGGCATAAACGCAGCAGTGATAGGATTGGAGAGGTGCGGTGAGCAAATGAAGACCCTTTGAAGTCATATTGCATGGTACCCATTCCACGGGTTTCAACTACCCAGGTTTAAGGTATTCTTCCTTCAGCTAAAACATGCATGTGGAACCTAGAGTATAATCAACCATGTGATCGGGAGACGTGTTCAAATATGTCTCAGTTTTCCTCCCCTGGTACTCGGGTGCAACATTCCAGACGCTTTCCTAACACTCTCCCCACTTGGAGAGTCAGTCCCTTTAACCTCCTGTTTGGCCCAGTTTGCAATTTCTGCGGAAGATGAACAGGAATAGCGAGAACCAATGAGAGACTAGCTGGAGGTGTCTGGACGGGCAAATTTAACTCTCATTTCCCACCAGGAAGAGGAAATAACCAAAGGCTCAGCGTGCCGTGCCGGAACCAGATTAGGGCCTGAAGCCATCCTGCGGTGTTGCGGCCAGGTCACAAGAAAGCGAGTTGAAGAAAGGAGCTCAGGGGCACTGTAATTCACAAACCTGCAGAGTTATAAATGACAGCTATCGTCCAAAAATAGACTGAAGTAAGGCTGCCAAGAGGACTTGAAAGCGGGGCAGAATTGCAGGAAACCGATTTCAGGAGGTAGACTGGAATTGCATTGAAAGCATAGGAAAAGAGGCAGAACGTCCACAATGATGCACTTGGCCAAAAAGGGCGTATGCGTTTTTTCCTGAATATATTCAGGAAAAAACGCATACGCCCTTTTTGGCCAACCAAGCAAGCTTGCAAAGGAAATCTGCACTACAATGAAGTCTCACTTCCCCCCGGTCAAAAGGGCCATCTGAAAAAAGTGTAAAATCCAGAAAGGCAGGACAGGTCATGGAGAACTGGGAGCCTTGTTATGCTGATGGGCGGGATGTAAATTGCCAACAACCACTTGGGAGAAGTGTATGGTGTTTCCTGAAACATCTAAAAAACAAAGCAACAGAACCTAGGGCACTTCCACTTATGGTCCTATAGCTTAGGGAAATTAAAATGAAAAAGACACAGCCACCCCAAAGTTTGGAACGGCTCTGTTTACAAGAACCTCGTTTACAGTACAAGTTCAACATCGCAGAAAGTGAAAAATGGATAAAGAAGTTGTGGTATTTACTTACAAAGCAATATCACTCAGCAATGAAATCTGTGTCATCAGGCCCTTAGAAGCACAATGAGTGGATTCAGGTATGATGATTCTAACTGAAGTAAGTCACACAGAAAAAGAAACATCATAAGATATCAGTAATACACGGAATGTAAACTTGGCTACACAGGAACTGAATTACAGAACAGAACAGGGTCTCAAATTTAGAAAACCAACTTATGCTTGCTTAAGGGTAAAGGTGAGTTGGGGTGCTGCATAAAACCAGAGATTGAAATGAGCACAGATAAAGTTCCTTAAGCCAAATATGGAATAGACAAGAGCTACTCCTTGCTCAACGAAATGGACTCAACACCGCATATTAAACGCCTAAGAATGTACCTGACTTGTAAGTATCTTAAAACCTATGGATTGCTATGTCTCCGAAAGAGAATCAAGCATGTGTACAGGGGCATAAACGCAGCAGTGATAGGATTGGAGAGGTGCGGTGAGCAAATGAAGACCCTTTGAAGTCATATTGCATGGTACCCATTCCACGGGTTTCAACTACCCAGGTTTAAGGTATTCTTCCTTCAGCTAAAACATGCATGTGGAACCTAGAGTATAATCAACCATGTGATCGGGAGACGTGTTCAAATATGTCTCAGTTTTCCTCCCCTGGTACTCGGGTGCAACATTCCAGACGCTTTACTAACACTCTCCCCACTTGGAGAGTCAGTCCCTTTAACCTCCTGTTTGGCCCAGTTTGCAATTTCTGCGGAAGATGAACAGGAATAGCGAGAACCAATGAGAGACTAGCTGGAGGTGTCTGGACGGGCAAATTTAACTCTCATTTCCCACCAGGAAGAGGAAATAAGCAAAGGCTCAGCGTGCCGTGCCGGAACCAGATTAGGGCCTGAAGCCATCCTGCGGTGTTGCGGCCAGGTCACAAGAAAGCGAGTTGAAGAAAGGAGCTCAGGGGCACTGTAATTCACAAACCTGCAGAGTTATAAATGACAGCTATCGTCCAAAAATAGACTGAAGTAAGGCTGCCAAGAGGACTTGAAAGCGGGGCAGAATTGCAGGAAACCGATTTCAGGAGGTAGACTGGAATTGCATTGAAAGCATAGGAAAAGAGGCAGAACGTCCACAATGATGCACTTGGCCAAAAAGGGCGTATGCGTTTTTTCCTGAATATATTCAGGAAAAAACGCATACGCCCTTTTTGGCCAACCAAGCAAGCTTGCAAAGGAAATCTGCACTACAATGAAGTCTCACTTCCCCCCGGTCAAAAGGGCCATCTGAAAAAAGTGTAAAATCCAGAAAGGCAGGACAGGCCATGGAGAACTGGGAGCCTTGTTATGCTGATGGGCGGGATGTAAATTGCCAACAGACACTCGGGAGAAGTGTATGGTGTTTCCTGAAACATCTAAAAAACAAAGCAACAGAGCCTAGGGCACTGCCACTTATGGTCCTATAGCTTAGGGAAATTAAAATCAAAAAGACACAGCCACCCCAAAGTTTGGGACGCCTCTGTTTACAAGAACCTCGTTTACAGTACAAGTTCAACATCGCAGAAAGTGAAAAATGGATAAAGAAGTTGTGGTATTTACTTACAAAGCAATATCACTCAGCAATGAAATCTATGTCATCAGGCCCTTAGCATCACAATGAGTGGATTCAGGTATGATGATTCTAACTGAAATAAGTCACACAGAAAAAGAAACATCATAAGATATCAGTAATACACGGAATGTAAACTTGGCTACACAGGAACTGAATTACAGAACAGAACAGGGTCTCAAATTTAGAAAACCAACTTATGCTTGCTTAAGGGTAAAGGTGAGTTGGGGTGCTGCATAAAACCAGAGATTGAAATGAGCACAGATAAAGTTCCTTAAGCCAAATATGGAATAGACAAGAGCTACTCCTTGCTCAACGAAATGGACTCAACACCGCATATTAAACGCCTAAGAATGTACCTGACTAGTAAGTATCGTAAAACCTATGGATTGCTATGTCTCCAAAAGAGAATCAAGCATGTGTACAGGGGCATAAACGCAGCAGTGATAGGATTGGAGAGGTTCGGTGAGCAAATGAAGACCCTTTGAAGTCATATTGCATGGTACCCATTACACGAGTCTCAACTCTCCTGGTTTAAGGTATTCTTCCTTCAGCTAAAACATGCATGTGGAACCTAAGTATGATCAACCATGTGAACGGGAGACGTGTTCAAATATGTCTCAGTTTTCCTCCCCTGGTACTCGGGTGCAACATTCCAGACGCTTTACTAACACTCTCCCCACTTGGAGAGTCAGTCCCTTTAACCTCCTGTTTGGCCCAGTTTGCAATTTCTGCGGAAGATGAACAGGAATAGCGAGAATCAATGAGAGGCTAGCTGGAGGTGTCTGGACGGGCAAATTTAACTCTCATTTCCCACCAGGAAGAGGAATTAACCAAAGGCTCAGCATGCCGGGCCGGAACCTGATTAGGGCCTGAAGCCATCCTGCGGTGTTGCGGCCAGGTCACAAGAAAGCGAGTTGAAGAAAGGAGCTCAGGGGCACTGTAATTCACAAACCTGCAGAGTTATAAATGACAGCTATCGTCCAAAAATAGACTGAAGTAAGGCTGCCAAGAGGACTTGAAAGCGGGGCAGAATTGCAGGAAACCGATTTCAGGAGGTAGACTGGAATTGCATTGAAAGCATAGGAAAAGAGGCAGAACGTCCACAATGATGCACTTGGCTAAAAAGGGCGTATGCGTTTTTTCCTGAATATATTCAGGAAAAAACGCATACGCCCTTTTTGGCCAACCAAGCAAGCTTGCAAAGGAAATCTGCACTACAATGAAGTCTCACTTCCCCCCGGTCAAAAGGGCCATCTGAAAAAAGTGTAAAATCCAGAAAGGCAGGACAGGCCATGGAGAACTGGGAGCCTTGTTATGCTGATGGGCGGGATGTAAATTGCCAACAGACACTCGGGAGAAGTGTATGGTGTTTCCTGAAACAACTAAAAAACAAAGCAACAGAGCCTAGGGCACTGCCACTTATGGTCCTATAGCTTAGGGAAATTAAAATCAAAAAGACACAGCCACCCCAAAGTTTGGAACGGCTCTGTTTACAAGAACCTCGTTTACAGTACAAGTTCAACATTGCAGAAAGTGAAAAATGGATAAAGAAGTTGTGGTATTTACTTACAAAGCAATATCACTCAGCAATGAAATCTATGTCATCAGGCCCTTAGCATCACAATGAGTGGATTCAGGTATGATGATTCTAACTGAAATAAGTCACACAGAAAACGAAACATCATAAGATATCAGTAATACACGGAATGGAAACTTGGCTACACAGGAACTGAATTACAGAACAGAACAGGGTCTCAAATTTAGAAAACCAACTTATGCTTGCTTAAGGGTAAAGGTGAGTTGGGGTGCTGCATAAAACCAGAGATTGAAATGAGCACAGATAAAATTCCTTAAGTCAAATATGGAATAGACAAGAGCTACTCCTTGCTCAATGAAATGGACTCAACACCGCATATTAAACGCCTAAGAATGTACCTGACTAGTAAGTATCGTAAAACCTATGGATTGCTATGTCTCCGAAAGAGAATCAAGCATGTGTACAGGGGCATAAACGCAGCAGTGATAGGATTGTAGAGGTGCGGTGAGCAAATGAAGACCCTTTGAAGTCATATTGCATGGTACCCATTCCACGGGTTTCAACTACCCAGGTTTAAGGTATTCTTCCTTCAGCTAAAACATGCATGTGGAACCTAGAGTATGATCAACCATGTGATCGGGAGACGTGTTCAAATATGTCTCAGTTTTCCTCCCCTGGTACTCGGGTGCAACATTCCAGACGCTTTACTAACACTCTCCCCACTTGGAGAGTCAGTCCCTTTAACCTCCTGTTTGGCCCAGTTTGCAATTTCTGCGGAAGATGAACAGGAATAGCGAAAACCAATGAGAGGCTAGCTGGAGGTGTCTGGATGGGCAAATTTAACTCTCATTTCCCACCAGGAAGAGGAATTAACCAAAGGCTCAGCATTCCGGGCCGGAACCTGATTAGGGCCTGAAGCCATCCTGCGGTGTTGCGGCCAGGTCACAAGAAAGCGAGTTGAAGAAAGGAGCTCAGGGGCACTGTAATTCACAAACCTGCAGAGTTATAAATGACAGCTATCGTCCAAAAATAGACTGAAGTAAGGCTGCCAAGAGGACTTGAAAGCGGGGCAGAATTGCAGGAAACCGATTTCAGGAGGTAGACTGGAATTTCATTGAAAGCATAGGAAAAGAGGCAGAACGTCCACAATGATGCACTTGGCCAAAAAGGGCGTATGCGTTTTTTCCTGAATATATTCAGGAAAAAACGCATATGCCCTTTTTGGCCAACCAAGCAAGCTTGCAAAGGAAATCTGCACTACAATGAAGTCTCACTTCCCCCCGGTCAAAAGGGCCATCTGAAAAAAGTGTAAAATCCAGAAAGGCAGGACAGGCCATGGAGAACTGGGAGCCTTGTTATGCTGATGGGCGGGATGTAAATTGCCAACAGACACTCGGGAGAAGTGTATGGTGTTTCCTGAAACATCTAAAAAACAAAGCAACAGAGCCTAGGGCACTGCCACTTATGGTCCTATAGCTTAGGGAAATTAAAATCAAAAAGACACAGCCACCCCAAAGTTTGGGACGCCTCTGTTTACAAGAACCTCGTTTACAGTACAAGTTCAACATCGCAGAAAGTGAAAAATGGATAAAGAAGTTGTGGTATTTACTTACAAAGCAATATCACTCAGCAATGAAATCTATGTCATCAGGCCCTTAGCATCACAATGAGTGGATTCAGGTATGATGATTCTAACTGAAATAAGTCACACAGAAAAAGAAACATCATAAGATATCAGTAATACATGGAATGTAAACTTGGCTACACAGGAACTGAATTACAGAACAGAACAGGGTCTCAAATTTAGAAAACCAACTTATGCTTGCTTAAGGGTAAAGGTGAGTTGGGGTGCTGCATAAAACCAGAGATTGAAATGAGCACAGATAAAGTTCCTTAAGTCAAATATGGAATAGACAAGAGCTACTCCTTGCTCAACGAAATGGACTCAACACCGCATATTAAACGCCTAAGAATGTACCTGACTAGTAAGTATCTTAAAACCTATGGATTGCTATGTCTCCGAAAGAGAATCAAGCATGTGTACAGGGGCATAAACGCAGCAGTGATAGGATTGGAGAGGTTCGGTGAGCAAATGAAGACCCTTTGAAGTCATATTGCATGGTACCCATTACACGGGTCTCAACTCTCCAGGTTTAAGGTATTCTTCCTTCAGCTAAAACATGCATGTGGAACCCAGAGTATGATCAACCATATGATCGGGAGACGTGTTCAAATATGTCTCAGTTTTCCTCCCCTGGTACTCGGGTGCAACATTCCAGACGCTTTACTAACACTCTCCCCACTTGGAGAGTCAGTTCCTTTAACCTCCTGTTTGGCCCAGTTTGCAATTTCTGCGGAAGATGAACAGGAATAGCGAGAACCAATGAGAGACTAGCTGGAGGTGTCTGGACGGGCAAATTTAACTCTCATTTCCCCCCAGGAAGAGGAAATAACCAAAGGCTCAGCGTGCCGTGCCGGAACCAGATTAGGGCCTGAAGCCATCCTGCGGTGTTGCGGCCAGGTCACAAGAAAGCGAGTTGAAGAAAGGAGCTCAGGGGCACTGTAATTCACAAACCTGCAGAGTTATAAATGACAGCTATCGTCCAAAAATAGACTGAAGTAAGGCTGCCAAGAGGACTTGAAAGCGGGGCAGAATTGCAGGAAACCGATTTCAGGAGGTAGACTGGAATTGCATTGAAAGCATAGGAAAAGAGGCAGAACGTCCACAATGATGCACTTGGCCAAAAAGGGCGTATGCGTTTTTTCCTGAATATATTCAGAAAAAAACGCATACGCCCTTTTTGGCCAACCAAGCAAGCTTGCAAAGGAAATCTGCACTACAATGAAGTCTCACTTTTCCCCGGTCAAAAGGGCCATCTGAAAAAAGTGTAAAATCCAGAAAGGCAGGACAGGTCATGGAGAACTGGGAGCCTTGTTATGCTGATGGGCGGGATGTAAATTGCCAACAGACACTCGGAAGAAGTGTATGGTGTTTCCTGAAACATCTAAAAAACAAAGCAACAGAGCCTAGAGCACTGCCACTTATGGTCCTATAGCTTAGGGAAATTAAAATCAAAAAGACACAGCCACCCCAAAGTTTGGGACGCCTCTGTTTACAAGAACCTCGTTTACAGTACAAGTTCAACATCGCAGAAAGTGAAAAATGGATAAAGAAGTTGTGGTATTTACTTACAAAGCAATATCACTCAGCAATGAAATCTGTGTCATCAGGCCCTTAGCAGCACAATGAGTGGATTCAGGTATGATGATTCTAACTGAAGTAAGTCACACAGAAAAAGAAACATCATAAGATATCAGTAATACACGGAATGTAAACTTGGCTACACAGGAACTGAATTACAGAACAGAACAGGGTCTCAAATTTAGAAAACCAACTCATGCTTGCTTAAGGGTAAAGGTGAGTTGGGGTGCTGCATAAAACCAGAGATTGAAATGAGCACAGATAAAGTTCCTTAAGTCAAATATGGAATAGACAAGAGCTACTCCTTGCTCAACAAATTGGACTCAACACCCCATTTAAACCCCTAAGAATGTACCTGAAAAGTAAGGCTCTTAAAACCTATGGATTGCTATGTCACCGAAAGAGAATCAAGCATGTGTACAGGGGAATAAACGCAGCAGTGATAGGATTGGAGAGGTTCGGTGAGCAAATGAAGACCCTTTGAAGTCATATTGCATGGTACCCATTACACGGGTCTTAACTCTCCAGGTTTAAGGTATTCTTCCTTCAGCTAAAACATGCATGTGGAACCCAAGTATGATCAACCATGTGAACGGGAGACGTGTTCAAATATGTCTCAGTTTTCTTCCCCTGGTACTCGGGTGCAACATTCCAGACGCTTTACTAACACTCTCCCCACTTGGAGAGTCAGTCCCTTTAACCTCCTGTTTGGCCCAGTTTGCAATTTCTGCGGAAGATGAACAGGAATAGCGAGAACCAATGAGAGGCTAGCTGGAGGTGTCTGGACGGGCAAATTTAACTCTCATTTCCCACCAGGAAGAGGAATTAACCAAAGGCTCAGCATGCCGGGCCGGAACCAGATTAGGGCCTGAAGCCATCCTGCGGTGTTGCGGCCAGGTCACAAGAAAGCGAGTTGAAGAAAGGAGCTCAGGGGCACTGTAATTCACAAACCTGCAGAGTTATAAATGACAGCTATCGTCCAAAAATAGACTGAAGTAAGGCTGCCAAGAGGACTTGAAAGCGGGGCAGAATTGCAGGAAACCGATTTCAGGAGGTAGACTGGAATTGCATTGAAAGCATAGGAAAAGAGGCAGAACGTCCACAATGATGCACTTGGCCAAAAAGGGCGTATGCGTTTTTTCCTGAATATATTCAGGAAAAAACGCATACGCCCTTTTTGGCCAACCAAGCAAGCTTGCAAAGGAAATCTGCACTACAATGAAGTCTCACTTCCCCCCAGCCAAAAGGGCCATCTGAAAAAAGTGTAAAATCCAGAAAGGCAACAGGCCATTGAGAACTGGGAGCCTTGTTATGCTGATGAGCGGGATGTAAATTGCCAACAGACACTCCGGAGAAGTGTATGGTGTTTCCTGAAACATCTAAAAAACAAAGCAACAGAGCCTAGGGCACTGCCACTTATGGTCCTATAGCTTAGGGAAATTAAAATGAAAAAGACACAGCCACCCCAAAGTTTGGAACGGCTCTGTTTACAAGAACCTCGTTTACAGTACAAGTTCAACATCGCAGAAAGTGAAAAATGGATAAAGAAGTTGTGGTATTTACTTACAAAGCAATATCACTCAGCAATGAAATCTGTGTCATCAGGCCCTTAGCAGCACAATGAGTGGATTCAGGTATGATGATTCTAACTGAAGTAAGTCACACAGAAAAAGAAACATCATAAGATATCAGTAATACACGGAATGTAAACTTGGCTACACAGGAACTGAATTACAGAACAGAACAGGTTCTCAAATTTAGAAAATCAACTTATGCTTGCTTAAGGGTAAAGGTGAGTTGGGGTGCTGCATAAAACCAGAGATTGAAATGAGCACAGATAAAGTTCCTTAAGTCAAATATGGAATAGACAAGAGCTACTCCTTGCTCAACGAAATGGACTCAACACCGCATATTAAACGCCTAAGAATGTACCTGACTAGTAAGTATCGTAAAACCTATGGATTGCTATGTCTCCAAAAGAGAATCAAGCATGTGTACAGGGGCATAAACGCAGCAGTGATAGGATTGGAGAGGTTCGGTGAGCAAATGAAGACCCTTTGAAGTCATATTGCATGGTACCCATTACACGGGTCTCAACTCTCCATGTTTAAGGTATTCTTCCTTCAGCTAAAACATGCATGTGGAACCCAAGTATGATCAACCATGTGAACGGGAGACGTGTTCAAATATGTCTCAGTTTTCCTCCCCTGGTACTCGGGTGCAACATTCCAGACGCTTTACTAACACTCTCCCCACTTGGAGAGTCAGCGCCTTTAACCTCCTGTTTGGCACAGTTTGCAATTTCTGCGGAAGATGAACAGGAATAGCGAGAACCAATGAGAGGCTAGCTGGAGGTGTCTGGACGGGCAAATTTAACTCTCATTTCCCACCAGGAAGAGGAATTAACCAAAGGCTCAGCATGTCGGGCCGGAACCAGATTAGGGCCTGAAGCCATCCTGCGGTGTTGCGGCCAGCTCAAAAGAAACCGAGTTGAAGAAAAGAGCTCAGGGGCACTGTAATGCACAAACCTGCAGAGTTATAAATGACAGCTATCGTCCAAAAATAGACTGAAGTAAGGCTGCCAAGAGGACTTGAAAGCGGGGCAGAATTGCAGGAAACCGATTTCAGGAGGTAGACTGGAATTGCATTGAAAGCATAGGAAAAGAGGCAGAACGTCCACAATGATGCACTTGGCCGAAAAGTGCGTATGCGTTTTTTCCTGAATATATTCAGGAAAAAACGCATACGCCCTTTTTGGCCAACCAAGCAAGCTTGCAAAGGAAATCTGCACTACAATGAAGTCTCACTTCCCCCCGGTCAAAAGGGCCATCTGAAAAAAGTGTAAAATCCAGAAAGGCAGGACAGGCCATGGAGAACTGGGAGCCTTGTTATGCTGATGGGCGGGATGTAAATTGCCAACAACCACTCGGGAGAAGTGTATGGTGTTTCCTGAAACATCTAAAAAACAAAGCAACAGAGCCTAGGGCACTGCCACTTATGGTCCTATAGCTTAGGGAAATTAAAATCAAAAAGACACAGCCACCCCAAAGTTTGGAACGGCTTTGTTTACAAGAACCTCGTTTACAGTACAAGTTCAACATCGCAGAAAGTGAAAAATGGATAAAGAAGTTGTGGTATTTACTTACAAAGCAATATCACTCAGTAATGAAATCTATGTCATCAGGCCCTTAGCAGCACAATGAGTGGATTCAGGTATGATGATTCTAACTGAAGTAAGTCACACAGAAAAAGAAACATCATAAGATATCAGTAATACACGGAATGTAAACTTGGCTACACAGGAACTGAATTACAGAACAGAACAGGGTCTCAAATTTAGAAAACCAACTTATTCTTGCTTAAAGGTAAAGGTGAGTTGGGGTCCTGCATAAAACCAGAGATTGAAATGAGCACAGATAAAGTTCCTTAAGCCAAATATGGAATAGAAAAGAGCTACTCCTTGCTCAACGAAATGGACTAAACACCCCATATTAAACGCCTAAGAATGTACCTGACTAGTAAGTATCTTAAAACCTATGGATTGCTATGTCTCTGAAAGAGAATCAAGCATGTGTACAGGGGCGTAAACGCAGCAGTGATAGGATTGGAGAGGTTCGGTGAGCAAATGAAGACCCTTTGAAGTCATATTGCATGGTACCCATTACACGGGTCTCAACTCTCCAGGTTTAAGGTATTCTTCCTTCAGCTAAAACATGCATGTGGAACCCAAGTATGATCAACCATGTGAACGGGAGACGTGTTCAAATATGTCTCAGTTTTCCTCCCCTGGTACTCGGGTGCAACATTCCAGACGCTTTACTAACACTCTCCCCATTGGAGAGTCAGCGCCTTTAACCTCCTGTTTGGCCCAGTTTGCAATTTCTGCGGAAGATGAACAGGAATAGCGAGAACCAATGAGAGGCTAGCTGGAGGTGTCTGGACGGGCAAATTTAACTCTCATTTCCCACCAGGAAGAGGAATTAACCAAAGGCTCAGCATGTCGGGCCGGAACCAGATTAGGGCCTGAAGCCATCCTGCGGTGTTGCGACCAGGTCACAAGAAAGCGAGTTGAAGAAAGGAGCTCAGGGGCACTGTAATTCACAAACCTGCAGAGTTATAAATGACAGCTATCGTCCAAAAATAGACTGAAGTAAGGCTGCCAAGAGGACTTGAAAGCGGGGCAGAATTGCAGGAAACCGATTTCAGGAGGTAGACTGGAATTTCATTGAAAGCATAGGAAAAGAGGCAGAACGTCCACAATGATGCACTTGGCCAAAAAGGGCGTATGCGTTTTTTCCTGAATATATTCAGAAAGAAACGCATACGCCCTTTTTGGCCAACCAAGCAAGCTTGCAAAGGAAATCTGCACTACAAT
Source organism: Stenella coeruleoalba (assembly GCF_951394435.1). Classification (NCBI taxonomy): domain Eukaryota; kingdom Metazoa; phylum Chordata; class Mammalia; order Artiodactyla; family Delphinidae; genus Stenella; species Stenella coeruleoalba. The sequence continues at coordinate 1,165,343 of NW_027646306.1, forward strand.
GAAGTCTCAGTTCCCCCCGGTCAAAAGGGCCATCTGTAAAAAGTGTACAATCCAGAAAGGCAACAGGCCATTGAGAACTGGGAGCCTTGTTATGCTGATGGGCGGGATGTAAATTGCCAACAGACACTTGGGAGAAGTGTATGGTGTTTCCTGAAACATCTAAAAAACAAAGCAACAGAGCCTAGGGCACTTCCACTTATGGTCCTATAGCTTAGGGAAATTAAAATCAAAAAGACACAGCCACCCCAAAGTTTGGAACGGCTCTGTTTACAAGAACCTCGTTTACAGTACAAGTTCAACATCGCAGAAAGTGAAAAATGGATAAAGAAGTTGTGGTATTTACTTACAAAGCAATATCACTCAGCAATGAAATATGTGTCATCAGGCCTTTAGCAGCACAATGAGTGGATTCAGGTATGATGATTCTAACTGAAGTAAGTCACACAGAAAAAGAAACATCATAAGATATCAGTAATAAACGGAATGTAAACTTGGCTACACAGGAACTGAATTACAGAACAGAACAGGGTCTCAAATTTAGAAAAGCAACTTATGCTTGCTTAAGGGTAAAGGTGAGTTGGGGTGCTGCATAAAATCAGAGATTAAAATGAGCACAGATAAAGTTCCTTAAGTCAAATATGGAATAGACAAGAGCTACTCCTTGCTCAACGAAATGGACTCAACACCGCATATTAAACGCCTAAGAATGTACCTGACTAGTAAGTATCTTAAAACCTATGGATTGCTATGTCTCCGAAAGAGAATCAAGCATGTGTACAGGGGCATAAACGCAGCAGTGATAGGATTGGAGAGGTTCGGTGAGCAAATGAAGACCCTTTGAAGTCATATTGCATGGTACCCATTACACGGGTCTTAACTCTCCAGGTTTAAGGTATTCTTCCTTCAGCTAAAACATGCATGTGGAACCCAGAGTATGATCAACCATGTGAACGGGAGACGTGTTCAAATATGTCTCAGTTTTCCTCCCCTGGTACTCGGGTGCAACATTCCAGACGCTTTACTAACACTCTCCCCACTTGGAGAGTCAGCGCCTTTAACCTCCTGTTTGGCCCAGTTTGCAATTTCTGCGGAAAATGAACAGGAATAGTGAGAACCAATGAGAGGCTAGCTGGAGGTGTCTGGACGGGCAAATTTAACTCTCATTTCCCACCAGGAAGAGGAAATAACCAAAGGCTCAGCGTGCCGTACCAGAACCAGATTAGGGCCTGAAGCCATCCTGCGGTGTTGCGGCCAGCTCAAAAGAAAGCGAGTTGAAGAAAGGAGCTCAGGGGCACTGTAATTCACAAACCTGCAGAGTTATAAATGACAGCTATCGTGCAAAAATATACTGAAGTAAGGCTGCCAAGAGGACTTGAAAGCGGGGCAGAATTGCAGGAAACCGATTTCAGGAGGCAGACTGAAATTGCATTGAAAGCATAGGAAAAGAGGCAGAACGTCCACAATGATGCACTTGGCCAAAAAGGGCGTATGCGTTTTTTCTTGAATATATTCAGGAAAAAACGCATACGCCCTTTTTGGCCAACCAAGCAAGCTTGCAAAGGAAATCTGCACTACAATGAAGTCTCACTTCCCCCCGGTCAAAAGGGCCATCTGAAAAAAGTGTAAAATCCAGAAAGGCAACAGGCCATTGAGAATTGGGAGCCTTGTTATGCTGATGGGCGGGATGTAAATTGCCAACAGACACTCGGGAGAAGTGTATGGTGTTTCCTGAAACATCTAAAAAACAAAGCAACAGAACCTAGGGCACTTCCACTTATGGTCCTATAGCTTAGGGAAATTAAAATCAAAAAGACACAGCCACCCCAAAGTTTGGAACGGCTCTGTTTACAAGAACCTCGTTTACAGTACAAGTTCAACATCGCAGAAAGTGAAAAATGGATAAAGAAGTTGTGGTATTTACTTACAAAGCAATATCACTCAGCAATGAAATTTGTGTCATCAGGCCCTTAGCAGCACAATGAGTGGATTCAGGTGTGATGATTCTAACTGAAGTAAGTCACACAGAAAAAGAAACATCATAAGATATCAGTAATACACGGAATGTAAACTTGGCTACACAGGAACTGAATTACAGAACAGAACAGGGTCTCAAATTTAGAAAACCAACTTATTCTTGCTTAAAGGTAAAGGTGAGTTGGGGTCCTGCATAAAACCAGAGATTGAAATGAGCACAGATAAAGTTCCTTAAGCCAAATATGGAATAGAAAAGAGCTACTCCTTGCTCAACGAAATGGACTAAACACCCCATATTAAACGCCTAAGAATGTACCTGACTAGTAAGTATCTTAAAACCTATGGATTGCTATGTCTCTGAAAGAGAATCAAGCATGTGTACAGGGGCGTAAACGCAGCAGTGATAGGATTGGAGAGGTTCGGTGAGCAAATGAAGACCCTTTGAAGTCATATTGCATGGTACCCATTCCACGGGTTTCAACTACCCAGGTTTAAGGTATTCTTCCTTCAGCTAAATCATGCATGTGGGACCTAGAGTATGATCAACCATGTGATCGGGAGACGTGTTCAAATATGTCTCAGTTTTCCTCCCCTGGTACTCGGGTGCAACATTCCAGACGCTTTACTAACACTCTCCCCACTTGGAGAGTCAGTCCCTTTAAACTCCTGTTTGGCCCAGTTTGCAATTTCTGCGGAAGATGAACAGGAATAGCGAGAACCAATGAGAGGCTAGCTGGAGGTGTCTGGACGGGCAAATTTAACTCTCATTTCCCACCAGGAAGAGGAATTAACCAAAGGCTCAGCATGCCGGGCCGGAACCAGATTAGGGCCTGAAGCCATCCTGCGGTGTTGCGGCCAGGTCACAAGAAAGCGAGTTGAAGAAAGGAGCTCAGGGGCACTGTAATTCACAAACCTGCAGAGTTATAAATGACAGCTATCGTCCAAAAATAGACTGAAGTAAGGCTGCCAAGAGGACTTGAAAGCGGGACAGAATTGCAGGAAACCGATTTCAGGAGGTAGACTGGAATTGCATTGAAAGCATAGGAAAAGAGGCAGAACGTCCACAATGATGCACTTGGCCAAAAAGGGCGTATGCGTTTCTTCCTGAATATATTCAGGAAAAAACGCATATGCCCTTTTTGGCCAACCAAGCAAGCTTGCAAAGGAAATCTGCACTACAATGAAGTCTCACTTCCCCCCGTTCAAAAGGGCCATCTGAAAAAAGTGTAAAATCCAGAAAGGCAGGACAGGCCATGGAGAACTGGGAGCCTTGTTATGCTGATGGGCGGGATGTAAATTGCCAACAGACACTCGGGAGAAGTGTATGGTGTTTCCTGAAACATCTAAAAAACAAAGCAACAGAGCCTAGGGCACTGCCACTTATGGTCGTATAGCTTAGGGAAATTAAAATCAAAAAGACACAGCCACCCCAAAGTTTGGAACGGCTCTGTTTACAAGAACCTCGTTTACAGTACAAGTTCAACATCGCAGAAAGTGAAAAATGGATAAAGAAGTTGTGGTATTTACTTACAAAGCAATATCACTCAGCAATGAAATTTGTGTCATCAGGCCCTTAGCAGCACATTGAGTGGATTCAGGTGTGATGATTCTAACTGAAATAAGTCACACAGAAAAAGAAACATCATAAGATATCAGTAATACACGGAATGTAAACTTGGCTACACAGGAACTGAATTACAGAACAGAACAGGGTCTCAAATTTAGAAAACCAACTTATGCTTGCTTAAGGGTAAAGGTGAGTTGGGGTGCTGCATAAAACCAGAGATTGAAATGAGCACAGATAAAGTTCCTTAAGTCAAATATGGAATAGACAAGAGCTACTCCTTGCTCAACGAAATGGACTCAACACCGCATATTAAACGCCTAAGAATGTACCTGACTAGTAAGTATCGTAAAACCTATGGATTGCTATGTCTCCAAAAGAGAATCAAGCATGTGTACAGGGGCATAAACGCAGCAGTGATAGGATTGGAGAGGTTCGGTGAGCAAATGAAGACCCTTTGAAGTCATATTGCATGGTACCCATTACACGGGTCTCAACTCTCCAGGTTTAAGGTATTCTTCCTTCAGCTAAAACATGCATGTGGAACCCAAGTATGATCAACCATGTGAAAGGGAGACGTGTTCAAATATGTCTCAGTTTACCTCCCCTGGTACTCGGGTGCAACATTCCAGACGCTTTACTAACACTCTCCCCACTTGGAGAGTCAGCGCCTTTAACCTCCTGTTTGGCCCAGTTTGCAATTTCTGCGGAAGATGAACAGGAATAGCGAGAACCAATGAGAGGCTAGCTGGAGGTGTCTGGACGGGCAAATTTAACTCTCATTTCCCACCAGGAAGAGGAATTAACCAAAGGCTCAGCATGTCGGGCCGGAACCAGATTAGGGCCTGAAGCCATCCTGCGGTGTTGCGACCAGGTCACAAGAAAGCGAGTTGAAGAAAGGAGCTCAGGGGCACTGTAATTCACAAACCTGCAGAGTTATAAATGACAGCTATCGTCCAAAAATAGACTGAAGTAAGGCTGCCAAGAGGACTTGAAAGCGGGGCAGAATTGCAGGAAACCGATTTCAGGAGGTAGACTGGAATTTCATTGAAAGCATAGGAAAAGAGGCAGAACGTCCACAATGATGCACTTGGCCAAAAAGGGCGTATGCGTTTTTTCCTGAATATATTCAGAAAGAAACGCATACGCCCTTTTTGGCCAACCAAGCAAGCTTGCAAAGGAAATCTGCACTACAATGAAGTCTCAGTTCCCCCCGGTCAAAAGGGCCATCTGTAAAAAGTGTACAATCCAGAAAGGCAACAGGCCATTGAGAACTGGGAGCCTTGTTATGCTGATGGGCGGGATGTAAATTGCCAACAGACACTTGGGAGAAGTGTATGGTGTTTCCTGAAACATCTAAAAAACAAAGCAACAGAGCCTAGGGCACTTCCACTTATGGTCCTATAGCTTAGGGAAATTAAAATCAAAAAGACACAGCCACCCCAAAGTTTGGAACGGCTCTGTTTACAAGAACCTCGTTTACAGTACAAGTTCAACATCGCAGAAAGTGAAAAATGGATAAAGAAGTTGTGGTATTTACTTACAAAGCAATATCACTCAGCAATGAAATATGTGTCATCAGGCCTTTAGCAGCACAATGAGTGGATTCAGGTATGATGATTCTAACTGAAGTAAGTCACACAGAAAAAGAAACATCATAAGATATCAGTAATAAACGGAATGTAAACTTGGCTACACAGGAACTGAATTACAGAACAGAACAGGGTCTCAAATTTAGAAAAGCAACTTATGCTTGCTTAAGGGTAAAGGTGAGTTGGGGTGCTGCATAAAATCAGAGATTAAAATGAGCACAGATAAAGTTCCTTAAGTCAAATATGGAATAGACAAGAGCTACTCCTTGCTCAACGAAATGGACTCAACACCGCATATTAAACGCCTAAGAATGTACCTGACTAGTAAGTATCTTAAAACCTATGGATTGCTATGTCTCCGAAAGAGAATCAAGCATGTGTACAGGGGCATAAACGCAGCAGTGATAGGATTGGAGAGGTTCGGTGAGCAAATGAAGACCCTTTGAAGTCATATTGCATGGTACCCATTACACGGGTCTTAACTCTCCAGGTTTAAGGTATTCTTCCTTCAGCTAAAACATGCATGTGGAACCCAGAGTATGATCAACCATGTGAACGGGAGACGTGTTCAAATATGTCTCAGTTTTCCTCCCCTGGTACTCGGGTGCAACATTCCAGACGCTTTACTAACACTCTCCCCACTTGGAGAGTCAGCGCCTTTAACCTCCTGTTTGGCCCAGTTTGCAATTTCTGCGGAAAATGAACAGGAATAGTGAGAACCAATGAGAGGCTAGCTGGAGGTGTCTGGACGGGCAAATTTAACTCTCATTTCCCACCAGGAAGAGGAAATAACCAAAGGCTCAGCGTGCCGTACCAGAACCAGATTAGGGCCTGAAGCCATCCTGCGGTGTTGCGGCCAGCTCAAAAGAAAGCGAGTTGAAGAAAGGAGCTCAGGGGCACTGTAATTCACAAACCTGCAGAGTTATAAATGACAGCTATCGTGCAAAAATATACTGAAGTAAGGCTGCCAAGAGGACTTGAAAGCGGGGCAGAATTGCAGGAAACCGATTTCAGGAGGCAGACTGAAATTGCATTGAAAGCATAGGAAAAGAGGCAGAACGTCCACAATGATGCACTTGGCCAAAAAGGGCGTATGCGTTTTTTCTTGAATATATTCAGGAAAAAACGCATACGCCCTTTTTGGCCAACCAAGCAAGCTTGCAAAGGAAATCTGCACTACAATGAAGTCTCACTTCCCCCCGGTCAAAAGGGCCATCTGAAAAAAGTGTAAAATCCAGAAAGGCAACAGGCCATTGAGAATTGGGAGCCTTGTTATGCTGATGGGCGGGATGTAAATTGCCAACAGACACTCGGGAGAAGTGTATGGTGTTTCCTGAAACATCTAAAAAACAAAGCAACAGAACCTAGGGCACTTCCACTTATGGTCCTATAGCTTAGGGAAATTAAAATCAAAAAGACACAGCCACCCCAAAGTTTGGAACGGCTCTGTTTACAAGAACCTCGTTTACAGTACAAGTTCAACATCGCAGAAAGTGAAAAATGGATAAAGAAGTTGTGGTATTTACTTACAAAGCAATATCACTCAGCAATGAAATTTGTGTCATCAGGCCCTTAGCAGCACAATGAGTGGATTCAGGTGTGATGATTCTAACTGAAGTAAGTCACACAGAAAAAGAAACATCATAAGATATCAGTAATACACGGAATGTAAACTTGGCTACACAGGAACTGAATTACAGAACAGAACAGGGTCTCAAATTTAGAAAACCAACTTATGCTTGCTTAAGGGTAAAGGTGAGTTGGGGTGCTGCATAAAACCAGAGATTGAAATGAGGACAGATAAAGTTCCTTAAGTCAAATATGGAATAGACAAGAGCTACTCCTTGCTCAACGAAATGGACTCAACACCGCATATTAAACGCCTAAGAATGTACCTGACTAGTAAGTATCGTAAAACCTATGGATTGCTATGTCTCCAAAAGAGAATCAAGCATGTGTACAGGGGCATAAACGCAGCAGTGATAGGATTGGAGAGGTTCGGTGAGCAAATGAAGACCCTTTGAAGTCATATTGCATGGTACCCATTACACGGGTCTCAACTCTCCAGGTTTAAGGTATTCTTCCTTCAGCTAAAACATGCATGTGGAACCCAAGTATGATCAACCATGTGAACGGGAGACGTGTTCAAATATGTCTCAGTTTTCCTCCCCTGGTACTCGGGTGCAACATTCCAGACGCTTTACTAACACTCTCCCCACTTGGAGAGTCAGCGCCTTTAACCTCCTGTTTGGCCCAGTTTGCAATTTCTGCGGAAGATGAACAGGAATAGCGAGAACCAATGAGAGGCTAGCTGGAGGTGTCTGGACGGGCAAATTTAACTCTCATTTCCCACCAGGAAGAGGAATTAACCAAAGGCTCAGCATGTCGGGCCGGAACCAGATTAGGGCCTGAAGCCATCCTGCGGTGTTGCGGCCAGGTCACAAGAAAGCGAGTTGAAGAAAGGAGCTCAGGGGCACTGTAATTCACAAACCTGCAGAGTTATAAATGACAGCTATCGTCCAAAAATAGACTGAAGTAAGGCTGCCAAGAGGACTTGAAAGAGGGGCAGAATTGCAGGAAACCGATTTCAGGAGGTAGACTGGAATTTCATTGAAAGCATAGGAAAAGAGGCAGAACGTCCACAATGATGCACTTGGCCAAAAAGGGCGTATGCGTTTTTTCCTGAATATATTCAGAAAAAAACGCATACGCCCTTTTTGGCCAACCAAGCAAGCTTGCAAAGGAAATCTAAACTACAATGAAGTCTCAGTTCCCCCCGGTCAAAAGGGCCATCTGTAAAAAGTGTAAAATCCAGAAAGGCAACAGGCCATTGAGAACTGGGAGCCTTGTTATGCTGATGGGCGGGATGTAAATTGCCAACAGACACTTGGGAGAAGTGTATGGTGTTTCCTGAAACATCTAAAAAACAAAGCAACAGAGCCTAGGGCACTTCCACTTATGGTCCTATAGCTTAGGGAAATTAAAATCAAAAAGACACAGCCACCCCAAAGTTTGGAACGGCTCTGTTTACAAGAACCTCGTTTACAGTACAAGTTCAACATCACAGAAAGTGAAAAATGGATAAAGAAGTTGTGGTATTTACTTACAAAGCAATATCACTCAGCAATGAAATCTGTGTCATCAGGCCCTTAGCAGCACAATGAGTGGATTCAGGTATGATGATTCTAACTGAAGTAAGTCACACAGAAAAAGAAACATCATAAGATATCAGTAATACACGGAATGTAAACTTGGCTACACAGAAACTGAATTACAGAACAGAACAGGGTCTCAAATTTAGAAAAACAACTTATTCTTGCTTAAGGGGAAAGGTGAGTTGGGGTGCTGCAAAAAACCAGAGATTGAAATGAGCACAGATAAAGTTCCTTAAGCCAAATATGGAATAGACAAGAGCTACTCCTTGCTCAACGAAATGGACTCAACACCCCATATTAAACGCCTAAGAATGTACCTGACTAGTAAGTATCTTGAAACCTATGGATTGCTATGTCTCCAAAAGAGAATCAAGCGTGTGTCCAGGGGCATAAACGCAGCAGTGATAGGATTGGAGAGGTTCGGTGAGCAAATGAAGACCCTTTGAAGTCATATTGCATGGTACCCATTCCACGGGTCTCAACTCTCCAGGTTTAATGTATTCTTCCTTCAGCTAAAACATGCATGTGGAACCCAGAGTATGATCAACCATGTGAACGGGAGACGTGTTCAAATATGTCTCAGTTTTCCTCCCCTGGTACTCGGGTGCAACATTCCAGACGCTTTACTAACACTCTCCCCACTTGGAGAGTCAGTCCCTTTAACCTCCTGTTTGGCCCAGTTTGCAATTTCTGCGGAAGATGAACAGGAATAGTGAGAACCAATGAGAGACTAGCTGGAGGTGTCTGAACGGGCATATTTAACTCTCATTTCCCACCAGGAAGAGGAATTAACCAAAGGCTCAGCATGCCGGGCCAGAACCAGATTAGGGCCTGAAGCCATCCTGCGGTGTTGCGGCCAGTTCACAAGAAAGCGAGTTGAAGAAAGGAGCTCAGGGGCACTGTAATTCACAAACCTGCAGAGTTATAAATGACAGCTATCGTCCAAAAATAGACTGAAGTAAGGCTGCCAAGAGGACTTGAAAGCGGGGCAGAATTGCAGGAAACCGATTTCAGGAGGCAGACTGGAATTGCATTGAAAGCATAGGAAAAGAGGCAGAACGTCCACAATGATGCACTTGGCCAAAAAGGGCGTATGCGTTTTTTCCTGAATATATTCAGGAAAAAACGCATACGCCCTTTTTGGCCAACCAAGCAAGCTTGCAAAGGAAATCTGCACTACAATGAAGTCTCACTTCCCCCCGGTCAAAAGGGCCATCTGAAAAAAGTGTAAAATCCAGAAAGGCAGGACAGGCCATGGAGAACTGGGAGCCTTGTTATGCTGATGGGCGGGATGTAAATTGCCAACAGACACTCAGGAGAAGTGTATGGTGTTTCCTGAAACATCTAAAAAACAAAGCAACAGAGCCTAGGGCACTTCCACTTATGGTCCTATAGCTTAGGGAAATTAAAATCGAAAAGACACAGCCACCCCAAAGTTTGGAACGGCTCTGTTTACAAGAACCTCGTTTACAGTACAAGTTCAACATCGCAGAAAGTGAAAAATGGATAAAGAACTTGTGGTACTTACGTACAATGCAGTATCACTCAGCAATGAAATCTATGTCATCAGGCCCGTAGCAGCATAATGAGTAGATTCAGGTACGATGATTCTAACTGAAATAAGTCACACAGAAAAAGAAACATCATAAGATATCCGTAATACACGGAATGTAAACTTGGCTACACAGGAACTGAATTACAGAACAGAACAGGGTCTCAAATTTAGAAAAACAACTTATTCTTGCTTAAGGGTAAAGGTGAGTTGGGGTGCTGCATAAAACCAGAGATTGAAATGAGCACAGATAAAGTTCCTTAAGCCAAATATGGAATAGACAAGAGCTACTCCTTGCTCAACGAAATGGACTCAACACCCCATATTAAACGCCTAAGAATGTACCTGACTAGTAAGTATCTTGAAACCTATGGATTGCTATGTCTCCGAAAGAGAATCAAGCATGTGTACAGGGGCATAAACGCAGCAGTGATAGGATTGGAGAGGTTCGGTGAGCAAATGAAGACCCTTTGAAGTCATATTGCATGGTACCCATTACACGGGTCTCAACTCTCCAGGTTTAAGGTATTCTTCCTTCAGCTAAGACATGCATGTGGAACCCAAGTATGATCAACCATGTGAACGGGAGACGTGTTCAAATATGTCTCAGTTTTCCTCCCCTGGTACTCGGGTGCAACATTCCAGACGCTTTACTAACACTCTCCCCACTTGGAGAGTCAGAGCCTTTAACCTCCTGTTTGGCCCAGTTTGCAATTTCTGCGGAAGATGAACAGGAATAGCGAGAACCAATGAGAGGCTAGCTGGAGGTGTCTAGACGGGCAAATTTAACTCTCATTTCCCACCAGGAAGAGGAAATAACCAAAGGCTCAGCGTGCCGTACCGGAACCAGATTAGGGCCTGAAGCCATCCTGCGGTGTTGCGGCCAGCTCAAAAGAAAGCGAGTTGAAGAAAGGAGCTCAGGGGCACTGTAATTCACAAACCTGCAGAGTTATAAATGACAGCTATCGTCCAAAAATAGACTGAAGTAAGGCTGCCAAGAGGACTTGAAAGCGGGGCAGAATTGCAGGAAACCGATTTCAGGAGGTAGACTGCAATTGCATTGAAAGCATAGGAAAAGAGGCAGAACGTCCACAATGATGCACTTGGCCAAAAAGGGCGTATGCGTTTTTTCCTGAATATATTCAGGAAAAAACGCATACGCCCTTTTTGGCCAACCAAGCAAGCTTGCAAAGGAAATCTGCACTACAATGAAGTCTCAATTCCCCTCGGTCAAAAGGGCCATCTCAAAAAAGTGTAAAATCCAGAAAGGCAGGACAGGCCATGGAGAACTGGGAGCCTTGTTATGCTGATGGGCGGGATGTAAATTGCCAACAACCACTCGGGAGAAGTGTATGGTGTTTCCTGAAACATCTAAAAAACAAAGCAACAGAACCTAGGGCACTTCCACTTATGGTCCTATAGCTTAGGGAAATTAAAATCAAAAAGACACAGCCACCCCAAAGTTTGGAACGGCTCTGTTTACAAGAACCTCGTTTACAGTACAAGTTCAACATCGCAGAAAGTGAAAAATGGATAAAGAAGTTGTGGTATTTACTTACAAAGCAATATCACTCAGCAATGAAATCTGTGTCATCAGGCCCTTAGCAGCACAATGAGTGGATTCAGGTATGATGATTCTAACTGAAGTAAGTCACACAGAAAAAGAAACATCATAAGATATCACTAATACACGGAATGTAAACTTGGCTACACAGGAACTGAATTAGAGAACAGAACAGGGTCTCAAATTTAGAAAACCAACTTATGCTTGCTTAAGGGTAAAGGTGAGTTGGGGTGCTGCATAAAACCAGAGATTGAAATGAGCACAGATAAAGTTCCTTAAGCCAAATATGGAATAGACAAGAGCTACTCCTTGCTCAACGAAATGGACTCAACACCGCATATTAAACGCCTAAGAATGTACCTGACTAGTAAGTATCTTAAAACCTATGGATTGCTATGTCTCCGAAAGAGAATCAAGCATGTGTACAGGGGCATAAACGCAGCAGTGATAGGATTGGAGAGGTTCGGTGAGCAAATGAAGACCCTTTGAAGTCATATTGCATGGTACCCATTACACGGGTCTCAACTCTCCAGGTTTAAGGTATTCTTCCTTCAGCTAAGACATGCATGTGGAACCCAAGTATGATCAACCATGTGATCGGGAGACGTGTTCAAATATGTCTCAGTTTTCCTCCCCTGGTACTCGGGTGCAACATTCCAGACGCTTTACTAACACTCTCCCCACTTGGAGAGTCAGTCCCTTTAACCTCCTGTTTGGCCCAGTTTGCAATTTCTGCGGAAGATGAACAGGAATAGCGAGAACCAATGAGAGGCTAGCTGGAGGTGTCTGGACGGGCAAATTTAACTCTCATTTCCCACCAGGAAGAGGAATTAACCAAAGGCTCAGCGTGCCGTGCCGGAACCAGATTAGGGCCTGAAGCCATCCTGCGGTGTTGCGGCCAGCTCAAAAGAAAGCGAGTTGAAGAAAGGAGCTCAGGGGCACTGTAATTCACAAACCTGCAGAGTTATAAATGACAGCTATCGTCCAAAAATAGACTGAAGTAAGGCTGCCAAGAGGACTTGAAAGCGGGGCAGAATTGCAGGAAACCGATTTCAGGAGGTAGAGTGGAATTGCATTGAAAGCATAGGAAAAGAGGCAGAACGTCCACAATGATGCACTTGGCCAAAAAGGGCGTATGCGTTTTTTCCTGAATATATTCAGGAAAAAACGCATACGCCCTTTTTGGCCAACCAAGCAAGCTTGCAAAGGAAATCTGCACTACAATGAAGTCTCACTTCCCCCGGTCAAAAGGGCCATCTGCAAAAAGTGTAAAATCCAGAAAGGCAGGACAGGCCATGGAGAACTGGGAGCCTTGTTATGCTGATGGGCGGGATGTAAATTGCCAACAACCACTCGGGAGAAGTGTATGGTGTATCCTGAAACATCTAAAAAACAAAGCAACAGAACCTAGGGCACTTCCACTTATGGTCCTATAGCTTAGGGAAATTAAAATCAAAAAGACACAGCCACCCCAAAGTTTGGAACGGCTCTGTTTACAAGAACCTCGTTTACAGTACAAGTTCAACATCGCAGAAAGTGAAAAATGGATAAAGAAGTTGTGGTATTTACTTACAAAGCAATATCACTCAGCAATGAAATCTGTGTCATCAGGCCCTTAGCAGCACAATGAGTGGATTCAGGTATGATGATTCTAACTGAAGTAAGTCACACAGAAAAAGAAACATCATAAGATATCAGTAATACACGGAATGTAAACTTGGCTACACAGGAACTGAATTACAGAACAGAACAGGGTCTCAAATTTAGAAAACCAACTTATGCTTGCTTAAGGGGAAAGGTGAGTTGGGGTGCTGCATAAAACCAGAGATTGAAATGAGCACAGATAAAGTTCCTTAAGCCAAATATGGAATAGACAAGAGCTACTCCTTGCTCAACGAAATGGACTCAACACCGCATATTAAACGCCTAAGAATGTACCTGACTAGTAAGTATCTTAAAACCTATGGATTGTTATGTCTCCAAAAGAGAATCAAGCATGTGTACAGGGGCATAAACGCAGCAGTGATAGGATTGGAGAGGTTCGGTGAGCAAATGAAGACCCTTTGAAGTCATATTGCATGGTACCCATTCCACGGGTTTCAACTACCCAGGTTTTAGGTATTCTTCCTTCAGCTAAAACATGCATGTGGAACCCAAGTATGATCAACCATGTGAACGGGAGACGTGTTCAAATATGTCTCAGTTTTCCTCCCCTGGTACTCGGGTGCAACATTCCAGACGCTTTACTAACACTCTCCCCACTTGGAGAGTCAGTCCCTTTAACCTCCTGTTTGGCCCAGTTTGCAATTTCTGCGGAAGATGAACAGGAATAGCGAGAACCAATGAGAGGCTAGCTGGAGGTGTCTGGACGGGCAAATTTAACTCTCATTTCCCACCAGGAAGAGGAAATAACCAAAGGCTCAGCGTGCCGTACCGGAACCAGATTAGGGCCTGAAGCCATCCTGCGGTGTTGCGGCCAGCTCAAAAGAAAGCGAGTTGAAGAAAGGAGCTCAGGGGCACTGTAATTCACAAACCTGCAGAGTTATAAATGACAGCTATCGTCCAAAAATAGACTGAAGTAAGGCTGCCAAGAGGACTTGAAAGCGGGGCAGAATTGCAGGAAACCGATTTCAGGAGGTAGACTGGAATTGCATTGAAAGCATAGGAAAAGAGGCAGAACGTCCACAATGATGCACTTGGCCAAAAAGGGCGTATACGTTTTTTCCTGAATATATTCAGGAAAAAACGCATACGCCCTTTTTGGCCAACCAAGCAAGCTTGCAAAGGAAATCTGCACTACAATGAAGTCTCACTTCCCCCCGGTCAAAAGGGCCATCTGAAAAAAGTGTAAAATCCAGAAAGGCAGGACAGGCCATGGAGAACTGGGAGCCTTGTTATGCTGATGGGCGGGATGTAAATTGCCAACAACCACTCGGGAGAAGTGTATGGTGTTTCCTGAAACATCTAAAAAACAAAGCAACAGAACCTAGGGCACTTCCACTTATGGTCCTATAGCTTAGGGAAATTAAAATCAAAAAGACACAGCCACCCCAAAGTTTGGAACGGCTCTGTTTACAAGAACCTCGTTTACAGTACAAGTTCAACATCGCAGAAAGTGAAAAATGGATAAAGAAGTTGTGGTATTTACTTACAAAGCAATATCACTCAGCAATGAAATCTGTGTCATCAGGCCCTTAGCAGCACAATGAGTGGATTCAGGTATGATGATTCTAACTGAAGTAAGTCACACAGAAAAAGAAACATCATAAGATATCAGTAATACACGGAATGTAAACTTGGCTACACAGGAACTGAATTACAGAACAGAACAGGGTCTCAAATTTAGAAAACCAACTTATGCTTGCTTAAGGGTAAAGGTGAGTTGGGGTGCTGCATAAAACCAGAGATTGAAATGAGCACAGATAAAGTTCCTTAAGTCAAATATGGAATAGACAAGAGCTACTCCTTGCTCAACGAAATGGACTCAACACCGCATATTAAACGCCTAAGAATGTACCTGACTAGTAAGTATCTTAAAAACCTATGGATTGCTATGTCTCCGAAAGAGAATCAAGCATGTGTACAGGGGCATAAACGCAGCAGTGATAGGATTGGAGAGGTTCGGTGAGCAAATGAAGACCCTTTGAAGTCATATTGCATGGTACCCATTACACGGGTCTTAACTCTCCAGGTTTAAGGTATTCTTCCTTCAGCTAAAACATGCATGTGGAACCCAAGTATGATCAACCATGTGAACGGGAGACGTGTTCAAATATGTCTCAGTTTTCCTCCCCTGGTACTCGGGTGCAACATTCCAGACGCTTTACTAACACTCTCCCCACTTGGAGAGTCAGTGCCTTTAACCTCCTGTTTGGCCCAGTTTGCAATTTCTGCGGAAGATGAACAGGAATAGCGAGAACCAATGAGAGGCTAGCTGGAGGTGTCTGGACGGGCAAATTTAACTCTCATTTCCCACCAGGAAGAGGAAATAACCAAAGGCTCAGCGTGCCATGCCGGAACCAGATTAGGGCCTGAAGCCATCCTGCGGTGTTGCGGCCAGGTCACAAGAAAGCGAGTTGAAGAAAGGAGCTCAGGGGCACTGTAATTCACAAACCTGCAGAGTTATAAATGACAGCTATCGTCCAAAAATATACTGAAGTAAGGCTGCCAAGAGGACTTGAAAGCGGGGCAGCATTGCAGGAAACCGATTTCAGGAGGTAGACTGGAATTGCATTGAAAGCATAGGAAAAGAGGCAGAACGTCCACAATGATGCACTTGGCCAAAAAGGGCGTATGCGTTTTTTCCTGAATATATTCAGGAAAAAACGCATACGCCCTTTTTGGCCAACCAAGCAAGCTTGCAAAGGAAATCTGCACTACAATGAAGTCTCACTTCCCCCTGGTCAAAAGGGCCATCTGAAAAAAGTGTAAAATCCAGAAAGGCAGGACAGGCCATGGAGAACTGGGAGCCTTGTTATGCTGATGGGCGGGATGTAAATTGCCAACAACCACTCGGGAGAAGTGTATGGTGTTTCCTGAAACATCTAAAAAACAAAGCAACAGAGCCTAGGGCACTTCCACTTATGGTCCTATAGCTTAGGGAAATTAAAATCAAAAAGACACAGCCACCCCAAAGTTTGGAACGGCTCTGTTTACAAGAACCTCGTTTACAGTACAAGTTCAACATCGCAGAAAGTGAAAAATGGATAAAGAACTTGTGGTATTTACTTACAAAGCAATATCACTCAGCAATGAAATCTGTGTCATCAGGCCCTTAGCAGCACAATGAGTGGATTTAGGTATGATGATTCTAACTGAAATAAGTCACACAAAAAAAGAAACATCATAAGATATCAGTAATACACGGAATGTAAACTTGGCTACACAGGAACTGAATTACAGAACAGAACAGGGTCTCAAATTTAGAAAACCAACTTATGCTTGCTTAAGGGTAAAGGTGAGTTGGGGTGCTGCATAAAACCAGAGATTGAAATGAGCACAGATAAAGTTCCTTAAGCCAAATATGGAATAGACAAGAGCTACTCCTTGCTCAACGAAATGGACTCAACACCCCATATTAAACGCCTAAGAATGTTCCTGACTAGTAAGTATCTTAAAACCTATGGATTGCTATGTCTCCAAAAGAGAATCAAGCATGTGTACAGGGGCATAAACGCAGCAGTGATAGGATTGGAGAGGTTCGGTGAGCAAACGAAGACCCTTTGAAGTCATATTGCATGGTACCCATTCCACGGGTTTCAACTACGCAGGTTTAAGGTATTCTTCCTTCAGCTAAAACATGCATGTGGAACCTAGAGTATGATCAACCATGTGATCGGGAGACGTATTCAAATATGTCTCAGTTTTCGTACCCTGGTGCTTGGGTGCAACATTCCAGACGCTTTACTAACACTCTCCCGACTTGGAGAGTCAGTCCCTTTAACCTCCTGTTTGGCCCAGTTTGCAATTTCTGTGGAAGATGAACAGGAATAGCGAGAACCAATGAGAGGCTAGCTGGAGGTGTCTGGACGGGCAAATTTAACTCTCATTTCCCACCAGGAAGAGGAATTAACCAAAGGCTCAGCGTGCCGTGCCGGAACCAGATTAGGGCCTGAAGCCATCCTGCGGTGTTGCGGCCAGGTCACAAGAAACCGAGTTGAAGAAAGGAGCTCAGGGGCACTGTAATTCACAAACCTGCAGAGTTATAAATGACAGCTATCGTCCAAAAATAGACTGAAGTAAGGCTGCCAAGAGGACTTGAAAGCGGGGCAGAATTGCAGGAAACCGATTTCAGGAGGTAGACTGGAATTGCATTGAAAGCATAGGAAAAGAGGCAGAACGTCCACAATGATGCACTTGGCCAAAAAGGGCGTATGCGTTTTTTTCCTGAATATATTCAGGAAAAAACGCATACGCCCTTTTTGGCCAACCAAGCAAGCTTGCAAAGGAAATCTGCACTACAATGAAGTCTCACTTCCCCCTGGTCAAAAGGGCCATCTGAAAAAAGTGTAAAATCCAGAAAGGCAGGACAGGCCATGGAGAACTGGGAGCCTTGTTATGCTGATGGGCGGGATGTAAATTGCCAACAACCACTCAGGAGAAGTGTATGGTGTTTCCTGAAACATCTAAAAAACAAAGCAACAGAGCCTAGGGCACTTCCACTTATGGTCCTATAGCTTAGGGAAATTAAAATCAAAAAGACACAGCCACCCCAAAGTTTGGAACGGCTCTGTTTACAAGAACCTCGTTTACAGTACAAGTTCAACATCGCAGAAAGTGAAAAATGGATAAAGAACTTGTGGTACTTACGTACAATGCAGTATCACTCAGCAATGAAATCTATGTCATCACGCCCGTAGCAGCATAATGAGTAGATTCAGGTACGATGATTCTAACTGAAATAAGTCACACAGAAAAAGAAACATCATAAGATATCAGTAATACACAGAATGTAAACTTGGCTACACAGGAACTGAATTCCAAAACAGAACAGGGTCTCAAATTTAGAAAAGCAACTTATGCTTGCTTAAGGGTAAAGGTGAGTTGGGTTGCTGCATAAAACCAGAGATTGAAATGAGCACAGATAAAGTTCCTTAAGCCAAATATGGAATAGACAAGAGCTACTCCTTGCTCAATGAAATGGACTCAACACCGCATATTAAACGCCTAAGAATGTACCTGACTAGTAAGTATCTTAAAACCTATGGATTGCTATGTCTCCAAAAGAGAATCAAGCATGTGTACAGGGGCATAAACGCAGCAGTGATAGGATTGGAGAGGTTCGGTGAGCAAATGAAGACCCTTTGAAGTCATATTGCATGGTACCCATTCCACGGGTTTCAACTACCCAGGTTTTAGGTATTCTTCCTTCAGCTAAAACATGCATGTGGAACCCAAGTATGATCAACCATGTGAACGGGAGACGTGTTCAAATATGTCTCAGTTTTCCTCCCCTGGTACTCGGGTGCAACATTCCAGACGCTTTACTAACACTCTCCCCACTTGGAGAGTCAGCGCCTTTAACCTCCTGTTTGGCCCAGTTTGCAATTTCTGCGGAAGATGAACAGGAATAGCGAGAACCAATGAGAGGCTAGCTGGAGGTGTCTGGACGGGCAAATTTAACTCTCATTTCCCACCAGGAAGAGGAAATAACCAAAGGCTCAGCGTGCCGTACCGGAACCAGATTAGGGCCTGAAGCCATCCTGCGGTGTTGCGGCCAGCTCAAAAGTAAGCGAGTTGAACAAAGGAGCTCAGGGGCACTGTAATTCACAAACCTGCAGAGTTATAAATGACAGCTATCGTCCAAAAATAGACTGAAGTAAGGCTGCCAAGAGGACTTGAAAGCGGGGCAGCATTGCAGGAAACCGATTTCAGGAGGTAGACTGGAATTGCATTGAAAGCATAGGAAAAGAGGCAGAACGTCCACAATGATGCACTTGGCCAAAAAGGGCGTATGCGTTTTTTCCTGAATATATTCAGGAAAAAACGCATACGCCCTTTTTGGCCAACCAAGCAAGCTTGCAAAGGAAATCTGCACTACAATGAAGTCTCACTTCCCCCCGGTCAAAAGGGCCATCTGAAAAAAGTGTAAAATCCAGAAAGGCAGGACAGGCCATGGAGAACTGGGAGCCTTGTTATGCTGATGGGCGGGATGTAAATTGCCAACAACCACTCGGGAGAAGTGTATGGTGTTTCCTGAAACATCTAAAAAACAAAGCAACAGAACCTAGGGCACTTCCACTTATGGTCCTATAGCTTAGGGAAATTAAAATCAAAAAGACACAGCCACCCCAAAGTTTGGAACGGCTCTGTTTACAAGAACCTCGTTTACAGTACAAGTTCAACATCGCAGAAAGTGAAAAATGGATAAAGAAGTTGTGGTATTTACTTACAAAGCAATATCACTCAGCAATGAAATCTGTGTCATCAGGCCCGTAGCAGCACAATGAGTGGATTCAGGTATGATGATTCTAACTGAAGTAAGTCACACAGAAAAAGAAACATCATAAGATATCAGTAATACACGGAATGTAAACTTGGCTACACAGGAACTGAATTACAGAACAGAACAGGGTCTCAAATTTAGAAAACCAACTTATGCTTGCTTAAGGGGAAAGGTGAGTTGGGGTGCTGCATAAAACCAGAGATTGAAATGAGCACAGATAAAGTTCCTTAAGCCAAATATGGAATAGACAAGAGCTACTCCTTGCTCAACGAAATGGACTCAACACCCCATATTAAACGCCTAAGAATGTTCCTGACTAGTAAGTATCTTAAAACCTATGGATTGCTATGTCTCCAAAAGAGAATCAAGCATGTGTACAGGGGCATAAACGCAGCAGTGATAGGATTGGAGAGGTTCGGTGCGCAAATGAAGACACTTTGAAGTCATATTGCATGGTACCCATTCCACGGGTTTCAACTACCCAGGTTTAAGGTATTCTTCCTTCAGCTAAAACATGCATGTGGAACCTAGAGTATGATCAACCATGTGATCGGGAGACGTGTTCAAATATGTCTCAGTTTTCGTACCCTGGTACTCGGGTGCAACATTTCAGACGCTTTACTAACACTCTCCCGACTTGGAGAGTCAGTCCCTTTAACCTCCTGTTTGGCCCAGTTTGCAATTTCTGCGGAAGATGAACAGGAATAGCGAGAACCAATGAGAGACTAGCTGGAGGTGTCTGGACGGGCAAATTTAACTCTCATTTCCCACCAGGAAGAGGAAATAACCAAAGGCTCAGCGTGCCGTGCCGGAACCAGATTAGGTCCTGAAGCCATCCTGCGGTGTTGCGGCCAGGTCACAAGAAAGCGAGTTGAAGAAAGGAGCTCAGGGGCACTGTAATTCACAAACCTGCAGAGTTATAAATGACAGCTATCGTCCAAAAATAGACTGAAGTAAGGCTGCCAAGAGGACTTGAAAGCGGGGCAGAATTGCAGGAAACCGATTTCAGGAGGTAGACTGGAATTGCATTGAAAGCATAGGAAAAGAGGCAGAACGTCCACAATGATGCACTTGGCCAAAAAGGGCGTATGCGTTTTTTCCTGAATATATTCAGGAAAAAACGCATACACCCTTTTTGGCCAACCAAGCAAGCTTGCAAAGGAAATCTGCACTACAATGAAGTCTCACTTCCCCCCGGTCAAAAGGGCCATCTGAAAAAAGTGTAAAATCCAGAAAGGCAGGACAGGCCATGGAGAACTGGGAGCCTTGTTATGCTGATGGGCGGGATGTAAATTGCCAACAACCACTCGGGAGAAGTGTATGGTGTTTCCTGAAACATCTAAAAAACAAAGCAACAGAGCCTAGGGCACTTCCACTTATGGTCCTATAGCTTAGGGAAATTAAAATCAAAAAGACACAGCCACCCCAAAGTTTGGAACGGCTCTGTTTACAAGAACCTCGTTTACAGTACAAGTTCAACATCGCAGAAAGTGAAAAATGGATAAAGAACTTGTGGTACTTACGTACAATGCAGTATCACTCAGCAATGAAATCTATGTCATCAGGCCCGTAGCAGCATAATGAGTAGATTCAGGTACGATGATTCTATCTGAAATAAGTCACACAGAAAAAGAAACATCATAAGATATCACTAATACACGGAATGTAAACTTGGCTACACAGGAACTGAATTCCAAAACAGAACAGGGTCTCAAATTTAGAAAACCAACTTATGCTTGCTTAAGGGTAAAGGTGAGTTGGGGTGCTGCATAAAACCAGAGATTGAAATGAGCACAGATAAAGTTCCTTAAGCCAAATATGGAATAGACAAGAGCTACTCCTTGCTCAACGAAATGGACTCAACACCGCATATTAAACGCCTAAGAATGTACCTGACTAGTAAGTATCTTAAAACCTATGGATTGCTATGTCTCCGAAAGAGAATCAAGCATGTGTACAGGGGCATAAACGCAGCAGTGATAGGATTGGAGAGGTTCGGTGAGCAAATGAAGACCCTTTGAAGTCATATTGCATGGTACCCATTCCACGGGTTTCAACTACCCAGGTTTAAGGTATTCTTCCTTCAGCTAAAACATGCATGTGGAACCCAAGTATGATCAACCATGTGAACGGGAGACGTGTTCAAATATGTCTCAGTTTTCCTCCCCTGGTACTCGGGTGCAACATTCCAGACGCTTTACGAACACTCTCCCCACTTGGAGAGTCAGCACCTTTAACCTCCTGTTTGGCCCAGTTTGCAATTTCTGTGGAAGATGAACAGGAATAGCGAGAACCAATGAGAGGCTAGCTGGAGGTGTCTGGACGGGCAATTTTAACTCTCATTTCCCACCAGGAAGAGGAATTAACCAAAGGCTCAGCGTGCCGTACCGGAACCAGATTAGAGCCTGAAGCCATCCTGCGGTGTTGCGGCCAGCTCAAAAGAAAGCGAGTTGAACAAAGGAGCTCAGGGGCAGTGTAATTCACAAACCTGCAGAGTTATAAATGACAGCTATCGTCCAAAAATATACTGAAGTAAGGCTGCCAAGAGGACTTGAAAGCGGGGCAGAATTGCAGGAAACCGATTTCAGGAGGTAGACTGGAATTGCATTGAAAGCATAGGAAAAGAGGCAGAACGTCCACAATGATGCACTTGGCCAAAAAGGGCGTATGCGTTTTTTCCTGAATATATTCAGGAAAAAACGCATACGCCCTTTTTGGCCAACCAAGCAAGCTTGCAAAGGAAATCTGCACTACAATGAAGTCTCACTTCCCCCCGGTCAAAAGGGCCATCTGAAAAAAGTGTAAAATCCAGAAAGGCAGGACAGGCCATGGAGAACTGGGAGCCTTGTTATGCTGATGGGCGGGATGTAAATTGCCAACAACCACCCGGGAGAAGTGTATGGTGTTTCCTGAAACATCTAAAAAACAAAGCAACAGAACCTAGGGCACTTCCACTTATGGTCCTATAGCTTAGGGAAATTAAAATCAAAAAGACACAGCCACCCCAAAGTTTGGGACGCCTCTGTTTACAAGAACCTCGTTTACAGTACAAGTTCAACATCGCAGAAAGTGAAAAATGGATAAAGAAGTTGTGGTATTTACTTACAAAGCAATATCACTCAGCAATGAAATCTGTGTCATCAGGCCCTTAGCAGCACAATGAGTGGATTCAGGTATGATGATTCTAACTGAAGTAAGTCACACAGAAAAAGAAACATCATAAGATATCAGTAATACACGGAATGTAAACTTGGCTACACAGGAACTGAATTACAGAACAGAACAGTGTCTCAAATTTAGAAAACCAACTTATGCTTGCTTAAGGGGAAAGGTGAGTTGGGGTGCTGCATAAAACCAGAGATTGAAATGAGCACAGATAAAGTTCCTTAAGTTAAATATGGAATAGACAAGAGCTACTCCTTGCTCAACGAAATGGACTCAACACCGCATATTAAACGCCTAAGAATGTACCTGACTAGTAAGTATCTTAAAACCTATGGATTGCTATGTCTCCGAAAGAGAATCAAGCATGTGTACAGGGGCATAAACGCAGCAGTGATAGGATTGGAGAGGTTCGGTGAGCAAATAAAGACCCTTTGAAGTCATATTGCATGGTACCCATTCCACGGGTTTCAACTACCCAGGTTTAAGGTATTCTTCCTTCAGCTAAAACATGCATGTGGAACCCAAGTATGATCAACCATGTGAACGGGAGACGTGTTCAAATATGTCTCAGTTTTCCTCCCCTGGTACTCGGGTGCAACATTCCAGACGCTTTACTAACACTCTCCCCACTTGGAGAGTCAGCGCCTTTAACCTCCTGTTTGTCCCAGTTTGCAATTTCTGCGGAAGATGAACAGGAATAGTGAGAACCAATGAGAGGCTAGCTGGAGGTGTCTGGACGGGCAAATTTAACTCTCATTTCCCACCAGGAAGAGGAATTAACCAAAGGCTCAGCGTGCCGTACCGGAACCAGATTAGAGCCTGAAGCCATCCTGCGGTGTTGCGGCCAGCTCAAAAGAAAGCGAGTTGAACAAAGGAGCTCAGGGGCACTGTAATTCACAAACCTGCAGAGTTATAAATGACAGCTATCGTCCAAAAATATACTGAAGTAAGGCTGCCAAGAGGACTTGAAAGCGGGGCAGAATTGCAGGAAACCGATTTCAGGAGGTAGACTGGAATTGCATTGAAAGCATAGGAAAAGAGGCAGAACGTCCACAATGATGCACTTGGCCAAAAAGGGCGTATGCGTTTTTTCCTGAATATATTCAGGAAAAAACGCATACGCCCTTTTTGGCCAACCAAGCAAGCTTGCAAAGGAAATCTGCACTACAATGAAGTCTCACTTCCCCCCGGTCAAAAGGGCCATCTGAAAAAAGTGTAAAATCCAGAAAGGCAGGACAGGCCATGGAGAACTGGGAGCCTTGTTATGCTGATGGGCGGGATGTAAATTGCCAACAACCACTCGGGAGAAGTGTATGGTGTTTCCTGAAACATCTAAAAAACAAAGCAACAGAACCTAGGGCACTTCCACTTATGGTCCTATAGCTTAGGGAAATTAAAATCAAAAAGACACAGCCACCCCAAAGTTTGGGACGCCTCTGTTTACAAGAACCTCGTTTACAGTACAAGTTCAACATCGCAGAAAGTGAAAAATGGATAAAGAAGTTGTGGTATTTACTTACAAAGCAATATCACTCAGCAAGGAAATCTGTGTCATCAGGCCCTTAGCAGCACAATGAGTGGATTCAGGTATGATGATTCTAACTGAAGTAAGTCACACAGAAAAAGAAACATCATAAGATATCAGTAATACACGGAATGTAAACTTGGCTACACAGGAACTGAATTACAGAACAGAACAGGGTCTCAAATTTAGAAAACCAACTTATGCTTGCTTAAGGGTAAAGGTGAGTTGGGGTGCTGCATAAAACCAGAGATTGAAATGAGCACAGATAAAGTTCCTTAAGTCAAATATGGAATAGACAAGAGCTACTCCTTGCTCAATGAAATGGACTCAACACCGCATATTAAACGCCTAAGAATGTACCTGACTAGTAAGTATCTTAAAAACCTATGGATTGCTATGTCTCCGAAAGAGAATCAAGCATGTGTACAGGGGCATAAACGCAGCAGTGATAGGATTGGAGAGGTTCGGTGAGCAAATGAAGACCCTTTGAAGTCATATTGCATGGTACCCATTACACGGGTCTTAACTCTCCAGGTTTAAGGTATTCTTCCTTCAGCTAAAACATGCATGTGGAACCCAAGTATGATCAACCATGTGAACGGGAGACGTGTTCAAATATGTCTCAGTTTTCCTCCCCTGGTACTCGGGTGCAACATTCCAGACGCTTTACTAACACTCTCCCCACTTGGAGAGTCAGTGCCTTTAACCTCCTGTTTGGCCCAGTTTGCAATTTCTGCGGAAGATGAACAGGAATAGCGAGAACCAATGAGAGGCTAGCTGGAGGTGTCTGGACGGGCAAATTTAACTCTCATTTCCCACCAGGAAGAGGAAATAACCAAAGGCTCAGCGTGCCGTGCCGGAACCAGATTAGGGCCTGAAGCCATCCTGCGGTGTTGCGGCCAGGTCACAAGAAAGCGAGTTGAACAAAGGAGCTCAGGGGCACTGTAATTCACAAACCTGCAGAGTTATAAATGACGGCTATCGTCCAAAAATAGACTGAAGTAAGGCTGCCAAGAGGACTTGAAAGCGGGGCAGCATTGCAGGAAACCGATTTCAGGAGGTAGACTGGAATTGCATTGAAAGCATAGGAAAAGAGGCAGAACGTCCACAATGATGCACTTGGCCAAAAAGGGCGTATGCGTTTTTTCCTGAATATATTCAGGGAAAAACGCATACGCCCTTTTTGGCCAACCAAGCAAGCTTGCAAAGGAAATCTGCACTACAATGAAGTCTCACTTCCACCCGGTCAAAAGGGCCATCTGAAAGAAGTGTAAAATCCAGAAAGGCAGGACAGGCCATGGAGAACTGGGAGCCTTGTTATGCTGATGGGCGGGATGTAAATTGCCAACAACCACTCGGGAGAAGTGTATGGTGTTTCCTGAAACATCTAAAAAACAAAGCAACAGAACCTAGGGCACTTCCACTTATGGTCCTATAGCTTAGGGAAATTAAAATCAAAAAGACACAGCCACCCCAAAGTTTGGAACGGCTCTGTTTACAAGAACCTCGTTTACAGTACAAGTTCAACATCGCAGAAAGTGAAAAATGGATAAAGAAGTTGTGGTATTTACTTACAAAGCAATATCACTCAGCAATGAAATCTGTGTCATCAGGCCCTTAGCAGCACAATGAGTGGATTCAGGTATGATGATTCTAACTGAAGTAAGTCACACAGAAAAAGAAACATCATAAGATATCAGTAATACACGGAATGTAAACTTGGCTACACAGGAACTGAATTACAGAACAGAACAGGGTCTCAAATTTAGAAAACCAACTTATGCTTGCTTAAGGGTAAAGGTGAGTTGGGGTGCTGCATAAAACCAGAGATTGAAATGAGCACAGATAAAGTTCCTTAAGTCAAATATGGAATAGACAAGAGCTACTCCTTGCTCAACGAAATGGACTCAACACCGCATATTAAACGCCTAAGAATGTACCTGACTAGTAAGTATCTTAAAAACCTATGGATTGCTATGTCTCCGAAAGAGAATCAAGCATGTGTACAGGGGCATAAACGCAGCAGTGATAGGATTGGAGAGGTTCGGTGAGCAAATGAAGACCCTTTGAAGTCATATTGCATGGTACCCATTACACGGGTCTTAACTCTCCAGGTTTAAGGTATTCTTCCTTCAGCTAAAACATGCATGTGGAACCCAAGTATGATCAACCATGTGAACGGGAGACGTGTTCAAATATGTCTCAGTTTTCCTCCCCTGGTACTCGGGTGCAACATTCCAGACGCTTTACTAACACTCTCCCCACTTGGAGAGTCAGTGCCTTTAACCTCCTGTTTGGCCCAGTTTGCAATTTCTGCGGAAGATGAACAGGAATAGCGAGAACCAATGAGAGGCTAGCTGGAGGTGTCTGGACGGGCAAATTTAACTCTCATTTCCCACCAGGAAGAGGAAATAACCAAAGGCTCAGCGTGCCGTGCCGGAACCAGATTAGGGCCTGAAGCCATCCTGCGGTGTTGCGGCCAGGTCACAAGAAAGCGAGTTGAAGAAAGGAGCTCAGGGGCACTGTAATTCACAAACCTGCAGAGTTATAAATGACAGCTATCGTCCAAAAATAGACTGAAGTAAGGCTGCCAAGAGGACTTGAAAGCGGGGCAGCATTGCAGGAAACCGATTTCAGGAGGTAGACTGGAATTGCATTGAAAGCATAGGAAAAGAGGCAGAACGTCCACAATGATGCACTTGGCCAAAAAGGGCGTATGCGTTTTTTCCTGAATATATTCAGGAAAAAACGCATACGCCCTTTTTGGCCAACCAAGCAAGCTTGCAAAGGAAATCTGCACTACAATGAAGTCTCACTTCCCCCTGGTCAAAAGGGCCATCTGAAAAAAGTGTAAAATCCAGAAAGGCAGGACAGGCCATGGAGAACTGGGAGCCTTGTTATGCTGATGGGCGGGATGTAAATTGCCAACAACCACTCGGGAGAAGTGTATGGTGTTTCCTGAAACATCTAAAAAACAAAGCAACAGAGCCTAGGGCACTTCCACTTATGGTCCTATAGCTTAGGGAAATTAAAATCAAAAAGACACAGCCACCCCAAAGTTTGGAACGGCTCTGTTTACAAGAACCTCGTTTACAGTACAAGTTCAACATCGCAGAAAGTGAAAAATGGATAAAGAACTTGTGGTACTTACGTACAATGCAGTATCACTCAGCAATGAAATCTATGTCATCAGGCCCGTAGCAGCATAATGAGTAGATTCAGGTACGATGATTCTAACTGAAATAAGTCACACAGAAAAAGAAACATCATAAGATATCAGTAATACACGGAATGTAAACTTGGCTACACAGGAACTGAATTCCAAAACAGAACAGGGTCTCAAATTTAGAAAAGCAACTTATGCTTGCTTAAGGGTAAAGGTGAGTTGGGGTGCTGCATAAAACCAGAGATTGAAATGAGCACAGATAAAGTTCCTTAAGCCAAATATGGAATAGACAAGAGCTACTCCTTGCTCAACGAAATGGACTCAACACCGCATATTAAACGCCTAAGAATGTACCTGACTAGTAAGTATCTTAAAACCTATGGATTGCTATGTCTCCAAAAGAGAATCAAGCATGTGTACAGGGGCATAAAAGCAGCAGTGATAGGATTGGAGAGGTTCGGTGAGCAAATGAAGACCCTTTGAAGTCATATTGCATGGTACCCATTCCACGGGTTTCAACTACCCAGGTTTTAGGTATTCTTCCTTCAGCTAAAACATGCATGTGGAACCCAAGTATGATCAACCATGTGAACGGGAGACGTGTTCAAATATGTCTCAGTATTCCTCCCCTGGTACTCGGGTGCAACATTCCAGACGCTTTACTAACACTCTCCCCACTTGGAGAGTCAGCGCCTTTAACCTCCTGTTTGGCCCAGTTTGCAATTTCTGCGGAAGATGAACAGGAATAGCGAGAACCAATGAGAGGCTAGCTGGAGGTGTCTGGACGGGCAAATTTAACTCTCATTTCCCACCAGGAAGAGGAAATAACCAAAGGCTCAGCGTGCCGTACCGGAACCAGATTAGGGCCTGAAGCCATCCTGCGGTGTTGCGGCCAGCTCAAAAGAAAGCGAGTTGAACAAAGGAGCTCAGGGGCACTGTAATTCACAAACCTGCAGAGTTATAAATGACAGCTATCGTCCAAAAATATACTGAAGTAAGGCTGCCAAGAGGAATTGAAAGCGGGGCAGAATTGCAGGAAACCGATTTCAGGAGGTAGACTGGAATTGCATTGAAAGCATAGGAAAAGAGGCAGAACGTCCACAATGATGCACTTGGCCAAAAAGGGCGTATGCGTTTTTTCCTGAATATATTCAGGAAAAAACGCATACGCCCTTTCTGGCCAACCAAGCAAGCTTGCAAAGGAAATCTGCACTACAATGAAGTCTCACTTCCCCCCGGTCAAAAAGGCCATCTGAAAAAACTGTAAAATCCAGAAAGGCAGGACAGGCCATGGAGAACTGGGAGCCTTGTTATGCTGATGGGCGGGATGTAAATTGCCAACAACCACTTGGGAGAAGTGTATGGTGTTTCCTGAAACATCTAAAAAACAAAGCAACAGAACCTAGGGCACTTCCACTTATGGTCCTATAGCTTAGGGAAATTAAAATCAAAAAGACACAGCCACCCCAAAGTTTGGAACGGCTCTGTTTACAAGAACCTCGTTTACAGTACAAGTTCAACATCGCAGAAAGTGAAAAATGGATAAAGAAGTTGTGGTATTTACTTACAAAGCAATATCACTCAGCAAAGAAATCTGTGTCATCAGGCCCTTAGCAGCACAATGAGTGGATTCAGGTATGATGATTCTAACTGAAATAAGTCACACAGAAAAAGAAACATCATAAGATATCAGTAATACACGGAATGTAAACTTGGCTACACAGGAACTGAATTACAGAACAGAACAGGGTCTCAAATTTAGAAAACCAACTTATGCTTGCTTAAGGGTAAAGGTGAGTTGGGGTGCTGCATAAAACCAGAGATTGAAATGAGCACAGATAAAGTTCCTTAAGCCAAATATGGAATAGACAAGAGCTACTCCTTGCTCAACGAAATGGACTCAACACCCCATATTAAACGCCTAAGAATGTTCCTGACTAGTAAGTATCTTAAAACCTATGGATTGCTATGTCTCCAAAAGAGAATCAAGCATGTGTACAGGGGCATAAACGCAGCAGTGATAGGATTGGAGAGGTTCGGTGAGCAAACGAAGACCCTTTGAAGTCATATTGCATGGTACCCATTCCACGGGTTTCAACTACGCAGGTTTAAGGTATTCTTCCTTCAGCTAAAACATGCATGTGGAACCTAGAGTATGATCAACCATGTGATCGGGAGACGTGTTCAAATATGTCTCAGTTTTCGTACCCTGGTGCTTGGGTGCAACATTCCAGACGCTTTACTAACACTCTCCCGACTTGGAGAGTCAGTCCCTTTAACCTCCTGTTTGGCCCAGTTTGCAATTTCTGTGGAAGATGAACAGGAATAGCGAGAACCAATGAGAGGCTAGCTGGAGGTGTCTGGACGGGCAAATTTAACTCTCATTTCCCACCAGGAAGAGGAATTAACCAAAGGCTCAGCGTGCCGTGCCGGAACCAGATTAGGGCCTGAAGCCATCCTGCAGTGTTGCGGCCAGGTCACAAGAAACCGAGTTGAAGAAAGGAGCTCAGGGGCACTGTAATTCACAAACCTGCAGAGTTATAAATGACAGCTATCGTCCAAAAATAGACTGAAGTAAGGCTGCCAAGAGGACTTGAAAGCGGGGCAGAATTGCAGGAAACCGATTTCAGGAGGTAGACTGGAATTTCATTGAAAGCATAGGAAAAGAGGCAGAACGTCCACAATGATGCACTTGGCCAAAAAGGGCGTATGCGTTTTTTTCCTGAATATATTCAGGAAAAAACGCATATGCCCTTTTTGGCCAACCAAGCAAGCTTGCAAAGGAAATCTGCACTACAATGAAGTCTCACTTCCCCCTGGTCAAAAGGGCCATCTGAAAAAAGTGTAAAATCCAGAAAGGCAGGACAGGCCATGGAGAACTGGGAGCCTTGTTATGCTGATGGGCGGGATGTAAATTGCCAACAACCACTCGGGAGAAGTGTATGGTGTTTCCTGAAACATCTAAAAAACAAAGCAACAGAGCCTAGGGCACTTCCACTTATGGTCCTATAGCTTAGGGAAATTAAAATCAAAAAGACACAGCCACCCCAAAGTTTGGAACGGCTCTGTTTACAAGAACCTCGTTTACAGTACAAGTTCAACATCGCAGAAAGTGAAAAATGGATAAAGAACTTGTGGTACTTACGTACAATGCAGTATCACTCAGCAATGAAATCTATGTCATCAGGCCCGTAGCAGCATAATGAGTAGATTCAGGTACGATGATTCTAACTGAAATAAGTCACACAGAAAAAGAAACATCATAAGATATCAGTAATACACGGAATGTAAACTTGGCTACACAGGAACTGAATTACAGAACAGAACAGGGTCTCAAATTTAGAAAAACAACTTATGCTTGCTTAAGGGTAAAGGTGAGCTGGGGTGCTGCATAAAACCAGAGATTGAAATGAGCACAGATAAAGTTCCTTAAGTCAAATATGGAATAGACAAGAGCTACTCTTTGCTCAATGAAATGGACTCAACACCGCATATTAAACGCCTAAGAATGTACCTGACTAGTAAGTATCTTAAAAACCTATGGATTGCTATGTCTCCGAAAGAGAATCAAGCATGTGTACAGGGGCATAAACGCAGCAGTGATAGGATTGGAGAGGTTCGGTGAGCAAATGAAGACCCTTTGAAGTCATATTGCATGGTACCCATTACACGGGTCTTAACTCTCCAGGTTTAAGGTATTCTTCCTTCAGCTAAAACATGCATGTGGAACCCAAGTATGATCAACCATGTGAACGGGAGACGTGTTCAAATATGTCTCAGTTTTCCTCCCCTGGTACTCGGGTGCAACATTCCAGACGCTTTACTAACACTCTCCCCACTTGGAGAGTCAGTGCCTTTAACCTCCTGTTTGGCCCAGTTTGCAATTTCTGCGGAAGATGAACAGGAATAGCAAGAACCAATGAGAGGCTAGCTGGAGGTGTCTGGACGGGCAAATTTAACTCTCATTTCCCACCAGGAAGAGGAAATAACCAAAGGCTCAGCGTGCCGTACCGGAACCAGATTAGGGCCTGAAGCCATCCTGCGGTGTTGCGGCCAGGTCACAAGAAAGCGAGTTGAAGAAAGGAGCTCAGGGGCACTGTAATTCACAAACCTGCAGAGTTATAAATGACAGCTATCGTCCAAAAATAGACTGAAGTAAGGCTGCCAAGAGGACTTGAAAGCGGGGCAGCATTGCAGGAAACCGATTTCAGGAGGTAGACTGGAATTGCATTGAAAGCATAGGAAAAGAGGCAGAACGTCCACAATGATGCACTTGGCCAAAAAGGGCGTATGCGTTTTTTCCTGAATATATTCAGGAAAAAACGCATACGCCCTTTTTGGCCAACCAAGCAAGCTTGCAAAGGAAATCTGCACTACAATGAAGTCTCACTTCCCCCCGGTCAAAAGGGCCATCTGAAAAAAGTGTAAAATCCAGAAAGGCAGGACAGGCCATGGAGAACTGGGAGCCTTGTTATGCTGATGGGCGGGATGTAAATTGCCAACAACCACTCGGGAGAAGTGTATGGTGTTTCCTGAAACATCTAAAAAACAAAGCAACAGAACCTAGGGCACTTCCACTTATGGTCCTATAGCTTAGGGAAATTAAAATCAAAAAGACACAGCCACCCCAAAGTTTGGAACGGCTCTGTTTACAAGAACCTCGTTTACAGTACAAGTTCAACATCGCAGAAAGTGAAAAATGGATAAAGAAGTTGTGGTATTTACTTACAAAGCAATATCACTCAGCAATGAAATCTGTGTCATCAGGCCCGTAGCAGCACAATGAGTGGATTCAGGTATGATGATTCTAACTGAAGTAAGTCACACAGAAAAAGAAACATCATAAGATATCAGTAATACACGGAATGTAAACTTGGCTACACAGGAACTGAATTACAGAACAGAACAGGGTCTCAAATTTAGAAAACCAACTTATGCTTGCTTAAGGGGAAAGGTGAGTTGGGGTGCTGCATAAAACCAGAGATTGAAATGAGCACAGATAAAGTTCCTTAAGCCAAATATGGAATAGACAAGAGCTACTCCTTGCTCAACGAAATGGACTCAACACCCCATATTAAACGCCTAAGAATGTTCCTGACTAGTAAGTATCTTAAAACCTATGGATTGCTATGTCTCCAAAAGAGAATCAAGCATGTGTACAGGGGCATAAACGCAGCAGTGATAGGATTGGAGAGGTTCGGTGCGCAAATGAAGACACTTTGAAGTCATATTGCATGGTACCCATTCCACGGGTTTCAACTACCCAGGTTTAAGGTATTCTTCCTTCAGCTAAAACATGCATGTGGAACCTAGAGTATGATCAACCATGTGATCGGGAGACGTGTTCAAATATGTCTCAGTTTTCGTACCCTGGTACTCGGGTGCAACATTTCAGACGCTTTACTAACACTCTCCCGACTTGGAGAGTCAGTCCCTTTAACCTCCTGTTTGGCCCAGTTTGCAATTTCTGCGGAAGATGAACAGGAATAGCGAGAACCAATGAGAGACTAGCTGGAGGTGTCTGGACGGGCAAATTTAACTCTCATTTCCCACCAGGAAGAGGAAATAACCAAAGGCTCAGCGTGCCGTGCCGGAACCAGATTAGGTCCTGAAGCCATCCTGCGGTGTTGCGGCCAGGTCACAAGAAAGCGAGTTGAAGAAAGGAGCTCAGGGGCACTGTAATTCACAAACCTGCAGAGTTATAAATGACAGCTATCGTCCAAAAATAGACTGAAGTAAGGCTGCCAAGAGGACTTGAAAGCGGGGCAGAATTGCAGGAAACCGATTTCAGGAGGTAGACTGGAATTGCATTGAAAGCATAGGAAAAGAGGCAGAACGTCCACAATGATGCACTTGGCCAAAAAGGGCGTATGCGTTTTTTCCTGAATATATTCAGGAAAAAACGCATACACCCTTTTTGGCCAACCAAGCAAGCTTGCAAAGGAAATCTGCACTACAATGAAGTCTCACTTCCCCCCAGTCAAAAGGGCCATCTGAAAAAAGTGTAAAATCCAGAAAGGCAGGACAGGCCATGGAGAACTGGGAGCCTTGTTATGCTGATGGGCGGGATGTAAATTGCCAACAACCACTCAGGAGAAGTGTATGGTGTTTCCTGAAACATCTAAAAAACAAAGCAACAGAGCCTAGGGCACTTCCACTTATGGTCCTATAGCTTAGGGAAATTAAAATCAAAAAGACACAGCCACCCCAAAGTTTGGAACGGCTCTGTTTACAAGAACCTCGTTTACAGTACAAGTTCAACATCGCAGAAAGTGAAAAATGGATAAAGAACTTGTGGTACTTACGTACAATGCAGTATCACTCAGCAATGAAATCTATGTCATCAGGCCCGTAGCAGCATAATGAGTAGATTCAGGTACGATGATTCTAACTGAAATAAGTCACACAGAAAAAGAAACATCATAAGATATCAGTAATACACGGAATGTAAACTTGGCTACACAGGAACTGAATTACAGAACAGAACAGGGTCTCAAATTTAGAAAAACAACTTATGCTTGCTTAAGGGTAAAGGTGAGCTGGGGTGCTGCATAAAACCAGAGATTGAAATGAGCACAGATAAAGTTCCTTAAGTCAAATATGGAATAGACAAGAGCTACTCCTTGCTCAATGAAATGGACTCAACACCGCATATTAAACGCCTAAGAATGTACCTGACTAGTAAGTATCTTAAAAACCTATGGATTGCTATGTCTCCGAAAGAGAATCAAGCATGTGTACAGGGGCATAAACGCAGCAGTGATAGGATTGGAGAGGTTCGGTGAGCAAATGAAGACCCTTTGAAGTCATATTGCATGGTACCCATTACACGGGTCTTAACTCTCCAGGTTTAAGGTATTCTTCCTTCAGCTAAAACATGCATGTGGAACCCAAGTATGATCAACCATGTGAACGGGAGACGTGTTCAAATATGTCTCAGTTTTCCTCCCCTGGTACTCGGGTGCAACATTCCAGACGCTTTACTAACACTCTCCCCACTTGGAGAGTCAGTGCCTTTAACCTCCTGTTTGGCCCAGTTTGCAATTTCTGCGGAAGATGAACAGGAATAGCGAGAACCAATGAGAGGCTAGCTGGAGGTGTCTGGACGGGCAAATTTAACTCTCATTTCCCACCAGGAAGAGGAAATAACCAAAGGCTCAGCGTGCCGTACCGGAACCAGATTAGGGCCTGAAGCCATCCTGCGGTGTTGCGGCCAGGTCACAAGAAAGCGAGTTGAAGAAAGGAGCTCAGGGGCACTGTAATTCACAAACCTGCAGAGTTATAAATGACAGCTATCGTCCAAAAATAGACTGAAGTAAGGCTGCCAAGAGGACTTGAAAGCGGGGCAGCATTGCAGGAAACCGATTTCAGGAGGTAGACTGGAATTGCATTGAAAGCATAGGAAAAGAGGCAGAACGTCCACAATGATGCACTTGGCCAAAAAGGGCGTATGCGT